>NC_133972.1:164850325-166100325 GCF_047716275.1 Strix uralensis
CAGCTCATAGAGTACTAAACTATATCTGGTCCCCAACAGTTCCTGGAACATGATCATAACCTTTCATCATCTACTTTTTGCTTTATAACTCATCATATGGCTCATGAAATTTTTTGGAAAGCAATGTCCAAGTCAGCACAACTCATTACATCAATATATTATATGCACTTTGGGAGCACATCAGTTTGTCTGCCTTTGTCCTGTCATTCTCCTGTCTGCATTTTTGTTTTTCTACAGAAACTATCTTTTCAACCAACATATTCTTCTATTCCATTTTGTCAACTCTATTATTAAAAGGAAAGAAAAAAATGCTTCAAAGGCTGCAAACTCAGTGGGGCAGAACAGTGGATCCAAACTAGGCTGTAGAGGCCACCTACAACATACAAGGTACACATCTGACCACACGTACCTTTAGCAACAAAGTAGTAAGTAAGGCTTCTTCAAACAACTGAAACTGAACTTCTTAGGAATGCTCAAAACAGACCTGAACATTAATCCACAAAATCAAAGCCCAACACAAATAAAACCACTGATTACTGGAAGCCTGTCTGAGCCTGCAATGTAGTCCAATAAAACAAAGCACTTAAACCTGATCTAGTTGAAGATGTCCCTGCTCACTGCAGGAGGGCTGGACTAGATGACCTTTAAAGGTCCCTTCCAACCCAAACCATTCTATGATTCTATACCACCCTAAACTGATCAACTGTCTTTTAAGTTTCAGGAGAGAAGTGACATGCTTGGGGCAACACCTATTCTTTATGCATCAGCTTGATTCAAATGAAGTGCCTGTACTGATGAAGAAAGAGCACCGTTTCTCTACATGCTACATTTGCCTTGCTTAGTGGGCCAGGAGAACATCGCACAGAAACAGAAAAGAAGCATCTCCATTCACATGACAGTTTTGTACTGAGGTGTGTGTATAATTTTTCATACTGATGTGGGTGTATATACCCTCACACAAAGGGTAAAACAGGTGAACACAGAACATAAAGGCCCAATTGCAGGCTGCATTCACATCTTGTTACTGTGTATAAGACACACGCCCCCATACTGTGTCACTGAATGACGATGTGTCTCTACAGCCTTTTATTTTAACTTATCCCAGCCCATCTTGTATAAAAGCTGAGCGGTGCTCAATCAATGAACTGTTTTTTAAAACATTTTCATTCTACTGTGATCATACACCTCTTTTTCCTTCCTGTTAATACTACATGCTATTTCAAATCCTGCTCTGAAAACAGAAATTAATTACATTTCCTCTTGCAGTTTTATGAGACTCTACTATAATCTCAGAGCTTTACGATATGAATAAATTTGCCTGGATCCATATCAAAAACAGTAAGATGACAGATAAGGGTTAAAATCTTCCATTAACGTCAAGCGCCCAGTACACAAGCATTTTATAAAATTTTATACGTTTAATGAATACATTCAATTGCCCTCAGGTGGAGGCCTCAATATTCTCTTCATTCAACTAGACTACTTGACTTCAAGGCAAACTCTCAGAAGTTATGAAATTCCAATTACTGGTCACCTGGAAAATGACTTTTGTAGTATCTCAGGCAAATTCATTAACTGGACAAGGACAAGACCCACTTCTCTAACATTCAACTGACCAAGAGATCTTAATTTCTTTTTCCTGCAATTGCTTACTTCACATACAAGTTTTGAGGCCAGACAGGAAATAACACTAAAAAGTCTTACAGCTTGTATAAGCAATAGTTAAAAATTCACACTACCAAAACCTAGCGTTCTATACATTTAGTTCATCTAGAGTTGTTTTAGGAGTGATCTAATCTTTATTTAAAAATTCTCAATTGTGGTCAAGTTGTAACTTCCTTTGTAAATTCTTCCAACAGAAGCACCAGAAACTCCATGGGGTGGAGTTACGCAGCAGGTTGGTAGCACAGTGCATGTCCATGCTGACTGGGGAGTTCTTCAAGCACTGCACCTCACTCTGATGCTCAGGAATCACAAATAGATATCATGTTTCTTGCACCTAATACATTCTCTACAGGTGCATCTACTATCTTTTAAAACCTCAAGCAAAGCTTCAGCTCTACTTCATACTATGATGAATAAAGTTCAGGTTTTCTTCCCCTACCACAGATTGTAGGATTGTTTCAAGTTCTTATATGCATCTCTAATTCTGAATTCCAAAATGCCCTGCTGAACAAGTCATAAATCAGAGTCTTCTGGTTTAACTTTTGGCAAACAAAGGTCCAGCCTGCATGTCTACAATGGGTAAAATAACTCTATCAGAGAGGATGCATCCATTCAAATATCTTTGTATGCATTGTATATGTGCTTTCAGCAGCACACTACAACCACCAGCAGAATATCATTGCTCCATCCAGTAGTTCACTCATAGTTTGACTCAAAAATCAATGATTTCATACTAATCCCCAAGTCAGTCATTGTTTCCTGGGTTTACAGTACGAACTATGCTCCGCACCTAGCTAGATTGCCTGTATTTGCTCTCCTCATTTGCCCTCGCTTTTCTTAAGGCAAACACATACACAGTGTTTCAAAGAAATAGTTGTATTGCTATAAAAATAATCACACTATGCAATGTTCACCACAAAACAAACGAGACAGTTTAAATAAATACTTTTACATGTCAATTTTACTGTATAATTATCTTCAGATAGCAGTGCACACATCTGGACCCAATGAAGCAGCACCGTTACATGTAGGAACAAGTTATATGACATGAAGCAATAGAGATAACGACAGAAAAAAACCAAGGTAGGACAGCTCTTTATTGTTACCATCTAAAGACAGCAATAGAGAGCAAAAAATAAATCCAATAAAATTGAAAAGGAATACACAGGCAGATAATTGCTTTATTTGCAACCAGGTTTGGCCTTCCGCACAAAAGCTATAGCAAAATGTCCAAGAATTTTGTAAGAATCAGAGATATTACTTGCTTCCATATTTAGAATATGCACAAGATTCACTGATTCAATTTAAAGGAAGCTGCTGTGCTGCAACTTGTTGCCCAATTAAATAAGAAAACCAGGAAGCTATACTAAACTATAAATGAGTTAGCAAACAGACCAGGCTTTGCTGAAGTAATGCAACACTGTTACAGATATTTAAACCATAAAGTACCATACCCATGGTGTCCGGTTTGAGCCCAGAGAGCAGCTGAGCACCACTCAGCTATTTGCTCACTCCTTCCCCCTCAGGGATGGGAAGGAGAAGTTAAAGCCAAAGGCTCAATCAAGGAGAGAGAGGGATGACTCACCCATTATGATCACAGGCAAAAGACTGACTCGTTAGGGGAAGAAAAAGAAAATCTTTAATTTAAAACACCACCACTACTTAAATTTTCCAATCAGAGTAGAACAGTGAGAAATACAACCACATCTTAAAAACACCTTCCCACCCCTCCCTTCTTCGCAGGCTCAGCTTTGCTCCCAATTTCTCTACTTCCTCCCCCTCAGTGGTGCAGCGGAGCAGGGGACAGGGGTTGCGGTCAGTTCATCACCCATTGTTTCTGCTGCTCCTTCCTCCTCAGGGGGAGGACTCCTCACACTCTTCCCCTGCTCCAGCGGTGGTGTCCCTCTTACAGGAGAGAGTCCTCCACGAACTTTCTCTAACATGAGTCCTTCCCACAGGCTGCAGCTCTTCCTGAACTGCTCCTGTGTGGGCTCCTCCCACAGGCTGCAGTCCTCCCAGTGACGAACTGCTCCAGCATGGACTTCCCTCAGAGTCCCAGCCTTCATCGGGTGCAGCCCCCTGCTCTGGCGTGGGGCTCTCCACGGGCTGCAGCTGGGTATCTGCTCCACCTTGGATCCCCATGGGCTGCGGGGACACGGCCTGCCCTCTCACCACGGGCTGCAGGGGAGTGTCTGCTTCAGCACATTCCCCCTCCTCCCCTGCACCTCCTTTCTTCCACTGACCTCGGTGTTTGCAGTGGTGTCTCCCTCACAACTCCACCTCCTCCTCCCAGGTTCTTCTTTTTAAATGTTATCACAGAGGCACAGCCACCATCACTAATTGGCTCGGCCTTGGCCAGAGGCAGGTCCAACTTGGAGCCAGGGGAGCTTCGAGAAGCTTCTCACAGGGACCACCACTGCAGCCCCCTCCCCTGATACCAAAACCCCCCACCACACACTCACAAACCCAACACACATGAACAAAAATATTTTTGAAAAACCTGTCCTAGACGAGGTGGAACAAAGCAAGCAAGGAAGCACTGAAGCACTTCAAATGAAATGGGGAGACAAGGAAGGGCAGGCAGTGAATTTGAGTGTTTAAGTCAGCAGCATCTATGACAAAGAGCTTCATTAACCTGCAGAGTGTCAGCACAGAAAAAAATTGCATTTCTTCTCACGTTCTCTCTGCCAGTTTAAACAAGGTCTCCTTCCAAGCACTTCCTGTGAAAGCAACACTAGCTTGGCAACAAACCTGCCACCAGAGGACTATAAACATTTTTGAAAGTGAGGTTTTAGAGAGAACTAGCACTGCTTTCTCTGTAACTGTACTACAGAGCAGACATGTTTTGGGCACTCAAGCTTCTGCAAGTGACCCCACCCCAAAAAGATATTACTTCTCTTGTACACTTAAATCACAGCAGCTATATAATATGACCATTTTTTTCCAATTCTGTGCACAGACAGTCCGGGTATCATGACACTGAAAACTAATTTAAGTAGTCTTCACATCAAAGAGCCTCTGCAGGCTGCTTTCATCCCTCCCAGAAGAGGCTACAAGATGGGGGGGGGGGAATAAAAATCCCACATAACTCCCTCCAAAAAATGACACCAGTGCAGGTGCTGCAGACATGACAATATACTAAAAAATATAATATATATCCCTCTGCCTTGCAAAAATCGGAACTATTTTTCCCAAGTAATTTTTCCCAAATCAAATCATTAAAGCTTAATTTTGGCAAGGCCTCATATGAAGAACAATTTGCAAAAGAAATCAAAGCATCATTTATAAGGTTAAGAAGATGTAGCGTGCAAGACCAGTTTTACAGTAAAAACAAACGTCAAAACATTCAAGGCAACTTCATTCAACTTTCTCTTTAAAGTTAGTTATATTGTCTGTTATAATGAACTCCATCTTAATGACTAATACAGACAGCATAAACACTCTTCTAGGATAAGAGGTTGGATTAAACAGCAGACACAGTAAGTATATCTCAATTTCACTGTCATAGCATCATCACTCTTAGTTTTACAGTTTTCCCCACAATTCTGATGCTTAGGGAGGTAAGAAAAATACAAAACCAAATCACAACCACCAAGAATGTCAGTATATCTTACATTTAAGCTACCTTCTTAAAAATTATTAGCTAAAAGTCACCCATGCCTGCTGATTTCAAAAACACCATCACCATTGTACACTACATTATTAAGAGCACATGGACCATCATGGGCCTGCATGATTACAAGGTGGCACAGGCTGGCACAGTTTGCCCATTCTGTTACACTTTACAGACCACTTTTCTTGAGTTCCCAGACAACATCCGCAGCACAGAAGGGATTGCTCAGCATGTCAGTGGACTTTAATTTCCCAGACCCATTCCAGCATCATTCAACTTTATTAAAATTCAACAGTTTCATAACTGACAATTAGCAAATAGTTTTTGAAGGTTGTAAACAGGCACTCTGTCATCACTGAACAAAAGTGTCTAAGTTTGTTTTAACACCACTGTTACATTTTTCTAACAGTTGTCTCCACTTTCTTGATACACATTGGACAAAACAACTACTTTTATTGCACTGTACTTTCAACATGACATTGATATGTAGAAGTATTTATTAAAATGGTATTATTTGTTTTGCAGCAAGCATCACATTCATGTACTTTCACGTCATCTACCTTGACTTCCGTAAGGCCTTTGACATGGTCCCACACAACACCCTTGTCGCTACACTGGAGAGATATGGGTTTGATGGATGGACTATACGATGAGTAAGGAACTGGCTGGATGACCACATCCAAAGAGTCTGAATCAATGGCTCAATGTCCAAATGGAGATAAGTAATGAGTGGTGTCCCTCAGGGGCCCATACTGGGACCAGTACTATTCAATATCTTTATTAATGACATGAGACAGTGGGATTTAGTGCACCCTCAGCAAGCGTACAGATGACACAAAGGCGAGTGGTGCAGTTGATTCGCTCAAGGGAAGGGATGACATCCAGAGGCACCTTGACAGGCTTGAGGAGTGGGACCATGTGAACCTCGTGAAGTTCAACAAGGCCAAGTGCAAGGTCCTGAACCTGGTTAAGGACAATCCCCAATATCAAGAGATTGGGGGATGAATGGATTGAGAGCAGCCCTGTGCAGAAGGACTTGAGGATACTGGAGGACAAAAAAAAAAAAAGAAAAAAAAGAACACGAGCCTGCAATGTGCACTTGTAGCCCAAAAAGCCAATTGTATCCTGGGCTGCATAAAAAGTGTGGCCAGAAGGTTGATGGAGGTGACTCTCCCCCTCTACACTGCTCTTGTGAGACCCTGCCTGGAGTTCTGCATTCAGCTCTGTGGGCCCCAGCATAATCCATAGACCTGTAAAAGCAGGTCCAGAGGAAGGCCACGAAAGCGGTCATAGGGCTAGAATATCTCTCCCATGAAGAAAGGCTGAGAGAGTTGGAGTTGTTCAGCCTGGAGAAGAGAAGGTTCCTGGGAGACATTATTGGGGCCTTTCAACACTGAAACAGGGCTTATAAGAAAGATGGAGAGAGACTTTTTACCAGAGCCTGTAGTGACAGGACAAGGTGCAATGGTTTTAAACTGAAAGACTACAGATTTATGTTGGACATAAGGAAGAAGCTTTTTTTACAATGAGGGTGGTGAGGTGCTAGAACAGGTTGCCCAGAGAGACTGTGGATGCCCCCTCTCTGGAAGTGTTCAAGGCCAGGTTGGACAGGGCTTTGAGCAACCTGGTCTAGTGGAAGGTGTCCCTGCCCATGGCAAGGGGGTTGGAACTAGATGATCTTTAAAGGTCCCTTCCAACCCAAACCATTCTATGATTACTAGCAACCAGTGCTACATGCCACCTTCATGACTAAGAATTACCAAAATCAGCTCTAAAAAAACACCATGCAATCCAAATTTAAGTATGGCAAAAGTATCACTTTTCCAGAAGATGTGTAATAACCTAAATATTGCTTGGGCAAAAATAGTCTTTAATAACTAACACCTGAAGTATCTCAGAAATCCAAGTTTCTACACGCAGCAGTAACAAGGCAGCCTCATTCTAAGATGACCTGAATATAACAAAACCAAATTCTGTCGATGGCATTAAAAGCATACACACTGAGATTTAAATACTGAAATACTTTCTCAGTGATAGCCTCAACATGAAAATTTTTGAATTCTAAAATAGACATAAATAATTAAAATAAAATGGGGAACTTTGTCATATATCTATCAGGAACGAACATATACAAAAATGTTAAGAGGGTTTCTTGTAATCATTAGGGGTTTTCTGTCTTGTTTTAAAGAAACAAGCTGACCCTGAACTTGTTCAAGACTTGCTGGTCCAGCTGGATGCACCTAAGTCTCTGGGGCCCAATGGGATTCATCCCAGGGTACCGAAAGAGCTGGCCAATGTCATTGCAGGACCTCTCTCCGTTATTTTTCAATGGTTTTGAGAGTGTGAAGTCCCAGTCGACTGGAAGCTGGCAAATGTTGTCCCAGTTTTCAAGAAGTGTAAGAAGGAAGCCCCTGGTAATTACAGCCCTGCAGTCTCACTTCAGTGCCTGGTGAAACTATTAATAAGATTATCCTGGGAGTTACTGAAAACCACTTGAGACAACGCAGTCACTGGTCATACCCAGCATGGGTTCATGAGGGGAAAGTCCTGCTTAACCAACTTACTTTCCTGTTATGACAAGGTCACCCATCTAGCTGACCAAGCAAAGCCAGTGGATCTGGTGGGTTTGGATTTTAGCAAAGCTTTTGATATTGTCTCTCACAGTGTCCTTCTGGACAAACACCTGTCCAACACACAGCTAGGCAAGTCCGTAATACATTGGGTGAGCAACTGGCCGACAGGTCGGGTTCAAAGAGTTATAGTAAATGGGGTTACATTCGGCTGGCGCCCAGTCACCAGTGGGGTTCCCCAGGGCTCAACTTTAGAGCCACCGCTCATCACTGTTTTTATAGATGATCTAGATGCAGGAATCAAATGTGCATTAAGTTTACTGATGATAGTTAAAACTAGGAGCAGCTGTGGACTCCCTCGAGGGTAGAGAGGCCTTACAGAGAGATCTGGAGAGACTAAAGAACTGGGCAATCACCAACCATATGAAATTTAACAGAAGCAAGTGCCAGATTCTGCACCTGGGACAGGGTAACCCTGGTTATACGTACAAACTGGGGGACGAGAGGCTGGAGAGCAGCGCTGCAGAAAGAGATTGGGGGGTTTGTGTTGATGGCAAGTTGAATATGAGTCAACAGTGTGTCCTGGCAGTCAAAAGGGCCAACTGTGCCCTGGGGTGCATCAAGCACAGCGCAGCCGGCCGGCCGAGGGAGGTGATTGTCTCACTCCACACTGCACTGGTGCGGCCCCACCTCGAGTACTGTGTGCAGTTTCGGGCACCTCAATATAAGCAGCACATCAAACTATTAGAGTGTGTCCAGAGCAGGGTGACCAAGATGGTGAAAGGACTTGAGGGCAAGATTTAGGAGGAGCAGCTGAGGTTGCTTGGTTTGTTCAGCCTGGAGAAGAGAAGGATGAGGGGTGACCCCATCACAGTCTACAACTTCCTCAAGGTGAGCAGTGGAGGGGGAGGTGCCCATCTCCTCTCCCTGGTGACCAGCGACAGGACATGAGAAAATGGGATGAAGCTGTGTCAGGGGAAGTTCAGACTGGACATTAGGAAAAGGTTCTTCACCAAGAGGATGCTTGGTCACTGGAACAGGCTCCCCAGGGAACTGGTCACAGCACCAAGCCTGTCAGAGTTCAAAGAGTGTCTGGACAACATATGGTCATATGGTTTAATTTTAGGTACTTCTGAGAGGAACAGGGAGTTGGACTCAATGATTCTTATGAGTCTCTTCCAACTTGAGACATTCTACAATTCTATGAAATGAAATCTTAAGAATCTAAACAAAATAGGATATGTAAATCCTAGTGGTTTCATAACAAGTCACAACTCTCCTGACAAACAAAAACTGCTACATTTTATTCCATTCCTTCTTACCCCCATCCCTAAGTTTTTCTGAAGTGCTACAGAAAAGACTAAGTTTCATATCAAGAACACTTCAAGTATATTTCCCTCTTCAATCCCAAATTCTTGCTTTGTATATCCAAAAATCAAGAGATAATTTCCTGAAGAGTAAATTATAAGAGGAAAGGAAATTAGTGTACTAAATTCAAGGTGGAAACTCGAGAATTCAAAATTCAGATCATCTGCCTCATAGAAGTAAAGTTAATCCAGCAGAAACGTATTTAAGCTCTAACACAGTCATCACTTCGCAGAATAAATTAGCTGACTTTCTAGAGGTGCAGGTTGATCATTTAAGAATATCTTTGTCAAACAGTAACTATTCAAACTATTCTTACAAAACCTCAAAGTTGATAAGCTTTTTCAAATACAGATTTGTAAAAATGTGAATAGTATCCCATTTCTTCTATCAAAGAAGTCTTTCATTGAAGGAAAAAAATTATCAACTTTGCTTAGATCAGTTTTATTAGGTTTAAGCGTGCTGTTTTTCCAAGAATAAGCTCAGTGTAAACTTTTACCTGAAAACACAAAAAACACATTCTTTAAACTAAATAACCACTTTACTCTGCCTGCATATCTTCTTAAGGCTTAACTTATGCAGTCCAAACAATTTTAAGAGGACTACTTCTAAAGTCAAGTGGAGTTTTGAAAGTCTCTGTGGACACAGGTTCCAGTCTCTCTGGACACCTGTTCATCAGACTCATGGTTCAAAATGAACAAACAAAAATACCCCAAAATAATGATAAAAAGCACCACACACACACACTCCCCCCATCCCCTCAAACCTAATCAGAATTTCTGCCTTCTCTGTTTCCTCCCACTACATATTTGAAGAAAGGAATATGACCTTCCTTTAACTTCTCTTCTAAGGAGGAGAAACTGGATTTCTTCAACCTTAAGTGATGTGCTCTAGGCCCCATATCATCTTGGTGATCCTCACCTGGACTTGTGGCAGTATGTCGTTTCTTTCATACCTTGGTGAACCCCAAACATAGTACTTCAGATGTGGCCTCACAATTGCTGAAGAGAGGGGAAGAACCACTATTTTCTGGCTGCTGGCTGCACCCTTACTAACGCAGCCCAGTACATGGCTGGCCTTTGTCACTGCCAACCCACATTCAACTTGTCATCCACCCGAGTCCAAGGTCCTTTCCTGGAAATCTGTCTTCTAGCCAGCCTGTACTGCTGCATGGGGCTACTCCATCCCTGGCAACAGGATCTCACAAGGCTCCTCCTGCCAGGCCATTTCGCCAGGTCCCGCTGAATGGTGACTGGCTGCCAGCTTATCGAGCAACTTGGTATCGTCCAAACATACTCATTGAGATCACACTCCAGCCATCATCCAGACAACTGAGAGACACCAAATCAATGCCAGCCCCAAAAGTGATCCTGGAAGGATGTCACTTGCAATCTGCTACCACCTGGACTTTGCTTCACTGATCACCACCCTCTGGCTTGGCAATCCAGTCAATGTCCCACCCACTCTGCAGGTCACTTATCTGGTCCATCTCTCAACAACCTGGATAGAAGGCTACCAGAGCAAACCATGTCAAAGGCCTTGCAGTCCTACAGACTTTTATTTTGCAGGATCTTCAACATCATGCTAGATTTTTAGTTCTTAGGCAAGGAAAAACCAACAAAGAAAATATTCTATTGGTATCCTAAGTATCTATTTCTGCACCAGAAAGATTTCTGTATTTCTCCTGATAATAAACATAACAAAAAGGATAAAATAAGTAAGGTCAAGATAGAGGTGGCTATTAAAAAGGAAGAAAAAGCATACACCCTCTGGCTTAACCATAGTAACAACACAACTTCACACCTGTCCTTTCACCAGTGAGCGTAGAGACAAGGAGACCGTGTGTGTGCCCACGTGCACACCTACGTACGTGTATAAAGAAGGCAATGGGATCCCAACAGCTTTTTGCTGCTTTTTCACAGGAGCATTGAAGAAAAAGTTTCCCATAATCACCACAATCAAACCCACTGGCCTCAAAAATCTCACTTGCCACAATGCTTATACAAAACCTCAGCATTAACCTACTGGTATTTAAAACCCAATATATGTAATGCAGATCAATAAGGTCTCTTTAGAAATACAAAATAACTGGTTGCTGCACTTCTCAGCAGGGAGTGTGCATCCAGCTGTACTCCATCAGGAATGGGAACTCATGCTATTATCTCAGGAGTTTTCCTTCACACTCACCAATAAACTTTAGGGCTCTTGGCCATTATCAATCAAACCTGACAGAACAGTCTCTAAGAGAAGTACCATGATGCTATTAACTGGATTCTGGAATGTCTCCCATGATATATAAAAGTACACTATAGGTTTAGGGCACTGTTCTTAGAACACTGTTCTTAGAATATTGCCTACCTCTGCATCTGAAACAATACTAATAATTAGCATTTTTGGTTTGATTATACCTAATGATTTTATTGCAAGGTACTGTTCCATTTAAAGTTAGAGCTTATGTTCTTTCTTACAATTCTCCTCTGTAAATTTGTTTCACATCTGTTTTAAAAAGTTATTAGCAAACACCTTCATTCACATCATCACAAATCACAACAATAGTTATGACAACCGAGTTTTGCTCATTGGAGTGAGAAAAATACTGGAAATAACATCAACCAATATAATTCGGTTCCAATTCATTCATCTGCAGTCTTTCAGCGATGCTATGCGGAATTACAAACATGGTTTTGTGGGTTGTTCTCCCCCCTACCACCTTCCTTTTTTCTTCAAACAACTTTTTCCTTTTTACTGCTTTTTAACTACAGAAGATATTTCCACGGGACTCTAGTCTATAAACACTGAAACCAACTTTAAGTCATGTCACTTTAAGCGTGTCTCACTCCTCCATCAGGGCCCAAGTTCCCATGACTACATGGTACACACTCTGTCAGGATTTATCTGAACGGCATACTGAGTAGAGTGCACCAAAGAGCACTTTCACAGTTTCCTAACTGATGAGCAAACATGACAAAGCCTGTTGGGAGTTCAAAACAAGAAGCAGTACTTCTCTAAAAAACATGAGCTATCAAAAAAGTGCCTAAAATGAATACAAATTCTCAAAAGGCAAAACTAATTAATCTGCCATGACTGAAGCTTTGAGCTACCAGTGAATACTTTTTTGGTTTTCTTCACATCAGTCACATTTAGATAAAAGGAGACTGCCTGCTTATTACAACCAAATGTTTCGACTGCTATCAAATGAAGGGTAAAACCAATTACATACTAAATGAATAAGCACTGTAGCATGTAAATGCAAAAGCATCCTCAACTGCATTTTTGTGAAACATGCTATTGTAAATACAGGACATTGCTGTCAAGTCTCCTTTTTCATCACATTTTCAGTATCATGATAAGGAGTCACCCATCAGGTGCCACTGTGGCCTCATATACCCATTTTTACATCTTCAGTGCATACATCTTTTGCCATTCAGTGTAAAACCAGTAATAATTATCCTGAGTTTTATTCACTAGAGAGAAACTTTTCTTATCTGTGTTTTTTAGGACGGTCTGCTACCAAAAATCACATTTCTTTGAAAACTGAAGATTGCTTGTGGTCTGTTACATAAGAACCATCTCTTAAGTACAAAGCTCTGTATGATGCAACACTGTTTCTGACTGCCGTAAGTAACAGGTTACAAGGTTAGGAAAAGCTGGTTTTAAGTCTAGTGCTGCTGGAGTCCCCTGGATTTCCCCGTGTCCAAAAAAACCTGTTTTAATTAAAAAAATAAAGAAGGATAAAGAATGGGATGTAACAATTTATCTGTTGTAATTATACAGAGGAATGGAAATGAAGCAATAGAAACAATAGAAAAAATTTCTTTCTCTTCAGACATGCACACAAAATAGATCTTACCAGTTTTCACAGTCCCGGTTAATAAAAAAAGTCAGTACGTATTGCCAACTAAAACAAAAAGTTGATTTAGAATGGAAGCACTCCTGTTCTCTTGCATGGGTTCACCTGCCTCTCTTGATAGAATACTTTGTCACTGGAAAAGGATCTTGTGGTAGAAAAGTGTATGAAATCACTGTAGAGGAACTGACTGTATAGCAGTTTCAGTGATACACAAGTTTCTACAAAATCATAAGGAGGAAAAACCCTGTCCCCTCACCCTTGTCCCAAAAGTCCTTCCCTCAGTAGAATAAGACAAATACAGAAACTTAAGCATGAAGGGAAAGATACACACAGGGAACTGTGAAAATGATTCATATACAACATACTTTCAAAGAAAATTAAAAAAAAAAAAAAGGCAAACCAAAAAAAACCCCATACTTTCCCCTTTCCCATCTCTAATTTTAGATAAGTGTCCATGACATGACAAAGAACACTGAGAAATCTTCCCCTTTCAAGTGATGTTAGATTATACCAGACTTGCACTGAGAACAACAAAATTTATGTGAGGCTGGGCAGGAGCCAGTCATTCTTTCACTGATGTAGCATGCACACATCTGTTGCTCTAGACTGGTCCTGTAACAGACCTCTAAGCTCAAGCAGATCAGCACAGTGAGAAACCAAATGAGCAACAGTCATTGCAGGAATAGTGGTTTGGGTTGGTTTTTTAAAAAGAAACCCAACAAACTTATCTGCAGCCATATTTCATTACACTCATCATTTAAACATTTATTGAAAAGAATGCATATGACAAGACCTAATTGTCAGAAAGCACATTTTGAGTTTTCAACTTCCCACTGAAGAGCAAAAGAACATTCAGCATTAAAGATGCTTGAGTATTACAAAAGTATAACAGCAAAACAGGCATCAGAAACAACTGCAGTTATTCTTTATTGTATCGTCAGCTTCTAACTGTCCCTTCTGATCTACCAGCCTACCTAAAGGGAATTCAAACATTTAAGCTTAACCTCTGTATCTCAAGACAGTCCTGCAAACATCTGCTGCTTTAGGAGAAAGACTGAGAACTGCTTGGTCATGATAACCAAGTTATCCCTTGAGTGCAAAGATGTCCTTTCAGCTGGAGCTGGGACACAGTGGAATGGTAATCAAGACAGTCTTGTGGCGATCCCACATGTGCACCACTTATTCTCAGAACAGATGTCATCATTTCCTAAAAATTCCAACTAGCTTACACAGTAATATTAACTCAAGGATTAAAAATTGACTCTTCAAAAATCTATTTGAGTAACACAAATCACAGAGCTACTGTAGATATAAAAGCACGTCTGGTCAGAACAAAGCAGAGGTTATATTTTAAGACACTGTACCAGTAAACTGCCTAAACTATCTTGGGATTTTAACCACCCACCTACATATGCAATAATCCACCTCTTCATGTGAATATTATAAAAAAAATTCTCCCACTTTCATGCAGAAATATGAAGTTAAAAATGTCTTCCTTGCATGAATGTAACAGTATACTGAAGAAATCAACATGGAAAGGAGTACAGACCATAAATTCTCTTAAACTAGACCTAGACTACAACATAATGGTTTTGTTCCTTCCCCTCCAAGTCTGGAAAAAAAAAATCATTAGCAATAGAATGAACCTTAATTTGCGTTTGCTGATGACCATTAGATCACATTCATGCTTTAAAAAAATTATTAAAAAATAATCTTGCAGTTCTTTGGTAACTACTGGATAAGATGTCTAAGCCTGGCTACAAAGATGACAGGGTCTTTTTCTTTGGTCTGGTGTGACTGGATGCCAATGAACCTTAAGAGGAAAAAAAACCTTGCAAATTTTCATTAGTTTCAGTAGTTTAAACCATGTAGCATGAAACCTTTCCAGTCAAACTGCTATATACCAGCATATACTTACTATTTCATCCTTTGATAATATTACAACAGATTTAAATAAAGTTTGGGTGGTTTGGGTTTTTTTGGAGGAGGGGAAGGGGGAGGCTGTAGGTTTTTCTTTTTTTTTTTAAAAAAAAAAAAAATAAAAAAGTCAAACACACAGAAGCCATTTGGGGAATCTTTCCTAGGGTTCTGATGTTTTTTGAGGTATGCCTTCATATTTTGTTGGGCTTTCCGCTAAAAACTTACCAAATACAAAGTCATCGGAATCAGTAAAAGTGCCTGCTCTGATTCTTCATCTGAAACTTGTCCCAAAATGGCATGTAACTGGATCCAAAGTCTCCTCTGAAAATAATTTTAGTTATAATAGGAAGACAATATGTATCAGTCCACCCAGTTGAACTAATTGCACTTCTACTGGTGGACAACCAAGGGAAAAAAACCAGCAATTTTTAGTCCATCATCTATTTTATTATTTCAGAAAACTTGTTAATTGTGGTTAAGGAACAGTAAATTCACAATTCTGTAATACCTTCATGGAACTAGACTGACACATACACATGCACAAAACAGTTTATTTCTTTTTTGTCACATTCTTTATGAAAAGGTGGTTCTGATCTTACCACTGATCTGAGCTACGGTAGGAACTACACCAGACTGAGAGGCTATGAAACAGATCTAACTTTTCTTTAATCCATTTAATTTCCCTATCTTTTCTGTTCACAAAATAGTTCTAGTTCATAATGTTATTTAGAATAAAGAAAATAATTAGTTTATCCACAAACGATCTTACTGTCACTGAGGCAGGTGCAGGTTGTATTGAACTAAGTCAGCTTTAAAATAATGACCTAAGATACTTCAGGCTGCAGAGCCATAACAGCACAGAGCTTGACACTGCCTGCAAAAGCCCAGTGAGGGCTCCAAGCCATATCCATCATTAAGTTAAAAATCAAACAGCTGCAAGGATGGGATCATCCCCTTTGCCTTAATATGGTGGGCTCAAAATGGAAGTTCAGGAGCTGCTTGAAGAGCTCTCTGGTCACCCACAATGCATGGACAACAGCAGCAGTAATAAGAGCGACATAACAGCCACTTCAACCATTCAATTTCAGTCCCCTGCTTCACAGGAACCACAGCCTTAGGTAAGCAGATGTACAGAAACCAACCCAGCTTTACAGCAGCAGAACTGTGTATGCAAGCTACAACTACAATAAATGGAGCACTTTGCCTGCCACACTCTGACCATCTGCATTTTTTTCATGCAAATTAATAAAAAACAAATTTGGGAGAGTTGCAGATTTTTTGCAGTATGTTAGCAGTAGAGCATATATCTTGTTTCCCATCAAGTAAAGCTTTTTTATATTTACAGATAATAAAAAATAATACAAGTCCAGAATCAATTTAAACCGCAAACAGTTTAAATAGGGCACATAAAATAGTTATACAAAAGAAATTCAAGAAGTAGCAATGCAAGCACTAGAAGTGCCCACTATTCTCTATTCCTCTGATTTACTGCTGTCAAATCAGACATAAAATCTTTGAAAATACGCACAATCCACACAAATGGTGCAGAACACTGTGTATTTATTTTCTATATTCTGGTTTTCTCCGAACGGGCAATACCACACTCAGACTGTACTGATGTATCTCCTAAATCATGAAAGCATTATTCTGTATTCTTACCCCAGAAGTCACCAGTGACGGCAGAATACATATTTTTACTTAACTCTATGAATGCTGTCAACTGTATTAATAAGAACCCCAATGGCTGCACCTATTCCACATATTTAAGACCAGGGGGCAGCAATACTGTCAAACACAAACCAAAACAGGTTGATTGCTGACAAATCTATAAGCAACCATGGCTTAGTTACACGAGAAAAAAGAAGTTACAGTTACGAAAAAGTTACAGAAGTTAATCTAGGTTACATAATTGAAGTAAAATATATAATTTCAAATGTAACCTTACAATCACTCTATTACCTAGTCAGTTATTGTAAATAATAGCACTGTTAAAATTTTGAACATAGACAGTTTTTACTAAGCCAACATGAAATAATTTTAATCTTATGGAATTATATTTTCCATACCCAAGACTATCAGAACACCATGATTAATACTTTTTCCTTGCATACCAAATGCTTTGCTCACGCCAACACATTCAGCAAAACTAAAAAGAATCTATTAAATCCATCTCCTAGATACGCACTGGCTCCTGAACAATTGACAAATACCTGATGAACTACGTGTATAAACCAAAACAACAGCTAACTGCAATCTATAAAACAATAGCAAAAAACCTGCCTTCTTTCAGCATTATTATGCTAGTACCTTCAACCAAGCAGGGCAAGAGAAGAGCTACATATTGTCTTGTTTTAAAGTCATTTGGAAGACATTTCCTCGTAACTGCTAACCTAGTCCATAGGAAATCACACTGAAACCTCAAATAGCAAGCAGTGGACTGATATCCCGTAGAAACCAGCTCTGGAAGTTTACCCATTTTCACACTCCTATTTCTTGACAGCAAAGCAGGATGAACATTTAAATGATGGTCATAATAAGCATTAAAAAAACCCCACAACACTGAGGCTTCAAGGTTGAGATGCTGAGACTGTATAATCATTTATGCGGCATTATTTTGCTCCTCTCCTTCCACCACCTATTTTGTTTTCATATTATTTTCCTCACTCCACATTCATCCCTTCATCCTTACCTCATTTCTTAAACAAAGTCTCCCTTGGCAGGTTTCTGCAGTCAGAGTTCTGCGCTGACTTGATCTAATGAGTGGCTGGGGAAAACCTCTGCTAAGGCTCCCAAAGAAAACTCAACCTTCATCTTTCCTCTAAAAAATCCCAACATTCACACTTTTTTCTACTACAACTACTGCCAATACTAAAAACACCAAGAAGTACAAGAGCAATATTTAAGTTCAGACAACTGCTTTACGCACTAATCTTTAAGACGCCAGGGCAGGGAAGCTTTCTGTAACTAGCTCAACACAAGAGCAAAGTCCCACAATTAAAAGACCAGATTACATGCATACCGATGTCTCTAGATCCCGTGGATTTGGGCGGGTGGCACTGCCCCGTCCCTGATGCTCTTTCTCAAAGACAGAAGAAAAAAAAAAAAAAAAAGAAAGAAAAAAAAGAAAAGAGGGGGTGGGGAGAGTGATTTACCTCTTCCAGCAGTGTGACCGTATTTCTGCAGTTCTGCAACCGGGTGGTGAAGCTGGAGGTGGTCGGGGAGTTGTAATCCTCTGTGGTCTCGGCGATGAACTCCGACACGGTGATCTGGTCCGGCATGATCCTACCCCACCGGTAAAGCCCAGAAGGAGCCGAGCACACAGGTCCGGAGGAGGGGAAGCCAAGTTTTGGGGGGAAGGTAGAGGGGGAAAAAAAAAAAGGGGGGGGGGGGGGAAACGCAGAGGGGAAATGTTAACAGCCAGCAGAGACCCGCAGCATCAAAGCAGCGGAGCCGCTGAGAGAGGCTGAGGCTTCGCCCTCCACATCCAGCCTCTCCCCCGGCCGCCCCCCCCTCCTCCGGGCAGGAGGTGAAGGGGGTAGCCCCCACACGGCACCCCTCGCCGCTCGGCCCGCCGGTGGGCAGCGCTCCCTCGGCTGGCTGCGGCCCCCCGACGGCTGCGGGGACGGGGCCGCCTCTGAGGAGCCCGGCCCCGCCGCCGGCGCTGAGGGGAGGGGAGCGGCGCCCGCCAGCCCCCACCCCGCCGGGCTCAGCCCCTTTCCCCACCCGCCGCCGACCCCCCTCACGCCCCCCCCCGCCTGCCACAGCCGCTCCCGCCCGCCGCCAAGTTGAGCACTAACTTGTGCGGGCTCCGGCTGCGCCCCCCGGCCGGGGGGAAGGAGGGGACGGGCCGGGGGAGGCGGCGGCTGCGCCGGGGCTGGCGGGGGCTCCCGCCGCCGCTGACAGTCACCCGGTGACTGACACGCGCTGCCCAGCGCCCGCCCGCAGCCGTTACGTGGGGCCAACGAGGAAGCGCTCTGCGCAGGCGCGGCCGGCCGCCTCCCCCTCCCCCCCCCGGCACCGCCCCCTCCCCGGCCTCGCGCACACACACACACACACGCACACACACCCCCCCCCCGCGGGGGAGCCTCGCGCCGGGGCGCGCGCGGGGGCTGCGGGCGGGGGCGGCGCGGGGATGGAGGGGCTGTGCCTCTGCCTTTATTTTTTATTAGAAAAAAGGGCCTTTTGATGGAAGCACACAAGGTCGGTGCCTCGTACAACAGCGGGAGCGGCAGCGGCCTGAAACCTTCCGGGCATCCCCGGTACCTTCCTTTGTGCTGACCCCGGTCCCGCATCCGCGCACAAGTAGCATTTCTGAATAAGTGAAAATATCCTTTGTCTGTTATTGCATCATGTAACTCTGGGAATTGACAGACAGCACTAATGAGGCGTTTTTTCCCTTTTTTTTTTTTTTTAAGCTTAGATTTTGGGGCCCATATGTGCCTTTCTAAAGAAGGCTAGGTCTCAGGAGGCTTAAGTAATTATGGTCATCTGCTGTTTCAGTCCGATTTATTTAGTCATACTATGTGTTTCCCTTCTCCTTGTGTTTGGGATTCTCTCCACAGAAGCTGGGAAACTCAGGAATGGTAAATATTCTCAAATCTGAAAATTGAAAATGAGCGGTATTATATGGATATATCAATTTCAAAGGTTTTAATGTTCTGTATATAGCAACCTACTCCTGTATTACAACGCATTTAGGCTTTTACATGGTTTTGTATGTAATTCTAAGAAAATGCCTGTACAACACAAAAATAGTTTAAAATAGCTACAAGAGGCTGCGGTGCCTGAGTAAGCACAAAAAGGAGATACCTGATTTGTGTCTACTCATAAAAAATCATTTGTATGCAGTTCTGCCAGCAAAAATATGACCAATACTCCAGAGAAGTGGTCCTGCCTGAACATGTTTCTTTGATTTCACTGCCTTAGCAGAAGCCCTTCATATGGCCATGTGATTGCTGCTGCTGCTGCTGCTGCTGCTTCACGTGATCCAGCTTTCGGCACAAAGGCTGCGGACTCATACAGATGATTGTTAAACGTCATGAGACTCTGATGAAAGGTAGAGTAGGCAAGAGGAGGAGGAAGCCAAGAAAGGAACCGCGTGGGAGTTGCACTGAAAAATGGATTTGGGCAAAAAAAAATGGAGCACTGAAGAAGCGACTGGAGGGGTAGGAAGAAAATCAATTGAGGATCGTGTTTGTAAGAGTAGTGGAGGAGGAAAAGAGATCAAGAAGAGAAAAATGACTGGTGGCATCAAAAGCCCTATGGAAAGGAGCGTGAAAAACTGGCTGGGGGTTTAGGCCAGGGAAGAGCTGTTAGTAGCATCAAAAAGAGCTGTTTCAGTGTGCCTAGCCTGCATGGAAACTGGATGGGTGAAGGGCTGGGATATGGCCCAAGGGCCAAGCAGGACCTCTGTGGTCATCCCCTATAATTTCCTGCAGAACATCAGTCATGGGCTGTCACACAGCTGCTCCTGAGCCAGACCTACGGTCTGTGGGTCAGCTACGGTGTTCACGTTAGGAAGAGTCCTGATCCCTCTCTAGCAGATCTCAAGTGAGGATAAATCCATTGCACTGATGGGTAAACTGGTTTAATTAATTGAGTACTCCCACTGTTAAAGTTGAATTGTTCCTCTTTGGACTGAGGTTATTGAGCTTGAGCACTAGTCTTTGGATTGTAAAATAACCTCATCTGCTATCCTAAACAAATCCTACCCCAGATAGCATGGACAAAAGCTGGACATATTGCTACAGACATAATTTAATACTATTTAGAGAAAATTTAAACTGCAAAATTGAAGAGCATGTTCAACAAAGAAAAAG
The DNA here is from genome assembly GCF_047716275.1 of Strix uralensis. Lineage (NCBI taxonomy): Eukaryota > Metazoa > Chordata > Aves > Strigiformes > Strigidae > Strix > Strix uralensis. The sequence continues at coordinate 164,871,128 of NC_133972.1, forward strand.
AGGAGGCAGGCCAGGGAAACTGGAGCAGTGAAGAGTGACAGAAATATATAAAAAATAGAACGAATACAGAAGAATACCGGGAAATAAAGAGAACAGCACAAGGCCTAAAGATGAAAAAGGAAGATCAATAGCTACCGATCGTAACTGCCTATTAGTCTGGTTTTTTGACAGTTCTTAAATTGTTAGCTTTATTAAAGAGAATGTGGTGCTCAGTTTTGCTGCTTTGAAGCAGCATTTCCTTTTCCCCTACACAAATGCTAGTACAGAAAATAGCCCTATGGGCATGACCTCTTTAGGCTTGGATTATCTTCACTTAAATTCACTGGCAGCAAGATTAGTTAATTAATATGTTAATAAAAAATAAATGATACAATTTGCTTGTAAAAATGTGCTTACATTTAAACTAGTCAAATTATATAACTGTTTCAGATAGCTTTTAGTGGATTTCAGATTTAACCATATTTCCTGTTTTGAGTTGAGATCAGTATCTGAGATTCACTTCTAAATTTGTAAGATGCACCTCTCTATAAATTGTCACTAACTGAAATCACTGTTTCACTTCACAAATGTCAGAGAATAATCAGCACAGTGTGAAAGTTATATTTCACGGCGTCTGCTCTAACGCTATCTTAGTCTGTGCTAGATCCTGGGGGAGGCTGTGCCACAGCCTTTTTCGCATGTAAGGCTTGCCAACAGAAGTTATGCTTATCTCACTCCTCTGGGTATTCTGATGTGAAATGCATCTCCGTGTCCATCCTGGGACAAGCCAGCACGGGTGAGGAGCGTGCAAGCAGCCCTGGAAAGCACACTCCTTGCTGATGATACACTGCAGTCAAGGAAGTTGTGCTGTCTTGCCGTCCTACCCAGTGATTCAGTCTACAAATCCATTTGATCCCCTGGCCTTTTTTTACTGTGACTGCCAACAGGAGAGTTAATTACAGCAAATTGATAATATTTCTGCAATATTGGTGATTGATAGTCACCATGCTTAGGGAGAGGCTAAGGAACATAGCAACGACAACACAAACTACTCATACGGGTGTTTTGCAATAAGCTGAATAGCAACTATGGTATTTTTCATTTTATAGTACTCTAGTCATACTTAGATTGAGATCATCAGTTCATTCACACGAGCAGAGCAGTAGTCATCAGGTGATGATGACTATTGTTATCATTTCGAGCTTTCAAACATTGCAGATATGTGCCAGAGGTGAAGAGCTACATTGCACTTACATAGCTCTTCGTGTCGTCAATGCAATTAACTGTTTAAACCACACAGCAGTGAGGCAGAGAACACTATAGATAAGGAGACATGCAGGAGGCTGTGGCCCAAAAGCAGGGCTGTATTTTTGTCTGTCTAGCTCTAGTCATGCTAAGTCAGCTCTTCAGGGTACCAATGCCTCAGCTGTGCTGAAGCTGGTGGTGGATCTCCTGGGGGTTACCATTAGGCTGCCCACAGAGAGCAGCCCGGGGACCACCCCTGAGGCCACACTTGCCTGCTGCATAGATAGCGAGCTCACAAATACAAACTCAGGTGTGGTTGCTGCTTGGTTTTTGGAAACAAGCTTGACCCAGGTCCCTGGCTATGCGCCAAATACACTGTTAAGCATTCTCAGACAGGCTGCCTTCAGGGCCACTTGCAACCTGTCAGTGTGGTGGTGAAGAGAGTTGTTTGCTGAAGAAGGAAATCACTGTGCACATGGCTACTGTGCAGATGACTCCTCCTGATTAGTACATAGTCATGCCGGGATCTCACATGCCAATTTGTTTTTTCTTTCTTCCCAAGTATGGAGATGATGCCACTTCGCAAATAAGGGTTTACACCTACATTTATTTCTTTACTTTCAAGGTTCCCATATTGGCTATTAGTGCTCATAAAAGTGGTGTAGATCAGGAATTAGTGTTTAATTAAAACATCAAATAATTGAAATACACTTGCTATTGTTAGTAAACTATATAGTTGTTCTTTTTATGCTCCTTAGCACCTTCACAAACACGAATAATATCACCAGCTCAGCAGCAAATAGCAAGAGAACTAGTGGCGTGCTAGAACTCATTAGGAAAATATCCTTAGGCTATGCTGCTCTACTATACTGCTATTCTGAATAAATTTGTGGTTTGGTGTTACATTCATCCATTTCAGCTAAACACAGCAGTCAGCATTATTTCCCATCCTCCTTCCTATCCTAACTCACTGTGTGGGATCGCTGTATGGCATAAGGCAGCCATGTCATTTGATCCCTGATAAAATTGATTTGAGATTCCTTGAGAAAACGTATATATGGCAAATTGCTGTTGCAACATTTTTATAATTTAATTTTCAGATAACTTCTGACAAAATTAATGGGAAATGCTTATTTAAATTTATAGCCATAAGTACTAGAATATTCACAAATATTTCTGAACATCAACTCTTCTCATTTGAGTTGAATGTTGGGCTTAGAGGATACAAGGAGCTTCAAATCAACAAGAATCTCAGCAGAGTGAGTTTGGCTTTTGGTTTTGGAGTACTAAACTAAACTGGAGTTGCTAAAACTCAGTAACTTTTTTTGTTAACGGAACTCCCATAGTTTTGTTCTGATAAACAAAACCACACCATTTGTGTAAGGACATGTAACATCAACACTTTGTACTTCTGCGGGAAATGTTCAGTCTGGAGGAATTTCACCTCCAGGACAGTGTCCTCTCAGAGGATGGTCCTGTTGGCTGACTGAGCCTTGTACAAAATGTAACAACTACATATTTTAACCTGCAGCATGTTTACACTTTTAATATCACATAAGTGCATGATGTACTCAAGAGGAAAAGGCAAAGTCTATTTTAAACATTGAAGCCTACATCACACGTTGTGACTGGTGCTAATTTGCTTGAAGGGAACTTACATGGTAAACTGCAAAGTGTTTCTGCTTGTGAAAGAAGGCTGTTGGACTTGACATTTGCAAACAAATCTTTGAAGTGATTGTGTTACGGGGACAGAGTAGTCAGGTAACCTTCCAGTCCAGGAAAAATATTCTTATCTAAATCATACCTCTCTACATGCAGAAAACCAAAATCCAGATCCAGCAAACACGCTGATTACAATTCTGTGTTTTTAAGCGGCAGTGTCTACCAATATGGCTTATGGACTACATGAGCTGCATCAACAATTTCTGTTGCCATTGTGACTGTTTTGAATACAAGAATCAGCTGATTTAAATTTTAATACTGGTATCTCCAAGCATTTGTCTTCATTTGGTATTTAAAATTAGGTAAGAAAACATAAGCAACTGTCTCAGAAACTACAGTATTAGTTTAAAAGCCTGTTAGCACTAGAAATAATGGCTTTAAAAAAAGGTTCTTTTTGCGTTCTTTTAATATGATAGCAAAAAGAGAAATTGTGTTCTCATTATAAATGACATTTTGGTAACATTAAGATCTTGCCTTTTTAACACTATATGTTCCAAATGAAAAAGATTAAATCAAAACATCAGAAACATATCACTGAATGATATATTTTGCATCTTATTTACTTGAATGTCCTGTGCAAGGAGTGTGACTGAATGATAGGTAAGCTCAAATAGCCATCTCAAAGGACAGCTGAAAATAACAGTGCTGAAAATGAAGTGCAGCATTGAGTTACACAAGATTAAGCTGACTAATCTGCTGATTCAGTTTTGCCTTTGTATTTTGGTTTTGTCATGCAAGATCAAGAGTCACGCAGACAAACACGTAATGGCATTCCAGGCTCACAGTAACAACAACAAGCAACGGGCTGTCCCCCTTGCAACCTCTGCATCCTCCAAAGATAAAAACAGCAAAATGCTCACCAGCAGCAAGAGGCAGCAGGCTAAGGACAGGGAAGGCATGCTATGCTCTTTTTTTTGTTGCAGGTGTGCTGAATTTGGTATCTTTATTGCACAGAGGTTTTTTGTTAGAGATGCTCATTTAATAAACCTCACTTCAGTTCATAGGAAGCGTAATACTGCGTATGTCAGGAGAGATCAGATTGAAATAGAGCCCTTAAAACATCTACAGAATATAAAAACCCAGCAGTATGTTCTTCTATAAGGACTATGTCTTGGGCAGTCCAAAGATATCAAACTCTTATGAATGCTGATGGATTAAGAAAACTGTCAGTGGAGCCTCTGGCAAATTTAACCCTTGCCCACGGTGCAAATGGGAGCCTGCGCATTGCTCACGGAGACAGCTGCACAAGGACTACCAACCCCATGGGAGCTGCTCTCCCAGCAGAACCCACCAACACCGATGGTGAGGGTCAGGACCAGCACGGAGGAAACCTGTGGGTGGTTACCCTTGCATTCCCAACCTTGAGCGAATCCTTGGAGGATTGCTGGGAAGGGCACAGCAGACACGTTAGCATGAGAGCAAGCCATGCTAGTGGGATTGCAAAACACAAGACAAAGTCAATGTCATGAAAGGGTACTCTGTGATTGAAACACAAGAAATAAAAGAGTCCTTCCAAAGCAGGAATCATATTAGCTGAATACATTCTTTTTTTTTTTTTTTTTAATATGAGAAATAGCAATGACTAAAATCAGAGAGTGATACTGCAGAAATGAACATGTTGCAGGGCAGCTGGCATAGCAGGCTCTCCAAACTAAAAAGATAATGAAATAAAGCCTCAACCCGTACTGCAAACATTTCAATATTTTCTCTTTCCCTCTGGAAATGATATGGCTGTGTCATTATCCAGGCACATCTCTGGTTCTACCTAAGCTGCTAAACGTATGCTGATGGAAGGATGCGTCTTGCCTGCAGTGAAACTGGAGGTTCAGGCCAAAATGAACCTGGGAAGCAGTTTGAGAATGAAATAAAGGCTCTGTAGACCTCGGTTCATGTCCTTGAGCTGCCACTCACGGCTGTGACATGGCATTTGATCTCTGTGTGCATCGTTTCCCTATCTGTGGAATGCAGACAATTACATTTATTTTTCTAGGTGAAAGCACACTGGGCTTTTCCAGCTGAGTAGTGTAAGAGTTTAAAAAAATAGCTGAAGGATGAGAAGGGCTCTCAGGCCAAACATTTTCATCAGCATTTTACTGGATAGACGAAAAGGATTGGCAGGTAAATGGAAGGGTTTCTTTCTACTAGTTGTTCATGATGTGAAAATATAAAGCAGAGAGATCTGGTTTTGTGAGGGTTTTTCTCCCCTCTGTATTATGAATTTATTAGCATTAGAGCAGTATTTAGTGCAAGAAGAGGGACTGAGACCCCATCATGCTAAACAGATACACAGAAGACATTTGTGGTTTTATGCAAGCTTTTCTATGACACAGTTTGCAGATGTGCACATGTATGGGCCTACTGAGTGGAAGTTCAAAAGCTGGCTTATAGTGTTGACTGAGCATACTTCATTTCTTAATTTCCTAAAGAGTACCTTGTTAGAGAAATGCTGGAAATAAATCTGCAGGTGTTGGATGTTATAAAAAAGGCCCCTGCCAACCACTGAACTTACTAGCACATCTGCATTTCCTTTACATAAGCCTCTATTTTTAAGGATGCGTCACTTGGCCAGACTCTATACTTGAACTTAGCGTTGGAAATTTTCACTTCAGGAGGGATGTCTTTTGGGTTTTGGTGGGGTTTTTTTGTTGTTGTTTGGGGGTTTTTTTGTTTGTTTTCTTTTTAATTAAGCAGATCAATATGTTTGTCAATATGTAAGATCTGAAATAATTTGAGTCATATCTGCTTTAATGGTCAAAGGCTTGTCATCAAGCAAAAATTACTCATATTTAAAATTAGGGTCTTAATCTTTTATTAAAGTAGACATTTGAACGTTGTGGTTGTGGGGTTGTGTTAAAACCCAGGAGAGCAAACAACCATCTGGAAGCTTCTGGAAACTGGTCTTGCTGCATGGACGTAGTCTCCATTGGGTCAGTGTTCACACGGTGCTAAATGAAATAAAGAGGTTTGGAATTTAAGTCTAGAAGTCCATCACAGCAGCACCTCTCTCTGTTTATTCATTTGCTTCTACTTTTACCCACTGAAAATGAGCTTGCTGCTTCCTAAGTTAACTGGCTTTCCTTGGCTACCATAGAGGGTGATCATCTGTTCATCTGTCCTGTCCCTAATGATTTTTTCGATGCATTGCCGATCCAGCAAATTTGAAGGGCAGGCAGGAAAGGTGTCAAAATTCTTCAGTTCCTAGAAGTTTTGTGCGAAAATAAAAATGAGCAGAGGAAAAAGATGCTTATTGCCCCTATGGGTAGAAAAGGCTCACCCTCATCTTGTTCTTTATCAAGATAATCAGAGTATAAGAAAGATCCTGTAAGCGTCCCAGTCATGGGAAAAGTTTCACTGATGGTTTGTATCTCAGGAGCTGTAGTCAAGACCCAAAGCCATAGGATATCAGGTTTCATTAATTTCAGTGATCTCACCACTACTTATTTGCTTGTTGGTAGCTGTGTTCTGTTTTATTTTATTCCTCCAAGAAAATCTAGGAACAGTAGGACATAAAAACTTAAGTCCTGTTTCAAAATCAAATAGAAATATCCAGCTTAATAGCTTCATACTTTTCAAAAGATGATTGTTTGACTTCTGGTCTCTTGCTTATTTAAGGCATCATGGGCTTAAAAAGGAAAAATATGCATAACCATGTGACAAAGCAAATGCACCAAAGGAAGATTTATTCAGTTTTCAGAAGATCAGCAGCAGTGATTCACCCCTCTTGGCTGGGCTGGAGTGCAATATGGTCAACTGTTTCCCCCAGGGAGGAAGAAAAGATGAAAGTCCCACACTGCTGCGATGGCCATGCAGGGAGCAGTGACCTGTGCCAGGATAGCTCCAGCCAGTGCACCAGGTACAAAGAAAACTTCAGCCTTAACTATCACTGTTGTTGTTGTAGGGGGTTCAAGTCAGGCAATACAAATGTAGCTTTTAGTGGTTCAATGAAACACAGCAAAAACTTTAAAACAAGAGCACTCACCATCCAGAGACTGAATAAACAAAAGCATATTTAGACAACTGTGTGCTATTCAGCACTTTACAACACTGGAAGAAGAGAGTCCCTCCTCTTTCAAGCCCCCGCACAAATCTTGCCACAGATTTTTCAGGCTGATCTCAGAGATTTGTTGTTTTCCAAGTTAAAACAACATCAGTTACCAGATCTAGATGAGTTGAAAGGAGTTACAGACAGTATCCTTTTTATACCCTGCCCCCCTCATCCAGCTTTGAAATCTATGAAAGCAAAGCCAAATACATAATAAATGTTAGTGTTTGTTCCAGTACTTGCTCAGGCAGTCAATGTTTTGTAAGGTTTTACTGATTTCTTGGAATTTTTGATCATTGGAAGGATCAATAGGTTAGACCTTTTCTGAAAAACACCCACTGTAGTAATGTCCAAAATGGCATTAAGCAGAGAAAAAACCTACTATCAGGTATTGCAATTGATAAAACCAATTTCTTATAGGCTTGTTTTTCATAGATTCTGGTCTGCTTTTTACTCTTTAATTATGTCTTTTTCCTTTCTTACCGATTCCATAGTGAATCTCTTGAAGAAAAACTTGAAAGCCTGGAAGCTGAAGATCTCATGTCTCATCTGTCACGACCAGAAACCTACCTAGATGAGGCGAAAAGATCAAGTAAGTAAAACTGACCAAAGCTATGGGACTGACAAGATCACTTAGTCAGTCAGTTTGAAACAATGTCTATTAATTCTTCAGTGATGGCAGTTTATCATATGTTACTTGATTACTACATTTGATAGCATTAATTTCACTGTGGTAAACATATCTATTGAAATTCCCTGAAAATAACACCTTGTTAAAAATTGCTACAGGAGAGTTTCATTTAGCTGACTGGAAGAACCCTCCATCTAACTCAATGTGGCAACTACTCACTCAGTGGCACTGAACGCAGAGCTGGTAACATTGCCTGTCCAAGTTTTCTGACACTTCAGAAGACCCTGTTTTCAGATATAACTTCAGTCTAACCATTCAGGCTGAAAATTTCCATGTCAGGTGTATTCACCAGACTGATCTTTTTTGGAAGATGAAGATACGATTTGAAGGATAAAGAGACTGGGAGCAAAAAATGGCCTGACAGGGAGGAATCCTGCGTGTAGGAGAGGGGAGGAGGGTGCAGAGAGATGGTCATACCAGGACACGGACAAGTGGTTTCACAGTTTTTCATCAGACATCTTTACTATTATATTGCATACTATTTCCAGTTTAGGACTTGCATTGCTGTGGAGGAAGGAAGATGGTAAGAGATGCTGCAGAGCCTCTGGGGGGGTGGGCAGGACTGGGACATACCTTTCACTTTGAGACCTGCTGGACTGATCTCCATGGTAGGTCGAAAGGGACAAGGAGGAAAAAAAACTGACCAAGGCTTGGGGCCAGATATTGATGCTGGGAAGGAGAAGACTACCCAGAAGCCACTGCCTTTTAAGATGAGGTGGTAAAACAAGGAGGCTGGGACAAGCCACATGAGACAGAGAGATGTGGACCAGGTAGGCTGTCAGAATGGGAGACGTGGCAAAGACCTATGAGGATGAGATGGGGATCGAACAGAGGGGCCAAGACAGAAGGGGTGTGGGAGGGAGGACACCTCCAGATCATATCTTTTGCTTAGCTAGTCTGCCCATTTCCATTTGAGCACACCACTGGATTCCGTGAGGAAAAGCACATCTCCTCCTCTATGAGTCTTTTTTTTTTTTTTTTACCTTCTCTGTAAGAGAAGTCTTGTTACTTCTGTTGACCTATTTCCCCAGACACTGCTGTAGTTTGTTTATGGGTTTTGTCCAGTTTGTTTTATGTTTCCAAACATGTCATGTGGGTCTGGAGGTTTGCCAACCCTTAACATTAAAAATAACATAGAATAATCCCTGTCTCCAAGACACATGGGATTCAATTAAAAATTGCAACATAAAAGTTTTTGGATGGGATGTTACTATATCTCTTTTCCCTCCTGTTTCTGAGCCTTTAGGATACTTTCAAGTGATGTTGTCAGGAGCTCTTTTCCCATTAGGAGGACTAGACATAGCTTTAACCAGCAGGTTTCAGATTTTTACATACTGGCTGGAAAGGATCTGAGGTTCTACCAGGTATGCCACTAGCTTGGCAGCACAGGAGAAGAAATGGTTACAGGCTCTTTCCATAAGGAAAAGGTGTGTCCTTTGATACAAAGGCAAGGGTATAAGAGGAGATCTTCTCATCAACCTTAAACCAAGAATATTATGCTTGAATAGTACGTTACATGTAGGAAAAAGGTGTTAGAAGAAAACCTGGGTGCTGCACTGTTTTTTGTGGACTGGGAAAGGCCTCCACCAGCAGTCAAATGAGTACCACTATCTTACAACAAAACCACAGCCACTGGCAACCCTGGATCTGACTCAACCCATGATGACATGTCTGCTTGTTGTTCAACTTTACAGCACATCTGTTCCTTTTAATGATATTATCCATCTCCTTAGGCAAAGCAGTCACCTTCGTGATTACAGGTTTATGCTATTCAAATCAAAGCAAAAAAATATATAATGGCTCATTGCTTTCTAAATCGAATGCTGACCTGAGTTCACAAGTAACTATGATTTACATTAGATTATATTTTGAATTGATGGTAATTTATTTTTCATAAGTCCAAATAGTCACAGAATATCCTTACATCTGCTATAAGAAGCTACTGAATATTATTGAATTAGTCATTTGCTCTAGGCAGCATTACCAGCATTTGTGGTTAGATCTCAGTGGTTCAGGATGATTATATTCCCTTTCTATGTCTCCTACTAATTTCTGAGCCTCTCAGCACTACATCAACCAACAAATAAAATTAAATATGAAAGAAATCCAGAAAAATATTTATTAAGAAATCAAGCTGGTTGAAGTTATCAGGATTGATTGATGAGAAACAATGCTGAGAAGGAAGCATATGTGGCTCTCCTAGAGAGAAGAAAGGTGGTCCAATGATGAATGTGCTCGTGTGGGTTCAACACCCCGACTTGGTGACCTTGGACAAGATATTAGGGCATCATTCAGAATGGCAAATTCCTCAGGCCTTATGCCTGTGCAAGTGTTTTTTCTGGGTAAAGAGTCTTTTGAGGCTAAATACAGATTTTATGAAACTCTTGACCCAGGGACAATAATACAATTTGGGCCGTGTCAAGATGGCATCTTGACTCTGTTTCTCACCCCCTGAAAAAAAAAGGAAAAACAGTGCTTCCCAACCATCCTTGGCAATGTGTAGGTAACACTATCAGATTTATGTAAAGTTCTTATGTATGACAGTATGTGAGTGGGAGCAAGGAGTGAATAGGAAATATAAAACCCCAGAACAGATAGAGAACAATGAAAACCTGGGGAAATATGATTGCTTTCTACCCTAGGGACACCTATACCTGAAAAGAGAAGGACTAGTTGGGGCTTAAGTAAGAAAGAGGCCTAACTGAGAACAGGGTGACATTAATAGCAGCTGGGTGACAATTCAGTACAATACAGTACAATACTACAATAGCAGATTCTATTAGTCCTAAGGCTGAGGAGAGCATTTGTTCTTGTGCCTGATTATAAATACATACAATCATATTGAATTAATTGGTACAATCTAAGTGCTTGACTAATCCTAGCTCTTAACTAATAAGTATAATGAGTTGGATCCCTGTATTTTTAAGCTTTTAGAACTGGTTAAAAAGTGTGGAAAGCAAATGGATTTTCAGGAACAGAATATAAAAATTGCCAATATATTCGATAATAGTCAAGAAGAAAATCTTATGGGAGGATTTTGCAGAGGAGAGGAAAGGATTCGGAAATATTTTTGCACTCTCTAATTACCTACATTTGATATTGCTTAAACTCTGTGTGATTTCATGCATAAGTCATTTAATGACCTATTTTAGATTGCCTTTTTTTTGAGTATTTTTTTTCCTTTCACAATAGAATACACAACCTGAACAGCAATAATATAAATATATATTTTGCATGTCTAGTGAATATTTTAGACAAATACTAACCAACCAGTTTTTGTGTATGCCTGAACTGGAGTTAACCTAACTAGAAAAACTCAAACAAGCAAAAGTTAATATTGTTTCTACAGTCACCGATGTAACAATAATAGTAGTTGTACACCACCATGCTGAAAATCAACTCCCTTTATGTCCAAACAATAGCGTGAATCACAGAATTCTGACCTTGATATACAAATGTGATCATGTAGTAATTATAGCTCTTGTGCTTTCTGTATAAACAGACTACTTCATCTGGAAATGCTGTAGGGTACTGCTTCATTCTGCAATTTACAGCTAATGACTGAGCAGAAAGCTTTTATATCCCAAAAAGTTTTAAAATAAAGCAGGTAGAAAAGATCTTATTTCCTGCAAATGAAAAAATTAAGCTGGTTATTTGAACTACAGGGAATCAAGTCATTCCTCTATCTATATTCTGTTTGAAAAGCGTATCTTACAAATTTAAAGATTGTCTCTAAAATCATATTTTGCAAAGGTTACTGAAGCTATTTTCACGGGCGAAATACAGAATTAAATTACTCAGTCCATGTGATAACTGACATGTTCTTGAACAACTGTGAGATTAAAGAAAATGTCTTTCATTTCGTGCCAAAATCTGCTTGTTCTGTTTGTGTCTATGTTGGTATCATCCAAACAGGATGTGACAAACATATGTTCTTTGGCTTCGCCCTAATCCATGATTTGGATAACACTATTAGGATGAGGTCTAACAAACTTCAGTGAAGCAAATCCAAGGATATTTGTCTGTGGACAAGTTACCTCAGACTTGATTTCAGTATGTCTTAGCATAGAAGCTCCGTCCTGACCTCATACATTAGCTGTATGTGTTTTCGGTGCTTCCATAAAAATGCACCATCAAAATACTAGCATGCTTATAGGCACAGGCTGAATCCTGAAAGAAGTAACAATGGAAAAGTCATCACTGAATTGTCCTAACCCAGCATAGAGCCCAGGACTGACCCTGAGGAGCTGACTGACATCCTCTTGATGATCAGTCCCTAATTATAATAGTATCTGAGAAATGCCAGTTGCTCAGTTTTTAATCTATTAAATAATTACAGTGATGACATTAGATAACTAATTTCTTAACCAAAATTTTGTTTGGTGCCTGAAGTTCTACCAAAGTTCGTAAGTATTACATCAATAGTATAGATTTTTTTTTTTTTTCAGGAAAAGTGAAAACCTCAAGAAATACCAAGATAGCTTTCTTGAAATAAAATATATTTCCCTTAATTCCATCCTGATTGGCATGAATTGCATTACTTTTCTCTGATTCTTTATGAATAATGCCTGGAATTACCATTCCAGTGTTTTACACTGGGTTGATGTCAGGTTGAGAGGGTTATTAACCCTCAGGTCACTCCACCGAACTTTTAAATATATTGGCAAAGTATGAGCTTTCTTCCACTCATCTTGAAATACCCATGTGTTTGAATATGTATGGAAAATCAACTTAAAAATTCAGATAGTTTCTTGGACAGTTCTCTTAGAAATAACACCTGATTAAAAAAGAACCTAGTTTTAGGAAATGGCGTTACTGTTAGAATGGAAATTAGTTCTTCATCCTCATCTGATATGATCATCATATGATTATGAAATGAGCATGGCAGAATATATGGGCTGTGCAAGTGCTATAGAATAGTTATATTGGACAGCTCAAATGCTGTTTAGGATTTCATGCTGCAAAACATGATAATTCTAAGACTCAACAGTTTTGTAATATATCACCACCACATGATGCCACAACACATTGCTATAGAGGGCCAGAGGGCTTACGTGTACTTGTTTGGTAATTTTCTGCAGTCTCATTCAAAGGTGAATTTTCTTTAAGACTCAAATATATGACAAAGAGATTTGTGTAAGTATTTAGACTGAAGGACTCTCTAGTCTTTGAAGCCTGTCTTTTGTTATTTGTCTAAGGGCTTCAGGATGATAGTATTGTGAGTTAAATCTCCTTGTATCCACTTAAGAGTGACCTTTTTATCACTTCCAACTATGTCCATCGGCTGTTTCTTGGGCTCAGGGAAGAATTTTCATTTTGTGGAGGCAGCAACTTAATCAGAGTGTCTGTTGCCTGGCTTCAGACCTCTGAAGAGCTTTCACTAGTCTCGTCAAGGGTATTCTTTTTGTATTTCATTACAAGGCTGCCATCCACAGTCCAAGATTTTGAGTTACTTACAATACACCTCTGAAGTCTGTGAGGGGCTAATAACACATAAGAGTGCTTCCCACCTTCTCTGTAAGGTTAGTCACTGCTTAATTATTTTCTCAGTACGTAGTCTATAACAAAATATCCTGTATACAGTATATGGATAATAGTTTAATAATATAATCTGAATGCAACACCAAGTCCTCTTGTCGCTGCCTCCACTCATTCTCAATAGCCACTGATTGTGGGCTGAATTCACTATCAACCTTCTTCTGGATGTGTTTTTAGGAAGGAGTCATAAAAATTGGAAACTAAACCTGTTGTAGCTGTGTTGAAGATCAACTTGTCTCTGCATGAAAAATCTGGTGCATCTGAACTTTCCATGTCCTTCCTACAGCAGCTTTTGTACTGTGTTGGCAGCTCTCAAGCAAAGAAAGCAGCACACCTTCTGCTTCTAGCCTTCATTGATTAGTCAGGCACTAATAAGGTCTTGCATTATCCTTGTGTCTGAACACCTCACAGAAATTAATGAATAGATTTCATATATATTTGTAGGATGGCTATATATCCTTGTGGTCAAAGACTGGCTCTGTACTTGAGATGCCAGACTGAAGATGAGCACATCGGGCAGAAGCCATGAACCAGAGCCCGATGTGCTCATCTTCAGTCTCGCATCTCAAGTACAGAGCCAGTCTTTGATCACAAGGATGACTCCATGGTGCCTTCTGCCAACCCCTCTTGTCTTGGTACCACTCTGCCCTTCAAAGTGCTGTGTTTTTTCATGCCTTCCCCTTCGACGTGTGCCAAGCAGTACCACTCTCCTACTTAACAGCCCTGTGAAAATGTCATGCATTTTGGCTGATATAATACTGCTAGCCACCTTGTCCTTCAGCTGAGTGCAGAACTATCAAAGCATGTCTACAAAATATCCCAAAATACAAAGCACATAGAAACCTCAATACAGGAATACAAAGATGTTCCTAAATAGTCTCTTCTTTTGTTCTTCATGTCTGTATCTGCCCCTACAGTGAGCCATGCACAGATCCATGAGATCTTTGAAATTGTATGTACTATTTACATAGAAAAAAAGAGATTAACTCAAAGTGACAGAACAGAGCCCTTAAAATTTGATCCAAACTCAATCCATGTAAATGGGATTCTTTACATCCACTTTAGTGAGCTCTGACTCAACTTTTTGACTGTAAAAGTGGGGTGTATCTGACAAAGTGTCTTTGCCTGGGTTGTTCACCCCAGGCTGCCTTTATTCTTACTGATTATATAGTCAGTACAGACAACTGAAACTAGGCTGCAGCTCACCTCATCCTACAAAAGTAGATGTTTAAAATAGAGATACTAAAGTAGATGTCTACAAAGGTCAGATGAATCACAGCCTAACCTGCCTCATTTTACTGACTAAGAGAGAGAGTAGGGTGCCCAGCCCAGAAGTAGAGACTTACCCCAAAGATGCTGCATGCCCTATTGCGGCAGGGACTTCTTATTTCTGCCAGAACCATACTGTGGGCAGATACAAGACCACACCTCTAGTTCTACCTTCAAGAAGAGGTGCCAAGGAGAAAAAAAATACATAAACCAAAATATTTTTACCAAGAGAAGAATGATGCAGCTGAAAAATACCCTCCTTTTTTTCAGTTTAATTTTATCAGTTTCTTGATCAAGTTCACATGATGGTACTTGGACTGCCTTTCTTGGTGACAGCATGAATTTATGCTGAGACAGAAGCAATCGAATCATATGGTTTTGAAGAGGGTGGAAAAGCATTGAGACTGAGTGTCTCCATGCCCTGATGGTAGTTAAAAATACTGAATAACTCACACATTACACTCTCTAAATGTCTCCTATTATTTAATAAATCACAAATAAATAATTTTTTTGTAATGTATTAATTTGTTAAACTAGATAATGAGTTGCTAGTATCTCAGCAAGTGACAGTGAGATGACTATTTCGGATGCACTCAGATGTGGTTGTCTCATGTTATAGAAAGTAGAAATCTGCATGGTGGGAATCTTGAGGTTTCTTCTGCTCTTCTGCAGCTGTGGAGCTGAGCTGCCTGCTCAGTGAATACTTGCCAAGTGTCAATGTTAAAAAAAGAGAAAATAAAAAGACAACTATTTCGAGGGGCAATTATCTAAATGAGCTGGAGAAACCTGGGATGACTAAGCCCCCAATCTCTGGAGAATTTGTTCTGAGCACTTTGATGAATTTTAAAATGGTATTGCATTCTGGGTTTTAATAACATAGCCTTGCTCTTCTTCTGGCTCTAGGCAACTACTGTGAAGTCCATTTTTTACAAAAGCCTAAGGAAACTGAGTTAATAAGGCAAAGTGACTAAACTCACTGCTGCAGAGCTGCCAGGTGCCTGAGAGCAGGCAAGAAGGCAGGTGTGTGCATTACCTTCAGCATTGTGCCGACTGAGGTGGTCCTTTTTATCTGTCATATTATGGATGTTTCAGTTCAGCAAATAAAATTAATTAAAGAGGGAAAGAGTTTCAGTATCTCTAGCACAATCAGTGGTAATTTATGCAGCTTTGGTTTCCTTCCTCTGATATATTCATAAGCTGAGTATGGATCTTCACAAAACAAAACACATCTCTGATTAGAAAAAACACCAACACCAATGGGAAACATCAGTCCCCATCACTGGTTTAAGTTTTAAGTTGGTTTCTTCAGTGAACAGTGCTAGAAGCACAAATGTTTTGCTGCTTGAGGTTGGAGTCACAAACATATCTGGCACTGAAATACCAAGCCAAATGTAGTTTCTGGGTGCCTTAGTCCCTGGGAAAATTCAACAGTCTGAGTCAGCTGACCCATCTTTAGCCAACACCTGGAAGGCTGGACACTTACAAGTGGGTTCATAGAGCAAAACACAGAAAGAAGGAGGCACCTAAACCACCTAATAAGAAACATGAGAGGTGCAACTGTGCTTTGATCATAGCCTTTGAGAATTCAGGGGTATCTGTAGCAGACCTGTAATCATGAATCTGCCCCTGGAGGTGGGAACTGAAATCAGCCCTTCATATCTTGTAAAAATGTGATGGCCCCTGTAACTCTTGAGCAGTTAGTAGCACTGTTTGTTGGGGAGGCTCCATGTTCAGCTCCCTCCTCTGCCTGAGTGGGACCAGGATTTCAGACAGCACCTGTCCTCTCCTGCAGCCCCCTAAGACCACTCTGCAAGGCCTAGAAATTGTTAGTAGTTAGAAAACAATCAAGCTAAATCTTCCTTTGTGAAAAACAAAATCAAAACTGTAGAGCACTGTGAATCTAACTCAGATTTTTTCCAGGGAACATCTGATCCAATTTAATTCAGTAAATCCCATTCCAGTCATTAATCTCCAGCCAAATTTTGTTTTATATTTTATTGCACATTATGATTTACTGCACAGCTCTCTGTTCATTATTACTTAGAGAAGCAGTTGCTCAGATCCTCTTTCTCTTGATCTCCTGATCAGGAAAATACTGCACAGATGTGAACAGAAGTAAGACTATTACTCCTCTGAGAGAACTCTTCCCCAATTAAAAATAGTGTCTGTGAGGGAAATTATGATCTTGCAAATAGCTTTCTTATAAGAAAGACTACATTAACAGCACAAATGAGGACAGGTTTCCTGACATCAGATCTACTGTTTGCTGCAAAAACAGTTAATATTGCACAAATATCCTGTGAGGGCTTAAAAATGTTGAAATCCCACATATGTATCCTTCAGTTCTTAGGAGAACCTGATCTGCCCAGCTCATTCCAGAATTAACCTATTTCCTTTTTGGGAAACAAATATCTTGTTTGTTTTTGTCATGCACAGGAAAGGACAAAGCAGAAACATATTTTATTGTGATAACTGCTGTTGAAACCAGAGGGTGTTGCCAGTGTTCACGCAGATGCTGCATGGTCACTGTGGTCCTTCCTCCTCCCTTGCATTGTATCTGTGGAACCAGGGCAAAACCCACAGCAGTTTGCATCTGGAGTAGGAGCTGGACAAGACTCTTCAGTTCTGGTGTTCGTGACCATCACTCATCTCCTGCTAAACCTGGTAAACTAATATATATTGCATATGGCTGGAGGTGCTAAGGAGCGAAAGCACTAAAGGGTCCTTCCTGGGGATCGGAGTTTCTTTCCTGTCTAAGTTTATATTCTGGAGGGACCTCAGTGTCTTTCTCCAAGATGCAAATTGCCTTGTTTTCAACAGTCTGGCCCAGCTGATGATTTCTATTTAGAAAGGGCCTTGAATTATAAAAGCAAATGTTCCACATCTCAGGACTGAGATACATTGGCTTACACTGGGAAACTCAAGAAGAATTGCTGAACTCTTGTCTACCGAAACCCTAATTAGTGGACCGAAATAACTGACCTCACTTTCAAAAGGACATTGAAATAATTTATCCAGGACTTTGGTATGAGAAAAGGCTCTGAATTTTAGGCAACCAGCTTTTGAAAATTACTGATTTAAGCTTTTATCTACAATGGCCAGCTTTAGCAAACAGGGTCCTCTCCTGGTATTGCTTGTCTAAGCAAAACATTGCCACTGTATTAGCAGCCAGCACTCGTATGCAAGCAATACTGATGTCAGGATATTATTATCCCCAGGAAACGCTTTTTGCATTAACATGGTGGTTTAATGGCCTGTGATATTGCAAGAAGGTATTTCTTCCAAGGAGAGAGAATTTAAGTACTGGGATAAATAACAACAGGTGTCTTTCACCTAACTGTTATTGCTCCTGCAGCCATACTGGCACATACAGGTTTGCATAAGCACCAAGAGGACTTGGAAGCACTGAAACCCCACACAGGCAGCCCGAAGGGCAAATGCCCGTGGAAGCTTTTCCCCCAAGTTGTGGTGAGCACAGCACTGCACTCCCATGGAAATTCTCATTTCATCTCACAGTAGCTGTGGCTCTTCCCTTGGGGAGGAGGTAGTCAGAGGTTACAAAGTGTCTTTTTTCTTCCAGTCATCTGCCTGTTTTTACAGTCTGTGTAGGAACACTTGAGACCTCTGTTCCTCTGTTTGTCTTGGTTGAAGGGCATTCAAACTCTTGGCGGAACACGTGCACAGACAGTGCAATTACCTCAGCCTCATTCATAGAGACCAGGCTACAAATATTGCAGAGTTCTCAGTAACACATTATTTAAACTCCATTTAAATGATCTAAATTTCCATGATACAAGTTCTTTTTTCTTCCCAGGATGTAAATTCCAACATGAATAAGATTCCCTTAAATGATAAGGTGTCCTTCAGCATCCAGCATCATAAACAAGTGTTGTCTAAGACTCCTTGTCTTCCTTAGGGTCAGTCTAAACCTGGTATCACCAACTGGGGTCACGTTCCCTCTTGTGCCTGATCTGTCTAACGGTGCCAATCTATTGTAGGAGTTTACTTGTAAGTCTGATTCTCTTGCTCAAGTTTTAGTGATTGGAGGACTTTTCTTAGGAAACTGCCAATATGACTCACAGGATATGGGCCTATTGCAGATCCCAGACTTGAGAAGGAGCTGCTTAGGGTCTTCTGGCTGTCTGGGAAATAAAACAGTCTTAAACTGGGCAGAATTAGTTTTAGAAATGATCCTTGCAGCAAGGAGGTTTCTGGCTGAAGAGGAACCTAACAGCCAGGCTGTTCTCTGCACTTGAAGGCAATGCAAGGGATGACGTATAGGAGTTTATGATATACCATGTGCATACATGTATATACCACCCTATAGGGGGGACTGCATAATTACTGTTCTGAGCTTCCTAAGAACTCTGGGAAGAAAAACATAAATTTCAACAGTCAAGCGAGTTCTCTAATTCAGACCAGGTGTCAGGTAAACTGTCATATGGCTCCAGCATAGAGGAGCAAAACGTGACTTACAACCACCTTTTCATCCTTGTTCCTGCTGCTACTGATGCCCTTTAAGTCTAATATTTTCAATGGTAAGGAAATTTGTTTCAACTGAGCCAAATCCCATTTGTCTAGGTGGTGAGAACAAATACCAGCTGTAGATCACCTTGGGTCAGAAGTAGATTTTTAACCCCATCCTGCTCAACAAGTGAACATGACAGCTCCTTCTCAACCACAAATTCATAAACACAGAAAATAAAAATGATAGTTTAAATGACCCCGTGAGATCTGGGATTCTGGCTAAGACCTATCTTACCACCGATTAAATCTGGAGTCAGATTGTGACATTAATTTAGGACAAGTGTAAGATCAGAATTATGCCCTGCTGGTTGATAATAATTTAAAAGCTCTACATTTAATGTAGAATTCTGGTACTCATTAGTTTTAAAAAAAAATCTGCAAAAAATATTCTACTGAGGTAGAGATCCTCTTTGTTCATGAATATAGATAACTACTGAATTGTAGGTATTTCTGATCCTGACAAGCTTTACTAAGTACTCAGCTACTAATTATGAACAGGAATAAAAGGACACCTACTGAAATAATGATTAAATGATATGCACCTACAACTTGCCTCTGATCAGATGGATGGAGCCAGTATCCCACATCAGCAGAGAATGCAGTCTTACACATTTTATGAGAAATATACCATTAAGTAAATGATTATATCAGTAAGTATGTTAATTTGGGTCACTACTGAACTGCTTGGATTTGAATGCAGAAGGAAAGTAGCAATATAGTTCAACACTAAATTAGATAAAATAAACGTATTTAGATAAAATAAACGAGTTCCATGGTGCTGGCATAATTTTATTTACTCACAAATAAATCTGGAATATTTCCACTAAATTTAGTTTGTAGCACTACTATAAATCAGGTAGGAGACTAGGATTGGACCCTCACTGTCAGTAATGATTTAATAACTGTAAATTCAGGAAAAAATTTCTTCCATGAATTTGTCTATGCCTTTTTTTCTACCAATTTGCTGTATACATATAAGCCTTTTTTAATGGATGCTTAGATGCTTAAAATGTCTATTAGTTTAAGTAGAAAAAAGCCTACAAATCCATGCTGCAAATATCTGCAGGACAGGTACATCCTAAGCATGAGCTCTGACTCAGAAAGTCCTCCAGCTTAGACAGTGGAAAGCTGGGACCATAATCTGGAAAAATACTGCTACATGTCCTCCCTGTTCAACTCCTGCATCCTACACATATGTCAGCCGCTGCCGGAGACAGGAACCTGAAGTGTTGGCTCAGATGTTTTTATGTTCTTCTATAGAACCATAATATTATGCTAAGGGCTTGGTGTTAATGCTGAATCTTAGATACCATAAGACTGGTCTGAGTGCCTGAGATGTCCTGCTGCCTCTCTGGCTGGCAGTTCTGGCCAGAACAAAATTGCTTTCTATGCATTTGGCCAACTGCTATAAAAAAGGCATGCAGCTGCACCAGCCTTGGCAGCAGACATCTCCCTCTTCTTGCCCCAGTAGTTTTGAGGAGCACATCAGCTGTGTGACCTGTATTTCCCACTTACATGCTCCTTTCTGGCTACTCCAGGGATGAACAAGAAGAAAGGGGAAGCCAGCCATGCTTCTCCTGCTGCTGATCTGGGCAGTGCCATGCAGTGAGTTGCCTGTGGTCACATCGGAAAGCAGTGCCACAAGGTGGTAATCCCAGGGGTCTCAGTCAGCCACTCACTAAAAGCTGATTTCTTTTCTCTCCAGACTGGAGAATAGATATGGAGAAATGCATGTGGTTGCGGATCCTCCCAGGACCCTGGGGCACAGCTTGGTTTCTAGCTGCAATCCTACTCCATCCCTGTGCCAGAAGGCCACAGCTCCAGCTGCTGTAACTGAGAGAGAAGAGACATGCCAAGGCCTTATTTGCCCTTTCTCCCAAGCAGGTTGAATTTTCAACCTTAAGGCCACACTCTGAAAGTCATTTGCTTTCCTGGATCAGGGGCCATTCTTGTGATCGTACAGATAAAGTATTTTTACCTGCTGAATTACAAACAAGGCTTGCAGCTGGGTGAAGAAGATTAATTGCACTATTTTATTTGCACAATAAACACTTGGGAACATGTGTTTGCAAGGAGAGGGTCTCCTAATCATGGACTAAGGATGCACTGTAAATGGATGGAAATTAAAAGCCCAAGACAAACCACTTGCAGAATGTCTCACGGGCATGTCCTCCCATGGGGAAATGTTGCAATCTTCAGTTTTATTAGTTTCTTTAAGCCCAAAATTCTTTAAAACTGGATGTTAGTGTAGCCCCATGGCTCTGCGATAACGAGCGCTGTGGCACCATGTGGGTGTTGGGATCTTTACCCCCACAAGCACAACTGCTCATGTCTTGTTCGCACATTACCTCCCTCCAGCCTTTCCTCCCTGCCCAACAAATTCATGTTTGACGGATGGAAGAGCTCGAATGGGATGTTTTACCACCCCGAGCAGGGTTGCTCCTTGCCGTTCCTCCCTGGAGCCTGATCTCCAGCCCCACACTGCCCGCCTTTCAGCACCTCCCCTGGGGATCGCCCAAGGGTCTCAAGCACACTCAGCCTTGTGGCAAAGCTTCTCTAATTTGTTTGTTATTTTTCCTCTAGCTTTATTTATGAAAGCTGCGTGCTGAAATGCCCTACCCTCATCGCCACCCCTTTTCTCTCCGTTTTGCTTCCTGCCGGGTATTTCACCCTGACACACCAAATAAAGACATAAAACAGAAGGTGGGGAACATCTAGCCCTGGCTGCAGAGCATTGACAAGAAGAGAAGCTTGTAGAGATAAAATCAGTTTTTTCCCCCTCTTCACAGGACCTTGCTGCGGGATGTTCAGGGCTTCCTGCCACAACCCCTGGGATGGCCAGCAGCCCCTGGCCAGGGCTCTGCTCTCCCTAACGCAATTACAGTCTGCAAACATTTAAAGGCAGTTTCTTTTGAGTTAGCCACATGCTTCAAATTGTTATGTGGTTAACCGCTGAGAACAAACCCCCACACAAATACCTACGGATCAACTTGCTCGAGCCAGGGTGGTAGAGGTGGGGGCGGAAGGGGAGGGGGGAGGCTTCCTCATTTTGCTTTTGATGAGAAGAAAATAGAGTTTTCTTTTGACTTTTCCAAACTGCTAGCAACCACTGCGTCACAGTGTGCACTGATCGTTGCCGTTTGCACATTTGTTCGCGTTTACTGCTGATGAAAAGAGCCTTGTTCAGCAGCCGTGGACATATACGCCACGGGCCAAGTCCTCCACTGGTGTAATCAGCTCATCTGGTGAATGAGAACTGAAAATTCGACCTCCTCTCCGTGTGTGCCGTGCAGACACCAAGCCAGGGGAAGACTTCTGCGCTTAGACATTGCCCTATCCCATGTCCCTTAACTCTTATAAAAGCTGAATACTTTTCTGCTGACTCACAGAGGCAGATGGATTTTGTTAACTCCAGCTGAGATAGAGGAGGATACATGAAAAGCATCGCTGCTTCTCAGGGGGGGCTGAACCTGGCTTTGGGGTTCAGGGGCTACAGAGTGAGGAGCTTCACATCACACCCTGTCATAATGGATGGAGCTTGGCTTGTGGGTACCACACGGGAGGAGAGCGATATGTGGTCCAGGCTGAGCCCTGCTGCTAATCAGTGTCTGAAATAATGAACTATACTGTCATTCCCTCCCCCACCTCATGCCCTCTCTCTGAAGCACTGCAGCTCCCCAAAGCCCAAGAGAGAGACTTAGAGCCAACAGCAATGAAAAAACCAAACACCCCAAAACAAGCACAGAGGTCCAAAGCCCTCAGTAATTCCACTGCCTCTACTTAAATCATCTTAAATTACAGTTTTTTAGTGAAATAAATTAACTTCCCCTTGCTTGCATTTCCTTGTATTTGTGAGGACTATGAAGCCACTGAGGAGCAAATTGTCTTACAAACCCAATCCTACATGGGGACAGTTTCCAAACATGATTGGCATCACTCTTCATGTAGCGCTCATGAAAGTGGACCCAAGTGGAAATACAGATAATTATTTTGCCATGGGCCAACTTTAAGATCCATCTTATTTTAATTTCTAAAATGGCAGATTAAAGACTCTGCAAGGTGGCTTGGAGAGTCTTGAGGGAAAAGCTGCAATCCAAACATGATCTGCTTTGCTCAGGTATGAAACAAAATTGCATTCTTTGCTTTTTGTGGAAAACAGCATGAAAAGGAGGGGTTAAAAGCTTTGGATGTGGGGAACAGTTTCAGTGAAAGTGGTTTAGTTCCTCTGGTCCATTTATCATCTGAGCAGAGAAACATCACTGTGTGTATGAAGTTAGCCTGTCAAAACTGTTTATCTGTACTTCCCAACAACAGCAAGAAAGGCAGGAGGACTGGCAGTCGTGATGGTGAATGAGTTGGACACATGGAGTGAGGGCGCATGAGTTGAACCTCCTCACTGATGCAGAGAGGGAAAATGAGAGAGGGAAAGACCATTAAAGCATGAAGTGTCTAATCTTAGAGAGTTTAATGATGCAGGCGGTTACCAAAAAAAATGACCTTTTGCAGAATTCTTTCATGGGCAACTGAGTAGATAGGCCAGTTAGTCCTCATGCTGCTGAAGATACAGGAGTAAATGCCCACAGGAACAGTTACTGGGGCATGTTGGCACATTAACAGTATTGGCCATGGGTAGCTGAGTTGAGAATACTGCACTTAGATAATTCAAAACTAATGTGCTAATCGCTTATTAAGGAACTATTTAGTGCTTAGTTTAATTATATGAAGAGGTATAAAAAATTCCCACAGTCTAACTCAAACAGAACCTTAAACCTATGTGAGGGCTGTCAGGAAAAAAAAAAAAAGGGGGGGGGGGGGGGCGGGGAGGGAAGAGAATTCAGGTTTATAAAAAGAAACATGTACACAATGAGCTGAAGGTTGTGCTTCTGCACTTCCTGGTCTGGGTGTGAGCAGAAGAGGAAATACCAAAATACCACCAGAAAAGCTATTCCCATAGCATTTCCAACATGACTGAGACCAGAAATTTCTGATAGTCCTGTAAAAAAGGGGGAAAAAAAACCCACAACTGACCCAGACCTAAGCCTCCTACTCACTGGAAAGCCGATGAAATTTCCAAAGCTAAGATATTTGGGTAGACCTAGACATGTCTTCGTATTTCCCCTCAGTCCTCATCTATACTCTGTTTTTACTTGGCTCACCGATCATGGGTGACATTTGGACTCTTCTGCCAGCTTTGAGATGAGTACATTTCTGCTGTAGCCAGTTTAATCGCATCTGTGACCACCGATCACCAAATTACATGTTAACTGCAAGGCAGGGCACCATGGTCCAGTCTAACTCAGGTGAGGGGTTCCTTGTCCTCTCTTTCATGTTTTTTGGAGTCAGTCCCCTACAATGCAGAGTACAAACCTATGTACACAGCAAGAACCAACATTTTAATGCATAAAACGCCATCAGTTTCAGTGTTGCCCCATGTTAATAATTAAAAATGAATTCCTGAAGGCTTGCAGGCAGAAAAGACATGGCTGGTCTAACACAAACCTTCCACTGATACCAGAGAAAACCTTGAAGAAGAGCAGTGGGATCACATTCAAAGGATTGTGTGGAAAGCTGGCACACCAGGCAATTAGTTTAATACTTCAGATTTGGAAGCTCTGCAAAGAATTTGGAAAATGGCTCTTTCCCTTTATTGGTATAAAAAAGGAAAGTATTCTGTCCTGCTAAACTCCAAGAATTTAAATGTTAAAGTATCTTGATTGACATGCAGTATTACATACTGGGATTCAGGACATTTTCAATAGTCTAATGAAAATCAGGGCTAAAGTAAAATTACTATAGAAAGCTGTTTTCCCTATAGATGTTTCCTAACATCTAAGCAATTTCTGAATCAAGCTTTTTTCCCTAAAATTAGAGAACCGAATCCCTGGAGCAGCTCCAAGGAGCAGCAGCTCAGGACTGTTCATTGCAACCACAGCCTCCAGCTATGGGACAGAACAAAAGTTGCAACAGTGGTGATGCTTTATCTTCCACATCTTACTCCAGCAACACTTTCATGGGTGCCAGCAATGAAATCTGCTTCCAAGAGGTCTGAAAAGAAGGCTTTTTATTTTCAAATGCTGAGTCACTGATTTTGAGACTGGTCAACTCGTTGCATTTGTGATTGCAGTTTAACTAAAACCACCTACAACTAATAATGCCATCATGGACTCCCACATCCAAAAATGAAGCTAAAACCTTAGCTAAGCCTCATGCCTGAATGCAGCTTTCCAGTTCATTCAGAGCAGCATAGCACTCAGCATTTTCCCTCCAACAACAGAAAGCCCCTTTCTGGCCTCCGGGAACATTGCTGCATGAAATACGTTTTCACTCCTACTGCAAACTTATTTAAGAGACAATAGGAGAAATAGTTGGTACATGGATTCTTCTTAAAACTTAAATCTATATCAACAATAAAATGTAAAAGGCCAAGGAAACATGCAAAGACTCAGAAAATTCTCATTTTTCTTTTAAGATTAATTTTTGCAGAGATTGAAACATTGCAGTTTACTCAGTGGGGGCCCCATTCTGCATGTCTTTTCTTACATGAGCTCTTTTTAAAGTCACTGAGGTTGTTTACATGAGTAAAAGTTACTTACATGAGTCAGGACTCGCAGAATCTGGCCTTATACATTTTGCTACAGTGAAGTTTACCTAGATGTTATCTGGGCTGTAGAGCAGCATGTATTTTTAGGAGTTAAAAATGGACTTCAGTTGTTTTTTTGGAAAAAGTTCTAACTTCAGCTTCACCCATCTGCTTTTTGCAGTTTGCTTAGCAGCCACATTGAATGGACACGCTCAGCCTTTGTCCCTGTCTCAGAGCTGCTCATTACCAACCACGCTCAGCCCCAATGCGCTGTAACTCACCAGGACGCGTGAAGTCTGAATTCCCATTCCAGATTTGGTCCTCAAACCTAAGGCCATTATTCCATCTCAGACTAAAACATATTCTCCCATAGGCAGCTGAAAAAGAGCATGTTTCTTCAGATCTTCTTGCCACAAAAAGATAAAATAAAATGAAAAAAAATAATAATAATAAAAAATGAAATCCAATGTACGGCGATCCCCAGAGTTCTGGAGTCTAAGAGTGTTGATCTGCATCCATAAATGTCCTGACCGGTGAGGAGACACAGGCACTACAACTGGAAAGAGAGCAGGAAGGAAAACCTACCATGTGAGCAAAGTAAAAAAAAGAAAAAAAAAAAAAGGGGGGGGGGGGGGGGGAAGAGAGAGAAAAAGGTCTGCTCAGTGGACAGCACTTGGGCTGATAGCAGGGATTTCAGGAAATCCAAACACTCAGACAGGAAATCTGAACACTGGATAAACATGCCATAATCTCCACAGATACAGTTAATGTGCAGCGTCTCCCGTTAACCCTTAGCCTGCCCATGGCTGAGGCTGAAATCAGATATGCAACGCCTGGAAACACAAGCTGCCCTGGGGAGCTCCAAAGTCTGAGCGCTCCAAAGTCTGAGCAGCAAGCAGCCCTGCGTTCAACCCTGCCCTCTCCTTCCCCCGCTGCTCTGGCAAGGATATTATCCTCACTTTATTTCTACATAGTGATGCTTTAGTTAAAAAGTGTATGATTTTCCTCCTCTGAGAAGGAGATGAAATTGCACCCTGAGCACTGCAACGGCAACCTGACTGAACGCCTGTGTGCCACCAACTGTGGTAGTCCTGAATTAGTTTTACCTGTTTTTTCCCCTCTCTTTTGCTGTAACACAAGATTTATATGGCTGTCTGTGAGATACTTGCAGGGTATCAGTGATGATTTACTCCAGGGCTGCTGCAGAAGGTTTGAGGGAGCACCTTAGAAATTAGAGGGAGACCATTCTAAAAGGAACAGGGGGAGTCTCAAAACTCCCTTTATGCCATTTTGTCATGGAATTGAGGATCAAACTCTGCAGTCCTCAGTAAAAGTGAGATGAAGCCTGTTTGGCTGCTTGTTTCTGGAATATAGACATTGCTCTTTGTGTCTTGTGGTTCACTCCGCATCATTAAAAACATCACTTTTTTCTTTGAGGCTTCTTAATTGATTTCTGTTATATGAACTACCTTGGTTAAACTATTAATGTAAAACTCTTAGCTAGCTACAAAAACAAGAAGCAGCAATAATATTTAGTAGAGCTGAGCCCTTGCTCCCACAGATGTGATTAGTAAAGTGAAGTTTACATGACAGTTGTCCAGTTTAAATCCATAGGACTACAAGCGCACACACACACACACACACACAGTTAAGCCCCTGCATGTTTGGAGGATGGGGACTTCACTGTGTTTTCTGTGGGAGGACAATTGCAGGCTTCACTGCTTTTCAGAGGTTACTGACTCCTAAGGCAAGGGCCTACTTCCAAAAACGCTTCTTCTCTCTTAAAATTGACTTTTTGGGACAGTCCTGCCTAAAGCATTTTGGAAAGAAAATATCATGTCTTCAGATTATCTGGTTCTCCTAGGATAGCGATAAAAAATGATAAAAATTAGTACCTTGAATTTCACTTTGCCATTTGCTGTTGGAAGTAATTAGACACAGAGGTAATATCCACTGACTGGTGCCCTTGCTTAAGGCACTGACAATTAGCTCATCTGAAATAGCCTTAATGTAAGTCCCACATGCAATATTAACCTATATCATTATATTAAGGTACCCACTAGGAACAAAATAGGAGAGCTATAGGAAAAGGCTTCCTTCAGCACCTTCTACTACTTACAGTGCTTATTATTTCAGACAGAAGCTCTGGCAAACCAGCATCGGCTACAGCATTCCCTGGAAGTGGCCAGGCTTGGAAATCATGCCTGGTCTACTGAGATAGGTTGTGTTGGCCAAGTGACGCCATGGGGAGCCTGGCAGCAGAGCTGGAATGGAAAAATGGGGCTTTTGGGGCATCCCTGCCTCAGGAAATCTCCCCTGGTTTCCAACCCAGTTCTGAGCCAAGAAACATCTTTCAAGTTGGGTCCTCATGTTGCCTGTCATTCTTTTACTACTTTTTAGAATGCGTGAGGCCAGTGATGGAGATTGGTCCCTACGAGTATGGCTGGAGCACGGGCAGCAGCATCTGTGCAATTAGCTGGTAGAACAAAGGCTTGGCTTTAGAAACATGAAGTCATTCCCCTTGCCTAGCACGTGCTACGTGAAACAAGTACTAAATGGTTGCTTGATGATGTCAGGAGGCAACTGGTGGAAAAACAGGGAAAAATTAAAACATGTCAGGGTTGGACTTTTTTTTTCTTCTTGTTCCATGTGCTTTGCCAGTGAGCTATTTCAGTTATTCACTTTTTTTCCATGGAAGTTCTTCTGTTGTCACAGGTTTTTTTCACCTTTCCTTTTCTTGTATTTTCCCCTTAGTGCCACTCTTTCCAGTAGCAAAAGGAAAGGAAAAATAGAGGAAAAGAATAAAGTGCAGCTGGGAAAAGGAGAAAATATTCATAAACCCTCAAAATACATATTTTGAAAGAAATGCCTTTTAAGATTGAGAGACTTTTCATTTGAAAACATTCAAGCAGCTCTAGGAAAAAAGGAACTGGGGGAAGTGGGATATAATTTATTACCAGCAACATCTGCTGTAAATCAGTTAGAGGTAGGCAAACATTCCCTGCCAGGGCACAGTTAGGTCAAGGTGAGAGGGGAAAAGCAATAATTAAAAAGACCAGCATCCTCCAGCTACCTTCAATAGGCTGTAAGCAGAAGATCAAGTGCTTGCTGCAAAACTGGTTTTTTGTCTAGAAAAATTTCAAAGGGTAAAAAAAAATTCATTGGTAAACTACCAGTTTATAAAACAGCTGCACGATTTCCATACAGAACCACAAAAAGTATTATACTTTTCTGGTTTTTTAGTTAAAAATATGTTGAAAAAAGGTTGTGCTTATTGTGAAAAGTTTCATTTGATGAGAAATTTCTGTTGAAAAGCTCTACAGAAAGGTGTTATTGTCAGTCTTGGTAAAAGGGAGAACAGGGATAGCATGGTAGGTAGAATAATGAAGCTGACAAAAATAAACCATACAGAAACATTTCAACAGAAACAGGGTAAAGAGAAAACTTCTAACTCAGGCCAGCAGAGCTATCAAAGCTACAAAGTGGATAAAGATTCCTGAAAGGGCACAGCAGCTGCAAAAAATCCACCATCACCTGAGGAAAAAAAGCCGGTGGCCTTACTCAATACAGCTGTGAAGATGCTTGCTTTTAAATTGGAAAAAACCCCTCCATCACATCTACCCTTGATGTACCCACAGCAGCTGAGCTTTCTTCTCACTTGCTCTATATCCCCAGGATGTAACTTTCTGTAGTCCTAGAGCTGATAACAAAATTCTCACTTCTTCCACAAGGAAATTTGTAGCTACTGAATTGAGACAAATCAGTTCATTAAAGATTAAATGTATGTGAAAGATAAAGCACATGAAATTATAATTGAGATTGTGAACAAAATGCTTGAGAAAGAGCTTGGGGCCTCATAGGTTAATGATAAATCTGTTATTTTTCGTGTTTCAATAACAAGCCTTATCATTATAAATAGGAATTTTTTTTTCACTATAGATTTGAAACAAAGATCAGTTCTTTAATTTTCACTGCCCTACTTACTGGATTTGGAGAAGACTTCAACAGAATAATTAAAATATTTTGAGAAAGAAATCGCAGGTCCCAGTTTTGTCATTATTCACCCTTCAGTCACCCTGAGGCTTTACATGCTTGAAAAAAATGACTTAATATATTCATGTGAAACTAATTTACTTTCCCTTTAGAGCATGGACAGCCCCGTGTGCTCAGCAATTCTAGACTTCAGTAGCTACTAGAAACTGGATGCCAGAGAAATACTGTGACATGCTTAAACAAAGTTCCCCCATTCACACTGTGACTCTATCTGGATTTACAACATATGCTAAAACTTAGCAAACATTAGAGAAAATTAGTAGAAAACACTAACCAAAAGGATTTCATAAACACTGACACAACTTACCATAAGCTATAAACACTATTTTTCTTGCAAAACTTCAGTAATTAACTGGTTTAGAGACTTCTTGCTGCGCTACAAAACATATCTCTTTGTGCACTGGCTTTCAATTTTAACGTTTGCTCGGAGATCCCTGCCAATTTTATTACTAGTCCGCTCCTTCCTACATGAGCAGTCAAGGAGGTTTACTTTTGAGATCAGCATCCCTGCTGGCAATGTCGCATGAGGAAAAGCACCGAGCCCCCTTCATCCAGCAGCAAACCATGTGCTCTTACATTACACGAGAAATGTTGCCACTTTTCCCACTGTTCATTCAGTGAAATACAGCAGAAACTGTGTTCTAACAGGTTTAACGACATGTTTGTATATTTATTAAGCAAATAGCACCTCTT
The DNA here is from genome assembly GCF_047716275.1 of Strix uralensis. NCBI lineage: Eukaryota > Metazoa > Chordata > Aves > Strigiformes > Strigidae > Strix > Strix uralensis. The sequence goes on from NC_133972.1 coordinate 164,901,467, forward strand.
GACGTTACGAAAAGGTTGAGGCATTAGAAACTGCCTTGACAAGAAGCACTTGACCCTTGGTAGTAACTACAGGCTGTACCAATGTGCAGGAGGCTGTGCACATTTAATTTTCAACTGGTTTTATGTTTTTTTATAGTCTTTTTTAAATAGGAAAAAAAAATCCAGAGCATTTCCTTTTTTGCGTCTCATTTTCATTCATTGTCCCTTGTTGCAATGGCAAAAAAGGGGAATTTTTTCATAGTCCTCTTTTTCTCCCCTGTTGTTTTTTTTTTTTCTGAGGTGGCATGTGAAAAGAGGAAACCAAACACATGTTCAAACAATTTTTTTAACCAGATCTGCTCAAAATATGCTGTATAGAAATATAATCATTAAAGAGAACTAAGGAAAACAGCTGTCACCTAAAGATGTCCCCATGGTGTGGGTGTAGCTGCTGGCTTCAGCTTTTGCCAGAGATACATGGAAACTCCAGGTAACATTCAGAGGCAACTATACGTTGATTTATACACCACAAACGCCAGTAGTAATGAAATGCTGCTGTGTGGGGAAAAGGCTGAAATTTGAATTTCTGAGTCTTTCTGCTTTGTTCTCTGTCGGTTTCCAGGCCATCAGTTATGCTGAAAGGGCTGGCTTGGAGGACACCTTGGATGTGCTTTGAGCATCACACCAGGCTTGTTCTCCCTTTGTCACCAAAGTCTTCCCCAGCTTCCTTCTTCTGGGTGAAAAAGATGCCTCCTCAGTGTGCTGTCTTTGGTTTGTTGCAGAAAATTTAAATGACAAACACAACACATGATTTCCAGACATTAATAAACACTATGACAAACCCGCAGTTGATCACCAGATCGGTTTAGCAATTATGAGATTTTTTTTAAAAAAGAAATGTAAGCGTCTCATGATCTGAGTCTTTGGAATTCATCTCAGCAATAATTTTAAGCACTTTTTACAAATGAAGAATAGACACATACATAAAAATTAGTGCTAAAATTTTTGTCAATCACTTATCACAAGGAGCTGAACATTTAAAGGTATGGATGGGTGCCATGATACTTGTCATAGACATGTGAGAGTCAACACTGTTATAAATGCTTCCATCTTCATATGCTATAAGCACTGTATATTTGTATACAGCATATACTGTATACAAGAGCTGTTAGCCTAGAGAGCTTTAGTGGGGTCCGGAAAATGAAAGGCCACAGGAAAAAGATGTTATTTCTAATTCCACTTACAGCTTTTGGAAAAAGGTGATGACCATCATGGCAACATGTCTACAATGAGGAAGATAAACTCAAAGACAAATTTTTCCCCATGACTGTAATCCTTTAGGCCTAGACTTTTATGTGTATGAATATGTGTTTGTTGTCAAAAACCAAACCCTCAAATGCTGATGAAGAAACAGTACTGAGCAACAAAGCAGAAAGGTAAAATACAATCCTGTCCTGTCATGTCCCTGAAGTATGTAGATGAGAATGAGATGGCCCAGCAGGGGAGTAGTTGGCGGGGTTGCCTCCATTGGATCCAATGAGTCAGAAAGTGCTGTATCCCATGCTCAGAAGGGCTGCAGCTCCAGTTCGCCACTACCAATGCACCTGGGATCATCAGCAGAGAGGTCTGATGGCTCTTGTCGAGAAGAACATAGTGAACATAGTGCCCAGAGAAGCTGTGGCTGCCCCCTCCCTGGAAATGTTCAAAGCCAGGTTGGACGGGGCTTTGAGCAATTGGTCTAGTGGAAGGTGTCCCTGCCCATGGCAAGGGGGTTGGAACTAGATGATCTTTAAGATCCCTTCCCACCCAAACCATTCTATGATTAGAGAAGAGACTCATTATTGTCAAAAAAGGACTGCAGCACTTCCCTGGAGGAGGAATGGGCTCTGCAGATGTCTTATTTCCATATTTGTCCCCATCACATCGCTGTTCTGCCTGGTTATGATCTGGTTATAGGCTTCTCCTTGAGAGAGGCTTCTTCAGCTCTTCTGTGGGAGGTGGTGGCTGCCTGCATTCCACCCTCACTTGCTGCAAGTCTCCCTGCAAGTGTTCGCCATCTGAAGCGCTCATCCTGGCTCAGTCAGGATACCTCACTTGTGCTCTGCCACACTATCATCGGAGGTTTCAAACACTGCAGTATTATGCTGACCACACATCTGTTTTAGGGCTACACAGCACGTCCATGGAGGAGGGTCATACGACCCCAAGCATGAATTAATCCTCTTTCTGAATGACTCTTCTTGGGTTAAACATTTTGCTTTCCTACCTTTTAATTGCATCACACACTGCCTCACTACCTCTGTGCTTCAGAAGGAGGTACCCATATCTCCTGGTGCTCAGGGCAGCCATGCAGTAGTGGTCATGTGGTGCTTCTCATACAAATGAGGGATTGTGACTTTTCGTCATATGTAGGTCAGATGAGTGATCTGCTGTTCAATCTTTGGTTGCTGGGTGACTAAAGGTCAGGGGTTTATAACCTCCTCCTAACACCCTAACACCTTCCGACCAGCCGCCTTCTGCCTGGGGCCCAGAGCATGCTCTGCACCAGTGGTGCCCATGAAGTTTGGTGTGACTTGCCCCTTCTGATTCCTCTCCAGTCCTAGGAATCAGATTAAGTTGATAATGAAGATTCATTAAGCAGATTCATGGAAAATGCTGAGTTTGAGCTCCTATGATGACCTTGGTTGACTCATCCAGACTTCATTTAAACTGACAAACCCCAGGGCACTTCCAAACTGCTGTCCAGATCTGTTTTGGCTTCATCCCAAACTGGAGCAGGACTCAGGGATGTGCACTAACCCCACTTCCCTCGTACACTGTCTCATACCTTCTGCTCAGAAAATACACAGCCTGAGTCTCTCTGGCTACAGCTCTTATCTTGATGAACTGTGCCTCAAGATGGTGTCCATTTTCTTGTTGGGTGCTTTATATTGGTTATGTTTGCACTGCCCGTAAGGACTGAATCTCAATTTGAAGCTCTGTGACTGAATTTCTCTGGGTGGTGAGCCCATGGTCTTCCCCAGACCAAAGCCTGAGTGAATGCCAATGTCTCATTGATGCAGGTGCTCAATAGAGTAGAATGTTTCAGTCAGAAGGGACCTACAATGATCATCTAGTCCAACTGCCTGATCACTTCAGGGCTGACCAAAAGTTAAAGCATGTTATTAAGTGCATTGTCCAAAAGCCTCTTAAACCAACAGGCTTGGGGCATCAACCACCTCTCTAGGAAGCCTGTTTCAGTGCTTGACAACCCTCTCTGTAAAGAAGGGTGGACCCCTCACTACAAGAAAAACATTGAGGTGCTGGAGTGTGTGCAAAGAAGGGCAATGAAGCTGTTGAAGGGTCTAGAGCACAAGTCTTATGAGGAGCAGCTGAGGGAACTGGTGTTGTTTAGTCTGGAGAAAAGAAGGCTCAGAGGAGACCTTATCGCTCTCTACAACTACTTGAAAGGGGGTTGTAGCGAGGTGGGTGTCGGTTTCTTCTCCCAAGTAGCAAGTGACAGGACGAGAGGAAACGGCCTCAAGTTGCGCCAGGGGAGGCTTAGATTGGCTATTAGGAAAAATTTCTTCACTGAAAGGGTTATCAAGCACTGGAACAGGCTGCCCAGGGAAGTGGTTGAGTCACTATCCCTGGAGGTATTTAAAAGACTTGTAGATATGGCGCTTAGGGACATGGTTAGTGGTGAACTTGGCAGTGTTAGGTTTATGGTTGGACTCGATCTTGAGGGTCTTTTCCAACCTAAATGACTCTATGATTCTATGATTCTATGACACACTTCCTTATGTCAAGTCTAAACCTCCCCTGGTGCAGCTTTGAACCATTCCCACACGTTCCTCTTCCCTTGCCCTCCTCAGGAGGCTGTAGAGAGCAATGATGTCACCCCTTAGCCTCCTTTTCTCCAAGCTAGACAAACTGAAATTCCTTAGCCGCTCCTCATAGGACATGTTTTCCAGTCCTTTCACCAGATTTGTGCCCTCCTCTGGATGCATTCAATGACCTTCACATCCTTCTTAAATTGTGGGGCCCAGAAATGCACACAGAAAAGTCAAATGCAACTTGGAGCCCTAAGCCAACACAGAGGCACAAACGTGTGTGTGTCTCAACTCTCCATGTACAAATGGGGACAATCACAATTTATGACTTTACAACACATGACTGGAATATGCTGCAGGTCACAGGTTGCACAGATGCTTCAGGGGTGGGATTTGTGAGGCCTAAGCGTGAGTTGTAAGGATGGGATGATATCTAATTTTTCTACCATTATGGTTCTAGTGGTCAAATTGGATTCTTCACTGTATAAGAAACTAGAGAAAATGTCATGCAAGGCAGACTGCATGACATCAGTTTTCCCTGTCTTGCTTCAACACTTGATATACATTCAATATGAAAGCTTGGTTTTGTCTCATAAAATGTACAAGAAGTTTAGAAGAAAATAACATTCTTGTCTGGGGGAGCTCCAAATTAAATGATTTCTAAAATGGGCCTGAAATCAAGAACCACTGCTGTTTGCTGTGTGAAAAAGGAGAGGAATATTAACTTCTGTGGGAGGGGTTGTACCTTAAAAAAAAAGTTGCTATTGAATGCAAAGCTGGTTTGGAAGGCTCAGATAATTGGAAACACATGTTCCTGGCTGCAGGCGTATAACACATAAACTGCAGAAGAAAAATAATAATAGAAAAGACATAGAGTATTTGAAAGTATAGCGAGAGAAGTCAACATTTTACAACTTGTTAATAGTGACTATACCTGAAATATTGTTTCACTTTGCTATTAGCCTTAAGAACACAAATATATTTGTAGACTTTCCGGTGTACACCAACTTTACATCCCGGGTATGTTGGATGATAGTATTATATAAGGAGAATATTTTAGTAAACTATCTGAACAAAGATGACTCATAATGATACAGATGAATATTTTATTTTAAACAGAAAATGTTGTGAATTACTTAGCACCTAAAAATAACACGCCCCCCTTTTAACTTTCTATGAACTATATTGACGTTGCAGGAGTTTCTAACTTCTTCATTACAGCAAACCATCCGTCTTTTGTAGTCTGTTAACGCCAATATCTCTTTTCAGGCCAAAGCTTTGAAACCAAAGCACACATAAACCCCCTCACACCCACACTCCCTTCAGTTTGCAGCTTTTTGTTCCGCCTCTCTCCCTTCTTGGGTAGTAAAAGTCACAGGAGGAAGAAAGGCTGTGAAAATCTGCACAGAAAAATGAAAATTCAAGGTATACTGTAGAATACTATATCTATACCATAGCCATACTGTAAGGGAGCATAGATCTGTCACTTAAAACTGGGTGGGCAGAGCTGTTGCAAACCCCCTCCCCCACCTTTGGCCACTAAGTTTCTTCCAATCCATGTTGGATATGAGGATATGTGTTTCTCTCTCCTTGAACCATCCCTGATTTTCCCTCCCTCTCTTTGCAGCAGTGGTGAGTTTTGTAGCTCTCAGATGGCAGTGCACTGGCCCACTTGTAGTCTAGGTCAGTCCTGGTCAGCTCTGGGCTGGCATATCCTATGTACCAAGGATGTCTCGGACAATTTTGGTCATTGAAACCTAGATTTGTCTGCATATATGCTGGCTTTCAAAGATGTGAAAGGCACATCTCTTTCTCAAAAGCTATTTCATTGTCAGATTTCAAGTTCTTCTAATGGAGTGAGGAAGTTCTGTGAACAAGGCTTCCACAGTGCTGTAACATGGGGGTGGGGAGAGGAGGTGGAAACAGAGCTTTCCCTGCAACTTCATCATCTCAAATGACTCAAGCTTTTAAACTTCCAGAAAGAAATAATTATTTAAAATAGATCAGCCTGAGACAGACAGCTAAGGTAGAAAATGTGGCATAGATAGACACAGTGTAGTGAACTAATTTACTCAGGGTTTTGATATGGTTGAGGCTATTTCAGTAATCGATGGTGCCTCCTGCAAAAGATTGTCATCCAAAGGCCACTGTAGTCAACACGAAACTTCTCCTCAGCTTCTGTGATCTTCAGGTCAGATTTCTGAATCAGCCAGTGCTGTGCCTTTCATGGGGAATACAACATATATGGTGCATCAAAAGCCAATTCTAACACTGCTTCACAGGATTAGCATAATCTTGCATTTCACATGTTTAATTTCCTCACATTGCTAATGTCACTCAGATTCTTTTCGTCATGGGCCACCTTAACTGTGTAGTTTAATGTTTTTTCTTCTGCTAGAAGCCAGGTAAATTATCTCATCTGTGAAAAGACGAAAGGATCCTTCAGAGGACAGACAGAAATAGATGTTGTACACTGTGGGATCTTGAAAAGCCTGCACAATGACCAGGGTATATTTTATTCCAGTAAGAGTAGAAACTTATTCCCACGCCTACAGGTGTTTTCCAGCTTTTCTGTGATGAGCTCCACATCTCAATAAAGAAATTGCCTCATGGGCACTTACCCTCCGAGTCATTGTGTAACATCCTTGTGGCAATTTACATTACATGGAAAACCATACTGAAAAAGCATTTGTGCCTCTTTTTAAGAGGTCTTTAGAGTAATATGGGTATTGACCTTCCTGTAAAAGTTGACCATGGTTTCTGCTTTTGCTGTTTATCTCATCTCTTCTTCCCTTGGCTCTTTTCCTCTCAAATGAAGTCCAGGACTAAAGCCAGAATACTGCAGGCACAGTGATCTCACCAGTGCGCTGTGGACCACAGCTAAGGAATCTCCATCTCAGTCCTTTTCTAGTGTGAAGCTTCAGTGTGACACGCAAAGTGCTAACAGGATCACAGATCATATTTAATAAGCAAAATAAAAGAAAGGCAAGTCAACACCCCCAGTGATTACTTAAGAGAGAGGTTTACAGCCAAGTATAACACCTCTCCCTGATGCATTCGGCTGTATTTTTCCAGGGTCATTTGCCTTGTTCTTGCAGAAATAACAGGATGGCACTGGGACCTGAACTCTGACTCTCTGCTGTTTCTGCTGTTCTGGATGCTGATGTTGCTCTTTCACAACAGCTGAGTTGGATCCAGATGGAAATGTGAGTTATCTTTTTTCTAAAGAAGAAACATTAACAAAACCCCTGACACTTTTATATAGTTAAGAAGTTGCTTCTGTCATTTGTTGGCAATGATAGATTGTAGACTATTAACATAGTCTAATTGCTTACGGAAATACCAAATTATTTCTTGTTAAAGTAACAGATTCAACATCAAGCCTCATAATCCTCATTCATTTTCAATAGATGATTTTCAGCACTTTCATGTAAAGAATGTGCAAAGAAAAGGACTTTTTTTTTCTTGGACTTTCAGAGATGGTCATGTTGGAAATTCCAAAATGGAATGATATGTAGAGTTGACTGCCCAGGAAAAATATTTTAATACATGGAAATGTGTATAACTTCTGTGAACATTGTTCTCTTCCTACAGCAAAGGCAAATCTTTAAAGTCTGGTGTATTCTAAAAGGTTTCTTTAGGACCTGTCAGATATCTGCTCCTGTCATGCCATGTAGGACAATCTGGGATAAGAAAATACTGTGACAGTGATTAAAGGTAGAAATATATGTAGTAAAGGTAAAAATACATGTAAGAGGAAATTCCTATTAGCTGATGTCTATCTCAGCTCTCCAGCTGCTTAATGTCAACTTTTGTTGTCAGATTTTTAATATTTGTCTATATTTTCAAGAAGAGTTATTGAACCAGTCAAAACATGCATCCTCATGGTTGGCATAAAGCAAAAGTGGAAAACTGAATTGCTGGGAGCAATCCCATCAAAGCTTTTACATTTGGGACATTCTCTCTAATTGAGAGGCCTTTCATGATTTCATAATAATAATTAATAATATGAGGAGGTGTCATCTGAGCATTCTTGATCTAAGAAATGTGGTGACAACTGCCTTAGAAGAAGGTTACAGAAAACAGGAAAAAGGAAGGAAACTATGGGTAGCCTTTGCTTCAGATAACCTATGGCATAAATGACTGATTCCGTATCTGAGCTTTTCCTTTCTGGGAGCTCCTGATGCTCAAGAGGGGGTGTGCCACAAGGCATCAGGCGATGGCAGTGTTGACTCCAGAGCACTGGAGGAGGCTGGCCAGCACCCAGGAATCAGAAGCCTCTCAAGCATGCTGCATGCTGATAACGAGATGCAGTGGAGAAATTTTCCTCTCTTATGTCCATAGGTAAGAGAACACAATACGTGCTTTACTCACATAAGATGCTGTATCATTTTCTCAGCTTTTTCCTGAACTCAGTTTTAGAGCTGAAGCTTTTGGGAGGATTAAAGGGAACCATTTCCATGTAGTGAAATCTCTAGTTGTTCCAACATCAGTGAATGTTGGAGAGCCACTTTGCTGGAGTCAAGCATGCTGAGCAATACCTGATTTCAATACAAATCAAAGCACTCCTCAGTTCAAGTGAAAGAAGCAATGTTGTTTCTTCACATCACACTCATTCTCTGAGGGTGTCTGGGTCATCTGTTGAGTGTACAGAGACATCTTCCCTCAGCCATCAGAGCTTCAGCAGCTGCTTATTGGTGTTCAGAAATGCAACCAAGGCCACAAAAAAGCAGGAGCCCATGTTGGGAGGGAGAACCAGAAAGCTGAAATTACAAGCAGTTGGATCTTGGCCAGAAACACCAGCGCAAAACCCAAACTTTCCTAAAGAGCTGCTGAGAGCTTATGTGGCAGTCATGGGCAGGATGTTTGTTTTCCATATCCTCTAAGGGACGGCACATCCAGCCTAGTTTCCCATCTTAAAGCTGTGCTGGGACTTTTGTTGAGGACTGACTCAGAGGAAAGGGTGCCACTCGGTGAATCACTGCGTGACTTCCCCCAGCTGGGGGTTTTCCTTAGAGACCTTACAGCTCACTCTGGAGCTGCTCTGCCTGGTGGACAGGAGCTGCTGGGATGGCAGCACAAAGAGTGCCGCCGCAGGCAAGGCACCCTGCAACTGTACTTGTTGCCCAGGGCCTGCTCCGGCAAACACATACACATATGCTTAACTCTACACTTCTGTGGCATAATCCCATTAATTTAAATGGGATTATTCATGGTCTTAAATTCCTGCAGGATCAGCATTGAGGTCTGTTGCTGCAGCTGCTGGGGGCCACACAATTAACGGTGTAACAAGATTTTTGCTTATTCTATAACCTGCCTTGCTGAACATCAGCACTTGCTCATATTCTCAAGCGTCAAAAATGAGCCCTTCCTCAATTCAAAGGTCTCCTGAATTTTAACTTTGCTTCATCTTCTTTTACCTGCAAACCAGACTTTCCTAAACTGAACTCCTCTATGGTTTCTGCCTCTTCTTCATTGTCCCCAGGCTGCATGGAGGATTTTTTTGTCTACCACTACTCGTGGATCACCTTAACCGCCTTGATCAGTACAAGTACAGTGAGCCCCTCCCCTCTGCTTATCTTCTCTCAACAAGCATATTTCCTTCTACTTAACATCTTTCTGGTAATCTCCTCCATCCTGCTGGAGCAGACTGCCTCTTAAAAGAAATATTGTTTCCACTTGCCCTCAGATCGTTTTGGTCGTTGGATCCTACTGCCAGCCCAGGGGTAGTGAATCAATAAGTCTCTGAAGCTAGTGACTTTATTTGAATAAATAACTTAATAAATAAATTAATCAATAGTTGGCTTTTAAAGGCGCATGCACAGTGTATGTACATGTAAGTACGTCTAACATATAGATTCAGGAGAGGCAGTATCTGAGGGAAAGTGGATTTCTTTTGTTTAACTGCATGTATTTTAACATTTTGGTTTTAGAAAAAAAATAAAAATTCTCCCACTGGAGACCTTTTATGCCAAGTTTGAGCCTGGAGCAAATTTTTATGGCTCAGTTGCAGTAACCCCTTGAATATAGGGGTTTATAATGGAAACTCTGACGAACCCTTAGCTAAAGCACTTCTAACAGATGTTTCTGTAATGAAAGGGCTGTGCAGAACAGGCAACAGAGAGCAAACTGTACTTTGTATTTTGCAAAGATTACAGATGATTGTGCACAATTTATAAAATGGTGGTGGCTTTAACCCAAAGTCGCAATGCTTACACCAGGCTGCACACCGTGTACGTGCATACATTAACAACAGAGCATTTCGGCAACGTAAGCAGCTGTTGAACATAAGTTGCTGCCTGCCTTGTACAGCTTTGAAAATACAGGCCACTTTTTGCTTTTCTGAACAGCGATGTGTCCATCTGGTAGTGGTAGTGGTGATAGGTATGCTTTCATTCAAGGTGTCCTGGAGATGAATGATCAGTCCTCCATTAAACAGCTGGTCTGTGTGGAAACCAAATGTAATCCTCCATAACTGAGAGGAGCTGATTTGGCCCCTTGGGCCTGTCTTGGCTCTCTCCCTATCCTGTGACATCTCCAGCAGACCTAGATGTGGCAGACTGGACCTCCTGGTCTCCTCCCCCGAAGGGTGGATGTGTGCAGGCTGAGTGCCTGGGCTGTGCTGCGCTGGCTTGTCCCTAGCTGGCTCGTGGGCTCTGTGGACAGTGCGGATTCCAGCAGGTTGGGAGGATCTGGGGATGAAAATGGGCAGTGACTCAGGGAGCCGTGTCCTCACATCACATTGCTAACCCCAGAGGCCCAGATGTCTTGGCCCACAGTCACTGAGATGTTGAAGTCTGTCTTAAAACAGAATTATTAAGAGAAAAAAAGAGCTCAAGCCTATAGCTTCACAAGAAAAGGAGGGTTTTTATCTAGAAATGTTACCAGAGGGTATTTTGGATTTTGTTTTAATTTCCCTGTCAGCGCTCATTAAGTAGAAATCAGAGTCACTGGACCATCATTTGAGGGTGTGTTTGATGGCGCTGCGGAGACCTTGACTGCCAGCTGTAAGCCATGAGACTTGCGGAGCCTTCATAGGCAGGATGCAAATGGCATTTATGTATGTCACACACATCAATTCATTCCAAATGCCTTCCTTTTTATGATCGTGTTTTGCCAGGCTGAATTCCTTTTGGGTGAGCAGCAGCGACAATGTGTAATTAACGTTCTCCTGGTTAATGCTCTGTTAATGCGCTATACCCAGAAAAATGCAGTCCCTGGGGCTGCATTCATCACTGCCTTGCAGGTAGTTTGGAGTGAAGTGTGAGAACTTCACTCTCCTCCATCAGTACAATGAGAAAAGGCATGTGGTGGTACTGAATGATTGAGATGAAACTATACTTACAACATTCTTCAGGAGGAAAAAAAAACCCCTTGATAGACTATTAATTCACTTTTGATATCGCTGCCATGTTATTTTTAGGGCTTAGTTCACATGAAAGCATGTGGGTTCAGGAGTGCTTGTTGGAGTAGGCTCCTCCCTGCCATCACATTTCATGCTGCAGTGGACCCAAAAGGACTCCAGCTACCCATTGCAATAAGCCACTCTACCCTTGCAGGGTAGCTTGTGGCATTAGGACATCATCCTCTAAGCTGAGACATCCATTTGTAAGTGTCTGGCCAAGTGCTTTTAACTTCTCAGTTATCCACTCCTTGGATATGGTTTGGCTGCAGCACTCTACACTTTTCATGAATTTATGGCTTTGCTTTTTGTTCAGCATGGTCCTGACACAAGTTGAAGCAATGGCCTTCTTTCCAAATGCCATCTTGGATGCACCAGAGCTGAAATGGTGCTCCAGCTGCCCCAGGTTCCCCGAGGAGAGCACAGCCTGTCCTGGAGCAGGACCTCCCTCATCGCCTGCCTGCCTCATGGCCATTGATTCCCTTGTGAGAAGCTCAACATTTTCACCAGCCTGCCGTTATCTTTCTGTGGTGGAGCTATCAAGAAGCAACAGATAGCTTTTTTCTGAGTGAGACCAGTAAATTTGTTGTAATGTATTCAAATGTGGGAAAGTTATGTTTATCTTAGCTGAGGGACAAATAATATGGTTGTAACCATAAGCACAGAGAAAAGGAAAACCGGAGAAGTGCTGTGCAGGAACAGTCTCAGGAGAGCACTCTCTCAAGCTTACCCTTCATCAGTCACTGTGGCTTAAAAGGATAAACATTTTATGCCTTCCTTCGCCTACGCCACAGCCACCTCATCTGTTGGTAAATTTGGGCCTGTGCTTTGCTGTCCTTAACAGACCCCTAATAATCCTCCTCTGGAGGACCTGTTTTGATTTTTAAAGGAATTACATTCAGAGGGAATAAGCTGTAATCGAGAGTTCACTGCTTGCACTTAGGAACTGCTGATCTCTGATGTGCCTGCCAAAATTGACTTTGGGCAAGACACAGACACGCACATTTTAGTCGCCAAAAAAATCAATGGCTATTTTGAACTGAAACTTTCAGTAGCTCTGTTTCCGTAACTGAAAATGCAGATAGCCAAATTTAAGGTCACAAAAGTATTATGGTCATTAAAATACACTGACACTATATAAGTGCTATATATGTTATTTTAATGGGAAAGACTTGGCAGTGTATTCTACGTATTCTTTAAGTGAATGATAGTTACCTTCATCCTGAGTGATCAATACTAGGTCAAATCTGACCCATGGCAGTGAGTGACTTCCACTACTTACATATGAATATCATATTTATTTCACTCAGCACAATTGCTTTCCCCCACACTCAGTATTTTAACCTCCTTCGTCCACTGTCTGGCTTCTTGGCAGAAGGCTGTGCAGGTTGCCAGAAGGAGTCTGAGTGAACTCATCCATCCATTTGCTGGCCATTTGAAATGCTGGATGTCTTCCAGTTATTTATCTGTTCCTCTCACTGAGGCTCATGTATGAACAATAAATTAGCTGAGAGTGCACAGTGACATACTCTGAGACTTTATATTTATGTGTGCATATTTAAGAACATCCATAAAAAGATTAGGGTATTGCAGGAGTTGAGGGTGTGTTGCTCCATTCAGTCTATACAAAGGCGGTCTAAGATGCAGAGTGGTGGGGAATCAAACCCTTTTAGTGCCCAACCTTTTAGAGCATGAGTGGTAATGATAGATTTTAATTAGCAACATCATCTTGGTTTGTGTTACCATTATATTCAACAATTTATTGTATCAATGCAGTTCGTGGTAGCAGAGTGGCTATGAAAAATGAGGACCAAGGGTTAATTTCTGGCTGCCTTTAAGCTGATGGCAGAACTCCTAATGACTACAAAGGGTGAAGATCTCACCTCAGTTTTCAGCTGGTATAAATTGACATACCTCCATATACTTCAATAAAATCAATGAAGCCCTGATGATTTATTGCGAGTGAGAATCCAGCCCTAAAGCTATTAAGGCCTGTGACTTATAAAGCTATAATTATGGAACCGTAATTCCATCAAGGGCTTCTGGCGATATCATGGACCAGAGTTAAGTGAATTGTGCAAATAATTGTAATGGTCTTGCAGTGCAGTGGAAATACCTCTCTCTCTAGATAGGACTCTTAGCACAAAGATATTAAAATATATTTTATCCACTCACAGCAATAATTGGAAAAGAAATATTAGATGCAGACTCGAGACTCCCAGGGCACTGAATGAAAACATGCATTTTGCATCAGCCACTCCAATACCATGGATGGTCCCCTGCACTGGCGTGATAACTCAAGGCATAAAATCTCCTTTTAAATCTGATTTTTATGTTAGTTATCATTATCCACCAGCTTGGATAGCAGGGCTCAAATTTCAAAGCTGGACGCATCCAGATAGCACATAGATGTTTGGACTTGTATAACCTAGAAATGTAAAGTAACACCTGTGTGTTCATGAAAATGTGCCTGAACGGCAGGATTGGATGGAGCCCAACACTGGGGAGGGGACAGCGTAGGTGTTTGGGATGCAGGAACGTAGATTGTGTATGATGGAACTGATAATCCACTCTCCTACCTCTTTTCAGCCTCTTTCTCCATTCTTTATAAATTCTTCATTCATTCTCCATTATAAATCTGTATCTGTATAATTAGTCTCCCAGTTAGGCAAAGGCATATACAAATACTCAATCGTCATGTTCTTGCTTATATGAACTGGTCCTATAAAGATGTATGTGCACCTGTGGCTCTTCCTTCCTTTAAAAATCTGACTCTGCTTGTCTCTCTGCAGCCTTTTAGGTATCTGAAACTGCAAGGAAACCCATGTGTAATTAATCTTCATTAGGAAGATGCACCTGAATCACAACCCTGAATCTGAAACAGTCTGGGACTTGAAGGAAACACATGCATGGATCAAGATTCAGTTTGGAGTAGATGTGATAATTCTGAGGATACAGTTCTCTCCTGACTAGGAAAAACACATCTTTTTGTGTGTCAGCCTCTTAAAATCAAGGCAGACAAAGGAAGAAATTGAAAAACACCCTGCAAAAGTAAAAAACTTCAAGTAATATATTTTCTCCTTCTCATTTGCTCATGTAACAGGGTTTTTCAAGCAACATACTCAGCTGTGGGCATGAGGTATTAGTCACAGCTCCAGGTATTTGTAATATCAAGCAATTGACTTCAAATTCAAGTCTCCCTTGTGCCGCAGTAAACTTTATTTTATCTATATTTGCTCAGTTAGAACTGTAAAGAAAACAAATGACAGATTCCTCTGTGGAAAAGTACTTGAGAATATAATATTAGTTAAGCCATGAGGATATTCAAGGATAGATGGCCATAATAAAAATCGGAACTACCCCCTGAAATTCAGCAGATTTCATATCTATTCTATAACATTTTTTATGTAATTGCCTGTTAAAATTAATAAAAAGCCCCAAAATAAGCATTAGCATGGCTGGAATTTCCTATTAAGTTGTGAACGACTTTTCCACAGGGCCTGTGACAGGTTAACTGCAGCATCTGAAAGCTATGGCTCTCAGGTGCGATGGACTGAGTCTCAGTGAGAGCATCTGCCCTGGAAAGACAGCAGGTATTTAGCAGCATCGCTCAGTGCAACCCCAGTTCCAGTTTCTGCAGATGAAACAACTGCAGCCATGCTCTGAATCAGCCACATGCTTCCCATGTCCTCAAATCAGTCTCTGGAAAATCTCATTTCTGAGTCTTGTTGAAGTCACTGAAAATGAGGCACATGGTTAAAGTTAATTACCTGTTTAAGCAGTGCTTTGCTGTGCCAGGCTTAGTCTTGATCCTAAAATCAAAGCACAGCTTTTCACTGCGTTCAATGGGCTCTAGGGCAGGTGCTATGAAAGCATCTCCCCCACACTAGGATACATAACTTGTTATTCCTCCCACTGGATTTCTCCCAGGATGCAGAAAAAGTGAGTGTAGCTTAAGGCTGAAGATGTATGCATTAGTGGGATAAGAATCATATCTGGGAATTTGCAATGAGACTGCCTCAGTATATACAGTTGAAGATCTAGTCCTTGCTGTCTAATAAAACAGTTAATCTTCAAAATCTTTTCGGTAGCCTATAGTAAAGGAACCCAAAACTGGCAATTATCTCAGTTTTTTAAATATATACCAAGCATACATTTTAAATATCCGCACATAATTCTGAGGAAGTGATTCACAGGGATGCAGGCAGACCTGAGGTGAAAAACATCTCAGAATAAATCGGACAGATGATGACATACATCTGTTCCTTTTAGGAACAGGAACCCAAGTTTTATTGAAACCTCAAATAAGGAAGCCTCTTCTTTATATGGACATCTTACCAGAACCAAGTGGGATTGCCTCCTTTAGTACAGACTTGTCAATGAGTTTCTCTTACCACAGTGTACATTATTGCAACCGTACCACACACTGTACATTACTGCTTACTGTAACATTGTTGGTTTAATTAACTGCAATGTGTCATCTGATTTATTAAGCTATGATGAAGCATATGGAGACTTAACTGAAATATATTAAATTTTTAAAAAGCTCTGAATAAGCCCAAGGAGCAAACTCCAGATCCAAATTTTCCTAGCATTTGGAATAATCTATCTTCCTGTATAAGAAACAATGCGTAATGTTTGTGGGCCAGCTTTGCTTTGGGTTTCTGTTCAGCCTGTTCACAGGTCTAATGTGCGGCGAGAGCAAAGGCAGTCGGGCAGGCAGAGCAAACGGGTGGTGTGGAAGGCAACGGCATGACGGGCCCGTTTGGCACATCCATCCCCTCACTGATGTTGCTGGCGGGCTTCCGAGGCATTGCTGGCAGCATCCCAGCGGGGCTGCGCGGGAAACACCTGCGGTCCCCGGCTCTGGCTCCTTCCTCGCGTGTAGGAAGCCGGGCTGGGGCAGGGAGGTGCGAGCGCGGTGGCGGTGCGCGATGCCGTGTAGTGCTCAGCAGATGGGCAGGCGTGCACTGAGAAACCCACAGCCGCTGCCTGCAGCAGATGTGGCGGATGTGAACATGCTGAATAGACTCATGCTCAGATTAGTAATGGCTTTGGCTCAAGCAGTGATTGCTTTCCCCAGAACAGCAGCCCTACGAAATTCTCCTGTATCATTGGTGCTTCAGAGTGGCTCCTTCAGTCACAGAAGTCTTGTGGTCACCTGAATATACTGAAGATGTCTAATCTACATCTTGACTGATAAATGAAATAGTGCCAGGGGATTTTCCCAAACACTGGAACTTGTCTGCACTGTTGTATTGTTAGAAAGGTCCCCAGCACAGTTCAGGAATTACCATGGGTCAACAACCTCTCCCAGTAGGCAACGTGGAAGAAGTTACACTGTTTTGGAGAGCAAAAAAACTTAGGAGTATGGTTGCAGGCTGTTCCAAACTGGTTGGCCTCATTGCCAGAGAAGCATCCTGGGCATGTTTAATTTACTAATATAGGTGCAGTCTCCATGTCCCCCGCAGCACAGTGTGTAATGAGGAGCCCTGCCAGGGGCTCATTGCTTGTAGGCGGCTGGCGGACAAGGGGACCACCCCCACCACAGGACTAATGGGACACTGTAACCCAGCCTCAGAGGGGCTCCCTGTCACTCACACACACATGGTGTCCCATTCTGCAGCCTCTGGCTTAGGGTAGGACACCCAGAAGAGAGCACATTGAAGTGCAGAGCACAAAACACCGTCTCTGCAATGGTTTCAATCAATGTCACTAAAAGAACCTGACACAGGGCCAGGCACAAGAGTGGAACAAGCACGTTTTTAATGAGAGTGCTAATGTAGGGCTCCATGCTGTGCTTCAGGGCAGCAGCAAGGGTGTAAGGTTTGGCAGGCAAAGCCAGCACAAAGGGGTGCACAGCTCATCCTGGCACCTATGGAAGGACAGGCTTTCTGGTGGTGTAAACCTTGCGGGAGTGCTGGGGGATTAGCCAGCCCCACTTGGGCAGGAGCCAGAGGTCAAGCAATGATACCCAAGCCTGTTTGCAATCCCAAGCTGCATCACTTGTTTAGTTTTCGTCTCCACTTTTGGAGGATTAACAAGGATTTGTCACGGGGAGCAGCACTAGTCTCTCCTGCACTGTCTGGATACACACCAGCTGACCCAAACTGTCTCTTTTGAGCCTTTCAGGTCCTTGCACAGCCCCAGCAGAGCAGCGTGGAGACTTTTCCCTTTCTGGGCAATCCCTTGTGAGGGGCTGAGCCCACGCTTGCCCTTAGTGTGAGTGGGAGCTGGGGGTGATGGGCCACCTCGGGATGCTCTGTGCTGTGTCCCTGCCCTCTCCCCAATTCTCTCTTTCTTCTCCTCTCCTGCTTTCCACATCCTCCCCCTGCAAGACTGTGCTTCCAGTGCAGTAGCTGTCTGCAAGCAAACCAACGCAAGATTTTGTTTTTAATTAGAGTTTGATACTAATTGCCTTCAATGAGGCTGTTTTCACATCACAGCTGACCAAAGCCAGAAGACGTTAAGTCTGTCTCCCTAATAAATCATTCCTCCTGCTCCCCGGGGTTGGAGATGAAGATTGAATAGGCAGTGTACACTGCATTGGCCTAATTGTCTCCTAAAATATGCAGTCAACTCCCACAGCAGTCAACAGAAAGGCACGTGTGCATCTGAGGGGGCCTTGTGTTATTACCGATGCTCACACCAAGGGAGCCATTGTCTGCTTCCCCCTCCCTCCCCAGCCCTGGCAAGGAAGCCTCCATGTCTGCCAGCCAGGAGGATGAGATGGAAGCAGATGAAGAGGAGGGGGTATCTCTTTAAAGTCAGACAAAAGAAACCTCAGCCCTCCCCTCACCGCCCCCCTCAGCTGTGAAACCAAGACTGGGAATAAATCTTCCATTTCCACTGACTGGCCAGGTTTGGAGAGAGAGATGCCAGCTAGAAATCTCTGACACAATTAAAAAATAAAAAGGATACTGTTGATAAACACTGGTTTGGCACTGCAGCCTGATAAATCCTTCCCTAATCCATGTGAAACCTCCCAAACCAGACAGAGAAAAGCCTGGGGAAACTTGGCTGCTCTGAATTCATCCACCACCTTCACTGCGTGTAACCCTACTCTACCGGGAGTTCCAGGTCACCCCCTCCATAGCGCCAATATCCAGAAGCCCAACATTGTCCTCAAAATCTTGTCTGAACTGAGCTGCACAGCCTGCTGAGCCGTCTGCTCCTGCAAGGCATTGCCTGGCCTTGGCTGGTATAATTCGTACTAACAGGGAAGACTTGATCCCTTGTTAAATAACAGACATCATAGAAGAATGGGGCAGGGAGGGACTCCAGAGAGCTGTCTGGTCTCTCTCCGTCACCTCCGGTTAGCATCAATGAGAGCTAACCAGCTCCTGGCAGATATGTGTCCAGTGCCACCAAAGTGATGCCCCTTTGAGCCGAGCCAAGCAAACACCTTCCCTTTTGGCAGCTCACGCAGCTGATGGGTTTCTCTCTGCTTCGTGATAAACGTATTTTTCATCTCTGAGTGCGTATGGTAATTAATAAAGGCAGAGGGCCAGATCCCCACCTGGTATGAGTTGGCAGAGCTCTGAGGAAGGCAGCGGAGCTCCGCCAGTTTAGATCAGACAAGAACCTGACTGCACTCCTGAAATCCCTGCAAGCACTTTCAGCCGGTGCTGTTCCAGGCTTTGCTCGTGCATCCATAGGAATTGCTTAATCCAGGGTTGCTGAGGAGGAAGAGCACGTTAGGTGTTTAACAGCACGGCTGATGTGATGCAACACCTTGGAGCAGGAACTAGATTAAGGCAGGAAAATCAAGGAGAACACTTTTCCAAGTCTACCCATTTACAAGGGAAAAAATAAATCTCCTTATTAAAGACATGAAGGCTAAACACACTCACACACATACACATACAGACACACATAAGAGAAATATTAAAAGTACCTTTACATTTTCACAACGATGGGGTTAGATTTCTGATTCTCTTATTTCACAACACTGCAAAGGATCTTAAAGGGATTGATGGCTCTGAAAGGCAGAGGCTGTGCCTCTATTTTCTTTGGAAGGTACCTTGCTGGCTGTTGGTTCTTGCTACCAGTGAGAGATAACAAAAAGCTGAAGGGATAAGACAAATATGCTCCTTCAAGAGTTTCTAATAAAATGATAACGTTGAGCGAGACTGCCAGTACGATCTGTGTCCAGATGCACTGCAGCAGAAGGAAGAATTTAACGTGTTTTGAAAATGCCAATTGTCTGTTGCCAAAGATGCATATGATCCCACTGCCAGCAGGGTAGGCGGCAGGGATTAAGATGTCAGAGGAGACGTCATTCTACCTAGGCAACGTTGTTTTCACTGAAGAAGACAATGCAAAACCAGTCCTGTTTCCTGCAAGGAAGATTCCTTTTTCCCTCTTGGTTCATTCTGAATTCTCCATTGTGGCAAAGCTGCTTTTACAGAAGCCCCTTTTGCTCCCTGGAAAGTCTTTATGGTGACAGCAACCGGGATATAGGATGAAGTACCATCTACAATAGGGACTTCTGTGGCCCCCCATGTCTGAGAGCATCTCCTGGTCCTCCACTGTCATATGGGAGGCTGGGACAGATACTAGAATCACCGTGTTGCAGTGGGAACATGCCCAAGGTCATGTCCAAAGAATGAGTCAAAAGAACAACTGGATCTTGTGAGACCAGGGCTGGTGTCCTCAGCATCCACTTGCCCTGAGGCTGCAAGCAGAGGTACCATGTGGGAGTGGTGAAGCTCCTGGCTGTGCTGCTGCATCCCAGGAAGGTGTAATTGTCTTGTGGTTAGGATCAAACCTGGCATGCATTTTTGGCATTCTGAAGTGTCTCCAGATGATCCTGCTGTTTTCTTCAGATTTTCTCTTCCCCTTGTGGGTCTCCCTGGCATGTTTAGTAGAGACTGGGTGCAAATTTGGATTCCTGGTCTGGTCAGCCTAGACTCCAGAAGCCTTTTTGTAACCCCTGCACCAGTTCAGAGTTTCAAGCATGTGTCTAAATTCCTCCTTATTAGGGCCAGCATTAACCACACGCTTAACCTGAAACATGTGATTGAAACCATTTTTCAGTGGCAGTTAAGCATATGCTTAAATTCTGCTCTGTTCTAAATGGATACTTTCTTGAACTGGAGCCTACATTTTTTCTGTGTGATCCATCTTTGCTCCTCCGCATACCTTTACTGCAAATTATTCTGCAATACACATATGGCTCAGTAAGTATATTGCTCTGTGGCTTTTACACAAAAAGCCCAATTGATACATCACATACTTAACCTCTTGAACAAAGGAGTTAACTTTACAGGATCAATTTACATGCAGGGGCCAAAGCTTTTGGATGGAAACTAGCTGTCATGTGGTGTGCAGTCGAAAGAGCAAACAGCTTATTCATTATGATAGCATTGGATTCAGAAACAAAACACAGACGGCAGAAAGAGCCTGCCCAGATTTCCAAACATATCGCCTGTCCCCACACCAAAGCATGTTTATTTAAACCCTCTCTCTGTGCATGCAGTCAATTGTTAGACTTAACTCCCAATTTCCTCATGTTAGGTGGTTCGACCTGGACCCTACCACTCACACTGTACTCTCTATCACGTATGGGCAGCTCCTACCAAAGCAAGCAGGAATTGCACTTCTGTGTCAGCGGTACAGCTTTGACACCAGTGCTCAAATGGAAACCAAACACTGGTCTCATTTGTCAGTGTGGCATGTTTGTGCAAGAGCACACGCCACTCATTGGATCCATAAACTCCCCAGGTTTGAGCATGACTCTTTCAATGACAGTCCCATACGCTTCATATGGTTTCTTCACTTTACCTGCTCAGTTGTCTGCCTTTTTTTTTCCTTTATTAATCATTTTCATCTCTAGGCACCCAGATGTGCTCATTTCACTTTCAATATAATGGATGCGCAGGCTATTAAGATGATGACTTAAGTCTGTTAGTGCTTGGCCATGCGAACTTAACCCCTGTCGGCAAATGCTTGGTTACAGAAATGGTCTCATTAATCTGTTACTGCTGTGTGGAAGTCCTTGCTCTGTAAAGCTCATGTGGGCTAATCCCACAGGATCTGATCCAAAATTTACTAAAGTGAGTGGGAGTTCTTCTATCAACTTATTGCGCTTGACATGAGGGTTTTAAGGGGAAAAAAAAAGCATTATAATAAATTCAACTGCTTTAGACAGACATTATATATAATGTAACACAGCATCATCGGTTGCCTCCAAATTTAATTCAGCAGGACACCTACAATTTTTTGCATGTCCACCTACAGTAGTATCAATCGGAAATACGAAACCAGAAGTAAAGTCATCTTAGTAGGTTATTTTTCCCACTTTTTGAAGTTGGATTTAGGGAGATTTCTATCCATTTCCTTTCCTGTGTAGCCAGTTTTATGTTATTTATTGGTACTGATCTGCGGTGGTGTGTTGGATCAAACTCAGATATTAAGCCCCATATTTATGGCCGTCTTGCCATGTCATCTGGAGTCATGGCCACAGTCAGGCTGCAATAAGGAGGGAGTCACAGCCGGGTGAAGAAAACACATGAGCAGCAGGGAAGGAGTGACAAAAAAAGGGAAAATGTGTTTTATATCAAAACCAGCCATCTGGGCTCACTGCCTGTCCAGTGGAAATGGGCTGTAAGTGGGACAGTACGCGGTCTCCAGACTCCCTTACTAATTATGGGAGAATTCAGGTCCCGTTGGGAATTCCCAGTTTAGACTCACAGGCTCAGCACAACCCACAGTGCTGAGAAAAGTCAGCTTTGGACTTCTCAGTCCAAAGGGCTTGACTCCCGAGTCAGGCCCTTTGGCTACACCTAGGCTAGCGAGCCAAACAGGATCAGGACATAGGCTGGAAACCCTCTCTGTAAATTATTAATTAGCACATTCCCTCAAAGGCTTTATCTATCCCAACCACTGTTGCCACAGGTGCTGTGGCACAGCTCAGAGGACAGCAGGGTCCAGCAGGTAGAAAGGATGAAGCTGTTCTGGTTTGGGGGTGCAGAGCTCAGTGGATGTGAGCTGCATCACTTCACTTGCCCTTAAGAACATGCAAAGTGTCCTGGCTTGTTTTATTTACCAATACAGGTTTTTCCTTTGACCCAAGCATCATTTTCTATATCTAGGCTGTGTGACAACACTGCTTCTAACTGATATGGTGGGGTCTGGCTCGTCCACCCATGGGCATTAGCAGGACCATTCTTTAGCAAGGAGACACACCAGGAGTGATGCGCTGCTCCCTTCGACCATGCCACCCTCCTACTTGCTGTGGTCATCGTCTGCCTACAGAGTCAAAGCACTGGCACTGTTCCTGCTCATAATAAAGCCCATCACTCAGGCAGACAGTTTGCCTGGTAACACAGACCCAGGTTAGGAAACAGTCTTTCTGCTTTGGCATTGGAGGCGTAATGCAATAGGGACGAATTAGCTGGTTGGGTTCTGCTTCCTGTAACAGCACTTGGGATCATCACTAACAGATGGAAACCAACTCAAGAGGCATCTATGCATTTCTCTTGAATGCCAGATGAATATTTATCCGTAACTGTAACTTGTTCTGTTTTGGGATTTTCCTCCAGCAGAACAAGAACAAGAATCTCTGCAGTTATTTTGGCACAAAGCCTACATATATCTTGCCCTGCGCCAAGTGATGAGCAGCAACATAAATGTGCTCACAGAGGTCAGTTCACCGGGTGCTGGAGAGCATCCTTGCTGCACGCCATGTGCAGAGAGCCTCTTTTTTTACAAGTGGACATAACTAAAGGAATTAGCCATCCTCTCTTCCTGAAAAACCTCAGGAAGTAAGCACCTAACCCCCTTATACATCTTTGAAAATCCCAGCCATGGTCCTCAACAGGCCCTCTTCAAGCACCACTTGTTGCAGCATGAGTGGTGGTGAAGAGTCAGATGTCTCAGGACCGGGAAATGCTACAGATGTAGTCAAAAGCAAAATAATGACTGTAGCTGCTCTAAAAGGCATACCTACACAGGGTGAAAAGGGCACCAGGCCCTTTGGTTGAAGTGGAGGCTTGCTCTGCAAGCTCTGAAATGCTGCAGAAAGTAATGGGGGAGGGAAGCAGGAAACCACTTCACAAAGCAAGTCTTTTGTGGCCAAGACTGGATTGGAGAAGTGCTTTGGGTCTTGCCCAGGTGGGGATTTGCTGCGGCAGTCTCATGCAGTTAATGTCTGTACTCGGGGGTGTGAGTTGTGTCTAGTGCACGGCAAGCAGGGGGTTGCTGCGTATGACACTGTCCCCCAGCATTAACAGCAGCATTACCCCAGTCATCTTCCTCTGGATGGATGTAATTGTGTGCTTGGTATTTCTGAAGGGTGACAGCTCAGGTACTGCCCCATCTCCTTGTTCTTTGTCCTCTGTGCTACCATGCTGGATACATCTTTATCTGGCAAGGTCTACTGCATGTCAATGCAGAGAAATAAATAGAATCCGAGTAGGCTGTTGTGGTTTCTGATTTGCTTGCCTATATATTCAGAAATTATAAATATGTTCTGAGCAGATCAACATGGCTTTAATGATTGGGAAGGAAAAGAAACAAACTCCAGTCTTTAAGTGCTAATCACACAATTACTATTTTACATAGTCAGACCTGGCAATGAAATATCTGGCTCACTGGCTGCAAAGAGATCACCAAATCAATTTTTTGCATTAACGTTTTATTCCTTCCCATACTAGACATTTGTTCAGCTTGTTTATACTCACACCACATGGCCACAAGCTGTGTAGTTAGTAATAAATGAGGGAATACATTTATCTTTGGAAACTTAGGCCAAGCCAAAAAGTTGATCGCTTGTTTTTCTAGGAGAATAACACATGTGAGATTTACTCATATAAATCCCACCAGTGGTAATGGGATTGTCTATGTTAATTGCCCACATAATAAATTCCAATAACAACAGCTAGGATTTCACAGTATGCAGCAGGTCCTAGCATTCAATAACTGATGATCAGAGCAATGTGGGGAAGTACAGGGCCGTTACGTGTCTCTAAACAGAGGTGAGCCTGAGACCTGGGTTCAACCTGTTGGACACCAACTTCTAATGCAGCTTCTGCACTTAGGCGGTGGGGTCACAGCTGGACTGCCACCTCCCTGCCTGAGCACTTCAGTACCTACCAGTATGAGGGTCTCTTCACAACTATACAAAAGGTGAGTTTTTTAGCAGTTCCCACCTCCTCCTCCCAAACCATGGCCATGCTTAAACCCACAAACGAAGACTGATTGTAGCCAAGAGAGGCCACTTCCAGGGGTGACAAAGAGTGTCCTGCTGTGATGGCTGAAGCCCACTAACCTTCGCCACTCTCCATTTTTGCCTTCTTTTGCTGTGTATTTTGGGTCATTTCAGGACAGTCAGTGCATTCAGCAGGTGATGGGACGCACAGCCCGGTGTGTGGCATCTGCACACCCTGCCCCGTGACAGCCTCCCTGCCTAGGTGAATGGAAGGATTTCAGCAATCTCGTGTATAAACTTCTGACATACAGGCTGTGCTTCTGCTGCCCCCCTTTCTCTTGTATTTCCAATAGCAGCTCCCAGGACCCTTTTTCCCTTCTTATCAGGCACAGCTTCCTTATTTACTTCTCAGGACCCATCCCCTGCAAAAGGTGACTGCATATGCACAAAGGAAAAAGAGTTCAGTACATGTCAAAGACTGAAGCTTACATAGCAAATGGGTTATGCAATTTTGCCTGCATAAGCTGCTTAAACCTTACAAGAACAAAACATTCCAGTAACTTTTTTGGAATAAAACCCTATGATCGAGAGAAAGCACAACAAGCAGTTTGCACATGCAGCCCCCATGTTATCTCCAAACTGGTTATTTTGCTGGAGTATGGTTGAACTGAGCTCTCCAGGGCTGATGTGTCTTCAGAGGCACACATCTCCCCTCTTATATCTTAGAGCAGTTAATTTAAAATTTAATTTCCTGAAAGTCACCATTCTCACAAACACAAACAGGTGCCCACTTTATGATGAATCTATTTATACCTCCAGCCTGAGTAAAATGAAGTTACTATTCTAAAATCTATAAGGGTAAGTGGATCCGATACTCACGTGGCCTTGCTGCTTTTCTGCTGGGAAGCTCTTACACACAGAAACATTAACAGGATTTACAAAATCCATCTGTTTGCAAAACCAGCATCTCCAAGTGCATTCAGAGTTGTAAGTCACAGCAGGTGCATAAACTGTGGCTGACTCATGCAGCATACAGATAGCCTAGTGCTGCTCCCCGTTTCCTCTCCCTGACAAAGAGCATGTTTTTACTCCTTGCATCATTGTGAAAAGCTGATTCGAATTTGTCGAGTCAGAAAATTCAGAACTCAAATTGTTTGAATCAGTGGATTCAGTAGGGAAATTTTGAAAGTCAGAGCACAGCAACAAGATGCAAAGCATTTCTGCTGGCATTTCCAGACCCCCTTATGGCTGAGGATCACTAAGCTCCTTATAGATATTAATGAATTAAAGCTACAGCATTCCTGAGTGCTGGGTAATTTTATTATCCCCTCTGCTAAGAGGAAAACTGAAACACAGAGAAAACGTCTGGCCTGTGGTTTGTCTGCTCAGCTGCTGGAGGAGGAGGCTTCAGGATTTCAGTGCAAACCACACGACAACAACATTAGAGGAAAAGCTGTTGCCTCTTTTGGAGAGCAGGCATAGTGTCTAGGGAGTAATTCTCCTTATGGGCATAAATGCAACATATTCTGCCTTTGTAATGATACCAGAGGTCTTCTCTCTCCCCCTCGCTGGGTTTCCCAAAGGATCACAGAGGGAGAGCAGTCAGGGCAAGTTTGCTCAGTATGGACTCCTCAGAGAGGGAGAAAGGAGGGGGGACCTCACATAAGGGACAGCTGGCAGTTATTTGGACTTAGTTCTGGTATGGGATAAAAAGGGCCCTTTCCATGTATTCAGCACTCCAGAACTGACCAAGGAATTTATCTTTGCAACCACAAGTGTGAAAAGCTCAGGGCTGCCAAGGCGGTTTCATTTTGCTGTTTTTCTGAATATTCTTTTCTTTCCCCTCCATGTCTTTCCATTGGTGTTTCATTCATCCAGGTTGTTTTCATGTCAGATTTTGGACGAGTGTCCTATGCCAGCCCCAGCAAAGGTGAGGAAACCCCATTGCTTCAAGAAAGAAAAAAATGAAAAAGCTTCAGCTGTCAGAAGAATTAGGAAATTATGAAACCAGACCAAATCTGACCAGTCTGGCAACATATTTCAATTCCCCCAATTCTTTGGTGACTTTGATTTTAATGGAAGTCTGGTGGCTGGCTTCATTCAGGGCATCACCAGACCTGGACCTGGGGTCCATGACCTCATGAGCCAGCTGTATTGCAGCATGTGCCAGCCTGTGGGAATGGGAATTTTCCCCTCCTGTTTGACATCTTCACCTGAGCTTGTCAGGGGAGACATCAGCCCTCCGAGCTCCCCTAGATCTGCTGCCTACTTTAGGGTGGGTGAATTATTGCCTCCAAGTGCCAGTTCCTCTCGTTTCATTACTAGAGGATACTCAGTGATGGACTGAGATGCACTTCTCTATATTTTAGTTACCTTCATCTCTTTGGATGAATCCCACTCTTCCTTTCCAGATAAATACCTGGCTAAACTAGGGCCAAATTTTAATTTACTGCCATAAGTGGTACTAGTGAGATGTGGTTCTTCATGACTGCTGCTCATATAAGGGCTGCAGGCAGTCAGCTGGGGCTCCGCAGAGGTATTCAGCTGAGTTTGGCTTAGCTACTAGCCAGATATAAGGTACAGTGACACAAAGCTCAGAAGCTCATTTACCTTCTCTCTTGGATGCTTTTTGCAGGTCACTAAGATGTTTGCAGCATGAATGTGGCCTGACAAATATCTCACTAATAGTAGTTTCCTGAATGCTGAGGTTCACTGTCCTCTTGCAAACACTACTCACACCACACCATGCTATTTGTATTTCCAAGGCTTCTTCATGATAACCTTGTGTGACAATATTGTAATGAAGATTTGTAGAGCTGTCTGTAGCAGTTGTTTTTAGATCTTTGGTGCTTGCTTATTTTGCTAAGGTGTTTCTGAGGTTTTCTTCTTGCTGTACTTCCTTTATTTTTTTCTTTTTTTCCTTCTTATTCTGGGAAGGAGATCTGTGAAGAAGGTGAGTCATGTGGCACGCGCACGGGAAAGGGTCATGCTTACAGGCTCATTCTCTTTTCCTGTCAGGGTGGTTGAGTCAAGAAGGAGCTTTTGTCTGGAAACATTTTATCACCAACAGAGTTGGGTCAGTGAGTCATGAATGGAGAGGCTGCTGAAGCAAGAGCACCTGAAATGGATTGGAAACAGCAGACCACTGGGGTATTAACAATGACCTAATACGAAGGGTCTTTGGCCTGACTGACAGTTTGCTCCTCCAAATTTTAATTGTCATGGTGCAGCACTTGGAGTCCTCTAGCTCATGTTCCCTGGGGAACTGGTGTTGTGGGCACATTTCACATCTGTGCCACGATGTGACATGCTGCTCTTGCATGGTCTGGTCAGTTGGCTGGGCTGCTGTAGTCTGGTATCACCTGCAGCTGAGAAAGGCAGAAGAGGGTGGTTGTGTTGGGACTACAGAGCAGTGCTGGTGCCTTCTGCTGTCCCTCCATCTGCGCACCAGAGGGAAACCTGGAGGTCAGTGCTTAGCCTGCTCTGCTCTGCTCTGAAAGGAAACAGATATGTGGAAAGGGAGGAGATCAGGAGAGATCAGGAAATCGTGTTGCTCCACAATGACAGGGCTCAATATGTTTTTTTTTTTTGTCATGGCCAGGGTGTGCAGCCTGACGGAAACACCACCGGGATCTCTCCTGCTCTCAGCATGACCCAGTTTCCCATTCAAGGTGAAGTGGGGTGGTTTCTGGTTGGGCTGAAGATGGCAGGGACCGTTTCTCAGTGCTGCCCTGTGGCCATGCAGGATGGGGCCAGGTCCCAGGTGGCCTTGTGATGGTCTGCTAGCTGTCAAGGGAGAGGCGGATGCCTCTGATGGAGGAAGTAGCCCTGTCTGGTCTGTGCCTTGTCTGACATATCTGGACTCATTTTGGAGAAGCTGGTTTTCATCTCATAGAGGGATCTGTGGTGCTTTACATGCTGCACTTATTTTTTGGATTAAATAGGTGACACATGAAACCCAATCAGGAAACTAGTGAAAGCCTCTTCATTTTCTATCACACTCTGCTAGATGCAAATTAGCTCTTTCAGGAGGGCACTTTAGCTCAGTTCTCAGCAGCAGATTTCCCAGGGTTGGGGAGGGGGGAGATGCAAATTAAAGATCTGTAGACCTTTACCCCAGCCACTAGCACTGTCTGCCATGGTACCCACATGAGAACAGCTCTGCCTCTGTGTCCTCTCCTCACCGCAGTGCCTGGAAGTTCCACAGACTCCTACAATGCTAAGTAACATCTGAGGCCTTGCCCACGTCTCAGAGAAACTTGACCTAGTTTCTCCATCAAAACACCTGCATTACCAAGCTTACCTAAGAGGCAGATCACAGACTGAGAAAAATCTTAAACATTAAAGGTTTTTCTTTTCTCCTCCCCAGAATTAAATTTTTAAAAAAACCCGTGTGGCTGCCAAACAAAGTCTTATTTCAGTTTGATTTATTCTAAGCTGCCCTAAATATTTTGCTTTCCTCTTCCTTGAGTGCAGTAATTTTTACTGCAGGCTCATGGCAACATCACAGAGATCTGAGGGAGACAGAGATTTCTGGATGAGAAGCAATTGGGTGCTGTGAAATATGCCCATGATAATAATAGCTACTCTGAGGTTTCTGTTAAGTTGGACCACACAGAAAGAATTAACAGAGTTGACATTTATGTTAGATGTCATGATTAAGGTGCCCAATGTAACTTAAGGTTTGATTGCAGTGAGATTAGAGAGGAAAATATTGCTTCTGAATACAGGACACTGTCCAATGAAAGATGTTCACATGTAAAATGTGACTTTTTTTTTTTTTTCCAGCTGCTTGGGCTAGGAACTTGGTTTCTTTAAAAATGTCATGCTTTGATTATGAAGTCCAGGTCTACAATTTGGTATTTTTCTGATAATGTCTCAGGCCAGGGAACTGCAGAGCAATGAAGACAGCAGGCCCTATATTTAGGGACTACTTTGCCCCTGTATTGTCCTTGACCTTTATTTCAAGCAAATAAATTACATAGTGGCCTGTAAAGAGGGGAGAAGAAGAGGCAGCCTGCACCTCTACTTACAGGGAGGGTATGGATTCATGTGTATATTTCAGTGGGACTTCAGAAAGCACAGCACTGATCCGGCTATGATATAGCCCTAATGTTTTTCCTGGGGTTTAATCCCAGCTGAAGCACATCCCAGGTGAATTCTATTTCCATGATGCCCTTCTGCCTGCTTAGTCATATCTTGATGTGACTGGGCTGGGTGCGGAAGTTTAGCCATTACAACGCTGCTCTCCTGCTCCCTGTTATAGATGCCCTTGCTGGAAATATCTGGTCTTTTAAGGGTAAAGGCTGTTTCCCTCAAGGGAGTGGTTTTATTATACCAATGCAATGTAACTTTGCCAGTATAGCTGCCAGTCTAAGAGAACTTGACCAGCAAAGTAGTCCTGGGGTAGAGGTAACTCAAGCCCTGTTTTTCTTACAGCAAGATGCACTGTAGTAGCCTGGTGAGGAGGCTGGCAGATGTTGAATGTGATTGCAATGGACACAGAGTATTACTCAACCTTGAAGAATTTTTCCTCATGTTCAGCATGGTTTATTTTGGAGTTCGCTGATGCCAGGAAGAGCTGCAGTGGGGCTGTAAGGTTTCCAAGGCAGATGTGGGGCATCTTCTACCAACTTTTTGCTTACCTCATGCACCACCTGGTGTCAGACATGGCTTCTGAGGGCTACCTTTCTGCAGTCTGGTTATATAGACAGCATCAGCATTTGTTTTATTTGGTGAAAGTTATTTTGCCAGATGAAAGTTATGGCTGAGGAAAAGTGTGATGGATTGTTTTTCCCTCTGTGTGTGTGACAAGTCTGCCCAAGGCTATCTGGCCACACTTCACAGCACGGCAGAGAGAACTTCCATCTTGCTCACGAATTCATCCAATTGTCCAAGTTCTTCTTGTGTTGTCCCAAGCTCAAATGCTTCCCTTTTGTCTTTTAAGGCAGAAAGACTTGCCAATTCCCCACATGCATGTGTTCACATGAGCACAGAGAAAGCACTATTTAATACTCACATGCATTACATTTAACAGCTGCACAGCTTTAGCAAAACAGGAGTCAGATCAAAATGCAGCACATTGTTTTTAATAAAAGGAATACCAGTCTTGCCAGATGTGGTGTATGTTTTTCCAAATGAACTAGAACAGTGTCCGCAGCTGAGTATGATATGGGCTTGTGCAATAACATCACTTGTTTTTGCATGCCCATGAATGGCGAGGCGCAGACTATGTGTGTAATAGAAGACACAAAGGGTTTTCCTCATGAGAACAGAATGAACACATGGACAATGGAGCACAGGCTGTTTGCTATACTGTTAACTCTACTGCAGCAGTAGCCAGCCCATGATCCAAGAGATGTTTTTCCCAGCAAAGACAAACAAGGCTGATTAATTGTCTCACTTATGATGTCATGTCATTGTCATGTCATACTACTGAAAGCTAGTGGGACCGAAATATAGAGAACAAGCTCAATGTGGAAGGTGGAGTTGCGGTTCTGGAGAGGGTTGCTGTCCTGTTCTTGCAAAGATATGAACATCACAAACTGAGCAATGTACACAGTACACTGCAAACAAGGGAGGCACATAGGCTCAGAAAGGTGTGTGAAGCTGAGCTGATCAGAGCTTTCCTCAAACCAAGAGAAGAGCCAGGAAACATCACTGATGTAGGACCAAGTCTCCACCAGGTGTAGACTGTAGTAACATCATTGACTGTGCTGTGATCTTAAAGTACCATAGTGTTTCTAAAGCTTCTCCCACTTGAGCTGTAGGAGACTCCAAAGGTTGCCTTGACACTCTTAGTATGACATCTCTAAATCATCCTGGAACTCAGGTTGCATCTCCACAAAGAATTTCTCTCCCAACACCAAGGGTGGATGTGTGACTCCTTCCGTGTGACTATTCCTGCTACTGTTTGACATCTCCATCCATTGGCAACCTCTGACATCTGGAATTTGCTGGGAGAGAAAAAACAAATAGTGTCATAACACTTCACCTCCGAAAAGGTAGCCCCAGTCATTCTCTTTCCTGTTTGATGTTAGGATTTTGCTAAATGGAGAGGAAAGGAAGGATGTTAGGGTCAAGCAGGCTGCTTGTCCTCACTAAACAGTGTAGCCCTCATGTCGAGCTGCTTAAAAGCAGTTCTGCACATTGAAGAGCAGATGGGTCCTGGAAGAGGGAGTATGTTCAGGGGAAGTCTAGGTACTACTGTGCTGTAAACAAAGTTCCCTCTTAAACAGCTTGTTTCAGTGCTGACTGTGGATAAATATCATCTTGTTTTAATCACTGACTCTTAGCAGCAGCAGCGCCTGACGCAGCCACTCCAGGTCTTGATCCTGACATCATAAAAAACAATAGATATTTCCCCTCCTTGCTGGTACCATGGTTCTGACTAAATAACTTCACAGCTTGAGAATGGGTGCACTTAATTCACATGTAGCTGGGTTTATGATGTCAATATGCTAATCTGGTTATTATAATCCTTTTTTTAAAGGTAGTTACCATAAGGGTAGCACAGGCAGGCCTGACCACAGTGATTTCAAAGGCAGAGGAGAGTACATCCAGCTGAGGCAGGAGCTAATTTCTTACAGGCGGTCTCGCTGCAGCTGGCAGGATCCTAACTCTTCTGGCTCTCCATGCCTTCTCCAGCACAGCTCAATTTCTACGATCAGCCTTTGCATTCTATGTATGTCTGTGAAAACCATTCAGCAGATGAAAAAGAGAAATGTCTTATTTAGTAAAGACAAGGTCTTTTAAAAAAGAAGTTCTGGAGGGAGATTTCCCTCATCTGGGCAAAGGCATCAGTTCAATGTTTGTTTCGGGCGAGGGACAGGCGAGTCTCCAGACTGGGAGTTCAGATTCTGCCAGAACCAAGTGATTCCTCATCCAGTGTTTAAATGCCACTGTGTTGTCTGAGATCCTTCTTAGGCTTTGTCATCAGAGGCATAATTAGCAGCAATCACATGTGACTCCTCCTTCATTCTGGTCCCTTGAGGAATTTGGGTGTGTGCTTTTTGTTGCTGTCACATCACAGAGTCATTCCTTACCAGGGCAACTTCAAAGAAATGTATTGGGAGTGGGAGTGTGGCTTTAAAGACCCTCAGTGGCCCCCTCCCCCAGGTCTTCACTTTGAATGCTCTCAAGTAACAACACCAGGGAAATGTTGCCACACCAGCACACTGTCAGTGCAGAAGTGACCTGGTCTTTCTCAGAGAAGGAACAAAACTGGGTTATAAAAGACTTATCTGTTCTCATTGGTGCTGAAGTTCATGGACTTTTCTATTTTCATGTTGTTTCCTGTGTCTTCATCATGGCATGGCAGCCCAAACATCAGGTTTTCTGTACCAGGACTGGCTTGAGAGGTGCTTGAATCCCAGGGTGGATGACTCTGCCCTTCACCCACCTTCATTTTTATTCTGCAAGCTGATAAGTCAGTATAAGAAGATTTTAGTTTGTGTTCAGGACCTGGAGGAAGATTTTGAAATAGTTGCATAAGCAGCTTTCTCCATAGTAACGTATCCATTGTCCAGTGCAGAGCAACGTTTAGCCTTAGGTTCTGTATGTTCCCATTTTATGGCAACGAAAGAGGCAGCAATGTGAAAAGCTATTAAGAGCTCTTTAGAGCAAATATTTCAAAACTGTAGGCCACGACAAAATAAAAGTCACTAAAAAATTCGGGCTGCACAGTCCATAGCTCAGAACTCATCAGCTACCAAACACTGAGAATTAACATCTCCTGCACAAGCAGCGGGCTGCTGTGACAGAATTATGACATAAACACAAAATAATAAACCTATTACTTTAGTTTAGCTGGTGATCTTGCTCAGTAAATATTTTTCTACTGGTTTTTTTTCACTATGTTCATGGTCATAATAGTAAATTATCTGATTATTTGCCTACATTTTTCTTACAGATGTTCAAGGCACAGTACATTTCTGATACTATTTTTGGAGTCTGTGATCATTGTTCATCAATTTTTCACACCCTTCTTTGGTGCAGTCCTGAAGTGGATCTGTGCACCTCAAGGTGCACATCTTCTTCAAGTATGACTCTTGACAAACTAATCCATGGAAACTCTGTAGGAGAATTAGGTCCATCATGCTTATGTGCCAGACATGCAAGGGGGAAAAATATGGCAGGAATATCACTACTATCCAGATAAAACACTTGTATGTAGCTATAACAAGCCACACTGATGTAGATACTTAAGGCATCTTTACAGCAAGTGCATAACTACGTATTTTTTTCTACAGAGTGTAAGAAAGCAAAGCCTGATAAAATTTCCAAGGAAATTTACATAGAATGAAATGCAACTCTGCAAGGAAACACAAATCAAGCTCCAGTAATGGAACAAATTTATTGCTTGAGAGATAATACATGAAAATATAGGTAAAGACCAGGCCATCTCATTTACCGATATTGGACAGAGTTAAAAATGTGCAGCTAAGCTTTACTTTTATTATAGTCCTAAGGTAGTTATTTTTAATTATTTAGCTTATTAGCTTATTATTTAAAAATGAGTTAAGTATTTTTAGGTACTCCTGATTTTACACCACCTACTCACAGAGCTTTCTTGCTCTTACATATCTGTATGGATTTTTTGTAAGAAGAAAAGTAAAGATGATGTTATAAGCTTACTCAGGAAAGAGGTCTTGGAGCCATCATTGACAGCTCTCTGAAATCGTTGACTTAAGTTAAATGTAAACAAAGAAAGTCAATAAAAGGCTGGAGCTCATCAGGAAAGATATTGCAGTCATGACAAAGAGTCATTTTGCTGCTTCATTTTTGGTGCTCCCATGCTCTGAGTCTTGTGTGTGATCCTGGCTTCTTGCATCTCAAGGACATTAAAGAGTTAGGGGAAGTGGTAAGGAAGGTGACCAAAATAACCTAAGGATTGGAGAAGCTGCCTTATGAGGAGGCTCTAGAAAGGCTTGATCTTTTCTGGATGAAAAGAAAGCTGAAGGGGCGATATGATTGGGATTGACAGCCTCAGGGAGGTGGTGGGCAGTGTGACTGCAGAATGGTTAGTGACCACATCCCACAATACTGGAACTACCTGACACTCACTGAAACCAGTACAGGATCTTTTAGAAACACATAGAAGAAAAAATTGCTTTGCATAGTGTGTACTGAACTTCTGGCATTGCTGCTATGGGAGACTGTGAAACAGGCCATGAGCAGCAACCAGAGGGAACTTGAACATCCCTATTCCAGTGAGTGTCAATGCTGGGGGAGTGTGCGGGAAATAAACCACAGATAGTATCTGGGCTCGTATGTTCTCCCTAAATAGCATCTCCTACTGTCAGTGGTGGAATAGATGGGTGATGGGTCTGACACAGCAGGGTATTTCTAATGAGCTTATGCTCTTATGCAGAGACAGCTGATTCATTTTGACTTCTGAAGAAAATCAGGGAAATTTTGAGCTAAATGGAGACAATTTCAGGGAGAATTTCAGTGAGATATTTATGACTTTAAATAGAAGCTTAGTACTGAAAAAAATCAGGCATTTTTAAAAATCATGTTACCTCTTAATAGACATTCTACATAGCATACATTTAATTTTTATATAGCACAGAACCACAGAGTAATTGGGATTGGCAGAGACCTCTGGAGGTCTCTCAAAGCAGAGCCAGCTTCAAAGCTAGATCAAGTTGCCCGTTGTCCCTTTGCAGTACACCTCTGAGAAGTCTGGCTCCGTCTTCTCTGTAATGCTCCTTTTAGAAATATAATAACTCATCAAGCAGTACAAAAGTGATGTGAAATTTTTTCCATGTGTATTTCAGCAATGGCAACCTTGCATTTATACAAGTTTCCTGTGGATGAATATATTTTCTAAGAGTGTTCTCTTCCCATCTTTCTTTCCCGCAGGACTTTCTCAGCACAAGTGTTGAGTGAATAACTCATTTCCTCGGAAAATGCACACCCCATTTTATAGGAAATTCCTATAGAAACATAAAGGGGAACATTAGGTTTCTGAACTGCTTCATCTTTTCTCCCAGACTTCTGCTATAAAGGTGGTGAGGAAACAAAGACTGATTCTGATCTGCTCCATACTCTCCTCCTCCTTGTCCTGGAAATGATGATGAATGTGCATGGGCTGGTTCATAGCATATGTAGGAGGGAAAACTGCTGAGACTATTCTTTTAAATAATGCCCTGACAAGGGAGAAGTGATGCTGCACCTTCCCAGGGTCTTGCCCGCATATCAGTGCAAGCAGGAGTTCAAGGTAGTTGGAGAAAGGGGAACATGCAAGTTGACCACAGATCACATCTCTTGAGTGTAGGATGTGATGGTGGCTGGCTTTTGAGTAAAACAAGCAAGGAGAGGAAAAGACTTTTCATGACTTTCTACTGTAAAAGCACGCATATGGACTTCTGCAGACAAGACAGCATTGTCCCAAGGACTGTGGGGAAATACATAAATTGCTCTGTGTTGTGGTTCTCATTAACTACTGCTGAGGGGAGTGAGAAGCAGCTATTCTTGACCCTAAAATCCTTCTTTCTATGGTCAGGCACTAGAGATACTCTGCAGTGAGCCACCATCATGGCAGAATTTGTACATTCATCTAT
Organism: Strix uralensis; assembly: GCF_047716275.1. Taxonomy (NCBI): domain Eukaryota; kingdom Metazoa; phylum Chordata; class Aves; order Strigiformes; family Strigidae; genus Strix; species Strix uralensis. Next base: position 164,937,380 of record NC_133972.1, read on the forward strand.
GAATATAGGACAGCCATCATCTTACCATTTCTGTGTCACTGGACACTGTGGCTGAATAAATTCCATGGGGATCATTACATAGGGTCCACTTCCACAGCAAATTGAAGGTGCAAGAATAAAAGCACTTTCGACAGCTAAGCTGAGTAACAAGAGTAGTGAGACAGGATTCAGTGTATGCTAGCAATCAGGATTTGTCCCTTGAGGACTCCTGTTTGGTCTGTTGTCAGGCAAGAAATGCTGTACCACCACGCGGTGTTTGCTGCCCATGTTCATGCTTGCTGGAGCGGGCCAGTATCTCCATCTCTCTGGAGAAAAGCCACTCGCTGGAGCAGAGGGCAGGATGTTGCTTTGAGAAATGTGGAGGTATTGCAGAAGCAACGATGGCCCTCTCAGAGTGGCTGCTTGCATTCACTGCGGAGTGGTGCTGCTGGAAGTAATAACACTTAGCACTGACACAGCCCTTCACCCAAACATTGGGTAATTAATCTGCAAAGCAGCAGGAGATGCTCTTTGTGACTGGTTCTGTAAGCACAACTAACTGACTAGAGCGAAGAGAGCTATTAAAACCCATGCTCACATCCAAATTGTCCCTTGGCAACTAAAGAAAAACCTCCAGAACTTACCATGTCCTCTTTGTTTTATTAGCTCCCTTAATATTCAAATGAAGAGAAAGTTTTCCAGAACCGGCCCTCAGCCTGCCCAGCTTACAGAAGCTTGGTGGACTTCAAAGGAGCTGCAACAATTTATTGTGGTTCTTACTCCAGACATTTTGTGAGGATGAATAGATATTCTAACTGGAAAACAGTTCACTTACAAAGATTATAGTATATCCCAGTTAGCAGAACACTGTAGATTATCTGTTTTTATGGATTTACCCTCTTCACTCCCTTGACTCCTTGTAGTTTTAAAGTTTGGAAACAAAACTGCTTTTGCTGCTGAGTTCATTTTCCAGTTAGCAAGCACTGACTGCTTTTTTCCCTCCCCCAGTGAAGCTGCACAAGAGTGGCCGTAGGAGGAAGGAAGGAGAGTTTTGTGGTTATGGCTCAGATTTGGAAGCTGGGGTGCCAGGGCTCTGCTGCCAGTCCTATCCCCTGCTTCCATGTGACTTAGAGCAAAACGTGTAACTTGCTTTCCAAAGTGCTCCATAGTATTTTCTCAATGCACCATGTCGTGGCATCCCATGACTGCATCCTCTGACTGGTATCAATAAAATGTTTTTCACTGTTTTTATATAAAGTTCTCCAAATGACCACACCCATATTTTGAAGGCAAAACATGGAGGGAGGGTAATTATTTGGCCTCCTATGGAAATGTTGAGTTCTCATTCTGGTAAGGGTGCTTTCTCAAGAGGTTTAATTCCCAGGGGTAAAACCTTTAGATCCAAATCCTCGGCATCCATGGGACATGGGTGACCGTTATCGTGCATTTAGAACTGTGTTCACAAGGGAGTGTAGCTGTGGCAGCCCTTGATTTAGGTATTCCAGCTCTTCGTGCCCTGTGGGCAGGTAGGGAGAGCCAAGTCCTTGGTCAGAGCATTCTCAGAAACTGGCAAGATTAAGCCTCATCTCTCACTGGTGAGGACAAATCACTTCAGGCAAGTCGATCGTTTTAGAGAGTCTCATCCCTGAGCTTCCCAGGGGGTAAGCACTGACTTGCAGCACACCAAAGGCTTATAGAAAAGAGACATAGTGGGATCTTTGCTCCAGTAGTATCATGGTATAAGCGTGGATCTGGGACAGATCCCTGCATCTATGTGTGTCCTTGCTTTGTATAGCAGAAGTGCTTCGGACAGGAGAGCTTAAACTCATGTCATCCTCGAAGGCTTTATAACTGGCTGCTGTGGTTTTCTTCTGGATGGTGGGACATGGCAGCTTGAAATCACAAAGTTAAACTGGTAATAAGGAGAAGTGTCAATGGAGACATTTCTGCTGTCTGCCATAGTGGCAGCTCCACAAGCCACTAGACATTACCAGGCTGAAGGTTTCTCTTAGGGTTTCTTAATATCATCCTCTAAAGTTTAGCTGTTTTTCAGGCTCCACCTTGAATATGTATTTTCCTTCTGTGTGTACCCATTACACCTTTGTGCAAAGCCTTTTTTATGCCCTTTCTTGGGGAGGATATTTAGAGATTTCAGTGATCCTAAGGTAGTCCCTTTTGGTCCCTTGGTGTTGCTGTAATTTTCCGAATTTCCCTCTAATTTGTCAACATTTCTCTATTACAGCTCTAATGATATCTAGCACATATAATAGCTTGCAGAATAATTCAGGAGTGGTTGCTCCCTCCCTTTATCACCAAACCCAAAAATGGAAAGATGCCTTCCCAAAGGATCTTCCAGTAAAATTGTGGAGTAGGAAAGCTCAAAGTGCTACACAGACCATTATAAATGGTCTGACCACTTGAATGTCAGCTATTGATGTGGCTGAGAGGTCACTGAGCTTCATAGAAAACAGCGAGCTCTGAAGGAGATATACAGAGAAATGAAGGTCATTGACCATAGAGGGAGAAGGGAGATGGAAACCAGCTGGGATTGTGGTCAAGATGCCAATCTGGATGGGTGTTTGGGCAGGCATAGTGAAGCACAGGCAAACTACATTTTTTTGGTGGGAATAAGTGTGAATGTACTTTAAAAGCAGATCCCAGGGTGCTAGTGAGGGAACTGCGACAGGCTCAGCTGGGTGAGGTAAGGAGGTGCAGAGACAGGTGAGGCACAGACAGGATGGGGTTTTGCTTGGCTCCTCTTGCTCTAGATTTGTCTTTTTCCAGAGTGCATCCAGGACTGTGACTAACATTTGTTACATGCTATTTCCCCACTCTAGATCCCCATGTGGACGGAGCTGCATTCCTGGGAGTGGGGTTTGTTTTGATGGGCTTCCTGATGCCCTTAAACTGGTTGATTTTATCTGTGTAAACTTCTAATTTTCTGTTACTTGCTGTTTCTTTAAGAAGAAAGCTATCTCTGTGGTTGCCATGGAAAGCCCTGCGTATCTCATGAGACTGAACCACAGAATATATAGTGCGGCCGCAGAAAGTATCTGGAAATATGTTTGCCCAAGAGCTGCAGTCCTCAGGAGCTTGGCAGCCTTGTAAATGGAGATGTCCCAGCTGGGAAAGGGAATTTCTTTCCCCAGGCAGCTAATGTGGGCATGGGGATGGGATGGTGCCTGGAAATCTTTCGCCTTTGTTAGGGGGGCAGGGGAAAGCTGGGGAGAAGCTTGGGGATGTTGGGATGGCATGGTGCCATCGCCACTGAGGAGTGAGCTGGCAGCAGGGCATGGACCATGGCTGGAGCGTGAATGCATCGGTGCCTCTGCATCCCGCTCACCTCTGCCGGGTGATGACAACTAAAGGCTGACAACAAAAATGAACACAATGTGCACAAGCCCTGCTGCTTCAACTGCTAGCTAAAGAGCTGATTCCCACACCTTCCTCTAATCTAAAAACCACAGTTTCCCCTTGCTCCAGCTGCCAAAACCTACAAGTTCCCCCACAACTTCCTTAACACAATGCCGTGTTTCGTGCTGAAGTGAAACTTGGAAGTGAAAATCAATTGGGATGAATATTGAATTAAGGATAGTGCATTGATTGAACTATCCATTTTCACTTATTTATTTTTTTAAAAAGCCCATTAAGAATGCCTCAATCAATGATAAGATTAGGGGGTCTGGAACAGAACTGAGGCCAAGCTTCACTTTAAGACTCCCAAACTGTCCTCTATATCTGCCAATTTTTTTTTTTTTTTTTAAAGTGAACATTACTGGCTTATTTTTCCAGCACAAGAGTTAAAGAAAAAGTTTCAGGGGTTTAAAAAAAAGAGAAGAAAAAAGGCCAAATATTCACATCTCAGCAATCTCTTTCCAAGGATGAAATTGTTAGTATTCTGGTATCTTCGTGCTTGATGTCAAACAAAATGTCATTTTAATGAACAAGAGCAGTTTGGGGACACTGAATCTCCTCCCTGGTTTGTGAGCAGGACTCACAGGACTCACAGGGGATGGACCCATTTTACAGCCTTCTCCCGCCCCTACAGTACAGCTGCCTCTGACCATGCTGTAGCTCAGGTTACCAAACATTTCCACTATGGGTCTTTGCTTTTAAAATACAGCTGGTTTTGCTGAGAGTCTATCAAAGCCAACATTTTCTAAAAATTCCAGTTGAGGTAGTTCTGATGTTTCCAGGAGTGAGGCTGGGGACACATGGCACAACCTGAGTTCACTTCACACAGGTCTCCAGCCCCTGCAAGTTGCTTGAGATGCCTCATGTTCCCAAAGACAGTGAAGCTTGAAGCAGGGTCCAATGGGGGGCAGCTTTGTGGATCTGAAAGGGACTGGTTTGCCCAGAAATAATACAACTTTTTATTTCTGCAGTGCTCAGTGTTTTGAACACACTGAAAAACTCTGTGTGTGAAAGAGCCACACATAGGCCACTGCTTTAGGGGTGTTAGGGAATCACTGAAATTAATTGTAAAAGCTGACAAAGTCCCCATTACTGTTCTTATTACTTATCTTAAGCCAGCTGCTGGGCCTTTTATACACACAGGAAGGTCATGTTGTGACTTAGTGTCTCTTCAGCCCATGTCAGCTCCTTCCCCAATTCTCCTTATCCTCAAGAGCTGTAGCAAATGCTTTGGTGAAAGGCAAACTCTTCTCACTCTTCAGCTAAGATGACCAGGCTTTTCTGCTGGTGCTTCTGCCATGCTCCTACATCCATATCTAGCCCACATACATTGTTGTTGACCCTAAACTCTCTGCAGGCCCTCAAACCCCTCAACCTGCCTTTCAACCCCCACTTTGGCTCACAACATCTCATTTGGAATGGTTGGCTCAGATTCTGAACATGAAAGAGATGTTTTAATTTGCAGTTTGAATTACCCAGTTTCTTCTCCAGATTGAACACTTCACAGTTTCCAGAGTCCTAATTTCTTCTTCAGGGCTTTCTCTCACCCTGGGCTGTGGGTGGTTCCAGCTAGACCTCGGCAGGTACTGCCTCCCTTCCAGCTCCATCCAGGTCCAAGGCACAAGTGTCTTTGCAAATCCCTCCCCTGTACTTTCAGGCTGTTATTCCAGGACCGTGCTGATCTGATCAGGTTCTCTCCTGCGAGTGCAATTTTGTTATATTATCCAGAAAGCAGAGTTTTTGTGGTCATATGAGAAAGGATGACAAAACTTCTCTTGTAATATTTAGTCCACTTGAATCAGGTCCCAGTGTTGTGCAATGCTTCAACTCTGGCCTGAGCCCAGACCAGCTGCAAGATGGGTGAGTGAGCACAGAGGGGTCTGGATGCTGCTCCCCCTCCAAGGATCAGTTTGTGCAGTGACACACTCATTTACCACCCTCAGTTTTTGGAAAGTTGGGGAAAAAATTGGTGCTCTGAGCTTGGCTTGTGACAATTTACTTTCAGTTCCTAAAGAGTTTCACTGAGAAAATGCTTCTTACTGAACATGGTAGTGACTACATTATGAATGAGGCTTGAAAACCATTTTCAGAAATGCTTTAATATCAGTTTAAAGGGAAACTGAAACAATGCACATATTTTGCAAATAATATCAAGTTCTTTGCAAGTGCTCTGCATGGAAAATCTGTTTTGTGTTTGAGGCCAAAGAATTGTCACATAAACCAATACTTGATACCTAGAGATACAGCTGCACCCAGCATGATGCACAGGTTCACCCTTTGCAGGTACAGGCTCAGGCTGGAAAATTTTGAAAATTGAGTATTTTCCTTGTTTCACATTTCAGTAAATCTCCTTCCAATATCCACCTTCTGGGTTTGAGGGTGCTCATGGCCATCACATGTAGATCATAAATTCCCCCTGCTAGAAGCCTTTTGTTCCCATTTAGTCTTTGTTAAAAGCCATTTCACCAACTTTCAAGCTATGTTCTCCTTTTGGTAGCACTGATAACTCTCAGCAATAACTAACAGTGCTGGGCTGTCCTGCTCCCAGGTTGGACAACAGTCTTACCAGAAGCACGCTGAATGGTGGAATTCAGCAAAAAAGCTCCATATGTTGTATGCAAAAGAAAACATTACTTTTGGCACAACTTTTTGCACCAGAAGCCAATTGCCACCAGAATACAGATGCAGAACTTGCCAGAACAAACCTAATTGCAATACTTGGGAGGTGGTTTATATTTTTCTTCCTAACTGTGTCCAGGTGTGTTGAATTGTTTGAGGAAAATTCGTGGTGTTGAGAAACAGAAAAAGCCTAACTGTTTAACTAATGATGTGAGCAATATATTCTGCTGATCTTGAATTTCTGAATTGGTGTTTTGCTTTGTTGTTTCTACTTTAAGTAACATAAATCTAAATAAACAACATTACATGCAACAGCTACTTCTGAGATGCTTGCTATTGGAGTTCATGAATACATTAATGGAAGAATTAATGGATTATTTTTGAGTAAGGCACTAACAGTTAAAAAGAAAAATAAGGGAAAATAAGGGAAAGAATAAGTGAAAAATTTCCAAATACTTAAAGCTTCCAATCAAACCCAAATATTTTTAGGATTTTTGATCCACAAAGCATTTTCATTATTTTGACCTTTCATCTTGATTCAGTATATTTTTCTGAGTTCCTGAAAATATTTGAGTGAAAGGAAAGTTTCCTCTTATCAGTTGTAACAGTTATTACAAATGGGATAACTGAGCAATGAAACTTACTGCAAATAAGATATATTCCTCCAAAGCCCTCCTCCTATAGTAGTTTCTTTATTGGTAACACGGAGATAACCACAGTCTTTTTCCATTGCCAAATATTTTGCAATTTGCCAGCACACACAGAACTCTACTTAAGAACTGAAAAGTGTTGTTATTACCAGCAATGCCTGAAGAATAAAGAAAAGAAAATGCTGTAGGTTGGGCGAAAAGCAATAGCCAAGAGCAATGTGGAAGGTAGCTGTTTTCTTTGTTTGCATATGGATACACAGAGGCTGTGCACACACAGGCACTTTTCACAAAGCCTATTCAATCCCGTGAAAAACTCATTGAGTTCAATAGCTCATTTCAGTTTCATTTGCTACCAAAAATGCAGTGTGCTTCTTCCTAGGATGGCCTCTTCAGGTACCAAGAAGCCACTCAAAGACAGTTCCTAACTCTATTAAATAGGTATTGTGATTTTAAAACTGATATTTACCTGTGAAATGCCCTGTTTGAGGGTGGCACTGAAATGTGATCTTGCCCTACACAGGGACATCAGCTATATCTCAAAAATAACCCTACTCACCAACAAGAAAAAAAAGAAAAAAAATCAACAAATTCCAACATTAAGACACTGAATATAGAGGCCTAGGCAGGGAAAGGTATTTTTAAAGAGAGTGAGGAACTCCTGTTTCCCTACACGTCAGGGGTAGGTTTGGTTGCGTGCTGTAGGCAGAGAGGCTGATCGCAAATAAAGCCATGGACTTCAGCAGAAAAGCGGGTAATTGCCTGTTGAGTCTCAGATTATCTTGTTCCACAAAATGGGTTACATTACCACAGGGAGGCTAATGGGAGGAAAATTGCAGGTGAAAAGAGTTTAAAATCTTGTTTGAGCAAAGAGAGATCCGTGCCCGCTCTCTCCATCACGCTGCTGGCTATGTTGCTTCCATTGCCCAGCTGTGGGGTCACAGTAAATAAGATGCTGGGGAGGGGGATTTCACTCCATGAAGCACCAGGGAGGTGGCACACTGCAGCTGACATCACCCTGGTTTTCATACGTAAATATTCAGGCGGGAAATACAAATTGCTGAGGGGCTGTAGCAACCTGGCATGTTGCTGCAATATAGACCCCAAAGTGAGGTAATACTCTAGTGACAATGATTGATTGTTATTTTGGCATAGGTTCACTTTATCTTTCTAAAACATTCCCTGGAAAAAGAATAAATTCACCTCCTTCATACCACAGCTAGAAGTAGAAAAACATAGAGACTACAGTCCTGCTATGGGGACTGTGCATTAACATGTCACCCCACAGCACTAATTTTGATTGAGACTGAGCATAGAAAAACAAGTATGAGAACCACTTTTCCATTGAATTAGCTGAGCACACACCATGAAGTTCAGGCTGACTCTGTGTTTTCATGCTGAGTTTCAGCTTGGCTTTGGGATGACAGAGGTCTGTCATCAAGTTAAGAAGTGGAAGCAAGTGGTAAACTTTTCCAGCCTGAAGCCTGTCAGGGTGAAGTCAACCTGCCCACAGTTTTTGAACAAATTTGAGATGTCAGAGTGAATTTTTATCAGATAAGTGTTTTGTATTATGAAGCTGCAGTGATCTTTATTTGGTACCAGGTGTCTTAAAGCTGTATTTATTGTATGGTCAAGCCTTGCTTTCAGTGATTTCTGTCGTTTGTAGTTTTTCCTTGTAATTCACAGAGGTTTTAGTTTTCTCTGAAAGATGAATCAAACCTGTGGTCCAAGTAAATGACAATCCATTTCAGCTTGTTAGCTCTCACTGTAGTGGCTCTACTTGGTTTGGAAAGCAGCATGGCAAACTGATTGGTTCAGGAGTATGTTTGGTAGAAGCTGTGTTAGGAGGATCAATGCCTGTGATAATCGTTTCTGTAGTGAGATGGAAGGCTTTCAATTGCAAGGCTGCCTCTGTTATGTTTCTCTATCATTAAGTCACTTAAAAAGACAAGGAAAATATTGCTTCTAATTTTTCTTAAATACAGTTGGTGCATTTATCACAACATTTTGCCTTTTCCTCTTGTTTGGTTTTGTTCCATGTCTCTCTTGGTTGCGTGGGTTTCTGTGTTTCTACGGGCTGTCCTTTGACTAGTGCTGTCACAAAAACTCCAGCTCATTCCTCCTTCAAGAATAGCTTCAGATATTTATACCATAAACCAAAGTCTATGTTGTATGTTCCAGTCACTGGTGCCATTTCTACTTAATGTGCATGGTGTTAAATCAAAGAATGAAGATATTCATGTTTTTTTATTAGACATTCTGTGCAACTATATAAAACAGATGCAATGATTTTTGATTTTTTTTTTTAAAAATCTTCCTCAATCCAGCATTTCCTTTGCATTTGCACAGGAAAACTCTAGGAGAAGCTGAACAGAAACTCAGCTGCCTCCTGTGTTTCCCTGGAGGGCCTAAAATACCATGGTATTTCAGCAGATGATACCATGGTAACATCAAGGATGATAGGATCTAAGCAGAGAGAGAGAGAGAGAGAGAGACCACATTGTTCTCAATCTAGATCAGGCTTTGGGACTCCTTGCTTCCAAGGAGCATCACAAGGGGTGGACACTGAGTTATGAAGGCCAGGGTTGGGCCCCCACTAGTGTACTAGCATAGACAACGGTCCAAACCAAGTTGTTTCCCTAGAATGGTGTGCAAGCCAACTTGTAAATCCACACTGTACCTCCAGAAGCCCACTGTGATGTCTCCTTACTAGCTACACAGACAGCAGTGGCACAGAAGGAAGGATAACACAGAAAATCAAAGCTGAAGTACCCAGGGAAACATACTGAGATCTTATTGAAGGTGTCAGAAAACCACCATGATGAGATGTGTTCACATTTCTGAGACTGGCAGGTGTTCCTCGGGACATCTTAATGTTTTGTTCCTTATCTGACAAATCCTTGAGGCTACGAAGTTTCCTTTGTAACTCACTGAGGGTAGCTCAGATTGAGTCAGTGTTTTACTTTTTTTTTTTTTTTTTTTTTCCCTTTCATGCTGTTTGCCCAAATATTTGAGAAGAGCTAACATTCACAACACTGCTCAGGCTCAGCATCCAGAGTATGAAGACAAGCAGCCTGGATAGTAACTGACTTTTCAAAACTAGTCTGCAATAACTCTGTGGGTGTGCAGTTTGGATGTTCAGATCCAGATCCTCTCTTTTACCACTTTAGCAACACCTGGATAAAACTATGCAACAATATCTTAAAAGGAAGTGCCAAGCCTGGGGTGAGGAAGTGCTGGTGTCTGGTCTGCAACCCTTGTCTTTGCCTCCTTCCATTTGCCCCAGTGGCTCCAGAAAACGGGATGCAAATGTTCAAAGGAAGTGATGAGATTTAGAGAGTTATAATCTGGAATGGCTCCGGGAATTTCAGCAGTGTTAAATGAGAATAAAACCAAACTGTTAACTGAACAGAAATATCCATTTGTAACCCTCCCTAGAAACATTTCTGAAGAGCAGATTTCCTCTGCACAGAAGACCAGGAAGCCAAATGATGTCCCATGGGAGAAAACAAAATCCTTTGGATAAACCCAGGTAACTCCAGAGACAAAGGTCACCCTTGCCCCTCAGGTGCAGGTGGAGATCACTGGGACCTACAGGCTGCTGGAGTGGCTGCAGGGCTGAGCCCTGTGTGACAGACCCTGGTTCTAAAGAGCTGATGTGTGACTGTGTGGGGCATGTGAGGAAGGAGTGCTGGAGAGGGCTGGGAAAAACCAAGTCAGCTTTTGCAATCACAGGTGCAGTCATTTGCAATAGCTGGGCCCTGGCAGCTCTGACTTCAAACAACTTTTTGAAAACAAGTAGTTACCTCATGATCAGAAATGATGCACCTACATGCATCTTCTACCTTGAGGCTTATTGACGTTTATTTCTTTATGTTGGTTCAAGTATTAATGAGATCTCTCTCCTGTATCCAGCCAGCAAGGGCTGAGCTTGCTTTGAAGACTTCTCCTTAGCTGAGTCTCTCACCTCTAACATGGCTAAAGATGCAGTCACTCTGGTATGTCTTACATCCTCCCAGGTTTATTTGAGGTTGGCCTGTGGGCTCAGAGAATGCACAGAGACACAGGCAGATGGCAAGTCCAAGCAGAGTTGTGTCTTCAGAAAATCCCGTGATAGTTGTTGAAAAGAGCTGGTTGTTATGGCAGTGCCAAAGCCTGCTGGCTCAACCAGGTTCCTCAGGAAAATGCAACAGAACGGGGTGTTAATGGGGGAAACTAATGGATAAAACCAACCTGAAAGTATGTATGGAGGCAGGGATGATGTAGGAGCAGGACAGGGCAGGTCAAGAAGGGAGGCTGTGATCTTGGGCTGTGGGCCCTTTTCTCACTAATGCTATTCTCTACTTTGACATCATGTTGCTGTCTCCATGGCACATCATGCTCCCTCCTCTGGGTCCGGCAGGCCCCAAAAGCTGACAAACAGGGAGATGAGAAAATGTTAGCATATCAACAGTGTGAAAGAAGTGCATAAGCCCACACAGGGGAGTGAGAAGGAGGATGTGTTAGGAGGGAGGTCAGGGTTTTGAAGCTTGTGTTTAATGCAGGGAGGCAGGAAGACAGAGCTGTGTGACCTGGCAAGGGCTCCTGCATCAAACTGCCTTGTTGTTTGCTTCACTGTTGGTGTGAGAAAAATGTGAATGACACAAAAATGACACCACCTGGGGTAGTGCCCTGATCAGTACTCCGCACTCTGAAAGACACTTCTGTTTGGAGTTGGGAGAGGGGTGGGGGAGCCGGAGAGATATTAATTTCTCTACAGCTGCAATCATAGTTGCTACTGACTGGAAAAGTGGTGACCAAGTACTCCTGCGGCTCAGTGGCTTAAAAAGTACAGGATGACCTTGCAATGTGGGAAATAACCTGCCAGAAAAATGACAAAGCCATGGACAACACAGTGTCTGGGGCAACCTTTCATCTGCTGCACTAAGAGAAAACATGCGAGACAACTGAAATAACACCCTTTGTCATTGTGTGACCAGGAAAGATTGAAAATAAAGAGAGAGAGAAATTGGATGGAGACAAAAAATAGCAGTGTTTTTGAAGATACTTATTCGTGGTGACTTTCAATATTTTTGAGCTGCAGACATGCCTGTGCTTACATGGCTGGGAGCAGAGGCTGCTTTGGGAAGTGCACTCAGCTGCTCTCAGACCCATTTTCCAGTTCACAGTTCTGCTGCTTCCCCATGGTGCTCAGAGGCCCAGATCATCACTTTGGGGAGCAGGTCTACTGGCTGGAGGACATGGGACTGGAAAGGGATTTATTTGCATGGGACAACCAGCATCTGAGTAATCTGTTCCAGTTCACAGACTAGTGCTTCTCACTGGGTGTCTCTTTGAGCATCCCTGTTGCGCAGTCTGCAAACAGCGTCTGAGTGAGCCTCTGGCCGTGGGTGCATTTCCTCTCTTGCTCAAGGTTACTCCTTGGCCTGACTTGCTTCACCACCTACCAGCTGGCTAAATTGGCTGGTGACTCTTTAGTGCTGCAGTGATTTCAAAGGACCAGACTGAGAGTGGCAGGATCTGCCCCGTGGGAACAATAGGATCTGCTCCATTTTCTTTCCCCTAAGTCAGCCATGCTTTTGGCGTCTTCAAACCCATCTCTCATGGCCATCATTATAGTGATTTAACACATCACAGGGTGCTCACCGTTGTGTCTTGGGAGATGCTGATTTCATAATTGATCATCACGGTAATAAAGCAAAGCAGAGCAGCCCCCTTGGTCCCCCCTCCAAGGTTTTCTGTGCCATCAGTAGTGCAGCAGGGAACAGGAATATTTGTGGGAGAGCTGCAGTGTGTGCGGAGAGGCTGAGGAAAGCCCTTTGCCTGACATACAGACATGGGGTATCGCTTCCGTGCAATTGCTGATCACACATTATTCTGTCCAAGAGAAGCCAGGTATTTCAGACAGGCAGAAATTTCTCCACTTGCTTGTGCTGGGACAAGAGTTTTGTCAAGGGGAGGGTCAAGTTCCTGCCACACTCCAAACAAATTATGGTGTTGAGAATAAGAGGTCATAGATGTAACCACAACGTCTAGAAAGAGCATTTCAAGCCTTTCTATCCCAGGGCAAAACAGGCTTGAGGGACAGCCTCCTATAAGATTTGTGCCAATTTCTTCTTGAGGCGACATCTTATTTTTGACAGAAGCCAGCCAGTCTCCACAGCACAACCATACCAGAGCCGTACTTCTGCTCTGTCTGCTGGATCCGAGCCCTATTACTCTCCAAAGCCAAATGCCACATCGGGCTGCCTCCTCTCCCTCTCTGCCACCTCTGAAATAAAAATGCTGGTCTTTCATGGAAATAACGTTCTCATTCCAGAAATGCACATAGAAAGTGACAGCAGTGGTATAGATTGTGACAAACTGAGTTGTTTTCCAAATCACCTTATTGGAAATCTTTAATAAGAAGTGACTGTTTCACTGGTAACATTGATGGCCTTAGCATAAGCAAGAGGTGGCTGGTGGACGTGTGCTGTGGAGACCCCGGACACCAGCCCTGCTAGTGAGGACCGCAAGCAAACCGCTAGGCACGTCAGCGCTCTGTCAAAACCAGAAAAATCCTGAGTTAGTCACAGCAGGGAGACAGACAGCAACAACATCAGAGCACACTGTTGCATCCAAGTGGTTGGTGACTATTACAGGCTTGACAGTCTTCCAGAGCAAAAAGCTGTACGCAGCTACAGTGCAAGCCCAAGACAAGGAAAGCAGATGTTCCCAGCTCCTCCTCCATCCTTGTTCCCATATGTTGACTAAGTAGGTTTTGTAAAACAGAACATGCTTTAAATCAGAGCTGAGCAGAGTTCACTGGTTGGGTTAAATGTGGCTTTTAAGGTGTACAAGTGAACCACTGTCATTTACAAATAAGGAGACTATCGCTTTAAGCTTTCCCTGAGTGACTGTGCTGCGATCCAAGTGGAATATCATATGCTTCATTGAAATAGTCCTTACTCTTTTAAGACGATATTTTTATGTAATCCACATTTTCTTGGATTACCTGTACATATGGATCCCAGTTTGGGGTCATCTGAGCTAGAATTTCTCAGCTAAAACTACTTGAACCTGCCTGTTTTGTCCTTTGTGCCCAGGACTTCCATGGCTCACAGTGGTATTTTTGCAGGATCAAATGGTCCCATTTTGTCTGTTTAACACCAAATAGTACATGGTGCTGTGAGTTTTGGGAAAGCCAAATTATAACCAGTATTTTAATAAGGATGTACTCTTAGGATATGTGTATTTGTCTCTCTCAAAATTAACAGTTTACACTACACAATATGGTTTGCAGAAGACTGAGTTTTGATTGTCTAGGGATTTTGGAACAACAGGAAACAATCCCAATGAACTGTAAGTGTCTGTTCAAAAAGCTTGTTTAGTCATTGATTCAGTGTTCAGGAAGCTGCTTCCTCTTACACATGTTACTTGAAATCTTTAGGTTCCTGGTGAACTGTTGTACTGCTTGGTCCTTCTTCAAGTAATCCCAGCTCCATCTCTGCAGAGAGGGCTGGAGCAGGGGAAATCCCACCCGTGAAGAACAGGCAGGGAGAAGCCTCATCAGGCTGCTGCTGGCTTCACCCGAAGATCTTCCACAGCCTGAAGACCTGTTCTCACAGCAGACCTGCCTGGGTGTGATGCTGGAAATCCACAATCTGGTCTTGCAAATCATGTGCTCGAAAGGGCTTCTTCCTTCTACTACATTGACTCAATCACTTTATTTTTGTAATCCTGTAATGAACCTATAATTAGCAGTTGAAAGATAACTTCATAAAATCAATATACTCTAATGTAGTTCAGGTAATATACAGTCTTTTAGGACTATATGGATTTTCTTTCTTATGAATCTTTTATTCCTTGTGTTTCCCTTTTTTACAGTTTAATTACAAAATTAGAAACTTTAAAAATTAAGATTATCTATGGAAGGAAATTTTTTTATGGAGATAAAAGTGGGCTTGTAATCTTCCAGTATACCTTTATTTTCTGATAGCCCATTTGGAAAAAATCCCCTTGTTTTAATTAAAAAAAAGGAAATAATTAATTTACAAGTGTGATATCCAAAAAAAAAAGCAGACTCAAAAAAATCTGAAGGAAAGCATGTTGAGAATGAATGATTTTAGTAAAAACAACTTATTTTTTAAATAATACATTTTCATAAACAGCTAAGCAATATTAAATTTTAAATTAAATATTTGAAAGGGACTGAGATAAGGGAACACTTCAGATAAAAATTTTTTTTTCCTGTATTTTAGTGAAAATTTTTGAAGTCTTGCTCTTTTTCTTGAATTCAAAATGGGAACATGCTGCTGATTCTCATGAAATGCGGGATCCACTTCTAGGCTCAAATTAGTTCAAAAATTCTTTCTTTTACTTAGTTCAATAGAATTTTTTATTTACAATAGACATTTTATTACACTTAATACAAGTTAACATACATTTTTAATACAGAAGCACATCAGTGATCTTTTAAATGGTGAATAAGAATTCATTCACAATCTTGACATTCCCCAAATCACAGCATTAGGCCAGTGAATGAGAAACTGAGAAACCTTCTCTCTTAAACTGGCTGCAAGCAAGATGAGGAATACTGTCCATGTTGACGTCAATGTTATTGAGACACAAAAAAAGGTCCATTATGCTTTGAATAAATAAGATTTTAAGGGTTTTTCCAGTCTTTAAAGTCAGTTCACACCCAAGACACCTATCCACACACTGGTGTCTAATTTGTTCACCACCAGTGTAAATATGACAATCAAATATTTTATCCTGCCTGGCCAGAGGACATTGGCATCCTGATGATTTGTGCTGCAAGGCCTGAGGTTTGGCTGTGAATTTGCAGGTTGAACAGGGCTCCGACAGATGTGAGAAATGCTTCTTCGTCAGGATACAGGGCAGCTGTAGGAACCAGATGTAGGAATTGCTCAATCCTGAGTGGTGTCTGAAGCTGTTACACACCTAAAGGGTTGGGTAAATTGAGGCTGGGTTGGGCTCAGCATCCTTCTCCGCTCGTGGGCTTAGGTATCTGTATTGCAGTTTTTCCTCTGGAAAACAAAGGAGTTGGTGAGCATCAGCTCTGGAGTGGTAGAAGAGTTGCACAAGAGCAGAACACATTGGCTGGAGACCTGCTGTGACCTCCAAAATGAGATTTTTAACTTAATTTTTTAATTTAACTTATTCTTTAACTTAAGCAGTGGCATAATGGTCTGTGAAAGAGTAAAACACGATTTTTCCTTCATCTGGGCATGTGGGAAGGAATCCAGGTCTCCTCGTGATGGGATCCTTCCCTCATTCCCCACAACGTTGCTGAAACATCATTCTGGTCTCCTTCAGGAATCTGTCTAAAACCTGCCCCAAGTCCCAGGGTCTGAGGGCTGCTATTTTAAACCTGATCGTGGGCCTCATGACATGCTGAAGGAGAAAATAATCCATTCCTGATAATGAATCTTGTTATTTTCCTAAACTCAGAGGAAATCTGCAGCACAGCTGGTGGTCCTGGAGGAGAGTGAAGGAATACTGCTTAATGAGAACCTGGTGGGTTAATTAGTCCGTTGTATGATGTGGTTAGTCTATAGGAACGAAACACTTGGAAATTTTAAATGGCATAATCATGGTTGACCTTCAGATAGTGGTGGCCTAATAAACAGTTAAATGCTCCTGAGCAATAGGAGATGTTTGAGCAAGAGAGGATTAGGAGGAACTGTGCTGATGTGTCTCTGCACAGTGTGAAGCAGAAGAGCTGCAAAAAGTAATGTATTACTGAGGCTTTTAGTAGCAGAAGAAAGATTCCAGCATTTGCATCTCGACACATGGTTATCTCCTTGGTGTGCTGACCCACAGAGTTTGCGGGTGCACACAGAGGGTCAGCGCATATTGCAAGAGCTAGGAGGGAATATGGAAAGGAAAAGAAAGATAGGGATCTGAGCTTCAGGTTTATGTTTCCTTTTGGCCTACTCAGAACTCCTGAAAGGGTTTTGTCTTCCTGTCTCTGGCTGAGCACCCCAGTCACGTGCACCCAGACTGCCTCCTCTAGTGACTTTCAGAACGCATGCTTTTGCAACCTGTACTTCTCCCTTTCAGTTGTTGTACTAACTACTCTGTTTTTTAGATTTTTTTTTTCTTTTAAAGAAACATTTGCTAACTTGTAGTTTCAGATATATGGTTATTCCTTTCACAGTTATTTTGCTGTGGTCTGCTAAGTTGCGTGGTCCTTCTAACGCATGGGTCTTTGAAGAAAGCTGCCACTATCACGGTGTGTTTGCTGTCAGCATAGGATTTGTCTCCCTGCTGCTCCAGACAGCCCAGTGTGGTAGTCCTTAGGGTGTTCTCCTCTCTACCTCACATTTCCTCTGACTCAGCTGATTGCTGAGTGTCTTGCAGTGCTTTTCTGGCCTTGGCCTTGCTTCTACAAGGGCTCCAGCTCCCTGCCATTACTCTCCAATTGCTACTGGTTTCATTTCATCTGCTGTCCCAAGTCTGTTGCTATTTCATATAAGCCTGCCAGATTTGCCTGCATGATTGTTCTTTTGTCCAGATGGATGTTTAGCTCAGTCTATTTAGTGCTGATCTGGTTTTCCTATTGCTTTGTGTGTACCCAGGGGAAGAGGTTTTGTATTAAAATTCTCCTGGAGTGCTGAGTCACTTGAACTCTGTTACTGTGTCATGTGCTCAACTGTCTGAGTACGGGACCTGGTTACGTCATATCTTGCAAAATGTGTTTTCTGTTTCCCCATCAGAGTTTTGCCTGAATGGCTTCCAAATTATCCACCTACTAGAAGCTGGGAAAGTTCTCTCTCATGATGTAATTCCCCTCTTAAAAGCCTGTTTCGATCTTTTCCAACAACCTGGTTGGGATTTGATAGCTGGGATACTCTTTTTGCATGTTTTGCTCTTTCTGTATATTGCTGGGCATTCAGGAGGATTTACTCCTTGTGATTTGGCCAGCCATGTAATTCCCAAATGCCAACAGTTTTTACTATTGCCCCATTAGATTATAGTCACATTACTGTGTGCTTGGAGAGGTTGCCCTCATCCAGCAGACTCTTGATTACACTCTGAAAGATGTGTAAATGTTGCTGGTTGGGCGTCTGCTTGTGATTCAATGTTCACCAGACCCTCCCTGTGGCTCACTGAGGCTAAGTTCAAACCCAGAGAAATTAATTATCCACAACACTTCTCCAAAAGACTTGTCTTGATGCAATGGTCAGCAGATAGTTCTGCCTTGAACAAACCAAGTACTCTGGGTTCACTCACTACAAATCAGCAGTGACACTTTTTTTATTGCGATTCTCTTCAGTGGTTTTGGGTCAATGCAGATACCCAAGTATCTGCAAGGCTTTCAGTGCTATTAGACTAGTGAGTCAGTCTGTGCTAGTTTCCAGCGATGTAACAATCCATTTTCTTTGCAGCCTTGTAACTTCCTTCTTTAGTGACTACACTGCACATTGCTCATGTCTCACTGGCTGCGTAGAAGCTTGTTTATAGCTTCACTTCCTTGTCTTGTGCCTTTGTCCATTAGAGTGCTTGACTTACCTTGGCTGCTGCCTCACCCTGAGGACATTCTCTGTCTCTGCTTTACCAGATCAGGGTTTATATTGTCCTGCCTCCTGCTGGGTCCTATAAACCCTAGGCAATGCATTTTGTAAGAGTTTTATTGATGGTTTGTATTCATCTGGTGGTTTTATCGTGGCAACGCGTAGTCACATTTTTGCAGCCTTATACTGATGTTTATTGCTGCTGGGATGATCACTGCAGCTGACTGCACTATTTACATGGAAATGAATTGGTTGTTGATCCTGCAGCCTTGTGGTGGGTGTGCATGGCTGCCAGACTTCTTTTCCAGGCAACATGAGGCCACATCAGGCAATTGAATTGACCTGATCTGTGTTGTGTTTCTTAACTAGCTTTAACTTTAACCTATCTTTGCTGACTGCTACTGTCTAATCCTCTCCCTTCAATAGATAGCAGCCCTCACAATTTTCTAAGAATTGCTCCAGATTTAGATTTATTTCTCCAAACTTCTGTTTCCTTAAGGTGAGTTCATCTCAAGAGTAAAACACTTAAATGTACATTGCCTGTAGGGGTCTACACATACATGAGGTGTCTAAGCTTACATTATAGTCAATGAAGGTCCAGTCCAGAGACCTGAAAGAAGAACTCAAGTGGTGAACTTTGGGTGCCTACTTTGAGGCAGAATGACTGAATAGCATTCCATTGCAATCTCCATCGCCTGTAGTGACAAAGGAGGGAATGCTGTTGTTTAAAACAAGTCTAGTGCTGTTTGAGACCCCCTAGGATATCTGAGACATTTGCAGTGGATTGGTCAGTATGACAAAGAGCAGCAGATGGAGACCAGAGCAGATACTCCACAGAACCTAAAATTACGCTGGACATATCAGCCTCTGCAAACAGGATTTTAGACATCTACAACACCTAAGTTTTAGACACCTAAGTTCGGCTATCCTACTATCAAGAAAGTGTCTGGGGCTACTTGAAATGTCCTTGGATGCCCTTCTTGGCCTCCAGTTGCTGTTCCTGGGCATCCCACGGGTCACCCAGTTTTGGCAGTTCCATCTATCTCATCATGTTTACAAAGTACCAGAGAGTTATCTCGGCTGATTAATCTGCCACATATCTCTACAAACACTGTTATTTGTTTCTGTGGTGTGTTGTTTCTTCCCCAGTGAGATAATGATGGAGTTTTCCATGATTTTCTCACCAATATTCAACAGTCAGCTCTGAACACAGTCATTACCAGCTTTCACTCTTTTCATGCTTGTGCTTCTTCATTGTGCCTTCATATTTTCTTACTAGAGGTCACAGCTGTTCCATATTTTCCTGTTTATTTCTCATTTTCTCCCCATTCAGAATGAAATGGTCAATGAAACTTCACCTTTTTATACTGTGTTGCAACTAATAACGTTTAGGCTTCCATAGCTCTCAGTGGCAGAGCTATTTAAGAGTGCAATTCATTTTCTACCATATGTACTTAGAAAGGGTTAGGGATACCTCCTCCAGACTTTTTCTTCTTCCAGTCTGTACTTTGTCTTCCAAGACTCAAGTACATTCATGAAGGGATAAAGTAGAAACATTTTTGTTGTGCTAAAGAAGAGAGAATGCTGGCAAATATCCTGATAACCATATTCATGAGGATTATTTCTCACTGTTGATACTGTGGCTCCAGATTGCATGAAAATAAATATTTCCTAATTACAATACATAGAAAACATAAGAATAAATGTGTATATATAATGGTTGAACACTCCAGTATTTTATTTGATTTTCAGTCATGTCAAATGGAGCACTCAACTGCTGCAGCCGCTAGCTTCAGTCTCTGACCTACATTTATGTCAAGAACTGCATTTAAACATACAAAAATGAAAGGAATGGTTTTAGATGGGTTTTTCCAGTTTTTATCTGATGAATAAGAGACTGTCTATGAATTAGAGAAAAGTGTCACACAAGCCCAGATCTCCAGTAGGTGTAAATGTGACTCACAAAAAAAGGGGCTGAAAGACTTCAGATAAGGCAACAGCCCCCCCACCTCCCCAACCCACTTACGTATGTTAATTTAAGAAAAGCAAACATTTGTAAAAGAAAGCCATACAGCTAGAAATGGTGAGAACATGTGTTTTCCTTGTTTGCAAAGCCAAAAGAGACAAACTTTGACTTACAGTACCATCTTTTTCCAAATTAACTGTAACAGTACTATTAATATTTAATATTTATATGACACTGTCATCAGGAGGCCAGTCGTGTCTGATCCCTACTGTGTGAGAAGTGCAGACACCAGAAATTATTTAGATTATTTTTATTTATGTTGAGGAACCATTGTAATATGCTGCAACCCCATTGTGCCTGCCAAGATGTGGGCCCCAGCTCCAAAAGGCTTAAGTGCATTTTTAGGACAATTTGCTTTTATAACTGTGAGAGTTTCAAGTAAAGTTCTTTATACTTCTTTGACATAGCATTAAAAACTGAGTTTTTATGTTGAATCAGACAATTATGGTATCTGGTTCTGGTAACATCTTTTCAGGATGTTATTGAGTAGTGGAAGAGGGTATTTTCCATGGCTGGGATAGAGTTGCAGAAGGAAAGGTGTATGTATTTTTGTTTTGACATGAAAACTTGAGCATCATGGAGTTTTATCTTTGTGTATGGGTATAAAACCACATCAGTTTGAACCTCCAGTGAAGCTGATGAGATGTTCTGGTTTACTAAAGCCATGTAAATTTTTAAAATGATTGGATAACCACATAAAGTGAGGCTCCCTAGGTATTGTCCTAACCCTGTGAATGTTCCCTTAATTTAGGCATTACAAGGCATAAACTGTTTGCCAGTGTACGAACTCTGTCCTTCAGCACAACCACCAAATAATTGAAGATCATAGTATTATTTCTACTACTACTACCACTACCAATTGGCCATCAGGCATCGCTCAGGTCATTGTAGTATCCTTAGGTTAAATTTTAATACCTTCTTTTTCAACATATGCAGGTTTAATGTAAGGTTCATCCTGATATTAACTGATCAGGAAAGTTAGTCTCTGGCCAGATGGGACATTTGAGCCACCAACTTCATGTAACTGTATAATCCTAACAGAATATCTAAATTGTTTCTTCAGCGTGATGAAATGACTCCAGTGTTAGTGCCATTTAAGTAGAGAGCTTTGCATGACGGAATTCACCTGCTTCTCCCCAGGGTGGGACCTTGGGCAGACACCCCATAGCCATCCCTCCCAGCTTGAAGCCTGTAACACTCCAGCTGCCATCACAAAGGCATCCAGGATTTCTCACAGCTACCATGGGAGCTGCATCTGGGGCTGTAATGCACAATGTGGTCCTGGCTTTGGTGGCTTGGAGTAGTCTGGATTTATCCACCATTGTGAGGAAGAAACCTGGAGGTTTCTATGAAGCACATGGTTTTCTGAGTTAACAGTGTAGAAATGATGGGTCTGAAGTCAGGAATAAGCAAGCTTTTAGCTTCAGTCTTTGTGCTTTTGACTCTCCTGATTATCCCCACTCTCCATATTTTGGTTTGCATCATTTGTTTCAGAGTGCATAAACCAGATCATTTCAGATGAAAGTAAACCAAATTATGTGCTCCAGGCAACCAAGGACCTAATGTACTCCAGCAATTAACAGGAGTTCTGTGCTGAGGACCAGATTAGAGCTGTCCTGAAGTAAAACCACATGAGGTGTGCAATGTAGCTGCTAAATCCTTAGCACAAATGGGTTTGCTGCTGTTGCGATCTGCAATAGGATAATCTGGTGCTCCTGTGCTCCTGTTGCACCACTTCACTTGGGAATGCAGACATAGCCTGAATTCATATGTGTCTGTAAATAGCATATGCATGCGTATAAGCTCATTGCCTCTACGTGACAGCCTGTCTCCCAGAACATCAATGTTTCCCTCAGTATTTAGGAGTTTTCTTTGGTGAATAAATTGCAGTAGGAAGATGTGTGTGAAGCTTCTGTCATCTAGGATTCTTAATAAACTCTCCTGTGACAACTGCACTGAGGAAAACTAGGTGAATATATCTGGAGAGTGTTTATTGGAGCTGTACACAACGACAGTTCACTGTTTTTATATCATTCCTTGCAGAGTTATTTTGCTTGCATTACTTCCAGAATGCTTGCTACAGAACAAATTCAGGCAAAATAAATAATATAAATAACATAATATCACACAGTGATTTTCCAAACATTGTTTTTCTTAGCCAGCTAAAGAGATATTCTCAGCTCTGAAGACAAGAGAAGAAATTTTGTCCTGATCTAAGTAGGCCTATCATTCTGACCCAGGGAAGCTAAATCTTTGAACATCCAAAGGCTCTGCTAAGTCCTCAGCTGTTCCAGTTCTTACCTGACTTTATTCATGCCCCCAAGTTATACTATAGGCATAAAAGCAAACTTCACAATCAAATTAAATGGTTGGCCTAAATTCTACTCTCTCAGGCTAGCTACTTTTAGGTAGGAAAGGAGCACCATATTCCATATAGCTTGTGAAGAAATACCATGCTGTGCCTTTAATGTGGACTCAAACGTAATTCAGGAAGCCTTGTTCACTAGAGCATGTTGATTTTTTTCTCTTTTTTTAAAGACAGAAATGTAATAGCAGTTAGGCCTTTTTTGAGGCACTTCACAAGAATTTTACTTCTTCAGCTACCAATTCTGTGGCTTTAATACATCATGGACCAGTTCCAGTCTCTGGCACAGTTAATAGTAACTTTCAACTTTAAGGCTGTAATCCTGTAACATAGAAATCAGATGAATATTTTTCATAAGTATCAATTCTAATAGATCTCTGTTTACTTACAGTAAGATATATTTGGGTTCCTTTGTACTGCTTTCCTTCCCTCCAACTGATCCATCTACTTCTCCACCAAATCAGAGATTTCCACCTCCAAATGGAAATGATCATCTACCAGAGGCCCCTTCTGCACGATTTTTCCATCAGTTTGCTAACCCAATCTGCAGAGCACAGCCAGATATGGGGTAAGAAATTATCCAAGTATGAAGGGGTGTAGAAAGAAGCTGAAACATGATTTGTGTAATGCTAGAGTTAAACCTAAAACTGTGAAAAACACATAAATAACATAAAATATGCTGAGATATGAGTAATATTTAGGTTTTAAGTTTTCTGCCCAGAAGTGGCATTTCAGAGGGCTTAGAACTGTTCCAAAAGTCAGGATAAATTTGTCATTTTTGAAGGTGAGAGTGAGAAAAGAGAAGCAGATACATAATGATAGATTACTGGATTTAAAAGCCCCCTGTCTCCTTTCAGTAGTTCATTTGGCAAGGGACTCATTCAAAATGCAGAAAATAAGGCTTTAGTTTCCTCATCTGCCTGAGGAGATCTGAGTCCCCCTTAATTTCCCAGGAATGGCCCCTAATCACCAGACCGTTCAGTATCTCCCAGCGCGGGAGGGAAAGAGAAGAAAGGTTGTTTTTTCAATACCTCTGATAGAGTATGTTCTACTTTGTTTACAATAGTGAAATATTCATGAGAGTGATGTCCTGCCTCTCCGCTGCAGAGCCTAAACATCATGATATAGAGTTGTTCTCTCTGGCTTAATGAATATTTCAATATTCTATATACAGTGGATCAACAGGGGAAAAAAAAACCCAAAAACCAGAAAGTGTTTCCCAGCAGAATATTCCCCAGTGCAAGAGCTGTAACTTCCTTATCTAGGTTCAGATCTGCGTGAAAAGTGGGAACTGAACCCCAGTCTTCTACCTCCTGGCTGGACTTTGCAACCACTGAGGAAAGAGGTAGCAGTGCCTGTTTGGGGCATTTAAAAAAAATTTTTTTTTTTTTTTTGTTTCCTATGAAAGAGGCCAAAATAAAAATGTATTGCTTTATTTTTTCATTTAATCAAGAAAACCTGTAAATGCTTCACATTAGTTCTTTGGGCCTTGAGAGGTTTTGTTCCCAAACTCGAGAATTTCTTAATTTGCATGCCTCCTGACTTATAATTGGTGGGAAAATGTCAGGGGAAGGTAAGATAAATTTTCAGCTGTCTAATGTGAAGATCAAAAAGCACTGTTTGGAAATATGATGTTAGCAATTTTGGAGTTGCCTTCTGATTGTCTCCTGCTGATATAAGATCAAATATAGTCCATTTACAAATTAAAAAGGGTTGTTTTTTCCCTTTACTGGTAGATACAGAAATTCTACGTGAAAGTTGTTTGGTCTGTGAATATGGGGAGCAGACCTGTCAAATAAGGACTATTTCTGAACACATGCTTTTCAGGTTATTGCTGCTGTTTTAGAAATTATTTCTTGGATTTACCTCAAACCTTAGCAGAAGAATATCTCTCCTGGCTGTACACCAAAGTACCTGAAATTTCAGGCAGTTGGGGGATTGTCCTGCCTCTATTTTTTGATCAAAGTGGGGGTAGGAAGTTCACAATCTGGTTTATTAAGAACAATGTTTTACAGCTTTAAATGTAAGCCTCAGTTTTTTACCATTTTACCTTTTTAGTTAAGATGAGTTGCAATTCATGCCAAAAAATGCCCTGCCAGCACTGAGGCTCCTGTTTCATTGCTTTATTAGGTCTTGAGCTACATGATTAGCCTGAGGGATAGATTCACAAATAACAGCTGCTCAGCTGGGGTGTTCCCTTAATCCATGCCTCTCCCTTTCAGAATCAAAGCCATACTGAGGTACAAGAAAATTATCTCTACCCTACAGAGCTCTAAAGAGTGAGTAAGGAAGTGAGTAAATGGGCATGTCTCTACTGGAAATCTTGTAGAGGCAAAGATGAGACAACTGCACTTCAGTGATGGAACTACTCTCTGTTGACACATTTAATCTAAATTAATTTTTTCGTCTTTATGCAGCAAACCAAGATCTAAACTATCTGGGGCATTGGGAAAAGCAAGCCTAAAAAATAGCTGTAACCAAGCTGCTATGTGAGCAGTACCATGGAAGTGCTGAGAATGTGTTTAGTGCTAATTATTGTGCATAATAAAATATATTTATCTTCCTGCTTAGGAAATCCTGTGGATATGCTGCGTTCATCCATTCCTACCTCTCTGATACTTTTCTTCATATAGACTTAGTAACATTGTTCATAAGGAAAATTATAGTAAAATAAAAAAATATGGAACCCCATTGTTTACTTATTTACTTTGACATAAATAGCAGTAGTTTCACCGAGCTCAATTGACCTAAACCTCAATTGATGAAATCACTCTGGAGTTATTTGTTGCAATAGAAACCTACTCATTTATATTAGTTGAAAAACTGGTTATCTGAAGTTAAAGTGGTATGAAATTAAAGTAAATGAGAGGAGAATCAGTGCCATTTATTTATTGGTTTCATACCTACTGTGGTTTTCTGATACTGTTATGTGAAATAATTCAATGAGTATCTTACTGACAATTAAGTAGAATCTAATGGTAAAAAAAAGTTGTCTATTTTCTAGCTGTAATAAACCAAATTCCTTTAATACTAGGACTACTTTGTCTGAAAGCTTTTGGATGTGTTTGGGATATATTTTGAGACAATAGGAATTATTGTGCTAGTTGCAGAAAGATTTTCTGTCACTTTATCAGCCTGAGTTTTTGAAGTCAGGCCCATAGGGTACGTAGGAATGCATTAAGAGGTGAAATCCAAAATCAAAGGGAAGAAAAACATGAGTTTTAATTCTTGGGCTATTGGACTCATGTGGATATGTACCCTCCACGCACATGAGTGTGTTCGTACATAATTGGAGCTTGAGAGAAGGTGGAGGGAGCAGATGCAAGATAAATGGTTCCTATAAGAGCAACATGCCCAGTACTTTTTTGTAATTTTAAAACATCTCTTTCCTCCAAAGAAATTATTATAGTTATTGTCCATTCATTACTCTAGAGGTCTGTTTCCTGCAAGGATTCAGAATAAAATATGCCACTGCTAGTGACATAAATAGTGTTTTATTTCTGCTAGCCGTGCAGAACAGCACTTCAGGGAGAGAGAAACAGTATTCTGCCCTTCCTTTTGCCTCATGGAGGGAATATCTGACTAGTTTCCCATCAAGACTTCACTCTGTATAGCTATAAAAGTGGTGGAATTACAGAGTTGTATTTCAGACAATGATTTGAAACTTTGCACAGGTCAAAGTCAGGCCATGCCCTCTGTCAGCTTGAAGGGAGATGGGTAGGAACCATCAGGTATCTGAAAGTCTGAGGTAAGCTTGTAGCATCCATGAAAAGCAACTGCAGAAGTTCACAGACTGAAGGAAGGCTGTGCACCCATTTTAACCCATTATTCTAATTGGTTTGATAAAGGATGTAGTTTCTGCCTATGAAACTCTCAGTATCACTTGTCTTCAAGTTAGATACACAGGTCAAACTTTTCTTCCTCAAGATTTACTACAATTTTAACAGCTGACTTATTTTTAACCTTCTCTTGGTATTTTCTGCTGTTCCTCATTGATAGTCAGGTATGGGTTTTTTTAGTTTGAAGTTGGGTTTTTTCTTGGTATGTCCCTGTCTCAGGAACAAATGCTGTGCTTTCCTATTTGTCTTCTGGTGCCCTATTAATTTGGTTGTCACAGCTTGATGCTCAGTGATATATATGTGACTGACTCTGTGTGTGGTACCCTGCATGAAAGAAGAGCTTTAGGTAACTAAGTGCTGCCTCAGAGATGCAAACACTAAGAAGAGCTGAGGTTATTCTAGTTTTAAAATTTCATATCTCTGAATTAATGCATAGAGGAGTCTGAAGGTGATGTTCTGGGTTCACTGATGACAGTGGGAATTTCGACATTGGTGTTAATAAGGTACAAGACTCCTTCTCTGAGAGCTCAGTATAGTCCTTGCTGGATTTTGGTTATTTACCCAATGAGGCTTCACTTAAAGATAGATCTGTTTCTCTAAATACCATTTGTTATAGCCAGGCATTAGCATCAGGGAGACACAGAGCTGGCTCATAGCTTACAGCGTGCACCTCCTTTCTGCCCTGCAGCACCTCTATGGGGGAGCCATGGGTCTGTATGGGCATATGGCAAGAGATTGCCTTCTTCAGTGAGGCTGGTTCACCTAATCCTTAAGTGAAATAACACCACACAGAGCAGTCTGCTTTAAGCTGCATATTTGTTTTTTACTTTACAGCTTACAATTATAGCAGAGCATATGGCAATGCAGATGAGCAGTCAAGGTCTGGACCCCTGGGATGAGTGTAGCTGCAGTCCTACCTCAGTGAAACCTAATGACTTATGCCAGGGATGACTCTGGTCCCAGGAGCCATCTGCTTCCTTGCTGGGGGAAAGCTGTGTTGGCTGTGTGGATCTGGCTGATCAGAGTAGCAGAGCTCAATGCCCAGCTCAGACATGTAGCCAACAGTGTGCTCAGAAATGTAGGGAATAGCACCACCAGAATTGCTTTTGAGTGCCTGTGGTAGTGCCTAGAAGTAGTTAGCCCAAGCAATATATCAATAGTTTTCTGCAGTATCCTGGGGCAAGGGAACAAAGGAAAACAAGCTTGTTGTTAGAATGGTCACATTTCCTTGCATTTTTACTAAGTGATCTTGCTCTGTTACTGAATGTGCTGCCATCCCATTCAGTCCAGGAGTAATATGACAATTAAAAACAATAATCTCAGATCTATGATGTTGGTTGGGGACATTTGCATAGACAATTTGCATTTCAAAAGGATATTTGCTCTAACTCTTACCTTTCAAAGTCTGCCTTTGGAACAGTATGTATCATAAATCTATCAGGTGAAAAAACCTGGCATGAGTTGTCTGCCTGCCTTTGCTGCCTGTAAGAACCCTTTGTTAGCTCAGTTTCTAAGGACAAATTCTAAGTCTGCCGTGGTTTTGATCCGCCAGTGCTGTTTTTTGTCATCTGTTCACTCCTACTACAGACAACACTCTCCTACCAGTATTTAATTCCTGTGCAGTCTGTGGACCTTGTTCTTGTGCCACTTACCCCAGTGTGTGTCAAGAGTGACATAGGTTGTGCCAACATGGTAGATCTGTTGTCAACTCCATGGTCCTGGTCTGAGGGTCTGATTTTCCCCCTCCACATGTGGGGGAGGAAGGAAGGACCCTTAGGAGTTTCTCCTGTGCTGTACATGGTCTTACTACTGCTTTACTCAGTGTAAGTGGCTGGTGAGATGCACATCAGTGTGGCTTAGTGCAGCTATTTTGAGAAAGGCCATTGCAATGTGGAATTTATCCTGTGTTTATGTAAATGACAGCAACTGCTCAACTTTGTTAAAGAACAGAGAGCGGCATTTTCAAATGAGAAGGTTGGTACGACTATAAATCCTGTGGAATAATGGGATTTGTATGGGGGAAGTGTCTAATCCCTTTCATAATAAACAGATTTATGAATGACAGATGTGAATAAATAATGAATGCTTCCAATTCAAGATCAAGGACTGAGTGAGCACAAGAAAATGCATTTGCAGCTCTGGCTGAATTCTAAACACCACTGAAAATCTCAGAGTTGAGCCGTGAAGACCTATTCGATCATTCGGTTCTGTCTGTCTTTACTTCATTAGTATTAAATACTTAGGATTCTGCAGACACAACTAGAAGCTGAGGTGGGTTGAGAACAAAGAAATGCAAATAACTAATAAGATTTCATGCTTTATCCAAAGTGTTCTTTAAAGCTGTTTCGCTATGAACACTGGAGCACAAACAGTAAGTGTTAATTGAATTGAATTAAGTGTGAATGTGCACATCAGGATTGTCAACAATAATAAGGCCAAAGAGACAACAGTGAGAAATATTATATCCAAAGAAAAAATTAGTTTGAGAGGCACTCGGAGCTGGATAAGTTATCCAAAGCATGTAATGTGCTTGGGATTTGAGCACATATGGTGAAGTCTTAAAACAGAAATTAGAAAAGGGACTAACTTTTTCTTATTAGGTCATCTACTCAATCTCCTTGTCAATGCAGGATCTGCCTGTGAGGTATTCCTTTCAAGGTTAACTTTCTAGTGTTTTATTAATTCTAATTTGGGGGTTTTGTCTGCACTGACACAGTGAATAATTAACTCAAGGAACTCCTTGCTGCAGGTTAGCCTTGGAGCAAATTGCTTCGTAGTTTTTCAAAAAGGCCTTGATGCATTTGTTAAGAGCATCTACACCTGCGCTAGTGGCAAATGAAACAGAGACTATCAATCTGGCAACATCTGGTCTCAAGACAATTTCCTTAATGTTATGCTGTAGCTGAATTATAAGACATTTGTATCAGCATCTAAAGCATCTCTCTGTTCACTTAGAGATGGAAAATCAGGTTTTCTAACTGAGCTAATGTATGAGGATTTCTAGCGCATCCATCAGCAATGTAGCTAAACTGCCTGTGTCAGTGCAGCAATAAATATGAATGCAATCATGTTAAAGGGTGCACAATGTGATTAAACTGGCTGCATGCTCAGCACAAAAGATGTCCTCAGACCAATCTCGGAGTAGATGGGCCACATCTGCCATACACAGGGAATTATAAAGAGGAACACTGGCTGTGGGTGAGCTCCTCCCAGGCGTGTGTCTGAGCACCTTGCTGTAGCTAAAGCAAGGTAAAGGGCCACATTCATACCCGTAATTTAAATGGTGTCAGGGAACATTTCTAGAAACTGGAACTTCATCATTAGTGCTGTGAAAATACCAGTCCAGCCCCTGGCACTGTTATGGCTTGGCTCAAACTGGCTGTCTCTGAAACCTCCCCTGGGCACGGTCTGGGGGACAACATGGGACAGGGGTCCTTCTTCATAGATGGTTTGAATGTGGGCACCCTACTCTGTAGGGCAGACATGGATTGTGCTCCAAAATCTGACAAATGACCCTGGGCACGTGTGACATGCTGATACAGGTGTGATTTAGGGTGCCCCGTCCCCACTACTGCAAGCAGGGACCTCTGGGCTTGAGTCCAGCCCTTGCACTGCTCACAGCAGGCTTGGAGCATCCAGAGGCAGAGTGTGCGAAAAGCAAAGCTTATGAGAGTTCATAGGAAGATTTTAGATGTGTTCACTGTCAGGATGATGTTGCACCCTTGCATGCAAGGTCCCATGTGGCCAGTTCCTGCATCATTGTCTTTCACAGAGCTTTTCACACTTGCTTGCCTGCCACAACAATCTGCATCACCCTTTGTGATCTCCAGGCTTGTACCCGTACAGCTCCCTGTGTCAAAAAAAAGGATATCACTGTTCTTCTTTTGTTCTTTTTCATGGCCATCCCTGAAATGAACACTTTCCAAAAAGGCCTATGCAGCCAGTTTCATATAGAAGAGTGTAACTTAATCATGTAAAACCAATTAAGTATAAAATATATGGTCTGCATATTTATGTGTGGATATGAATATATCTGTGTATGTCCCTCCACTTATATATATATACTCAAGACAATTTCCTTAATGGTATGCTACAGCTGGATTATAAGACATTTGCCTTCTCTGTCTCCACACATATATATATCTCCACATATATAGATAGGGAGGTAAATGTAAGCCAAAAGGGCAAAACTAACAAAATATTTGAGGTGCTTCCATGGCCCTCCTCTCCCATAACAACTGAAGTCCTGTCAAATTTTGTGTTATCCCAACAATGCTTCCGTGACAAAAGGAGAGGAAAGAAACAGGAAGAAAGACAAATTGGTGGAGGAAGGGGGAGTAGATCCAGCTTGCCTGAAGCCTGTTCACTAGAGCACTGCAAGTGGTATGTGCTTGATCCACATACTCCTGGGTGTTGTAACTGAATGAGCAATAATAATAAAAAAAGGAGCCAGGCATCCAGAAGATAATCTTTTACAGTTCATTTCAGGAGATTATATCTGAGGTTTCTATTTAATAAAAAACCCTCAAACCTAATGTCATGTAGACTGATGTAGGACTAGGAAAAATAGTTACCACTGAAGTGATTTAGGGTTAGTAACCCAGACCACCTACACATTATTGGACTGAAAAATGTCCAAGTTCAGTTTTTAAAATGCTTCTCTAAGAGTAGCCTGCATGCCATATGTCTGCAAATGTTGCCTTCTACAGTACGTACAAGGAAATCCAACAGCCTTGGAAAGCTCATATTTCATTTGATGCTGCTGCTGTGTTTATAAGAAACAGAAGAAAAATAATGATCTGATGGCAGAATATGATTTATAGCTTTATGCATAGGAGTGGGATGAAAACCCTGCCTCCTGGCAGAGAGCCTCTTGTCCTGCATCTTTCCAGTTGATTTCAACTCAGTGACAAACATCTAAACGGAGTGGATATTTCAACTTGGCGACAAACATCTAAAAGGAGTGGAGTTAGAGCTGACTGAGTTTTCCATTTAGGAAAGGCTGGGAAGTGGCCAGATATCTAAAAATGATGTTTGACTGAATAATCTAGGATCAGACAGAAGCATTTCCGTTAGCCTTCTGCGTTTCATTTTGCTTTTAACTACATTTTGGTTTTGCTTTAGTATGTAATTGCTGGCTTTCTGCAGAGCTGACAGAGATGCAAAGTCAAACCAGCATCCTGGATTGGACATTTCATATGTGAAACTGGCACCAAACTTCAAAATAAGCAAACACAAGGAATCTGAGTGACAAACAGTGACAATACAAGTCCCTGGAACTCACTGAGAGGTCCAGCCTTGAACCTCTATCCAGGACTGAGGCCAATTTACACCAGCTGTGATATAAGAACATGAAACAACATCAAAGATAGGTGAACCCTCTTCACTATGAATGATCAAAGTCAGAGGGGCTTTATCTTCAGTTTTCCAATGGAAAAAGTGTGAGGGACATCATTTTAGCTCAAACTCCAAGTCTTGTTTACAGCAGGATGATGCTAGTTAAATGGTTTCAGTCAGAACAAGTCACTTGCAAGCCCAATTGTTTGTCTTTGAACAAGATGTAAGGTCTAACACCTTTGAAGTCTGGAGTTTTTAAATATCTAAGACACCCAGAACCCAACTGCCTTCAAATGACTTCAGTGGGAGTTAGATATCTACCTGTTTTTGAAGACCTGGCTGAAGTGATGTGTAAAAATGGGACTTTAGTACTGAAAGATCTTAAAATTTTTTTAATCTATTTCTTTTTCAAATTGTGTAGCATGTAAATGTGGTTTGGCAAAATTTTGTCATAAAATGAAATCCAAGGATAACTTTGGATTTTATTTTTTTCATACTTTCCAGCATCAAGGGTAACTTTGGTAATTGGATATGGTCTGGCCCCATTCCTAATTCTGACATAGAGCAGAGGGTACTTGATACAAAATCATCAACTATTTTTAGAGAATATAAAAGAAATTAGCTACACGAATGGCTGCTGCACAGCAGACTGCACTGAAGGGTCTTTTACAAAAATATGTCAAGTCTGCAGAGGGAGACATGTTTTCATGACTTGTAATCCCAGTTCCTGCAAGGTAAACTTTTCCTTCACATTTCTTATTCAGACCTAAAATCAGTGACTCCCACATGACCATGCACATGAACAACCACCAGCAGAAGAATAGGATGATTCCTGAGAGTCAGCTGAGCTGATCTGGCTCTGTAGGCTATGGCATAGTTCTGCTTCCTTAAGGTCCAACAATGAGTAGTTCCCCTTTGTAACCAGTTCCCCAAACTGGCCCAGGGACACATGAAGCCCTTCATAGCATTATCAAAACGGAAAAGAAATTAACTGTTCAACCAACTCAGACATCATTTATCTTTAATATTGGTGCTCCTGGTGCCTTGAGCCCAAATGCAGCTGTGTATAAGATGCAGAGGCCCTGCCCTAAGTTCATACAATGCAACTAATAAACATTTCAAGATCAGCAATGACTAGAAATCTCCATTCTCAACTAAATCAGATCCTGCCTCATAGATGATATCGTCGATGACTATTTAATGACCTCTGGCTGCTGATCTCTGGTAAACCTCTACCTAAATCACAGATGCTGTCATGTTTAGCGGTATAAGCCACAAGACCAAAGATATAAATGACTTGAAGGCAGAATTGCTATTTTCCTGCACTGTGGTGTTTTCTGTAAGTCAGAGTGAGGGTGTATCAGCATGGACAGCATGAGTCAACCTCAAGCTCACTAAGAAGCAGTTTATGCTAGAGCAAAACCCTTGTACAAGGCTGACTGGTGCAGAGTATCAGGAAGCATTTCCACAAATGTTATAAACTTTATTCCAACCCATCCAAAATCCTCCTACACAGAAACCCTCAAACACGCAAGCAAAGAAAACGGGCAAAATAAAAGTAACGGATGTTTAATATGTAATCTATTTTTTATTCAGTTGGAAATAAAAAGCATTGCTATGATATTGTAACAATTTTTTTGTCAATAATTTTCTTTGTATATTTTGTATTATGTTTCCAAATGAACAGTGTGCCCTTTAATTAACAAGGGTGGAAGCACTGTCCTGAGGTCAGAGCAGAAATAAAAAGTGCACAGTTCTGGACTCTGCAGTGAGACTCCGGTCCTCCATCTGCCAAAATCTTATGTGTGGTATTAGCCAAGTTGCTTCACAACTCCCCTATGTCTAAGCCACTTTTTTCTTCTTTAGTGTTTATACATATACTTGGGGAATCAGAGGAGTCCTGAATTACAATCACAGACTTGTATTTAAATAGTCACAAAAAGATTAATGACTGGTATTTGAGCCACTGGTCTGAAGTTAGACAGGTCCAGCTTTTTAGCATTTAATAGAGAACCTTAGTAAACATGAAAAACGATTTTTAAGAAGCAATTTTCATGCAGATGAACTAGAATTGATGCCTACTGGCCTTGGGATTGCTGAGCATTTGTAGGGGTCTTCAATAATTGCCAAAAGTAAAGCATAGGCCAAAACCACAGTTTAAGAAACATTGGTACCAGTAAATGGCAATATCTGATTATATGACTCAGTGGTTCAACTGACAGGTACTTTAAAACAACTCAGATAAATGACCAAGAATGGCCTGCAAAAGAAATGGGGGAAAAAAAAAAAAAAAAGGAAAGAAAGAAAAGATCTCAAGAAATTTTCTTGTTGCTGTCAGAAGGTGTCTCATCTTTTTGGATTCATGTAAGACCTTTTAGCCTCTGGAAGACTCCAGCATCACCCACTAACATTGCTGAAGCAAAGGTCATGCCTGCCTTTCCATTATAAATCCCTCCGTCTCCCTCCCTCCTTTCTCTCTCAGCCTCTTTTTATTCCCAGAGTTTTATAACTCAGCTGTAAGAAATTGCTTCTGGATGAAACTTGGCAGCAAAAGTCTGATTTCAGGCCAGGAATGATCCCCCTCCCCTTCTGATTTTCAAAACTCTTTTCTTTTGGTCAGATTTAAGCCGCAGAAGAGCAGAGGAGAGGGGGAGGGCAGCGTGGTGAATTCGGCACAGGAGCTGGCTGGCTCTGGCTGCTTTCCTAATGCTTCAGCGGCTCTTTATTTTTCCAGCTGAAATAAGGGTGATTTCTGCATAATGTGGCAGGGATATTTTTGTGTATGTGTTTGTGTTTAAGCAGAAAATGGCTGAGTCATTTCTGCTCAAAAGCTATTTTGCTGTGTGAGCTGCTTTCTTTCTGGTTCTCCTTCATTTTTCTTTGTGTTAACATTTAAAAGAAAGGTCCAAAATAATGTGCTCTTCAGGTCAGCAAAAAACACCTTCCCAAATGCTTGTGTGTGCATCCAGAGTGTTCCTGTAGTGTCGGAGCTGAACAGAAAAATTAAAATGACAGTACTGATACCACTGTAACAGTGGTGACATAGTAAAGACCTGGAAGTACTTTAAATGGTTTTCCTTGGATTATAAAAGGGCTTAAAAACCCAGACTAAAATCTCATTTTATTGTGTGAAAAGGCAGTGAGGATAAGTCCTGATTTTAAAACTACCAGTCTGAAAAAAAAAAAAGAGACAAAGTACGAGGAGAGGAGATGCACGGGCTCAGGGTAATGACCTCCATAAGGTCACCCAGCGTCTATTGGCACATTTAAGCCTAGAAGCAGCAACAAGAGGAGCACCGTAACGTAGCTGGGGGCCCACTGCTGCTACGTGTTTTGTGCTAATGTTATATGCATGCCTGCAGTATTAAAGGACGTGGCATTGCTGGGTTGTGCTCACAAAAGGAGAGGTACTACTGATGTTCAAGATGTCTGTGCAATGTCTTCTCAAACACCTGTATATGTGTGGATGAGGGTCCTGCACTGATTCTTGGCCAAGCCCCAGCAGCTAGTTTATCTGCTCTGGGCAGTTTGTGACCCCAGTACTGAAGGTGCACCACCCAGCCTTCAAGTGACTTGAAAATATTGCTTTCTTCTGGTGCTTCTATGAGGGCTTACTAGAAGGACTTGATTGTGCAAAGCCTGCTGTAACACGGAGTGGGATATTGAGGAGGGTCAGCCTCATGCATCAGGTTGCCCCATAGGGTAACACCTGCTGGCTTCAGGTGTGTACATGCCTCTCTAGACCTGGGAGTATTAAGCGACATAGCCAGCAAAAAACATAAAATAGTGACCAGCTGTGAAAGTACAGGAACCAGTGATTCCCCCACATGGTGTGAGAGGGCAAGGGAAGACCCTTGCCTTGCTGGATCAGAGGCTTTGCTTTCCTCAACTGGGTGAGTATCTCTGCCCTGGTGTCCCTGCAGCTGTCCCCTGCCGTATGAGCGGGACTGCTGGGGACAACAGCCTTTGCACCCAGCACCGCACCCAGTCCCTGCACTGAAAATGATCTTTAGGCCCCATGGAAAAAATAGTATGTGGTCATCTAATTAAAGACTGTATCATAAAACTTATAAACAGTGGGGCCAATTATGGTTGCCCTGGCAACTTTAATTCTGGTATTTCCAAACTTTAGGCTTTGGAAAGTCTTTTGCTTCTGTTCAGCCTTTTGGTTTCTGTTTGTTTGTGTCTATGTATTGCCTTTTGTCCCTGATCACACCACCCTCCTCCTCCTAAACATCCCCATCCTTCTGCAATATCTTCTTCTATCCTTTTAACTCGCACTTACCCACATCCCACAGGGCAACCGCTACCTTCTCCCCAACACGTGGGCATGGACAGACATGCGGTTCTTGTTTCCAGTATTTGGAACCATAACTATTTGGAGAGAATAGTTTGGTCAACCCCTGCATCAGCTGCCCAGAGCACAGCCTGTGTGGAAGGCACTGCTGCTGAATTCAGCTGACTCAACAAGTCTGAGAGGAGTGTGTGCAAAGGGAGATATTTTAGATATTTTCATGAAGAGCAGCAGAAAATATATTGTTGCTATCTTAGTGACCCCTGAGTCAAAGTCCCTGCTTCTTGATGTGAGGGATACTGCATACCCCTCAAACCACCACCATAGTTTGTTGTTTGAAATACCTAATTAAAAGGACTGTTTTTGAAGACACCTCTCTATGAAGACCTGTATGCAAATTCTCCCATGTGTTTGTTATGGCACATTTGAAAGAAGCTATTAACTTCATTTTTTTTTTTTTTTTCATACCACCATGATCTCCTGCAGGCACAAGGGATGAATGTGGTGGATGTTTTAATATGACACATATGACACTTTGAAAAATGTACGTTGGGTAGTGGATTAACTACACTGTGCTGTGACTAGGCTCAGGTAGCCACTTCTTAGAGCTGTCTCTTAGCTGCAGAGTCACTCCATGATTGCAGTAAAGATCTCTGCAGTCCTCACTTTTCCAAGAGGCAGCTGTTGAAAACATGAGGATTCAGCCTGGATTCATTCAACCTGAGTTTAGGCACTTAATTCATATGCCTATATTAGGGTCATGGTCATCAGAAGGCTTCCTCTACAGACAATAGAAACATCTCCAGAAAGTCATTGGATTTATATCCTGGAGAGACCTCTGCCTCCCTGATTACATAGTTGTGGCTCCTGACTCAGGTGCATTTT
Organism: Strix uralensis; assembly: GCF_047716275.1. Classification (NCBI taxonomy): domain Eukaryota; kingdom Metazoa; phylum Chordata; class Aves; order Strigiformes; family Strigidae; genus Strix; species Strix uralensis. The sequence goes on from NC_133972.1 coordinate 164,974,304, forward strand.
CTAAATATTTACAGAGCCTTCCTGCCCAGCCCATGCAATTGGACACTGAAAGGGAAGGCAGCCTGGAGGGAAGCCATAAGCAGACACAACCTGACATTTGGTTTCAAAGCATGTAAGGAGTTGTCCCTGTGGACTGAAGTTTTGCATAGCTCAGGGATAGTGTTGTGTTTGTTTTGCCTCTTGCTCAGAACTGTTATGGTCCTTGCTGTCAAACCTCCCCATCTTGGGAAGCTGGACTGCCAGCCCTGGGCACTCAGAAATCATGAGTCAGGTATCAGAAAATTATGTGACAGGTTTCAAAGCGAGGAGGTGGTAAAGGCAAGGCAAAGCAAGGCAAGGCAAGGCAAGGCAAGACAAGAGATATGGTTCCTTCTGATTTCTGAGACTTTTAGGTTTGACTAAGATTCATGTTTTCCAAGCATGTCCTGCAACAGTGAGGTCTGGAAACTTAATTTTCTTCAAGAGAAAGCTGAGATTCTTGTGCAATGCATGTTTCCAGGAGCAGGGTCTTTAAGAAAAAAATTAAGTAACGTGAGGTGTAATAAAAAACATTGAGGTTGGCAGTACTGCAGAAGAGATGGTAGGCTCTAAGAGCAGCAATGATGAGCGAAGCATACAGTGTCGGTCTGAACTTGAACTCTTGTGCCTATACTGAGCTGAGCTATGTGTGTTATGCCAGACTGGGTCCATAAGACTGTTGAATTTTCTCTTTTTCTTTGTATTTAAAACCCTGAATTTTCCTTCACATCCAATCCAGAAATCTCAACACTTTGTATCTGATTATTTAAAGAAGAAAAAATTGTCACTAACCCAGTGCTGCCCTATGTGGACAGCTCAAAAATATTCCCTCTCCCTAATTAAATTACATTGGCATCGTATTTATTGGCTGTGTTTTTAATATCCCTTCCCTTTTCCTCTTTTCCAATAGGAGTGGCTAAATCAGCTGTCCTCACTAAGCTCCTGTGTCATCTGTCGGTGGAAATTTACAGCTTCTGAAGCCGAGCAGAGATGAGACAGTGAGAGAAGGAATCAGGATGTAGCTCGGAGATCACATCTTTGTAGTATCTGAGCCCCAGTACAAAACCAGAGATGTCCCCAAATGTGATCTGCATGTCTTGATCCCTAGCCTGCTGCAGGACAGATTTCCTGGGGAAGGAAGAATAAAAGGAAGGAAAGGTAGTAGTTTAATGGGATTTAATCTTTCCATCAACAGTGCTTAGTGCAGTGCACAGTCTGATGGGAGGGGCAGTAATGCCCAGCCCCCACAAAGTCTGTGGCTACATCCAACCCTATAGTGCAATACATCTCTATAAACATCTCTTTACTAGCCTCTCTCAAACAGTAATTGGTAAAGAGCACTTTAAACCTGCTCCAACTGGTAGTGAAATCCTACTTTTAAAATATTGGATGGGGCAGCTTATTTGTATGTTTATAACAATACTGCACAAGCAATTGTAGATGTTTTTGAGAAAAATTACATTGTGAAAAAGCCCCAGAGAATCTCTTCATGACCATTAGGATTTAACTGTGGAAGGCAGAAGAAGAAAAAAGCAAAGGACAGCAAGTAATGGATCGTTATGACTCATGTTGCCTGAGAGGGCGGTTTTTTTCAGCTGATGATGTGTGTATGGTTATTAAGTTATTTTATTATTAAATTTGGACTGACTTCTTATCGTAAATTTGAGCTTAAAAATTACCAGCCTGCTACCCATGAGATATGTGTAAAAGGTGTAAAATACTGATAAAAGGATCCACTAAGGAGAATAGAAGGGTTAAACTAATGCAAAAACACTTTTTACACGTTAAAACTAAAGATAGATAAAACCTTCAGGATTTACTGGGGGAAAAAAAAAAAATCTGATTACCTAAATGGTAAAATAGTCTGCCTGAAGAAAAGTAAAAATTAAAAAGGAATAGACTTGGGGCTTTACATTAAAGAAAACCTAAAACATCAAACCAAAGCAAAAACACCCCACCAAGAAAACCCCACAAACCAAAGGAAAAGAACCCAAAACACGAGGAAAAAAAAACCCTCTGAAAATGAGGAATACTAAAATCTGGAAGTCATACTTCAGTCTAGATCTATAGGCAATGCTTTGCAATCTTACCACTGTTTACTCACCTCTGCCTCATTTCTGATTTTAAAGCAAATTTTTTTTGTCTCTTGATGAATCTGATCTTGTATCCTTGATTAATATTGCTCAGCATGTATTTCTCATTCTTTGGCCTCCCCTTTCAAGCTTAGACTGTACATTTTTTTTGAGGAGAGGGACTGTCTCTCAATATGTGCTATACAGACTTGAGCACCACAGATCTCCAAAGGGTCTAATTCCCAGGGAAAGATGCTGCCAACTTCACAGAATCACAGAATCACAGAATCATCTAGATTGGAAAGGATCTTGAAGATCATCTAGTCCAACCGTTAACCTACCACTGACAGATCCCAAATATACCATATCCCTAAGTGCTAAGTCAACCTGACTCTTAAACACCTCCAGGGATGGGGACTCCACCACCTCCCTGGGCAGACCATTCCAACGCCTAACTATCCATTCTGTGAAGAAATACTTCCTAATATCCAGTCTAAACCTTCCCTGGTGCAACTTGAGGCCGTTACCTTTTGTTCTATCTCTTATTACTTGGTTAAAGAGACTCATCCCCAGCTCTCTGCAACCTCCTTTCAGGTAGCTGTAGAGAGCGATGAGGTCTCCCCTCAGCCTCCTCTTCTCCAGACTAAACAACCCCAGTTCCCTCAGCCGCTCCTCGTACGACATGTGCTCCAGACCCTTCACCAGCTTCGTTGCCCTTCTCTGGACACGCTCGAGTAATTCAGTGTCCTTTTTGTAGTGAGGGGCCCAAAACTGAACACAGTCATCGAGGTGCAGCCTCACCAGTGCCGAGTACAGGGACAAGATCCCTTCCCTGTCCCTGCTGGCCGCGCTATTTCCGATACAAGCCAGGATGCCATTGGCCTTCTTGGCCACCTGGGCACACTGCTGGCTCCTGTTCAGCCAGCTGTCAATCAACACCCCCAGGTCCCTCTCTGACTGGCACCTCTCCAGCCACTCCTCCCTGAGCCTCTAGCGCTGCTGGGGGTTGTTGTGACCCAAGTGCAGCACCCGGCATTTGGCCTTATTGAAACTCATGTAGTTGGCCTTAGCCCATCGCTCCAGCCTGTCCAGGTCTCTCTGCAGAGCCTCCCTACCCTCGAGCAGATCAACACTCCCACCCAACTTGGTGTCATCTGCAAACTTACTGAGGGTGCACTCGATCCCCTCATCTAGATCATCAATAAAGATGTTAAACAGGAGTGGCCCCAAAACCGAGCCCTGGGGGACACCACTCATGACCGGCTGCCAACTGGATTTAACTCCATTCACCGCAACTCTTTGGGCCCGGCCATCCAGACAGTTTTTCACCCAACAAAGCGTGCGATCATCCAATGGTGTCAAAGGCCTTACTGAAGTCAAGGTAAACTACATCCACAGCCTTTCCCTCATCCAATAAGCAGGTCGTCCTGTCGTAGAAGGAGATCAGGTTTGTCAAGCAGGACCTGCCTTTCATAAACCCATGCTGACTGGGCCTGATCATCTGCGTGTCCCGCATGTGTTGTGTGATGATACTCTGGATGAGCTGCTCCACCAGCTTCCCAGGCACCGAAGTCAAGCTGACAGGCCTGTAATTTCCCGGATCATCCTTCCGACCCTTCTTATAGATGGGCGTCACATTGACCAATTTCCAATCTGTTGGGACCTCCCTGGTCAGCCAGGACTGCTGGTAAATGACGGAAAGCGGCTTGACGAGCACCCCAGCCAGCTCCTTCAGCACCCTCGGGTGTATCCCGTCTCGTCCCATAGACTTGTGTGTGTCTATGTGATGTAGCAGGTCACTGACTGTCTCCTGGAATGCGGGGGGGTCGTTCTCCCAGTCTCTGTCTTCTGGCTGAGGGGGCTGGATTCCCTCAATACAACTAGTCTTGTTATTGAGGACTGAGGCAAAGAAGGCATTAAGTACCTCAGCCTTCTCCTCATCACTTGTTACCATGTTTCCTCCTGCATCCAGCAGGGGATGGATACTCTCCCTGGTCTTTCTTTTGCTACTGACATACTTATAGAAACATTTCTTGTTATCCTTGATTGCTGAAGCCAGGGTAAGTTCCAGCTGGGCTTTAGACCTCCTGATTTCTGCCCTGCATAGCCTCACAGCCTCTTTGTAATCACTGTGAGTGGCTATCCCCTTTTTCCAAAGGCTGTAAACTTTCCTTTTCTCCCCGAGTTGCAGCCAAAGCTCCCTGTTCAGCCAGGGTCATCTTCTCTGTCGCCGGCTTCTCTTACAGCACCTGGGGTTCTTTACTGGTGGCCCACTTCTGATTTCAGTTTTCAGCTCAGAACTTCATTCCTTGTTGCAAATCCAACTTCTGGAACTATCCTCACTCTTCCCAGGAGTTTTGTCGCCCCAGTGATGAGGGGCGGAGGTCAGGCTGCAGGCAAATGGGGATAAGAACTAAACCAGAGCTGTGGGAGAAGCTGGAAAAGCTGTACAAAGGGGATGGGAGGAGTGAAAAAAGGTAGATCTTCCTCGTGGGACAAGATGTTCCCTCCATCCTGTTCCCAGCTTAGTAGAAACTACCACCTTAGCACCTCCCAGATCTTCTTGAATGCAGCAGGTAATAATAGTAATAACAATAGTAGTACTAGTAGTAGTAACGACAGTGGCAAATAACAACAACAGTTTATCTTCTTTTTACAGAGGTAATCGATCATCAGGTGAACCCAAGTGGACTCTCACTGTGGTGCCTTCTGACGACCTTTTATATAGTGCCTTCATAATAAATCTTTGTGGCCTGTCTTATCTGTCAAGCAAAGCAAAGGCTTCATCAGTGCTAATATCAAGGTTAAAAGTAAAGAAGGGAACAATATCTCAATTATCATTCCAGGCACGTGGTGTAATTGTGCTGCTGGCTGCCGGCCATGCAGCTCTTGTGGTAGCAAACAGTACTTTCCCTCAGCAGTCCCAGCTGCCCTGTTTTCATACAGGCTGGGAAGGTCAGAAAAATCAATTAGCAGTTCGGGATGTTAACGAAAGCCAAGTCCAAATGCAACTTCAGAAACACTTTTCTGAAAGATTAATGTATCTTGAAAAAACAAATGGACTTCTGTATAATTTTTCAGAGCTGCTTGTGTTTGCCACTCCTACTAGAAAAAGACAATGTTCTCACTCTGTACAGCAACACTGTCTCTTAGCTGTCATACAATCATACATCAGGCGGGGATTTCTGAACTTCATGTTTTCCATACAAAATCCACAAAAATTAGCTGATTTCCAGCTGAGATGGTGTTGAGGAAGTAGACAGACACGCCAAGTTGGCTGAAGACAGAGACAGCAACAAGGTGTGACTGCAGGATTCAGCCACCATACACACCATGATGTTCACATGGTCTGATAACACTGCCAAACCCCAGGGTGAGGGACTGGGTAAGTGGGCTGACATAGTTCAGGCTTTATAGTTAGACCAGGGAATAAACTTCCAACTTCTGAGGTTTATTGCCAATGTAGCGCTACCTTGGGCGAGTCACCTTTCTTTTAGTGGTCTCTAATAGCAATACCTGGCAGAGGCATTGTAAAGTTTAATGAAGTGCTTCACTATCCTACTGTTGGAGATCCCAAAGATTGTAAAGTATCATTAAATTCATTGTCATCTGGCACATCAGTCTTCAAATGGTTTAATCTAAATTGCACATCTGCTTTCTAAAATAAATATTTTATTTCTCTCATGCAGGAATGTATGAAGTAAAATATAATCTTGCTGCCCACAAGCCCTATTTAAAGTCATATATATTTGCTAGATATTCATAATCTTTTCCTCACTGTTTCCTTTGCTCATTAAAAGGGAAATGATTTAGAACTGAAAAAGCTATTCAAATTGTCCCCTGGGCTCATCTATGAATTTGTCTACCTAGCTGTATCACTGAATTAGAATTTTGCTCCTTAATAGGTGTTTTATATTTTAATGTGATGAACACTAACAAAACCACGCTGGGCAAAATGACAAGTTCTGACGGCTCTCCATGAAGACAGCATTATGTTTCCTAGGCTGGGACCATGGTGGTTACACAAACCATATTTGCTCCGATGTCATCTGTGCCACTTGCAGAGCATGTTATGTAAAGAAGACAAGAAAACTTGTCATCCAGCTAGTGCACTTCTTTTTCCTGATTCTCTGCAAAGACAATAACAAAAAAATCACTTCAATTGTTTCTGCAATTTATTGAACTAGGTAGAATATGACCTCTAGTGAAATGAGAAAGGAAAGATCAAGTAGGTCAATCATGGACTTGTGAGGACCCAACTACAACCTTTTAGATCCTATCATGCTGAGCAATGGTTGAACATGTCTACGTAAGAAGTCTTATATTCAAATATGGAGTCACCAAGCACACTGGAATTAGGATTTCTTAGTTGGAAATGAGTAAACATTATCCAAAACACCTGCTCTGTTTTGGAATTGACTTGATCTTTCTTCCTTCAGAGCCTGGGATCTGGGGGCTAGGGAGCATCCATCTTCAGTTACAACCCCATTCCTTCCCCATGCCACTGAGGAGGAAGGGCAAGTAGGACAGCTTGGTTAAAGCAATGTGAAGAGTAATTCTGCAGACTCAAAGGAGAGGAGTGTGCCCTTGGGTATTGTGCTTTTAAATGTGACTCTGAGTGAATATAAATTCACTGAGCACTTGGCATGACCTAGCAGAAACTAGCTTAGGGAAAAGTTCCATGTGAAGATCATTAACAGTTACCGTTAGGTAGAGGTTAAGAGTATTGTGTCTCCTTGGAAAGCTTCCTTTTCAGAAGGATTCTTTCCCCTCATTTCTTTATCAGGGAAGTATGCAAAAAGAAAAAAAAAAAAAAAGATGAAAAAATTTAAAAAAGAAAAAATGTTTCACATGTCTTTGAACCACTTGATTGCCATTATTCAAATAGATCACTGTCTGAAGACACTGAAAAAGTGCAAAGCCTCTATCTCAAAGGCTAGAAAATGATCATTAGGAACACAGCTCATTTCTGTAATGTAGGGACAACCCTGATGAAAGTTTGTTATAGATGACATTACCCTGGCTGGGGAATAAGGAAGAACTGTATACGACAGCTAATTATCTTAACACTATTTGAGGTTAAAGTTTTTTTCCTTATCAATCATACATGTACAAGGAGAAAGAATTAGACTAGGGAAAGAAATGCAGCAAAAAATGAAAAAAAAAGGAAATAATTATCCCATTTGCATCCAGTAGGGTACAGATTGTCAATCTTCTTTGGCATCCCTGGTGCAATTTGGGTTTGGTCAGTCCAGTAAAACAATTGCTCCTTTAACTATAGCAAAGAGCAATTTACGATTATCTGTTTCCTAAAAGCATTGAATGCCGAGTATCCTGTTCCATTTCCTGTCAGATATTCACATGCAATTAGATACAGGCAGTGGGAATGTAATGTGAAATGGGTATTTTGTTCTGAAACATGGCACTGTGCCTGTGCTCTTCCCCATCTCCTTGAGCAAAGTTCAAGCACCAGAATGAAAGGCATGTTTAATGCCAAAGGTGATTCAAGTTCAGGCCAAAAATAATTCCAGACAACTTAATTCTGAATTATTTTCCTTCTAAACATTTTTTTGGGAAATGGAATACTGCTGGGTGTTTGAGGCTGGGATGCTAACAGCAAAACCTTTTGCAAGCTATTCAAATGTTAGCCACTATTGTGTACGAAGCCCTCCGTATCACTGTGGAATTTGGAAAAGGAAGCCAACAGAGCAGCCAGATTTACAGTGTTCTTACAGAATTTTCCAGAAACTCTAGTTTTATTTTAAAAAAATAAAAATGCTGTGAGAATGTTATCTTCCTATAACATTTTTGCCTAGTTTCCAGAAAGCAGGTTACCCACATAAAATGTATTTACTGATATTTGATTTCATAAAATTGCACTTCAAGAATACAGCCTAGATAGCTTAAACTTGAAGTTAAGAAATTATGGGTTGAATACTTTGTGTGAAATAAAGTACATAGAACACTCTTAGACCTTTTCTCTTCTCTTATTTCTTGTTATGTAACATCTGAGCCTAGTTATTTCAAATGGCTTCTGAGGCAAAGCAGGGGGATTTGTTGCTCACAGTGATGATATTTTGAACAGCATGTCCAATGGAAATGAAACGTGAAGCCATGGACTGGTTTCCCAGCCTCTTCAATGTGAATTTTGGGATAAGTCCTTTCATGTGAATAGACTTTAAAGGCAGAATGGCTTTGGAGACAGGGATGTGATATGTGATATGGTTTAACCATGGTCCATGGAGGGCCCTCAAAATTAGATGTAGGGTTTTGAATTAGATTAGATAGTACTGTGTTAGAGTCATGGAAAGGACTGACAACCGGTGGTTTTGGCCCTAGCTACTAAAGAAAGGTCCTGATGTAAGTGATATATTTGAAGTTTTCTGACCAATTTATTTGATCTCTGTGCAATGGAAAACTTGAGCACAAGAGTGAAGGGGGGGAGAAGAAAAAAAAAAGACATTTTAATTATGTTCCTCTCTGGCAGGGAAAGGTGAAACCTTCTGTCCACCTGAAAAGACTGCTACTTATTTTGTCTGAAATGCAAGTATATCCTTAATCCAAAGACTTTGCACCTTCTTGATTGCAGTTAAGTATGGAAACAAAAAGACACAGAATCATAATGGGGAAATGACTCCTTCTAAGGACTTTGAAGACAAATGTCCTTGCAGGCTTCCTGGGAGAGAGAAAACCAAAGAGCCAGAGGCTCAAAAACAAAATACTAAATGAATATAAACTAGGCCTGAACGGAAGGTATACAGTCAGCATGCAAATAAATGTTCTTGGAGTAACCACACCTAACGGAGGCAGAAAAGTTGACAGAGTGATAGCTATGCAATGCTGCTTGGAAAAAGTATCTAGTCCTGAAAGCAGATCTAGATGTTCTACAGTTGTGGAGGTTGAGACGAGGGTGGGGATTTCCATCTTTGCTGACACCACAGAGCCTTGGGATTAGGTCCAAGAATCCTGCAGGAGGTGGCTGCAAGGACAGCCATTTCCTAGAGGAGTCTGCCTCTGAGACAAATGCCATGGGGGCGTAATTATGTGATGGGTGCAGAGACACACTCTGACACTCTTCTGATCTGGCTGCACCTGAACTACCTCCAGCATGAAGTTATGGAGCTCTGTGACATGCTGTGCTGAGCCTGAGTGAAGATGCAGTATTGAGTGTTTGGGTTCTCAACAACGCCAGTGAAACCAGCTAATTTGTGCACTGGAACCATCTTGTCTCTGGCTGGCTAATATGCATCTTTCTACTTCTCTGAGACATCCTGTCAAAGAGTCTCAGCAGGGAGACCTGTGAGAAAACTTTATAAATAATAATGCATGAAAGAAAGATAGAAATCTATTCACAAAAATGGAATAGTGAGCATGAAACAAAAATTCATTAAAAATGTATGACCAGACTAATAAGACTAGCTTTGTTTTGACATTGACAGCCTGCAGAAAAAAAAGGAGGGAGAGAATCATATTATACAGATGAGAAGGAAGGGAGGCAGAAAAACAGATTAAATAGATAACTATACACTTAAGCTTTAAGGATTATCATTGAAAACTATATAAATCTAAGAACATTAAAAATCAGGAATGACAAAAGGGGCAGTGGGGCAGTTAGATGATACAGAATTAAGGAGAGAGAAAGAAAGACAGAAACTGCACTTCACAGGAAACAGAGAAAGGAGTGTGAAATCTGCTGACTTTGGTGAAATCTGCATCTGGATCTCCTTGCCAAGAGGACAGAGAGAAGAGATATGAGCAGCTATATGGAGACTCTGCAAACACTATATTACACTGTTACTGTCAAACTACTCTTAGGTTTCCCAGCCTTTTGAGAGCTGAGGCTGCCTTCAGGAAGATGTAGCCACCTACATCCCCACCTTGTAGCCCTGACAGGTGTTGTGCCAGATGTTTTCCTATTGGCATCTGTCCTAACCACCCTTGCCTTCCTGCTGTGAGGAGGGCTGGTGAACTGATGAATGTACTTCCAGATTGTGATGCTTGCTCTGATATTTTTAGGACTAGTAAACAACTATTTTTTTTTTTTTAATAAATGGCAAAATAGTCATGCATATTTCCTAAATGGGAATGTCTTTAAGATCCTCTAGCCTGACCTGGGGCATGCTACAGGCCATGAAACATAACTGTTTCTTCACTAAGCACATCACGTCTCTCAGTGCTAACTGGCATTTCTCATTAGCTCCACTCCCAGGACCTTGTTTACTTCTGTTTGTCAGTACAGTGGAGCAGATAGACCAATTTTGCATGGCAAAAAATCAGCTCAGAAGGAATTGGACAGTAAGCCTGGATTATAGCTACTGAAAGTGCCAACTGGTGGCTTCTTAAGAACTTCTTCAGCAACAGTCACCATTAGTTTTTCATACTCCCCGGTGCTTTGAATAAAGCAGGGGATTAGTGGTTGGCATCTGTGAAGGTTTCGAGGCTCCTCGGTAGGTTCAGCTCTGAAAGATCGCAGAGCCCAACAGTGTCCCATCCCTCTAGGCTGCCTCCCTGCTTCTGAAAGTGGGAGCACCCCAAGGTGGGTTGACCACCATGGCACCAAGGGCTGAAAGTCAGACATGCTTAGTGAGAGATGCAACCTCCGCTCACTCGAGTAAGCCTGTGATATATGAACCTGTGGTATTAAGTGGTCTGGAAAGTAGTGTCTATCCTTCTTTTCTTTTTGCCTCAGCAGAGTATAGCACCACTGTGCCTTTTGCTGTCCTCTCCTTCACACAGCTCCCTTCAATTCTGAGTTTTGTCAGGATAGTAGATGAATATTCTCAATTAAGCCAGAGCCAAAACCCAACTTTGTTCACATGTACAGAGAAGATTAAAACAGAACAATTGAGGTTAATAACATATTACCTCTGTATGAACTTCAGAAATGAGCTAGCTTGATTCCAGAATACCTTGGTAATTCTTTGAATGGATTACAGCTACTTTATAGGAGAGAAAACAAACCCAAATCCTCCTTGACTAGATTTAACTCTCTGTGTCACATTCTGAAATTTGATGTTGAGCCAAAATCCCCGGGTTCGCTATAGTCAGATTATAGAAACTAGCTTAAATTTGGATATGGGAGCTAAAGTCACTGTGTGACTTTGAGCTGACACTACACTGCCTAAAGTAGCTGAATGCTGGGGACTGGAGAACAGAAGCAAGGCAGGTTTTAAAAGCTGCAGCAGAAGTGAGTTGTGAATCCAAGGATAACATCACCTGTCCTCAGATCCACTCTTGCCAACCTTTGCCCTGCTGCATGTGAGGCCAAATTTAGTAGTTTTGTGCCAAAGTATTCTCAATAAAAGATTTTCAGCCTGACATGGACTGTGTTTGGAGGTCAATAAATAAACACTGCATAAGATTTTACTGCAAAGATAAAAGGTCCTAAAATCTGTGTCTAGAGGGAGAAAAATCAGGAACAGGCTGGGTTTTAGGTTTTTAAATACCTAGGAACTACTATGGTAATCCTAGCATAGCCAGCACCGAGCTTAATATTACATGCTCAGAATGTTTTAAGAAGATCAGATTCATTAAGGTCAACTCCAGTCCTCATCTCTATCCTTGAAACAGAGAAGTAACGTCCTTAGTCTTTCCTTGCGGTGAGTCCTTGTGATGAAATGGCACCTGCAACCTTGTCTGGTTGGAGGATGTTTCCAGTCCCTACTCCATCAGTTGCCAGTGTGGCTCCACAACAGCAGAGACACTCAGAGGCTCTCCATCAAACTCATCATGCATGACATGGTCAGTGTCCAGATAGCTGGTTGGGAACAGTTAGAAAAAAATGCACAAGGACAGAATTATTTGTAAAATAACACAGGTCAGAAACCCCAATCCAAATCTGGGTCATATTCTGCTGTGTATACAGGGATAGATAATCTTTTTATATTAGAAAGTTTACTGCCAAAATAAACAAGCCAGGGAAATGGTGGGGAACCAAGGTTTGGTTTTATCACAGAAGTTAGGAAAGACTGAACATACTGGTTATCGCCCTTATTCCAAACCTTTGCCCCAGCTATAGGGCCTCAGAGCATCGCAGTAATTGGTTTTCTTCCAGTTTTGCCCATATAAAGCCCTCAAAGTCTTTCCAGAAAAAATCAGTAGGCTTCCTTGTTAAGTTTGCATTTTGATGAAATGACTTCTTTTTTTTTTTTTTTATTTCTTTTTTTTCCCCAGCAATAAAGAATAAAAAAAAGCAGCAGAAGTCCTCAGTCACCTCTGGCTAAAGTTCACTCCTCACTACCAGCTTGGTTTAGAAATGATTCCTGGAAAACCTCTGTTTCTGCTCTGCTCTCTGACGCATAGCCTCCTGTGGGAAGCATGCTTGTTCTCCAGGAAGCTTTAGGTAAATCAAGGTAGGGAATTTTGAGGTAGGACTATGAAAAATGGGAGGTTTTCATTCGCTTTTTGATTTTGGGGGAGGAAGGGGAAAAAGTAAGCAATTAAATTTCTAGGTCTCAGGACTAGTATAAACTAGCCCAAATATTATATAGATATGTAATATTTACTTCATTCCTGGATAAAGTCTTTGACTATTTACCCAGAAGCTGATTGATTCATTTTGATGCAATTGGCAGCAAATACTTGAACCTCTGAGAACTTTTTAAGAATTCAGCAGTTTTTACAAATTTTTCATAGCGCAGTACTTGTAGAGTTTGTAATTGCTGCTGGGATCTCTGGTGGAATTTGTACATTCTGCCAGATAAACTGCTTTGAAACTCTAATTTCCTCAAATCTTACTAACACAGAAATTGAATGAGCTCTATATAAGGTCTGGTACTGATGCTACCCGTGTAAATTTTATAGCCATGTTTGAAAACAATGAAATTAATCCTGATTTATTTTCATACCTGTGAAATAATAGCCAGGCATTTAATTGCCCAATCTTTGCAGCAATTAATTATTTGCTATATTTGCAGCAATTAATTATTTGCTATAATCAAGAAGGAAGTCTATGAAGGAAGGACTGCGTTGCATTTTCTGTTATACTTGCAAACGCAGCAATTATTAGAGACAGAGGCTTATGAATAAATAAAAATTTACTGATGGCCTCTCATCTGTACATATTTAAGACCCTTTTATGGTTTGAAGGAAATGGTTGATTTAGACCCAAGAGTCTGCGTTATGACCACCTCTGAAATATCTGCAGTGAACTTCCAGCTTTACTCCAACGGGCAGTGATTAACCACAATTTAAATGCTGTATTGTCTTCATTCCAAACACTTAGCTACATCTCAATAACATCATCTAAACAAACACTTTTTCCTTTGTGTTATGACTTCTCAGACAAAGAGAGAAAGACTCAGTTTTCTGAAGAAAAACAGTACATGGATATTGGTACCTCCTGTGACAATAATCTGTGGCTGTTGTCCTTGCACTGAGCTGTCACATTCCCCGGTGAGATCCTGGGACTCCAGGTGTGGCTGCAGTCTACTGGGAACAGATGAAAATGCTTTCACTTGCATTTTGGGTCCAAGCCAGATGGCAGAGTGACACGTGGGTAAGGCATGATGTGGCAGCTAACCGTGTCTTACCTACCTCAACTCCTTGGCTACTGAGGGACTTGAGGATGCGTTTAACTCTGCGCTGTTAAAAGTGCAACTTAAGCATGTACTTAGCTGTTTTGTTAATCAGGGCTGGATTTCATTGAATGCTTAGCTAAACTAGTGCCTAAGGTCTTTTGGTTGTTGTTTCATACAAAGTTGTCTATAAGCTATGCAGCAGAGGCCAGTCCTTTGAGACTCTTGTCATGCTCCCTCCCAAATGACTGAAGGAAGTAACAAATGTCCAGATTTCTCTGGGAACTGGGATTTTAATCTTTCTTTTTTTTTATTAGATGTTTGCAAGTCTATATAAATGCAATAAAGCATGGGACTATATCATCATGATCAAAACCGTAAGTATTTAAGATGCTCATACTATAGAAGACATTTGTCATCGTGGTGGACTTGCAGTCAATTTTTATTTCAGTATAGACTGTCTAGAAACCAATGGCATGTTGAGGATAGATATTCACCTTACACTCCATAGATTGCCCCAAAGTAATACCTTAAAGTGATCTGTTTGCTAGATAAATCTTCTTTATCATCTGTTTGTTTTGACAGTGTTACTCTTTTTATCTCCAAAGCTCCATCTGTCTGTCCTCTATTAAATTTTCTAGGGGAAAAAAATCAATAATCTATGACTCTCCTGATGACTCATTTGTTACATTAGAAGGAAATGCATGTTCGCCTGGGTATCTGAGGAGGTGAGGGGTGTGTACATTTGAGATTTCAGAACTGCCAAGTGCCAGTTCAGTGTCACTTGCCCCATGTATGCAACCTGTAATTCACACTTTAAGGAAAGACCAACATAATGGTGGCACTGTGAAAGTGAGAAATGACAGTGCTAGTAACCAGTGTCTTAGTTTGTCTTTACCTGCAGGATCATGCTGGGTGTCTTTGGCAGCTGTTAGTAAAGAGCAGAAGTTTTCCCACAAAGACTTTCCCTTCAGTTGTTTTCTGTCCCTTCCTTCACCCTTATCAGTACCCTTTGCTCCCATAATTTCCACTTTGACTAATCAAACCCCAAAGCTCTGCCCACATCTCAGCTCTCCGGAAACACGTGCCTGCTGCTGCGGGGCAGAGGCAGCTGCTGTGCGGCTTCTTTCTCTCACTATCATCTCATGACTGGGGGAGATGTCAAGTGGTGTAACTGGAAATTAGACAGGGGAAACAACTGTTGCAGTCTTTACACTTCTCCTTCTTCCCCCGATAAACCTACTCTTTCTGACTCAGCAACAGTGAGAACCTGCTTTTTCTGCCTCGATTCAACACATCGGGCAGTAGGATATACAATGAAAAAGTTTCAGATACTGTAAGCTTCCAATGTACCCTTTCCCACATAATCCAAAGCATTGAGTCTGTAGATAAGAAAAGAGCCTGCTGGGATCATGGTAAAAATAATCCTGTTTATGCTGCTGTTCACTACTGTACCTCAGAGAACCCTGATGGATCATGTACTTGCAAATAATGTTTACTCCATGAAGAAAACTTAAAATTCTCACCCATTATTATCCACAATGAGATCACATCACTAGCTCTGGGTATAATGAAACGGTTCTTGAATAAAAAAAAAAACAAAAACCCAAATCTGCTGTTTTTGTCTGCTCAGATGACATTAAGGACATAAAACTGTGGAAATTTACCAGCAAAAAAAGTCAGAAGTTCACTCAGCTGGAGACATCAGAGACGTGCCAAAACCAAAAAGCTGATATCCAGCACCCCTCACTGAATTCAAATAAATAAAATTTCTAATTTCAACTAATCCATTTAAGTATGTGAATCCAAACACCCTAACAGGCGTCTTCCACTGTGCTCCATGTCCTTAACTCCTGCTGAGGTCAAAGTCTGCATTTACTGTCTTTATTGAAATGGCCCTTAGTCTGCAGCCCAGACTGGACCTACCCACTGGACCTTCACTAATGTCCTCTGCTGGATTTAGGTGCAGCTGGGATGTGCCCACCAGGGCACGTATGACCATGCAGGGAACTTTTTGGCTCACATGTTGCTGCTCAGCATGTTTTCATCAACACACAAGCTGAAGGCTATCCATAAGGTTTCTGTGTGGGTGGAAGACAAACTAGACATGGATATAAACATGGGTACCACACTTTAGTATTGCATAGACACAACTAATGAGACTTGGGGGCACACACTAAGGCTAAGTGAGGAATAGCTATTCATTCCAATGACTACATTTCTAATTAATAAATAATATTTGGCCAGGAAAGGAGAAAGAGTTTGGCTGAGTCTCAAGTCTTGTTGTTTGGACTAGGGTTCAAGTTCCTACACCAATAATTATTCAGAGAATGTAGAATAGCTTTTGTAGGAGATGCTGAAACACAGTCAACTGAGAACAGCTAAGCTAGTTAACCAGGTAACTGGGCAGGCAGGTCCAAGGCTGTGGCCTGGGTATGGATTTGGGGCTGGATGTCCTGACCTCATCAAGTGCCCTAATAATAGCATAGAGGAGGGAGAAGCATCTCTCTTTCTCTTTGTCATTTTGACCAGAAATCCTATCCTACCATGGAAACCTTTCTTATGAAAATTTCATCAAAACTGGCATATTGCCAAGAGAAGTCTCCATTTCAACAAACTGGCATTTTCCAATGATAAACTATGTTTCTGGAAAGTACCCAAATAACTCTACTGCTTGGCACCTGTTTAAGCTGCTAAATATTGAATCAAGTGGTTCACATTACCATGGAACACCATAGCATTTTTCATTATATGACACTTGGAAAAAAGGCAGCTATATCAGAGGGGAATTTTTTGCTGTGAGTCTCTCTTTTGTAGTACAAAAGAGCACTCTGAGCAGGGTGAAAGCTGTGATCAGACCATTAGCCATGTGAGAGTCCCACTGCATGATCAAAACTCTCAGGCTTTGGTTGCCCAAGATGAAACATTGGCAGCAATGCCTGATCAAGGTATATTTGTCCCTTTCTGCTTTCACTCCCACATAACCCTTGACATGTTTCTGCACACCCCCTTGTGATGAACTGTACTTGGGAATTTAAATTGGTTTTAGAAAAAATTCCAACGTGTTTCTGTGAAAGTAGGCTTGGTCCACCACAGCTTCACAGACAGTTCTGCCACACAGCTGAGAAAGTCCAGCAACAGGTCAGGAACAAATGCAGGTGTGAAAAGGGGCAAAGCAGACATATGGGAGTCTTGTGGGTAGAGGCAACCAGCAAGTCTCTGGGGCAGAAGACCAAAGATAAAAAGTGTGACATTGCTGCTACCTCAAATAGATATTTGATGTAAAGGTCTATTTTAGCCTCTTCTTGCAGGCTTGATTCAAAACCCACCAATGTCCACAGAAGTCCCTTTTACTGACTTCAGGAGTTCTGGTCTGTAAAGTTGTTCTGTTTTCTAGCCTATCAGTAAGAGCAAAACCAAATTATGTTTGCTTTTGGTAGGACAGAAATAGCAAATCCCTGAGGATATTTTCTTGTTTTCTTCAAAGATCACGAAGATTTCTTACTCAGATGTAAACCTCAACTGTGAGATTCATCCTAATTTCATTGTCTTTACATAAGTAATGATTGGGCATGATTCATCTCAGCTACCTGAGATGTCTGCTTTGAGATGAGATGAACGGCACCTCAGGCAACATTGATTCTGTTGATTACCTCCTGTCTGACCATTACAGATGAATCCTCTTCCAAATGTTGGAAGTAGAAAACAACATCTCTTCACAGTCATGTTAATGTTTGTGCCATGAAGCTTTTAACAAGTTTCTTGATGACTCAGATGGCATAGCTTCAAAGGGGTGAGGCATGGCTAGTCTGAAATGCTTGTTTTCTATCTGCTTATGCACAGATATACACACAGAGCTACTTAAAATACATACATGCTGAAAGTCCATTTTCTTTCAAGATCAGTAGACTCTCCACTACAAATTCTCAAGTCCTTGATGCCTGGCACCCTGTAGGGTCACTTACGTGACTGCAAAGTGGATGCTTACTCCTGTTGTGAGTTTTACATCTGCTTAGCACAGCTGTGAATGGCCAAATTTAGTACAGGGTGGCAGCGAACTGAGTCCTCAGGAGGTTTATTCTCTCTGATTGCAGATTTTTTCTCCCCTCAGCGCACAGCTACAGTGAGGAATTGCCAACAGTCAATCAAAGCACGTATTTAACCCAATGAAGCTCTGAGGAGAGAAACATGCTCTTTGACAGCAAAATGCATGACTAACTCAGGGCAGGTCTGAGAAAATCATCAAGGAATCATGAGATACATAAATACAGGTGAATTTCCTTCCTCCTCTCTCCCATTTCATCAGCTACAAATTAAATGTAAATGGTTATTTAAAAAAAAGAACAGAAAAAATCCTGTGTGACATTTATTTGCTGTAGGGCACTTGGAGGCTAAAGTTTTCTATTTATTCCCACAGCATATGGAAGATAAGCAAAGGCACGGCAGGACATGGTGCTGTGGAAAGACCCCCTGCCATTTCCAGCTGGTATCCTGGATCAGTGTAAATTCATTGACCTCTCTGCTATGGCTGTTAATGTGACTTCTTGTGATGTGGGTTCCTATTCACTGGAAATGGGACTCTTCTCTTCAGGGTGGCATACTTGGTTAGGACACCCCACTGATCCAGAAATAAATGATTTCTCTTCCATAGTTTGTTCTCTTTCTCCCTGCTGGTGGGATAATTATAGTTTTAAATTACTGTTATTACCTTAATGACCTGTTGTTCAGTGAGGAGAATACTGTGAGGACATTTATACTGGTACTGGCAAACAGCAACTGTCCAGCCCACCTCAGATGCTGGAGGCTGCACAGACATGGTTTGGCCATTGAGAAAGCCCTCATGATGGTGGACTTTCATGGTGGGCAAGTTTCTTGTTCTCTCTGAAGTTTTCAGGGCCATCCCAAAATGTAGAAGTTAAGGTCTTGTAGTTAATATAGGTCATTTCTGCTCAAATAGGATAAACACTGAACAATTCAACTGCCATTTAGGAACTTTATCACAGAAACCAAAAGGATTTAGAGGTGTTAGTAAGATGGAGATTTTAAAAGATTTTTCTCAAAGCTTTGCCAGTATGTTTAAATTTGGGCCAATATTCAGCAGTAAGCCAATAAAGTGAGCCCAGAGTAGCATGTCTGCAGAGAGCTGTGAGGCTGAGAAGATCCTTGTGTTCTTCTGTACCAAGGAGACATCATGTGAAAATAGAAATCATTGCAAAAGGTTACTGAAGAGAAGGCAAGGTTGGGGTTCATGTCATCTGAATTTGAATGTGCCACTTACCTTACACCACACAGAGGTCAACATCTGAGTTAGTCCTTGTGTCCTGAAGGACTTTCCAGCTTTGCCACCTACTCCCAGATGCAATGAACTGCTCCATAAAAACTCCCATTTCTCTCCACTGACTACAGAGAGAGGCTAAACAGTGCAGCTGCAGACATGTACACGGCAGCCCTGATACTAGACAAAGTAGCATTTAATATAACAAGAATGCTAGCAGAAGAAGCAGCTTGTGGAGATGGGAGCAGGATCTAAGTTTAGCACCAACTCCTCAACAAGACCATGCTGTCCCTTCCAAAGGAAACATTTTTCACTGCAAGAACTTGATACAGTAAAATGCACCACTCTTGCAGCTGAAATCTCACAGTAGCTCCCTGCTATGGTTATGTGGATAATACATCAAATGCAGGAAAGGCTGGAGTCTGTGGGGACCCCAGAAGTAAGTGCAAAGTTGCTTTCTGACCATTGTTTTCTGGAAATAGCCTAAACCAGGTTATTTCCAGTTAGGAATTTGTAGCGGTTGAGTCATTGCTGCCAGGGCTAAGTCTCAACCTGAGGAAAGGTTTTCTGATAAGGCTATCCTTGTTAGTAACTATTGAAAATTCTCAGTCTCAGCAAAAATCAAATCTAATTTCTGGGACAAGAGCGAGGGTTAAACACACATGTGGATATTTCATTGTCACACTGCTTTTTTTTGTGACTCTAATTTTTCATGTCTTTTTCAAGGCTCCCTTGGGAAGAACTGGATGCATTTTCCTTGGAAGTTAAGGCAGAAATGTGGAAGTATGAGCATAAAAGGAAAAGCTCTTCAGTCAAAGGATTAGTTCACAGTGAGAGTGAGTGGAGTACATCCTAAACATATAAATATCAATGAGACCTCTCTAATATGCCTTGATATGCTGTTGTACACCATCTATCAAAGGTGTTAAAGAGACATCTAAAGTGAGAAGAAAAATCCTTGAGTTGAATAAAGTAAAAGTCACAGATCAAACCTTATTAAAGCCTGTCACTTACAACACCCACGTCAGAGGAAGAAATTAGCACCTCCTGACACAAATCCCACGTGTACAAAAAGCAAGTAATGCACACAAAAAGGCACAAAAAGGGATGAATATTAAAGCAATCACTCAAAGGGAGGATTCATCTCCTGCTCCTAACTACGCATGAAGCAAAAAATAAAATGCCTATAGAGAAAATTTATAGGCAGAAAAGCAGCTGGGTACACCAGGGACCACAGTCAAAGCGTGGAAGCTGTGAAGAGCAGAAGAAGAACTCAGTTTGATCAAATGTAGATGAGTAAATATCAGTGAACTGAGAAATAATAAATACTTAGATGAGTAATGGGGCTAAACACCGATTTAAAACCAAGCACCTGTTTAGAAGGAAAAACAACCATTTTAAAGTACCAACAAAAAGCAAGAGGCTGAAGTCAGAACAGTGACAAATATTGCTGTGACAGAAAGCCCCTACAGTACTCTGGCTGGATAGAGATAACAAGTAAATAACTTTAAAGTCATGAATTTAAGGGATGTGTGTGTTTGATTTTCTCTTTTCTTCAGTACAGGTCAAAAGGACTGGAGTTTGCAATCATGCTGATGGAAATGAAAAGACCAGAAGAAAGCTAGGGAAAAGGAGAATTGTTCTGTGTCTAATTTACAGTGAGGTGAAGGAAAACATAGTGATGAGCCACGTAGTCTTATTTCACTGTTTTGCCACTCTGTACAGATGCACTATCAATACTGATGTCTGGTCATCCATTAACTTTTGGTGTCTGTAAATATACCACCGCTCCTTGCTGGCAGCAATGATCAGGTCTCTGAAGTCCTCCTGATCTCTAAGAAGACTACTCCAGGGGCATCCCACCTGTGCTGGTCACCCCACTTTGGCTGACTTTATAGCCCCCCATGTAAGCATAAATCAATAATCTTCTATTGAGTTTGGGGACCTGATAATCTTTAGGAATCTGCTTTTCTAGCTTATTGTGGCTGTGTTTGCTGGCAGTGTCCCTCATTCAGGGCCCAATTGCTCCTGGCCACGTGAGGCCAAGGATGAGAGTGTGTGTGCATGTATGTGTCTCTCTAAAGGGAGGGCTGGTACTGTGCTTTTTACTGAGGCAGTTAAAGATGCTGCAGCCTACTCACTCTCTCTCTTCTCCTCTTATAATCCTACGCCCATCAGCAGCTAGAAATATTCCAGAGACTGCAATAACCTACACTGGCTGGGAATGATGCCAAAGTGGCTGTTGGCTGAGAGTTGCTGGAGTCTGCTTCAGCATGGCCTTTCATACCCTCTGCACGATCCTCCTAAACCCTGGGGGATTAATACCCCTATGAACCTCCTTATACCATCCATCAAAGAGCTCCCCACATGAGGGAAAATCTCAGCTGGCCAAGGAGAACCAGAGGCTGGGCAGCACAAAGACCTTCGTTCACTCCCTAGCCAAGGCTCTTAATTTTTAGACTTGCTGTCTGCATATATACAGTGTGAAATGCTCAAAGTGACTACTTCCTGGGATTAGGAATTAAAACAAACAAGTAAATAGAGAAGCAATGTTAGCCTGCTTCTGACCTACTATTAAAAACGGTTTTATGACCTGAAAATTATACGCCAACTGATTTTGGCAGTGATTTCTCAACTAATCTATTCTGCACATATATGCATCTGTCTTCTTACTTACAGCATTAGCTGTCGCCACGGAACTCTCTCTTTATTTTCTTCAACAGATTTTTAGTGGGTTCTTCAGCCCTAAAACAAGCTCTCCTGGGGTATATGTTTGTCTCCTCAGCTCCCATGTGCAGGTTGCTGCATGATTCCTGCTGGCTATATGGAGATTTATATTCCAGAGCTCTGTACAGACCTGCCATGTGGCAGAATGGGAGTGGAAGCCAAAAGATGAATTACGGAAGTTGCTGGGTGTTTGCAGCAAAAGGAACACTGTCTTCCATAGAAACACGGGGACTGATCTTGCTTGTCCTTTTGCATTTGATACTGAAATGGTCAGTCTGTTGTGGGGTACAGGGCCTTCTACACTTGTGACTCCCTTGACAGCTCTGCTGCAAAACATGGTGAAAAATAAACTGATCTGAGTCACTTTGTGCACACCTGTCTCGAATATGGAAACTCATTCTTTTTTGTGTGCACCTTCAGTTTCCTCAGACTGTCAAACCCTTTGGACCTGCAGGACTCAGAGCATTAAGAAAGAGGCTATGAGCCCATCTGAGCCCAGTTGATGAATTTAGGGGATTTAAATTTTTGGGCCTACCTGAAGAACTCTGAATCACAGGATCACAAAATAAAAAGTCTAGGCTGGAAGAGACCTCTGGAGATCATCTAGTCCAACCTTTTGTTGAAAGCAGGCTTTAGATTAGGTTATTTAGGGCCTTGCCAAGACAAGCCTTGAATATTTCCAGTGAGGAAGAAAGACTCCACTGCTTCTTTGGGAAACCTGTTGCAATGTTTAATTGTTCTCACATTGAAGCATATTTTTTATATCCAGGTGGAGTTTCTCTTGAAACCAGTTGTGCCCATTGCCTCTTGTCCTGTCACTGTGCATCCTTGTGAAGAAAGTACCTTCATCTGCTCTATAACTACCTTTAAGTATTGGAAGATTGTGATAGATTCTCCCTAACCTTTCCTCTTCTCAAGGCTGAAGCCAGTTCCTTCAGCCTTTCTTCGTATCTCAAGTTCTCCAATCCTCTGATCACCTTGGTGGCCTGGAGTGTCTCAGATTTTTTAGTGGCTCCAGAACAAACTGCATTTGTCTTCATTTCTGTATTCATCTTGGCACACACTGGCCATATTGGGTCAGGCACAAAACACAGCCATGCATTAATATACTGCGGAAAATGACCTGTTTCCTCCTTTATAGAACCTGAGGCACCTTTGCAACCATGCTGCAGGAAACTTCTGCTGTAAAGCCTGCTGTGAGTATGTAGTGGATCACTCTTGTACTCAGGTCTCTGAGGCTGCCAGGCTAGTACACAGTTCATCTGTGCTAAGCATACTTGCAGACACACACGCACACATAAAGTCCTTCTCTCGGAAAGCTGGTTTAACTGATCTGTTTGGAATGCTTAGGCCATATGTTTCTGATTATTTATATAGATAAGTGTGTGTATTTTTCTTTGCCTAAAAATAACCAGACTTAGGGAAGGAAGATGCTTTTGTGTAAATTATTTGAAAAGGAAAACTGCTAATCCCTTGAGAAAACCCTCACTAGTGTTGCACGTGGTGCCAGGAAGCCCCTGAAATCACAGGGCGTGGGGCCTGGCTGTTCAACCATGCTTCAACCACGTCCTTTTACACCCTCAGCGTGACCACCCTGGCTGCTCCCTCTCGAGTTAGTGCACATTCCTGCAGAACAGCTGATGAAAGGCAGCTGCAGGGCAAATATAACTAGTGGCCTTCTGTGTTGTGGCTTCTTTTCTCCCTCTAGACTCCAAGTTTTCAACAACCCTCCTTAAACTCTCACCAAATGAGGCTCTAATGAGTCTGGAATACTGAATGCTAACATCTGTGACTGCTCATGGTCTGTTGCCATGGTGGAGGTTGCTCTAAACTGCCTAGCAGCCTCAGGCAGGATGAGCAAAGTGGATATATGTAGTGAAGAAATTCAGGTCTAGGAAGGGTAGATCTATCTAAGGTCCAAACCGGACTGGATGAGGGACCCCCAGCTATAGTTGAAGAACATGCACCATCCTCCTCTTCGTCTCCTTCCTCTTTGTGTGCTTTGACATTCCCCCTCCATCTATCCCATCCTTGGCTAGCTATGCTGCATCTTGGTATAAGCACGGAAGGCAGCTAGGCCATGGCTGCCTTTAAACTGGGGACTTTTGATGTTCTTGGCAGTTGACTGTCCTAGAAACTGTGTTCTCCAACTGTGCCTATGCCTACTGAAGAATTTCATGAAGTTAAACACACTAACACTTGACAAGGTCCGAGATGCAAGTGTGAACATGATGGAAAATGTGCTACTGTTCATTCTAGTACAAATAAGCAAGCAATTAAACTTTGAATTTCTTCTCAGTTACAACATCATTCCTTATGACATTCTTCATGGAACAGTGTTGCCTTTGCAAAAATCCTCTTTACAAGATTTATATTTATATTTATGTTTTTTATATTTATATAGAGGTCTCTCTAACAAGGACTTTCTATGGCATACTTCATAACCTTCCTTCACCCCCTTCCAACCCCAGTCTCGTCCTGTAAGAAAGTGTTTCTCAAGGGTGAAACTGTGAGGAGACCAGCTATTTCTGTCTCCCTGACATTTCTCATTACAATCTTCCTCATTCCCCTAAACAGTTTGTTTCTGACTGTCAGCATTGCACAATCTTTTTTATGACAGTGGAGGAGATCTGACATTTAGCTGAGCTTTGCATTGGTTATTTGGGTGTTACGGTGCAGTGAATGGTTATTATTAATATTATTATCATTTTCTGAAGTTGCTGTGGGAATGTAAAAGTTGTCATTCTGCATCCCAGTTCCTCTCCTGTGGTAAGCGTTGGCCTGGAACACTGCTGACTCATACTAGCTCCCCCCAGTTTCACAGAAGATCCAGACTCATTTCCTATCCAGGGCTTCAAATCCTATATGCTTTTGTGGCTGTGACTGCTGCACTATGGGAGCAGCTCCCCATTTCATCCTCCCAACTGTGAAGCAGTTAAAATAGAACTCCACCTGTGCTGTACATGGGGACCTAAACCAAAAGTAGACCATATAATTTGTCTTTGATTCCACACTGGAAGTCTGTGGGAGGTCAAGAGCTTAGCTCAGATTCCCCCCTTGGAAGCAAGCGGTCTCACCGCTGGATGACCTCTTCATCTCTACAGCCTCTCCTTCAAGCCTATGGGGACCTCATCTTTTGCTTCTGTTTCTCAATCAGTGTTTTCACAGCAGACCTCAGGCTTGGAGCTTCACTCTGGGCTGCATTACAGAGCACTGAACTGGCACTTGGTTAAGGAGATGACTGCCAAGCAAGCAGGGTCCAAAGCCTCTCAGCAGCTTGGTGGATGCCAGCCAACCCCAGCCACGTGGCACCTTCTTCCTGCACTTTTGGAGCAGGGAGACGGGATTAGTCTTCCCACCTTGCCTTCAGGTGGCCAGCAATATGGAAGTGATCTCACTCATGTCTCATGAGAGACCAGATCCCCTTGTACATCCCATCAGAGCTCCCTGGGTTTGGGTCCAACAAACTGTTGTATCATACTACTGGGGTATATACATGCATAATAATGATTAATATGGTGCACAGAAGTTTTGAGATAAAAATCTCAGACTGTGGCTTGATCTGTGGTAGAAGATACCAAGAGGTGTTGAGTCAGGATCTCCTGCTCATTCAAAACAAGGTGACAGAGGAAATTGTTCCACTTGACACCTTCTCTTCCTCTGAAAGGCAGTGTGATTAATTACTGATAGGTAGTCAGAAAAAGAGATTTCTTCTCTGCTGAATGACAGCTACACTGTTTTCATGCTAGTGGCAGAACTGGTGTTATTGTTTCAAACCCTCCAAGGGTATATACTAATTAGTAGCAACAGTGAGTTCCAGAGATCCAGAGCCCAGCCCTGACCCATTTCTCTAGCACAAGGACTCTTCACTGGAACTTCTCTAGAGAGAGTTTAGAAAAGCCCCAAATGCAAACAAGCCTTTGAAGCAATGTGTTGCAGAGATATATATGTTCAATGTCACAAAAGACAAGTATTATTTCTGTGAGGGTCTAACTGAGAGTCATTCTGGAGTTGAGAGAGCATCACAAAAATAAAGATATTCCTTTGAGATGTCCTCCTTGTTGCTTTCTTCCATCACAAGCAATTCCTAATTATCAGAAATCATCCTTTTTTTGTTGTTGCAGTTGATTTCAAGGGCTAAGAAGAGTAAGGAATTTTCCTTCAGGCAAAGAAAGGTAGCTGGAGATTTACACATGTTTTCAGTGGAAGTACACTAAATCCGTATGTCTACATTTGGAAGAATCCTTTGTTGTTTTTGGACATGAAAATAATGAAGTTAAGCTTTCTGTTTTACAAAAAAATAAA
The DNA here is from genome assembly GCF_047716275.1 of Strix uralensis. Lineage (NCBI taxonomy): Eukaryota > Metazoa > Chordata > Aves > Strigiformes > Strigidae > Strix > Strix uralensis. The sequence continues at coordinate 165,000,217 of NC_133972.1, forward strand.
GTCTAATGGAAGGAAATCAGTCCACAGAGCCAATTTTGGATTTTCTCCTACATTTTTTTTTAAAGAACTTCGAAAGGTAGGTTAACTCCAGCCCAGAGGAGATTAAAAACCTGAAACATTCTTATTCCACTTCCAACTAACTAGGAGAAAGTAGGCCTGCCTTGTTTCAGGTTTGCTCCCAACATGTTTCCCAAGTTCTTGTTTTCTCATATATTTTGGGATATTTTTTTTTCTTTAATTTAGTTCTTTGTAGAATTGTTAAAGCCTATCACTAGGTTCAAAAGTAGTATGGGATCCTGCTGTCCCCAGACAAGCCTCAATAACTTTACTTAAAAACTTCTGTTTAAGGGTTAGTCGACTGCAGGGTCTGCAGTCTGGGAAGAAAATATCTGCAGCATTTTTCATAAAGTACATCAACAAGTCAGGTTAGAGCTGAACTTAAGTTCTGTGAAATGAAGATTCAAACCAATAGAAATGTTTCCTTATTTAAGCATTCCAATGAAAACAATTTTGATTGGAATTATTCCCCTGTTGGATTTGTAAGCCAAACACTGCATCATTTTGCTAGAAAAGAAGAGCCAGAGTTGTTAGCTTCCAGTAAGTTTCACAGTCTATTTTCATTCTTTATGTGGAGTGAAATACAGAAAGTAAGTATGGAATGACAAAAATTGAAATGCAAATTAAGTTTTTAAAATTATTTGCTGTGAGCAACATAGAAATGTAAATGCACTGAAAAATATGATCTTAGGGTTGAACATTTCCCCTGTTTAATTTCGAACCAGAGAGGAATTTCTGTACTTTCAAATAGCATTTTATGGCTGATGTTTGCAATGCTCTCCCAGGTGCATAATACAAAGGACTGTTAATTATTTAATGATGTGTACAGACAGTCCATGGGAATGGGGAGAGTGGGAAATAAGTAAGATGAGTGGAAGGAAACAAAGAGAGCAACTCAATGTAAATAATGAAACTTGCAAAGCTCTGTCCTAAAAAAACTTCAGGATTACCATAGCAACAGAAGACAGGAGCATGACATGGGCAGCATCTCCATCCCCCTCAGACAGCTGCTGCTGAAGGGAAATGAGCTTCTGACATGAGCTTTGCAGAAGTTTTTTTGGGGGGATCCTTTGCCTAGAAAGTTGGAATCTGTTCCCTTAGATGCAGATGCCTTCCAGGAGATGCATAAATGTCCCTTCTGGCAGTCACTCCTTTTCTTGGCAGAACTTGGACCCTTCCCAAAAAGTGACTGCTTCCTGGAAGACTACTGTCTATGCCAGTCCTGAGGAATGATCTTTCATACCTACTCCAGCCTTAAAGCCAAAATAGACCTTCACAGCAGGTAGTTTCTATATTTAGACTATAAAGATCATACCAGTGCCCTCTCTCAGACCTCAGACTATAGCTAAGCTAGAGTTTGGGGGACCAAATCAGAGACGACTGGAGAAGGTGAGGTCCAGCAATGCTACAAGAGTCTGCAGTGGCAGGATTTGATTTTAGGAGTTGCACCAGGATGTTATTTGTGTGTCTACACGGGTCTTGAAAGACAGCTCTGTAGATAACATTGTAAGTCAACATGGTAATGAAGCAGTTTCCATTTAAACAATCCTACAGGTTATTGCAGCTTCCACAGAAATTGCCAAAGGCTTGTTTTTTGTCTTCAGTGGAAGCAAGTCTAGATCTTTATTGCTTCACAGCATTTTTTCATACATGCTAGAGCTTGGGAGAATTAAATAATTCATATACTAACTTGAAATAATAAATAATCAGAGGGGGCTTAAAATTCACAGTACATAAGAAAAGATGGATCATTATAGCTTATTATAAAGCTCCCCTTATAGCCAAGCCTTGGGGGTCGGTGCCATAACATAATAAAACCAGTGAAACTGTAATTAAATTCTGCTTCCCTAGCCCCTTGAAATTCAGACAGGAAAAATTCAGGAAGGGGATATGATTCAAATGGTGATAGGAGGGAATGGTAATAACACAGAGTCAAAGAGAGGTCATTCCGAAACACACCTTGGGGACAGCAGGTGTGGTAATAAATTAACTGTATATACTTCTTCAAGGCAGGGCAAAAGAGACACAGAGGAATTCCAAGGAAGACTAAATTGCACGTGGCAGAGCCTGCCAAGCAATAATCTGCTGATTTAGGGTCCATTCTTGGAGGTGCTCCATGCTCAAAACATCTACAGACAACTGAACAAACAGGGCCAGAATTGTTCTTGCACTGGAGTCCCTTTCCTATGCTGGTGCCTTTCCAGCATGGTGCATTGATCTACCAGCGACTGAGGGGGCTCACCCTGGCTGATGAAAGGCATTGAAACACAAGGTGCTCTTGGAGGAGTTTTGGATCCATCTCTCTCTTCTATATGAACACTGTAATAATTACAGTGCCACCTATTTGGTGGCCCATGGTGTGGACCTGACCTCTTCTTCTAGAAAATGACTCCTGAGGAACCACAGTAGCCTGTCCTCCCTGGCTAATCCAGGCAAGAGGGGATTTCATCCCTTTCCCTCCCTTATCATGGAGGGTAACTCAAGGGATCAAGGTTTTGAGGTACAGTAAAACTCACTCTGCCTTCCTGTGTGCTCTCATCCTGACAGAGAGGAGCACAGAAACCTGTTGGTGCAGACACTTACAGAGACCTAAGACTGCAGTAGCCTGACGTTTTCACCCAAGACTCAGATAGACTCAGTGATGCACACAAATAGGCTCATTACTGCTCATTTCATTCTCCTCCAAAGTTTTATAAACTAGGTATTGAAAATCAATATATGAATTGCATAATTTTGAAAAGTGTGTGGAAACCCCCTTGAACAATCAGGAGAAACCCAATCCAGTGTCAATAATTGCTGAACAGACAGTTTTATGGCTACAGCCTTAAGGCTTTGGAACAAAAGAAGATTTTACTTGTAGTAGTTGCTGCAGCTGAATGTTAATCACTCCAGACTATGAAGTTTTGTTGACATTTGCAGGCTCTGAAATTACATGACCTAGATTCTGCATCTTTTTTTTTTTTTTTCTCATTTCAGAAGTCCAGGTTTGAGAAGCAGATCTCTGTTTGTGACATTTTAATGATCTGCAATTTATACAAAAGAATGGGAGACTCAATAGAAAGCTTTCACTTTTTTTGTAGGAAGTTTTACTGTGCACTCCCTCTTTTGATCCTGTATTCATATTCTGAGAATGTATGAAGTTTTGTGTATGCAAGGATGGTAGGATTGAATCTTAAATGGAAATCAGAGTGCTTTCCATCTCTTCTTCCCTAGTGTATGTTGTTTATATAGATGTCACGGTATACTCAAATATAAAGATAGTCTTCTACTTCATAACATCTACAAAATGCATCTCAGCTGAACTGATGGAAAGTGGGTAATTTGCCTATCTGAATTTCTGGAAATAATGAATTTTATAGTGAAACAAACTCAGCTAACGTTCTTAAGAGCTGCATTTTGCTTTAGGTCTGAAACATCAGTAGTTTCCTTCAGTTCTCTTTGAGAGAAAGAGACTATTTAACATTTTTGTCCAGTCTATCCCTGCTGAAGGATGTAAGGGTATATGGAAATAAGATCTCTTGAATTAATGGATTTTACATGGGAATTAAGGGGATAAAGATTGGTGGTCTTGCTTTCTAGATACAAGTTTAATTCACTATCAAGTGTTGGTAGAGAAATCAATGGTCATGACATGCCTTGGATATTCCTGCCTCAAGAGGAAGAGTCTTTGCTTATAAGGTATAGAAGAATTATATTCTTGAGGCATAGCTGATCATCTTCATATGTGTCAGGAGTGGAGATGACTTTCCTGATGTTCAGATCCAAGCAATAGCACAGCATGTCCTATCACAGAAATGGAGGTTGTATCACAAGGACACGGGAGTGCAAAGCCACTTGGAAAAAGGAGAGAAAAGGAATTTATGTCTCTGTGTGGCTAGATAGAGGAGAACAATATATAAGAACTAACTGGAGTATAGGTTCAAAAAAGTGGGAAATAACTTCTAATCAACTCAAATGGGCAACTCAGAAAGTAGGATTGCCAAAAAAAAAGATAAATCTCTTAGGAAAATTGAGCAGGTGTCCTGCAAGGGGACCAGTACAATAATGCAGCTACTTTCCAGGAGAAGGAGGGGAAGCTTTTATTAACTACAGATGAGATCCTGCGGTATGGAGGGACAATCCCCTGTGATCCAGTGATCTGCACTGGAACTGGTGACATCATAGGAAGTTTCATTGCACAGAACCTGGGGGACATTGCAAGTGGGAGGACACATGTCTCTCAGTAACAGAGAAGAGAGATGCCAGGGAAGACAGGAGGATCCTTTCTGTTCTGTAACACTGGAAGGGAAAGGAGACAATTTTCATCACAGGTCATATTACCATTATGGGGCCATATATGATTCCATGTCAGAGAGAATGCTTGAATACTTACAGATTACTAAACTGTAAGATGTTTATCAGTTACCACTTCTGTCCAGCTTTCATTGGACAACATGCTGTCTTCTCCTTAAGCATCTCTTTACAATATGGGAACATAAGTGGCAAATATTAATGGACACTGTAAATTAGTTATCTGAATACTCCTGAAGACCCATAAAATCATGATCCTCTGAACTCAAGAGAGCTTCCTTTTTTTTAAAAAAAGGTATCCTGTAAGAAAAAGTACCTGTGAAACATAAGCGTTTCCCAAATGTAAAGAACAGGAAAAAAATGGGAGTTAATAACCATGAATGTAATTTACAAATTTGAAAATATAAGTGGGTGATAGAATAAGCTAAAGAATCAGTGGCATAGCAACAACTGACAGAATTACAGACAGTAAGAACAAACATTTTAAGGGAGGGAAAAAAAGCTAAGGTCGGGTATAAGTCATTTATTGGATACAGATATAAAATCATGTAATAAGTAAATGTAAAATCATAAAGAGTAATGCAAAAATATTCAGCAGATATTTCTGTTCTGTATTTGAAGGACACAAGACAAAGAAGAAAACCGCAGCCCAAGTGATGTGAAAAGAATTTTTACTACCAAAATAAGATATGAAGTGGCATTTATTATAAGACTTCTTCAAATAAACAAATCAAGAACATAATTTACTTTTAAGAATTGAGAAGAGCTGGCGAGAATTACCCTAACCCTCTGTGGTTAGCTGCTAATCCATCCTGGTAAATAAGACAACACTGTATCATCAGAGAATCATCTTGCGATTCCTATAGTTAGAGAGAAAAGGGATAAACCACAGATCAGTCAGCCTGATATTCCTTATGGGCCAGACAGTGGGGCAGTGAATTCAGGACTCTGTCAATGAAGAGTTAGAGCATAGGTAGGTAATTGACACCAGGCAAAACGTTTTTAATGGAAGGTACATCTTGTTAAACAAGTCCGTTATCTCTGTTTGATAAGATTATAGGTTTGGATGATTAAGACAGCTGTGCTGAGGTGGTACCTTTGGATTTCTCCAGGGCGCTTCACTTAATACTGCCTGGCATACTGATTAAAATCTTGCATTAAAAGGAATCAACAGGGCACAAAATAGATGGATGAAAAGCTGGCTCACTGACAGACCTTGAAATGGAGTTGTTAATGTAGCTGTTCCTGAGTGAGGCCCTTAGTACAGGACTTGTCTGGATGCTGGCTCTTGGTCTGATACCATATAATGTTTTCATCACTGATGTAGCTGGTGATAATAAATATTTGCTGGTTAATACATGTTGTGAGAAGGATGATTGGAAATGTATGCTTTTTTAGTTTTCATACAGAAAATTAAGTCTTACATTGCCTAATCAAGGTAAAAGGACAGGAAGGAAAGAAAACAAATGTCTCCACAAAGGATATACAAAAAAAGAGAGTATGTCTGTAGGGGACTGATACTTTCTTTGAACACGAATTAGGTGGTCTGTTAACAAAATATTTCATCCAATTATGCTGACCATCCTTCCAGACAGATATGGAAATAACAGAAAAAGTCCAGAAGAGGCCAAAACATTAACTGGGAGCTACGAAATCAGCCTTCCTTTAGAAGGTTTAAAGAGCACAATCTATTCAGTTTATTCAAGAGAAAGTGTGAATGGGCAATTTGGTCCTATCGGTGTCCCTAGATACTGTAAAGAATAGATGTTAAATATGTCAGCATTTTAGGTAAAGCTGATCCCTTCCTGGAACAAGATGAACCAAGAGACCTCTCAAGGTCCCTCCCAGTCTTGTCCTCTATTATATTGTGACATGATGGGTTATAAGTTAGAAAAAAATGTCGATGTCCTAGTTGTGAGATTAATTAAACATTGGAGCAGCTACAAGCAAAAGTGCTGAACTTGCCTTCACTTGAAGTCTTTCCAAGGAGATGAGCTATCTCTATTAAACACATGCTTAGTCCAGTTTTTTGGGAAGAATAAAATGGCCTGCTCCACCCCACAGGATCCTGGTGGCCCCCTGACTTCTGGCCTTGCAACTTGACTGTTAATCTACAGAATGGGAATATTTCTGTCAACATATCTCTGCTACTTACACCTCCATGCATCTTCTCTGACTGACTTTTTAGGTAATACCTGAGCATCTCACTGTCTGCTATTAATTTAATATTCATAATCCTGAGGTTAAGTCTCTTCATGGTGCTTCTTCAATATACAGCACTACCTTCACAAAATTACCTTTGAAACTATAAACTGCACTTTTCTGGAGGCTGAGGTATTTTAGAAAGCCTGATGGGGTGGCAAAATATTCAGCTCTGTGTATCCCCTGAGGTCTTGGACACATCTCAGCTACTTCTCTCTGTCACCCTTTGTGTCTGGTTTGGGGCTTCTCATAAGGTAGCATTTCAGTTTTCTTCCAAAATATTTGTGTCAGAGAAATGTAGCTACAGCTAGATGGTTTAAAATATTTTGGACCTTTTACTTGGTAAAATAAAGAACATAATGTTAGAATTGAATACTCCTTATTTAACTGAAGGGTGGATAGACTGGTGTTTTGGGTGCAGACCTAGGGCTCAGTGCTGCATGGTGAGATGGAGCTGCAGCCAAACTACTGCTCTGCACGTTGCAGCCTTTTCTTGTCCCTGCAATGGGCTGCCACAGAGAGCCACTCCCAGAGGTTCTGGTTTCCCATTTCTTGTACCCATTTCTGCAACAAGGGCTTATCTCTGACATATGAAGAAATGCCAGTCATCTTTGGTAAAATTCCAAGAAACTAAGTGTCTTGGAAGAAAATTAATATGCCTTTACTTCTGAGCAGTCATGTGATTATTATAATACAATCTTGTTCATAGTTATAGTTTACTACATTATTTAATGTTTATGAAGCAAGTTGGAAGTAAAGTGCACACTTTTATTACTTTGCCTAACCCAATGATCAGAAATATTCTTGCAGTCTAGTTCCAAGAAATAATTGTCTGGTTTTGGTTTGTTTGGAAATAACTCAATCCTAAATTATTGTTATTTTTGCATCAAAGAATTTTCTCTTCTTCTTGTGCTTTATCTTTTCAAGTGATATCCCAAGCAGTGTCATCCTGTAATAATTTAACAATATGGCAAAGCTAGACTGCAGCACTAAGAAAAACTTATGGCAAGTTTGGATAATGTCACAAACAGTGATGCAGAGAATACAATACACAAAATTCACCCTCTCAAAAGACTGCTTTGCAAGATTATCTCATAGGAACTCCTGAGACTGAAATATTGCTGTGGGTGCCAATACTGATTTAGGGGACCAGCAGGCTAAGAGGGACCTTTTTCTTTTCAATGCAGTTCCACTTGGCCCTTCTGACTCAGTGAGAAAAACTAGAATTGTTATATTATCATCAGTCTTTTGGTCTTTTGCCTTTTTTTTTTTTTTTTGGTTCTTGTAACAACGTTTTTCCCCTTAGCAAACAGAAGAGACAACACAGGGCTCAGTTAGTAAAGCTTTTTTTTAAAGAATGGATTCTGTCAAATCAGTGTGCATGCTCATTTTGTTTTCTGAATTCATTACTAGGTCTCTAAAGGCAACTTCTGATTTATTACTCCAGGAATAATTATTAGAAGCATTAAGGCTCTTGGTGTCTGGTCTCCTGCTGATAATGTTTCTATTGTAAACATCTTAAAGAAAAGTTGATAACTTAGCCTATTGTATACTACAAAATCTCATTCCCACTGATTTCAGTGAGAGCAGGGTAGCATCAGTTGATTCTTACTGATTTCAGAGGGATGTTAGGAGCCATCTAAATAAGAATTAGAAACCTAAATACTTTGTTATATCAGGGGCTTAGGGCATAATAAGATGGATTTCAGTTATAAGCTGAGAGCTCATCATCAGGAAATAACTAAGGAGAAGAAAGACTTTTGTGTAACAGTCGCAAAACAGTCATGCTGAGTGTGAGCCACAGAAATGATACAGATGTGAAGAAGGCAAAGGCAGACCTGGAGTGTCTCAAAGAAAATATTTCCAACCAGAAAGAGTTACGTTGTGTTGCATACTGCACAGTTTTCATCACCCATTTGAAAAGATGAGTTTATGCTGCAACAGTCACAGAGAGGGGTCACGGTGATGACCAGGAAAGGGAGAGTTCATAACCTGAAAAGAGTCTAACCGAGCTGGGAGCTTGTCTGGTCTTGCAGAAGAAAAAGTGAGAAGGGATGTAGTTGTCAGCTATAAATATACCAACGGGCGAACACCAGGGAAAGATCAGAATGAACTAATTTGAGGGATACAACTAGAAGAACAATTAGCTACTAATTGCTTATGGATAAATCTGGCCAGAAGTTAGAACAGTGCTTCTAATTATTGCAGCAGTGAGATTCTTCAAGACTCTCCAGTAGCAGTAAGGATGACAAAAATCCCTCCTCCTGTTTTTTTTTTTTGTTTTTTAAATTCAAAACATGCTCAGCTCATAAACTGAACTCGATGTGTGTCAGCTGGGGATGAGACTTGATTCAGGAGATCCTTCCAGTTTCCTGTTCCTAGGGGTTGTTCAGGATTGTTTAAAGACAGGTTTGTCCTCTATGGCTCAAGCAGGCAGGGAGCTAATTCCTTCCAACATTTTGTATGTGACAAGAAGACACTGGGTCACAACAGAGCTTGCCACCATCTCCAGCGTGTCCAGTCCAGGAAGATCTCTCATTTTTTCTGGGATACAGGGTCATCCCTGAGGATGACTGAGGAAAGCTTAGGATTGTGAATAGAAGTCAGTGCCATTTTAAAAAGTTTTAACAAAGATGGTGCTGCAAGAAGTAGGACAAATTTACAAAGAATGAGAATGAAGCCAGTTCTTACACAAGAGATAAGAAAAAAAGGTCTGTGCTGCATGTCTCTTTGGGACTATTTATCTTGTAAAAACATGGTGTTTTTTCTCACTATTTATTACTTCTTGTTCCTGAAATAAGCAATATTGCATCTGGAGCCCAAGGTGATATAAAACTTTGTGTGCATTGAAACAGTCTCATGCCTATCATTCTGACCTGCTGGTTTTTGTTCTGTCACTTTGGAAACATGTCACACAGTGGTCAAGTCAGCCCTGGTTTCTGGGCTAGCTTGCTCAGCTTGAGAGACCTGTATGTGCCCAGAGAGAGGCTGCTTATATCTTAACAAGCTGAATATAGCTTGTGAAATCTCATCATTTCCACTGAGCCTTACAGTGCTTAGACTTGTGCACCTTAGGTGCCTGTCAAATGAGGCTTTAGGCAGATTTGCTAATGACCTTGAGATATGGACTAAACTAGAGCAGCACTGAATGAATAACATCTTCCATTTCAACATGTTTCACCTCACAGAGCACAGCTCTGCTATGATCTATTAGTGAGGGAGACTGAGGCACAGTGGTAGCTTACAAGAGCTTTCTTTAATTAAAAAGAAAGTACCTGTGTGAAGGTATTGTGGTGCTTGGTTCATTGGACATATCTACCCACTCTCTTCAGTGCTTCTTATTATCCTGAGCTGCAGCTCAGGCTGTTTAGCTTCCAGAAGATGAAATTTGCCTTTAGGAATAACAGCCAGCTAAAATTTTTAGTATTCATTGTAGGAAAGATATTTACAGAAGGTGTTCAATGTTTGATCACATGATCAGACAAGTATCCACTAAAGGCAATGTGCCTGGCCACTTGACTTATATTTAGAAAAAGCAAAAATCCCATTTTATTTTAGTATTATTACTTAAGTCACACCCAGGGCATCCTTAGGCAGACTGGGCTAGTTTTGCTAGTTTCTGTACTTATGCAATATCAGAGGCAGGAGTCTGGCTCAAAGGCTCTCATGATCAAAGCAATAAAAATGTGAAAGTGGGCCAGGGATGCTGAAACTTGGTAATTAGCCTATTGTATGAGCCTTGCTTAGGTGTTGTAAGAATTCCCTACTGCCTGTGCAGATCGTAGGAAATGAGTTCTCATCCGACTCATTTATCATCCTGCTCTGTTTCAGATGTCAGAGTAGCTGCTATAGCTGAAATTAGGCACCTATTGCACTTGTACATAACTCTGAATGGGGCTGTAACTGAAGACAGATAAAATGGGATTCATCTCACTCTGCTTTAGACACCTATACTGTAGAGCACTGCTCACCAGAGAGGCAACCTCTGCTCTTTTTAGCCCGCGAAGGGATAAAGCATCTTTAGGGCATGTCATGCCAAAGGAGATGCTTAATGCAGACCAGACGGAACTCTCCCTGAAAGTGCCCATTTATGTCTGTTCACTATAAAGGGACTCCAGATGTTGATGCCTGGGGGGGGGGGGTGTCCTCCTTTTCTTCAAGTGCCCTGTGTGTTGTCGCAGGGCTGTATCCAGATTTGGTTTGTTCCTTGATGGCAGATGCATTTTGCCTTAATTCCTTATAATTAACTGATTTTTGTAATAGGGTGACCACTCACATGACCTGGAGCAGATGAAATCAGCTCTTAAATGGACTAGAGCTTCTGTGCATGCTAATGAAACCAGGAAAATAAGACACAGAGAAGCAGGCTAGGAATACAGAGCAAAAAGTAACAAAATAAGTGTCAGAAAAATGCCAGTTGCTCTCATATAGTGTGTGCAAAATGGTTTAAGCAAGGCATTACGATGATGGGGGACATATAATTTGTCAGTTTGATATTATCAGCAAATAAAGCAAGGCAGAATTGCAGTTAAAGACCAAAGAGGTAATTGAAGCTCTTTGTAGCTCTTAGAGGCTTTGCTGTAACTGCACCGCGCGTATTGCATTAAGTTCTAACTATTGGAAATTAGAAGGCATTCAAGAGAGCAATAAAAATGATTAGGGGCCTGAAATTACTGACCTAAGAAGAAAAGATGAGGTAGATTAAAGCACATCCTTGAAAAGATGAAATGATGAGCTAATTGCTCCACAAAGGGCTCCACATGTGGTTTTCCCCACCACCCAGAGATTCAAGGGACCACAGTGTAGGTGAATGTCAGTTCTGATATGTTAGTGATGTAAAAAATCCAGTTTAATCCAGAAACACACAATTTATTCATTTTTGATGCCTTCTGACCCTGAAATGCTGTTTTATAACCGCAAACCCAAAGACTGGAAAATTCCTTTGAATTTCTTCTTTCAGCTTCTTTTCCAAGTACTCAGTGCCTTTCTTTTAGGACAGAAACTCAGATCATATTGGTTGAAACACAATGCTTTTAAAATCTTTATGCAATACTGGCACAAATGGTTTGTCTCTCTTCAGAGGCCCTTGGGCAAACTTCCTGTATATGTCAATAGAAATTCAGTGAATAGATTGAAGCGAAAATATTGTCCTGAGCAAAGAAACTTTTTTCACAACTCCAAATTTGTCACTGCTCTATTTTGAGGTTTAATTGCCACCTAGAGCATTTGGATGCCAACAAAAGTCAGAGAATTAATCTGTATATATTTTACCAATGCCAGTGGCAAGAGCCTCTAAAAATACACAATAGAGGACAAAAGGCTCAGGCTGAACATCAAACTTATGTCTGAAAATGCTGACAATCCTGATTGATGGTATTGTCCTGAGCATTGACCAACCCTCAGTGAATCAAACTGGAGGACTTGTGCATGCTCCCCCATGGCTGGTAGAAAAGTGCACTGACAAACAGACTATTTTTCTGAAGGGTGAGTAGTGTAGGGCCAAGAACTTGAAGCTGACTATGAACTCTTTGAAGCAGGAATTATTATTCACAAGAGCTAGCTGTTATAAATAAACTAAATCACATCAAAGCTGTGGAAGTTATGTAAGGATCCTAATATACCCTTGGCTTTCCAGAACGCAGGATCTGGACTGAGTAGACCTGAGCCAAAGTTACGAGTGCAAACTCAGGCTGCTCTTAATGATCACCCAGCATTTAATGATGATGCAGGATAAAGGAAGAAATTAAGGTCGAGTTCATTGGCATGGTGAATCCTGCCCCTAATGTAAATCAAACTCAGATAAACTCTTTTGCATGTACTCATGTCACTGTGGAGTTCATAGGGTTTAAGCAGGAGTCATTTTGCAAAGTAAGCACGTGGCTAAGTGCTCTCTGAAATAGAGATGCTTTCCTGGAACATGACTGAAATCAGAAAGAGAAAATATTAAGACTGAAAAGAAACACTGTGAAAAAATAATCCAGTCTTCTCTCTACCAGATGCCGTAAGATGTTACCCATGGGATCCTGTGTCACATATATACCTCTGTGGAGAGCTGGAACAAAATTTTCTTCTTGATTTAAAGATCTGCCATGATGGAGTTCTGGCCTTGAGTTAGTTATGCTAGTGATTAGTTATGCTGCCAGTGCATTAAATAGTGACTTATTTCAGCAGTTGTTCATCCTTCTGATTATTAAAAAACCAAACTGTAACAAAACCCCAATGTCTTTTAGGGACAAATATGTAGGTTAAGAGGAACTGCTTGAACAAACCCCATTAACCTGTTGCTCCCTCCCTCCCTCCCTCCCTCTTACCTCCTCTCTGGTCACACCTTTTAAATCACAAACTCAGACCTTGATCTGTTTCTTTTGCTTTAGATCTAAATCATCCAGCATGCTTGGGCCATTATATTAGTCATAGCTGATATCAAAGTCCAAGGCTGAGCTCTAAATCAGGAAAGAACCCTAGGAGAGGCATGACATAAAAGAACATTAATTAATGGAGTAGCAGAAGACTTTTGAGCTCCCAGTAACAGCTACCAAATATTTGACAGTTTTACTCTAAATGTGATCCGCATTGTACCTGTTCCACATGTCTGCTGTGTGGAAAGCATGGACTGCTAGGCTTCTCCCAGGTACTTAAAATTCAATATTGTTCTATAAATCTGAAACGTCAAGTTAGATCAAAGAATCTAATGTCATCCAAGGAGTGTGCTGCAAACACTGCATGCTAAGTGCCTGCAAGTTTTCACAACCTACGAGACAGTTATCTTTTACCTGTGCTCCTTTTACCTTTTACTCACAAAAAACAAGGAGTCATTAAGGAGGCAGGTGGAGGGATAATTCTCTACCAGATCATTCATTCATTTTTCAGGGATGACAAATTTTCAGGTAGTATCAGCAGATCAGGTCTCTTGTGCAGTGTCCAGTGTTGAGCATACTGACAGTGGTCAGAAAACCAGCACGTCACTGTAGTTCAGCATCTTTAGAATGACACCTGCCCTGCAGTCCTATGGCAGTGAATAATAACTAATTCCCATAGAGGAGAAATAGCAAAGAGTCCTTGCATTAATGTTACTCGTGTGCTGGCTGTTCTGCACCGTGTGTGCTCGACGGACCTACTCCTATTCCTTCTTTGGAGGCATCAGCAGAGAATCTGTCTCCTTTTTCCCTTTGGAAGAGTACGCAGTGAAATCCTGACAGCTGTGAAGCTGGTGGGGATGTTGCCAGGATACCCAGCAAGGTTTTGGGACTGGACGAAACAATGACCCAATTCTATTAGCTGCATATTTGTAGGTGCACTTCTGAAAAAGATCGGCTTAAACAAGTGTACCATGTATCAAAGGGTCACTGCTGACATCAAGCATGTTCGAAAAGTGACCTTTACCACTGCATCAGCTGGGAGAGCTGAAAATGGCCTGGGTGACTCATGTGGTGCTTTGGGAAAGCACAGCAACTAATTTTTAAGATGACAGAGTGACTCAGATTCACAGATCACCTCTTCCCCTTCACGTGCCCCAGAAATTGAAATAATTTTAAAACATCAGTATGGTTTTCCTAGATTAACATTTTTTATCTTTGCACAGAGAAGAAATCTTTAAACTGAAAGCGATAAAATATAACTGTCAGTTACTGAGATGTTATTTTATTTGATACTCTGTTCCAACTCCTCTTCCTTTCCTGCCTCATTGTTTCTTTTTACTTCAATTTCTCGCTGGATTTCTTCTTTGATTCTTTCCCTCTCCCGCTTTAAATTCTTCCCAAAGTAAAGATCGAACACAAAAGGTCCAAGTTCTAATCTAACTTTTAAAATCACCAAACTGACAAGAAAATGTTCTGTGAATACATTAGAAGTAAAGAAGGAAAAGAGAGTGCATAGCGGCCCACCATTTAATGTGAAGAACAAAAAAGGGGTTATTGCAGAGAAGACTGAAAATAATTGCCATCTTTGCTTCACTTTTCTCCCAAAAAAGGATTACTTATTCCTAGATACATGACAAAATTAATTTTAACAAAGAGATTGAAATGCAAATGAGATCAGGGAGTGAACCAAAAGTCAATGGTTATTTATATAAAATAAATGTCTTAGCTCAGCAGGGTCTGATAAAATTGAGTGGATTTAAGGATCTAGCCAAGGCAGCTCTGGATATTTGGTGATTATCTTCAAGAACTCAGCAAGGGCACTACAGTCCCAGAGGACTGGTGGAAAATGTACATCATATCAGGGATTTCAAGATCAGTTCCTTTAACTTTGTTACTCAGGTAGGTACCAGAAAAGATTATTAAATAATGAATTTATTCAGGTTTGTAGAATAATAAAAAGATGCTTAAAAACAACGAGTCTAAGTGTGTCAATAACAAATCGGACCGAATTAATTTAATTTCCTTTTTTGAAAGAGAATTGGAAAATTGTGTGGACACAGAAGATATCTGTTTAGTAAATTATAGATTCAGATTTTATGATGCTATTGATGATCTCTAATTTAGTGATGTTATCGATGAGCTCCCAATCCACAGTTGCACATAAACTAGGAGAAAACATTTTAGATCCCTTACAGCCAATGTTCCTGGTACAGGAGTGGGGTAGGACAAATAACAGTTTGTGTTAATCTGCTCTCCTTCATTTCCACCTCCTCATTTTCTATTAAGTGTCCTAGGTTAGAGACCATGATCTAAACAATGTCAGTAGATGTAAATACAGATTGAGGAGCCATGGAGAAAGAGTGGATTTTCACAGTGAAAGAGGGGTTCGGTGAGGCCCAGTCTGGGTTCCTGTCATGGTCATTAGTTTTGTGAGTGATTTTGATGATGAAGAGGCAACATACTCAGGACAGCTGAAGAGACCTCTGGATAGAAATGGGCTGTAAGCTCTTGATGGGAGACCAGTCTTCAAAATAATCTTGATGAACTGGAGAGAGTGTCTGAAACCAGACAGATGAAATTCAGTGAAAGTCAGGAACCAAGTCCTGTACTTTGGGAAGAAAAATGGACAAATGCAAAGTGGCTAATGCTTGCGTTATTAGAACTTTCAAAAAGGGTATGTTGAATATAGAGGATCACAAACTGAAATTATATTAAAATGGGATGGTGTTGCAAGGTTGAAAAATTTTCTTCTGAGATGTATTGAGCAAGGTTTTAGATGTGAGATTGAAGAAGTATGACTTCAGAATAACTTAAAAAAAAGATATAGGAAAAATCAAAAGAATACAAATGAAATCTACGGAAACAAATGTATTTTGAAAAGGCTGGAGAAGGTGTGTTTGTTCATCTAGAAAGAGCAGGTTAAGTCATGGTCAGTCAGTCATTGTGCAAAACAGTGTGATGAGGCCAATGAGAATGTCATCATTTGTGCTTGTAGTAGGATAGGAAGAAATCAATTTAATCAGCTAGGAAAAGCTAAATTACATATTAGGAAAATATTACACAATATGAAAGATGCAAAGCACAGACAGTGTGTAGATTTTGTGGGATCTTCTTCACTGATAATTTCTAAGAGTAGTAGGACAAAAATTTTCACAGAAAATCTAAATATAAATACCTGTCCTTAGAGTAAAATGGTCTGTTGTTATTCCTTCTGGTCCTATACTTCCACACATGCCTGATTAAGTGATGAAGTGAATTTACCCATCCATGCTGGCTGCATGCATGTAAAAAAAAACATTGTCAGGATGTGCTGAACCAGGAAAGGGGATGGAATGGCTGTGGTGTAACATCAGGAAGGAACTGACTCTGGCTTGTAGGGATAAGAACTGCAGAGCCCAATTTCTTGAGGCTTTTTAGATATGGCTTTTACAGTGCAACTTGTTCTGCCTCTGTAAAATATCTCGTTGAAGCTATTGGATTAGGACAGAAAAAATTGTGCTGGAAGAAGTTAAACTGGAAGTTTGAGAGAACAACAAATATATACAAATCCAAGTGATAATTTGCAGTTGAAAGAATGAAGGAAATGGGATAGTGAAGTACAGAAGAGAGGACGAGAACAGTGACCTTGTGGCCATGAGCTGGCAATCAGGAAGGGTCCAGAAGGAGCCACATGTGATGTTAATGTCTGTCATTGATAGTGATTCAGAAGGTAGTACACTTTGGATAATGAAATAAAGTGCACCCAATCTTTTCTTAGAGCTACAGTGTTCTCCTTGATACCCAGCTTTGCCCAGCACCCACACCTAACATTTGGCTTCCTGATCCTCTGCATGTCTTGACCATCTGGACCTCATTTTGGAGAAAGGCCAAAATAAACTTGGAAAAACTTTTCAAATATGTGTCTAAGCTAAAAACAAAACACAAATATTGTAGTCATCTCTTGAGTTTAGTATTCCAGGCAAAATGAGTGCAGTGCTCAGGCACTTCTGAGCAACAATGACCCCTTTAAACACCTTGCTGATAGCATCTAAGGTCTTGTGATGGAGGAGTCATAAGAAGGTATATAGCAATATGAAGGTTTTAAGTAATTTGTCATGTGACAGTCTAGAACACAATTTGGATCTCCTTACTTTGAGGTCTAGCTCTGATTTTAAAATTTTCAGCTATTGTGAAATAGAACACATCAAGATTTTCATAATGACTTTCCATTCTAACACAGCATCAATGAAAATCCTTCATGACTGAGGTCTATCAACCTAAACTTGTTAAAGTACTATTTCTATTTCATTAACTCTGAGGACATTATTCCACCTTTACTGGCTCTTTCCTTGTCAGACTTATGTTTCAAGGCAATTTTTGAAACAACTTTTAATCCACTCTCTTCCATTCTTGCATATATTTTTTCTTTCTCTAATGAATACTAATGCTGGCAAAGAATGCAAGGCTTGACCCAGAAACAATTTTATGCAAAACCAGTTTGTACACTCTTGCTCTAAACCCAAGGGGACAATAGTCAAAGTCTCTTCACTTCTATTTCTACTATGCAGATTAATTAATTCATGTTCACAAAGTGCTCTGAAAATTTTGGCTAGTGGTGCTTATATAAGTGCTAATGTTAATACTGTGAAGAATTTTTTTCCTGTCTCTTTCAATAGACGTTAGTGTCAGGAGGGAAATCCACTGAAACTAGTGGCTAACTTGCTAGTATTTGGAGACAGCTGATTATTACTGGAGAAGGACAGAAGGGTTAGATGAAGTTTTGCTGAACACTTTCATTCTTTGTTATTGTCACATGACTGACAGCCATAACAAAGGTCTGAGAGGGAGCAGCATATCTAAGTGGCTTGTGTATGCCAGTGTCTTGAACAGGTAGTGTTTGGGGTAGAGCTGTTGCTCTTCACCTACCATTTTGAGGCGTGGTGGAATAATTTATAGTTTCCTTATCATATTCATCTTTTTCTATCCACTAACACTGTACAAAGGGCCAAACAATGTTTTCATTAGTCCAAAAGGAATGGAGTTTGAGTGAATTGCTAGGTTATGCCTGTTAGATCAAAGGAGAAGGGACACTCCATCATTCATTAAGGACCCTTAGCGGGAGAGAATGATGGAGGAGCTGGAATGTTTCTAATGCCTGTCTTTACTTAGGGAGGCCATAGTCAATTTCAATGGGTAAAATATTTCAAGTCTACTTAGAGCTGTAGTGTCCAGCTCCTGCAATGGTCAGCTTCAAAGACCACCCAGGCTGTGGAGCAGTGGTGGAAAACAGCATTGCCTTGGCCTCTCAGTAATGCGGGAATACTTCAAGCAGCTCTGATAAAATAAAAACCAAAAAGCTTCAATTTACAACATAGCTGAAGAAAACCATAAATGTTTTATACACAGACATAGCTCATTTATCAGACCTCACAAGTATCTTTTCTCTGTGTGCACCAGACCTTGTGCACTGGGTCATGGGACTTGGAAATATGCTGGGTTACGTGATGCTTGGCCTGGGCTGTCTTCTGGTGGTATATGTCCAGCCTCCATGGTCTTCTTCAGCCAGGGGCTTTGACCCTTCTCACTAGGATGTCTGTGTTGTTATGTTGTCTATTTTTTATTTATAGTGTCTGACAAGCAGTACAATACTTGCATACAGCTGGTCAGAAACCACCCATGTAGAAGCCGCAATATAAAGTGCCACAGCTCTGACTTCTCTTACTCATTGACTACTTAATTGTGTTGTGTTGTAGATTAGTTAATGGGCTTTACTGCTTTTTCCTACACTTAATGCAAATCACACTTCTGGTGTATGCCCACCCATACAATGGTTCTTACAGTTGTTTCAAACAGCACATAAAGAGGTCAGTTAAATTCTAGGTATTCTGTTTCTGCTAGGCCCTAAATTGTGAGTTAAATCCCATCCATGTTGGACTTCTCAAAGTTTAACATCACACAAGAGTAACCAACAACTTTCCTGTTTGAGGAGTTCCCCTGATGAATAGGTTTGCTCATTGCCAGGGCTCATGCTCGTTGCCAGATTCACAGCCAGGGCTTCTTTAAACACAGCTTTCCATTTTTGTGGCACATGAGCAGCTGTGACGCAGGCCTGTGCCCCTCTTCCACACAGTGGTGAAGCAGCGCATCCTGCATGTTCTCCTTCACAGGAAGAGATGAACCTGGGAGGTCTGATGAAGACAGTGGCTGGGAAGTCCTGGCTGTGATGCTATGTATGTTCTACCTGTAGGGTAACATAAGGAAGAAGCCAGTTGTGAGCCTCGTGTTTAGTATGTGAGGCTCGGCAGGTCTGTTTTAAATATGTATGCCTTGGTAGTAACAGTGTTATTGCATCTGCAACAATTGCCACCTGGTCTAAGTGAGCTGATGAAGCTCATCTCCTTTGACCCTATCAGCTGGTCTGACAGAAGACACGTCCTCTTCCCCAAACTTTGCTTCCCCCTATGTACTTATATAAGCAACTACTTTCCTATTTATGAACCTAAGTGCTGCACTGCTAAAGAACCTCATAGGTGATTCTGGCTTATATTTTCCTTGAATGTAAATGTGGTCTCCCTCATGTAGTGTCTCCAGGAAGCTCTTTCATGTGAAATATGGAACACAAAGAAAGGTCATTCTGCTGTTACTATTTATCATCAAGATATAGACATTAAAAATGTTTTAAAATATCAGATTTAAACTGGCCCAGTGATTATTCTATTGCTGTAAGCCAGAAATGAGGAACAAGGAACAGAAAGGAAGGAAACCATTAGAAAAAATAATAGAATAACTCAGTATTTCTTTATATAAAGAAAAATGGGCTCAGGCTTGTCAGTGTGCCATTTATTATACACTATCTTACTTTTGTTTTGCTGTTTACTTCAAATGCCAAAGAACCTCTGAATTGGCGGCGATGAATGGAAGTTTTCTGGCATGCAGCAACACCAAGTTCAAAGGAACAAATGTGATCAGCCCTAGTAAAACACGTTCCCTGTTTCATTGTATGCAGCCTCTCTTGTGTGTTTATTTAAATTCCCTCTAGTCATACAAGACAAAAATGATGAGATGCAAGTCTACCTGGTAGCCTTCTTGCAAAAACATTGCTATTTTGACCATCTCAGCAACAATAATGTATTCAAAACAGATCTTGGGCTTAATACAATCCTTGCTTTCAAGGTAGGCCAAGGTTATAATAGAAACGTTTAAATCTTGTATGATGAATTATCTTCAAGCTTGAAAGCACTTTGAAAAAGAAAGGTTCTAAGTAAATCTGTTCTCAGATGGGATCAGTGAAGCAAAAGTAAAATAAGTTTCTTTGGTAAACAAGTCAGTAGCAGAGACAGAAGTAAAACTCATTAGTATTGTAATTTGAGGGATCTTAACCAACATTAGACAATAAAACTCCTGAAAGTGGTATTAAAGTTTAATTTCAGTAGAGCTATGAGGTTTTATAACAGCTGAAGAGAGAGATGCTTCTGCAGAAGCATTACCTTGCACTTTGCACTAGGGAACAGCTGGTTAAATGAGATATTTGGTGCCTGTTTATGTTGAGTGATAGGAGACTTGTTAAAGTTTACCTGCTCCTGAATCTCAGCAAACTAATAAGTAGGTGTTCTGGAGTACCTTGGCCATGATCTGATGGACATGGGCTGCCCTCAGGCAGAACAGGCAGTCAGAAGGCTCTTGGCTGCTTCTATAAATAACAAATGCTATTGCAAGATGTTCTTTGTGTTGTCTATGCATGAAGGCATAGCAGCCCTAGTCCAAGAAAGTCTTCTGTAAATGTATGGGTATTATACAATAACACCCCGAATGTATGTGCATGTACAGCACTGTTGGGAAAAGAGCTAAAGTATAAGATTTCACCTGCAAAGCTGAGGTGATGCCCTTTTTTACGGAATGAGTATCTGGACAGTATAGTCTACTGAGAAATGAGAAATTTTGGTGTGTAGTTAAGCATTTCCTAGATAAGGAGCTACCACTGAGAGCCTTCAGCTCTGAAAAGAGCTGCTTCTTTCTTCCTGAGCTGTCTGAAATGGACAGTATTATGATCCTGACAGTTTAAAGCAACAATTAATTGTCAATTGATAGATAATATCCTCCTTGCCCCTGTGAGAGACAACTTGTAACTCCCTGAAACAGGGGCTGTGAGAAACAGGACTGTGAGAAACTAAGACTGAGAAAAACAGCCTGAGAAAGAGATAAGTGATGGGGGGGAGCAGAGGCCCCCCGAGCTGAGGAATGTCTCAAACACTCACAAGTAACAAAATTACAGTCACGGGGTGGATTGTGTGGAGTTTGGAGCTGATAAGTGTTCCCAGATAGCACAGGATGCAGCTGGAGGAGGGAACCCTGTGAAGGCAGGACGGTTCTGCTCTGGAGCATCTTGTAAAGTTTCAAGGGCCATCTGTCCAGTGAATGACCTTTGCTTCATTATCTGCAAAATGCATATTAAAGTTGAAACCCTGCATATGCTAATGAAGATTAACAAGATCATGCTACTTACATCATCCTATGAAGCACCTTACCCCTCCCCATACATATGGGGATGGGCCCAAGGAAAGCGTGTATAAATTGAGAGGGGGTGAGGAGTGAAATATAGAAAAAAAAAAGAAGACTTGAAGAAGTGAAGAAGATGGATGCATCCCTGACAAACTCAGATGGGACCAGTGCAGGAACCCAGAGCAGTGATCTCTATTTCTCTGTTGTCTCTCTATCTCTCTTTTCTTTTTCCCCTTTTCCCTTATTAACATTCCCATAGTAACACAAGGCATACTATATCGCTTGCCATAACTTGTTATGTACTTAGCCTATTATCATGTATCCAGTTAGTACATTGTGGAAAATTAATAAATGTCTTTGAGACTTGTCTCAACTGGGGATTTACAAATCTAGAGTCACTTATCTTTCTCACCTGAGTGTGACGTGACAGGCCCCCACCTCCAGACAAGAAATTACTGGGAAAACTGAGTGACTGGTTTAAGGCTACTCCCCCTAAACCCATGGCAAAGGGATGTAGTGACAGCAGGGCATGGTTAGGATGCCCTCATGCAAAGCCACTAAGTGTGGGGCTCCAGGATAAGCAAGTATTTGCTAAAGGAAGCAGTAATAGGTGTAAATGCCTGGAGCAGGCAGGAGGACATGAGAGGAGGCCTGGCTATGTGATGGGGAATGACTGCTATGGAAAAAAGGCCCTGGAAGGGCTACCCTGGTGTACTCTTTCCCACTCTTTTTTTTCCCTTCTCCCCACTGGTGTGGCAATATATAGACCACAATGTTGGAGGTGGAAAGGGGCTGATATTTCTGAATCTGGGCCCTGGTAAAGCAACATGGCAACTCCTGACCACTGAGTGCAGGGATCAAACCCCACTGACTGTTGTTTAAACCCTGACCCCATTATGCCGTCTCACGCATATCCGTGGAGGAAGGTGGCCATGCAGCAACCCACAGACCTGCACAATATTCAAGGTTGAAACTATGTCATCCAGTCACTGTCCAAGCCTACAATACATGCTATGAGGTTACTATGATACCACAGATACATGGCACTTGGCCACCTGATGTTTAATTCCAGGCTTAAGAGTGTTTGACAGACCCTACCAGCAAACATGGTTCTGTCCATCTCCTTCCAGTCCATCTGTCATAAAACAGGTTACATAAAATGCACGCTATTTCTTGAAAGGGCCACTTTGGAAATTTCAGAGGAAGTTTTAGCTCTGAAGTTGCCACCTGAAAGTCTCTGTCTTCCACCAGTTGTCACCCTGGTCTCTGATAACTAAATAGTTTCAAATCCTTAAACAGAGGTTAATCAGCTCTTCCAAATCCTGTCTCTTTAGTCAGTTTAGGGCAACTTGGATATCAAGACTGTGCCAGGTGATTGCTTGTGCACTTTACCATCTTGCTGAGCCCCCAGACCTTGCTATATTACTGGGAAAACAACTTAATCGCATGTGATGTATGAAAACCTTACTGCTTTTGAACTTTAAATTTTCAATTTTGGTAAATGCCTTCTTGTTCTTGAATGAGAACTGGCAGAACAAGCACCCGCTAGCTACTTTGGATGGTGAATTATTTCTATTTCTCACCAGGAATAACCTTACTGGGAACAGAGAGGTGCTAAAGAGCACCCAGCTCCCTTTTGGCAGTGGCAGATGCTACTGCACCTTGGCCAGAGTCTGCTGATACGACTCTCAGTGTTGCCATACAGATAGATACCGCCTGCATCCAGCCCGGGAGCCCTTCAGGTTAGCAGTCCCTGTCTCCTCAGCATCTCTTCAGATTAAGTTTCGACAAAAGGAGTCACCTCTAAGAGATGTTTGTTTTCCCAAATCCCTGCTTTGATGCAAGAGAGCAAGAATGATTGCAGGCAAGTAATGGCCTGATCTGAGCAAGTTGACGGAGAGGAGTATCTGCCTGTGGTGAGAGCCCACACCTCGCCATTGCCCCTGGCTTGTCTGCTTGGGCTCTGTGTGTAGCAGCCCTTTGGCAGCCCTCAGGGAGCAGCTGGGGGCTGGAATGACCCTTGATAACAATGAGGAGAATAAATAGAATTCGTGGCTGCCTTTCATCACAGGGGAGGGGAAAAGAATTTCTTTCTGAGGATCCTCAGTTGGCCCCAGCCTATTGTAACTACAAAGATGGTGTTTGTCTTTTTTCAGTCCTTAGGAAAACTGAATGACTGTCACCAGACATGCTCTAAAAATATCCAGGCAGATCTCCGGACTGCTCTGGGGAAGCAGTGAGCTCCCTGCAAGAGATGACAAACCAGGCTCAGATCACAGCAGATCCCAGGTCATGGCTGCCAAGTGCTGCTGCCCTCATTGCTTGCAGAGTGCTAGCAATTTAGAAGTGCTAATCAAAACTTTGGAGCAGTAACTTGTCCTTCAGCTAAGCGGGAGGAGATATAAGGAATAAACAAATTTCTCAGCCCATTGCTTTCATTTAGGCAAACTTTGATCTTGTGTCCACCTTCTGAAAAGATTGCCTAAATGAACAGTGACTTGTGGTCACTGTGGCTTTGTCCCGCACTTTTTTCCCTGCCCTTGTCACTCTTCTTTTCCTTGCACAAATAGAAAAAGCAGGTTTGTCCTTAAGTGAACTCAGATGTCAGCTTGTACCTGTAGTTCTTGGCCTCTACATCGTTGTATCGATTCATACCAGCTGGTAGATCAATCTACTTTTCTAATTACAAGATTTAGATACAATACATGAAACTGGTTTGTAAAGACAACATTTTCCTGTATTTTTATCTCTACTGGGAGAAGAGTTTTCTATTTTCCATGTTGTTAGTTTCACTTTTTATCAAAGATAGATTTATGCATTCAGCAAAACACTTGAAAATTATCATAAAACCTGTGGAGAGGGGGATGAAGGAGATAGGAAGGACTTTAAGTTTCTGTATGTGTCCAGCAACTGTTTTCTGCTTTTTTTTTTTTTTTTTTTTGTAGTGAGTAGTGGAAAACGTTCCCCTTTATACATTTGGACTGATGTACCAAGTCATAGGCAGTCTGATAGAAGTGGCAAGTGGAGTTGTTTCTCTGAGCATGTCCCACCTGAATGAACTGCCACAGCAAAATCAGGAGGAAGATGATGCACTTCCATGTGGTCTCCCAGTGATGCTCCATGTACTATTTTGCTGCACTGGTAGGCAACAATGTTTGTATTTGGGACATTCAGCCCTGTTGAAGGAAATCCTTGGAGTTCTGAGGTGGTGACACATTTGTATCTGCTAATCAGGCTGGAAGGTGAGAACTGTAGGATTTAACTGATAGCTCTCTGTGAGCTGGCAAATGTGAGACTCCCTCTGTAGTCAGTGGAGAAGAGCATCATGGGGAAGGAATCATGGAAGAAAGTTTTCAGTGTAGTGCCTGGTCCCACTTTTCCAATGATTGGAGGGAACCTGGAATTTAAACTGGTTGAAGACATGGGAGCTTAATCTCACCCCTGTCATTAAGGTTGCAAGAACTTTTGTCTCTGTTCTGTATCCCAGTCTCCTGCATGGGAAGGCAAGTCATAGAATCATAGAATCATAGAATGGTTCGAGTTGGAAGGGACCTTAAAGATCATCTAGTTCCAAACCCCCTGCCATGGGCAGGACACCATCCACTAGATCTGGTTGCTTAAAGCCTCATCCAGCCTGGCTTGAACACTTCCAGGGAGGGGTCATCCACAACTTCTCTAGGCAACCTGTGACAGTGTCTCATAAGGGAGGTTCTCCAGCCCCGTCATCATCTTAGTGGCCTTCCTCTGGACCTCATCAAGCAGGTCCATGTCCTTGTTATGTTGGGGGCCCCAGAGCTGAACACAGTACTCCAGGTGGGGTCTCACGAGAATGGAGTAGATGGGGAGAATCACCTCACTGAACATGCTAGCCACACTTCTGATGCAGACGAGGTTATAGTTGGCTTTCTGGGCTGTGAGCACACATAGCCAGTATTCCATCCACCAATACCTTCAAGTCCTTCTCATCAGGGCTGCTCTCAACCTACTCATTGCCCAGCCTGTATTTGTGCTTGAGATTGCCTTGACCCATTGCGGGATGTTGCACTTGGTCTTGCTGAACTTCATGAAGTTTGCACGGGCGCACCTCTCCAGCTTGTCCAGGTCCCTCTGGATGGCACATCCCTTCCCTCCAGTGTGTCGAATGCAACTCACAGCTTGGTGTCATCAGCAGACTTGCTGAGTGTGCACTCAATCCCACTGTCCATGTCACAAAGATGTTAAAAAACATCTGTCCCAACACCAGTCCCTGAGGAACACCACTCGTCACTGTTCTCCACTTGGACATTGAGCCGTTGACTACAACACTTTGAGTGTGACCATTCAGCCAATTCCTTATCTATCAAGTGGTCTATCCATCAAATCCATGTCTCTCCAATTCAGAGACAAACATGTCATGTGGGACACTGTAAAATACTTTGCACAAGTCCAGGTAGATGACGTCAATTGTTCTTCCCTTATCCACCACTGCTGTAACCCCATCGTGGAAGGCCACCAGATTTGTTAGGCATGATTTGCCCTTACTGAAGCTGTGTTGGCTGTCACCAATCACCTCCTTATTTTCCATGTGCCCTAGCATAGTTTCCAGAATGATCTGCTCCATGATCTTGCTGGGCACAGAGGTGAGCCTGACTGGCCTGTAGTTCCCTGGGTTTTCCTTTTTTCCCTTTTTAAAAATGGGGGTTATGTTTCCCCTCATTCAGTCAGTGGGAACTTCATTGAACTGCCATGACTTCTCAAATATGATGGGTAGTGGCTTGACTCAGGAGTTACCTCAGGACCCCTGGATGTATCTCATGAAGTCCTGTCGATTTGTGAACCTTCAGGTTCCTTAGCTGGTCTTGAACCTGATCTCCTGGTGGTTCTTCAGTCTCCCAGTCCCTGCCTTTGCCTTCTGCATCTTGGGCAGTGTGGCTGGAGCACTTGCTGGTAAAGACCAAGGCAAAAAAGTCATTGAGTACCTCAGTCTTCTCCATGTCCCAGGTAACCAGGTCTCCCTTTTCTTTCCAGAGAGGGTCCACATATTCCCAAGTCTTTTATCACTGACATAAGTCCCCAGTGCTCTAGGGTTGACACATACTTCATCAATGTGCTGAACCTCACCTCTCCCACAAGTAGATGCACCTGCTCTCAATTGCTTGTGTAAGCAAAGTTTGGAGATCATATATTACTCAAAAAGCAGCACATTCTGTATCATGGACTGAGGCTTGCTTTGCTTTATGGAGGTTACTTTTTCATGGCTATCTTGTCAGCATGCATCAGCTTGGCAAACAATAAGTTTGTTGAAGGGAATAACAGTGCATATATATTTAGAAAGAGGGCACTTAGCTAGATGTTTCTGACCCAAAGTGACTAATTGCTTCTGATAAAGGACTGGGAGACATTTGCATCAGTGGTTTCTGAAAGTCTGCAGCTCCTGGTGTTGTGCCGACAGATAATGAATGAGGATGCTGCTGAACAGGGATGTAAACAAAAATGATGGCAAGTTAAACTTCATCATGGTTAAAAACCAGGAGATAAAACAAACAGAGAGCAGTGCTTCGGAAATGTAAAAGGATAAAAATGTTCAGAGAAGAGAAATGATACTGTCTGTCTTCCAGGATTGCAATAAAACAAGTAATAAAATGCATAAATACCGTGTCATTAGTATGAGGTTCCAAGTGCTCTACAAACATTTTAATTAATAGCTCACAGAATAGTTGTGAGCCAGAAGAGTACCATCAGCCTGTCATAGCCCACATGGACAGGAGAATTCAAACTGCTGTTTGTCTCTTTAAAGAGGAGAGATAAATTGTAGACACAAACCTTTGATTTTTTACTTTTTTTTTTTTTTTTCTTTTTTCAAAATCCTGGTTTCCTGAACACAGGAGAAATGAAATGAGTAATAACAGCCCTATTCTCTGTTCAAGAACCACCCCATGTCTTAACTCAAAAGTTCTTAATTTTCTCTCCAGGATGAGCTCTTGGACTCATTCAGCATGATCCTTCACATTTTTATGCCCCCAGATTTCTTCTCTTGACTCCTTGCTCACAGTTCTAGTATAAGAATCAGCCAAACCATTTCAGTGCACCTATCTTTTGTTTCATACAGTGATATACTTGTGGTGGAACTGTTACTGGTTTATCTTTTTATTTGCATAAGGAACTTAGCTGTTTCTACCAGGATCCTACAAATGGAAAGATGATGAAGTCCCTGTATTTCTTATCTGGGTCAATTGGTTTCCTAAATGCACAGATCACCTTCAAGCTTTTTGGTTTTTGGGTGGCTTGGAGAGATACCCCAGAAATGAGGATGTCAGCCCTTGGAAGACCCTTCTTCTCCCTCAGCTCTCCAGCTTTCTGTGTTTCACATTGAAGCCACACAGCTGCAGTGACTACTGAACATTGCTGGATGTTTTCTGCTTTTCTACATCCCTCGCAGACCACTCCTTTTTACAGGACCTATCAAATACAGCTCCCCCAGACTCTTCTTGTGCTCTATGCCTCCCCTGGAAAATGAGATCAAGAGGCATTACAGTTGCTACCCAACAGGTTCAGAAAACCCAAAGTGCTCTTACACCTTCCTTTAATCATTAACTCAGAAGACCAGTCTAAGACAACTAAAATGGAGCCTGAGAAGATCCTGGCAGATAGAAACCTTGGTGTAAAGGACTTTGATGTCAGCAAGAGGCTTGCTTTCGACAGAGCTGAGGGGCTGTTGCTTTGTCCCCTTTTTAAGGCAGTCCTGAGCTCAGGATGACTTTCTAGTAGTGAATCATCTGTGTGCCCCCAAAGGGCAATTCCAACTACATCAAATGAGGTGAATAATTTTTAGGAATGACAAAAACTGTATTGCACAGGGGGACCAAGTCTTTAAACAGGGACAAGATGCTGCTACATCCCTCTTCCATCAAATAGTGCTCAGACACTCATCTCAAACATGGGAAGGTGCTTTAGGATTCAGGGCAGAGAGATAAACCATGTCTTTGCCCCTCTCAAGCTACTGCCATGGCCAGTAAACCACAAATCTTCCCAGCACATGGGTCTCAGTCTGGTCAGTTGTTTGGCTTAGCAGGGCCTGAGGCACACAATGGGCAACGTGAAACAACTATTTGCCCAAATGCTCTTTTCAGGGCTGCCCATATCTGAGAGTTGCACATTTTAGGAGTGCAGCTGAGCAGCTGCATAGCCAAATGCAAATGGTATGTTAATTAAGTGGACGTAGGTAGGAGAACTTTTTTCTCTTCTTCTTGTAAGTCCAGGAGCGGGTGATCCCCTTTACCTCAGTGATGCCTTGGCACCTTCTTAATTCACCATACCCTACCCTGCAATAAAATGACTGGGATTACACAAACTCAGCACCTGTGAAAATACGAACCAATTATTTTTATAAGCCAGCAGTGAGTTCCTATCAAAGAGCCTCCTGACAGCAACTGTGTTGTTTAGGAAAGGGTTTGTGGGACACAATAATTATGTCAAGTTGTCCCAGCTCTGTAGAGACATGGCATACAGAAATGGCTTTGAATGTGCTTTAGAAATGCATCTGGTCACGTTCTCCTTCCTGGCAATGCTCTCCAGGGATTCTGGAACAGGAGGGAGATGACAGTGAAATGCTGGTGCTGGTGTCAAGGTGCAATCCACACTTAGTTGACACCAACAGTGGTGCTATCCACCATGCCAGGAGAAACCATATGATTAAATATGAAATGATCACGGGGCATTTCACTGCTCAGAGGTGTTTGTTTGTGTAGAACTGTGTGGCTGTTTCGGAAAAATCATTTTCTTGCTCTGTCAGGGCTTGCATGGGAATGGGACTTAAGGAAAAGACGTCATACCAGTGTTTGCCTGGTAAGAACTCACAAACAGCAGAGGAGCAGTGGAGGGCAGCAAGCAGAGACCAGGGCAGGGCCGAGCCCTGATGGATCATCCACTGCCACAGACACAGCTGGCGGCATCCCCTGAGCCTGGTTCCTTTGGGTACCGGGGCATCCCCCGATTGCTTGTAGCGAGGGCTGTAAGACTCCCCGCTGTGCAGATTGTCTCCCCAAGTTTTCCATCTCTTCCTGGCAGCAGGCAGGCACAGTCAGCTGCGTTACAGCCTGGGTTTAGAGGAGAAGCAATTCCTGCTGCGAACCAAGGCTGGCTCCAGCAGCTCTCTTGCGAGCCCTAGTGATAGCAGGACCTGCCTGCAGACAGACGGGGACCCTGAAACACATGCCTGTTCTCACAGAAAGCACTTGCTAGGAGAAAAAGGAAAATGTTTCATCCCTATGCTAAACAGATTTCTTTTCCCATCCTTCTCTTCTCAGAGAAGATCGAAGCACCAGAGAACATCACTGACCTCCACAACGGTCTGCAGAGCTGAAAGTCTTGTACTACATTCATCCCCAAGACAGAGATAAGAAAGGGGCCAAGACAGAAATAAAGGAAGGCAGAGATAGTTGGAATAAAAATGAATATTGCTTCCTATGACATCAAAAATCCCACGACATTTGCATTCAGAGGATTGTGGATCTGGTAGCAGAGCCATTTAGTCCTCCTTCCACGAAGCGGTGAAACACATGCTTTCACCCCAGTGAATGGTTGTGTGGAACAAGGACGGGCACCTAACTGCTGTCCTGAATGGGGCTGCAGTTCCCACCTGAAAACTTGACTTTCTACTGGACCTCAGAGTGGAAACTATGTGATGCTGTTATGAGTTTTATTTGTTCCAGGGGTCTTTTGTCCTTCTTTTTATCACATGCTCAGTGTAAGTCTTGGAAATTGGGATGCTGAGTATCGATACCCACACAAAGGTAGCTCAGGTGGCTTCTTTTTCAAGTAATGTTTTCGTAACTGCAAATTTGCTTTACAGGCAAGTCTGGTTCAATGGAAAAATCAAACACCCAGTGATTCATATCCAGGTTCACATCACCAGGCAACTGGTGAGGGGGAAAGCAGAACATGTAACGTGTTTCTTAATTCAAGGAATGTCTCATTTGCCATTCCTGGATTAGAGCACAATTACTTTTTAATCTGAAAACTGGAATTAGTGACTGGCAAATATTGTTAAGGGCAATATCTGCCTGGTGCACGCTCCCAGTGAACTTGCCTCTGTTCTAAACAGGTCAGATCAAAAGACAGTTCGTGTATCTCTTCAAATCCAGCACCAGTCTCTCAGTAAGTGAATTTCTGAAACCTGTCAGGATATTGCTAATGGAGTTTCTGAACAAATAACATGTAATTCAGGCTTTTTCTCTCTCATCTGATGAAATTAGAATGAATATGACAGGAGGTGAACAGAAACCAGACTCAGACAAGGATCTGAAAGCATGTGTGTGCACATGTACTTATATATATACATACATACACTGCTAATTTTTATATTCATCTTCAGGAGTTAATGTAAATCTTCTTAATTTTGCTTGTTGACATTAACTAGGTAAATTTAAAAAGAAAATTTGCACTTGATGGGGCAAGTTCTGGTCTCGTGTGGTACAGAGGACTATATTTATATTTATACCACAATAAAACAAACAAAAAGGTTTTCTGTATTTGTATTTATGCCATAATAAGTGAGATCAGCATTTGGCAAAAAAAGATACTCTGATTATGATAAAACAAACCTCTCAGTCTTCTTTAAATAAAAAGACATTTTCCATCTGGCTAGTACTAGGTCTGAAAAGGCAGTTTTCTTCATGAGGAACTTCCAAAACTGATAAGTCTGAAAGTTCAAAGTTTCCATCTTGTTCTCAGCCAACTTCTTTTTTTATTGACAGTGTCTGGGCTAGCTATAGGAATAGAGCAACAAATCTGTTCTTCCTGGGTTTCTAACTGCTGCAGTCTTCTAAAAAGCTGTCTGGCAAGGGTACTGGATTTATCTTCAGGAGTGAAATTTAAGTAGTTTGGAGACAAAACAGTTGAACACAGGCCTCATTTTTCTTTTAATACAGGCAGCAAGAGGTTTCCCACTGGTTTAAAAAGAAAGCAAGCTGAATATGCTTCATCTAGGCTTACATACAAGTGTCCAAGCAGACAACTCATCATTCCAGGAAAAATCACCCAGTTTACTCCAAACAGAATGTGAAAAGGAAGCCAAAGAGACAAAAATGTCAACTTCACCCTGTGTCAAGATGATCCTCTTTATTGACATGACTATATTGTACCTTACCCAGTGATAACGCAGCTTCTGGTTCAAATCACTCATCGGGGATGCTCAAGATAATGTACAGATATTCATTTTATCTCCCAAAACTTGTATGTGGGGAGCATAAAATAACAGATGGGGAAAACAAGGACAGAAATTTCAAGTTCTCAGAGATATTTGCATTCTCATTCCTTAAATCAGTGGGGGAATCCCTGGTCTTGACTCCCAGATACTCTTTCCAAATAATCATCTTCTCCTTACAGAGAGGCATCCTCCTTCAGCTCATAGGAATTGTCTTCAACCCACAGCATCCCAGCTAAACATCACCTCTGATCCTCAATTGTATCTCCCACAGTCAGCAATTAAAGGGCAAGACAAAGCAGTCCAGGTGATTCTGGGTGAGGGACATCTTAGTCCTGCCTTGTTGCACAGGCTTGACAGACCGTGCAACAGCCTGAATGGCTGAAGCAGACCTCTGGACAACACTTGGAGAAGTACCTGCTCTCCTGATGGCCCAGTCTGGGCAACAATGGTGAAAGATTTGTGGGTTCTTCTCAAAACACAGCCTTGTTTTTTAGTTTTCTTATGTTGAGTTTTATATTAAGGTAATAAAATGAGAACAAAGAACTTTATTATCAAGAAACCACTTTTATCTTGGTCTGGTTAAAATATTCCCATGAAATTATACTTAACAGGACTGAAAATACCCACCCAATTGCCAGTGGCATTTAAAGCTCCACCAAAGCCTTTAACATATAAATAAAAATACAAATCAATTTAGCATCTAATGTATCACTTTTTGATTTCCATGTACTTTCATAACATCAACTTATTAATTTCCATAACTGCCAATAAAGTGTTTTACAGATGAGAAAAGTCATAAAGAGAATCTGTTAAGAGGCTAGATTTAAGGCTGTAAGATGACTTTTGGCTTTTTCAAAAGAACATTAAATACTTGAGGTCCTGTGGCAAAAATCTGCGATTATATTATAATTAAAAAACAGAGAACAGAGGAGGAACACCAATGTTTAGCAACTTGTAAATCTCCTACAGAGATCTATAGGGCAGTGCTGCCTGCCTGGTGGCTGATTTGAAGGTGAGAGGTACAAATCCACGTCCTATCTTCCTCAGTGCAAGCCAAACCTAGAAACTGCTGCAAAATATCAGTAAAATGGCAAGTATCAATATCAATAAAATGGCACGTAGTATGAAGATCTGCTCATAAAACCAGACTGTAGTTTTAAAATAGCTTTTGGCTCTGTTCCTTTTGTGGGATTCATACTTCTACTAAATTAAAGTTTGACACAGGCACTTTGATATATTAAGTCACAGTTTATTATAAAAATCCCATTGCCTCTTTCAAAATATGAAATATTATCTCAACTAATCCTGTTATCGTCCATTATTTCGGCTATTCATTAGCATATGGTTTTATCTGCTTTATGTGATAAGCTCTGTTACAAACTTCCAAGGTGCTTTGCTATGCAGCTTTAGGCCTGGATAAACTTCTCAAGATCTCATATTTCATCTAACAGTTTGGGGGTGTGTGTGTGTGTGTTAGGTTGCTAACCCAGAGCTTGCTCGACACCCTACCCCACCACCCTCCCCACCACCCCAATATGAGCTGTTTTGGAGTTCTGCATTTTTCTTACTTTCCCTTCTGAGTGAGGTTTTCTCTAACAGCCAGATGGCTGCTAGAAAACAGGAAGGCCTGTAGGTGGTCTTCATGATTAATATTTTAGTAGATTGGTACAGCTGCTTATTCAATGGTCAAATAAAGATTACGTCAGGCTACAGAAAACATGCAATTAACTAATAAACTGTAACTGTGCATTTTTTATATTTGTTTTCATTTTGATCTGCTGCTTATAGCAGAAACAAGAGCAGAGGACTTTATAACACATATGTTTTTAAACCTGATTAGTTATGGTCTTTTATAGCTTCAGTCAATAAATAGATTGAACCAAGCTGGTCTTCTGAAGTCATATATATAAATTGATCACTGATACTCCACAAGCTGTGAACCACTTTGAGATGCAAGAAGTACTGCATTAATCCACTGATAGAACCAGTAAAAGAATGCTTATTTTAGAAGTAGATATTCACAACTTTATATGAAGCTTGCAGATCAGTTTGGTATCCATCCCTAGCACAGATAGTTCCTCTCTGGAGCATCTAACAGCTGGCTAAATTGGATCCATTGCTAACTGGTCAGTCCCATAAGTGGGCAAGGCAACACAGAAAAATATTAAAGTGCTACAAGGAGAGAAGTAGTGCAAAATGAAACAGTCATTTGAAAATTAAACAGATGGGATAGAGTCTTTTCACCTCCCTGCAAGATTCAAGACAAAACCAAAACCAGAAGCTAAACCAAATTGTTCTTTGGAGCTCTAAATGTATCTTATTCTGCCAGATTGCAAAACAAAGTTTATTCTCCTATACCTTTTTTTTTTTTTTTTTTTTTTTTAAAGTAAGAATTTTGGAATGGGTAACCTTAATCTGTGTGATTAAGACTAACAATATGTCATTTGTTTCTATAAAAAACATATATTTAATTTAGGGCAACACATATTCCGAGTATTTTTTTTAGAATATTTACAAAAGTAATTTCAGGGAAAAGTACAATCAGTATTTGTGATTGTGGTGGGTTGACCCTGGCTGGACACCAAAGCTGCTCTGTGACTCCCCCTCCTCAGCTGGACAGGGGAGAGAAAATATAATGAAAGGTTCATGGGTTGAGATAAAGACAGGGAGAGATCATTCACCAATTACCATCATGGACAAAACAGACTCGACTTGGGGAAATTAGTTTTATTTATTACCAATAAAATCAGAGTAGGATAATGAGAAATAAAACCAAATCTTAAAAACATCTTCCCCCACCTCTCCCTTCTTCCTGGGCTTAACTTCACTCCAAAATTTCTCTAACTCCTCCCACATAGCAGTGCAGGGAGATGGGAAATGGGTGCTGTGGTCAGTTAATCACCCATTGTTTCTGTCACTTCTTCCTCCTCAGAGGGAGGACTCCTCACACTCTTCCTCTGGTCCAGCATGGGGTCCCTCCCACAGGAGACAGTCCTCCACAAAATTCTCTAACATGAGTCTTTCCCACAGGCTGTAGTTCTTCATGAACTGCTCTAGTGTGAGTCCCTTCCATGGACTGCAGTCCTTCAGGCACAGACTGTTCCAGCACAGGTCCCCCCCATGGGGTCACAAGTCCTGCCAGCAAACCTGCTCCAGTGTGGGCTCCTCTCTCCATGGGGCCACAGGTCCTGCCAGGAGCCTGCTCCAGTGTGGGCTTCCCACAGGGTCACAGCATCCTTCAGGTGTATCCACCTATCCATGGGGTCCTCCATGAGCTGCAGGTGGGTATCTGCTCCACCATGGACCTCCATGGGTGCAGGGGCACAGCTGCCTCACCATGGGCTGCACCACGGGCTGCAGGGGAATCTCTGCTCTGGCGCTTGAAGCACCTCCTCCTCCTCTTTCTTCACTGACTTTGGTGTCTGCAGAGTTTTTTCTCTCACATATTCTCACTCCCATCTCTTGGCTACTATTATGCAGCAGTTTTTCTCCCTTCTTATATATGTTATCCCAGAGGTGCCACCACCATCACTGATGGGCTCGGCCTTGGCCAACAGTGGGTCTGTCTTGGAGTCGGCTGGCGTTGGTTCTGTCAGACATAGGGAAAGCTTCTAGCAGCTTCTCACAGAAGCCCCCTCGCTACCAAAAGTCATGGTTTGGTGCCACTGGTTTGCCATGAAACCAGTACAGTGATGGAAAGAGACACAGGTATAGCAAAGCATAGAAACAGGCAGAAGATGTACACAATCCCCTTTATGGTCATCTTTACCACTAAACTCTGTAATTATGGTTGGTGAACACTACCGTTCATGAGTCTCAATTAGAATTGATTGTTAAAGAGATCTATCTGAGGCATTTGTCTTCATGGGAGAATTAATGTAGAGGTTACCTCCTATATGCAGTTTCACACCCTTAATTTCTTATTAAGATTAGACTGCAGTTAAATTTAACCCTAACTGATAATGAATTGCTGTGTTGGCTGTAGACTGTTCCTAAACAAGAGTCTCAAATATTGAGCAGTTTTAATCCAGTGAAAGGACCTGTGCACTAAAGCAGGCATGTTTGTGAGTCTGATAAATATATATATATATATGTCAAAGTATGACAGCCATTTTGTTCCTTGAGTTAATCCTTGTTTTGCCTTGGCCTAAGGTACAGACATTCATTATGGTTGCCTGCTCAGAAGAAGAACAATGCAGAGATGCCATCAGGGTGTACTGGGTTAATGACTGGCAGGCACCCATCAAGTGACTCTCTCATTCCCCCTTTTTAACAAGACAGGGGGATAAAATGAAAAACTCATAGGTCAATTTAAGGACAAGCTTGAGAGTCGACTGAAGGACAGAGAGATTGCTTACCAGTTACCATCACGGGCAAAACAGGTTCGACTTGTAGAAGATTAATTTAATTTCTTGACAATTAAATGAATAGAGTAGGATAGTGAGAAACAAACACAGAACTAAAACCACCTGTTCTCTTTCTTCCCAGGCTCACTCTTTCATTCCAGACTCCTCTATCTCCTCCCTTCTGAGTGCAACAGAGAAATGCGGGTTGGGGATTGTGATCAGTCTATAATGCTTCATTTCTACTGCTTCTTTGTCCTCACAGTCTTCCCCTGCTCTAGGATGGGTCCCTCCCACAGGATGCAGTTTTTTGAGAACTACTCCAGCATGAGTCCTTTCCATGGGGTGTAGTCCTTCAGGAATGAACAACTTCAGCGTGAATCCCACATGGGCTGCAGCTTCTGCCAGAAGACCTGTTCCAGCATGGGGTCCTCTCCATGGGCCAGAGTTCTTGCCAGGAGCTGGTTCCAGCATGGGCTCTCCATGGAGTCACAACTTATTTCAGGGGACATCCATCTGCTCCAGCGTGGGGTCTGCCACAGGCTGCAGGTGGAGATCTGCTCCACCATGGACCTCCACAGGCTGTAGGGGAACAACCTGTGTCACCATAGTCTTCTTCACAGTCTGCAGCTAAATCTCTGCTCTGGCTCCTGGAGCACCTCGTCTGTTTCTCTCACTTTTTCTCACTCCTCTCTCACAGGTGCTTCACAGTGGCTTTTTCCCTCACTGAAGTATGTAATCATAGAAGTGCCACCAGCATTGCTGATGGACGCTGCCTTGGACTGCAGTGAGTCCATCTTGAAGCTAGCTGGAGCTGGTTCTGAGACTGGGGCAAGCCCCTGGTCTCAGCCCAGAGGGGACACCCCTGCAGTCCTTCACATCCCCTCTCCATTACCAAAACTTTGCCATGTAAACTCAATACACAGGGAGCAGTCAGTAATCATCAGTTTGATTGTCACAGAATCACACAGAATCACAGAATCGTCTAGGTTGGAAAAGACCTTGAATATCATCTAGTCCAACCATTAACCTAGCACTGACAGATCCCAACTACACCATATCCCTTAGCGCTATGTCAACCTGACTCTTAAACACCTCCAGGGATGGGGACTCCACCACCTCCCTGGGCAGCCCATTCCAATGCCTAACAACCCGTTCTGTAAAGAAATGCTTCCTAATATCTAGTCTAAACCTTCCCTGGTGCAACTTGAGGCCATTACCTCTTGTTTTAATGCTTATTACTTGGTTAAAGAGACTCATCCCCAGTTCTCTGCAACCTCCTTTCAGGTAGTTGTAGAGGGCGATGAGTTCTCCCCTCAGCCTCCTCTTCTCCAGACTAAACAACCCCTGTTCCCTCAGCCATTCCTCGTACGACATGTGCTCCAGACCCTTCACCAGCTTCGTTGCCCTTCTCTGGACACGCTTGAGTAATTCAATGTGCTTTTTGTAGTGAGGGGCCCAAAACTGAACACAGTCATCGAGGTGCGGCCTCACCAGTGCTGAGTACAGGGGTAAGATCCCTTCCCTGTCCCTGCTGGCCACACTATTTCTGATACAGGCCAGGATGCCATTGGCCTTCTTGGCCACCTGGGCACACTGCTGGCTCATGTTCAGCCGGCTGTCAATCAACACCCCCAGGTCCCTCTCTGACTGGCAGCTCTCCAGCCACTCCTCCCCAAGCCTGTAGCGCTGCTGGGGGTTGTTGTGGCCAAAGCGCAGCACCCGGCATTTGGCCTTATTGAAACT
The DNA here is from genome assembly GCF_047716275.1 of Strix uralensis. NCBI lineage: Eukaryota > Metazoa > Chordata > Aves > Strigiformes > Strigidae > Strix > Strix uralensis. The sequence continues at coordinate 165,037,878 of NC_133972.1, forward strand.
CCTACAGTTGGCCTTAGCCCATCGCTCCAGCCTGTCCAGATCTCTCTGCAGAGCCTCCCTACCCTCGAGCTGATCAACACTCCCACCCAACTTGGTGTCATCTGCAAACTTACTGAGGGTGCACTCCATCCCCTCATCTAGATCATCAATAAAGATGTTAAACAGGAGTGGCCCCAAAACCGAGCCCTGGGGGACACCACTCGTGACCGGCTGCCAACTGGATTTAACTTCATTCACCACAACTCTTTGGGCCTGGCCATCCAGCCAGTTTTTTACCCAGCAAAGTGTGTGCCCATCCAAGCCATGAGCAGCCAGTTTTGCCAGGACAATGCTGTGGGAAATGGTGTCAAAGGCCTTACTGAAGTCAAGGTAAACTACATCCACAGCCTTTCCCTCATCCAATAAGCAGGTTGCCCTGTCATGGAAGGAGATCAGGTTTGTCAAGCAGGACCTGCCTTTCATAAACCCATGCTGACTGGGCCTGATCATCTGGGTGTCCCGCATGTGTTGTGTGATGGTACTCAGGATGAGCTGCTCCATCAGCTTCCCGGGCACCGAAGTCAAGCTGACAGGCCTGTAATTTCCCGGATCATCCTTCTGACCCTTCTTATAGATGGGTGTCACATTGGTCAATTTTCAATCTGTCGGGACCTCCCCGGTCAGCCAGGACTGCTGATAAATGATGGAAAGCGGCTTGACGAGCACCCCAGCCAGCTCCTTCAGCACCCTCGGGTGTATCCCGTCTGGTCCCATAGACTTGTGTGTGTCTATGTGATGCAGTAGGTCACTGACTATCTCCTCCTGGAATGCGGGGGGGTCGTTGTCCCAGTCTCTGTCTTCTGGCTGAGGAGGCTGGATTCCCTCAGTACAACTAGTCCTGTTATTAAAGACTGTCCTTCAACTGTCTTCTCAGTCTTCTGGGATTAAAGGCAGCCTATGTAGTCGACATTTTGGAGATGTCTAGGTTTTCAGTCTGGACACATGCAGACATGCTAGAATTGATGTTAGAGATGCTTCTTCAGGTGGAGTGTGTACAGACTTCATGTGAATAAGAACTGGTAGAAAGGATGAAGGCAAGTGGCATTCTATGCAGTCTGAAAGCTTGGAGGATTTATACTTGTAAAGATGACTCACCACATAAAATTTTGGAATGGGATTTCTGTTATTTTTCAGATATACACATACCTCTTTCCTGGTCTGAAAGAATAAATTGTGTGGTGTTAAGATATTGTTCTGCTGTGTCATTGCACAGTCTTGTTCTCCAAATCCACAACAAGGTTGCTGATTGAATGTAGGATGGGGTAAGCCACAGAGAAGTTTAGGTCTTCTCAGGATAATAGTCCATGTACACCACAAGCCAGCAAACATGAATTTAGATATATGCTCTACAGTGCATGCAGAACGTGTCCAGTTACATCCAAATGATGACTGTAGAGGCAGTCCTCAAACCTTTCTGAGGCAGCCACATGGAGACAGAGCACTCCTTGATTGAACTTGCACTGGGATCATATCTTCTGAAGAATAAACTTAGCCACTGATACCACGCATATCCTTGCAATGCTGGGTTATGGCAGCGTGCTTAAGAATCCACTGAATCAGAGCCCTAGGGTGGTTTTTGTATGAACTGGAAGTATCAATTGAATATGACAGCATGGATGTCACTCTGAAACCCACTTTTTTTTTTTTTTAGCAATGTCTGTTTCAGTTCAAATTTGCACACTGTCAGCTTTGCTGGAGGAGTCCCTTTCTTGGAAGTTCTTTAGCTTATCATTTTTCATGGCATGTGTTGCACTGTAATAGTAAAAGTGTTATCCTGAGAACAGTGTTCTGTGGGTGCTCTCCTGCAAAGTGAATTTTCCTCATCCTCAGTTCTGCTGTCACTTAGCAACCAAGAGGATAACCAGTGAAACTCTAAATATTACCTTGTCAAGGAGATCAAAACACAAAATGAACAATGAAATTGTTTGGGAAACTACCTCGTCTTCTTTTCTTTTTTTCCCTTGCTTCAGCACCTGTCAGTGGCAGATGCACAAAAAATTGCTAATCATAGTGAATTTATGCTGCAGTCTAAGGATCTAGAAGATAGCTCCAGGGATGGATGCCTTTCAATGCTCTTTAAGTCAAAAACGGTCCAAGGATATATGGAGGTGGATCTGCTGAAGACAGGACTATGGCTTAGCATAATATCACTAGTTATCACTACCACCTTTACCTCCTGATGTGATCAAAGGTTTTGTTCACAATGCTCCGTGAAACCTCACCTACTGGAAGGGTTACATAAAGAACACATCAAGATTAGGTCTATGCAAGAGTTTTAGAGAAATAGGATATAATAGTAGATAGGGACTGTGACAAGGATTTGGAAGAATTGGGTCCCACTGCCTTAACCCATCATTATTGCCTTGTGGTTTGACTTCCTAGATCACTCAGGCCACAGAGGTTTACTCAGTGATTCTGTTTCACATCCCTGACTGAGTTAAAAAATATCTTTTTAGAGAGGCAGAGTGGCGCAGAGTATGCATTTAAAGGGTGATGGTTATTTAATCGTGTTGTAAAAAAAGATTTTCAGTGCTTAATTATCCATTAAAACAGGCTATTTTATTTCCACTCTGAATTTGCCTGCCTGTAAAAGAGACTGTATTCTGTTCTTTTCTATTACATTAAACAATCTTTATAGTGGTCATTTTTTCCTCATGGAAGCATTTAGACTGTCATCAAATCATCTTCTTACCTTCCTTTTGATAAGCTTCTCTACTGACCCTCTTTAATCTTCCTCCATAGTGTTGTCTCCAACATTTCCTTAGACTGTTCTGGAACCTTTGTTTTTTAGAAACTAAGAAAATGAACAAAAAAAATCACACAAAATTTATGGTTGGTGGCATCCATCATTCTCCAAGTGCAAACCTTAGTACGGGGCTCAGTATCCTAGCACTGAGCTCTTCATGTAAATGTAATATTGTCTTCCTTTTCCTGATTAACATTTATTTTCTACAGCTGGGTATGAGGCTTGGTTTCTTTAGTTATTTATTACAAAAAAAGTCAGTGTTCATCTGGTTACCCTCAGGGAAGTCTGAGTTGCTTTTTTCTAAAACACAGTTCCTTATTATGAAAATGCATCTCAGTCACTATGATGAACCTTGATGTAGCCTGTGTTAAATAACATATTACATGAGTCCATCTTGCATATGTTCTAGATCACACTATATAATTCAGCTTCCCTTAGATAAACTTATCAGGTTTTGGGTTATTCTGTAGCTCTATTGTTTATGTTTTATCATTTCTTCTGGCTAATAGCTAGTGATCATAGACTATAAGGTTAGAATGGACTTCAGTAGGTCACCTAATCCATCCTGCTGAACACAGGCAATTAATGTCTAAGAAAAGTCCCAGTGAGGTTCAGTGGCTGTCTGACTGAAGACACTCCAGTTTCACAGCTAGGTATGATGACAAGCATTTCCACCTGCCCATCTTGAATTCTTAGTGCAAGTGATCAGGTACCTTCTTGTGACTGGATCACTTGGAGGTGGCCTTCAGTGCCAGTCCCCAGCAAGGTCCCAGGTCATGCTTTTGAAGCTGGAGACCTTTAGTGACCTCACATCAGCACCGTTGTCACCTGGCACTCTAGTGAGTTGGCTGGCAGAATTTAAGACAGACAAGCAGTTCCCTCAAGATGTGGTTCTGGGATTTCATCAACTAATGGCCCAAACAGGCAAGGCTTGAGAGGAGAGGGTTAAAAAATGGCAGCAGTTACTGCTGTGGAAGAGTATGCTGGCATCACAGCAGAGGTCTGTGCAGGGGCATTGCAGTCTTAGGCTGCAACTGAACCTGACGATCTTAATGTTTCCTACTAAAATCCTTGTGGATAAGCTTAACTGATTCTGATAGAGTTGTTTCTTATTAAATACGTAGAAAATGAACAGACAAACCATTTAGGAGTGTGTCTGTAGATCAGAATATGATTAAAGTAAATGAAGAAAAAGAAAAAGAAAGCATTTCTCTTCATTTTCAATTCAATTAATAACTTATGCTGCATTCGGAGTCCCTGAGGCCTCTGTGAAGAAAACATTACTGTCCCCTTTCTGCAGGCTAGAACCCAACAGGCACAGAGATAAGCTGACTTCAGGAAAGTCACACAGTCATCTCGGAATGTGTGAGCTGTGGAAAAAAACACAGGTGTCTGACTTTCATTTCTATGCACAGCTTAATAAATAGCTCCTCCATTTATTCAGAAAATACATAGGGTTCCTGTCACTGACTAAAGATTTACTTCAGCTCCAATTTGTAGCCACATGAATGATAAAATTAATCTGTAGGCAAGAACTCAACTTAAATGGCTCTGTGCAAATGCACGTAGCATGGGGACTAAATAAGAGGAGTTAGAGACACGCGCACGCCTGCGGGGCTATGATCTGATTGGCATCACTGAGACTCCAGCTCCTAAGGCTGGAGTGTTAGAATGGGACATTACAGGCTCTTTAGGAAGTACAGGCAGGAAAGACAAAGAGGGGCTGTCACCCTCTGTGTCAATGACCAGCTGGAGAGCATGAGCTCTGCCTGAGGATGGATGAGGAGCCAACTGAGAGCTTATGGGTCAGGATTAAAGGGAGGGCAGGGACAGCTGATGTTATTGTGGGGGTCTGTCACAGGCCACGTGGCCAGGAAGACTGAGCAGATAAGACCCTCTATGGAGAGATAGGAGCAACCTCAGGTTCACAAGTCCTGGTCCTCACGTGAACTTCAACCACCCCAATATCTGTTGGAAGAACAACACAGCAGGGCATAAGCAATCCAGAAAGCTCCTGGAATGCGCTGATGATAACTTCTTTTCCAAGTGGTAGAGGAGTTAACGAGGAGAGGTGCTGTGCTGGACCTTGTTCTCACTAGCAAGGAAGGGCTGGTGGGGAATGTGAAGCTCAAGGGCAGCCTTAGCTGCAGTGACCAGGAAATGCTGGAGTTCAAGATCCTTAGGGCAGCAAAGAGGGAGCTCATCAAGCTCACGACCCTGGACTTAAGGGGAGCAGACTTTGGTGTTTTCAGGGATCTGCCTGGTAGAGTAGCATGGGATAAAGCCCTGCAGGGAAGAGGGGCCCAGGAAAGCTGGTTGATGTTCAAGGATCACCTCCTCCATGCTCAGGAGTGATGCATCCCAACAAAGAGAAAGTCAGGTAAGAATGCCAGGAGGCTGCATGGATGAACAAGGATCTCTGGCTAAAGTGTTAATAGATTATCCTAAACTGATACGAACCACGTGTCAACCTGGATTCTTCTTGGGATGCAGTTGGTATAAAAGGGACACACAGCATTGAGCAATATCTGAAACCTTCAAATTGCACACCTCTCTGTTTTTATCCAACCTTCTCACTTGTTTTCTGTATCTGCAGAAGCACTGAGCCTAATGTGATCTCTCTTCCATCTGTTTTGGAGTCTTTTATGGGATGGGTTAACCTTGACTGGACATTGGGTGCCCACTAAGCCGCTCTATCACTCCCCTCCTCAGCTGGACAGGGGGAAAACGTTATGATGAAAGGCTCATGGGTCCAGATAAGGACAGGGAGAGATCACTTACCAGTTATCATCATGGGCAAAACAGACTCAACTTGGGGAAATTAGTTTAATTTATTAACAATAAAATCAGAGTAGGATAATGAGAAATAAAACCAACTCTTAGAACACCTTCCCCTCACCCTTCCCTTCTTCCCAGGATCAACTTCACTCCAAATTTTCTCTACCTCCTTCCTGCCAGAGGCAGAGGAGGACTGGGGAATGGAGGTTGTGGTCAGTTCAATACCCGTTGTTTCTGCCACTCCTTCCTCCTCACGGGGAGGACTCCTCACACTCTTCCCCTGCTCCAGCATGGGGTCCCTCCCACAGGAGACAGTCCTCCATGAACTTCTCCAACATGAATCCTTCCTATAGGCTGCAGCTCTTCATGAACTGCTCTAGTATGTGTCCCTTCCATGGACTGCAGTCCTTCAGGCACAGACTGTTCCAGCACAGGTCCCCCATGGGGTAACAAGTCCTTCCAGCAAACCTACTCCAGTGTGGGGTCCTCTCTCCATGGGGCCACAGGTCCTGCCAGGAGCCTGTTCCAGTGCGGGCTTCCCACAGGGTCACAGCATCCTTTAGGTGCATCCACCTGCTCTGACATGGGGTCCTCCATGAGCTGCAGGTGGGTATCTGCTCCACCGTGGACCTCCATGGGTGCAGGGGCACAGCTGCCTCACCATGGGCTGCAGGGGAATCTCTGCTCTGGCTCATGGAGCACCTCCTCCCCCTCCTTCTTCACTGACTTTGGTGTCTGCAGAGTTTTTTCTCTCACATATTCTCACTTCTCTCTCTTGGCTACTATTATGCAGTAATTTTTCTCCCTTCTTGCATATGTTATCTCAGAGGCGCTACCACCATCACTGATGGGCTCGGCCTTGGCCAACAGCGGGTCCATCTTGGAGCTGGCTGACGTTAGTTCTGTCGGACATGGGGGAATCTTCTAGTAGCTTCTCACAGTAGTCACCCCTGCAACCCCCTCTCTGCTGCCAAAACCTTGCTGTGTGAACCCAACATATCTTATTTCCCCCTCTCTCTCATTTTTTTATTCTACCAGTCTCTAATTCTCTTCACTATTTTTTCCCTTCGATTTTGTCTCCTCATTCTGTTGTTACCTCCTTCTGTCCTGACATATGGCAACTATTTTGTTACACTATTTGACCAAGTCCTTACAAGATCAGTTGAGGCAAGGGTTCCTCCCAATGACAGTTCAGCCCTTCTAAGTGAGGGCCACTCTGTTTCCCAGCCCATAACTGTTAGGCAGTTGCCTTGAGCATGTTCTTTACTCTGGGGATTAAATCACTTCCTGGAGGTCAGTGGTTCTGGCAAGCAGGATAGAAGCATGAACCACCAGGAAGAGCTGGAGAAGGAAATCAGTAGTGAAAAATAAGTATGTCACAACATTGTAAGCTAGCAATAGACTTATTTTAAACCTTTGGCCATTTCTGTCTTCCCACCAATTACTGAGTCTGATGGGCTTACATTCTTTGTGTGAAGTGGTATCTTTTCATGCTCTTCATAACGCTTGGGAGCTCCTGGGATCTTTATAGCTCCATAGGTCCTGGAAGACCATGATTAACCTAAAGGTGCTATATACTTATATTATCACATAAAAGCAAACTCCAATAAGCTGTATTCATATAAAACCCCCTCCTACTGATTTCCTAAATTGACTTTTACAGTGAAACAAGAGGTGAAAATTCTGTGGCTGCTGTCCTTTCCACAGCTTGACAAATACATAGAAAATAGTAACATGGGAGTAGATATCAATAATATTCCAGATAAAAGGGCACAGCAAGTGGCAAGGGGTCCATGTGCAAGGATGATCTTTATTCCTGTTGTTTATATGGCAGCTGCACTTTATTCAAGATGACCCATACTCCCATCAACCAGTACTTCCTAAACCTGGTGGGAGGCAGAACCTTCCCTCCTGAGTTAATTTGATGCCTTTGTCTTCCCTTGCAGTCTGTTCTTCTGTAGCACTTGTAATGTTGAAAGCCAACATGGGAATGTTAATGTTTGGCGTATGCGCATTTATGAACTATGAAAGAAATTAAAATTGTCATTTCTGTGCCATTGGCTGGGGACCACAGTTTGGCTGAATGGTGCCCTCATTTTTAACAGCATGGGTGAAAGAAGCCAATATGAAAGCTCATAAAATGTTTCCGTCCCCTTTTGATAGTAACTGAACAACAAAGAAAGAACAACTGATGTTCTCACATTAAACGTTTTGTTCAATATTTAAACATCAAGGCCTAAATTTTTAACACAGTGCAGAAAGCTTCATCTGTGTGCCTCCCATGGAAGGTAATAGGAGGCGTGGAGCTAAATCCCACCACACCACATTTAATATTTATCCCTAAAGGCTTCTTCTGCTGCTGAGGACATTCGAGCACATTGCACTTGCTAAGGCTTCCCAAGGCATTCCAATATAACCTAGCTGATTATGCTGTTTGCAAAGAGCATATTAACTTTCTGCCTTGCAGTACATGGAGGGGGGGGGGGGGGGGGGGAGAGAAAGCAAAACAGTTGTGCCAGGCTGCAGACAATGAAAGAAGTTTATAAGATTTAAAGGAAAATCAGAGATTTTGGTTAATAAATCTAGCCCAAATAATTTAATATACTAATTTAAAAAGTCTAGATAAAAGATAAAAGAAGAAAAGAGCCCATATGGGTAGTATCCTGTATTTTTAGATATTGGCTGCAAAATGTGTTTCTATTTATGTTATCCTTCATTTAAGCTCCTCTTTGTGCTTATGCAACTTCAGTGCTCAGTTTTTCATCAAATCTCTGAAGAGGCAATGACAAATACTTGTTCAGTGCTAGATTGTCAGAATCAGTTTTGCAACATGCTCCTTGGTTCCTGCTCTTGGCTGGGCAAAGCTGTGTTGGTTTCATGTTCAACAGAGTGCACTTTTCCCTCCACACTTCCTGGAGTGTGCAATTCATTTGGGGGAGGAAAATCTATACCCATTGCCATCCCCTGGACTACTGGGATAGAGAGAAAGAAGACTGGTGCCCTCCATGATGGCTCTCAATCCTGTGATGCAGTGTTGAGCATGGGCCATTAGTTTGAGGATACAGAGGAGCACAGAGCAAGATGGAGGATTGCCCCAATGTGGTCAGGGTGTAAGTAGAAATTTAGGTGAGGAAGCTTGCTGTTGTACCAGCATGAAGTCTGTGGGTTCTCCCACTTTTTCTTTTAGCTTACAGATACACTGTGTGAGAACTGTGGCTGTAGCACTGCATGCTTCCTGTCCTGTGTTTTTCTTCCCCAAACTGCTGAGTGAATAGCCTTCATGGTGATGGGATACTTACCTGGGCAAACATCAGGTATAAGCTCATAGTATGAACTATTTATGAGTCTGGTCTTGAAGCTGCAGTCAGCATTACAGGCGTAGCCTATTTTCCTTATATTGTGAAAGATCCCATGTGAAGACTTGCCTAGCTTTTCTCTCCTTGGAAGTAACTCATCCAAGTTACCTTGATTCAGACAATTCTTGGACTGTGCTGTTGAGACCAGTCCCAGAAGTAATCAGTTGGCATTTGCAGATTCTTGAAGAAACATTTATAGGACTACAGCTATTAATGAGATCTATCAATTGAAAAAGTATATGGACTATTATCTAGTAACTAGCTGAGCTAGTAATCTTTCAATTAAGAGATTTCAGGAATTACAAATTTCCATAATTAGGATTATCTGTGGTTTGTTAAATGACTATTAATGGAAACTCTGAGATAGAGTTTATAATTATGATGAGTTTTCATTATAACAATATAAAAGTAAAAGACACTAAGGCATGTGAGAAAGTGAGAAGATATTTAGTGGAGCTACTTACCACACAGCATATTTAATCAGCATATTTCAGGGTATAATTACTTTTTTATTATTATGCTTATAATTTAAGACATTTGTGTAAATGAACATACGATTCTTTTGTGACTCTAAAAAGATAGTAATTTTGTATGCAAGTAAAAGTTTTTCATAAATGTATTAGTAAGTTCTCCTGTTGAACTGGCCAGTCCACAACGCTAGGGATATACTACAATTGTAATGCCAGACACTGAGAGTTTTTCCCATAGAAGAGAGTTTGTGCATCTTGTCCTCCAGTGAAGGGTGGGTACATAAGCCTAAAAGTGGGAAGAGGAGGACTGATCTCACATGCAGTTTCCAGGCGAAGACTTCCTTCCTCCCCCTTAACTTACTCTATCCAAAGGTTGATTATGCCTCTGAGCCAGTTCAGCCTCCTCTTCATCTTTAGGTGGAACCAAGACACCACTAAGACATACCACTAATCTTGCAGTCTGACTCTGTTATGTATAATATCATTATTTTCAGAGGCAATGCTTGCAACAATGAATCAAAAGGGGTATGAACTGTAGTCTGCTGCTATGGTAGAGACTTGACATGGGATCTATATGGACCTTGTTCTCACCAGCAAGGAGGGGTTGGAGGGGAATGTGGAGCTCAAGGGCAGCCTTAGCTGCAGTGACCAGGAAATGCTGGAGTTCAAGATCCTTAGGGCAGCAAAGAGGGAGCTCATCAAGCTCACGACCCTGGACTTAAGGAGAGCAGACTTTGGTGTCTTCAGGGATCTGCCTGGTAGAGTAGCATGGGATAAAGCCCTGGAGGGAAGAGGGGCCCAAGAAAGCTGGTTGATGTTCAAGGATCTCCTCCTCCAAGCTCAGGAGTGATGCATCCCAACAAAGAGAAAGTCAGGTAAGAATGCCAGGAGGCCACATGGATGAACAAGGATCTCGGGGACAAGCTCAAACACAAAAAAGAAGCCTACAGAGAGTGGAAGCAAAGACAGATAGCCTTGGAGGAATGCAGAGAAATTGTCAAAGCAAGCAGGGATCAGGTTTGGAAAGCTAAAGCCCTGATAGAATGAAATCTGGCCATGAGGGCTGCTGTAGGGGAAAACCAATTCCAGCTCAGCCAGACCCAGTACAGGATGCAAGAGCAACAAGAAAAGCCTCTATAGATACATCAGTGATAAAAGGAAGACTAGGGACAATGTGGGCCCTCACAAGAAGGAAACGGGAGACCTGGTTACCCGGGACATGGAGAAGACTGGAGTACTCGACTTTTTTGCCTCAGTCTTTACCAGCAAGTGCTCCAGCCACACTGCCCAAGATGCAGAAGGCAAAGGCAGGGACTGGGAGACTGAAGAACCACCCACTGTAGGAGATCAGGTTTGAGACCAGCTAAGGAACCTGAAGGTTCGCAAATTGATGGGACCTCATGAGATGGATCCAAGGGTCCTGAGGGAACTGGTGGATGACGTGGTCAAGCCACTACCCATCATATGTGAGAAGTCATGGAAGACCGGTGAAATTCCTACTGACTGGATGAGGGGAAATGTAACCCCCATTTTTAAAAAGGGAAAAAAGGAAAACCCAGGGAACTACAGGCCAGTCAGGCTCACCTCTGTGCCCAGTAAGATCATGGAGCAGATCATTCTGGAAACTATGCTAGGGCACATGGAAAATAAGGAGGTGATTGGTGACAGCCAACACAGCTTCAGTAAGGGCAAATCATGCCTAACAAATCTGGTGGCCTTCCACGATGGGGTTACAGCAGTGGTGGATAAGGGAAGAACAATTGATGTCATCTACCTGGACTTGTGCAAAGTATTTACAGTGTCCCACATGACATGTTTGTCTCTGAATTGGAGAGACATGGATTTGATGGATAGACCACTTGATAGATAAGGAATTGGCTGAATGGTCGCACTCAAATTGTTGTAGTCAACGGCTCAATGTCCAAGTGGAGAACAGTGACGAGTGGTGTTCCTCAGGGATTGGTGTTGGGACAGATGTTTTTTAACATCTTTGTGACATGGACAGTGGGATTGAGTGCACACTCAGCAAGTCTGCTGATGACACCAAGCTGTGAGTTGCATTCGACACACTGGAGGGAAGGGATGTGCCATCCAGAGGGACCTGGACAAGCTGGAGAGGTGGGCCCTTACAAACCTCATGAAGTTCAAGAAGACCAAGTGCAGGGTCCTCCACAAGTGTTGGGGAAATCCCAAACACAAATACAGGTTGGGTGATAAGTGGATTGAGAGCAGCCCTGTGGAGAATGACTTGGGGGTATTGGTGACACAGCAATGCATATTTGCAGCCCAGAAAGCCAACCGCATCCTGCACTGCATCAAGACGAGCACGTTTAGCATGTTGAGGGAGGTGATTCTTCCCCTCTACTCTGCTCTTGTGAGACCCCACCTGGAGTACTGCATTCACCTCTGGGGCCCCCAACATAAGAAAGACATGGACTTGCTCGAGCAAATCCAGATGAGGGCCATGAAGATGATGAGGGGCTGGAGCACCTATGAGGACAGGCTGAGAGAGTTGGGGGTGTTCAGCCTGGAGAAGAGAAGGCTCTGGGGTTACCTCTATAGCAGCCTTCCGCTACTTAAAGGAGGCTACAGGAAAGGTGGGGAGGCACTCTTTATCAGAGAGTGTAGTGATAGGATTCCTCTCTAGCATGCAACATTTCACAGGGTTGAAAAATTGCTATCAAGTGGAAAAATGTGTTCTTTTTGATCCCACAAGTCACAAAAAATGACCATCCAAAGTGAAGTTCCTTCTGGTCTCATGAAGTCAGAACTGAAAGTCATTTTAAAAGATCTTATATTGTGATATGCAGCTAAAACATTCTTTTTCTCCATTAGTTATAATGTATTACTTTCACCTAAAATCAATCACATAACCAATCAGTCACTCCTGAGAATAATGTCTTAATTTCGTCCACAAGTTTGAAAGGTGTTAGCTATCTGAGGAAGTGCTCTGAAACAAAGCCACCAGAAACTGGAAGGATAACAGAAAGTTAAATGGATGGTTACTCTTATGCTACATTTTAATTTAAAAGGTAGTGAGCTCTGCAAACCAGGTGTGATACCCATGTAAGACAGGTAACCCATCAAACACAAAGGAGGAAGCAGCCTTGACATACAATGAAGGGCTATTGACCAAAAGTAGACCATCAGTCAGAGCTGGCAGCAAAGATTAGGAAAAGCTCTAGTTGCAATAACTTCTCTTAAGGCTGCTGATTGTGGATGTGGAAAATTACATTAGGGAGGCAATGAACAATTCAACCCTTAAGGGAATAAGAGAACTAAATTTTAAAGCTAATTTAGTCACAGCCCTGGTGAAAGCTCATTCTTTGGCCTCTGTAACTATCTCACAAGATTCACCATCCATTTTAAACAGAATTCATTTATTTTTATTTGTTTTACATGTTAACAATAAATCATCATAATTTTCATCTACAGCAATAAAAGTAGTACTCCTGCAATCACCTGCTGGAATTGTCATCCAATTTTAACTTTTTTTTCACTGAAGGTATTTACAATGACTACAACAACCTGTTGTTATTGCCAGCAAGTGCTAATATAAGGTACTTGTCTGTCTGTCTCTATATCACTGGAGAAAAATCACAGAAATATCGGTCTGGAAGGACCCTGGTACTAAAATAGGAGCAAGTGTATCCAGCCTGTCCCTGGCAGGCAGTACTGTCACAGAATCACAGAATCATCTAGGTTGGAAAGGACCTTGAAGATCATCTAGTCCAACCGTTAAATCAATCAAATGGAGAATGTGGGCAAAGCTGTGAGGGATATAATGGCAGAAGATAACCTGTTGCTCTAGTGAGGGGTTAAATGTTGACCATCTCATAGGAAACACATTTTTTGCCCAACCAGGACCTCAAAACTCTGTCAAGGCATGTCCATGTCCTTCTGCAGGTATCTCCTTCCCATGCTTCCCTACCTATGTTGTGGAAGGATTTTGTTCAAATTTAACCAGGTTTCCCATGCTGGAAATTAAACTCGTGATTTCACGTGGGAGCATGTGGAAAATGGAATTAGAGGCACTGTTAGCAAACAGCTGATCACAATTCCTTCTAGTACCAGCTCATCTGCTCTTGTTCCTTCCCACTCCTTTCTTTTTTTTCCTCTCCAGTTCTGTTCCTGCAGCACTGGTCTTTTCTTTTCAGGACTTAACACAGTAATTCCTGAAAAATATTCTCAGAGGCCATATTTTGCAGAGTGTATCTTTTTTGTTTCTCTTCTCTAGACTCTCACTGGCATCCCTGAGTTCAGTTCTGTAACTGATGTTTCAGTAATGTGAAAACTAGAAGAACGATGATGTCCCACAGCTTACACACACCGCACCTGTTAATTTCTCATGGAAGAAAACTTTTCTTTTTGGACAGCAGCAGCAAGTACTGCCCAGATATGGTTTCCAAAATCCATTTTTTCCCATGTTATTGCTAAGCCCATTGATCTTCATGTTGTATTTGCATATTTTCTTCCTCCTTCAGAAATACAATGTGAAACCTCTGTTTTCTGAACTTCAGCTAACATACAAAAAGATCATGCATACTCTGTCCCTCAACTAAAGTGCTTTTACAAGTGCATGCCATTACATCAGCTAAGCTGTTAATGAGAATCCAGACTATGACAGGGCAAAAGAGACTCTTTTAAATCTCCACATGAAATGCTTTTTCTGCATTGTAGTCAGCTAATGACATGAAACTTTACAAGGCAGTTACCAACTGGTTGTTCAGATACTTTAAGGTGGATTAATAGAGACTATATTCCATTTGTTTATGAGAATGTTATGTGAGAAAGTTTCAGATAAGTTCCTAATTTTCACATATCACCCTTAAGCGTGCTCTTCTTAAGTGCTAATTCAGCTGACCATCCACATAGCTGGTAAAAACTGCTGACTCCAGCACCTAGCCTGTTCCTGTTGTTTGCAATGGACATCTGACAGGTTTGTTTCCCATGGCAATGTAAAACCTCCCCTTTTTCTTAAAATGTTTTATTTCCCATTGTTCCTCTGCTTGTGTAAGATGATTTAGCTCAGTAATTATATTAATTTCATACGCACTTTTGAGGCATCATTAGTCAAGTAGAGCTACTGAATTGTTTCCAAAATTTCATCTCATAAATTTCACTTTGCATAAAATATAAATTTACATCAGGTTTTCAAGGTGTGCATCTTCTGGATAAAACTACAATTTATTTGTAAGGAAAGATATTTGTGTACTATAATCAGATACACATCTTTACGTGATGTGTGAGGAGAGATTCTAATATGATGTTGCATAAGACATTGCCTTCATAAGGTAATGAGAGGAAAAGTTAATCTGTTTCATCTGAAGATGCCCAATGTCAATCACAGTTATCTTGATTAGACAGCAAGAAGTATAATTGCTGTTCAAGTGAAATGTCTTCACTGATTGCTGACTATGTAATTGTGAGGGGTTGATAAAACACCCTGGCAACACAGACGTTAATGCTATGCAGTTTTTCCAGGATTTTAAAGAAGGTATAGGTATATAGTTGGTAAATAACGGTATTGAAACAAGGTATTCAGTTCTTTGTCGTGCTGCACTTCTAGGAGCTTATACAAGGTAATTGAAATGTTACTGAAAGGCAAATCTGTAAATCCCAGTCTGTGTGGGCTGAGGAAGCAACCACATTAATTAATTTGGAAGGATTGGACCTTGGATCCTTCCTCTTTGTGTAGGTCAAGACTGACATTGTAAAAGGTCAGAAGGAGCTTTCCATGGGCCAGAGCTGTCTAATATGCATTAGAGGCTGATCCTGTGAGAAAGGCAACATCTCAAGCCTCAGGTCAGTTATGAGTTTTAACCCATTCTCTGTGATCTTTCTCAAAGTCTTAGGCTTTTCATACATGAGCACTCCTAAAGTAATACAGATATAACACTTCTTCGGTAGTCTTCTGTTTACAGTAAAACTGCTGCATGACCTCAAAACAACAAAAGTTAAAGGAGACTGATCTCATTTGGGGGTTCATATCCTGCTGTTAATGAAGAAACGCCCCTGGCTTTGCAGGTTGAAGTCTCTCTCTAACATACCTGTACATGTTATTTCCCTTGCTGAGGGTTTGTCAGATGCCACAAACTAAAATCTTTCCATCCCTAGGGATGACCTGATTAACTTTAGTCTGAGAAGCAGGATATTTTTAAACCTAATTTTATACCACTTCTTGTCAGTGGTGACAATTCATTATGATAATGAAGGATAATAGAGAGGAACATTTTTCCAGCAGCCATGAGAGATCATCTTTAATTTTCTTTATAATATCTTTATGAAAAACCTGAATTTTGCTTGAATGATAGATATCATATTAATAACAATGATAAAAAGGTAGTTTCTAAAGAGAAGTACATTAATATCAGCTTCAATGTCAGCCAGAGAATTAAACAAACAGTTTTCTTGGTGAAAAGCAAGTAGTGAAGATAATGATCCATCAAGCCTTGAAAAATAAAAGCATAGTGTGATTTTATCATTACCTTTTATTGAGGCCATTAAAGAGTGAGGGAAGGTAGAATGACTTTGAAAGATCTTGTGTATGGACACTAAGCACTGGAATGCCGACCCAGCGCTCTCTGCAAAGGATGGAGCCAGACTTCTGACCTTGCAGTACTCCTTGCACAGAAGACCTGATCTCCTCTCCAGGATCCTAGTTCAGCTTTGCATTACATTACCAGCAACTCTGTATGACACTCACTACCCCCAAATGCCAGGATGGAGGTATCTGTGGAAGGATCCATCTCACTTAGTTTTAGGTGTTTATAATACAGATTTTTATATGGGACCATCTTTATAATCAGTGGAGATCTGTTCAGTAGAGTCAATGGAGTATGGGGTGTGATTTGTCTCACTTCAAAATAGGTGTCCCCATTGACCAGATAGGTGACAATCCAGACTCCACTGACTCACCATTGACTACAAGGACACTTAGACAGCAGGTCAGGATAGATGCCAACAGTTGGGATGAATTCCTTCTTTGGGTCTGGCTTGCAAGGTGCTAGTCTATGAGTAAGCAGATATTTTGTGGATTAAACTCTGTTCTTAGTCACAGAATCATTCAGGTGACTCCACCACCTCCCAGGGTAGCCTGTTCCACTATCTGACCACTCTTTCTGTCAATTTTTTTTCCCTAATGTCCAGTCTGAACCTCCCCTGTTGCAGTTTAAAGCCATTCCTTTTTGTTCTGTCACTAATCACCTGTGAGAAGAGACCAGCACCAACCTCTCTACAATGTCCTTTCAGGTAGGTGTAGAGAGTGATGAGGTCTCCCCTCAGCCTTCTCTTCCTCAAACTGAACAGTCCCAGCTCCTTCAATCGCTCCTCATAGGATCTGTTCTCCAGGCCCTTCACCAGCTTCGTTGTCCTCCTCTGCACTCACTCCAGCACCTCGATATCGCTCTCATATTGAGGTGCCCAAAACTGGACACAAAACTCCAGGTGTGGCCTCACCAGTGTAGAGTACAGGGGGACTATCACCTCCCTACTTCTGCTGGTCACACTATTTCTAATACAAGCCAGGATGCTGTTGGCTTTCTTGGCCACCTGGGCACACTGCTGGCTCATAGTACTTCACTGTGCTTTTCATGTCCACTTACCCCATGACACTGGTTACAGCTCTGGAGGTTCCATGTTTTGACAGAGTGGACCTGCATCATTGTATGCAGGAGTTGACATAGAAATAAACCAGGCCCAGAAGTCTTCAAGTAGAATTAAGTTCAGCTGGTTGCTTGCAGGATTGAAAGCCCTCAGAGTCAGTTACTAACAATGGTGTCGTTTGTATTGAATTTACAAAAGTTAAACATTAATCACAATCTCTCTGTAGCTGGTTGGGGCCTAGTGAAACTACAGAAAGGCTCCAGCTGGTTTTAATGAGACAGGAGAGAAGCCTTTAGTTAGGCATTAAGTGTGAGACTGATATGAGCTGACAGGAGAGTCATGGTTTATATCCCTGCCATGGGAAGCCTTCTGTTGAAGAAAAATGAGTCCTCTTCAGGGACTGTCAATTACTGATATATCTCTCTAGATAATATCTGTTTTACCAGTTCTGTAAAATACACATACTTAGCGTGCTAGTTCAGATCTTTTTAGAAAGTCTTCCTAGACTTGAGGTGCACAAATGGGAACTTGTGTGTGGAGACATCTAAGAAAGATGTCTAAAGAAGTCCATGCAAGTTTTTGCAGAAACTTCTCTCACTTTAAAGAGGGGAGACTTACAGCCTTTGTGCAAGACTGGAAGAGTTCTCTGTGAATAACTGTTGCGGGTTAGTTCTGAGCAGATGACAATTTATGTCTGATATATGTTTAGGAAAGCACTATTTTTGCTAATGTTTCCCATGCAACAACAAAAGAATAAAATATAATTGATCAAGAGTGTGACAAGAAGTCACTGTTTAGTAATTCAGAAACATATCCTGGATGTGAAATGGCCATTTAAATGACCTTAACTTTTAGATTTGACCAGTGGTTCTTTCTTCCTGTAAACCTATGTCTCAAGACAGTCATTTCAATGTTAATTACATTCACTCCTGATTAAAGCAGGTGGTTGAATTAGGGGTCTATTACACAGATCATTTCCTGCTCTGAGACTGGTAAATGTATAATTGTGCTGCTGTTCTTCAAGCCATCTAACCACAGGTTTGGAATATTTTTTCCCACTCACAGAGCTGGGCAAAGATCGTGCAGCCTCCTATTCCGGTGCATAAATAATTTCTCTGTTATCTGAAAACCTAAATCTCTCACAGCCTATATTTCCTTAAGCATAAAATCAATTAAAACCATAGAATATCTCCCAAAACTAATTAACACTTCTTAGCCAAGCTTTTAAACCATCTGGCTTCAAGCTAGTGAGTCACCTCAAGGCAGAGATATCTGACAGGTCTGTGTAGACATTAATGCTCAACTCTGTGGCTCAGGTAAGGCAGACATCAGCTAGAAAGCAATAGCCTTGAATCTACACTCACTTTTTCATAATGGGCTGACACTGAGGTATCCTGGCTTCACGCAATGGTGAGAAAGATCTAGGCAGAACCAAATCCCAGAAGCACCTGAGGCAAGCAAGCACCTTGAGTGATTCAGCTGCTGAGACACCAGCACTCAGGTCCTCAGGTGTGCCATGGATCATCAACCACCCACCTAAAGGTCATGGTATCTTCTACAGCTTCTCAGCAGTAGAAAAAGAGCCATTGTGCTATTTTGCTCAGTAGTGCCTCTCAGACCCATGACTGCTTTCAGTTCCCATATGTAGGGTCCAACTGCCCCATCAGGTATTATAAAAGAGGCTTTTTCTTCTTCTCACCTCCCTCAACCTGAGACATGGTCTGAAGGACAAAGAAATACATTCATTCAGGTGAACAACACCATAACTTGAAAAACATCAGACAATTGGAATAGCTCTAAAAATCTAGAGAACAGTGCTCAGAAGATGAAGGGAAAATTATCCTGGCAATTCCTTTAAATTGTGAATAAAGTGATGAGAGTGTCCTGAAATTAAAAAAATACTGACACTGTTCAAAAAAGCATGCAACATGTTTTGAAGACTTGACTTTTGACAGAATTGCACTGCAAACATTTGCCATCTGCAGCTCTCCTTAACCATCAGGATCTAGATGGATGAACAAAATGGTTCACAAAAAGGTGTTGGATTCATTAGCTCATCTCAAGTGCATCTATACCAATGCACACAGTATGAGCAACAAACAGGGGGAGCTTGAAGCCATGATGTAGCACAAGAACTATGACATAGTAGCTATAACAGAAATGTGGTGGGATGCCTCACACGACTGGAGTGCTGCAATTGATGGCTACAAGCTCTTCAAGAGGGATAGACAGGGAAGGAGAGGTTGTGGAGTGGCCCTGTATGTAAGAGAATGCTATGACAGCTCAGAAATCAAGTATAGTGATAACGGGATTAAGAGTGTGTAGATTAGGTTAAGGGCCAATAAAGCAGATCTTGCTGTGGGAGTCTGCTATAGACCTCCCAACCAAAGCAGTGAGGTGGATGAAGCTTTCTATAAACAGTTGGGAGAAATCTTGTGGTCACTTGCTGTTGTTTTTGTGGGGGACTTTAACCTCCCGGGTATCTGTTGGGATCACAGCACAGCAGAGAGGGAACAGCAGGAGTTTCCTGGAATGTGTGGAGGATAACTTCCTCACACAGCTGGTGAGTGAGCCGACCAGGGAAGGCGCCCTCCTGGACTTGCTTCTTTTGAACAGGGAAGAGCTTGTGAGGGAGGTAAAGGTTGGAGGCCGTCTAGGGTACAGTGATTGTGAGATGATTGAGTTTTCAATCCTTGGAGAAACAGAGGGGTTAGTAAAACTGCCATCTTAGACTTCCGGAGGGCTAACTTTGACCTGTTCAAAAGAATGATTAACAAAATCCCTTGGGAGGCTGCCTTGAAGGATACGGGAGTCCAGGAAGGCTGGACATACTTCAAGAGAGAAGTCTTAAAGGCACAGGAGCAGGATGTTCCCACGTGCTGAAAAACAAGCAGGCGGGGAAGGAGACCGGCCTGGCTAAACAGGGACCTTTGGCTGGGTCTCAAGAACAAAAGGAGAATCTATTGCCTTTGGAAGAGGGGCCAGGTCTCTCATGAAGGCTACAAAGATGTAGTGAAGTTATGCAGGGAGAACATTAGGAGAGCCAAAGCGCAGCTAGAGCTCAACTTGGCTGCAGCTGTTAAGGAGAATAAAAAATGTTTCTATAAATTCGTTAACAACAAAAGGAGGATTAGGGAAAATCTCCCTCCTTTATTGGATGCAGAGGAAAACATGGTAACTAAGGATGAGGGAAAGGCTGAGGTGCTCAATGCCTACTTTGCCTCAGTCTTTAGCAGTGGAACTGGCTGTTCCCTGGACACCCAGCCTCATGAGCTGGGAGATGGGGAGAGGAAGCAGACTGAGGTCAGCACAGTTGAAGAGGAGGTGGTCAGAGACCTGCTACACCACTTGGATGCACACAAGTCTGTGGGACCGGATGGGTTACACCCAAGGGTGCTGAAAGAGTTGGCAGATATGCTTGCCAAGCTGCTTTCCATGATTTACATGAAATCATGGCTAACTGGGGAGGTCCCATTGGACTGGACGGTGGCAAATGTGACACCCATCTACAAGAAAGGCAGAAAGGAGGATCCAGGAAACTATAGACCTGTCAGTCTGACCTCGGTGCCAGGGAAGGTCATGGAGCAGGTCATCTTGAGTGCCATTAAAAGTCATATAATGGACAACCAGGGGATCAGGCCTAGTCAGCATGGGTTTATGAAAGGCAGGTCCTGCCTGACAAACCTGATCTCCTTCTATGACAAGATGACCCAACTATTGGACGAGAGAAAAGCTGTCCATATTATCTACCTAGATTTTCAAAAAGCATTCGACACAGTTCCCCATAGGATTCTCATAGAAAAACTGTCTGCCCATGGCCTGGGTGAGCAAACGGTCTGCTGGGTCAAGCACTGGCTGGATGGACGGTCCCAGAGAGTGGTGGTCAATGGAGCTAAATCCAGCTGGCGGCCGGTCACAAGTGGTGTTCCTCAGGGCTCGGTGTTGGGACCATTTCTGTTCAACATCTTTATGGATGATCTTGATAAGGACATAGAGTGTATCATCAGTAAATTCACAGATGACACCAAGTTAAGCGGGAATGTCGATCTGCATGAAGATAGGGAGGCACTACAGAGACTTGGATAGGTTGGATCGGTGGGCCAACGTGAACGGGATGAGCTTCAACAAGGACAAGTTCCAGGTCCTGCACTTGGGCCACAATAACCCCCTGCATCGCTACAGGCTTGGGGAAATGTGGCTGGAGAGCTGTGTGGAAGAGAAGGATCTGGGGGTTCTAATTGACAAGCAGCTGAACATGAGCCCAAGTGGCCAAGAAAGCCAACAGCATCCTGGCTTGTATTAGAAATAGTGTGACCAGCAGAAGTAGGGACGTGATAGTCCCCCTGTACTCTGCACTGGTGAGAACACATCTGGAGTTTTGTGTCCAGTTTTGGGCACCTCAATACGAGAGAGATATCGAGGTGCTGGAGCGAGTGCAGAGGAGGGCAACGAAGCTGGTGAAGGGCCTGGAGAACAGATTCTATGAGGAGCGATTGAAGGAGCTGGGACTGTTCAGTTTGAGGAAGAGAAGGCTGAGGGGAGACCTCATCACTGTCTACAACTACCTGAAAGGACATTGTAGAGATGTTGGTGCTGGTCTCTTCCCACAGACGATTAATGACAGAACAAGGGGGAACAGCTTTAAACAGCAACAGGGGAGGTTTAGACTGGACATTAGGAAAAAATTTTTCACAGAAAGAGTGATCAGACAGTGGAATAGGCTGCCCAGGGAGGGGGTGGAGTCACCATCCCTGGATGTGTTTAAGGGTCGTTTAGATGAGATGTTGGGGGATATGGTGTAGGGGAGAACTTTGTGGAGTAGGGCTGATGGTTGGACTCGATGATCCCAAGGGTCTTTTCCAACCCGAATGATTCTGTGATTCTATGATTTTATGTGAGAATCACCTTTGGATTTCAAGGAAACATTGTGGATGGTGTGTGAATAAATCTTATTTCAAAATGCCTTTGCAAGCAAGTTGGCTAAAACCCACTGAAACTGCAGCATTTTTGAAGATGTGGATGATGAGTTACCGTTAGAGTCAATCTTGTTTAACACCCATGTTAATGGTCTAAGAAGGCTGAGTAGGCTCCTTGTTAATGGGACTCTTAGACTATTAAATTAAGGGAAATGTGAACATCAGGCAGGAGAAAGTAATAATGATAAAAGGACACAAAGCTGCCAGCAAAAAACAAAATGAGGTTCAGTTTAGAGGAAAAGAAGAAAAATTATCCAGTGAAAAAGATTTTTGTTTTAGACACTGGGTAGAGGGATGTTAAAAATTAATCGTGCTGAATAAAATGTGGAGACAGAAATATATCTGTGGAAATGTTATAGGTAGAGTTGACAGTGTTTAGATCAGGAGGATGGCCTAGATTCTTTCTTCCTTTCTGTCCTATTTTCTTGGACTCTGCAAGTTTTCAACAAGCTACTACAGAAACTTTTGGTCTGCATAAACAAATGAGCAAAACAAAGTGATCGTTTAGCTGAGAGGTGTCAGTCTTATCTATGTAGGCAGAGTATCATTGTACATAGGGCCGTGCATTCAAAATGGGGAAGATTCAGAGAACAAAAAATAGTTTGAGAAAGTGGAGGCATTAAATATAAAAGAAAAGATTAGATGTTAAATTGATCTAGCTAAATAAGGTCTTGTAACCAGGCCTGGGTGGAGTTGCAGAGCAGATGGACAAGAGCTGCTCTTCCATGCCATGGCACTGTGGCTCACCCATGGCATTTCAGATATGTCAGTCCACTGTAGTGCAGATCTCCCAAACACAGTGAGCAGATGAGAGATGGGGTGGGTGGGGGCCTTGCACCTTTCAAGAACAGCAGCTGATGGCTGGCTGGGATACCATGGGGAATAAAAAATGGCATTATATGTAGCTGAATTTCCCCCAGAGTATTTGGGGATTGAATAAAACGGGACATCGATTCTTGCCTTCCTTGGTAGGTGGCCTTTTGTAGATGCAGAACAGGGCCTTCATATCTCCCTTCATTTCAGGTGCTGTACAGGGGACTCCCCACTTGTCTGTGGGGCAGAGAAAAATGTGACATGGAGATTGCACCCTCTAACCCTGTTGGTTATGTGCACCTGGCTCATAACCCTGCAGGCTGCTGTCCTACCATCACAGGCAACTGCAATCCTGTCCAGTCACCAGCTGAGACCCAGCTCAAAAGCAAGTCTGTTGATTAGAAACCTCCCAGGTCAATCTCACATGAATAGATGAGGTTCTCCTTGGGGTGTTACTGGGCTATTTTTCTCTGAAAATTTCCAAATCTCAGCAGACCTGACTAATAACACCACAGCAGGGCATAAACTAAGGAGTGGCTTGTAAAGGTAAGGACTCCTTCTTCTGGAGCTTACAGCTCTATGCAGAGACGAAAATTGCCCAGCATCTCCTTGCAGTGACACCTCTCTTTCACCACCATGTGGGCTTAGGAAGGTCTCCTAGGAGAAGCTAACCCTGATATGTGATCTGGGCTTACACTGTGGGGCACAGCAGAAACAGCTCCTGGGAAAGCTGCTGAACAGTGATGATGTCAGCTTAAAGCATTGGTAAAACAGCTCAGGATCAAGGAGGGAAGACTGAGGTCCTTGTAGTAGAGTGCATCAAACTATTCCAGACCATGGTGGATGGAGGAGTTTGTGAACATGAAAATCTCTCTGGACACGGGCACCCAGGAAACAGCTTGTTTATGGCTTGTTCTTGAAATGGAGAGCTGTCATGGCCAGATAGCAGATGTGGATAGGTGTCACAAACAGCTCACTCTGCTTTCTGGAGGGGCCTGGGAGTGAGAAGATGCACATACAAGTCAGACAGGCCTGGGGTTGGGGTTGCATCCAATGTCCTTCTCTGTGAGTACAGGGAGCCCCTTCTCAAAAGCAGCAGCCATAAACAGCATAGACACTTTGCTGTACTCTCAGACTGAGTCCCATCCATCACTCCAAACCTATGCCTGCTTCTGATTTTCCTCCTTGGCTTAATTTCCATATTTGGCTGTTTCTTCCCTACAAAACCTTACATGTCAGGATAAACACCACGACCATAAGGGTAGAAGGCAGCAGAACTGCCTCCCTTTATACCTCCAGCAGAGGTCACCAGCAGAATTTTGGGTTTTTTGATCATGGGTTGGTCTACACAACACCAGGCCTGCTGGTGACAGTTTGGGTACACCTGTCTCAAAGGGGGAAAAGAATCTTTGCACAGGAGTTAGCAGGACTCATTGAAAGAGCTTTAAACTAGATAAAAGGAAAAGGGCTAAAACCAGGCTCACTAGAGATAAGCCTGGGGGTGGCACGCCAATGTTTGAGGAGTGGTATGTTAGCAAAGTCCTTTGGTCTGCCGTCTCAGTGGGGGTAGGGGATGGAGGCAGCAAAGACACAAAGGTTATTGATGTGTTAGAAACCACAGAAGTGCCTTTGAATGGTCACATAGGAATTAGAGTTTCTCTCCCAAAAAGGTGACAGGATCAATAGCCCAACTGAAAAATGCCTACACTAATGCACTCAGCATGGGCAACAAACAGGAAGAGCTGGAAGCCATTGAGCAGCAGGAAAACTATGATATAGTTGCCAACACAGAAGCATGGTGAGATGATTCGCATGACTGGAGTGCTGAAATAGATGGCTATAAACTTCAGAAGGGATAGGCAAGGATGGAGAAGTGACGGGGTAGCCCTGTATGTTAGGGAGTGTTTTGATTGTCTAGAGCTTAATGATGGTGATGATAGGGTTGAGTGTTTATGGGTAAGAATCAGGGGGAAGGTCAAGAAGACAGGTATCATGTTGGGAGTCTGTTATAGACCACCCAACCAGGATGAAGAGGCAGATGAAATATTTTACAAACATCTGGGAGAAGTCTCACAATTGCTAGCCCTTGTTCTTGTGGGGGACTTCAACTTACCAGATGTCTGCCAGAAATACAGTACAGCAGAGAGGTAACAGTCCAGGAGGTTCCTGGAGTGTGTGGAAGATAACTTCCTGACACAGCTGGTGAGGGAGCCAACTAGGGAAGGTGGCCTGCTGGACCTGTTGTCTGTGAACAGAGAAGCACTTGTGGGTGATGTGATGGTTGGAGGCTGTCTTGGGCATAGTGATAACAAAATGATAGTTTTTGATTCTTGGAGATGTAAGGAGGAGGGTCAACAGAACTGCTACCTTGGACTTCTGGAGAGCAGACTTTGGACTGTTTTGGAGTCTGGTTGACAGGGTTCCTTGGGAGGCAGTCCTGAAGGGCAAAGCAGTCCAGGAAGGCTGGACATTCTTCAACAAGGAAATCTTAAAGGTGCAGCAGCAGGCCATCCCTATGTGCTGAAAGATGACCTGGAAGACGACCATCCTGGCTGAACAGAGAGCTCTGGCTGGAACTCTGGGAAAAAAGGAGAGTTTATGACCTCTGAAAGAAGGGGCAGGCAATTCAGGAGGACTACAAAGATGTCATGAGGTTATGCAGGGAGAAAATTAGAAGGGCCAAAGCCCAGCTAGAACTTATCTGGCTACTGACATAAAAGACAATAAGAAACGTTTCTATAAATACATTCACAGCAAAAGGAGGGCTAAGGAGAATCTCCATCCTTTATCTGATGAAGGGAGAAACATAGTGACAAAGACTGAGAAAAAGGCAGATATACTTAGTGACTTATTTGCCTCATTCTTTAAAGTAAGGCCAGTTGTTCTCTGGGTACCCTGTCCCCTGAGCTGGAAGACAGGGATGGGGAACAGAATGAAGCCCCCATAATCCAAGGGGAAATGGTTAGCATCCTGCTACACCACTTAGACACACACAAGTCCATGGGGCCAGATGGGATCCACCCACGGGTACTGAGGGAGCTGGCACAAGTGCTGATCAAGCCACTTTCAATCATTTATCAACAGTCCTGGATAACCAGGGAGGTCCTAGTTGACTGGAGGTTAGCAAATGTGGCACCCATCTACAAGAAGGGCGAGAAGGAGGATCCAGGGAACTACAGGCCTGTCAGTCTGACCTCGGTGCCAGGGAAGGTTATGGAGCAGATCATCCTGAGTGCCTGTTTGACTAACCTGACCTCCTTCTATGACAAGATGACCCACTTAGTGTTTGAGGGAAAGGCTGTGGATGTTATCTACCTAGACTTTAGTAATGCCTTTGACACCATTTACCACAGCATTCTCCTGGAGAAACTGGCTGCTCATGGCTTGGATGGGTATACTCTTCACTGGGTAAAAAACTGTCTGGATGACGGGGCCCAAAGAGTGGTGGTGAATGGAGTTTAATCCGGTTGGCAGCCAGTCACAAGTTGGCTCAGTGCTGGGTCAGTTCTGTTAATATCTTTATTAGTGATCTAGATGAGGGGATTGAGTGCACCCTCAGTAAATTTGCAGATGACACCAATTTGGGTGGGAGTGTTGGTCTGCCTGAGGGTAGGAAGGCTCTACAGAGGGATCTGGACAGGCTGGATGGATGGGCCAAGGACAGTTGTATGAGGTTCAAGAAGGCTGGGTCCTGCACCTGGGGTCACAACAACCCCATGGAATGCTACAGGCTTGGGGAAGAGTGGCTGGAGAGCTGCCTGGAGGAAAAGGACCTGGGGGTGTATGTTGGCAGTTGGACAAATATGAGCCAGCAGTGTTCCCAGGTGGCCAAGAAGACCAATAACATTCTGGCTTGCATCAGAAATAGTGTGATCAGCAGGACTAGGGAAGTGACTGTCTCCCTGTACTTGGCACTGGTGAGGCTGTACCTTGAATACTGTGTTCAGTTTTGGGCCCCTCACTACAAGAAAGACATTGAGGTGCTGGAGCGTGTCCAGAGAAGGGCAATGAAACTGGTGAAGAGTCTAGAGCACAAGTCCTGTGAGGAGCAGCTGAGGGAACTGGGTTGTTTAGCCTGGAGAAAAGGAGGCTCAGGGGAGACCTGATCGCTCTCCACCACTAACTGAAAGGAGGTTGTAGCAAGGTGGGCGTCAGTCTCTTCTCCCATGTAACAAGTGATAGAATGAGACGAAATGGCCTGAAGTTGTGCCAGGGGAGGTTTACACTGGATATGAAGAAAAATCTCTTCACTGAAAGGGTTGTCAAACACGGGAACAGGCTGCCCAGGGAAGTAGTTGAGTCACCATCCCTGGAGGTTTTTACACCTGGAGGTGTAGATGTGGTGCTTAGGGACATGGTTTTGTGGAGAACTTGGCAGTGCTAGGTAAAGTCCTAACACAAACAGCCTAAAGGATTCTATGATTCTATACCCACCCCAAGCTTATGCTGGTCCTTTCCTTTTAATCTGAGAATTTTGAATCTGGGATTATCCTATACTCTGTGTTATACTCCATGGATAGCACACAAAGTATATTGTTTACAAATGTATAAAGGTAAAAGGGCCTTGGACTTTGTTGGTCCTTATAAGACAATAATACATGTATTTAAAGAAAAAAAAAATAATATATGCTTCCCTATTGCTATGAGGAACACAAATGACAAGTTTTTGAAATATTAAAGTATCTAGGAGAAAATCATGATGAGTCTTCCAGCCATAACATAGCACAATGTGGTTCATTAGATTTTGACAGATTCTGCTTTCAGGGAAAAAAATAAAAAAGAAAAAAACAAAAGGAAAAATAAAGAAAGAAGCAAAGCAAAGTAAAGGCCTGAAAGTGAGATACATTATTTTCCCCAAAGAATAAGTGTATTGTTAGTGTTCCCAGAAAAAATAATGATGTGGTGAATTCACAAAGTATGAATAAGCAGGGCTGTTAGTACAGTTTGGCAACCAGGGCTCTTCCATGTGTCCCTGAATTGCTGCAGAACTGAATGTGTTGCTCATTACTGAAAATCAACAGGTCAGATACTAATTGTCATGACTTCCTTCTCTCATCATTTATACTGTGTGTTGTGGGTGTTAAATGTTACTGTGGGACCAGTGAGCGGAAATCTGTGATTTGACATTGAGTTCACCCATTTTACCAGATTCTGTATGAGGACTTAAGAAAAATTGTTGCAGAAAATTAGGACCTGAAGGTGTTGGTTTGTTTTTAATGCTCAGAGCATGATACTGGTTAGGTTGTTCCTTAAATTAGACACGAGGAAAATTATAAGTTATGGATTAGAATTTCTGCAGGTGTTAATTAATGTAGCATCAGCTGATGCAACAGAGCCATACCAATTTACACCAATCAGTGATTTACAGAAATTTGCATTGCCTTAGAACAGCATCCTGATTCCCTTTGCACACCTTTCCCACATGTCAATGTGATAGGTATTTTTGCTCTTCATGTTTAGACTGTTTGTAATGAGATATGTGACAGGCAGTACATAAGTTTATTGAAGTGACACTGATTTAAACAAAACAGCAATTACTGTAGCAAATTACTGATGATAACATTTGCCTGGCTACATCATAACGTAGTGCTGACTCTTACTGTGTGCTGTTATATGGTCAGAGGAGGTAAAGAGAGCTTGGAGTTCACATGGGTGGAGAGCATCGCTGAATTGCCAGACCATTTTGTACACTGAATAGCATTCATCACCCTTAGAAAGGCACTCACAGCTAGCTATGCTAGGCATTACATGAACAAATAGAGCATTTTCTGACCTCAGAGAATGCAAACATTATGCGGTGTGGTCAAGTAGGCAGAATACTGGTCTCCAATTCAAAGAATGGAGTTTTCTTGCCTGCTGCGTGACCTTGAATAAATTGATTTGACTCTTTGTGCCTTAGTTTTCTCATCTATAGAATTGTGGCTGTGTTGCTGATCCCCATTGGAAAATATTTTGGGATAAACTGCTGAAAAGGACATCCTAGTGATGCCTACTTCATTATCTCTAACAGACCCTATCTAGAGTGCTTTAAATTTTAGTGCCAAGCTCATAGCAGATGAAACTATTTCATTGCAGTGATTCACCCTCTTGAACTGAGTCCTGGCTCACAACACTTACCACTTTTGACAAGATATTTTCTCTCATTTCCTGCAAAACTAACAGGAAAGTAGTTGTTCTACATTGCTCCAGCATCATGAATGAATCGCTTGATGACTAACCTTCCCACTCCATCTGCCACATGTCCTCTTCTAGGATATGTAGTCTCCCCCTTTAAATGCTTTTTAAGTAATTCAATGAATTTGCACAAAGAATTCTCTGTTTCTCTAAATGATCACAGAATCATGAACACAAAGCATTTGTAGTTATCCTGGATTTTGGAGCTCACATACATATAATAACAACTGGGATGCAGCACAGTCCAACAGGAAGACCTGTAGTGATACTTTCCTCTGAAAATAACAGAGTGCTGATGGGGATCTTTGAAAACATCCCCTCAGATGAACTCATTATGTTTCGAAACGCTAATATTTGACAGAAAAGTCTAATGTTTGGGCTTACTTCAGCAGTGTCTGTGAAGTACCCGCAAGAATGTAGGGGTTTCATGAATAAATCCGCTTCTGGAAATGGAAGGTGGGGTAATCTCCCAAATCCATGTGCTTTAGGACTGACATTTAGCGTACCCAAGGAACCCCCAAACAATTAACCTGGCCTGCTTGTACATGCTACCATCGTCCAAAGAGACATCTGAAAAGGGGCTATGGTGGATTTACACAACAGTGCTCCTTCCACAGAATCAAAGAATCACAGAATTGTCTAGGTTGGAAAAGACCTTGAAGATCATCCAGTCCAACCATTAACCTAGCATTGACAGATCCCAACTACACCATATCCCTAAGCGCTATGTCGACCCTACTCCTAAACACCTCCAGGGATGGGGACTCCACCACCTCTCCTGGGCAGACCATTCCAACACCTAACAACCCATTCTGTAAAGAAATACTTCCTAATATCTAGTCTAAACCTTCCCTGGCGCAACTTGAGGCCATTACCTCTTGTTTTAATGCTTATTACTTGGTTAAAGAGACTCATCCCCAGTTCTCTGCAACCTCCTTTCAGGTAGTTGTAGAGGGCGATGAGTTCTCCCCTCAGCCTCCTCTTCTCCAGACTAAACAACCCCAGTTCCCTCAGCCATTCCTCGTACGACATGTGCTCCAGACCCTTCACCAGCTTCGTTGCCCTTCTTTGGACACACTCAAGAAATTCAACGTGCTTTTTGTAGTGAGGGGCCCAAAACTGAACACAGTCATCGAGGTGTGGCCTCACCAGTGCCGAGTACAGGGGTAAGATCCCTTCCCTGTCCCTGCTGGCCATGCTATTTCTGATGCAAGCCAGGAAGCCATTGGCCTTCTTGGTCACCTGGGCACACTGCTGGCTCCTGTTCAGCCAGCTGTCAATCAACACCCCCAGGTCCCTCTCTGACTGGCAGCTCTCCAGCCACTCCTCCCCAAGCCTGTAGCGCTGCTGGGGGTTGTTGTGGCCAAAGCGCAGCACCCGGCATTTGGCCTTATTGAAGCTCCTACAGTTGGCCTTAGGCCATCGCTCCAGCCTGTCCAGATCTCTCTGCAGAGCCTCCCTACCCTCGAGCTGATCAACACTCCCACCCAACTTGGTGTCATCTGCAAACTTACTGAGGGTGCACTCCATCCCCTCATCTAGATCATCAATAAAGATGTTAAGCAGGAGTGGCCCCAAAACCGAACCCTGGGGGACACCACTAGTGACCGGCTGTGAACTGGATTTTACTCCATTCACCACCACTCTTTGGGCCCGACCATCCAGCCGGTTTTTCACCCAGCATAGCGTGTGCCCATCCAAGCCTCGAGCAGCCAGTTTCACCAGGACAATGTTGTGGGAAACGGTGTCAAAGGCCTTACTGAAGTCAAGGTAAACTACATCCACAGCCTTTCCCTCATCCAATAAGCAGGTTGTCCTGTCATAGAAGGAGATCAGGTTTGTCAAGCAGGACCTGCCTTTCATAAACCCATGCTGACTGGGCCTGATCATCTGCGTGTCCCGCATGTGTTGTATGATGGTACTCAGGATGAGCTGCTCCATCAGCTTCCCGGGCACTGAAGTCAAGCTGACAGGCCTGTAATTTCCTGGATCATTCTTCCGACCCTTCTTATAGATGGGCGTCACATTGGCCAATTTCTAATATGTCGGGACCTCCCCGGTCAGCCAGGACTGCTGGTAAATGATGGAAAGTGGCTTGGCGAGCACCCCAGCCAGCTCCTTCAGCACCCCCGGGTGTATCCCATCCGGTCCCATTCCTCTGCTTGGGTTAATGATCACTCCAAATCTTTTGTTTGGTTTTCTTCTCAGGGTAATGACAGGCCATGCCCAGGGAAAGAGAGACTTAGTGCATCATGCTGAAAACTCATAGGAAGAGTTTAGTGTAGTATAAACTGCCTGAGTTTTGGAAATGTCAGCCAATTCTGAAAGATGTGTGTGTCTGCCTGCTTTTTATGGAATTCAGCCTTTGTCTTTCTAAAGAGGTAAACTTTAACAGGAGAGGAGAAAAGAGGCAGAAATAATTCTAAGGTAATATATTTAAGGTGTCTCAGCTGATGCTCTTTTCAGTGTGTTAATGAGAGACCATGTCTCATTGCAAAGCTGTACCTACAGAGCCCTGCAGTCCCACAGGCTTTTACAGCACTGTTTTACTGGGAAAACATAAGACCTTTAGGCCTCACAGGTTTATGTCATGTAGTCTGTGGATATTTTCCTTGACAGTGGAGCAAGCTGGAGGCAGCCTTGGCTGCAGCTCATCCAGAGATGATTACATTATCTGCTCTGGGCCACCCTGTATTGGATAATAACATTTGGTTACTCATAAATAAAGATCACGTGGCACCATTATTCAGAAATTAAAGATGTTAATAAACTAGTACTGTGAAAGGGAACCTACCACTGCTATGAAACATTCAGGTCAATTCTGATGATTTACTACCATAAAGTTATAGTGTATGTTCATGATGCCACTGGGAGAAAACAGCTTTAAATTGCCCATGACTTTTGTCATTCCTACAAGCTTGAGCAGTGCTTGTAGGATCTAACTTAAGACTCTTCTGGGTTTTTTGAGGATTTTCTGTTCTTTCCCTATTTTGGATAAGAAGACTGTCTGCTTGGAGAGTCATACAGTGTACTTTTTATTATCATAATCATATCTGTGCAAATAAAAAAGTATTTCTCTCATAATAAACAAAGACTCACATAATGTTCAGCATTCATCAGCTCAAGCAGTTCCATAAAAGGATAAACTCAAGAATGATCTTTCTTCAGCTTCCTTTTAGGGTTAAAGTTACATTACCCCTAAGAATAGATCTCTTTTCGGAAAATCTTGGATAACAATGTACTTGCAGAGGTGAACGTCATCTGTAACGTGCAAGTGCCACTGAGATCCTCAGAACTGGTGGGTTACAAACTTGCCTTGTGACCTGAGTTTCCAGAAAAACGTGTGGCTCTCAAATGCAATGAAAGTTTGTGAGATCACTCTTCAACATCACTGGGAACTTGTGAGCATTTAATGTCTTTATCACAGGGCTTTTCACTTCAGCATTTTCATATTTAATGGAATGCAAAATTTGGCTGTTAATCCTGTCTGACTCTTTGTCTTAAAAATATGGTATGGGACTAGTCTCTCAAGACCAGGATTGTCTTCATGGCTAATCTGAGAATTCTGTTAGAGCTGCATTAAATAAACCTTTACATATATTGTACTTTACATATGCATATATATACACACATATATGTATACATTTACATAATACCTGTGTATACAGTATATATGAGTATATACTGTATACATGCATATATGTATCTTCCCCCGCAGTTCATTGAATTGTTTCATGCTGTTTCCAGCTGATCTGAACAATGATGTTTTACATTTGATCTGTTTTACCATACAGAGGCTGCCACTCAAAGAAAACCTCCTCTCATGAAGAAACTGTATGAAATAAAGCAAGCTTCTTTCACAGAGATCTATCTCCAGTTTAGGTGAATTTAGGTCAGGATATATTTTGATGAATGAAGCCTTTTATTTTTGTTCTGAATGGACGTTTTGTCTGTTATCCCACAAGAGGGCAGCAAAGGAAAATGGTTGCCAAAACACAAGACAAAAACATTCAAGGACATTTAAGCATTTAAGTTTCCTACTGTGTTTAATAAGATACTGAAAATACCATTGTGTGGGAACTAGGAGAGCTTGTAGAAAGCCACCTGGTGAGAGAAATAGACTTTTTTTTTTTTTTTTTAAATGCTCTCCAAGCTTCCCAGTCTACTGAGAGCTTAATGTAGTTACTTGCTATTACCTTCAAATATGCTCCCTGGTCATGTGGTAACAGCACAGCAGCTAAGCAAGGTCTCCTGGGCTTCAGGATTCTCATCTCTAGTGCTAATTGCTCTATTCTCACAGAATTTAAGTGCTTTCCCCAAATCTCTCCCTCCCTTTCTAAACCACTCTTTGCCCGAGGAAACACTGACAAAAATGGGGAGGGTTACACTTGAAGAACAACATGGTGACAAACAAAACCATCTCACTTTTGGCTGTTTTATCCCAAGATCCCACTGAAGTAATAAAGGAATCCTGATTTGAGGGGGTTTGTTGTCCGACAGCCTTAGCTAGAGCTATTTGAGCAGGAGACAGGGTGTTAGAGCTGGTTCGAGTTGTTTGGGGGAGTGTCTGTATGCCACAGTGGTTGTGCTGAATGCAAATAGAGATTTAGTCAAAGAAGTGGTGCTGTGCCGCATCTTGCATTTTCATTCATGCATTCTGCAATCCTGCAGGCAACCAGGGAACAGGAATGTTAATTACCTTTAAAATATACAGGAGATTTTCCCCCATTTTGAATGTTTCAGCTTCTAAATAAATGGCAAACAGAAGGCAGAGAAAAAAAAAATAGCATAGGAAAGTGAAGGCATCTTTCCAAAGGCTGTATTAGAGCTTGGATGGAGACCCAAATCTCAGTCATTCTGCAGCCTCGGGATGGTGGTGTTTTCTGCTACCACTGCTGCCATATTGTACCTAACAAAAAGTGTGCTCTGGGTGATACCAGAACACAAGTAAGAGGGACCACACAGGGACAGGATTGTTTATTCAAAGCAGGATCCTACTCCATGCTGGTTGCTTCCAATGAATGTGGTAGAATGAGATGTGAAATGAGGCAAACCACAAGTGTAACCAAAAGCATCACAATTTAGCTGAGAATGAGGACGCAGATAAACTATTGCTTTAATTGATGCCTGAGAACTATTGGGTCTGAGTGTAAGACATGGGCATCCCTCCACCATGTGCCTGATATTGCCAGAAAAGAAACCTGAGCATCTGCCCCAGGGGAAGTACCAACATGCTCCAACCTGCTGCTCAGATGGAGAAGTGGACCATATCCCCGCTGCCATCTGTGGTAGATGCGGTCATATGGAGCCGATGTCTTAACTGGGACTGGGGAATTTTTGGCTGCCTGGAAGATTTCCCTAAAGAAGGCTGTATGTCTCTGTCCCCCCTTTTTTTTTGCTGCAAACTGGCCTATTTCTGACTTCCTAATGAAACCATCCTCCTCAGACTCAAACTAGAAGTGATAAGCACTATGCCCTGTCTGCTGCTACTCATAGAGTGACATGGTCTAACATTCACTGCAGAGCATCACGCTTTATGCACAGCTGTGAGCAGCAGACTGGGTCCTTTTGGGGACCTGCTTGCAGCTGTGCAAAATTTTTCTCAGTACATCTGCCTGGCACCAGTGCACCATGTCTTTATGCGGTCTTTGTGTCATGCTTCTGCTATGACTTGCTGGGGTGGGGTGCATTGTCCTGTCCCTTCAGGGTTGCAAGAATTGAGCCTAAATCTATTCCAGGGCAGGAAAGGCCCTGGCAAGCCCTGATTAAGGCCAAAAGAAGAACATACATGGAATACAACCATGCACTCAGTGTAACTCTTTCAAGCCACAGAAAACAAAATCTTTTCCATGTTAGACTGAATGTCTGAAATAGTAAGTACCGCTCAGCTCTCCAGAGCTCTAGCAGATGGATGGACTGGGAGTGTTTTTTAAGCCAATGTGCATCTCTCCAAGCAAAATGCCACTCTCCATTATTCTGAGCTGGAAGAATAATGAAAGAATCAATCAAATCCTCTAACAGTGACAGAAAACAGACAAAAATCCATGTGAGTCTCTTTTGAGGCTCTAAGAGGATTAAACTCCTCAGGCAGGAACTCTTCTGTAAGGGTTTGTTTATGGGGAGAAATAAAAGTTTGACAGATGTGTGTGGTCAGTTCAACAAAGCAGCTTGTAAAACCCTTGTATACTATCTGAAGCGACGCAATCTGGTTCTTTAGGTCTCGGTTAGGATCAAGGATCTGAAATGCAATTTTGACTCTGATACGAAAAAGCCAAGAAGGATCAAACAAATCCCTCTGGTGCTTAGAGCTTTTCATTTCCTTCCCTATTCATCCCGTTTGTCTTCTTGTGTAGCAAACTCTTCAAGGCTGTGGCTATAGACACACTTTCAGAAGTAGCTAGTAAAGTGATTAATACAACCTGAGACCCACTCAGGGAGTCTTGTGTAGTCCCACCATGCTAGATCTGTGTGCAGTGATGAAGATGAGGGGTACCAAGGAAGCTTCCTTTCTTATTTAGCAGCGCCTTCTGGGGTGCCAGCACCCCACATGAGATTGTGCAAGAGCAATGCTGAATACTTCCCCTCATTCTCAGTGTGACTGAACGTGGACCTGCATCTGATAACATTTCCAGGGGCACTGAAGAGATAACTAATTCCTTTTACATGATATGGAGTGGAGCAAAGTGGGATTCCAATCTTGTCTAGAGACTGTATTACAAAGCAACAATAGTCTGGTGTAATATAAAACAATTGTAGAATGAATTAGCCAACAACTTGGACTGTGCATTTTGTTCATGGAAGATAATGTTTTGGAGAATATAATGAATAGGGTAGAGTTTTCAGGATTCTCTAGTACAATAACTCCAGTACAAAGAATTTTTAATATTAACCTTCCATTTTAATGTTAGAAAGGTCTGGGTTATGTATTACACAAGGTGAAACTACTAAGCAAATTTTATTTCTTCCAGGTGATTGAAATGACTTCCCAATGACTGATGCTATTCAAAGACTTGGGCTGCGTCTCAGGCTATGTTGATCAGAAACAACAGAGGTCCCAGAACTTCATGGGTTGCAATATGTCATGAAGGTTTTTTTAAACAAAACAGGCTTTACTTTGCAGTTGCCAGGGGCTATCATCAGGCATTCAGTCAATGACAACTGGTACCTTTGTGGGGAGAAACAATTTGTCTGTGCAGCTGGAGCATGGCTCTACTGACTACTGCAGCATCATGAGTTAGATATATAGAGATATAAAGTTCAGGGCCTACTGAGGTCCAGCAGGGAGAATGCGGATATCCTGGGTGTTATTGCTCACTGTTACTTTCATTTAAGTCTTCATGGCACATCTGACTACTGTATAGGACAAAGATACTAAAACAATCCCTGTCCCAGCCTTAAAGAAAACATGAAATGCTGCGGATTGCCAGGAAAAAATCAGGTTAGAAAAGTCCATCTGTTCTCCCTGTCCCCCTCCTTCTCATTTCAATTCCTGTCTCATTCAGAACATGATGATTCCACATCAAAACCACACATTTCCCAATAGATATGCCAAACCTCTCTAGGTTAGTTTGGGCCCTACAGATGACCTGAAAACCTCAGAAATTTTATGTGACCTTCTGGGAAGCTGATGTGATCTTTGAGCAAAGTCAGATGATTTCCATGCACTTTAAATTTGCACTCTAAACTTTTTGCGCAGCTATAAATACAGCAGCATTATATTTTTGGACATATCTGCCTTCCTTGTTCCAGGCAGAGGGTGTTGAGCATAAGAAGAGCATCTGATGCTTGTTTGTTAGAGGCCCACGTGAGTTAAGAGCTCCTTTTAAAAAATGATGCACTGTAAAGGACTGAAAGCAGCTGACCTTTCTGCACATTAGCATTCTGTTCTGGTAAAAGAGTGAGTGCTATTTAAGGGTGTCACAGGAAAGCAAGAAAGAGGGAAAGTTGTTCATAGCTACCTAAACAATGATTACACAGTAAATGGATCTCTCAGAAAATACTGGAAGGGTTTCTAATGCTAGTAGTTTTCCTCTGCAAGCAGCGTGACAGATTTTCAGATGAATTAGACTTCAGTAGTCAGCAGATGTGATTGTTTTTCAGAGCCATTTTTAAGACAACCCTACTGAAATTCTCTGATTTTTTTTTTTTTCAAGATCCCTGCCTCCAAAAGGAGCTTGCATTGTCTTTTTTTTTTCTTCCTCAGGCCCCCACGCCCCACCCCCACCATCTTAGGTGTTTTGGTTTTTATTTCATGGCAACTTGTTTCAGATATCCAGGTCTGAGCCTGTGTTTGCCCATGTGCATGTTCTGCACGCAATTTTTCATCCTTTCTATTTCTGTACCTGTAGCTCTTTTGTAGCTTCCATCATTTTGATCATGGGACCAGCTGTCTTACCAAAAGCAATGAAAGAATTTGCCCTGGACTCTAACAAGTGCTCAGGTAATGCCAAGTGTAGAAAATTTCATCTGCTAAATTCATTTTATAAGAATGTGCATATTAGTGTTTCAGCACCAAACTTGATGTGATGCAGCCAAGTGCTATAGCCAAGGTTAGGAAAGGTATCTGTCGTGATCTGATTGCTCTGGAAAAATAGGTCTTCCACTTTAACAGTCCCTAATGTGCTTTGGCAACCACAGTAATGAACATCACATCTTGAGGGCTTGAATCCAGCAAGAGTACAAGATTCAACATAAAGAGTGCCAAGATTAGTGCCTTGAGTGGCCTTTCAATACTGATAGGATCATGATCATGAGGGAAAGTTGACAGCAAAGATCAGATTAGGAGGAAAATCCACAGGGGTGTCTGAGATGCCAGTAGCCATTTTATGCTGTTTGAGTTGGGAAGAAGGGTCTCAGTTGAACTGGCTGGTGCTCCAGTAAAACTTTAGGATTACTCATTTCTATGGCTCTCCAATCCAGCTCTCTGTGACTGAGATTTGCATCAGCAGAGTAGAGGCCTGAGCTGATTCAGGATTCTTCAGAGACAGCTGGGAGGAGTTAGGTTTCCATGAATGGGCTCAAATTGTGCCAGGGAAGGTTTAGACTGGATATTAGGAAGCATTTCTTTACAGAATGGGTTGTTAGGTGTTGGAATGGGCTGCCCAGGGAGGTGGTGGAGTCCCCCTCCCTGGAGGTGTTTAAGAGTAGAGTCGACATAGTGCTTAAGGATATGGTGTAGTTAGAAACTGTCAGTGCTAGGTTAACGGTTGGACTAGATGATCTTCAAGGTCCTTTCCAACCTAGATGGTTCTTTGATTCTGTGAATGCTTGAATAAATGCAATGTATTTACCACTGTGGAAAGTATTTGCTGACCCCATGGCTGGGATAGAAATTGTAGGACTTGGTAGACTGACAGGGCCTAGGTCACAGGGTAAAAGCAACCAAGGTCAGAAATAAGTGTTAATTTTGTGTTGGGTCATAAAACTTATTTATTTAGATTATCCAGCCCTAGGTGCTTTCAGTGCAAGATAATAAACACCTGAGTCCATGGACATAACTTGAAGAAGAACTGTGCCCATGAGCAATGTCCACAGCTCTGTATACATTATCCCTGTATCTCCTTGTGGTGGCATTGTGAAGAGAGTACCTACACAAAAGCAGCTTCTGGCTGGCTTGTGATAAACAGTCTGGATTTATCCTGAGCAAGTCTACTCCCTGCTATGGGAGTCAAAATTAGTAACTTGGTCAGCTGTGTGTGCTTCATCTTTTTCATCTCTCAGGCCAATAGTTTCATCCTGCCTGCTGGTGCAAAAATATATTGTGTCGTTTATACTTGTTTCAGGTTTTAAATGTTTTCTTCTTCTTTCAAACAGTAAAAAGTGAGCTTTTGCTGTAGAAATACAATCTTATGTTTTCTAGGTAAATGAATGTAATAAGACAGATTTATGATTCCTCCACAAGCTGTCACACCTTGAATATTTTCACCTATCAAAGACAGAGGAGACAGGAGAGGTTGTAAATAAAGTTGTCTCTGCCGAAATAACTTTTTGCACAGTTCAGGAACAACTGTAGAAGGGCACTACAGAGACAACTTACTCTAGTCTGCTGCAGCCTAAACCCCAAACCAGTTAGAAAGTCAGGTTATCGTTTTTCAGAATGTTTATTTGGACACAGCAAATACACCACTGACAAACCCCTGAGCTGTGCTTGCTGGCATATCCTGTGAGTTACAATGATTCCAGGACATATATAACAGGTGTCCAGCAAAATACTTTCTGGTTGTCTTGAAGAAACTGCTCCTCTGCCTCAAAAATACCATTCAAGCCTGTTAGATATGTTAGGAAAAGTCTAAACATCAGAATCTGTGGGATAAGCTGCATAAAGGCAACCAGCGGAAGGGAATCACGATGCATGGCAATTTAGATATCTATATGCTTGTATAATTGCAAATTTTAACTTTTTAAACAGAGCCTAAGGGGTTTAGGAGGACTAAACTGTTCTCCCTCCATTTGGATGCTGTTGAAAATGTCTTCCCAAAATAACCCATGTGAAATCCTCATATCATGCCTCTAAGCAGGATGATATGACTTTAAGAAGTCTGCCCTGCCCTGAAACTATCCCTGATATGAAATAGCTGGGTGGACTCAAAGAGCTTTTAAAAGGCTTGAAGTATGCTGGAAACTATACTTCTTTCTCCTGAGGCACCAGAAAAGAGAACAGTGTGACTGGTGTGTGCACTGCGGTGATACACTATTAATAATTCAAAGCAGCAGAGGCTTTTATTCTGCCATTGTTACTTTCCAGTACAAATCTCTCGCCTCTATCATTTGGTAGGAACTGATAATCCAAGTAAGATATTAGGACTCAACTTTTTCTTGTCTTGGTAACAGAATTAGGTAATAGTGCAGTTCAAGAAGAGAAGGGGAAAAAAATCTTCTTGTCAGCCTTTGTGAGATGTTTGAGAAATGCATCATGAATTACAGGTTGCAAATAGGTAATCAGGTTATTTGGAAGATATTTTCTGAGCATTTAACATGGGTCTCTTTCTTGCCTCCACACAACTTCAGAGGAAACTTTTATTTCCATTCTTCTTTTACTGCATACTATGTTTTCTATTCAGCAGAGGCTTTTCTGGATGTGGAATTGATGATTGGACTGGATGATCTTCAAGGTCTTTTCCAACCTAGACAATTCTGTGATTCTGTGGAACAAAAGCCTACAGAAGCCTTGTCAGTCTGGGTATCTTACATATGTAATATCATCTGCTTATATAACAATGACAGGGAGACATGATAAAAAACTACTCTTGTAGTGAACTCTTCATTCATTTGACTCAAGGTCACATTTTTAGTTGTAAGGGAAAGTACAGACATGTTCAATGTAGCCAAGGTCACACAACTCAACTACCACAAAGATTTCTTGACATCTCACTAAATCCTCTGTGAACAAACTCCTGTTAAGAAACAGATGCTCTTCCCCAGTGGGTCTTACAGCCCTTCCTTAGAACAAATGCCACAGAGAGTTATTGCTCTGAGCACCAGGATAAGTAAGGAGAAATAGCAGAGTGAGAGGTGGTGGGGTGCGAGTCGTGGAATGTAATTGGGGGAGTAATTCAATTTCTTTCTTGATGCTTGACGACAGAGTTTTTTGCTAAAATCAATGAAGCAGTTATATAAGTCATAGGGAAGCTAAATAGCTTGGTAGAATGTCTGTCAGTGAGCTGAGACACTGGTTTTCAACACCTTTGGTGCCTTCCACAAAGGGAGACATGTAACAAATTATGTTTTTTCTGGGCTCTGAATTAATGGATGAAAAGGAAAAAGTTTGCCTTCCTCACCTTCAGTCAGTATTAGCAAGCGCTGTGAAACATTCCCAGGACTGAAGATTTTACCTTCTATTTTGGTTGTTTATCCCAGTGGTGAAGAGATAATACTAAATTCATGGATTTAGAAAAAAATATTATTGAAATTATTGTCGCGACTTCACAGATTGTAGAAAGCCTCATTGTTCCCTTATCAATGGATTCAGGCACTTGTATTTGATTAAAGCACAATTTTCACAAAGATCTCTATAATGTTGTTTTGAACTCTTTGGAAGATAATAGATTAATTGTTTTTCATGGTGGTTTCTTCCAGTGGTTAATTATATTTGCTGACAAAACTACATGCTTTATTTCCAATTTGACCTTGTTTAACACCCCATCATCATTTTTGTGGTGCTTTTCTTCACTAGCTTAAAGATGTCTCAAGAAACTACTATTTTTGGCTCATGAAAGTATTCATATATCGGAATTAAATCAATTAACTACATCGAAGCTTTCATTTCCATAAGCCACACTGCTTGACTCAGTTCTGCCACTGACCTCCAGCAGAATTTTTATGAACACATATTTGTCATCTCTGACAGTCTTAAGGATCATGAAATCTTAAAATGATAGAATCATAGAATCATTTAGGTTGGAAAAGACACTTCCAAGCCCACCACTAAACCATGTCCCTGAGCTCCATGTCTACACATCTTTTAAATACCTCCAGAAATGGTGACTCAACTACTTCCCTGGGCAGCCTGTTCCAGTGTTTGACAACCATTTTGGTTAAGAGATTTTTCCTAATATCCAATCTAAACCGCCCCTGGCACAACTTCAGGCCATTTCGTCTCATTCTATCACCTGTTACATGGGAAAAGAGACCAACACCCACCTTGCTACAACCTCCTTTCAGTTAGTGATAGAGAGCGATCAGGTCTCCCCTGAGCCTCCTTTTCTTCAGATTAAACAACTCCTGTTTCCTCAACTGTTCCTCATAAGGCTCATACTCTAGACCATTCACCAACTTCATTGTTGTTCTTTGGACACACTTCAGCACCTCAATGTCTCTTGTAGTGAGGGGCACAAAACTGAAGACAGTATTTGAGCTGTGGCCTCACCAGTGCCGAGTACAGGGGAAAATCACTTCCCTAGTCCTCCTGGCCATGGAGTAACCAAGACTGTTACAAAACTTGAACCAGAGATGAAGGAGCCTGACGTCTAAAATGGACTTACACAGAAGACATGTGCTAAAATCTGAAGTTATGACCTTGAGCAAAGGTGATAATGGCTGTTGTCTAGATATAATGCCTTCTACCACAATGGAGGAGCTCCGACTGGATACCAGTCTCTGCTCCAAAAACAGATTAAGGTTTTTGCTTTGTCGGCTTTTTTAATTTGTTTGTTTTATTTTTTGTTTGTTTTACTGGTAATTTGTTAACCATGGGAACATGGAGCAAAATCAACTTCTTCCCAACTGTGTTGATGCTAATGTGCAATAGTTTCTGACATCCACAAGTGTGGGGTTTTTTTTTAAAAAAAGGATAATAGAGTGGAACTGTAAGGATGCTTTTTGGACTCTTAATCAATGAATACAAATTTGGCTAAGTGTCTGAAGGTGGAAGTTCACACTGCAGCTGTTGCCATCAAATTTTTCTTTCTTGTATGTGATGCTTCACAAGAGAGAATACGAAGGCATGGGTTGCTATGCCTAGCCAAGACTGGCTAACGTCAATATGCTTTGCATGGGAATACAGATTAAATGCAGAGGCAGAAACAAATAGGAACATAAAACCTGCAAAAATATCTTCTAGGGGCAATTGATGATACTAGTGCTCTCTGTGTTCACCATGAGTTTAAAGCTGAAAATAAAATCTTGACTTTTGTCTGTAAAGCTCAAAATAGCTTGGAACTTGTTTCATGGAGAATTTTTCTTTTTTTACATCATTCATGAAGGCCCTTCTGCTCTAGTCCTCTAGCTCTAGAAGTGATGAGAGCATTAAGATGGGGTGAATTGGTGGCTGAGGTCTTCTTGCAAACATGCTGTATATGAACTTTTCAGTTTGTAGAGCTAAGGGTGGAATACCTCTGAGGGAATATGGTGGAGAACCCTAAGTTGCAATGGACATGTCATCAACATTGTCTGAGAGGGTAAGAGGAAAGCATGTTGTTTTTTAAGTCATTTTTTAAGTATTGGACATAGGTGTGTTTTTTCTGTCTGAGTAAATTCCAAATAGATAAATAAAATGGAAACTATGAAAACCCAGATTTCTCTTTGTTCTGTGGGAAGCAATAAAAAAAACCCCAACAAACAAACCCCAAAATAAAGCCAGCAACAGAAAAGGATTTGTTGGACATGGTTCCATTTATACTTGCCTGCTAACATCAATACAGTGGTTTCTGAGATGTAATGGGTCCTGCCACGTTAAATACCAGGAAGGGGGAATTTAATGGGGTGGCAAGTGACTGCATGCTGCAGTGACCTCATTGCCTTGTGAGCAGGTCTGGGCCAGACAAGCTGCTGAGTGGCCATTATAACAACTTGCAGGTAACTAGGCTGTTAATGAAGAATGAGCTGTAAAGGTGCCAGTTTGACTTACCTTGTGGGATAGGTCCTGATAGGGTCTTCTTCCCACCCTCATTCAGATGGGAAAAATGTTGGGCTACAGCTCCCACCCTGCCCAAGCCGCTGGTCTTGCTTTTCTCAGGAGTAGGGCTATGGGGAAAGAGCTGGTGTCACTGTGAGCCTTGGTCTCACCCACAGAAAGTGTGCTGACCCCAGAGATGGGAATGTGACTCCTGACTCCTGGATGGAGCTTTAAAGCATTGATCTGGGCACATCCAGATGAGGTAATCACTCATCTGAAGTAAAATTACTTGGTGATTTATAGAAACTTAGAAAACTGACAGCCTGTCACAATAGTCTCTGTGAGGAAAGATAAGTAGAAGAGGCTGTTCTATTTTTATTATTTTAAGTAACTGATGAGTTAATTAAAATGATAATTACTATCCAGTTGCTGTGAAAATATCCCTTGGTGTATCCCATGTCACTGCTGCTGGGAATGGGTTTTGCAATCAGAAGTCATTTCATACATATGTCATTTTTTTTAGAACCTTAGATTTTCAGCAAACCAGCAGAGATTTCTTCTTTTTCTCCATGTGACAACAGTGGTGCTGTTTTGGTTTGGTTTGTTTTGTTTTTTTTAAATACTGCATATCTGAAGGAGGCTGTGATTTCAAGACCCTCAAAAGGTACATGCACTATGAAACAGTTAGATCTTCAGCAGATCAATATTAACATATTTATCAGCCAGAAAAAAAAACACCCTGGGCTGAGGGAGATCTGTGTCAGGAGAAGTAGCATGAGTAGCATTTTACATGAGGTGCTGTCTAACCAGCCCTGCACACTGCTGTCATTTTCACATGAAAGAGCTGAATGAATCAGTTTCTGGATGGCTCTAACTCTGACAGCCATCACCTAAAAAAGAGCTTAGTGGAAAATGGACAGAAAAAAAGAATTTTTTTTAAAAAAATTGGGCCTTATCTACTAAAGTTATGTAAACCAAGGAAATATTTTGTTCTACTATGAGAGTTAATGAGAGCATTCCTTAAATACTAACTGAACTGCAGTAAGTTTCAAGTGCCTAGAGATATGCATATTTAATTTTTACCCCTTCCCTTCCATCTGCCAACTGCTCCACTGTCATATTTTTTCTCCTCCTCCAGCAAAGCCCAGAGCTGGGGAAACCACAAACACTTAATTGTGTCACAGCTGTTGAGCAACAGAAAAAGATTGATGGGGAGGTTAATAAGTTGACTGTGCAATTATAACGTTTACCATGTACCACCAATGACGGTTAATGTGGTTATTTCCTCCTGCTTCTGATCATTTCACTGTGTGTTCATCAAGTCAGCTCTGGAACCAGGCTCTCTGCTCCCTGTGTTGCAGCCTGACAGTGTGCAGTGACAGGACATGTGGCTATTGGCCCCCTTTGCTGTGCTGTGTATTTGTATAAACTCCTTGACTCCCATTACACTTAGGAAAGGTAGCTGAAGTTCTTCTAATGAGAAAAGGATTAGATGAGATTATTTTTTTTTTTTTTTTGCTGTGCTTTTCAAAATGTGCAAATGACTGTGAAGTAATCAGGAATGAATTAAAGCTGAGGACATGAGTGATATTTTTCCCCTGTGTGCAAGGACTATTTTTTG
Organism: Strix uralensis; assembly: GCF_047716275.1. Classification (NCBI taxonomy): domain Eukaryota; kingdom Metazoa; phylum Chordata; class Aves; order Strigiformes; family Strigidae; genus Strix; species Strix uralensis. The sequence continues at coordinate 165,082,788 of NC_133972.1, forward strand.
AACTGCTTTTTTTCTCAGCACACACTTCTAAATGATATCACACCTATCATGTTGTTCTCAGTAAACTCTCTTGAGTTCTGATTCTTAATGTGAGCTAAGAGTAGATACCTTGACAGGTATCAGTACTTAACTGTGACTTTCTGGATAGATATTACTAAAATTGGTGAATGGCATAAATTAATCAACACTTTTCACCGTCCTGCAAAGAGATGCCACAGATATAATCTTCACTAGAAAATAGGAATGACGGTTGCAAACATGCCAGTGGAGCATTACAGGGTAATGATTTTGGTACAGAAGTACTGTCCAGATAGTCAATATTCCATCTGCTTTAATGATTGAGTCCTTCAAAGCTGACATAAACTGCCCTTGATTTAGTTGATTGTATGTTGCTTTTCAGAGAAGAAAGCTGTGGATTTTAGCCTGTTTGTTTAGAAAACATTTAAGTCAGCAGAGCTTATGGCATGGATTGTTTGAGGGACCGAGGTACAAATTTCTGAGCAAGCAGCTGGCTGCTGTTTGTTTCTGTAGTGCACATTTGTAGAAATAAATAAGGTGATATCAAAGAGTATAGTGAGTTTCTGCCAAGGTTTTATCCTCTTAATGGGGAAAATCTAGGAAATGTCTCAATATTGGGTGGCTGGTTTGGTCAAAGAATTACAGTATCAAGGCAATTTACCTTTATTAACCCAGCCATGCATGTTTCAAAGGATATTAACCAGGTGTTTTGACTTTATAGGTCCTTCTTGTTTGAGGAATTCTATCCTGTATGAACAAGAAACCCTGAAGATAGAGTTGTGACTGAAAGTTGAATACTGTAATGGTACCATAAAGTCATGGAGTAAAACCAGAAAACTGAGAACGTAAATAATAGCTGCTGCTCCACTGAAAACAGATGCTACAATGAGAAATAACATTGCTGAACCTTTAAGGTCATCACAGTTGGAAAAGGAACAAGCATTATAATTGCTGGGGTGACAAATAGCCATTTAGTGTAGACAAATAGTCCCAAGTAGGGATTTACCTGCAGCAGTAACAGGTGAAATTCCTCACTAAAGAATTATTCATGGTAATAAGCTGATTTAGCAAACTCTTTATCTGGTCAACACAGACTCAGGCTTCATTAGCAGACAATTTTGCTTGGGAACATAGTTATGCTAATGGAGATTTTGAGAGGGATAACACAGGAAGCCATCCATGTCTACAATAAGAAGCAGGAGATTTGGGCCCATGTTAAGGAGCAGTGAAGTTGCCCTCACAGCTCCAGTGTTCAATCCTGTTACCTAGTTAACACCTTCCACTCACTGTTACTCATTATTACAGAGGTTGGCAGCAGTGGTGAGAAACTAGAAAACCTGTTCAGCTGGGATATTAGCAAGAATTAAATGTTTAGAGAACCAGGAGAAGCGAACCCATCCAGAACAGAAATAAGCTGGGAAGGAGAGGACAGCTGTTAATGAGCTGTTTAAACCAAAACTCCCTTCTATAGTGCCTCAAATACCATTGTAAATGTGAAATTAATTTAACTGCTTTCAGATGTTAGCCCTTGCTTGTCTTCATCTCCTACAGTATTAGCACTGGCCTGGGTGCGCTGAGGGACTCAGTTTTCCCTGTGTGACATGAAAAATTCTATTTGTGGGGTTTCAAAGGAGTAATCAATTTGGAATGAGAACTCAGTTACTGGCAGCAGTCATCACTGGGTGTAACATTTCAGGCTGCTCTTTGCTCTCTGTGCTCAGACCCATCATTCAGTGATACAATTTTCTGTGGAATTTATATGATCATTTTTATTATTTTCTATTTCTGAAGACAACACTCAGCTGTTTAAATTCTGCCCCACAAAGCCATTCATCAGGTTATTTTACAATGAAAACCATTATTTTTATCTTACTACAATTAAACACTTTCATGTTTTGGTGCCTCTTTTGTTAGTAAACAATAGTGTCTTATAGGAATCAAGTTTTCCTTGCCATATTGGCCATCTTTTAAAAATGTGTCTGATTTAGTGCTAGTGCTCCCAAGAGACCCCGGTTTTCATTAAGGCCTGGGTTACAACCTGTAAAAGCAAGGTCTGTATTTACATATGTATTGGTTGTATGGGGTCTCATCTGGGGATTGATGTGTGATTACAGGTTCTGCTGCTTCCATCTGTGATTCACTTTGAAGATAATATTTACTGTGATAAACCCAGCTCCTCTGAGCATACAGACTTGATGAAAGGTTCATTTGTGCACTTTACAGCTCAGTATGAACCATGGCACTGATGCTTATAGGAACCTTTGCTATATATTTACTGCTTCCAGGGTGAAGTTGATTAGCCATCCCCCCAAAAGTTATTGTCCTTTCAATGCAAGTCTTGTAACACCTAGGTGTGCCATTGTAGCATCCCAGCAGGACTGTCACTGTGCTGGCACACAAATAATTTGGGGTATCCTCAGTCTTGGCTCCTCCTCCTCTTGAGGCAACTGAGCAGGGGTTTAGCAGTGAGCTTTATCTCCTACTGTACTTCAGCATGTACTCATTTTACAGCCTCAGACAACCCTTGGTTAGGTGAGATCTCAGACTGGTGATGGGTTTAAGAGCTAAGCTCTGGCAAGTGACTCCAGAGAATTTTATTAGTTCCTTGACTGGACAAGAGACGCAGCTGTAGGCTCCAGACATGCCATTCAAGGTGTAATTCTGTTATCTATTCATATGTGTCTTGTGCTGGTCAAGATACCATAGTGCCTTTGAGACCTCTGAATGGAACTGACAGATATGATATAGTGCCTACGGGAGAGCCTTGGCCTCCTGGATTGGATGCAAGAAGTCAGGTGGATACCAACATCCAATTTATCTATCTACAGTGCTGTCACTCTCTTGTGAGGAGCACACCTTAAGCTATTTTAAGAGCCCACAACCAGTGGACTCAATTAAATCAGTTTAGGGCAAGATCCATCTCTTCTATCTCCCAGATCCTCACATCTGGGCAGATAGCACACCTTAAAATCCTATGGCTGTATTGACTAGCTTTTCCTCGGCTGTTATGGAGACCAGGCAACTATCTTAGGTGTGTATAACTCTACCTGAAGGTAACTAAAGGTGTGAAGAACCTAGTCAACCTCCTTATACCTTTTCTTTCACCTGAAAAGTGTGGACAGTATTCCCTCCTTTCCCCATCATTAGCTCCCTACACTATTTATGTTCTAAATCCCTCCAGTCAGAGGTTTATTCTTGTCCCTTTCTGCAGGTAGCTGGCACAGCAGAGTGTTGGCCTACAACTACTACATCTGAACATTCAGAGGTTAATCACAGGTCGGAGGGAGAGATGCTGGCACTTTTTGTTAAAATGTAGGAATCTGAATCTTATCAAAATACCACACTAGAAAATAATCACACTTCTTGTAAAAAAAATTAAACCCTTTTTATTTGTATATTTATTTTTATATATAAAAGAAATACAAAAAAAAAGAACACAAACAAAATGCTGATTATGGCAATTCAGTTTTGTCAGCCCCCTCTGCCTGGGCTGCTGCCTCGGATCCACCAGGAGTGAGCAAAGTCCTCCGGTTATAATGTCCTTTTATGATTCCAGAGTTATTGTTCTCATTAAGGATTTGCTTCTGTTTTTGCCTGTTAAGAGACTGTACAAGTCCTAATACAACAGCTGCTAATGAGTACTGTCCAGTCAGTTTTCTTGGTTGTAAGATTAAAGGATTTGGTTGAACTCTTCCTAGAAGAAAGTATGTTTTGATTTTTCCTTCCTGTTCACTGATACCTTTGACATAAATCTCTCCCCGGTAGTCGAAGGCAAATCCCCGGTCCTTCAGGATCAGATACGTTTCTTCAGGCACTTGAATTCTGTCACTAACACCTGTGCTGTCCATTCGACTTGCTAAATTAACCGTTTTGCCCCAGATATCATATTGGGGTTTCTTAGCACCAATAACTCCCGCTACGACAGACCCATGGCTAATCCCTATTAAAAAAAAAAAAAAAAAAAAATTGAGAAGAGATATCCAGTTAGAAAAGAATGGCTGAAACCATATTTGCACTTAAGATCAAGATGAAGCCTTGTTCAGATACATTTATCGCTAAGCCTAAGGAAGAGGTATATATACAAAGAAAGTAAGAAAAAAAAAAAAAAAAAACAGAAAAACTAGAAAACATGGAAAGTGATATCCACAGAGTTATTTTACAGGATGTCCATCTCAGTGGAACCACAGTACTTACGTATCATCTGTATTCTGCACATTATTGCCAAAGCTCCTGCAAACTGATTCTTATGTAGTAGGAAAGATCTCTCTGGAAGGATCTTTCTGGGTCTACACTTGTTGAACGCAACCTTGTTAGCGCTATACAGTCAAGAAATTACATTCTTACATTCCATCAAGTGAAAATATTAAAGTATTCTACAAAGTTATTGAAAGACTGTATCTTGTAAGATTGTTGCATAAATTCAAGACAAGCAATAATATAGAAGAGACTATTTTTTTTCTACAGCAGTGATTTAAGAATACATTTAGTGGTAGTGAAAGGCACATCTTTGGGAAAAGGATCTTAGTTTTTTACATTTTTTAAAAAGAATATTTCTTAAAATTGGTGATAGAAATTATTTCCAAATACTGTTGCACTCATGCTCTATGAAATCTTTGTAAGTGATCCACACTTACTAAGAGTGGATGCATGTTCCCTGAGAGATCTTGGGTACTGAGAGTTTTCTGTTTAAAACTGTTAGGAAGTGCAGATCACAGATAGAGATGCTTCAACCCTCCATGCTGTGACTGATTAATATATTTCAGCTTGTTAATGGCAGAGTTGTCTGTAAAGGACATGTTTCTTCCAGGTAGTTTTTGGTTTTGCCCAGTGATCCAGTCAACATGAGAAGCCATCAGAATTACTTCTGCTATGTGCCATATATTCAGGCCATCTTTTCATGTCCCATCCTACTAGCCACCCAGCATATCCTTCCAGGATAATAGGCTCCCCATCACAGCAATTCAGAGCTGCTGCCACTGGTCAGGTCAGAACTGGAATTCAATTTTTGTGCAAAACCAAAGTACTACCTACACACAGGGTTTAAGATAAGCTACTATTATGTCTTTACTGAAGAACAATCTAAGACAAGAAGATTAACTGCAGATTGTGTAAACCAGTTTCAAGCTTGGGGTTAGGTCTTGGCTCCCCAGTTCACTTCTTGTGTTATATCCATTGGCTCTTAGCCAGACTTGCTAAATACGGTAGCTTAATTATGCTACCCATCCACTGTTCACCAAAACTTAGAACTCCTGCAGTCCCCAAATCATGGCCCATATTCTATAAATGAAGTATTTCTTATTTCTAACTTTGCCTGGAATAAAGTCAATTTGAAAACAGAGGATACAGTATTGGAGTCTCTTAAATTGTACATGTCCTTGCAATGTTCCTGGGGTGCACTTACAGAGTTGGATCCTTGCAGACAAAACCCCATTTTAGCTCTTGTGTTTGAACTATGCTTACCAATACGGAGTTCAAAGTTGTTAAACGAATGCTTGTTGATCTCCTGTATGCTTTCATTCAGAGCTATGGAGAAGTCAGCCAGAGCACACAAATGCCCCCATTTGTCTTCACATTGCTGAGGAGTAAGTTATAAACCAATATGTTAGAAAAGTTTTTCATTTACCCAGCTCCCACCCATCCTTACCAAGTTCCCAATATCTGAATTTGGAGATTGTAAGAATAGTCTCAACATGCTAGATCCAAGAGTGGTAGGGTATTATTAATGGTAATGCTTCCCATTTATATTACAACACCTGTATACCTGGATAAAGAGAAGCTTAGTGTGAAGTACCAAAGAAAGTAATTTCCTGTCAGTAATCTGACAGGCAATGATGGGAATTAATAAGGCATGTGAAATCTCTCTAAAACTGAGAAAGAAAGTACAGACAGGATTGAGATAGCTCAGGTGCAAGGGACAAAAACTAGTGAGAACCAGGGACGACCCATGTAGGCAAGAAGCAGAGAGAAAGAAGTGAAAGATATAATTCTCCTTTGCTGAAATTATCACCCAGGAAAAACACCAATTCTGGTGCTCTCAGGGATGGAATAGCGGCCAGAACAACAGGGTAAGCCAAGCAACCTGGGACAGGTTAACTGGGAGGGAAAAGGTTGTTCTGTAGCTCATTAATCACCACAGCTTAGAGCAGTCAAGTCACTCCCTGCTCCTTCTCCTCCTTTTCTGTTCCTGCAGGGCAGTCAATATACAGATGGGGACCAGGAGTAAGTTTTAGTCTTCCCAGAACACCAAGAGAGCACATGATGGACAGAGACTCTCAAGGGCGGATAGGGAACTCCTTAATTGTTTCTTTGAGTAGGCAGTGGAGTAAGGAACAGTCGTGGTTTTGGCCTGATTGTTGTATGATGTCATCTCATCTACTCTGAAGCCAGGTAATTCTTTCATCAAACAAATTTCCAGTTCATAGAAGTGAAGCATTGCAAGCCACTCCCTGCCTCCCAGGTCATGCTGTCCAGTCCTTTGCAATTTTCATTATTCTCAGTGTTTAATACTGAACATAAGCATCTCCCTGGCATCACCCTGTTTACACCATGCTCGGTCCTTGTCCTCAGACTCATTCAGTTCACAGCATGCCAACCTCTGTCAGCAGCCCTCACCTCCTAGATGCTGACAAGGTGATAGACATGTATGTATGAAGATAAATATATTTAGAACATACATAAAAATTCCATTAGGCTATTACAGCTCAAGAAAAAGGATGAGTTAATCAGTCTTGGAAATGCAGTAAAGATTTTCTTGCTTTGAATTTTTACCCACATCAAGAGTCAAAAGATGTGGTTAGGAGCTGTGTAGCTATAACCAGATACCTCCCTGATGCTCAGTCCTTCTTTGCTCATCTCTGCACAGAAACATTTTGAGTTAGTACAAACAAAAATCTCATGCATGTCTAGTTTTGTGGGTTTCTAGCTGACAGCATCAGTTGTTACTCTGTAGGTGGGACATGCTCAGCTAGTTACACTCCACATGTTTTATAATGTATTCTAAACAAACAATGGAAATTTTCTAGTTTAGAAAGCTCACGCTAACCTGACTTCTGCTTTTCTGGCAGATGAAATCAATGTGAGCAGATCTGATTCTCACTCTATGATTGATCTGGGGCAGCACACCTTTTTTTGTGATGCTCTTACTTGGGGAGAGGCACCAACTGTCAAGCAAGATAGATTTCAGCAACAGCTGACTTCCCAATGGATGTATTTTAGAGCCTCGTCTTATTCCTTTGGAGACCTTGTTTCCAGGCATATTCTTGGGGGTAATTATGAATGGATTTCTCTCATCTGACTTATGTGAGGTTTATGGCTGTGACTGTGCATATGTCCTCTGTGGCTGATTTTTCCCTCAGCTTGGTTTACACCTCTGCAAGTGAGAGCAGTGTGCAGGCTTTTGGCTTTGTGATGTTCTTCAGTTGAACTGATGAATCTGCTTTCTTTTTGATGTATAGTTTATGATGCTGTTTGTAGATGTACAGCTATATCATCACAAAAATGTATAAATTCAACCTTACACTTGCATAAGTATGCTGTCAGTTAATAGATCCTCTCTCCATAGATTATTGGAGGCTGTCAGCCAGATACCAGTCTGAGTTACAGTGGTAACTTTACAGTATGTCCAAAGATATAGATAGGCCTGCTCTAGATTCACATCAGTGTGATTGAAAGGAGATTTTTTTTCTCTCCTATAAACCTAAATTTGAGGAAAGAATTCATATGGTTCTTGTTCTGAGCACAAGATGTCATTTCAATTCATCAAGAAGTGCAACTGTTGTCTGCCAGAAGTTCCAAATGTCTATTTTCTTTTAGCAAACACAGCTCTGTGTACATCATAAATATAACACTAATATTCTCTAATATGAATGGTCGGACACACCAAAAGCTTGGCTTCTTAAAGAAAACTATATCTTACCTGTTTTTCAGGTGATAATCCTGACACGGCCATGTATGTGCTGCCAATCGTTTTAATTTTTTCAATATCTTGAAATCTCTCTTCACCTAGTAACTAATACATATGTAAAAACCCACTGTTACTTCTGTAATTCTTAATGCAAAATTCTTCTACAGATATCAGAATGAATCATTGCACTCATGGTATCTTCCATCTGGTCACAGCACACAGTTTATTCTGGGTTCTGGGCACACTGAGCTGGGACTCTTTGCAACATCATCAACTCATAGTGCATTCAAACTAAATTCTGCTGTGCTCTGTAAAGCTGGCTGGTAAATCACATAATGGATAATATAAGACATGCATATTCCAGCCTAACTTAAGTACAGATGAGTCCTGTGTTTCCTGAGGTATAATCACTGAAAATTAGTGAAGACAAACTCTCTGTGTATGTATGTGTGAATATAAGAAGACTTAATCACTTAAAAGTGTTCTTAAATCTCTTTTGGAGGAACTCAGTTTGCAAATTAAGTGCTGCTACAGCAACAATTCAGGTGATGAGACCAGTGTTAAAGGGAATTCAGTCCACTTACTTAAAATAACCATTTTAACCATCTTACACAGTCAATGGATGGGGGTAGATGCCTCCAAAGATCTTCTATGAGAGATCAAGTCCTCCTATATCCCACCCATGCTTCCCTCTACTTACTATCAGACCTAACACTGGTCTGTTCATTGAGTCATTCAGCCAGCATTTTTGTTACATATTTTCCCCTTCTACAAAAAATACAGGGAACCAATGGGAAGTGGTAAACACCTGTATCTATTTGGGATAGCTATAGGTACTAAGTAGGCATAAAGAACTTGTCAGATTGAGAATCTGCAAGAGCAAGAATAAATTTAGTCTAGTGACTAAAGCACTGAGTGGAGGGGGAGTGACAGTTTGGTCCCTATTCCGAGTTTATATTCACAGTTTAACTTAGGACTTTCCATGAAATGGAAGCCAGAGCCTTACTTTCCTTGAGAGACCTAAGCAGAGTTCAGGTTGTGAACTCCATCAATGACAATAGGGTTTTATGTGGGATATGGACACATATTGCTTCATCACAGGCTTTAGAAATGTGTATTGCTGAAGTTAATACCAAAATACCCTGGGAAACTTCATGATAAGCAGTATGATATCTATAGGTATTAATATGGTCAGGCAGGAAGAAAAAAAAACAGTTCACAGAGAAAAGGAATTTCAAACTTTCAGTTCTAAAGACTCAACTTAGCTGGGATTTAAATAAAAAAAATTCTTGCTGTGGTCAGGCAAAAATTTAATGAAGCATTTCCCCCTTTTTTTATACACTGTCGTGAATTCTTTTTCCATCTTGTGGGTTTGAATTTCCTGTCAATTAAAAACTAAAGGGATTATTTCATTCAAAGAGAGAAACATACCAAAGGCATAACATGAAATATCCCCTGCCATTGAACTAACCACAGTGTACGTCAGCCGGAGCGCCGGGGTCTTGGAAGCTTTGCTGTTCGTGTACAGATATCGCACCATCTGTCTCTAATGGGAGGCCGCACAGCATTGCACGCAGGGAATACAAAGCCATATGGTTAATGGCTCCCTTCCAAGTCAGGAAAGTCCGAAAACTTGACCTGCTTCTCATTTTTCTTCAGACTGCCAGAAAAGCCCATTATCTATGTTTCCCTCCTACAAGGGCAGCTCTTTCAACTGCTCTCTTAAAGAAAAAGATCATTTCTTGTAGCTCTGCTTTTGTGAAGAATCTGAGAGCACCAGGTGTGTGGGCAAGGGGAGAAAATGGCCTTGGTTATAAACAGTCTATATTTTCATTTCCAGATGGTTGCTGGAAGCAACAGCAAACAGCACAGTAATTTAAAATATATGATAAATATCTGAAATGACTCTTTAAGAAAGAAACTATGTATTGGCTGTGAAGCAATTTAGAAAAAATAATCCTAAGTAATCTTTTTCTCTTCTCATTCATTATTGTTTCCAAATCCCTATTTTCCTCCTGCTTTATCCTGTCTGTTAGATAGCTTCTCTCCTTCTTCAAATAATGGTTTATTTACCAATTGCTTTCTTTACAGTATGACAGGATGATGGATTTTGATTTTGGGGACATTCCAACTCAGTCCTAAATCAGTTGCTATTTGTTACAACATTTTAAATAGGCTTGCTAATTTACCAATATAGTCCAGGGAACATTTTCAAACACTAGAATGTGGTTGGTATCTGAAAAGCAACTAATGGCTTGATGCCGCAATTCATGTACAGCCAAGGCTATATGAAGGTCAGACCCTGGGATATATATATATATACATGTGCAAAGTAGCACAAAAAAGAATGTTCCAGGGCATGGCACACAATTGCAAAGTAATCAGCAAAGTCTGAAAGCAAGATCCTGCCTTCTGCTGAAACCTTTATTTGTGGCAACATAATATATTTAAATCTGCTGTCATAAACACCATGTAAATCACTGCAGGATAAAGGAAATGGGGGGCGGGGGGGGGGGGGGGGGGAAGAGCCCATGAACCAGAAAGCTCTTATTAAAGCACAAATCCCAACTGTAACATCACTAAAATACATAAATGATATATTAAAAAGGCTAGAAAGAATATTACATTCCAAAACCAAAAAATTCCTTCAAGACTCATAATCTTCAGGAGAAATGTTCCAATAATATTTTTTTGGTGCAACATGCCTAAGAATGAGAGTTTAGCTCTGTATGTGTCTTAAGACTAAGTCATATAAAAAAATGGGTAATTATAAAAGTAGATTTGCAGTGTTCATATTTGTTTTTCGATGTATGAACTGTTCCTGTCAGCACCTCTGTGCTTGGGTACAAAATAGAAAATTATATATAACTGCATTCTAGAATGATGCTATATGTTAAATTTTAAAAAAAATCTCCTTTTGTCAGTCCAGAAACCAGCACCTCCCATTCTGCCTCAGTCGACAGGAAGCCTGGATAATTTGGAAATCAACAGATTCATGAGCCATCAGGGAAAAAAAAAACCAAAACCCACAACTGAGTAAAGGCTGTGCTTTGACAAGAGTCAATCACCTACTACCCAAGACTGACTTTTGGACCAGGTTTCCCTGGCTCCCTAAGAAAGACCCAGTCACAACCTGACTCCTCTGTGGGCTCCTACCCCGTGCAGTTGTTGGTGGCAGGTTCTGTTCCACTGTTCACTATTTTTTGTTTGACTGGCTTTGTCTCTCTAACATAGATCCATTACCTGGAAAACAAAATAACAGATCTGGATTGTAAGCCTTCTGTTTTGTAGTAGCAAGGAAACTCCTCTAAAAAGAAGAAAGAAATAACCCAATTCTCGTGCACCTATCACATTTTTCCAGCCATATCAATTTGTATTTTTACCATTGCTTTCATTCAGAAACATCTACCTGGCCCTATGGACAGAGCATTCCTACATCTATGTAAGGAAAGGAGGGACTCACAGTGTAAAATCTGATTTGAGATTAGGAAGTCAATTCAGTTGTCTAAACCTAGATGTCTAGCATCATCTAGAGCATACTTTCCTGAAAAACCTCCGATGGCTTGTTCCAGAACAGCATGAATTTTATGACGGTGCAGTATGGGATCTGGTGGTCCCATATGGGTGTTTCAAATCACCTAGATTATCTCAAATGGCACCAGGTACCAATGTCTTACACTCCTGTGCTAAGACTTCTATCTTTGGGAGACTCTACAGAGGTATTCATGTGGTGCTGAGGAGCAAAGTTTTCCCATGGCTAATAGATCTGCTCTGCTCTCAAGCTGCACATCTGCATTTTGCTTCCAGGGCTGTATTGAGGCAGCAGGCAATCTTAGAAAGAAACATCATGAAAAACAAGGAACAGTGACATCATGTAGTGTCAGTCAACAGTTACATGGAATCATTACTGCCCCTGAAACATCATCCCTGAAATGACTTCTGGTTCTTTTTCCACGGATAGGATTACTCACTTCGGTTGTTCTCTCTGACATATCCCCTTGCAGACTGCTTAGACAGAATAAACTAACGACATGACCATGCTGAAAGTAGGTTAGCAGTCAGCAGGGGATCACATAATTTCATTTATTACCCGTACCAAGAACATATCTATTATTCAACTAAACATGTCTGGGACATAATACAGTCCCTAATTAGGTCCTTTATTAATTACAGAACAGGTGTTAGGGGCCTGAATGTAATATTGTGGTAGGGCTTTTGATGAAAGCCTTGTCTTCAATAATCGCCACAGCATCAATGGAATTTGGTTGTGAAGATTATTATGAACGTGCGTGACAAAATATCTTAAATTAATTCCTAGGAATAAGCTATGCGTTAAGTTTGAGCCATAATAATTTTAATCAGATCTGGAAAGAAAAACAAAACTATTAATCAAGAAGCATGCTGACAGCTGTGCAAGATTCAGAGATAAGCAGGTATTTATACCTATAGGGAAAGCAGTGCAGGAGCTTAACACATTACAGAGCTCTTCTCATAGGAGAGTAGATTTGTTTTCTACTAAAGTGCACAGGCATGCATGAATTCTTCTATTTCCAACTAGTAATTTTAGTACCTGACCAATTATATGGATAAACTCTCAATTTCATTGTCTCAGATTTTCATAATCTTAACCCTGGTTCAGTTTTTATGAGCTACCACTCTATGAACATTCCCCATGCAGATGCCCAGGATGAGGAAGAATGAAGATGCAATTAAGTACCTGATCTGGGTTCATTTTTAGGTTCTAGCTTCTGGTACGGGAACAGGTATTTTTGTTTTCAAAAAAATGCAGGAAAGTCAACTACCCCTTTGTGCCTTTGTTTTCCACTTATGAAATGAAGATAACATAACTTCCACCAGAGGAACAAATGGAAAATATATTCTTCAAAACTTGTGAGACACCTTAGGTACTTGCTGCTCAGAATGGAATTTAAAAAGTCTCTTTTTCTAATCTCTTTTTTGCAGTCATATGACTTCCACTTTCAACTTTTCCTCCAGCACCTTCCTCTGAAGCCCTTTGAGATACTTGCTCTTCAAAGCAAAAAACCCAAACCAAACCAAACCAAAAACTCTAGGCTAGATCCGCAAAGAGAGATAGGTGCTTAAAGTAGGACTGAGTTAGAACTAAATAATTTATTTTTTTTAAAAAAAAGACAGTGATTCTCAAATCTTCATTCAGCTGTATTCTACATCCTGGAGAGGTCAGAATTCTGCCAATACTTTAATTTTCTGGAAAAAAGCTTTCTGTATGGTTAATCTATGGGCAGAATCCTTGTCCAGATGCAAAAACTGAGTATGCCTTCTTGTCTTCTCTCAAAATCTCAATCTTTTGCACTCTGATAATGCCTTTTGAGTTAAGAGCCAAAGTGGTAAAAGATGTTCTCTTTTTTCAAACCATAACCTAAGTAGAGTTTTTTCCTTCTCTGTTTTAGATAATTGTCCATAGTTACATAGCTTATGTGGGATGTGAGATCCAGTTCCAGCTCCTTTTGAGGGAACAAACTCTGTTTTCTTGAACTACATCTTAATTTTAAACTGACAATACACTTATCACTTCTCCAGTTGATACTTTACCACAATACAGAAATGAATTTAAAAATTCCTTGAGATAAACAGATTAAACATGGGTTTCTTGGGTAGGATTTTTTACTGTTTCTCAATGATTTCTTGCTATCCATGTGACCCCTCCCCTGCTGTCCAATTTAGTACTGATCTTGCCTTGTTCAGCAGAATTCTGAAAAGGATGTCTTTTTCCCACTTTGTCTTTCGATAACTTAACTAAACCCAGAGTCACAGACCAATGATACCACCATCACCTCCCTCTTTCCCCTCCCCTTTTCTATCTGGACCGCTCCAGTCTGTCCCACAGATCCAATCTCACTGGCAAGTAGAGATGCCTCAGATTGTACTTCTACCACTCAGAGAGCTCAGGATGTCTACTCACTCCTGAAGAAATCTTGCAGTGTATAGGTTAAAAATCCCCATGCTAGGTAAGTTTGGCCTTACTTTTGCACCTTTCTTAGTTTTAAAGTTTTTTCAAAGTTCTTCACTGGTCTATCCTTTGTCCCCTTCCTTAATTCCTCTTGGTCTCATTGCTGGACATCATACCACCTGTCTAAGCTTCCTTACTAACTAGTTGGTATGCCTTATACCAAGTATACAACTTGCTCCTGACTCCCTCTTCACTTTCCAGGTTTTCTTTGCTTGCACCTGGAAATAGGTACATTGGGGATCTGACTTTTCTTCTGTTTATCTTATCCCCTCCTCAGCTCCCTTTCTGAAATTAACTGGACGGGATACCTAAATAAATTATTTTTCCTTTCTATGTCCTTTCCTTTATTTATTATTTTTTTTTAAATTTCCCTTCACCTCTGAATTCCTCAGTAAAGCAAGCAGCTTTATTTCATTTATTCCTGTATAACATACCTGACCAGACAAGTGTCCTCAGTTAATACTTCACCACCTTTCATTCTCTATAAAGCATTCACTTCTGAGCTGTGTGCTTCACACTTAACTTGACACTGTTTTAGCTTTAACATTCATGGAGTCCATTCAACCAATGACTTCAAAACAATATTTTTATCTGTTTGGATTTAGACCACTACTTTCCAGAACTGTTGTAAATATCTTTATCTTTCTTTCTTCTACAGATCTAAGCCATGTTCTTCTTCTAGATACACTGGAGCAGACTGGGCTTTTATTTATGCATGTTTATACTCAAGTAACTATTGTTTTCAGTTTCTATCTCACTAGGGCATTCAGACTAAAGTTTGGCAAAACTAAGTACAAAAAAACCAAAATACACAATTCTAATTGGCATAAAAAAACCCAGACAATTATTGGAAGCAGAATAGTTATTAAATTTGACAATTTAGGGTGATATATTTGGTATTTTGGAACTCATCATTTAAGCGCTATCATATTTTCTCTAGTAGCTGGTATTACCTCATCAAAGTCTGCAATGATTTCATTCAGCAAGCGCAGACATTCTACTCCTTGGTTATTCATCTCGGTCTGGGAATAGAAGTCAGCAAATCCAGGAATAGAAGCAAACATCACACCAACAGCATCATAGGACTGAGAGTATAATTCCTAAAAGAACAGTGAAGAAAACATGAGTTGAAATGGTAAGATATGGAAGAGAGCATAATTGGCTGTTATTAAAATGTTTCTTGGTTTTTCCACGTGTAATAACTTAATATCTGAGGTTAGCATTTATATACTAAGTGTTAGTCAAGTTCAGCAGGAGACTGACAGCTCTCACATTTTTTATCATGGATTACAGGGTTTGGCCTTTCTTTGAAAGTCTGCTTTTTCTGCTTCTGAGATCACGGGGCTACACCAGAAAAAATGAAATAGAATTTTTCATTTTGATTTATATGGGGAACCACTTGAAGAAATGAAGGGTTTTTTGCAAGTATGAATACCAGAAAATCAAATATTGTTAGACGATTAAAAGGAACCTAATGCTTATTATTTATTATTGTTTAAGTCTGTTTCATAAATGTTTGCAGTTGACAATATTTTTCTAAATTTGTTGATTAACAGGGATCATATGGGACCATTTAAAATGTCTAATATGACCTCTTTGTAGAGATTAACTCGGTTACCACATTTTCTGGTGGATAATTTATACTTCACACTACTGCAGCCCTTTACAAGTTTGTTTATTCACAAGTGTTCAGAGATCCCTTACTCTGTGGTAAACTGTGGTTCTCCTAAAGTGACTATGGAGCTATTTGGTTGCCTGGCTCTGTGTGAGGTTCCTGTTATTAGGGTTTGAAAGGAGGGAGAAACATGAGGGTGATAATGGAGTTACTGGAGACAGAAGGAAGCTTATAAGGGATGGAACACAGGAAGCTATTAGAATAAAATATGCCCTGGGATAAGCTTCCACTTATGTTACTCATATAATTCACTCTGGAACTGAATGACAGATTTATCTATGGATGTGTTTGTGTTATTATGTATGTGAAAATGCGTTCAGTTCTTCTATGAACCCAAACAAATTTTTAGGAACAAAACTAATTTCAACTTCTAAAATGCCAGGGACTGAGCACCACCCCCCCCACACCCCCCCAGCCCACCCCCCCAACTCCTAATATGCTTTTCTAGTGGCTTATATACCATAACCATATGCATTCTCTTTTGTTTAATTTTTCTTCAACTTCTAATTTTACCCAATGGTGGATACTTTCATTTTTGCTCTGGGACTTCTCTTATGACATTCTGACCTGGAGTAATTGCTTCTCAATGTTCTTGTTAGTATACTTTAGGAAAATTTAGTACTTTGGTCTCAGGATAAAAGGACTTACTGCTGGATGCCATACACCTGATGTAAACACGTCAGGCTCCTCTCCTTTCTTCATCTTGCTTCTCCCTAGAAAAGCATCCTGAACCCCTGCCCTGCATTTTGTTATGTTGTTAATGGTGCTACTCATCTAGACTGTTTAACAATGTGTTCTACAGTAAAAGTGGAAAAGTTCTACTAGCTTCCAAAGACACTGCAAAGCTTTGATTGAGAAAAAACATGATTGATTTCCTTCCTGCCCTTACATTTTCTTTCACTGAATAACATCTGCAGGGTCATGGAAGCCATACTCTAAAGACATTCTTATTCCCTTTCATAGGTATAGAAAAAAGTAATATACATGTTAGTTTGTGGATGTTTATGGAAGACTAGACAATATGTGTTAAGAGAAGCATATATACACTCAGGCATACTCTTTACTCAGATCATGAAGATAGAAAGCAACTGGCTGAAACCTTCAGCTGCTCCGTCTTTCTATTTTTGGTAAGAAGCATCAAGACAGAAATAATACATCCAGGAGAAAACGCTTACAGTACACATTTGGGAATTCATTTTTTGAGAGCAGAGAAATTAACTTAATGGCCAGACATGAACTGCAGGATTGATTGTACTGAAATCTGGTAGATGTTACAGCCAGCCAGCTCATGCATAAATCATCCCCAAGTATAGTCACTTTGGAAATTGCCTTACAAAAAGCAGGGGTGGTGGAATTGAATTCAGTGGCAAATTACTGAAGCATCAGCAGGGGCTTCTGTTTGCTTCTGAAGATTATTATGCGTATGAGTGTATGTGAATGAATGTGTAAGAGAGGACATGTATTCCCTGAAAATCCATAATGCAAGATTGCCAGAACACACTCATGGATGGTATTGGGGTCTGCTTCATTTGTAATGAAGCATTTTAACCTAGTTGCTTTCACACACACAGTTTCTCAAGTGCAGAGCAGTGTTTTTATGGCAGTTTAATACCCACAGAGTGTAAAATTCCTCAGGAGGCTGATTTCTAAAGTGCCTTTTCCTGTAACTGCTCACTATGTCGTCCTTCCCTAGGTGATATTTGAAATCACATCTTCAGAACACAATGATTCCTCATTGTGCAGTTTAATTCATTTGGCTACATCTATTTCCAAAATGTACAATCAGAAAAAGATAGCCTTGGTTCCTTTTTGCTGCACAATGAATAGTTATGTCTGTGCTGACAACCTGAATCTTGCACCATTTGTTATCTCTTCATTATGAAAGATAATTCCAACATTACATGAGAAAATTCCAGTTTCGTCATACAATAGCCTTCATTGACTGATAATATTGTAATACACATTTGCCTTATTTCAGATAAGGAGTAAATGACTTAACTGCTGCTTTCAGAAACAAATTCTGAACTTCCCTTAATCCCTTCGGCAACCTCTCTTCAAATCCTGTTTTAGGAATATCCAGAGGCTCCTTTTCAAGCTTTTCTTTGTATACTACAAACACTTTTTAGGAACATAGCCACAAACTATGTTTCTGAAATGGGTGTTTTGTTAACTGCCCAAAGAGGTAACTCAGGGCCAATATGAAATGGCAAAAATGTTCTCTTGGGTCTGAAGATGTGAGTGCCTGTTGCACAGATTCCTTCCAGAATAACTGGCACAGTCATAATAATACTCTGCAACATTGGGCTATCTTAAGGTTGCACAGGCATTCTGTTAAATTCACATATCTTTTTTAGGAATACTAGATTTTCATAGAGTCATGGGTTGGAAGGGACCTCTGAAGGTAATCTACTACAGTTCCCACTCAAAGCATGGCCAATTAGGTCAAGTCTCTCATGATCTTGTTCAGTTGAGGGTTGAATATCTCCAGGATGAGTTTTCACAACCTCTCTGAGCCCTGATGCAATGATCACTTTCCCAGGGATTCTTTTTCCCTTGTATCTAACTGAGATTTTTCTTCCTACAGCATGTGTCATTGTCTCTTGTCCTTTTGCTTGCACATTGCAGAAGAATTTGGCTCTGTCTTCTCTATAAACACCCATTAGATAGTTGAAGACAATGATGAGATCCTCTTTCAGCCTTTTCCTCTTAAGGTTGTATGAAACCATCTCTCTCAGTCTCTTCTCATATGTCATGTGCCCCAATCCCCCAGTCATTTTAGTGGCCCTCTGTTACACTTGCTCTAGTAGGTCCATGTGTCTCCTACTGGTGAGCCTGAACCTTGGAACACCACTGCAGATGTGGTCCTAGAAGTGCAGAACCCTTTACTTTAAAACTTGATTTTTTTTTTTAAAGTGGATCAGATACCAAATATTGGCAGTATTTGTGTAATAAATCCTATTGAGAATTAAGTTCTAACAATTTCCTAACAGATCTGCTTTTCTTTTGCTAATTAGATAAAAGTATCAAAAATAAAACTGATACATACTTCATTATCCCGATCCTTCTCCAGGAAGTGACGGGCAACGTGACTGGGTAAAATATTTCGTAACATATTTTCATTGTGCTCCCTTAGCTCCTTCATTTCATTGATTTCTTCTTTTGCTTGAACACGCCACAGAAAATCCAGCCTTGCTGTGTATTCAAGCTGCAGTTCCAGAAAGAAAAAAAAAGGCAAAAATAAAACCTGACAAGATAAGAGTAGAATTTGTATTGTCATCCTGGCAGGCTGCTCCTGCCATGTAACTGCTATCAGTGCTTCTGAAGATCTTTGACTCTGAAAGAATTTGATTTCATTGCCAGAAAAAGAGATTATTTCTCTTCCTTGTGTATGGTAAGTGTCTCAGAGGAATCTTGGGTAAAATAATATTTGTCATATTACTGCTATGGTCAGGGGCTAGAAAATGCCATAAAATTATTTTCCTTTTAAACAACTCTTTATTAATTGGATAATGGAGTCAGACAGAAGACAAGGTATTGGAAGATATTGGTATTGGTATGAAATAAATATGTTCCCCTTTTCATATGTGTTTTCAAATGAAATGGTTTTCATGAGAAAATAGCACAAGGGTCATTCTAAACACTTTGCAGAGACAGGTAGTTTACTTTTCAAGGATGAACATCTTTCAGCAAAACTAGATATAACAGCCCAACACACTCCCAAAGAGGACTTTCAAATCTGTGGCACCAAAAATGAGGTATTTTTACTGTTGGGGTATGCACTTATTTACAATTTAAGTATTTTAAAAGATAGTGAAAGACATGCTATTTGATAACCCATCAAATACTCTGTCCCTGATATGTCATGGATCCAGAGTCTGCAATCAGAATTTACTATGTGCACAGTGGCAGTGCCTGATACCCTCACCTCAGCTACGAATTGAACTTAAATGGTTTTCAGTGAGGTATGTGTACAGAACAAAAGGAACTTTCCTGCACAGCACAGTTTATATGTGTGTATATATATGTATTATGTATTTTTATATACATATATAAAAATGCGTATTCTTATATACATAAATGACGACAGTCTGCTAGCTGAAGCAGGGAACATGTCGAAACATCATGCTGCTTGCCTGAGAGGTATATGTGTGTCAGCACATGGGCAGGACCAACACTGCCAGAACTTTTAGGTGCATAACACTGAAGGAGGGTTTTAAGCACGTTTTAAGGCAGGTGATACTGTAGCTTGCACAAGGGATGATTTATTAAACTACAGCTTTATTGAAAATGATGGAAATATATCCGTGTGCAGTAAACTGAAAGAGAAAACATATTTGGGAGGCTTGAGATGCTCTAACAAGAGATAATAATCAAACACCAAGCAGAGAAGCATATTATACCAGCAAATAGATGACTTTTAAAATTGGGAGAGACATCAAATGGTTTGCCAAAAGGTGCTGGGATTAAGGAAGTGGTTGGGATATAATTCACGTACCAAACTGAGATAAAGTGCAAGCCTGCAGTGGGTGGGAGTGACTAAGAGGGGGTTCACGCATTGTTTAGTGACTCATCTTGCTGACATTTTTCATTACCAGCAGTGGTCAATGGCAAACTGTCAGAAGAAAATGCAAAGCACCTTGCAAGGGGACTTATAGGTTGACTGTACTCCAGGGAGCTTTCCTTCCTAAAAGCTAAAAGGGAGCCTGGCTTGGTATAAACTTCCAAAGCTTGTATGCAATTTAGCAGTGATTTACTTGCCCTCTGGATGCTATTGCTACCTTTATAAGCAATTAATCTCTTTTCTAGTTCTAATGTTTTGATCTCCAATCTTGTGACTACTAATTCCCTAAATTAACTGCACAAAAAAAAACTGTCAGGAAAAAGTATTTTAAAATCTTTTTTTCCAACATTTTTCAGTTTCCTTCACCCCTCATTTTGTGCTAGAAGAGAGAGCCCATACCAGATGATAACTGACTTTTATCTCTACCAGCTGACTGAGAAGGCAACATTGACTATAATTTTGCAAGGAGTTCTAAAGGTATTTTGCAGATTGGCGTGGAGCAGAAGCTGCTGGTAAATTATGAGTTCTCTGATGCTTCAGATATTTAATGCTACTACAATAAGAGCTTTGCAAAAACAGGTAGTACAGTTTTTCACAGTTGATTTTTTATGCTTCTGTAGAGGAAAATTTCACATCTCTAATCCTAGCTTAGAATAGCAGTAGCTAATCTTTACTTTTTAGATAACATCATTTTGGTTATTTATAATCACATTGTAACATGAAATATTTTTCTTGCATCATCATTGGACAACTGAGATGACACCGTTAATTCAGAAATAAAAGGGTGTGCCACATATGAGATCTGAAAATGGAAAATTTTAAGAAGATGCTTTGCTATGTTCTCATATATGTTAAAACTAACAAAATTATAGGGTTGAGTTTTGGATTTATTTTTTGATTGTGTAATGAAATGTTCCTGGGCACAGTGGTGTCAATAAAAATGACTGTCTGCAACATAAATCTGGAAATGTCCATGTTTTCTTGCCCTGATATGTAGCTCTATGAGATGCCCCTAATTCTAATAATGAGTGAAGAAAATAGAGAAGATGTATTACACACAAAGTTTAACACTACCTATGTCTTCTAAATGCTGTACAACCCAAACACTCTGCAGACAACTGTCACAGACAAGGAAAGCACAAGGTAAGGATCAGTGTTTGTGGTACAGTATATTCTTCCTTAGAGAATGAGAAAAGAGGATTTACATCCCAAAGGGACACTTTCAACCACCAGAAACAGTCTAACTCCAGATAAAACAAACAAATATCCTTTCTTTGTCACATTAAAATCTGAATATAGAAAGGATAATGAAGAGACCTGAAGTGTAATACCAGAATTAAGTATGTCTCTTCCTCTCTTTTTCAGTTGGAAAAATCTCCTCTTCATGTTTCCTGATTCCTTCCCTTTTTCCCAAGCATGAAGAAGGTTCAGAGGGGCATGTTTGTTGCAGATAAATTGCTGTGTAGAGATGTCAGTCTCTCCTCTCTTCCCACAAGGCTCTGTAGAGCCAAGCCACAGCCCTGACACCCAGAATGTTATTAGGTTCATAGCCATCTGTGCCTGCACTGTCAAAGTGCAAGTCTTTGTACTAAAGAGCCCCAGAAGCAGAAAAGCAAACCAGTCACTCAGTCAACACTTGCCTACATCAGAACACTCATCTGGCGTAGGCAAGGTGTACACTCAGATCTACAATCTAAAAGAAACCAGAACAGATTTTGGCCTCTGTTTTGTAAGGTGTCTTTTTAGAGTTAATTGAGTGGAGGGAGAGGAGGGACTGAGTCTGCTGTGGGTAGTTTTATTCCCTCTTTGCAATTGTTAAGACCTTCCCTTTTAAAACCATGGCAGAAGGTTTCACTCAGGGTTAATAAGCTATTTATATTGTGTGTTTTTACTAGAAATGCATTTCTAATAAAGAAGACTGTATATAGTATTGTATTTTGATAAGATTTTAAGTGATAGCTTATGTTCATACAAAATATTCTACTTGTTAAAAAGATAAAGAGATAAATGAACACATTTTGCAACAGAATAAGTCTAACCTCAGAATTGTCTGCAAAACCTCTTTCATGAGCTTTTTCTCAAGTTTAGTTTGCAGAAACACTGCTGTAAGATATATATTACTCATGTTAAAAAGATGTGCTTCTAGATGAAATTGAATTTCTAATAGGGAATTAGCCTATTTAACCTGATGTCATGTAACAGTAACACAATGACTTTTAATTATGGGTTTAGCACAAGACACCTCGAGATTTATTGGCTGAAGTACAGGTAAGATTTTAAGAAAGCTCTGAGTCTAATTAGACAGTCTCACACAACTTTTTCTTGAATCTAACTTAAAATTTTGGATGCAAAAGTGGGGATTAACTTTAAATCACAATGGGTAGAGAACAGTAGTTAGTTGTTCAGAAATAAAAGACCCATAAATTTAATGCTACAAAAGTAATCTTTTTTGTAAATCCACCTAGAATGAGGCCAGTTTTAAGCTATTTTACTTCAGAATACTTTTGCAGTTTGTGAGAAGCTAATCTGTGCTGGAGGAAATTAAACAATACAAGAAAATGTTCTTGGGCACTGCCATTGGATATTGCTAAATTGACAGAGTGGTCCTGTGAATGATTTGGGAGAACATGCAGGAGTTAACACGTCTCAGGGACAATTTCCAAGGGTAGCTTGAATGCAGCCACCCTGTTTTATGGAACAGGAATATTAATAGGATGGAAAAAGACTGTGCTGTACTAACAGACCTCTGGGCTGGAAAATACTCTTAAACACCCCAGATCAAGCTTTTGTAGAAGACAGATATTTACACTCAGAATTGTGATCCTGAAGAGCATTGCCTGGATTCTGCCTCATACTTGCTTTACTTAGACTCCGTTAGTGTTTTCTTTCTTAGTACTTACTCTCATTTTAGATGATTCCCAACCCTTAGATTTGTATCTTTGCTTACGTTAAAAATCGTTGGGAATATTATAAGGCTTATTACAAATCTGGGATATTCAGTTCTTATTTGTTGCGTATTTTTCCTAAATGGGCTTTATGTCTTGATAAATAAATGTCAGAGTGGATTGTTTCCCGTCAAACTTAAATCTGGGTATAAAGCGCGTTTCGTCCCTTGCTTTCCTACTCACTCATTCCTCATTTCCTCAGAAAGAAGATAGGAAGGAAGAAAATTACTAGAATGTCTAGGTGTTGCCTCCTTTTTGCTCTCCTGTGGAAGGAATGGAGCCTGTAGGTACTTGCACAACTTATAAAGTTATTGTAATATTGTAATACAGTGTATGATACTGTGTTATTAATCACAGCAACGTTCCTCTCTTATTGCCTCACTCAAATTATGATGATTGAGAAATGCTGGTATTAATGAACCTAGTGCTCTTGAGGGGAAAAATCTTTAAGCAAGTTGAACACGCAGAACAATGTTTAAAGGCAATTGTGGTTGCTGCTTCTTTTAATGCAGTGGTCCCATTTGCCTTTATGTGACCAGAAACTGCCTGAAGTCAAAATGTTTGACATGCAGCAGCCTAGAGGTTGACAACCAGAAACACTGTGGAGAAAACACCCTGCTTTATGTGCCTTTTCTTCAATGCATTTGTTGTTTTAAATCTTCATTGTCGTACTTCACTTTCCCTGTGCACTGTGTATAGAATCTTGAAATACCCAGTTTCTCATTTACCTCTCGAGGGTATCAATCCTAAAGCTCTGAGACCCTTAAATCCTCGTTATGAACTAAGTCCAGGTGAAAGAATTCTTGCAAGTGGTCCATGACCCAAAGAAATTAGTGTTGGTGCTTACCGCAAATTTTCCTCGTTTCCTCAAATCTGTTGTTTTTTCCTCTATGAACCTACTAAGCCATTTCATGTGAGTTTTATTATTTACTGTTTGTTATTCCCTTTCCTAATTTGGTTTTATGCCCACTCGAGTGCACTGAAGCAGTCAGATGCCACTGGAATTGTACATGTACCTAAGATAAATGAAGTCCTGTTTGTTCCTTTAATTTCTACTACACAATGTAATATAACTTGTGTATTGCTGAATATAATATAGCACATGTTCTTTAAGAATGCTAAGCAGTGTCAGATGTGGGCTTTCTTTAATCAGATTCTGCATATGGTTTATTAAATTGTTAAAGGTCATATGCTCAAGTGGATAAAAAGGCAGTTGGTATTTTGAAAATAATTATTGTCACATCCTGTAATTGCAAGTGATATAGGGAATGGTTAAAACAAATGTTTGCATTACCTGTTGACCGTGATAAAATACAGCTAAAAGGAACATTGCCATCAGTAGTAAAGATGCCTCCTTTGTACCCAGGAAGTCTGTGCTGGAAAAAAAAATCCAAAGTAAAATACAGTTATTGATTTGTCAGTGTTGTAATTGTTCAGAAGTTTCATTTCATAATGAACCCTGGTACTTTTTGTTGTTCTTTAAAAAATCCCCTGCATTTGAAAATTTAACTTAGCAATAATTAGTTCAAGAGAACAGGAGTGTAATTGCATGGCTCACTGTTTGGAGACAAATGTATTAAATAACTAAATTGCAGCCTACAGTAGCTACACAGAAGATGATCTTTCTCTTCCAAATCTGATATGCAATTTTGTGTCACTCACTCTCTTTTCCTGGAAGCCTGGTAAACAACCATGAACACCACAGCCCTTGCAGAGTACAGGAGGTGGGACCTGGATGGGGAAAGGTTGAGGCTGGAGCTGGGAAAGGGAAACTTCCAGACTGTGAAGGTGAATAGGCCCTAGACATAAAAGATGAACCCCAAGGCAGGTGCTGAAAGTTAAACATCCCCACATTGTGAGAAAGGTCTGAAAAAGGTGACAAGTGGGTGAAGGAAGGAGGTGTGGATCAAAGGGGACAAATGACAAACAGTAATTAGGACTAGTTTTACTGAGCTACAAAGAGGAGTGCAGAGAAGAAATGACAGGGGAAGAAAAGGAAACTTGCAGACAATAGGGAAGCAAAGATGAGCCAGGAAGGTACTGGCTGTATGAAATCTGCTGTATGAAATCTGCTGTATGAAATCGCTGAGATGCTATGTGTGGAGCACAGGTGAAAGGGATCCAGAACAGTTAAAGGGGATTTCAAATATGAAGGAGAAATTACAGTTATGAAGGGGGTTTCAAATATGAGGAGAAATTACAGTTATGTGAAAAGATGAAAAAACTGGAGAGATTGAGTATCTCTGTAATATCAGGGTTTTTAAAAAAGGCATGTTTCCCAGGGGAAAATATATAAATAAAGAGGTTGGGGAACTTGTAGGGCCAATCTTATAGTAAAAGAAAAGGGAGAAAGAACTAAATTTGGAGGTGAATCGAACATGGATACTTGGCAATTATTTTTTTGAAGGGAGATGAGGAAAGATGAGGTTAAGAGGTGTTTAAAGCTTGAAGTTGTGGAAAAAAGTTAATAAAGGAGTAAACAAGGAGTGGAAGTTGGAAGAGACTTTGGGACACTCCTCTGTCTACCTTGAGATCTAAGAATAAAGCAGAGTCCAGACCCTGAATCCATTTTCTGTAGTAATCTTAAAAAAAAAAAAAAAAAATCAGGTGATATTTGTCAGAGGAGGATCCTTACGACAGAGAAATTAGAGAGAGAAAGAGCAGAGCCTGATGAAGAATAAACCAAAAGGAAACTTCCTTGTGAGAGAGCTAACTGAACTGACATTGTGGGGCTAATGAAGAATATACTGTGAGGAAATGAGTCATCAGTATAGAGCCAAAGACAGGCAGGAAACATCTTTGTCATCTGCAAATATTTTGGAATCCAAATGTTTCCCATTTTGAAGTTGTCTGAAATACAACCTCCTAATTACATTCATTACAGAAGGACCCCTTGTACGCTGGCTAAAGGCAACAGCCTCAGAGGTCTTAGTTATGAACTCATCTGTTATTGCATATTGTGGCAATGTACCTATAGCCACAAATATATAGCTAGATGAATTTTGTAGGGAGTTGCAAAATCTTCATTCAACTAATTGGTATAGCTAAGCAAACAGATACATTTCTGGACACACAGCCTTGAACCTCATGCTCCCTAATGTCAGAGCTGAAGTTCAGATCCTTGTCCTGAGCGTGGAGCATCTCAGCTGAGTTCCCTATGTCCTGGGCTGCTGGCTACTCTAGAGAATATTCCTGACTTTTTCTTACTCTTCTGTGATAAAAGTCACTAGAGAGTTTCATTGACACAGGGAGTAGAAACTACTCTGAATTCTCTAAGATTTTCACACAAGAGAGAATCTTTCTTTGCCGTGCTTGATTAGGGACAAAAATTAAACACAATGATCATGATTTCTACTTCTAGATGCTTAGCCAAAATATTGCTTACTACCATTTGCCATGTTTACTGGGGTCTGCAGTGAATATGCTACCTGTCATATCATTAGTTATTTTAGGAGGATAACTAGCATTAAGAAATGGAATTGCATACCAGATTTTTAGTACCTTGCTACCATAGGAAGCTAGCAAGGAAAGATGCAGAGTCTTACTATGTATAAAGGTGTGGCTGTTGTGAGAACTAATTGTACTGCAAATCCATGCTTTTCTGTCATTCTGAGGATCTTCATCTGGCACGCACTTACAAGAACAACCATCTGTAATACTACATTGGTCAAGTATCAAAGATTGAAGAAGTGTTTTTCTGAATGAGCTAAATCACTGTTGCTCAAAATTCAGTTATTGCAATGCTTAGTTCATCTCTGACTGCAAATTACTGTGACTCTTCTGTCCTCCTCGTCAACTACTCTTGCTGGGAAGGAAGCCTGGGAGGAGGAGTTTATCCTTCAAATGCACTCCTACAAAACTCAGTCATCCCTGTATTTCTTATATCTTTCACAGCAACACGTTATAGTTTAGATTTTATTCAGTTAAAACCCTGTCCCTAAAAAATCAATTGTTCACTCCTGTTTTCTTAAATTGAGAAGAGTTTCAAACAGTATCTCTACAGTTTTCAAGAATAGAAGCAACCAATCTATATGCACTGTAATACATATTTTTAGCAACATGGATAGACTATGGAAGACATAAACGGCACACAAAAAACCCTGCTCAATATTTAAATGTCCTCATGAAATGAACATTTTAATAAAAAGACTTAAGAAAGAATCACAGTATAAATCTTTCTGGATTAGTCATTGCCTCTTGCAACCATCACTCCTTACTTAAATATGGTGCTATACAATGTGCGCAAACTCTAGCAAGACTTGACCTTATTAAAAAACAGTTCCTAAAGGGGGGTGTGAACACTTACTCTCCATTGTGGTTAAAGTTGTCATATTGCAGAAAAAGGGAAGCATAAATGGTCTCAGTCAGAAGAGAATAGATCGCAATCATGATGAGAAGTACTGCCAGCTTCAGGACAGAGTTGAGACGAAGAAAGACTGCACAAGTCACCATTGCCAGCACACCAGTGAAGACAAAATACTGAATAGAAAACAGCACTGGTTACTTTTGGTGATCAGTGACTACATATTAACTCCATAAATATCTATATAAATGATCAATTGATCAGAAGTATAAAAAAAATTGCTCTGGATTTCAGTTCTCAGTCTTCTTAGGGTGCAGGACACTTCGAAAGTAAGGGTTTTGCTAGAATAGAATGGGAAATTACAAATTCTCTATTTTGCATGGAACCTCCATGCTAGCGGAAATCTTCCTCTGTGCCTTTATAGAATTTTCATTGTATGAGAAAGGAAAGGGCATCCTGTATAGTTAAAAGAGAAAAGAGACAGATGCAGCATGTAGTAGTTTGCTAATGAAAAGTCAACTTTTCATTAGAGAAAATAATTTATTTTCCTTTGGATTCTGAATTTCCACAAGACCCACATTAATCAGGATGGGAGAATCATATTCCTGCTTTAATCCTTTTCTCACACTAATTGAAGAGAGGATAAAGCCACAGGTTTGTGTGTTTTTTAATATATTTGTAAAAAAAAAATATTTTTAATATTGCAGGGTTAGCTTAGTTACACTACTTTCTTAAAATGTGATGCCTGGAAGTTTTATTCATATCTCATTTTCTAATCTCTTTGTGATCTCATTTTTCTCAATGATTAGTCATCTGTCAAATGCAACCCATGCGGCTGATACTGGATATAGAGAGACAATCATGGTCATGAGCTGTTCAGATTTAAAATAGCAACATCAACACCCACAGTCCAGATGTAGTTTAAATTAACTCCTATCATACAGCTTTAGGAGAGATAGCCTTCATTCTTCTGAGTACAGTTTTTCTTTAGTACAGTTCCTCTGTAGAAAATTCTGCTTCCCTGCATTTGCAGCATGCTCCTGGCAGTATCATGACACTGCCATATGAATTTCTAGGCAACATACCTCTTTTACCTGCACATGACCAACCCATTGATTTTGTTGCTTGATCCTCATCATAGAGAGGATTTTTTTTTGTTCCAAAAACAAATTTAAAGTAACTACAGTAAGTGACTGATGGTTTTCCTGTTGAAGAAGTATTAGTCTCCATTAGCTTCATATGTGTTAAATAGCGTATTTTATTGCACTAGGTTACTGAATCACTGCTAGATGTATTTCCAGCATAAAGGTTCTGTATGAAGTTCAGAGGTTGAAACTTGGTTGTAATGCCCCATTAGACCATAAGACTAAATCCTTCTGTAACCCGCCTCTGCTTTTTCTATCAGCATATGGATATATGCAAAGGTTCAGCTTCACAGTGTTGTTGAGGCACCTGACTCCACCACCAGTACACAGGTCACTGATTCCAGGTAGTGGTTGCCATGTAACCTTTGTGAATTCATGCCTCAGATTCAAAAGTACCCTCAGAAATACCTCAGGATAGGAACAGATGTCTGTAAAAGATGCAGATGAATTGAACGTCTGGTTCTTCAGGGTTACTGGTTTGTCAAAATCACACCACAGCTGTGAAGAAAGAAAACAAAAACAGGGCTATATTGTACACTGGTGATTAAGTGCTTGTGTGGTGACTGGTTGGGTTCAGGGATGGAACTGGCTGACCTGCTGCTCTCCATGCCAGCTCCCTAACTGGCACCAAGGACTAAATAGGCAGTAGGAAGACATACTGTGGAGATGAAATGGAAAGGGGGGAGCTATTCATGTTACAGACGTTCAGCATCTGAGTAGCCTTCCTATGCTCTCTTGTTGCCAAAGGGGAAAGATGAGCTTCTCTAGGAGTTTCAGGGGACTGATGTTGGACTCTTAAGAATTACTGTCTCAAAATGTTTACACTTTGCTATAAACTATAGAGAAAATTATTAAATTGGGAGCATAAAATCAGATTGCATATGTGCACTTGTTTGCAAGCAGGATTTTTTTTGCTGTATGTTGCTATGGACAGTGTTATCCTTCTAAATGTGGTTTAAAATCCCATGGCATCATGCAGAATTGGCTTGTGCCAAAACAAATGTGGTCCCAGAACTGCAACTGTGATGCCTAGAATGGAAGGGAATAAAAAATAATTCACAATATAATGGTTTTGAAAATGTAAGACTGCCTTTTTCTGTTATGACCTGCATTTATTTTAATGGTCCTTCAAAACAAGTGTATTAAATACAAACAAAATAGCAGTGTTGAGTTGCAATATATCCTGGTCTTAGAACACAGAAAAAAAATTGTTAATGGTTTCATGTTTTGACATTAAAGCAGATGGAGTCTCCTGTTACATATATTAATCCAATCTGGATGTTTATACTAGGTCATTTCATCAACCTGGTATGTACAAGCTAGTTCCCCTGTCTTTCTTTCCAACAGAGTTAGAGAGTTTGTTTAATGAGGCCTTATTTCTTATAATTAAATTCTAATGAATTTTGAACTTGAAACTCTCTTGTTTGTTCTTTCAGCAATTCAGTCATCTCTGCAATGCAGCAACATTATCTAGGTTATCTGTGCAGTCGTCCGTGACAACAGATAATTATTGGTACCTTCTGAAAGTTTATGAGGTGTACAGTACCTGTCTGCAGGGCACAGTGCCGTGAGAACCACTCTGGGTGTCTTTTAAAAAGACCTTCAGGATCAGAAAATTTATTCTAATTTGATAACAATAAGAATGCACTTGATATAAAGAACCACAAGGCTCATTTGCTGCCCTGGTGCAACCAGAGACTTACAGCTCTTGTTAGAAAGCATCTGAGTATTAGTTTCCTCCAGCTGGGTGCATTTGAACTCAGTGGACACATATAGCTGCAAGGCTGAGCTGCATTACCTGTTCTTAAATGCATGCAGGTGCCTCCTGAGCAAACTATTATTATAGCAGAATTTTGACATATGAAATAATGATGTTATATGAATGTTGCGATTTCCTGTAGAGGTCAGGACACAGTGACTCAAGCCACTGACATTCTAAATATATGATAATAAATATAACTGTTTATTGCTTTATAGAAACCCACTGGTATGACAGTAAAAAGAGTTTCTTTTAACTGTTTTTGGATTAGCCATCCCACAAGATTGCAGTGGACACAATTCTAAAAAATAATCCACAAGAAGTCAGGGGAAAATCCTGTTATTTTCATATCTATAACAAATTGGATATTGATAGCCCATTAGAGATCATCTTGTTTCAAGAGCAAGATTAATTCTACCAAAATCTTTCCTGATAGATATTCTGAAACATGATTTAAAAAACTCTAAATTTTACAACACTCCTTAGTGATATATAATATAATGTACCTCTGTACTTATGTTCAGGAAGTTTTCAGCCTTATTGAACTTCCTGTCATTTACCATATTTATATTTTCTCTGTAAGGAGAGTAATCAGTGACTACATTCTTCTTTCTCCAACTAACTGTCTTATCAGTGACTGCATGGTATCACTAAAAAACCCAGACATATGTTGAGTCCTTGCATATTGGCAACTGGAATTCAGTCATGGAAGGATGACAGCAATAGAATGTAATAAAATCTTGTATCTGATAGCAGAAGATGAAGCAAATCCTTGAAGTATCAGACTTCAGCATACTTTAATGATATAATCATAATTATTATTATTATTGCAGGATAATTATTGTTGTTGTTGTGTTGTTATAGTTGCTATTGTTATTACTGTCACTAAATGCTTTCCTGGTCTCATCTAGAAGGAAATAAATATTTACAAAGAATAAAGTTCAGATGAAAAAGCACTGCTACATCCATAGTCAAAAGGTACCTTACAAGAGGAAAGAGTGATGAAAATGTTACTTTTAATCTATTGGTGAGATATTTGCCTTCTTCTTGGCTCAGGCTTCAACACCTGCCAGGTTGTCTGACATGATAATCTGCCTAATTCAGGCAAACCTGTCTCATATTTCTGAAGACATCAGGATAATCAGAGCTCTAATTTATTTGCATATAAGACCCCACTCTCTTACCCTGTGACACTGTATAGAGCCAGCCCCACAGCATTCAATTACCAATATTTTTATCTAACTACAGCTGCTAAGCAAAGCTTGGTACATGCCTTTCCTCACAGATATACTGATGAACATTGCTCTAGATTTGTCACACCTTAGAGTCTTAGTGGAGATGTGTAAATTAGGAGTCAAATCAGACTAAACTTATGTGGATAGTGGAGAGAGAAAAATCTCTTTATTGGGACCAGTATGATCAACAGAAATCCTTGCAGATGCCTGTTGGTCTGCACTGACTATAAAGAAAGTGAGAGTGACAATGCCCATGGTTTGGTACTTCAGCTAAGGTGAATCTGGACAAAAGGGGTTTGTCAAAGCACTAAATGAGCAAGGCAAGGTATGTGTAGAATTTTCAATTTTTAACTTCTTACATGCTGTGGTTACTGTCTCAGCTTGACCTGCTCCATCCTTTCTTTAAATGTATTGTCTGTGTTTGTTTACACTCCTCATTTTTTTAGTAATCTAATTAATGGGAGAACTGTGAGATGAGGAATTTAACATCTATAAGCATTACTTGCACTGACATTCTTTAAAAAAGTATATCAGCATGTCAGAAAATTACAAATGGTCCTCAAAGTATAGATATATTGAACAGAAAGTAGCAAAAGGGTTTTAAAAATAGATGATTCTCATAAGGGAGAAATAATTAGATATTTAGAAATACATAGCTTAAGCAACAGATTGAATTTCCTGAAGCAGTGGTACTTTCCCTTTTATGTTTAAATTATAGCTGTCTTATAAACACATTAGTTAGCAAGTCCTGCAGCAAGCTTAATAATTCATAAATCATCTTTTCCTGTATAATATTCCCTAGTTCCCTATAAGCTTACAATATTGATGATGGCTCCAAGAAAGTTAATCAGAATGGATGCAAATATAATGACATTCCTGGCCAGGTAGGTCTCATTAATCCAGCAGCAAGTTTTCCGCAGCATTAAGGGTAAACATTTGTAATCTTCTGCCGTAGTGATTAGCACAAGAGCGGAGTGCAGCATAATCAGAATAGAAAACTGAATGACCATTGGTATCACCCTGGGAAGAAAAAAAAAAGAGAACCTATCATTAAACCTCAACACAATACCACTGTTAATAAAAATAAATGTGTAAACAGTTAAGACTAGGAAAAATCAGTTGTCATAAATCTGAGTCAATTAGTCTAGGAAAAAACCCAGAGAAAGCAAAGATTTGCTCATGTTCCATAGGTCTGCCATTACTTCACATGGTTTCTTGCTGAGAAAATGCTGTTGAAGAAACAAGCCAAGGAAATAATTGCCACTGCCTCTCTCTGTCTATATAGAGTCTCAGTGGCAGGAATGTTCTTTCTTTTGTGTCTCGGTTGTCCCTTAAGTTTCTTTCAGAACAAATCTAGTCAACCTGTAGGGTCCTGATGCCACTTATGTATGAGCTGGTTCCCACTCTAGTACACTAGTTTGGGGGCAGTTTAGTAGTGTTATTTTGTATGCAGCACAACACTGTTGTCTTAAACTCATGCTATACTGAGGGTCATAGACTCTAAAGTGAATTCAATAGTGCAGCCTCTTTTCTGGATATAAACCAGGATATAATAATTAGAGAAATGCAAGATTCCCCTCCTAATTCTTAGTGGGTCAACTGCAGCTAAGAATCTCATTGGTTTCTAAAAATGCAAAAGGATTGATATTCTGTTTTCATGGAAGTACTTTAAAATATAGAGCATATGAAAAAGTTTTCTATGATCCAAACATATTTAAATAAAACATGTTCTTTGGCATACTCTATAAACATTGTCCTTGCAAATGTGATCCTTAATCAAGCATTGTTAAGTGTGTACACAGAATAGACACTTCAAATCTTTTGAATAGACCATTAAACCCCATAATATCTCCTGGTTCAACTTCCATTATATTTTTCTAATTTTATTCCTTTTCTTGTTTAAATCTGGGACCTGAAGTCAATCAAGTAACTGACATGGTTGGAAAAAGCAGTAAATCATTTTACTTCGCTGAGAAGAAAGCTCTCAACACTTCATAAGTCAAGATTTTTTTGTCCTGATTTGTGCCAGTCATTGTCCTTCTGTGTCGCTTTTCCCAAAGATCAAACCCATGCAAATTAAAAGTAACCCCACTGCTCCTGCAAAGCTCTCCCTTCTACACTCTGTTTTCCTTTGCCTTTTTGCTATAAGGAGAGTGATTAAACTTGAGGTTTTGAATTAAGACATTAAAATTTCCAGTAACATAGATGTATACGTGCCAGTACACTGCAGTGATTTAATCATAATGTCTCACAGAAAAAAAATCTTTGAAAGTGGACTATCAAGGTGCTCCAGGAAGACTTCTGCACTTTGAGGTGGCTGAATGTAGGTAAGTTGACTCTGGTTATTAAGCCTTCTGTAAAAATATGTATGTTTTGTCTTATTAAAAACATGAAGTTTCAGATTTTGCTACACGTCACCTATCCTTCTCGTTGGCAAGACAAATTTAAGGGTGCAAGGTGGAAATAGAAGTGGAAATATTAACATAGATTTTATTTCCTCATTTTTTGGTAGGTCAGACATATCCACTCCCTGAATCTAAATGGACTGTATTTCAACCTACCTCACATTCCCCTTGATTTCAGGCTATTTAAATTTGGCTTTAGAAGAGCAAATTCTAAATTCACACAGATCTGAATTCAAATCTGTGGTTTGAGCCTATTAAATAAAACTTTCACTCTAAAAAATTTCACCATAATCTTATAGGTATGTAACTAATGGGAAGAGGAAACTACACTGAACTGTAGGAGAGGATACATGGACATAGAAGAAAATGCTTGAGAATCAGTCTGGGCAGGAACTGGCATTTCTTAGTTCTGGCCATGTTTGCAGCAGATGGATAGAGTCCAAAATATTTGTCCCAAGGAGAACAAAAGATGCACTGGCTAGTTTATGTGAAAACTGTGAGTACATCTTCCTCACAGTACTGATGTTTGTAGAAAATACCTTGAGAAAACAAGAGAAATGAAAATGTTTATGTTCAAAAGGATATTCTTTTTTGAAAAAAGTAAGCATAAGTCAGGGTATATGCAGGGAAATGTTGGTCATGTTGAGGGAAAATCCAGAAATAACATATGAGATAAAGTTGTCTTTTAGTCTGAAAGATTTAAGTGCAGAACTGTACTCCTGTATGCTTTAGCCTGCTTAATTTTAAATATCTTTTACAACAATGTTCTCATTTTTAATGTCCTAATTCAGCTGTGATGATGATAGAGATTCATATACATTACATTTGATGTTGTTTTAAATGCAATATTTGCATAAACATTATTCCTTTCTGATCATCCAAGCAGTCTTTCTGGGCCAATAACTCCCTTAAAGTATCAGGACAGAATAACATGCATTTTACTTCAAACTTTTTTGTCTATTACCTACTAAAATTAATCAAGCTAACACAGAAGTGTGATCAAGGTATAAGATTTTGAAAACAGCATGCAAGCCTCAGAATAATTTACAGTAATGCAGCTGTGGCTTATATGTACAGCTCCTAATCTCAGAACCTCAAAATTAATGAGACTTGCAGTGTAAGAGTCCAGAAAAGACAATGGATTAAACAGATAACAAACAGAAGATGAGGCTGTAGTTAGCAGAGAGTTTTTCTTTGGGAATGTGTCTGAACTGCTATAAGTAATATATATATGCAAAAGATGTTTGGAGCTTTTTTGTAGTACCAAATTATATTACAAAATATTTTGAAATAAAATGTTGAAAAATATCAAAATGGAAGTTCTGTTTCCTAATGAACTTACATAAGATGAATTACACATTAACTTCCTTTGAGATCTTCCATGTGGTAATATTAGCTTTGACACTGTTCTGATGATGTACCACTTGTATGACATGTTGTCTTACACTTGGGTCAGCATTTCACTCCAACAAACTTTGTCAGAGTTCTGTGTGTGTCTTGAATACAGGACACGGTGGAGCTTCCCAAAAAAAGTCCCATCCTCTCCAGTGGCCTCACCCAGAAGTTAAAGCTTGCTTTTGAAAGAAAGAACAATGTAGCCAGTAAAAACAAACTGTATTATGAAGAAAAGAGTGAATAATGAGGAAACAAAGACTGGAGCAGAGGAGCCACATATTTCATCCTGTGAGACTAAAAGTTTTGTGGGAAGAGTCTCAGGACTTCCTGAAATTCCCAAGGCTACCAAGTAGAAACACAATACAACAATGTCTTGAGAGCATCTTCTGTCTGTGAAAATACACAGAAAGCCAAGGGAGAGACAGTCAATAAAGCCAGGGAAAATCTGGACAATATGTTCATGGAGAAGTAGTCAAGGGAGTCAGCAGGGCTCATCAAGAGAGCTGTGTAGTTTAGGATACAATTTATCTTACTGCTCAGCAGTCTTAGATTTATTCAGATCCACTGATTGACCCATTCTCCATTGGCTATACTTTGAACCCAGGGTTTAGAAAATGATAGATAGTTATGTAAGATTAATTCCTTGTTGCCCACACTACAGCAGCATTCTGCAATAGTCTTCTTGCTTTCCAAAGCCAAATGACTGAGATCCTCTTTGGAACTGATAGTTTCTATCTATGTCTCTGATATATATAGACAGTCTATATATGCAGATGTAGTCTATCAATTCTGCAGACCCAGCTCTAAATGAAACTAAATTAATGCTTTCAAAAAGATTAGGGTCAAGCCTCCAAAGTTCAGACCTAAGGACACTGTACATGAGTTCTTATTTTGGACTGCCAAACTCTACATGTAAAACCTAGTACTATTGAATTTAGGTACTATAAAGGGAGTATCTAGGGACCTAAGCCTGGGGTATCAATCCAACATACAGCATAACCTGATGAGGTGCCTGAGAAACCATGGCCTTGCATTTGTTCATAATAAATTGTCCTGGTTTAACCAGGATAGGGTTAAGTTTCCCCAGCAGGGGGGGGGAGCTCTAGCCGGGTTATTCAGATACCATGCGGACGGACGTCACATCCTGGCAGGTCACATTTTCCTGGCGCGGGAGCGCGGTGCACTCGTGGTTTTGTACATCGTGCTTCAAACTGCTGTATTTGGTAGCTATTTTGCTCTGTTCATTGCTATCACTATTACTGTTATTGTTATTGCTGTTGTTGGTTGTGTTGCTATTGCATTGTTGTATTAAACCTTTCCTTATTTCAGTCTTGGGGTTTTGTATTTCACTCCCTTTGTGGGGGAGGGGCAGCGGCCGCGTGGTCTCAGACCCCAGCAGAGGCTAAACCACAACATAAATATATAGGCAACAAAAATTCTTCCACTGTAGCTCTTCGGTTGAACATTGATGTGTTTGTCTCTCGTCTAAGACTGCTTGACATAAAACCAAAACTGAAGTCCACACACCTGTGACTTCTGAGAGGATCAATCCAGTATCTGTGCTAAGATTTTGTTGTCAGCATGCTGACAGTATCCAGTACAGCAGAAGACATAGCCGAGTTCAGAGGAGTAGGAACAAACAGCCATAATATCCTTCTGTCCGTTAACTTCTCCCAGAACTAGGACACTTGGGTTGGATCCCCTCTTCATTCAAGAAGAAATTCAAGACCAAATGCTTTTCTTTCTAGGGGTTCCCTAACTGTCAAGATCAAGTGAAGTTTGAAATGGAGCTTTTGCCTTCCCTCTTCCTTGTGTATAGTCACAAATCAAGAGTTGTGTCTGAAGGAAAATTTAGATGCAGATGTTTAAATGAAGAACAGTTTTAAACCTGTTTTTCTTCCCTCACAAGAATAACCCAGCGAAAAACTGACAGAAATAAGAGTAATTCAGCAGTCTACTCTAGTATGATCTATTGCCCATGTGAGCATATAGAAAGTTCATTTCAGGAAATGAATCAAACTCCTGGGCCTCTCAGATGGAGAAGATGAATCACTGCAAGGTTGTCAATGTAACTTAATGGCTTCATAGAGGATAATTACAGCAGAAATATGGCATTAATTTATGTCACTTAGAGTAGTTTCCCCAACTCAATATTTCAAAGAATGAAAACTATTGCAAAGATTTTTAAATTCAGTGATGTGCCTGCCCAGTCAGGGAAAGGTATGAATGGGTCAAATATTTATCCTTCATGAGACAGATATAAACTGAGATAAAATTCTGAAACTCCCATACATGATAGATGCATTAATAGAAAGATGATTCCCTTCTTTAACACACAGACTGAGGCAACCTATCTGGGAAACTCCCTAAAGATCCTTAGTAGGATATGTTTTATGATGATTTAAATAATGTTTTCTTTCACCAAATTTCCAGAAATCCCCAAAAGACTCAGCTCAGAAAAATATTTAAAACATGCACTTAAGCAAATATAAAATTCCATCCTTGTTCAACAGATCTCTGAAGCATTCATTGAAAGACACTTAACTGTGTTGTTGGGAAATGGGTAAGTTACCATAAGGAGTGTGAATCATAGTTCGTTAGTTGTTCCATGGAAATGATGTCCATGCTCTTCCACTGTAGTAGTTTACTTCTCTGGTATCTACTAGAAGTATAACAGATGAGCATGCAGTTATCTCCAAGACTCTCTGAATCCAACTCCTGCTTAACTTTGTGATAGTTAATTTGCTCATACCTCGAATTGTTTTTAGAACTGGAACTTAGGAAATCTGAACTTCCAGATTATTTCCTCATTCAACGTGTTTAAGCATACTGAAACTTTCCCACTCAAAGCCCCTCATCCTGTTATTTTAGGGTTGCTCATCTGCTGACCTCTGCTCATTTAATAGGCATGCTTTTTTAAGACTGAAACACATTCCTTGAAGCAGAGTATCAGAACTTGACAAAATAAGACCAAAATTTGCCTTCTTAAACCTTGACAGTGATCTTCATCTCCTGAAGGAACATAAGAACTGTCATAAAGCACACATGTGGCCCCAAATCTTCTCTCATAAAAGGGGTAGTACTAAATATCCTTTCCCTAAATATCTTCCCTGCTGATCTTGTAAGAATTTATCTAATCTTTATTTGAATCTATTTATATTTACAGCCTCTTCAACATTCAGTGACAAAAAAGTCCACAAAGCATTTTTGAAGTGCAGGGAAAAACACAAGACTACTGTGCAAGATGGGAAACCAGGAAGTGAGACAGCTGAAGGCAATGTGGTTATGTGACTCCTTCTCCCCTAATTCCAATGACACTAGACAGTCTCGTGAGAATTAACAAAGATGAATCTGTGCAGTAGAAAAAAAGTCATTTTTTTTTCTAACATAACAGTGATTGATATAGCAACAGAAATCTTTTTGGAAAACAGGTTCTATTAATAAGATCCATAAATCTTCTTGTACATACTGAGAAAAAAATAAAAATAACAGCTACCAGAAGTGGAGAATTTTGAATGTGTATTGGGAAAAGAACTTTAAAAAACCCCCCGAACTTAATAGTATTGGAGCAATACAACACATAAAGAACAGCAGAAGGTCACGTACTACTCTGGGTACTTCCCCAGCTGAGAACTACAAAATACATGGGACACCACTGCTGCGGAGTGCAGTTGCCTGCCTGCATCTAACCACTATTTTGATAGTCTTAGACATAAACATGGTGAATTAGGTCTTCCAGAGATGATCCAAGAAATATTGCTGCATTACTGTAACAGAATAAGTGTCTTATTTCTTATATAAATACTGTATTTTCTAGGTTATTCTACAGGCAGCCATAAATTAAGTTTCATCTGAGTGTTAGAAAACACCTATGAATTATGTTCAGCTGGGCATTTCCATTTCAGCACGTGCTCTGTCAAAGACCAAATGGGATCTGGGACGTGTTCTGCTGGTCTGCTATGATGCTACAAAACTGACCTTAGTCCTTGTACACACTCTTGTATTCTCACTATTAAATAGTAGACAAAAATGCCAATTGATGGGTTTGACTGTGTGAAACATGTGGACACAGAGGTCTCAGCTATTCCACATTTTTGTCACCTTGATAGGAAGTTGTTGCTTGGTCAGCCCCATATAAAAGCAGAAGTGGGAAAAGATCTCCCCCATCACCTCCTTGCTTCTTAATGGCACAAGATTGCTTTCACCAGCTGGGTAATACGTATCATCAGCAACAAAGCACAACAGTACAATTTTCTTATGTATCACGTAAGAAACAAAACCAGAACAATCACTGATTCCCAAAGTGATTACCAGTCACTTAGCAAAGAGGCACTGTTATAAGTCTGGATCATTTTTTACTTCAACACCGGAAGCAGCAGGCCATATCATGTCAAACTTTTTAAACCCAAAGTTCCTACTTGTCTCAGTGAGGATTCTGTTTAAAAACATAACAACATAATGTCAGTAGATGTTGCTGTCTCACATGAAAACATGTAGCTGCAGATAATGTGACATGAAAGTAGTTAATATTGGGAAAAAAAAAGTGAAAAAATATTTCCAAACACTTTTGAGGAACAAGCAGATTTTATTGGCTCATCCCATGTCAATCCTTGAAATGTTATCCCACTCTTTCCCCAAGAACGCCTTCAGATATATAGAGATATATTTCTGTATTTACCTGGAAGAAGGAAGTAAGCTTTGGATAGCGGTAATAAATACAAGAACAATAAATGCACACACCAAGTTTGATTTGAATACTTCATCCCGCATTTGAGAATACTAGAATGGAAAAAAAAAAAAAGAAGAAGAATAAATTAGCTGTTAACCCATGCAGTAGTTTCATAAAGACTGATGTATATAGAAGACTTTAGGGAAATTAGAAGGAAGAGCTAATAAATCAAAACACTTGAAATGAAACGCATCAAATAAATCATTAATAAGCTGGTAAAACACTTTATCCAAGAGAGCAAAACTCTGTAATTTGCAATACAAAGTTGTTTTACTTGGTTGCCTCTTTTTCAAAATTATTTGCTTTAAAAATCCCCAGGTAGATAGTAGGGACTTGTGCTGCTGAGTAGAATACTAAATACTTAATAGCTTAATCAGAGGAACCATGAGTTTCCTCACCTGAAGACAAACACTGAAGTTAGCTGCGACTCTGCATGCATGACATCACAGAGGTGTCTTCATTCTTCCCAAATTGAGGCCATTCTGGCTTCTTTTTTACTTTTTTTAAGAGAAGTATATACTTTGGGACATTCTGTGACTATTTGGAATGTGGGTCATGATCTTTGTATCCTAACTTATCCGGAGGCTGTGCAGAAACTTGGCGATATGGGCATTCTCCGAGGAGAAAATGAAGGTATCATTATGTAAAAGACCTTTTGATGTGCATTATTATTATGATTTATTGCAAAAGTATTTTTCTCTAGCACATCAAACTACTGAAAATGCTAGCAGGTTCCCCTTTTATGTGAGTTACCAAGAAAAGGAGTAACAGATACATCGGTGAATCACGGTGGATCAGTTAAAGTGGAAACATTATGCAAATCCTTAGCTGGTATTTATCACTGCTAATTCAGTTAAACTCCAATTGTTTACAGCAGATGAAGATTGGTCCATAGACATATTTTTGTAAATCTCTTTATCCTATACTGATGCCAATAAATTATCTTCACCTAATAAAAAAATCCCACAGATGCCTGCCCAAGTCATTTTTCCTCTGAACAATAACTCCGTTTTATTTAATCTCTTGCAGTTTTGAAGGAGCTAAGAGTTACATGTGCAGAACAAAAGGAAACCAGAGTCAAAGAGATATCAGATATCAGAATCTTTCTCCAGCAATCTGGAAATAAGGCAAAATGTAGATATAAATGCCTAGAGAGCAATATAACAGAGAAAAATTAAAACCGATTGAGAAATGTATCAGGAACATACATTGAGAGAGTTCAGTTATGAACTGTGTTTTATAGATAATCTGTTCTTGAAGGAAGATCCTGTCTAGACTTAGACTATATTCACTACATGGACCTTCAGTAAGGACTTCATCTCAGTTATAAACATCTGGTCAAAACAGTCTCAAGCTCCTGAAATGGGAAAACGGCTTCTCTCTTCCCTGCTTCCATTTGTTATGAGCATGAGAAGGGGTTTATTTGTTGGTGTCCCTCATTTTTGACTCCTCTGCTGTGATAATACCCTGTGTCTGCTGTTGGCAGAACAGTTGACATCACTTTTGATGGTGCTCACAGGCAACTCATTTTGCTGCTGGAAGCACAGACGCACTGACCCTGATTTCATGAGTGGGAAAACAGAACTGCATCAATCCGCTTAAATAATGCACCAGGGCATTTTTGGTTGTGGTACAAAAAGAACCAAAGGAAAAAAGAAAGGTACATTCCTTAAAATATAATGTGAAATCCCAACTGGTCCTTAGGGAAATTATAGCAAATTAATTGAATGAAACACAAACATGGAATTGCCTGCTGTGTCGAGCTTTATGTCAAAAGGATGAATGCTGTGGTCTAATCAGTAACAATATTGTGATGAGAAATTGTTAGCATCTCTGAGGCAGCACAAATACCAATGATAAATGTAGCACTTCTGTAGCAGTCTGCCCCTTAATGACTTGGAGAAGTAATTGAAGGATAGACTAAGCCTCAAGGCACTTCCAGTAAGTATGGAGAGGTATGTAGCCAACTAGAGCTGCATAGAGTGGTAGGAAGAATCATAAGATGACCTACTCTGCAATGAAAACCTTAACTGCACCATCCCACAGACCTGCCTTGCACTGCATGACTTGCTCATGGTGTGGCAAAAGCTCACCCTGCTTCCCATGGAACTTGAGCCATTTGCCTGCGCTGTTGGGGGGGCATTGTTTATCTACTGGCTAGCCCAGCCAGCTAGCTGAAATTGAGATTGCATAAGAAAGATCAAGTTTCCTCTGCCAAGTAATGCTGCTTATTCCCCACCTCTCCTCTCTTTTCCCAGGGTTCTCTGAAAGGGGAGTACCAGTAATACACCAGGCTTTACATGTTCACCTAGAGAAAGTGTTTGTGCACTGGGGAGGAATGTTTTTGATCTTATCCTCACAGCTGCTCTTTGACTCAGACAGGGCCTTATGAATGAAAAGGGAGACCATGGGATTTTTTTCTTCAGAGCAATGGTGTTTGTGGCATTGGAAAAGCTTCTGCAGTACAGGGGAGGGACAGAAGAAGATGTATCAGGAAGCCCAAGGCAGGAGAAGAGATGGATAAACTCCTGAGAAGACCAAGAAGTAGACATAGATCCAGTTGCTGACCAATGACAGAAAAGGAAGATGCTGAAACAGAGTTTACCCACAGTGTTTCTTGCAGACCTTCTTGCCACTGGAAGTTTCTGGGTTGAAGGAAAGAGATAGGCCTATGTCTGCAAGGATACAACATGCAGAAAGGACAAAATTTTGTTCTTATTCATTTAATTTCTATTTATCTCACCCATTGGAAATTCTGAAACAGAGAAACTCAGATATTGACGTCTAATATTTGACATAAGAAAACCTGTACTGTGAAATTCAAAGCTCTTTAGATATTCTCATTGTGCTGACCTTGGAGAAGATATGTAGACCTTTAAGCCCAGTCTGATTTATAATCCCAATTCAAATATGCAGGAAGAGTTCGAATATCTTTATACAAATCTTTATGTTGGAAACTTTCCTTAACAAAAACCCTACTAGCATGTAAAATTCCCTACCCTGTTATTATGTTTTATCCTGTATAAAAATACATGGTACTGATATTTCCAAGTTACTGCTATTAAGGTAGAGCATCATGATGATATCTTTTAATTATGGAAAATCATCTAAAGTAGTGTCAGATTTTCCTTATGAGCTATTACATATTGGGAAACCCTTAGTGAATTTTCATGTTACCATTGGAAGTACTCTCATGTGATGAGTCTTTTGCTCTATCTGCCTACATCCTATTTGTGCAAATAACCTTTAGCAAAATTGAGAGTGAATTGGTCTCTAAATGAGATATCACGTGCTAATGAGCAAAATATGGGTTAGTAGTGACTAGTCCACTTGCGTAAAGAATCTATAAAATATACCAGGTGGGGATCCTGCACAAATCCTCTGAAAAATGTATTACAAAATTCATGTGGAAATATACATACTGCCTCAGGGAGATCACCCATTCGCAAATGTGACTGCTACTACTTGCTGTGGAATCTGCATTTATTCTATCACCAAGAAGGACACAGCGCAATGAGATAAGAGAGCAGTGGGAAGATGCACTAATAGCTTAAATTGCTGTGATATACCAGTGTTTAAACCATTGTGTGCTAGCTCCCATGGTAGTTCTGGGGATGCTGATTCTAGAATTTTTTTTTTTTTTTTTACCTTTTGAAACATTAAAAGAAGCAAACCAGTACTTTAATTGCTAGCATAAATCTGCTGTCTGAAATTGATTTGCAATTAAACCCCCCCAAAAAACCCTAACTGTTTAAACAGAAGTCCAGCACGACATTTCAGATCTATTCAAGTCACCCTAAATGATTTATGATTCCATGGCATGGTAGTCCTATTACTAATGCAGGAAGAAGAAATATAGTTTATTGTTCATATGGTTTCTCACTTCTCTATGGTTTGAGGCACAGAGTATTAACACAATTCTCACTGAACAAAGTTAATGTAACACTTCTTGATCAGGCTCTCAGCTATGGATACTGGCTGTTCTGCCTGCTGAATAACTGTAAAGTCTGGCCTGAGAAGTACTTACAGATAAAAGAAATAAGTATTAGACAGATGGCAGCACTGCCTGAAAGTGTGATGGCTAAATGTGAGGGCACAAGATTTTACATAGGAGAAGTTACCTCTGACTTGAAGCTGCCACTGGTCTGAGCAGAAAGGGAGTTGCAGCCAATGAAAACGGCAGTGTGAGATGGGAGGTCCATGGACATATACTGTCTACTTGCTCAGCAACGCTGCAGGGAGCAGCTCAAGATGCTGATGTAGAAGGTCATGTAAGCAGTTGTAAAATGTTAATGACTAGAAGGAAGTGTAATTCCAGGCTGAAAGGTTAGGGATGGGGAGAGCAGAGGGAAAAGGCTTCTGAAATAGCTTTATGAGACTCCGATTTAGATATGAGTTTGATTTGTTTTCTTTCCTAAATGGGCAGGAAGAAGGGATAAAGTGCTATTAATATAAGATAACATGGAGGAAATAGGTACTTTCTGCAGCAAAACAGTTCACACATCATTTTTTTCATGACCATCTGTAGACTATGGTGTAACACTAAGGCTATTGGGACAAACCTGTTGCACAAACAAACAAGGAGGGAAGGGACATTTCCCACATTGTCCCACAAGACATTGTTCTTGTCTATAATGAAGAGGACGCTGTAATTCATCTTTCCTTAAT
The DNA here is from genome assembly GCF_047716275.1 of Strix uralensis. Lineage (NCBI taxonomy): Eukaryota > Metazoa > Chordata > Aves > Strigiformes > Strigidae > Strix > Strix uralensis. The sequence continues at coordinate 165,127,518 of NC_133972.1, forward strand.
TCACATCATCCCTTTGCATTCTGGTGCATTTCCCATCCTCCTATGAGCACACCTACAGTGCCCTGACACTATGAACACAAGCAAGAAAGTTTTTGACCAGTAACTATCCAGCTGTTAGAGGTGGATGAACCAGAACAAGTAAAACAGTACTGAAAGTTTTAAAAAACTTTACTCCAGTGTAGTGCTAAAAACCAGCCAGATTTAGTCAACAGAGGGAAGATTCAGTCCACTTTATGGGAAGGATTTTGTGCTTGTATTGTCTGTGTTTACAGGTTGGGACTAACACCTAAGGAAATACTGAATGAAAGTGCCATTTTCTAAGCATTGCAGGACAGGTGAGCATTAGAAATGTCATACTGAGAAAAAAATGTATCAAAACTGCTTAAAATGTTAACTTTTTTAAAAACAAACCTTTCGTTTTCCTTCTGCAGGATTGTTTGTGAAATAAGAGCTTAAATATACTTCAAGCAGAATTTTTCTTTTCCAGTGGCTTTCTTTAAGCTCTCACCACTGATAGCACCTGAGGACTGGTCTCCCATAAGTCAAGTAAAAGAGTTTGTTTTCCAGTGGAGGTTAAAGTGATGATGGAGAAGTGGGCCTCCATGCTTGCAATTCCCCATTATTTTTCTTTCTTTTCAGTCTAAGTACACATCCTATTGCAGATCTGCTCTTGCTGCATTATAATAGCATGCAAGTCAATGAAATTATTTGAGATCTGTGCTGTCATATCATCAGTTTACAAGGAAAATTTTCCCATTACTTTATCTTTTTTAACTTACAACTTACATGTGGATGTAGAATGAAATACAAATTAGGGAGATTATACTGCTGTTGAGAAACAGCAAAGACATGAACAATATTTACCTCTTAGAAGCAGATGTTAAAAAAGGATGTTTGAAATAAAGAGTTGACAAATTAGTTTTGACTTGTAATAAACATAGCAGCTGCCTAGAGGACATCAGATGGATCCTATGACTAAATGAAAGAAACATATCTATATAAATATAGATATATGTTTTGAATAGAAGTGTCAGTTTTTTAATATGCTCAATCACCGTTTGTGCCAAAGCAACCTGTCATCTGACAGAAAACTGCTTGTTCTAGACAGCAAACAAAACCCGGCAAATGGCTGTTGTTTTCAGAAGCAGAGTTTGCTCAGTGTAGGCATTTTTCAACAATGAAATGAAATCATTGCAGCATTATAACACCTCCATCATGACACTGTCTATTACGACCTCTAGCTCAGTCCCAACTTCTGAAAACTGAAACAAAATGAAAAACAAAACCAGAAAACAAACAGTGCAAGCTAGAACCTACAGCTTCTCTATTTCAGTGGACATTTATTACAATTTGAGTTGCGAATAATGCAGCTACCAAGACCCAGCTACCTTATGCTCCAGGCTGGAGTCTTTAAACATCAGTGAAAAAGGCTTGATATGCTCTCTTCTCAATTTATCGCCACTCCGTAAGTCGATGGTGTGCTCTATTCGCTTGTTAATTTCCTCAGGCCCAGACTGGACATGCAAAGCTTGTGCAAGATGGTTTGGAAGCAGATTTATTGAATTTCTTGTTAGGGCAGCCAGAGTCTAGGGGAAAGCACATGCAAACAGAATAAACCTGCTGATCCCCTTGGGTTAAAAATGCAATGTTTTAGATCATGTTGCATTGCAAACCATTATAGCATTCCATGCAATTCATTCAATGAAATCTATAGAAGTGTAAAATAATAAGTCTGTTCCACTAAACACATACAGTACATTAAGGGAAGTACTTTAATGTTGTCTTTTATACAGACTAAGAGGTTTGGTGCTGCACCGAACACTAGGACCATATTCCCCTTTCCAGATTCTGTTAATTAATTATTAGAGCATGCATGAGGGGAGTACACACCAAAATCACAGCAGGGTATCTAACTCAATGGTGTGTTTTAACAACTAAGAACAGAAGCTACAGAAAACAGAAGGCACTAAACAGGAGCAATGATGTTTTCCTTGGTCTTAAAGTTACTGGATGTGTGTAGTTAAGGAACAGATCAGTTAGGCAGGAGTGAAGAAGGTGACATTTCTGATTACTTCAGCATGGGTTTTCAAATAACATGTTCTTCTTCACTACTGGTATATTTCAGTCAGTCCAGATTACAGTTAGGCTATATGATATAATTTAACTGTAATTCATATTATTTTATATTATCTCAGATGCATTATTCCTTAGGTATTTCACTGACTAATCAAAAGAAAAAAAAGAAAATACTTTTGCACAGCTTCACAAAGGAAAGCTAGTGGAGATAATATGAAGGGTGCTTCACTTTCAGGAAAGAGGTAGAGTTTGCTTTCATAAAGAGAATAACTCAGTCCAGTTTCATGGTATCATTTCGTGACACAAACCACAGTGAAGCAGGTTTCCCACTTGAATGGGAAATGAAACTTCACTACCTGTGATATTCCCAAGGGTTAAGAGATGTTAATGAATGGAAAGGATATAAACCTTCATACATCACAGCATAAGACATTTCAGAATTATTACGGACAGGAAATACACTTCTGCTTGAGAAAAGTTATCCCATGGGTCCTTGCTGGAAAAATCTTCTGCTATATGTCCTACTGGGCATTGTTGGGAACAGGAGTTTGGGATGTATTTATCACTAGATTTCTCTGGAAAGCCAATTCTTTTGGATCATGGGATTATGTACAGCAAATGATATAGGGAGATTTCCCTTGTTCATATTCAAAGGATAGTCAGCAATTACATTCTAATGAATCTAGGACAGCACATTAAAACACAAGAAGGGTCTCAGGTACCTACAGTCAAACCCCAACTGACAACTTTCTTTGCAGTCCTAAAATAAAGTCCAAGGTCTTCGTAGTCACGGGCAGTATCTTGTTTTCTCATATTTCATTGTTTGATGAGTAATTTAAGAGCTCAATAAATAGGCAGAAAAGGATATCAGGACTGAAATCCTCTGTCTTTTGAAGTGAAAAACAATATTCCTGTTTGCTCTCTTTTCACTAGAGAAAGTTTGGCAAACCATTCTGCTCAAATATCCCCATTTCCTTTCAGAAAATCAGTATCATTAATATTTAGAGAAAAACAAAAACAAAAACAAAACAAACAAGGAAACTTTTCTCATACTAAAGTTTCTTTTCTCATACTAAAGTTTCAAATATGCCTGACTCCGTACCTTAGCCTTGGAGCTAAGGTTGAAACTCTAAAGTTAGAACCAAATTCCAGGTAAACAATCCATTGAGTCAACTGGATAAATACTGTATTAATACACACTGAGGTACTATAGTTTAGGTATTCTTATCTCTTTTAAACTGAGCTATGCAGAAAAGTTATCAGTTTGTGCTGGCTGAAATCTTACAAGAGAGTCTGAAGTCATTCATATTAAAGGACAAGATCACATCAGATGGTGGGGTGTGCATTAGTTCCTTGGAATTAGTTCATATTGCTGTATCTCCATTGGAAGTGAGGGTGGAGAAGCTCCCTAACATTTTAGTTGGGCATTGTGTTTTATTTACATGACGAGAATGATCTCAATTCATTCTAGTAAGTGACTAAATTTTGCTTCAAATTATATTTTAAAAATTGATTAATATGAAGAACTGCCTTGCTGAATGTATGAAGTGATTTACAATTCATGGTAGATGAACATGACATAGTATCACCACTATGGCAATGGTGCCGGTGGTATTGGTGCAAAAATGGACTCAGAAATTGCATTTATTTTCAGAGGATAGCAAGGAAATTAATATTTGAGTTTAGCAGTCATTTCTCCCTCACATCCATACACATACTTAAGACAACTTCTTTCCTGTAATTAGTAACAACAATAATGAAAAATATGCAAATTATTGTCCCAAGAATATGTTCTAAACACATTTTGTCTCTGTATCCCCCTCTTTGCTCTACATCTTTTAAGTCTGTGTTATGCCAACATTAAGAAGTATTGGTTCTCCCTGTTACCTCGCCTACAGTTTTGTGAATAGCTGTATGGAAGACACAGTTGTGAATTGTAAGATACAATGGACTTGAACTTTCCTGATGCTGACAGTAACCGTTCATCATGCAGGAACACATACAAGCTTCTATTAAGAAAAAGCCCAGCCAAACTTGAATCTCAGACTAAAAGATAAGATGAATTAAAACAAACAAATAATAAAACTCCAACTTCAGAAATATTTTACAGACATTTAAAAAGGTGGCTGGGATTAGATTTTACTTACTTCCTGTAAAGTTTTCATGAAAAAAGTTCAAACATCCTGACCTCAACAAGAAAGGAAATTTTTAATCAGTGTCATTTAGAAAAATCTAGGAAGGCTTTAAATTATTTTTTCATACTGCAAACACCAGATCTTGGAGGGAAATAGCAAAATACAAAGTCATATATTTAAAGGTCAGATTTGTTTCAAGAGGAAGACACCTAAATTAAGATGTCTAGGGGTGTGGTGTCTAAGCTTCTATTATTGACAATATACACTGTGAATACTTTCAACTGGCCAATTTTATGCAGCTGTGGTCAGCTGAGATGCTCTAGGGTATCCTGGACAACAGTGTGGAGCTAGGAGATATGGCACAAGACTTATGGGAACCCCATGCACTTCTGGTTGGCGGTGAGGACCAGCTGGACTGTGACAAGGTATCTCAAACTGCAGTGGAAACCCACAGTTAAACTGAATCAAGCTCTTACTCAGCATGTTTCAGCATAGGTGTTTAGCACTATTTGAGACATCAAAGTCTCTTACCTGGATTTTAACTGATAGTCCAGATGATCACAGGTCTTTTATAGACCCCTTGTCATACAGATGTCTGAGGCACCCTAGAGCACCACAAGTAGCACTAGACCCGTGTGTTTAGGAGCTGAGCTGTGTGGGATTTTAACTGGGATAGTCCATAGATACACAAATGCAGGTGCCTTGGTTTTGAACCGAATTCCACCCTGTTGTTTATACTTGTCTGTCATCTTGGCAGTCTTTAAGTATAATTTTTGTGATAACAGTTAAGAGTCATTGCAGCCACCACTAAAATATGCTTATACCAGACAGACATTTTAATATGCTTTTTTTCCTAATTCACATAATTACAGGCCCATCAGGTGCCTCCAGCACCACACACAGTGACCACATAACGCTTTCAGATACTTCTTTTTAAGGTCTGGTGAAGAAACTCTGCTTCACAAGCTATTAATTTATTTTAGAGAGGAGGTCTTCAGTCTCTTAATATAAAATAACTTCTGTCCAACTTTCTTTTAATTAGGAAAGAAGCCCAGACACTTGTTTCAATAACAGAAAACTCTATCCATATTGGGCATGGTCTGAATTTCAGAGCAGGCACTTGCATCCTTGGCTTATCTCACCATTAGAGATAAGCACATGGTGCTAAATGTGCTGTGGACACATGTAGCTTTTGTTAATGTCTGTGACTGTATACATAAAGAGTGGTTATTCTGTTCCTCACTCATATCAACACATCTTCAATTCACTGACTTCGGCTGCGCATAGAAAATGAGTTTGAGATAAAGAATATGGATTGTGATGAATTTGTGTTTGGCCAGAAAACTCACCAGAGCCTTTGTCATTTCATATTCTTCCTAACATAACTACAGCTAAAAGTAAGACACGTGACCAGTTGCTCAAATTCTGTTGTAACTTACATTGGGTAAAGAAATTATTTAAATGCTATTGGCAAATGTTCAAACATATGGAGTGATTCATTGTTGGGTTGCTGCTACTTGGATTCTCAACATCTGCTGCCGCCAGTGACCTTTAGGCTGCATAATTAATGTTATTAACTGCTTATTCTGTCCAAGATTGACACACCTCTGGAAAAAGCTACTATATCCTAGTGTAATTTAAAACGGTCATCTAAATTTTGAGCTGAAATACATTATTTATGAGTAGTAATGCCTACTGTCTCAACTTTAAAATTGAAAATTACATAATAATTGAATCACACGTGGAATAGCAGATTTTTTAAATCTTGTCTCCACCAAAAAGCTTATCGTAAAGCTGTGCAATATAAAATTATAGTTATTTCCAGCATAAAAACAAGTTCTTAAAAAAACAGTGAGAAACTATTCTAAAAATGGATTGTTTATTGCCGGAAGACAAAAATCTGTTTTGAAACAACTGTTTAGTTATGCCTATTTCTATGCTTTTCATGGTTTTTTTACTAGTTTATTGGGTGGGAGTTGTTCAATAATTGAATAGAACCACTAGTCCTTTATTTCATTCCTCGCCTTTGTTCATATCAAGGTCAGATTTGCTGAGAAAATGACCTACTCTGCATAGATTTTTTGGACTACAGAAATTGGAATGTCCTAAATAGAAAGAAGAAGAAACAGAGAGAGATCAGAAGATATTCACAGCACCATGCACCCATACCTCTATTCCTAATGAAATGAGAATACAGAGACAGATCAACAAAATACAGAGAATACTAAAAGGCAGTGTACATGCAGATACACAGATGTACAGAACATATATAAAACAGGTGTTTTATATAACAGCAAACTATGCCATGCTCCAGTTCAGTTTGAAGAGACGAATAAACTGCCATGGACTGATTGACTGTGAAGGCTTATCATTTCTGGGCAGATTTGTAAGAAGCAGAAGACGGTTGACAAAGCAAGACCTCCACACAACAACGCTTGAAGTTCAACAGACAGTGCAGACCAGTAGGACTAAGGATGTGCAGCAGAAGAAAGGATATATCATGTCATTACAGATCCCTCAGAAAAATGGAAAAAAACTCCAGCTGACCTTGTTTCATAAAGACTCATCAATCTTTCAAATGCAGTGAAAAGAGTGGTGTCTGAGGGCATTTTAACATTTCCATCTTTAATTCCTCTAAGCAAGCAGATTTCACAGTGATTTTTATGACTGTACAAGAATTGCTGGTTCCCAGGGTGTTAGCAATTAGCCATGCAGTGCTTTTGGAAAAGATCTGACCAGGAGCAGTTGTTATTATCTCATATTTCTATTGAGCTATGCATGACCTTAGAGTCTAACTCACCTGCTAGTGAACCTTAATTATGTCTTATAATCTAAGTTTTTAATATTTTTTATTAAAAAAGAAAAAGAAGAAAAGTGAGGAATGGACAAACTGTTTTCACAAGGTGTTTTTTTAAAGTAGATCTTTTTTCTTTCCCTTATAGATCAATAACCTACTCTGCTTTTTCCTCTGGTGAAGTGTCCATTCACTCATCCCTTTATTTTGATGGCAGTGAAGCTATGTAATGAGATGCACGGATTGACTAGAATGTCCAAGCTACTTTAGTAACATCAGCTTTACTTTTCATTTCCTTCTTTATGGACTGGTTAAATTAAAACCACACTGTGTAGCATTTAATTTCAGTTGGAAAATAACCTCAAAAACCTCTGGTCCACTGGCATTTCCCCAGTTTGTATACATGATTTATTTCTGCCCTGAAACAATTTGTTTAATCCTCTGTTGTTACAGTACGTGTTAGAATAAAGGTTAAAGATTAATTTGTCTCCTCTGAGGATTCCATTATTGAAATGCACTCAAGCATGCGTTCATACTTGATGACATTAAAGGAAGTTTGACTTACATTCTGTTTTCCCACTATGTTATCAAATGGAAGTTCAGGGCTCCAGGATCCTTCGGTAAATGTTGCTCCACTGTTTCTCCTGTCGGAGGAGCTGACAGCCTCTTTCACAATATCTTCAGGCAAAGTCAACAGACTCTCTTCAGGTTGTTTAATTAAATAAGTCTCAATGTTATGTTTCCTCAAGAATTCATTACGCTCTTTGCCATGCCCTTCTTCAACTTTGTAATCCCCGTTCAGGCAGTCCAGAGTGGCTTTGGAGATGTGAATTCTCCTGCATAAGTGAAATAAGTAGTACCAAATACTTATTGTACTCTAGTATACATAGGTAAGGAGGAGTTTATGAACTCTGCATCATTTTTAACATGATCGATAAATAGAAGGTTTTCTATTGTAATGATGATTTTTATAAAGAAAATTAAATAGTGTATTCAACAAACATGAGCTTCATTTGGGAACAAATACTCTCAAGACATGTTCACATCAATAGGAACTCATGAATGCACAAAGTCCTGTCACAGAAAAAAACACTTTGACATTCACACCTGGTACCTTTGCTTACAGTAATAGATTAATGGGAGACCTTCCTGAGTAAAATACTATTCAGAGTGAATGCAAATTGCCTCTTCAGGTAAATATGGTAAGAGGAAAATATATGGTATGCATTAGAGCAGTTTATGTGAAGCTCTGTCATTTCCTCCAATTAACTGATATAGCTTAGACAGTTGAAATTAGTGGTCTGATTGCATTTGAAGTGAATTAGGGAAATAGGGAAACTATACAAAGGCAAGTGAGGTGATAATTTCTAGTAAAACTAAGCAATGAGTTCAAAAAGCTTTTGCAAAAGTGAAGTTGAATTTAAGAGATGACACAGAAAGCTAAAATTTTGCAACAAGATGATCGGGCTTTGGCTGTCTTCCAACCAAACCTGAAGGGTCTTTCTTATATCTGTTTTTAAGAAATCTTTAAGTTTTTACATGTAGGGTAAATTGCAGACACCTCTAAAACACACCCACATGGTTAGCTATGCTATACTTTATAATGCAGCATCATAAATGCAATAAGAGGAGATGTTTGTTAGACTTTTATCTAAGTCAAGAAAATAAACACAGTAACTCCATTAAAATTGGCTCATTTTTCAAATTTTGGATGCATGGCACTTCCTGAAAGTCAGACGTGCAGACAGATTCCTAAAATTCAGAGTCAGCTAAAATTCTTGATCACTTCTTGATGACCCATGCTGAGGCATTTTTCTCAGGTACCACAAATTGGCTTTTCCCCACTGAAGGAAATGGTCCTAACATGCCCCTTGGGAACTTCTGGAACATAAAGGATGCCACTACAGTTAAACTGCATAAAATACTGATGGAGTACAAAGCTATAAGTGCACGTATGATGTGTACGTACTGTCAGAAAATAAAGTACTCGTTGTCTTTAAGCAGTGTGAAATGCCAAGCAGTACCAGAATTTCACACAAACTGGGTCTATGTGGAGTGATAAATATCAGCAGCTCATTAAAAGATCAAAAATCAGCCATTTTTTAACCTTTCTCAGCTTCCCTCTGAAGTCAACACGGGTTTTGTACAATTTTCACTCTCTGAAGTCATGCCGTTATGAAGTCCACAGATATAGGACTCTTTTGCAGTCAAATGTCATTAAAATTGACAATAAAAATCAGTAAATATGTTTCTCAAATGCAAGCAACTTTTGACCTGGACTTTAAAACCAGAGCATATGACCTCTCAGAAAGATAATGCATTTCCTAGCTCTTAGAAACCTAAATAGGCTAAATTGATTTAAGTAAAGTACTTATTTAAAAAAGAAAAAAAAAAGAAAAAAAGAAGAAATAAAAAGAAAGTGATACATTAGTTGCCAGGGTGACTATCTTTGTGCTGAGTTTCAACTAACATAATTTGGATATATTGCATTATAAACCCTGAAATATGGATTTAATAATGGAAATGATAACAGCTTTAACTAGAGCGTGGAGCTGGCTATTGATGTAATACACTTAAATGGACTAAATATTAATAAATAGTTGGTAGATTAAAAATATTTTCTGGTTTCACCTTTTGTACAGCTTGTTTAAAAAAACTTGTGTATACTGGAGAGGTGTCTTTCTAATTTCATACAAATACAGTAAATTGGGAACCTGAGTACTGAAGTCAAAAAGTATAGCCTGTCCTACTATTGAAAACATATCAGGCCCAAAACTTTAGATGATACCTGTCACATATATATCCTGGAAAATTAAATATTAACTAGGTTTTATGATAATTCAATGCCATAGATTAATACCTATATAGAGCACGTGAAGATTATTAGAAGATAGGGTCCTGGCAGAAGACTGTCTCTGAAATAACACTGTAGGATCTTACATGGTTTCCTTCTCAGGTGTTGTGGACACATTTTTTCCTCTCAGAAACCCAGAAATGATTGCTTTGTCACAGTGCATCTGAGTGCCTCCTTCCACGACAGTTGGGCTACCTGCTTGTGCTTCTTCATTTGGGGGCAATCCGTCCCTGCATCACACATGCTTTTGAGCTCTCATGGTGATATGCAACCATCTAGGGAAGAGCTGAGCCCCTTCTCTCCTGCCCCCATACTGGGTAGAGGGATCCTCCCCATCCTGGGCAGGTGAGCTGACTCCCTCCGCTGTGAATTTAGGAAAGGGCTGTCCATCTTTGGTCTTATTTCACACTGGGAGCAGAACCATTCATAACCCCAGGGCAGATTTTCTGATGAAACAGAGGAAAGCAGTGCAGCTTGGCAGTGGGAATGATCTCAGTATTGTGGCAAACAGGGGGATTTGAATGTTGGTGACAGGGAGTAGCAAGGAGAAGCTGAAGTAAACTTAACTGCTCTATTAAATCTGGTCTGCACACTAGGAAAGCCTGACATGAATCACTGTTTTGAGGGACTTAGTGATCTGCTGTCATATACAGGTTTTGTTCTGTTGGCAAACTAATAGCCAGGAGAGGAAATCATTTTGCTCCAATAGACTGCAGCATAGCCAGGAATTTTATCAACAACAAGGTGGTGCATTCTCTGGGTTATTCATTAATAGCCATACTACTTGCACACATTAACAACAATAAACTATATTTTTTGCAGATGCGGATCGTGAAACTACAAATGATTGATTTGCACATGTTGTTAACAAAGCAGCATGTGACCTTTCTTAGTCATCTGGGGCCACCATGTTGGACAAGCAGCAGGGAAAGATTTTTTCTGCAACTTTAGACACTGGTGACGTATGTAGAGTATAGAAGTTGTTTTCAGAGCATGCAATGTTTCATTTTCTGTTGATTCTAAGAATGTATATTAGTATAAATGTCTCTATGGGGAATGATGGAAGGGATCTGCATTCGCAAATACAGTATAAAGCAAATATCTTTCTAACTTCCTGGGAATATAACAGCTCTGACAGATCCTGATGTGTGTGTAGGGAGTAGAGCACGTGACTGAGATTTGATGATTTAAAACCTCTCTCACTCAAGATGATAGCATCACTTAGACTTTTTCCACATAAAGATGTCCACTACTATTGCTTCTATGTTGTAGGGAATCTTTTGCTATATCTTTCATCAATGGAAAGTGGAACTGAAAGTGAACAGAGTATTCCTGCAACCACTGCTGTTTCTTCAAATCTAGGATTTGCAACTTCCAAACTACCATGAGATATAGGCTGTGTCAGGCAGAAATAACATTTTATCTTCCAGGTGAATCAGCAACCTCAGACAAAGAAAAACTAGGCAGCTCAATGGAAAACCATATATTTTCACATATAGACAGGCTGACATAAATGTCTCTAAACATCTAATAAAGCATCAAATTATTTAAAGGACTCCCTAGAGAGCCTGCTGTCCATAATGTCTTGTTATTAGTGTAATGACCTATGAACACATAATTCTTCCCACACTTTGTGAATTATGAAATAAAATAAATTACAGCCTTGTGCCTCACAGCAGCATTTGAATGCAAAAGACAAGTGAATGAAGTCTGGAAAACCTCAGGAATGGTCAACACCTAACTGGGAAATCTGGGCTACTTCTTAGTATTATATGGGCTGAATATAACTACTGACCTTTTTCAGGAAATCATAGCTGGCAAAGAAAAAAAAATATTTTTGTCTTTTCCAATGCCTCTGCAAACTGACCATTTCTACCTTTTTTGAGTATAGCCTCACAAATCCTTGCCAACTGCGAAATAGCAAAAAAAAAAAAGGTCATAGTTGCTGAAGTAATGTAACACCATTAATCTGTTGGCAAGGTTAAGAGTGTAGTGTGTTAGCAATGTTTTCTGACTGTGGGAAATACATGTTGCCTTACCCAGGAATTCCACCTGACTCAAGTTTGTTTGCGATATCCACGTCCCATGACCAGACATCAAACTGCCACTTCCGTAGGCCCAGCACTCCACACAGAACCGATCCTGAATGTATCCCTATTCTCATGTCAATGTCATGCTTCGTTCTTGACCTAACATATCTGTTAAACAAAACAAGAAAAAAATAAAAGACCAGACTCATGAAAGTATATGCAATGGTTTTTCATATCTTTTAGAAGTGGATACAGTGTAAAATACAATGTAATTTGTTATAAAGAACCACTTAGTCTGTAAAATCAAGAGATAACTTTCTAGGTAGCAAAGTCCAGGTAGTGATAAAATGACTCTAAAAGCCAGATTATCATTAAGCACTTAATTGCATGCATGGTTCAGTAGCACATGCTATTATTCCTATCAGACAGAAAGAGAATCATAGGGAGAGAAAAAGATGTCTGTGTGAAGTGTCTGGACTCAATGAGTCCTTTACCTTGGAATTATAAAAGAGCATTCAACAACATTACAAAAATTATTATAATCAAAGCTGCATGTATTTTATATGCTATTGTACCTTTTTGAATAATTTTCAATGTTTCAAAAATGTTACTTTGTTGACCAAAATTTTCCAGAGTTACTCTTTGTCCAAAGGTGAATTATTTTCAGTAGATTTGACTAGAAGACCATTTTCTCTGTTATGGTAACAGCGTGAATCTACAGTCAGTCTCCTCCATTCTGTGTGATGGCAAAGACAATTTCATCTCTCAAGAGTAAACATATGGAGGCATATTTGTTAACGGTCTGAGAAAAGGGACTTTGTCCCAGCACTGTTTTCAATTAATATGTCTGTTGATTATAAAGGGAATTTTACTGTGTTAAAATAGTATCTTCTTCTGATATGAGACAACATATATCATTCACAGCCACAGGAACCTTAGTAGTGTCTTAGACCTAGGACTGCCTCTTCCAAATCAGTATTGAGATACTGCAGCGCATCACCATGGGAAGCTCACAACTAAAACAATTGAGCTGTGTCCATAGGGATGATGAAGAGAGCACTTTTACAGTTCTGCCTGTATGACAAAAATTATTTGCACCGGAAATACTATTAATTAGAGCTACCGTTCATTAATATTTGAATAACAAGGTTGGGATAGAGAAAGCTCGTTGCTACTGTTGGTCTACAAACAAAGCTGCTCTTTCTCTATAAAGAATCTCCATTCTACTGTCACTGAAGTCAATGGCAGCACAGCAAGATCACACAACAGAGCAGGCAAAGAATAAACAGCTCTGTTTCACAACTCTGAAGGTAACTATCATTGCCTCAGATGCCTCAGTCATGACCTTGACAGACCCTCTCTAGAGGACAAGGGTAAATCGCTTACTGCTTCTAATACTTGGCCTTTCATTGTTGCAATGGGGTATCAATTCAGTTTGTGGGGAAAAAAAAGAAGAGTTTTAAAATGGAGAGAAACTACTCATATAAAAATGTGAGGAACTGAAAATAAACAATTCATCTTTATTTCCCATTCCTGTATATTCTGAAACCTTGGAGAAAAGCATGCATATGATAAGTCCTAGTGCAGTTGTTTGCCTAAAACAACATCTGTTCACTGTATCAGGAAGCTAACATATTTCAGATACTTAAAAGGAAGATATTTTTTAAAGTTAATCATAAAATAATAAGAAAGAAACTTTATGAATGGATTTATCTGCATTCTGATACTCCGAGTTTATAGTTTTCATTTACAAATGTCTTTATTGCTTTGCAAGCAAGAGGGCTTGAAATATCAAAATTAAACAATCACCTGTCTCTGGAAGATGGGACAGGGAAACAACTCCTCCACACTGAAGTAGTGCCTTAAAGGCTGTGAGAACAGCTAAGAGAAGTGAAAGCACTGTAATTTGTGATGTGTTTTGAATAATTTTTATGGATATGCTGCAAAAATATCTAAACTAACACTCATAGCTGTCAGAGGAATTATCACACAACTCCCCACATGATTGTTTCTCTAGTCTGTCTTTTCTTTTGTTCAGACTAAGATAATTATTTCTCATTTTATGTCTGATTTCCTTATCTTGAAGTAAAAAGCAAATTGGCTCCAGAGGAATAATTGAGCAAAAAGCTTTTCATTGAAAAAGGCACACAATAAGAGGACCTTAAATTTAATAAAATGGTCTAATAGCATATATTTACATAATACCTCTCTCTACATATATACACACACAGTCTATTAGACCAATTTAGATTTTAAGTACTATAGTATTAAATTGCTAATAAATATTAGTGTCTAACATTGGACAAACACTAGCACTGGACAATCATCAATGGCATGGAATATAACAAGTCCTAATGCCAGACAGAGTAACACTGGGCACAAGCCTAAATTGGGAGAGTAGTGGTTGGAGAGCAGCTCTGCAGAAAGGGATCTGGTTCCTCTTTAATTTCAAATTAAAGCTATATTTGACCACCAAAACACCCAGCTTTTTATGCAATCATTCAAAAGAGCAAACTTGAATGTTTGCATTACTTGATAAACTTGAAAAAATAAAAGTAATTTAAATGAAAAATCAGTTACATGAATTTAAAAACTTGTTTCTAGATCCCAAGAGAATTATTGTACCTAATTAGGCTATATCATTTAGATACTTGATTATCCTGTCCACTATCTGATTGTCATCAGTGAGAAAGATATTAGGCAACAACATGAAAATGATAAATGTCTTCTTAACCATGTGCCATTAATGGTTTCCTCATCCCCTGAAACATAAAGGTTCATATCCATTTTCCATATTTATATGATGTCCGAATCCTCATCCACATAAATATTTAACTCTTTTCAGCTGAGCTGTTTCATTCAGTGTCATCTAGCAGCAAAAATATATTAATATACTATACTATAGTATAATATAATACAATACAATACAATACAATACAATACAAATACAATACAATACAATACAATACAATACAATACAATACAAGAATAGAATAGAATAGAATAGAATAGAATAGAATAGAATAGAATAGAATAGAATAGAATAGAATAAATATATTAGTAGACTAGACTAGACTAGAATTACAAAGGGATGAAATTTAACAAGTCCATATGCTGGATTCTGCACAGAGGATGTAGTAACGCTGAGCACAAGTCTAACTGGGAGAGGAGTGGCTGGAGAGCAGCCCTGCAGAAAGGGATCTGGGGGTGCTCAGTGTGAGCCAGCAGTGTGCCCTGGCAGCCAAGAGGTCAAACCGCACCCTGGGGTGGATCAAACACAGCGTAACCAGCCAGTCAAGAGAGGTGATTATCCCGCTGTATTCAGTGCTGGTGCAGCCTCACCTTGAATACTGGGTGCAGTGCTGGGCCCCACGATGTAAGAAGGATGTGAAGGTCCTTGAATGCTTCCAGAGGAGGGCAACAAAGCTGGTGAAAGGGCTGGAAGGCATGTCCTGTGAGCAGTGGCTGAGGACCCTGGGTTTGTCTAGTTTGGAGAGAAGGAGGCTGAGGGGTGACATCATTGCTCTCTACAGCCTCCTGAGGAGGGGAAGGGGAGAGGGAGGTGCTGAGCTCTTCTCCCTGGGATCCAGGAATGGTTCAAAGTTGTGCCAGGGAAGGTTTAGACTGGACATTAGGAAGCATTTCTTTACTGAAAGGGTGGTCAAACACTGGAACAGGCTTCCTAGAGAGGTGGTTGATGCCCCAAGCCTGTCACTGTTTAAGAGGCATTTGGACAATGCCCTTAATAACATGCTTTAACTTGGTCAGCCCTGAAGTGATCAGGCAGTTGGACTAGATGATCGTTGTAGGTCCCTTCCGACTGAATTCTGTTCTATTCTATTCTATTCTATTCTATTCTATTCTATTCTATTCTATTCTATTCTATTCTATTCTATTCTATTCTATTCTATTCTATTCTATTCTAAATTTAAAATACTATAAATTATAGTCTTGTATTTGAGCCCTATATGGGAAATAACACACAGAGATCTCACTGGAGAGACCAGGTACAAATGATGGTGCAACTGAGCAATGCATCCCTCTGTTTGCAGTGTTCACTAAGGATTGCTGGATTTTAACTTTTCCTTTGTCATAAAAATGTGGTAATGCCCTGAAAAGTCTTTGGCATACTCAGTCAGACATATAGGACTTTTGCATTTGTTCAAAATATAGCTGTGCTGTTCACACCACCTCCTGCATGACACTGCAGACTCTAATCAAGGTCCTATCCCCCTCGCCTTATCTGTTGTCTTTCACAGCCTCCCAGCAACTTCTTCCTGTGTGCTGCTCAGCTGATATTTGATCTCAGGTCTTCAGATGCACTCAGTGTGGATTTGGCTAGCTGCCTGCATCCTTTGACTGAGGGCTGTTGTGTTTTTCTGTCTGCTGCAGTGCTGGTGCACCTGCAGGGCCCTATCTTCACATCCTCCTCTTATTTGCCCTTCACAGAAATGTGCTTTTATATTGATAGGTAGGAAACTAATTGCTTGAGGGGACCTGAATGGATCGAGCCACAGACAGTCTGAGATATATTTAAACTGGCCCTGTCCAGAACGTGAATTAAAGCACAACAGCAATCTAGTCTTGCTTCCATTTTTTTATTATTTGTAACACAAGACTGAGAGTAGAGCTGTTGAGAACCTGTTTGTAGAGACATTAGTTTTCACAAAACTTTTGTAATATGGTTTTAAATTGAATAAATAATAAATGGCTGTAGTTTAAAAGTGGGGCATGTAAAAAGCCAACGAATTATTATTTTTCTTAAAAATTTGGAGTGATGGGGAGTGAAAGAGATTTCTGAATTGTGTAGAGAAGAGGACTTCATCATGGTCAAATCGAAATCCCTAACAGCCATACTACCACATACTTTCAGGAGGTCTTGCTTATATACTGCTATAGGGAAAAAAAAATAAAAACTTTGAAACAACAAACCCTGGATCATCTTCATCAATAACAGTAGTTCTCATTTATTCAGAAAAAAACTTCTCATAAATAATATCATGTACTACATACTGAAAAAATGAAAAGTGTTCATTTTGTATAAGCTTAAGTGTTCCACATCTTTTAGTTCTTCGGTCTCCTAAATTTATTCATCAGTGAAGCTTCTAGTTAAAAAAAATAAAATGTATTATTTGCTTCAACCAGTTTACAGGCTCTCACAAATACTTTGCAAAGCACATGCATGAGGATGCATTATTGATGATCTGTAAAGCAGCCCTGTTTACCTCACAAGCTGTCTGATATCTTATCCAGGATGAGGCAACTGTGACTGATGTTATTCATGCTCTTCATCTTATTTCAGTCAAGTCAGTGATAAAAATTTCATTGATTTTAATTGGATCTTGGCGTTTCCTTCTGGCCAGCATACTTTGATGGGCATTTGATTTTTGTGCTGTTAATCAGAGGCTTTCCTATTTGCATGTAGAAGGGGAGCCAAAAGTTATAAATCTGCTTTTCAACCTTTACTGTAGCTGCCAAAAATCTGAATGCCCTGCAATTCACACCTTGCATGTCCAGACAGTGACATACTGGCTACATCTGTGCTGACCCGTTTAACTCTGCAAGGTTCTGTCTATACTTTGAGATACTTAAAAGAGCCCCAGAATGTTTTTTTTCCTGGTCAACTAGCTCTCTCACAGCCTGTTCCCAGGTTCAGCAGCTTATATGTGATGAAGACCATTTCCAGTAGGCAATTTGAATGCAACTGCCTGGTTTTGGAAGCAAAAAGTTCAGAAGAATGGACTTGGACAGTCTGTGCCACTTTTTCCTGGTGACAGTTAACATTCCCTGGGGCTGTTTAATTTACCTATCAAGACATAGCCATTATCATCCTTGTGCAGATGTAATAGGAAGGTCTGTGTATTCTGGTTGAAGTAAATAAGGGTCTTATCTGACCCTGCTTTGAGCAGAAGGTTGGACTAGTGATCTCCTGGTGTCCCCTCCAAACTGAACTGTCCTATGATCCTAAGGTTCAATTACATAGAGAATTTTTTGGTTGGACTCAACAGATATGTGGAATTTTGCTAAAGGAACTCAAATGATTTTTGGTGCTGACCTGAGAGGGTAGTAGGTGAACTGAGGTAAGTGCTCTTTTTGGTGTGACTCTGGGAACTGTGTCATGTTTGTGAAGGAGATATCCATTGTTTTTAAAAAGCTAGGTAATAGGATGTACTAAACTACTGAATAGTTCAAAGAATACAGCTCAGGTAATATGACTCACAGGATATAACACTTTGTAGATGGACTTTACACAACACTGAATTTACAATTTAAGGTAGATATTATCCCAAGAAGCCAGTTTAAAATAGCTCCAGGGTGAGTTTACCTTGGAATTAGAGCTGAATTCCAATGTCAGCAGAAACTATTATCTGGAGAAGTTTCATATCATCAGACTTATCATTAATATAACTGACTTGTTCTGAGTTCAGACGGAGACTATAGCAACATGGACAGAGTTAAACCACTCCTGTATTCTTGTTTGTTATGTTTATCTGCGCTGAGAGGCAGGAAACTAATATATCACAAGAGACTACAAACAGTATTATCAGAAGTCTGCTTTTTCATCTGAAAACTATGTTATAAAAAGCTATATAATTATATACACTCCTATGCCATCTTGCCAATATAGCTTTGACTATATTTGGTGGCACATTCAGAAGAAAGATGCTCAGAGGCACACGAATCTCTTAATCTCTACCCATTTCAATTCATATTGTCACCCAACAGCACAAACAGGGAAAGATATACTGCCCTGATGCTCTGTTCATTTGCAGTCAGTGGCTGAAATGGACACATGGAGGTGACGATGTGATCAAGTCCCAGTGTGAAACCTATCCATTCTCTGGCCTGTCTGAAAAGTGATGGCTGAACTTGTGAATATCTTGCAACGTCCCTTTCCACCACCACACAGAAATGAAGGTAAGCAGTAGTCTTTTCGTAGGCTGAGCCTTGTACATTATAGAAGAAATAATCTGTGGAAGGAATCCAGAACTGGATCAATTATACTATTAAATAATTATTTATGAATCATGGAATATGAAAGCAATCCCTGGATGTTTCACTGTCTGATTAATTTTTTTAACAAGCATTGATCACTTCATGAATTGTTTTTAATACCCAACAGATGAAGTTAAATGCAGTTTTTCATGTTAAAGGCAGGAAACTTGCCAGGTCAGTCACTGAGATCATCTGAAATAGTTGTAGTGTGTTGGGGCTTTTTTAGTTTTGTGGTATTTTTTTTTTGTTTGGGTGGTTTTGTGTGTGTGTGTGTGTGTTTTGTTTAGTTTTATTTTTTTTTCCTCTCATGAATTGATGCTAATATTAGCAGTTAATTACAGAGTTTTAATGAAGATAAGCTGTTATGTGATTTCTGGAGTTTAGTTTACATTGTATGCTGGAATTATTTTGTCTGTCATAAAAATTACTCTTTCAGCTGGTATTTTAGTGGGAAATAATCCAACAGATGAAACCACTCAGAACTCCTTGACTTATCAAACAAATACACCAGCATAAAGGTTTGTTTGATTTTCCACTGTTATGTGGATTGTTGTGGGATTTCCATCATTATATCATGTGAGTGAGTCCTTGAGGAGCTGGGCCTCACACAGTCTCCCTCCCCCCTCTCTTCCCAGTCACAGGGATTTTAGGAATAAGGACATTTGAGAAGGTGGTGGTGAAAGCAGCAGCTCTTGCTGTGAAGGCAGCTCCTGTCACTTACACTGCCACTGTGTCCCAAGCTGAAGAGCAGAAGGGACAGTTACATTGTCCACCTCAATACATTGTCTCACACAGGCTGGTACATTATACCCACTCATGCTTGTTTGTATTCCTGTAACTTGTGGCTGATGGAAATATTTACTCTAGGAAGAAATTCAGTTTTGATTTGAAAATACTGAGGAACAGAAAAGCCATCACTTCTCTTAGTAATACCATCACCCATTTTCAAATCTAGTGTTTTCTGCCCATAAATTTTTTTATGTGCTGCTACCAGATAATGTCTCAATCATTTTTTTTGCTCAGCTAAACAGATCAAGTTTCACAATTTTCTTATTTTAAAAGCACTCTGCTTCACAAATTATATTTGTGACTTTTCCCTGTACCTTTATAAAAATGTTTAGCAAGCTTTTTAAAACGAAGCCACTACATCAAGATTCATCTCAGTCTTAACATTGACAGACTATGCTCTATGATTTACACTTTGGAAGTAGTTTCTCCTCCTCTTTAAGATTATTTCCTTCACCTCTCTTCACAGCCCTTCCTCTACTTCTGACTTCTTTCATGCTTCCCATTCTTTCTCCTTTACTCACTTTCACTCTGAACTTTCCTCACTTTGTTTTATTTAGTTATTCCTCTCCTTATAGTCCAACCCAAAGAACAGAAAACCCCAATGAACAAGCATGTTAATCTATTTCTGAAACATAATGTGATATTTAGAATTTATTTCCATTCAGAATTACTTTTATGTACTGTATTTTTCCCTTATCTACTTTAACATCCATCTTAATATATTTGTGAGGAAATTATTGTCTCACCAGATCTAACCTCATTTTATTGTTAGGTCTTAAGCTCATGTTCTATATTTGACTGTCAGCAAATAGATATACCTGCCTTGAATTTTATCATATATCCCATCCATCTGGCACTCCAGCATGGCTTTGGAATTTCATTAACAAGCAATGAAAACACTGATGCACTCTTCTCACTGCTTTCTTCTTACATATCTTTCCCTCCTCATACAGACATAATGATAAAATGGCTGCTTTTTCTTATAGGTAAGAGCAATGGCAGATCTAGTTTCTCAGTGTTACTCTGATGCCCATTTAGCTTGGGTGATAACTTAAAATGAAACATTATCATCTGATGACTAAACATTCCACTAGTATCTCATTTCTATCAACTGTCAGTACAGCTAGGCATTAATACGATAAAATTAAATACAGGAAGAGTTATGCTGCATGTGAAAAGATATGAGAACTAGCTGAGTAAATGAACCCCTCATGAAGAGATCGTTCTTTTTATTTTAATTTGCATTTCCAACTGCAGCTAAAGAGAGTTTACAGGAAGTTGGGTTTTGCAAGACAGCCGGAGTTAGTATTCTTGCCCATGCACAAATGCGACGGGGCAACGCTTCCTTGTTTTGGAGTAAATATCACATTTCATGGAACCTTCCCATGTCTGAAAGTTGTATTTCAATTGTACTCAGTTTTTAAGTGTCCACAGTACCGGAAGACAGACTGGAAAAACAATAATAGCTTTTCTTTTATAAGATTTGTAACAAGACAGAGTGATGCAAAAAATCAGTACAGAGAAAATAATGATCTTGGATTGTTTTGTTGAGTTCTGAACAGTTCCTTGCATCTGCAAAGAGAGAAGTGGAGCAACAAGACTCAAGTCCAGATCCTTGGTGTATGAGCTTAAGATCAAGTTGTGGAGTCTCAATTAACAATCAATTAACACTTTAACTGTATGGATTTGAGCTGTATGAAAACAGTCAGAAGTCCCTTGTGAGTCAATCTGTCCATGTAGATTTATTTCACCTGTTGTGTAATGAATAGATTTGACATTCTTGCTCAATTCCCACTGATCGTGCAGTCATAAAGAAGACTAGAAGGAAAATTCAGTAACAGAACCCTGAGATGGTAGATTTCTGGGCACTGCATCACCAGAAGTGATGGTGCTGATACTGTAAAAATTACCAACTACCTGTTGTCAATGGAGAGAACGGGAATCTTGGAGGACGTGCAGGGGAAAAACTGATCTGCCTAATTTAAAACTTCCTTCTACATTAATTGCATAAAGAACTTAAACCAGTACAAGAATGAGGAGTTGCAGAAGTACCTGTATTGTTCTCCATGATATAGGTGCCTAAATCCCAATTATAGGTGGGATGTTGTAGCATAAATCCCAGTTTCTGTTTTAATGTCGAATTCTTAAGCTAGGCTAAGTGCTTGAGTTAAAATATAGCTAAGAGTTAAAATCTAAGATATAACTCTGCAAGAGGGAGAAGAAATGACTGTTTAGGTAGGATTTATGAGTAGTGAAATTTTTGGAAGTTTCCTGTAAAGATCCTTTGATTTGCAAGAAGGCTTTGAGCTCGTCTATATAACTTCAATGTAACTGTGAAGTCTGAATGATAGTTTCTCATATCCTGGATCATCTCCCTGTTGTTTTGAACATACAAAATATTTATTTTGTGAAATCTTCAGATGAAGATAAAAAAATTTATGATCATCAAAATGTAATTTCCAACAGGTTTTAGATCTGATTAAATTCTGCAGTGACCAATATAGTAGAAGCTCAGTTTTCTAAAGAAGTTGTTGTTTTGTTTTGTTTTGTTTTGTTTTTTGTTTTTTTTTATTTTAACTGTAAGACATATCTACTAATTTAAGTTCTAATTAATGGACTGTAGTAACTCCACATTCTCTCAGAAATGTGAACTGAAGTATTTGTAATATCCCATGGAGCGATTCGTCCTCCCTGTGAACTATACAAACACACATTAAAATAAGTAACATAAGACTCCTATACAGAAAAACCTGCTCATCGAATGGCCAGAAATTCAGGTACTGGGATTATCAAATAAATTGGAGGCAATCTGAA
This sequence comes from Strix uralensis, assembly GCF_047716275.1. NCBI lineage: Eukaryota > Metazoa > Chordata > Aves > Strigiformes > Strigidae > Strix > Strix uralensis. Next base: position 165,150,006 of record NC_133972.1, read on the forward strand.
CTGAATTAGCCTGGGATGACCCAAATCCTAATGGACTTTGGTTTCCCAGCTCCTACTGAATATAACTGTCATTTAAGATACTGAAAATACAGTACCATTTCTACTGGACTACTGCCTCTGAGACGCCATTCATAAAAAGGCACTGGAGTGCTAGAGGCTTCCACAAGTGTAAAGAGATTCAGAAAAATCTACTATCTTAGGAAAAAAAAACTTACAATGGGTTTGCTGAAGATGATTTTGCCAAGCAAATGCAAATGATCTGTTGTGTGTCTCCAAGAATTTTTAACAATGCTGGCAGATTTTTTCATCTCTGTATTCTCTAATTCATGTTTCACTTTCACTATGGGAATTCCAGAAGCAAAATATTGATTACTTTGTGCAACATTTAGTCTGTGATAATTGAATCTAACCTTCTTAGACATCATTGTTGTATAATCATTATTCAGTTACATTTCCCATTAATTAATTTTTGTCAAATTCTTTCTCTATTATGATCTCAGTAATGTAGCTGCAGTACGCATTAACTGTCTGATGCATGTAATGATACACATTCAGATTAAAGGGACAAAGCAGTCTGGAAAATAAGCAGATGAAGAGATTGGACAGCAAAACATCCATGGAAAGAAGAGAGTGTTTGACAACACTGTTTTATGGAAGACAGAAACAGAAGAAGAATCTGGAGAAGGGGAACTCGGCAACATTGATATAGAGGATAAAAAAGATGGCAAAAACCTCTTCTGGAGCATTAGATGTCAGCTACTGCCATGATAAATTATTGGACTAGCTCTATACACAGACTGCTGAAACATTGTTATTATTAATCCTAATTGCATCAAAATACAATAATCTATCAGCAACACAACTATATTTACATGATGAGAACACACTGCTTAGTTAAAACACTTCCAGTGCTTGTGGATTTAAGCACCAACTTAATTTAACAAGTAAAATTTACTCATCTGGCAAATCTTAGTGCTTATGAGTTTGTCTATGTGCTAGTTTCCAAGCTGAAGTATTGCCACAGCTGTCTATTTAGGGTGTATATTGTTGGTTTATTTTATTAAAGGGGTTATAGAAAGCAATACAGCCTCCTCCTCCTCAACCCCCTCTTAAAAATGACAACAGTACAAAGAACCATGAAAACGATCACTCACAATGCACACACAGCTGTTGTGTTATATGTTCTGAAATAGCACAGGTTAATAAAATGCATTTAGTACCTGTTCCCATGCATTACATGGATCGAAAAAGTCCTGCCCTTTTTACAGTGATAATCCTGAGGTCTCTGAACTCCCATAGGAATTACTTGTCTAGTAATAGCATTCTCAGATAAGAAGTTCAGGAGACTGTCAGAAACAATGAAAGAAGAAGAAGAAGAAGGAAGAAAATCAACACTACCTGATAGTTTTGATCATGCTGAGCCCCATTTCAACACAGCAGTGTGCGTGGTCCTGGCGAGGTTCTGGGAGTCCCGACACACAGTAATAACAGTCCCCCAGGATCTTTATTCTGAGACAATGATGTTCCTATACGTAAAGGTATCAAAGAGAAAGAAAAGATTTGCAGTTATTTTTTCACTATTTTAAGGTGAATGTGAAAGTGGTTGAAAAAAATACTGAAAAAAAAAATTTAAAACGTGTTGCTGGATGTTGTCTGCTGATTCGTACAATCCTGGTTTATTTCATGTTTTAAATAAAATACATTTACATTTTAAGTAAAAAAGGATATAGTGATTTCTGTCTTATGCTAATCAGAGATGTCCTTGCTGATGGTGAGAAAGTGTTCATCAGAGTTAGGCTGGAAGCTAGACCAAGGATTCAGAAACACCAGCTGAGATAATGAATAACCCATTTTAGACTATATTCCTCCAGGGCATCCTTTCTGGCCCTTTTTTACACTGGAAATAAATGAAAAACCTCTTTCCTGCCACTGATAATCCCTCCCCACTTAAAAGTTTCCATTGTCACTCTCAAGAAATCCCAAGAGCTGTAGGAGTTAATCCAGTATCTGCATACAAAGGATATCAAAGAAGGTGCCTTGCATTAGACTTGCACACTGGGGAAATGACATTTATTTGGCATCCAGGTAGAGACATCCTTTACCATAGGAGAAAATACTGACTTTCTTTTCTTAAATATAAATTAACAGTATCCTTATACACTGAAATAGCGTATTACTGTGTGATTGGATCATTATTTTAGAAGATCCTTTGCTAATGAGCAGAAATACCTGAACTGCCAAAACTTTTGCAGTTCCCAGACAAGCAAAACAAGTGAGCCCAAGATTAACTGTAAACTTTCCCAGTGTATTCTACTGGCTTGGCACTCACAGGAAACAAGTAATGCACAGGAACAGGGAGCATAATAATTTAAAGACAGCTGCAAGTGTCTAGGGGCAGACAGTATCACAAGTTGAGTCAGAGAATTGTTTTTATGATAGAGAATCATTGAAATAATAAGTGCAGTATTAACACTCAATCGGTCAAAACTCCAATGACAGAATATTAAAATGAAGACCACTCATTACTGGGGAGTAGGATAATGATTTGTAAAACTGGTTCATTATATGACAGCAAAATTTGCCCTGTGGTTTTTATTTCAACTTTTCTCTTCTCTTTCTGTCAACCTGTGGTGGAGGCTGCATTAATCAAAGGAGCAGGGATACACTAAAGCCTCTGGGGAAGAGACAACTTTAAGTAGGATATAGGAGCAAACATGAACGCTGACTGTGCCTCAGGAATTGAGTACTAGCGAAATGAATGGGACTCCAGGTTATTATTCAAGATTTTGCCTAGGAAGAATAAAGCTTTGTAGTCAACCTCAGACAAGTCTTTACAAATCCTAGAGTGGCACAGAGAACCTACACACTTGCACTCAAAAGTCTTTGCAGAAGTCAGCTGAAGCTTCAAGCATGCCAGAAAGGGTAAAATCTGCTCTGGGCACAGGGCCAAAGGAAGCTGATTCACCCACAAATCTCCTTAAACCATCAGTAAGAGCTGACTGTGTTTCAAGCTTTGTCTAAGTCTCCAGCTAATACCATTGCTGGCTCTCAGAATGTGATGCCTAGCTGCCCAAGTTTCACAGGAAATTCAAGACTTCTAAGATGTCAAAATTCATGTCACTCTACTCTTTCCTTGTCCCCTTCCCTTCAATCCCTCTGCAGAAACACACAAGTGAACGCTGGGTACTTTTCATATGGTTGCAACTGAAATTGTGCATCCTAAAATCCACTGAACCATTATTTTTTTACATATTTCCTCCTCAATGGAAAGAATGGGAGATTCAATTTTACCACACTTTCCACCTTTTTTTTTTTTTTTCTCTAGAGTGTAACTATGAAACAAAGTTAATCAACAAGGAGCAAGGACTCAATGGCATAAATTAGTGCATGCCAAATTGCTAGTGGGTTTCCTTAAGCTTCTCTCTGTGTTCCCTGGTTAGACAAAATGCAAAGAGCTAAAGCTATTATAAAACACAGATTCTAAAGTTCTTCGACTTTTCTAATAGTGTCACTCAATTGATTCATATTCTAATTGACATTTGTTTACATCCACAAAGTAAAAGGAGCATTTATAATGTCATATCAGTTTGACTGGGGTGGAGTAAAACAGAAGGCAGCACTTTAACTCCATTCAGACCCACTACAAATACATTACAACTGATAACCTCATAGTACAATAGAGAAAGAAAAAGGGAAAACAGTCAATTTGCAGGAAAGAAAGAGAGAAAGAGAGAGAGAAAGAGAAAGAAAGAGAGGAAGAAAGAAAGAAAGAAAGAAAGAAAGAAAGAAAGAAAGAAAGAAAGAAAGAAAGAAAGAAAGAAAGAAAGAAAGAAAGAAAGAAAGAAAGAAAGAAAGAAAGAAAGAAAGAAAGAAAGACATATATCAAGTAGTATCAAATTTTACTATTATAATTACATTTTTACATGCAACATTTATCATGTAGTCTTGCACCTGAAGTACTTGCCTATCTGATGATGTGGGAATGCCCTATTAAGTGAGCATCTAATTCAGCACAGTTAGAGAACATAGTCTATAACAGAAAAAAAATTGCAGCTGTTTGGTTCTTAATGACTTATTTAAACTGGCTGAAGTGCTGATTCCATTAAAGATAGGTGAGACCTCTGTCACCTGGCTGCATGTCTCCTCATTTGCTGAACATCAGAACGAAGCAGACCACTTCAAAAAGAAGTGATTTTTATAAGAATAAGAAAGAAGAACCTTAATGCATAAGAAGACCTACTAATGAAAGTTTGTTTGTAAATGTGAGTACATGTGTGTGACACAGGAAATCTGTTCAGCTGTACACAAATGTGTGCTTTTTCTTGTCATGATATGTCACCTCTACACTCATTTAAAAAAGCCCAGGAAGTCATCTACAGAGTGAGATATCCAAACGGAGATGACTATATATAGGTGTCCATATGTCAGCCAGCAGTTAAGGCTGCCATTACAGTCAAAGGACAGCCAAGTAATGCAGTCAGTGAAGCCTAGGGACTGATTCAGCTCACAGCTAAAGTAGTTGTTTGGGCTGCAGTTCAGTTGTTTACAGTTACCTTATGGTACAGCGGTAAGACCCCTTGGTATGTGAGGCACCCACACAGGACTAACAGACATGACATAAGACATATATCCTTCTGGAGCAGTGCAAGGGCCAATCAGGATGTCTCTATTGGCACAAGAAGCCCCAAGGAGCACTTAAATGACTCCTTGTCTTCCTTATTTTCCTGTTAGTCAAATCATTATGACTGTTAAACATGAAACGTGTTACAGTCTGACCATATTGTCCCTACCCTTTTTATTCTTGCCTTATTATTCCCATCATACCTGTTTGAAAAGCAAACTGTGGATTTTTTAGCACTGGAAATGTTTCAGCTAGAAAAAGATAATTCCACAACTGCCAGGAAGGACATGAGGCTAATGGTATCTGCCTTTGGCAGAGAAGGACTGCATGGTCTCCTGAGATTCCCTCTGATAACTCTATAGTTTAATCACATCTACAGTTTAGACTAGATGCTTTGTCAGGCTGATTGTATTAGTACATTAAGGTTAGATTCATGGCTAATGTGATAGACATGCTGTAGTTGTAAATAGGAGACAGAGTTTTGTAAGGACCTACCTACTTTTCAGTGGTATAAAATGATAACAATAACATTCAAGTTTTTCCTCACACACTAGAGCTCAAGCCTGCTTCATAAAACCATCTCACTGCACCGGTATCTAAGAGTTGCAAGCTGATATTAAATGAAAATGAACGAAAAATATAAACATTCATGAAGAAACTGTAAAATGAACAAATTATTTAAATAAGAGAAAATGACCATACAAGCATTTTGATGCAGCCAATATTACACTACAGTGTTAAATCCTTACACTGTTGAGAGGCTGTTATGATCTGCTCTTTATTTTAGTCTATTCCTCTTTCCCTTCCCATAAGCAGTTCCAGGAGTTGTCCTTGGGTGTGTAAATGGTAGCTGTTATTATATAGACATTCAAATAAGAATACATCAGCCTCTCACCCCTCCCCATATTCACTCAGTAATGTCATTTGTTGAAGGTATCAATTAATTTCTCAACATGTCACAAATAGGTGGTTTTTTTCCCATTATTTACAGCTTCTCATTTGCTACAAGTGAAAGATTAAGGGACCTGATTCTTCAAAGATCAATTGAAATCAGTAGAAATTTTGCCTGGGGATATTGAGCAGACTGAAGCACTCAACTATTAATAATTCTAGGCAAATTCAGTGCCAAATTGATTACAAATCCTTTTCCAAATCACCTTAATCCAGAGCATCAGAAAATATGCAGATTTTTCATAAATAATTACCTCATATGTATGAATGATTTATGTTTAAGCTTATTAAATACACACTTACTGATTGGAAAGGAAACAAAGCAAACTGGCATAAGGCGGAGCTGGAGAAATGAGTTTCTCAAATACCAAGTTACTGAAAGACACAGTCAGAAACTTCATTAATATTTCTTGTTTCCTTGGGCTAAATTTCTGACGAGCGGAAAAAAATGATTGTGTTTTATAAGTTATGCCACTTTGTCAATTCTGCCTGTGGTGAATTAATCACTTCACCTACTTTTGAAGGGAATCCCGCAGGCTAGTGAACAGCCCACAGAAAAGTCCACATTTGCAATTTTTATAATTTCAAGCTCAAAACTTAGAACATTGTGGATGGGAAATTACTGAGGCTGAACTACAGAACAAAGAGATCATACACATAAATCTTTTAAAAGGTGGCCAGAGTGAGAGGAGGCAGGGACTTGGCCTTTGTGTACAACAGCTCAGTTCCTGAAATGTTTGCCAAAGGTATAGGAAACCTAGATAAAAGGCCTTTCTCAGCATGAATGGGGTCTAAGCCAAAGCTCTTAATCAGCAGGCTGTTTTGGGGTGGGCTGGAGAGAGAGAGGTCTGTCCAAATTCCTCCTATTGCAGCTCTGTTGGTTTGGAAAACAGAACTGGGACCTTGACAGAGCCAGATAGAGGGAAGTTCTTGAGTTCGGTGATACAGGCAGAAAGGAGGACCAGGTTTGGGTCATGGTTGCAAGGGCTGTTTCTATTCTTTATACATGTAAAGGGAAAAATGTGGCAATCTTTCATCCTCTGCCTGGACCAAGGAATACTTAAATATAGCCCTATATTAAATTCTTTTTCATAGTTTAACAGATCACATAAGGAATGTTTTATTTTTTTAGAATAGCCTATAGCAGTGTGGTTAGGACTTCTCCAAGCTGACAGAAAATATGGGTTTGGGGTCTCTCATGCTGCAGAGGGAACTGAGGCACGTTCTTGCGTGAGTTTATAGTATATTATATCAACACTTCTGTCCCTTGCCATACTGTGGAAGAAAACCAGCTGTGGCTGTTGTGTCTGGTGAGCAACCATCCTTACCGGCTAGTGTTAATTAGTTGATTATGCTGTAAGTCTTTTTAGGCGCAGAAATCCCTGTTAGAAAGATTCAAGGTGTGTTTCCTTCCTACTAAGGCAGGAACAAGTCTGCATGGAAATTCTGCCCTTCGGAATTTCTAGAACTGCAGATACATAAAGGGTGAGGTGCACATTTCTCAAGAATATACTTGTGAAGCCAAGATTTCATTCACATGTCAATTTAGTCAAAAAAGTGCTTTGGTTTTTTTTAGGTTTGGATTTACATAACTCTTAGTTCCTAAATCACCAAGAAGTTTTGAAACTGAAATTTTATTTAATCTGTCATTTTCATCTGACTTTTTTCATAAAATACCTGTAGACTATCACTTCTAGAAGTGTTATGTGGACTGAAGTTTTATTTGACTGTTCAAGTCTTTTGATGATTTACTGGGCTCTTTAGCATCTGAAATACTATAACTTTAGTAATAACATTGTTTAATAGTGGTGTTTTTTCTCTAGTATTAGACAATTAATTATTAACATTGGTGTGGAGGGAAAACACCCAGAATTAAGCACTGCAAAAAGAGTGTTGACTCCCTCTCATTACTATAAATTCATACAATGTTCTTATAATTAATTAATCCATACTGCTTAATACAGTACCCTAAACATGCATGAAGAAACTCACACCTTTATTTACTGTCACATATTTATAAACAGGTTTTTTTAGGGAGTCTCTAGAGTCCTGCGGGTTATGTGCTTGAAGATCATTTCACAAAAGAACAAAGCACTGCCAGCTCAGAGGTTAAATGTGGTTAAAGCACTGCAACGGGAGTGCCTTTATTGAGACAAACAAGCCTTTAACGCCCTCCATTCTCTCCTCTTTGACACCAGCTGGTGCAGGTATTGTACTGGGGCTACAGATTATGCGTTCTTGTGGAACCTGCTAGTTAGGCTGGTTTCCACCCCTGGAAACCCTAATCACAAGTAAGACTGGTAATACACTGTTGGAGGAATTTTTGACAGGTTGTCTGCAATCTCCCAAGAGGGAATTTAACCAAGGTTACAGAAAAAGACTACCTCTCTTAGGAAAAAAAGATTAAAAAAAATCAGTTGTTTAATAAGCAAAAGCAACCTGTGATTCACTTTACATAAATAACTCTCCCACTAACAGTGGGCTAGTGACATAAAGGGTAAAAAGGCTCATATTAAAGTGTGAATTTTCCATTCAGCACCTACAGTTCCTCTGAGTAAGAAGCACTGGTGTTCTGGTTTACCCTATGAGAACTGATGAGAGTAAAGAGATGAAGTGTCTTACAGGCCAGTCATTTTATCCTTATATTAAACCCATGGGTTTTAATCTTTCAGGAGAAGATTTCTGTTTCAGAATCAATGCTTCATATTAAAGATGAGTCCAAACTCAAATCTAAGACTGTGTGTTTGTGCATGCATCTAAACTAAAATGCTGTGACTTGATTTTATCTTTAGGTCTCAGTAAGGTTGGACTACCTCTCAGCTGCTGTTGCAAAAAAGCTTACCAATGCCTGCTCCTCTATTTAGGGTTCTACTCTTTCCTGTTCTTCATATCTGAAACCGAACCTACACACAGTGTAGATACATCTAGAAATATGACAAACAATTTAAATCATAGTATTGGCTGACTTCTAGCACTCTAGAGAAGGCAGAGGAAAAACAAATGTCAAAAATAACTATTACTTCATGAAAGCAGGACCTTATCCAGGCTTAAGTATCTTACTGAATGTCATCTTATTTCCCTTCTCTCTTCAAAATTTCTGTCTAAGGAAAATATTAATATTAATTAAGTTTCTGTTTAGGCCTTTCAGTAGATGGATATATAGGGAAATCTTTTCTTCAGTTCTGTTTTATGCCAACTTATTTTTCTTTCTTTCTAACTGTCACTTTTCTCTTTAATAACTATAAATCTTTTACAAATATCATAGAGTGATTAGAAAGGGGAAGCAGCTGCACATAACATAATATTACATTTCTTCTTATAAGAAATATTGAATTGACTTCTAATTTTCATTCAGAGTGTTCTGTGGTAATGATACAGGTATTCTGAATTTGTTGTTATTAATTATATGCATCAACATATGTTATAATACTTGATGTAACCAACTGAAAATGAGGAAAAGTCTCAGAGCTCTCATAGCTTCTGCATTACATTGAGAAAGAGGAAGGCTGAATAAGAGAAACAAGAAACTAAGCTAAATTACATTTTTCAGTAACTTGTGAATTAGTGTCTTCTTTATTATTATTTGTTTTATTTAAGATGATAGAGCAGATCAAAAAATTCTTTATATGGAATTATAAAATACTACTTTTATTTAGAAGTAAATAAGGATTTATAAGGATTTTCCTTAAAATCTAAAGAAACTGCCTCAAGCTTTCTGCAATTGATCTCTTTGCTTTGATGATAATTCTTAGCAAAACCTAAGAGTTCGACTAACTTTATTTTCAAGAGTTATGATAACTCTAGGTAAGATGATTAAGAACCAGTTAAATGCTAGATCTGAAATCTAGATGTGAATGTGTAATCTTCATTAGTGGAAGATCCTTCTAGGGTGGTCTTGAAACGATCACTTTCCAAAAGGCATGTCAAGGATTTACAGGCAAATATGAGACCATTGATAATAACGTTTGCATAAGAAATAAGACTGGTAGAATGATCAATTACCATGCAGGCATGGTGTTCATAACAAGACATCAAGACCATAAAACCCCAAAATAATATGTTTTAGTACTATAGTGTCATCATTGTATGTTCAGAAACATGATCTTTGGACCAAGTAAAGAGAGAAAAAGAGGAATGGTGATGATCTGCCTCCACAACACTAGTGGAGCTTAGTCCAGGAACACTGCTTCCAGTGCTAGCACATATGCCCTAAAAGACATTCTGAAAAATTGGAGACAGTCCAGAAAACTAGTCTCAAAAGTTGTTTGAAGGAATATATCTTACAGAGAAAAAGCCTTGTAATGAGATTGGTCTGTTTCTTTTATCAAAAGGAAACCTGAAAAGTGGCTTGATCAAAGCACACAAATGTATTCCCAGAGAAAAGCAGCGGCTACAAGACAGTTCTTTTGTCTAGGAAAAATAGGTCATAGCAAGAATCAATGTATGCAATTCAAAGTCAGAAAAATAAAAAAAGAAACAAGCCATACTGAATTAACAGTAAGAGAGTTAAGACACTGGAATAAACTCCCAAGATACACAAGTACTTCTCCGTCTCCTGGGATCTTCAGATAAAGGTTGGACATTTTTCCAAGAGATATACCTTTACCAGGTGTGAAAGGTTTGTACAATATCACACGAGTAGGCTGACAGGTTCATGTAAATCACAAGTCCTTAAAATTCTGTTCATGGATCAGTAAGTGTCCAAAATTTTCAAAGGTAAATGTTAAGTTGAATACAAGATTTAGGCCCTTATATTTTAGGAGCTTTTAGAGGTCTCTCCATAAGAGTCCAGAACCCTGACTGAGAAGTCTTGGTTTCCTATGAAATGCAGAGGGAGAGTTCATCTCCTTGGGTTGGACAGAAACATCAAAAGCCATGTAGAGCTCCTGTTCCTCTCTAGGGATGTTGAACATCTCTATTGTCAGGACATCAGGTAGGTATCATGACATCCAGGTTTAAGAAGCCACAAACAAGGAACACAACCAGAATGCCTTTCTTTTTAATAAATTTTAATTATTCACGGTTAGATCACACTAATCTTTGTAGTCAAATCTGTTCAATTTCTGCAGTGACTCTTCCCTGTGTCTTTCACCTTTCAGAGGACTGACCTGGATTAGTCTAGTCAATGATATGTAGAAGAGCAAAGCAAATTCACAGACTAGGAAAGAAAATGCATGAACAAGCCTAGAGTCCTGAATTTAGTGACTGGGACATTCACTTGAGGGATGACTGTCCCGATGATGAAGTTTTGCAGACAGAGTTCTTTCATCCTAAATACTGCAAATTTCTGGGTAAGAAATTCATTGCTGTGTTAGACAAACTGTAAATTTATAACTGTTTCTTTAAAATAAACTCACCTACATTTTTGGAATACTCACTCCTATGTGGGCACATTAAGTGTTCTCCATGAAGTTTTATGAGTTTAGGACTGTGACAGAAAGATTTCGAGAAGGTTGAAGCAGGAGATGTATGACAAACCACAGAGAAGGGGGAAACCTCTGTGCATTTAAAGAAGAAAAATTTTCAGTTCCTATAAAATGTTAAAACCAAGCAGAGTGCCTTCAGGGTTAAGTGGCAAGTGAGGGAGGATTCTTTGGATCACACTTTTAGATGTAAATGCCTTTCTTGCTTTTAACTCCTTTATTGGATCTAGTCCTTCTATACAAAATCTCTGTTGGTTAAGTATAATTTATGGAATTATTAGAAAATATGGTTAATGATCATGAAAGAAGAATTTGTTCTACAAAGAATGCTAGGCAAAATTGAAATGAAAATAAAGGCAATAAGTCATATGACGTACATGTTTTTCCTAAAATACTTATGTGACGTACATATGTTTACTTTGGTTTAAGATATGTTTCTTCAGTTGGGGTAGCTATTTTTGTCAAGCCATACAGAAGCAGACATTACTCCTATAAGCTTTCTAAAAGACAAGAATGAGGTAACTTCTTTTACCCTGCTTGATTTTTAATGTAAATCAGAATGATGAGGGTTTTTTGTTTGCAAAACAAATATTGTAGATTACATTTTCAATTTACCAGTGTCCAGGCAATGGATTATGACATCACTCTGTACATGAGAAAACATGTTGCTATTTAAGATAAAAATTGCTGACCCAAAAGAGCTGTGAATAATTATAGAAGTCTTGTCTTTCTTGACTTTAATTTGCAGTCTAAGAGACTACACCAAGAGTCTTACTGATACCTGTGCAATGTGTGCACAAATACCCCATACCCCTGAGCCAGAAATATATAAAAATCAATGAGGGTGTATATCCAAGAAAGTCACACCAGGCTCCCTTTATAGTAAATAGAGAGCATGTCTAGAGAGCAGGTCAAATATATTCAGAATGTAATTCTTGTTTTCCCATAGTATGTGCTTACATTTGATTGGATAATTTATAAGCTAAACTCCATTAAATATACTTCATTGCCAACACTATCAGCCTTATTAGCTAGCTCAGATGTTGACACTTAAAGATAGTTACATGGAAAGAAACTTTGACCAAAGAAGAAAAGAAAAGAAAAGAAAAGAAAAGAAAAGAAAAGAAAAGAAAAGAAAAGAAAAGAAAAGAAAAGAAAAGAAAAGAAAAGAAAAGAAAAGAAAAGAAAAGAAAAGAAAAGAAAAGAAAAGAAAAGAAAAGAAAAGAAAAGAAAAGAAAAGAAAAGAAAAGAAAAGAAAAGAAAAGAAAAGAAAAGAAAAGAAAAGAAAAGAAAAGAAAAGAAAAGAAAAGAAAAGAAAAGAAAAGAAAAGAAAAGGAAGAGAAGGGAAGAGAAGAGAAGAGAAGAGAAGAGAAGAGAAGAGAAGAGAAGAGAAGAGAAGAGAAGAGAAGAGAAGAGAAGAGAAGAGAAGAGAAGAGAAGAGAAGAGAAGAGAAGAGAAGAGAAGAGAAGAGAAGAGAAGAGAAGAGAAGAGAAGAGAAGAGAAGCAAGTCTAGCAAAACAGAACATGTGTTCTGCTTGTACTTCTGTGATCTGCTTTTTTTCTAATCAGTACTAATTAAATATCAACTAATTTGCCTAACATAATAATTTTCTCTACTGTGTTTGATTTCTTTAATTGTTGCATTAGATAGAATCCAACTTAAAGGTTGCAAAACTTGCTAGTAACTAACCATCGCAATGACTGTGGTGGGTGATTAAATGACCTTTAAATGAACGGGTTGGTTAACCTTCCTTAGATCTTAGAAGAAAAGTCAAAATAAAGCTATGGTCTTAAAAAAATTTAATTTTCCAGCAAGGACCAGAACTATTAAACTTCCTTAAAACTGTGGTAGGTGATCCGCTTTCATACCATTTTTGGTCTAACACTACAGAAGCACAAAGTTCTGATGACTATCTGAGCTCTCACATGCTATCAAAACTCATCCTTTTTGATAAAGCTTGTCAGTGACTTCCAACCTCAATGGCTGTATAAAATCCCAGTGGGGAAAATCTGGATGAATATTGTTTAAAGTGATCAGGGTATTTCTCAAAACTCCCAAATACAGAGTTGACTTCATATCTTTTTGCAAATAAACTGTGTTTAACTTACATGTGCTAGTCGATCAAATCTGGCAAAGAGTTCATTCAGCATTCGGACCAACTCCTGGGCTGACAGAGTTGTTGAGAGGTTGGTGAATCCTTTAACATCTGCAAAAAGAATACTAAAAAAAGAAGAGATATTAATATTGCAGCCTATTTCCTTTGATAACTGAATGTCCTAAGTAACAAAGACCTTCTGGTAATTTACTAGTGAAGGATCATTTTAAAGTCTTGCTACATTTGCACTAGACTTGTAGAGATTCTGGAGTACTGAATATAAATATTGAAGAGACTAAAGAAATAGTACCAAGTATGAGAAAGGGTTTTGCAAAAAATGTGTGTTATGCAATTTTGGATTTTCAAAGCATTCAGGAAGATATAGTTAAGCCTTAATAAGCACAGTTGTCCCCGTTTATCAGCTAGAAGACTAAAACATAGTGCACCCAAAATATAGAGGGATGTATAAACAGATAGGCTTGGAACCTAGTTGTCTATTAGCATCTGACAGTGTTCTTTGAAGGTGTGTTTATATATAGCTGTTTTTTACCATGGACTTTACTTCAGTGATTTGAATTTTTAATGGCATTTTCAGGCTTTACTTACCTATGTGTCATACAAGACTCAGATCCTAAAACAACAGACAGATTAGAATCATAGAACGGTTTGGATTGGAATGGACATTAAAGATTATCTAGTTCCAACCCCCCTGTCATGACAGGGACACCTTCCACTAGACCAGGTTGCTCAAAGCCCCGTCCAACCTGGTCTTGAGTGCTTCCAGGAATGAGGCATCCGTAACTTCTCTGATCAACTTGTTCCAGTGTCTCACCACCCTCACAGTAAAGAATTTCTTCCTAATACCTAATCTAAATCTACCCTCTTTCAGTTTAAAACCATTACCCTTCATCTTATTCCTATACTCCCTAACAAAACATCTCTTGCTATCTTTCCTGCAACCCCCTTTAAGTACTGTAAGGCTGCTATAAGATTTCCCCGGAGCCTTCTCTTCTCCAGGATGAACATCAATTCTCTCAGCCTGTCATCATAGGGGAGGTGCTCCAGTCCCCTGACCATCCTCATGCCCCTCCTCTGGAGCCACTTGAGCAGGTTGCTGTCCTTCTTACGTTGGGGGTCCCAGAGCTGAAAACTATATTCCAGCTGAGGTCTCATGAGAGCAGAGCACAGGGGGAGAATCACCTCCCTTGACCTGCTGGTCACACTTCTCTTGATGCAGCCCAGGATATGGTTGGCTTTCTGGGCTGCGAGTGCATATCGCTGGTTCATATTCAGGTTTTCATCCACCGTTACCCCCAAGTCCTTCTCTGCAGGGCTGCTCTCAATCCCCTCATCACCCAGCCTGTATTTGTTGTTGGGACTGCCTCAACCTGCATGCAGGAAGTTGCACTTGGCCTTGTTGAACTTCATGAGGTTTGCACGATCCCACCTCTCAAGCCTGTCAAGGATCCTCTGGATGGCATCCCTTCTCTCCAGTATATCGACTGCACCACACAGCTTGGTGTCTGGCAAACTTGCTGAGGGTGCACTGAAATCCACTGTCCATGTCACCAACAAAAATGTTAAAAAGCGCTGGTCCCGATACTGATCCCTGAGGAATGCCACTCATCACTGATCTTCACTTGGACATCAAGTCATTGACTGAAACCCTCTGAATGTGACAATCCAACCAATTCCTTATCCACTGAGTGGTCCATCTGTCAAATCCATGTCTGTCCGATTTAAAGACAAGGACGTCATGTGGGACAGTGCAAAATGCTTTGCTTAAGTCCAGGTAGATGACATCAGTTGCTCTTCCCTTATCCATGAATGCTGTAACCCCATCGTAGAAGGCCACTACATATGTCAGGCACAATTTGTCCTTAGTGAAAATGTGTTGGCTGTTATGAATTACCTCCTCATTTTCCATGTGCCCTAACATAGTTTCACAGATTCATGACAGCCTTGGTATATACCAGGCTCAGGCCATCTTTATTCATATATTTTTAGGGACTTGACAGAAGTACCTGAGTTAGAAACATAGTACTCACTATTTAAGGTATGAATCTTTATTTGGATGGTTCCTTGTTCTTTCTGCTTACTTCACAGGGAGCCCAGTGTGATCATACTTAGAGTTTAGGTTCATCAGATAGGTTGCCTGAAGTTATGGTAGGATCTTAGTCAACAAACTAATGCAAACGGAGCTCTAACCTATATTTCATCAGCCAGTGAATTTTCTAGCTATGCAACTTCTGTTGTCCACTATGCCTACAGTGAACACATGTGAATATAGAGAAACACATGCACACACACAAAGTCTGTGGTGTGCAAGCTATCACCCAGACCAAAGCATGTAATAGGTCAGTACTTAACAGCTGAAGAAAGATAAGTATTGTTGTGAGAGAGCAAAACGTCAAATGATTGTCTCGAAGCTTGCTTGTGTGTGTACTTTGAATCATGGGATGGTGTAAGTAATGCCTTGAACATTCATCAAGGACCAGCTTTTTGTGGCTTTTGTCTAAGAAATGCCACCCAAGGAAGCAGGAGTGTATCGAAGAATGCACTCTCCCACTCCCTTGCAGTTGTATCGACAAACTGCTTAGATAAGCCTCAAAGAGGGGGAAACTGAGAGTGGACTGAGTGAAACGGGGTGTTTCTCATCCAGCACAGGGACCGCTGATCACTGTCTCTATTATGTAAGCCAAATACTTTGTGGTTCTATTGTGTACACCAGATGCCATGCATGACTTGCAAGACTTGTGACTTGACCAGTGAGGAGGTGATAAGAACTGATAAGAGGTGATTATTTTTGTCCCAGAAACCTGATGATTGCTCAAGAAGCATGAAGTAATCAGATCTGTGGGAACTGATGCAAAAACAAAGGTGGGCCGACTGAGTGTGACCTCTGACTCAATTGGACAATGGGTGCTTCACTCCATTCCCCCTCAATGTACGCACAGAACCCATGCTCCACCTTTTCCCATCTCTCATGGAAATGAGTTTGTGGAATACCTGCTTCTCTTTGTCTAGTATGCAAATCAGCGATAAAATGAGCTTAAAAGGTGACAGAGAACTTTGCTGTGTGTGCACCCACCACCAAAAAACTGAAGACTGAGGACCAATGGGATGCTGCTGGATCCATGGTGGTGACTATTTTTGTGACTCCATTCCAGACGGTTGCTTGATTTCTGTCTTTTCCTTCCATTCTGTGCTATTGCTGCCACTTCACTTTTAATAATATAAACTGTTTTGGCTGTATGGCATTTGACCTCATTTGTGTCTTAATCTCGCTCTTGGGATCATATCAAAACCTCTCCCGACATTGGATCTGGACAATTGTCTACTTTAAAAGGTAGTAATGTTCCAAAGACACATATCAAGTTGGCATAGACTGGAAATAACCCAAATGAACCTCGTTAGCACTTCAAAGTCAACTAATAAGTATGTTTTGTAGTTCAGTTTTGGGCCCCTCACTACAAAAAGGACATTGAATTACTTGAGCGTGTCCAAAGAAGGGCAATGAAGCTGGTGAAGGGTCTGGAGCACATGTCGTATGAGGAGCGGCTGAGGGAACTGGGATTGTTTAGTCTGGAGAAGAGGAAGCTGAGGGGAGAACTCATTGACCTCTTCAACTACCTGAAAGGAGGTTGCAGGAAGCTGGGGGTGAGTCTCTTTAACCAAGTAACAAGTGATAGAACAAGAGGTAATGGCCTCAAATTGCACTAGGGAAGGTTTAGACTAGATATTAGGAAACATTTTTTTTACAGAACGGGTCGTTAGGTGTTGGAATGGTCTGCCCAGAGAGGTGGTGGAGTCCCCATCCCTGGAGGTATTTAAGAGTCGGGTTGACATAGCGCTTAGGGATATGGTGTAGTTGGGAACTGTCAATGTTAGGTTAATGGTTGGACTGGATGATCTTCAAGGTCTTTTCCAACCTAGACGATTCTGTGATTCTGTGATTCTGTAATAACTTGTGTTACAATCTGAGTAGCTGAAGATCTTTCATTTGTGCTGAATAAGATCACAATTTGACAGTGTCTGAGAATACTAATGTAACCAATAATAAATATAGTAATGATCAGGTGGACAATAAAATATGACTAATGATAATTCAACTCATGGTCAAATATATGGGCTGATAAGGGTTTGAGTGAGGTTTAAATAAGAGGCTCACAAACTGGGTATGATTTTTACTAGTGAGAAAACAAAATTAAAAGGTAAAGTACCAAACTACCCAAAGAGGAACGAATGTTACTAGTAACCTAAACTGATAATTTTTACAATTTTCATTATCAAACCCACAAAAACCTCTAACTGGATACTAATTTTAGGGATTGGTTTAAGTAGTGTTCAGTGCTCAACATTTAGGAAAAAATAAGGTGAAACCCAGCTTTGAAAAGATCTAGTCCCTGTCAGCATGCTCAGGAATCAACCAGTATTTCTACTCTAAAGCACATAGAATCTTCATTTTAAATCTCTTTCAAGCATAAATTATGTTTTGGTTTTTCACCCCTGACTACAACTCTTTTCCATTCAAAGAGATGGTCCATCTTCTCCCGACTTTGATTCTTCTACAGCAACACTTACTCTGAGAATGAAAAAGGGTAATGGAAGACATTTTAAACTAGTGCCATTCAAACCTTTTGTAAGGGTCCTTGAGACTTTCCACCAGATTTAATAAAATGTCTGAGCTACTGCACAGCCACAGAAGAAGCAGATATTTACTCTTTTGCAAAAGTTCCAATTACGTCTATGTCTTGTTCAGACAAAGTTATATTTGGGTTTCATCAAAAGGCAAAATACATGTTTTTCTAGCAAACTCCCACCATATCCAAGGATGTTTATTTTTCACTTCCTTCAGTGATGGCCACTCAAACATTTGCCCTTGTGGTTTGGGACAACTTAAAGGAAAATGTTACTGGTTTAGCTAAATATCTGATGGTTGGGAACCACAATAAAATCAGAGATTCTGTAACATCATGGAGTGGAAGCTGACCATTCTGGTGTAAATGTACAATTAGAACTTACTACCTTGAGTAGCATCTCATAGGATAACTATCACCTTCTTGATAACTAATTTCAGGAGAGACAAAATTTAGAGAGGGGAATGAAAAAGGGAAATGAAATTAAGAAAGTTATAATAAGAATGAATGAAAATGGCTACTAAACAGAGGCGCCACATGACATGTCACATGACATTGAGAGCATCTTACAAGTCTCCATCTCATTTCTCAGTGTGTGGGGTCAGCCAGAAGATTGTGGCAGAATATGTGTTCACGTGCAGTCAGGGCTCCCCTTTCTGTAATACCCTGACCACTTAGTTAGAGTGAAAAAATACACAAGTGGTCCAGGCCGAGTGTTCAGGTCAAATAGGTCTTGCCATGGCAAATGCATCCAGCCATCCTGATGAGTAAAAGAAAGCAAAGTACTTCTCTGCTCAGGGATTAAACAAGTGTACACTAATTTTCTAATTTATGAATGAATAAAGCGACAGAAGGGAAACTCTCAAACAAGAGACACTTAGCAGCATCTTAGACCTTAAACATTAAAGAGAGGGTCCTCCACTGACCTGACATTCTCATAACGATGAATGTAGATCTTATGAAACTGGTGTTGCAAATGTTCATCTTCTACATTGGTCATATCATTTATCATTTCCAGGACTACAAACCGTGGTAAGACAGAGAGCACCAGCCGTTCCTAAAACAAAGAGGAAACCAAAGTGTCAGTATCAGTCTGAGTTAGTACTTCACATAAAACTGATCGAGCTCTGACTTATTCAAAGATCTGGATAACTGGAAATTTAAGATGTGACCCTCCCCTCTAAAAATTGTAGCTCAGACCATTTGTGGTAGTTCACATTACCAACCTGAGTCCAGATTATGGACACTTTTCTCCCCTTCTTAGACATTCTTCCCTTTAATGTTTTAAGCTGACTTGACGATTATTTAAAGAACCATCTTACTTATGACGTCCATTACAAGCTTCTCACTAAACATCACTTACAAACATATCGAGCACTGCACTTCTGGCAGTGGTAGCTTGATTAACAGATACAGGCCAGAGGAATTTGAAAGTCCTCAGCAGCAAGTAGGGTCAGATGTTTATTGTTGCTTATTTACTAGAACCTACAGACTGTGTGTTTAACATTCATAAACTGTATCATTAATAATAAAGCTGGAGAATAAATAAAGCAAAAAATATGCAGAAAAACCTGACTCCACTTAGTGAAAAGGACAGCATTTAGACAAAGCTTAGTTGAGATAAGACAGAGATAATATAAACTAATTCACACCTAATACATATTTTACAGGACAGATTTAGCCATAGACTAGTTTGTGTTAACAGGGTTACACTAGTTAACAGGAACTAAGTTTTAAAGTGACTTGGGAATCTGTCTTCTCAACAGTCTGTGGCGCTGAAGTGTTTATATCATTTTGACAAGTGGGGCTGGGTTTCAAAGTTCCTTGAAAACTCTATACATAATCTCAGAAATAAGCTTTTATATGTATCAGTGAAGCAGGTTTCCAGGGTGATTCATTTGGCCTGTGGCTCTCTTTATCACTTTTTTGAAGATTCTCCTCAGGACAGATTGTGGGCTGAGCTGTTCTGCTGAACCAGAACTGACCATTCTTTTTCCCAAAGGCCTTGTACAACCGCCCTGTCCCATAATGTACTGACATCTGTTCACATCACATAGTTAGGGCTGTACAACAGCAGCCATCAAAACAGTTCATGGAACATATATTAGCCTTCTCCCACACCCAAAAGCATGTGGGAGTGGGGAGTGGGTTGACAGCCTGCTCCTGGCCATCTTTTGGGCCCTAAGGGAACAGATAGGCTTTCACTCATTCATTTTATTGACATTCATGGCAGAGTGCCTGTCAAGAAAGAAGAAACTAATTTATTGGGCTGTTTGCATGGGGTGATGCTCTCATAGAGTCTCAAATCTCCCAATATGGACAGTCAGTTGCTGGTGGGGGCAGGAGTCTTCATTGCAAGGGTCCTCATGCCAGTGTCTTCAGCTAGGCCAACAGAGACTCCTCACATGACTGTTCTGCTCACTTTGTATAACCTGGCTGGCCCATGACCCATGTCACAACCCTAGTCCTACATAATTTACCACTACTGGTATATTTTAATCACATAGTAAACATTTCTTAAATATCTAAACTACCTACAAAAAACTAGTTCCATACACCATTTCTGCAAGGACAGTTTCTACTGGGCATTTACAAATGTCTTATCTATGCACAATTTAATCACTTCAGGAGCAGAAATCACCTAGAAAAGGTCCTGGATGGGACATTCCACCCAGAATATTAATTAAGACACTTATTTAAACATATAAATGGGACTAGACAAAGAAGGATTTGCTGGAAATTTCTAGAACTGCCCAAATTTCCAAGCTCCTGTAAGAGTCCATCAATGTTTAATTCTGAAGTTTCAGTCAATCTCCTCCTTTCAGGGTGGTTTCAGGTTAGTCCATTGTGTCCAACCAGTCTGTTATCTCATCTACCCAGACGACTAGCCAAGAAGTTGCTGGATCACACAGAGAACTGGGGATGTAAGTCTGTTGTGTGAGCACATACACATGTCTCCAGTGCTAGACCACAATTATGAAAATCAGTTCTTTAGTTATACTTGTAAATTGAATCCCTTAGCTCTTTCCACACATGTAGATGTGCTACACAGTTCTGAGAAGGGCTGACTCTTCTGCTCATGTGCAATAGGTCTAGCCATGTGCTCTGTTACTGGAGAAAGCTACATGAGCTCCCTGAGCTGGCATTTGCAGATTGTGCATCCAGGACTCAGGGCTAGCATATCTCTTGACTGACTGATTTAGGTAATGAAGAATGCAAATGAATTTAAATAAAGCCATTCAAACTGGCCCTCTCTACTAGAAAGACTGGAGAACATATTCAGCATTTCTAATGAGCTTTGTCTGTGTCTCAGAAACATACAGGAAGAGTAAACTTTTGAGACAAGTTGAAGTGACATAATTATATATATGCATGTGTTTAACATCTTTATTGATGACCTAGACGAGCGGATTGAGTGCACCCTCAGTAAGTTTGCAGATGACACCAAGTTGGGTGGGAGTGTTGATCTGCTCGAGGGTAGGGAGGCTCTGCAGAGAGACCTGGACAGGCTGGAGCGATGGGCTGAGGCCAACTGTATGAGTTTCAATAAGGCCAAATGCCGGGTGCTGCACTTGGGCCACAACAACCCCCAGCAGTGCTACAGGCTTGGGGAGGAGTGGCTGGAGAGCTGCCAGTCAGAGAGGGACCTGGGCGTGTTGACTGACAGCTGGCTGAACATGAGCCAGCAGTGTGCCCAGGTGGCCAAGAAGGCCAATGGCATCCTGGCTTGTATCAGAAATAGCGTGGCCAGCAGGGACAGGGAAGGGATCTTGCCCCTGTACTTGGCACTGGTGAGGCCGCACCTCGATGACTGTGTTCAGTTTTGGGGCCCTCACTACAAAAAGCACATTGAATGACTCGAGCATGTCCAGAGAAGGGCAATGAAGCTGGTGAAGGGTCTGGAGCACATGTCGTACGAAGAGAGGCTGAGGGAACTGGGGTTGTTTAATCTGGAGAAGAGGAGGCTGAGGGAAGACCTCATCGACCTCTACAACTACCTGAAAGGAGGGTGCAGAGAGCTGGGGATGAGTCTCTTTAACCAAGTAATGAGTGATAAGACAAGAGGGAATGGCCTCAAGTTGCACCAGGGAAGGTTTAGACTAGATATTAGGAAGCATTTCTTTACAGAACGGGTTGTTAGGAGTTGGAATGGGCTGCCCAGGGAGGTGGTGGAGTCTCCATCCCTGGAGGTGTTCAAGAGGCGGGTTGACATGGCGCTTGGGGATGTGGTGTAGTTGGGATCTGTCAGTGTTAGGTTAACGGTTGGACTAGATGATCTTCAAGGTCCTTTCCAACCTAGATGATTCTGTGAAATTCTGTGAAATTATTAATGTATGTTAACAATCAGTGTATATTAGCTTATTATTAGTGTGTATATACAGTACATCAGTGCATATTACTGTACATATACATATAGTATTAGTGTATAAGTACATATACACATATACACAAAAGTGCTGTTTTCCAACACCTGTCATAACAACTAACCACATTTAAGTAGGGCCAGGCAAGCCCTTGGAAGATTATTGAATTCTTTCATGAAAGCCCTAGATCATCCCCCGAGAGATTTTACAATGTCCCTGTTTCAGAGGCTCAGTTTGACAGCTTTGAAAGATTTTGCAAGTGTCCCCCTCAAACCTGTTTTTCTGCAACTTAAGCTTTCTTTTTATCTTTTCAAGGGTATGGATAATCATTGATTGCCATCTTCTCTGTAATAACCTTTCTGTACTGAAATACTGTTATTGTGTCCTCTTGCCCTCAGTCTTTCTTTTCTAGGTTAACCAGATTTGTCCAGTATTGGACTATATCACTCCAAATCACTCTCAGGAAAAGCTAGCAGTTTTTCACTGAACTGACTCTAAAATATTAAATCATCTTTTGCTCTACAGGATTGCAAAGAGTGAAATCTTATTGAACTAAAGAAGAGAATATCAGTTCTGTAAGCTAGTTATCACCAAATTTCAGATAACATTTTGGGGAATAGGATAAGTCTAGGGAAAGCCAGATGTGAACTTCCAAATCAGGCACATATGGAGACTGTAAAGAGGCAACAACAATGAAGAAAGTCCTCCAAGTCAATGTCCACAGAGGAAATACAGTGCAGTGTGAATCTCTTCCTGTATTTTCAAAGCAGCTAAGTGACACTACTGTGGAGAGAGCACTTATATAGTACCAAACCATATAGGGGGTGGAGGTGGTTTCCAGACCAACTCTTCCCTTTCATACTTAGAAAAGGCAGCTATTTCCATAAACCGTTTCCCCATCCCACTCCACCCCACCCATCACACTTTAAGAAAGACCCTTTACAAGTTTGGGAATTGAGATCAGGGTTGAACCCAGACATGAAGTGGGAGGAAAAAGTTATCAAGAAATCAGTTTCAGAAAAGAAAATGTCCAAAGGTTTCAAAATCTCTTTACTGAAAGTATGAGTATGGAATAAAATAAGTAATTAAAAAACATGTTATCTAAATATTTAATGAGAAAAAACATGAGTCCTGGAAATAGCCTCGTAAATTTTAAGATGTTTAGAAATTCTAATAGATTTAACCTCTTTAGAGCTAAGTCTTACTCAGACTTTTAAACTGTAAGGAATCAAACATTTCATTACCACTATTGTCAAGAAATTCTTAATCGGGAAGGAGATGTGAAGTAGGATATAAGATTAATTCCAGAGGAGCCCTGGTGCAGGACAGAGCCCATCTCATAAAATCTAAATACTAGTATGAAGCTAGGCTATCACAAACATGGTAAATAGATGTGTTTTGTTTATGACCATCTCTAGGCACGTTTGATCCAAATCTTAACATTAATTTCTGATTTTTTCCAGTCAGCTAAGCCAGCCTGATTTTGCTTTGTGTCCTGTTCTAGTCAGTTAGGTAAAAAAATTCATTCTTGCCATAATTTCTTGGTAATGGCCATTTGCTTTGATTCTTATTGCCTTAACTTGGGCCGAAGACCCTAACTTCAACAGCATTTGCATTTTCTATGCATATTTCTTAGTTAATCCTTACATTAGGAGCAGTCTTTTCTTCTGTATGTACCTCACCTCTCATACCCCAGAAGAGTTTTCATCTCCTAAAGGTCTATTTAGAAAGGTCACTCAGGAGAAATATGAGGATAAAAGGCAATTTTAGGTTGATATAGAAGAATACAGTTAATTTTTGTGCCAGCTCTAAGGAGACCACCATCCCTCCTGAGTACCATACAAGTGAAAATGCACTCCACAGGCAATACAGTGCTTCTTGGCATTGAAATCCTAAATCTTACAAAAGGAAAGGGTTTTGATTCTGAGCTTTCAGGTTCTCCTGTCACCATAATGGTATCTTGGCATTTAGCTTGGCACTGATCACTTTCTTTCTGGCTGCAGTTGCTTGCCCCCATGGTTGTTTTAGCATGCTCCAGTGAGATGATATTTAAGGATGAAGACTGGGCAACTTTTCACAAGTACCAAAGTACAAAGCACTCAGGAGTCCTGGCTTCAGTTCCTCTCTGTACTATGAGTTTTCCTGTGGAAGATTAAACATGTTATGTACACTTTCCGACTTCTGCCAGAGACACTGATGTTGAGGTTGTTGTGAGGCAACTTGATATTAGGAATATTAGTTTATTTTATATCTTGTGGGGTATGTCCCTTCTTGAGGGGAAAAAGTTGCTCAGAGAGAACCAGACAGAGCAAAGAGGGATGATAGGTGGAATGAGAGAGAGAAGGCAAAACAGTTGTGAAAATGGTGTTTCTGATGCCAGCAGGATTAGATGTTGTGGATGAAACGTAGCCATAAATGAAACATCTGAAAAAATGAAGGAACCCCTCCCCAGCATTTGTAGGAGGCAGTATCATTTCTAAATTACAACTTTTACAGTGAAGATCATTAAGAATTCCCACTCTGAGCAGTCTTAGTCAGTAGTTAGTAAACAATCCTCTGCTACAATGAAAACACATTGTGGATAAACACCTTCATTTGTCTAAATGGCAGCCCCAGCTGAGGTGAACTGTATGTTTACTTAAGAAGGTGAAACACATGCTGCCAGTAGCTTCCTCTGGAGTGGAGGTGTGTAATGCTCCACTCAGAGATAGCAACTTTCTCCTGGGCTACTGCCTGCATAACATGCTAACATGAAAGATGAGAGAACTGAGACTCTAGTAATTTTAATCCACCTGTTCTACAAACCTTTACTAAATCAAGGGCTGCCTTCAAGAGGGAGAGAAAAAATTATGCAAGGCAGTGATAGCTGATATAGAGCAGGCAGTGAGCTATCATACAGTGAGCTCATCCTTTATTCTGGTAAAAAGCCCAGCTCAGACCTTTCATTTCCCCATACAAGGTGGTACTAATTTTAGCACATCTACATTGGCTTGACTTTCTTTCACCCTTCCCACCTGGGAATTCTGCTATTCTCACTCTTCTTCTGATGTGGTGCTTGTGATAATAACAAGAGAAAATCCATCCCTCAGGAGGTCCTCCTTACACTCCTGTACACCCAGGTTTTCACAGGAATGTCTAGCTCTAAGGTAGCTCCACTCTCAAGCAAATGTCTTATGGCATCTTAAGATGGCATGTTTGGGAAGAACTGCTGACTGATTTTCCAGGAACAAGAAATATTTTTGATATTTTGTGTCCTTCACCCTCCTATAACAGAAGGCACTTAGGTTATATATTCTCTTATTCCTTCAGTATTAAGATATATTGCTCAATATGACTATATAATATATCCACCCTTTGAATAAATCAGATCAGTCTTTCAGGGAGCCATGTGATTAAAGTGTTTGATAAGTTCCTGTGAAGATACTTTCACAATGGCACAAAATCTTTTCACTATAAAAATAAATGTTATTTCCTACCTTATCCTTGTAGGAAGACAAATAGGAATACAATTCAAAAGAAAATAAGATAAAAGAAAGAAAGCAAACAGAAATCCTGATTATTATTGAACTGCTTATGAAATCTGTAATAAGAACATAAAAAGAAGCTGTTTCTTCATAAACATATGGCTAAAATAGAGAATGTACTTTTACACAACAGGAAAAGCTTACATTCCTTGTTTGCATTCACTTAAGAAGGTATCAAGTAATGGCTCTAGAGCATTTGTTATAGAATATTTAGAATAAAACAGAGTTCACTTGGCACATGTTCACTAAACCAAGAAAAATGTGCCCAGCACATATGATATCCTAACCTTCATGCTACTCATTAAGATAAGCTAGGCATTCTTATCTGCACATAAGGTCTGGCAATGACCCATAAAAACAGAGGTTAATTGGTATGTCTCTGGTGCAGTCCTCCTCTATTAATACAGTAGCATGTGAAGAGCTCTTGTCAGGATCACAAATGAAAGTGCAGATACAGCTCATGTCACTCTTCTGTATTAAGTATGTCATGCTACGGAGGAACACTACAAGAAAAATAACACATAAGTGTGTGTGTGTGAGTGTGTGTGTGTGGTAGGTGTACCCGCCCAATGAAAATAGGGCTTCTTGGCTGAAGTGTAGCAGCTCCTGACTGCCTTTGTTCTCAGGGTTTCATGGTAGTCGGGGCCTTTGGCCAATTGAAGCCGTTATTGACTATAGGTCAGATTCGGCCTGGGTATAAATGGAGTCCCCTGGGGGACACATTTTGAGCTTGTCCCCTGGAGCAGCACGCTGCAGTTGAGTACTCTCCCCTTGGGTCAGGACACTGCCCAAGGAAACTCCTTGAGGTGACTTGGATAGTGTCCTGGTTTAACCAGGATAGGGTTAAGTTTCCCCAGCAGTGGGGGGGGAGCTCTAGCCGGGTTATTCAGATACCATGCGGACGTCACATCCTGGCAGGTCACATTTTCCTGGCGCGGGAGCGCGGTGCACTCGTGGTTTTGTACATCGTGCTTCAAACTGCTGTATTTGGTAGCTATTTTGCTCTGTTCATTGCTATCACTATTACTGTTATTGTTATTGTTGTTGTTGGTTGTGTTGCTATTGCACTGTTGTATTAAACCTTTCCTTATTTCAGTCTTGGGGTTTTGTATTTCACTCCCTTTGTGGGGGAGGGGCAGCGGCCGCGTGGTCTCAGACCCCGGCAGGGGCTAAACCACCACAGATAGGGATGCTGCGCTGAGAAGGTCTTCGAGGTTAAGAGCTGTCACTTGTTAGGTGAGTGATAGAGTGTTCTAGACTGTGTTAAACCCTAAAGAGTTCTTTGTTCTGCATTTTGAGTTGTCATTAAACCCTAAGAAGTTGTTCTTTGTTATGCATTTTAGGTTGTCCTTTAACCCTAGGAAGTTGTTCTGTTCTCCTCTCATGGACATTCGAACCTGTAATCTGCGAAGGGCTAGTTAATTGTGTTGACAATAAATTTTTAATTTTTGGTGGTTTGCTGTTTATTTGAGAGCCTCCGTAACAGTGTGTGTGTCTGTATAAATTTTTATGAGGCATTCCAGCCACCAGTCAATTCTCTGGTACTGAAACATTCAAAGGACAGAAGATTCTTCCCTCTATGGGCATCAGCTGTCCTTTGTTGTTCCAAGCTGCTCTTACACCACACCCGACTGACAGGGTGGTAGGGATGCTGAACAAGGCCCTTTCCACAAATTAGACTCTGAGAGATGGACTTTAGTGTGGATCATGTACACCCTTTCTTTTCATACAGCTAAGGTTAATGTTCTATGGACCAAGATGTGTCCCTCTTCACAGGCCTTTCACATCACTTTACTTCGATCCAGCAGTTAAAAATATTTTCAGTTATCCAAAAATGAGTGTCAGATCACTATCCCCTTTATATAAAGATCCTTGCCACATAACTCCCCTTTAAACTAGTTAAATATTACTATTCCCATTTCACAGATTTATATACTGTGGCACAGAAGAACAGTGCAAATGTGTGGAGGTCATGTGCAAAAGAGCAGTAGCAAATCACAGAGAAGAAAAATGTAATTTTTTATAGTATTCTCTACTTACTCTGTGCATGATTATAGAGTCCTCACATTTCTAGTCAGTCTCTCCTGGAAGGCATTTTCAGAAAGGGAGGGAAAGACATGAGAAAAAAGTATCTTTTTATTTTTCAGAGAAAGGCCTAATAAAGAAGTGTCATGAACCCTAGGGTGAGGAAACCACATTATCCAGCTTTGTTGAAAGCTTGTTGGTTGAGCAGTTGGCTAAGTGGAGACAATTCAAAGGTGAGCAGCAGTAGTGATAAGGGGTTTGAAAAGGAACAGAGATATATTTGTTCAAGAGAAAAGACAGAAGAAGGTAGCACCAAAAGGATGTTATAAAAGAGCTGGTGGTTTATTCTGCTATTAACCATTCATGGCATGAATCAGCCCTAGTCTTTAAGATGGAGCAATCAAAGCTTAGTGTAAATAAAAGAACCTTTATCCTAAAGAATAACCAAGTAAAAGAAAAAAGACCAGCAGAAATCACTAAATATAACAAACTGGTTCAGGTCTGAATTCAGACACCTGAATTTTGGTCACTGCAATGTAGACATGCCTAAGTTTCCATTTTATCCAGTGAATTTGGAGAGATACTCAACAGATCAGATGTAAATGACTACTTTGGTGTCACTACAGGTCCCTCTGAGCTCCATTGTTTATTGACTAGATCTCAGCTGACTCTAGCAGGAGCCCAGAGGTGTAAAGAGCATGTAGTCACCTAGTTTAGAAGGTGTCTAAATACGGAGATGACTCCTACCCAATCTACTCCTTCAGGAAAATGTAGGAACAGTGAAATAAATCCTGCAGTGATAAAGCAAATTAACTTCATGAGTCACATATATCTGTTTAAAGTCCCAAGACTGTAACATTGATGCTTTCTCTAATGCCCACTTCTTGTTTCATGTATCTGCAATAGTCATTCTTTGTTGAACAACTTCTCTGTGGCCTGCATGCACAGATCCCTTGTGTCCCTCATACTGACATCAGGGGGTATCAACAGTGCTTACACAAATGTAGCTAGGCACATTCATGGGAAAGTGGGACATGTCCCTAAAGAGTAAATAACCTTTGGAACAGGTTTTGAAAGGAGTCGGTTAACAGTGCACAAGGTCTGTCTTATGAATAAAATCAACTGGAGACCTTTCCACTGGGCTGATCAAAGAGAACAAAATAGCAACAAACACCAACAAGCAATATGTGACCTGCAGGAGGTTGCCAAGAGGAAGGTCAAACTCCCCAAGGTTTCCCTGTAGGTCATGTGAGGGCATCACCCCTGAAGGGTCTGCTGGCTGCATGAGCTCCCTGCACCATCTCCCCTTAGATGGTACAGGGCAAATGATGAAACACTGCCTATACTGCCTGTCGTGGTTTGAGCTCAGAGGGCAATTGAGCACCATGCAGCTCTCATTCCCCCCTTCCCCCACAGCACTGAGAAGGAGGGAAGGAAAAGAACCAGAAATTTGAGATATGGACAGGGAGGGATGACATCATCCTTTAAAGCACAGGCAAAAACCAGACTCGATAGGGGAATTAAAAAAGAACATAAATTGAATACAGACTCTAACAACAACACTGTGTAACAGATGGAGTAGGGCCATGAGAAGCATTACCACATCTTGAAAACACCTTCCCCCATCCCTCCCTTCTCCCCAGGCTCAGTTTTGCTCCGGATATCTCTACTGCCTCCCCTCAAGCAGCACAGGGGGCAGGGAACTAGGGGTGCAGTCAGTCCCAAAACTTCTTCCACCTCGGGGAGGGGAAATCCTGGCATTCCTTGCCTGCTCCAGTGCAGTCCCCTCTCACAGGAGACAGTCCTCCACAAACCAACTCCAACATGAGTCACTCCCATGGGTGTGTGGGTCACCCTGCGTGTTGCAATCCTCACAGCACCAAACTACAACAGCGGGGCCTTCTTCCCACAGGGTCCTGGCCTTCTTTGGGTGCAGTCACCTGTCCTGGCGTGGGGCCCCCCACAGGCTGCAAATCGGCATCTGCTCCGCCATAGACCCCCATGGGTGGTGGGGGTGGCCCTGTCGTCTCACCATGGGATACAGGGGAGTCTCTGCTCTGCCACACCTTCCCCCCTTCTCCTCCTTTCTTCCACTGACTTTGGTGTTTGCACAGATGTTCTCCTTGCAACTTCTCACAAATCCCACAACTTCTCCCAGGTTCCCCTTAAATTTGTTATTGCAGAGGCTCAGCTAATTGGCCTGGCCTTGGTGCAAAGGTGGGTCTGACTTGGAGCTGGAGGAGCTTAAAGAAGCTTCTCACAGTGGCCATCACTCTAGCCCCCTTTCCTGCTTTCAAAAAGCCCCCGCCACTCACTCAAACCAGGACACTGCCCTGGAATTTTCCTTTGTTTCTCAACATCTTTATCAGGATTGGCTTTGCCAAGGGATGAAAAGCCCCTCTTGACCAACAGTTCAGTTCAGGTTTTGTTCTTCCTCCTCTGCATGTACTTTCACATGGGTGAACCTACATATATCTTGTCTTTGGACCATGGAACAAGTTGCTTATGGCTGTTCCCAAGACACTTCTGTAAAACTGGAGTAAACATACCCCAGAAATATTTAAGTGACAGAGACTCTAGAGAAACTGCTCAACACTTTTCGTCTTGATTTTTAAGAATCATTTTACTAGAACCACCAAGCTTTGCTTTAACAACATTTACAATTGATATCATAAAGGCTTTAGTGTCTTAAGCACTGAACTTGATAGAATGAGAAAGGACTGTTCAGAACTGGTTTTAGCCTTTCCAGAGCACTTGGGCTTTTGCTACATTTAAGGGAAGCAGATAAAAATGGCATTGTTTTGTACTGAAAAACTGACAGTGTTCAGAATTGAGGTAATTACTGTAGATGCCACTCTAGAAAATGGGAATTAGCACTTCTTATTATGATGAACAGCTCTAAAGAGAAATTCCTTCATTCTTACTTAGTACACAATAGACAGTCTATTTGCAGGTGTTCTTTCTTGTGCATTATCAAGACAATGGCAAGTAATTAAAAAATATGGAAAGAACTACAATATCTAATATGTTCAGACTTGTGAGGTTATGAGGTTACCTATTAGCTTTTATTACTTACTGCTGCAATACGCTGTATGAGCTATATTAACTTTCTTTTATTTTAATTCAGACAGTTACCGTTCCCACTCATCCCATCCTGGGCTGCATGTTCCATTTAGGCATCTGCTGTTCTCAAAGAGAAACAAGGCCAGATGACACAGGAGATTTTGGAGTCTCCTTTTGTTTAGCTATTGGCTATGAAACATAGCTAGATTCTCATCCAAACTGATAACCCAGTGTTTATGAGAGTCATGACTTTTTATAATGGTGTCTAATTACTTGTTAACTGAGAAACGTTATAAAGTTTGTGGTAATACATGAAGGACTTGCATACAATAATACAATACTTTTTTTTTAGAAAGGACATTTTATCGAATTGTTTCCTCAGTACTATTTTCTAGAACACTATGAGACAATATATGTAGCACGTGCTGAAGGTAAGGACTACAAGATACTACTGGTCCTTTGCTTTGGTTGGATGATGAATGGTTTGAAGATTCAAATACCTGAAGCCACATTGCAAAAGTATGTGAGGGCCTGATGATTAACAGTCTATTGCCAGGTGTCAAAGGAGGTGCCTTTCTCATAAACCAGTTCGCTATGTAAGAACATTGCAATCTTAATGCCTTCTTGCCCTGTGCTCCCTGAGCTGTAGAAGACTGATTCCAGGGATGCCACTTTGTATTTTCATGCCTTCCCGGTATAATTTTGGTTTCATAAACACTTAGCTCATCCTATACCATGCTGGGAAGTGGTGGAACAACTCTCCTTGTTGACTTTTTTGGCACGATACCTGTTAACTTTGCTGTGTGTATCTTCTAAATGAAAAATTGTATTCCTCCATAAAATGATTACAAAAATATGTATAAAATTATCTTTAAAAGTAACATGATTAATCATGAACCTAAGTGCAGTCAATGCTTACACTGTGCGGCATAGGCTCAATGAATCCGGTCATGTAGGGTCACATGAGCACCACTAACTTGCATGGGAGTGGGTGGGAGCACATGTCTGGGGATAAGAGCTGTTGAGAGCAAGTCTCTGTTCCTTGGCAGCAGTGGCTAGCTGTGAGATCTGCTAGGCTACATCATGAAACAGTCTTCTGACACTGCTTTGTCATTTGAGCTGTCTTTTAGCTTAGGCAATAGGAACTATAGGTCTCAAATTCAGTGCCCTATTCTATACTGAGTATGAGCAATGGTTAATAATTCCAGATCCTCTGGATCCTAACACATGATATTTTACCTCCTGAATGAAGACCATGTTAGACTTACATTCCATTGTGAAATGCAACCATGTGACAAAGACATGGTGAAAAGCAGGAGTTACAAAACAATTTCTATTACCACCCTGTCTTGCTGACATGAACATTTATGCTTATAAGTGATACCGTCCAGCTCCACAGTAATTTATTAGACATATCTGATATATGGAAAGACAAATTTTATTTTGTAATGTTGTTTCTTCCAAATCTCATGACAATCTTTTTTTTTTTTTTTTTAAATTTATACATTATTAAAAGATTGTAGAGAAGAAAAATATCCATAAGAAAAACATATGTATAGAAATAAGACAAATATCTCAACCAAAAGCATTGTACTGTCTTCTAGTGTACCGGCTTCCATAAATTTAGTTGGACAGGAAGGACAGAGACAGACCTTAAGAACAGGAGAAAGATAGATACACTTACTGGAGGCTGAATCCATAATGGCATAACCTTCACAGAATCAAAGAATCACAGAATCATCTAGGTTGGAAAAGACTTTGAAGATCACCTAATCCAACCATTAACCTAACACTGACAGTTCTCCACTCCACCATAACCCTAAGTGCTGTCGACCCTACTCTTAAACACCTCCAGGGATGGAGACTCCACCACCTCCCTGGGCAATCCATTCCACTGCCTAACAACCCGTTCTGTAAAGAAATGCTTCCTAATATCTAGTCTAAACCTTCCCTGGTGCAACTTGAGGCCATTACTTCTTGTCCTATCGCTTGTTACTTGGTTAAAGAGACTCATCCCCAGCTCTCTGCAACCTCCTTTCAGGTAGTTGTAGAGGGTGATGAGGTCTCCCCTCAGCCTCCTCTTCTCCAGACTAAACAACCCCAGTTCCCTCAGCCACTCCTCATACGACATGTGCTCCAGACCCTTCACCAGCTTCGTTGCCCTTCTCTGGACATGCTCGAGTCATTCAATGTGCTTTTTGTAGTGAGGGCCCCAAAACTGAACACAGTCATCGAGGTGCGGCCTCACCAGTGCCAAGTACAGGTGTAAGATCACTTCCCTGTCCCTGCTGGCCACGCTATTTCTGATACAAGCCAGGATGCCATTGGCCTTCTTGGCCACCTGGGCACACTGCTAGCTCATGTTCAGTCAGTTCTCAATCAACACCCCCAGGTCCCTCTCTGACTGGCAGCTCTCCAGCCACTCCTCCCCAAGCCTGTAGCGCTGCTGGGGGTTGTTGTAGCTCAAGTGCAGCACCCGGCATTTGGCCTTATTGAAACTCATGTAGTTGGCCTTAGCCCATCGCTCCAGCCTGTCCAGGTCTCTCTGCAGAGCCTCCCTACCCTCGAGCAGATCAACACTCCCACCCAACTTGGTGTCATCTGCAAACTTACTGAGGGTGCACTCCATCCCCTCGTCTAGATCATCAATAAAGATGTTAAACAGGAGTGGCCCCAAAACCGAGCCCTGGGGGACACCACTCGTGACCGGCCTCCAACTGGATTTTACTCCATTCACCACAACTCTTTGGGTCCGGCCATCCAGTCAGTTTTTTACCCAGCGAACCATGTGCCCATCCAAGCCTCGAGCAGCCAGTTTTGCCAGGAAAATGCTGTGGGAAATGGTGTCAAAGGCCTTACTGAAGTCAAGGTCGCCCTGTCGAAGAAGGAGATCAGGTTTGTCAAGCAGGAAGACTCATAGAATCATAGGATGGTTTGGGTTGGAAGGGACCTTAAAGATCATCTTGTTCAAACCCCCCCTGCTATGGGCAGGGACACCTTCCACTAGACCAGGTTGCTCAAAGCCCTGTCCAACCTGGCCTTTAAGACTTTCAGGGAGGTGGCAACCACAACCTCTCTGGGCAACCTGTTCCAGTGTCTCACCACCCTCACAGGAAAGAATTTCTTCCTTCTGTCTAATTTAACTCCATCCTCTTTCAGTTTAAAACCGTTACCCCTCATCCTATCGCAACACTCTGTGATAAAGAATCCCTCACCATCTCTCCTGTAAGGCCCCCTTTAACTGCTGGAAGGCTGCTATAAGGTCTTCCTGGAGCATTCTCTTCTCCAGGCTGAACAACCCCAACTCTCTCAGCCTGTCCTCACAGGGGAGGTGCTCCAGCCCCATGATCATCTTTGTGGCCCCCCTCTGGACCCATTCTAACAGGTCCCTGTTCTTATTTTGGGGGCCCCAGAGCTGAATACAATACTCCAGGTGGAATCTCACAAGAGCAGAGCAGAGGGCAAGAATCACCTTCCTCGACCTGCTGGCCACACTTCTCTTGATGTTGCCCAGGATGCGGTTGGCTTTCTGGGCTGTGAGCACACATTGCTTGCTCATAGTCAGTCTTCCCTCCACTAGTACTCCCAAGTCCTTCTCCACAAGGCTGCTCTCAATCCGCTCATCACCCAGCCTATATTTGTTGTTGGGATTGCCTCAACCTGCATGCAGGATCTTGCACTTGGCCTTGTTGAACTTCATGAGGTTTGCAAGGGCCCACCTCTCAGACCTGTCAAGGTCCCTCTTGGATGGCACATCCCTTCCCTCCAGTATATTGACTGCACCACACAACTTGGTGTCATTGGCAAACTTGCTGAGGGTGCACTCAATCCCACTGTCCATGTCACCGACAAAGATGTTAAACAGTGTTGGTGCCAATATCGATCCCTGAGGAATGCCACTCATCACTGGTCTTCACCTGGACATTGAGTCATTGACTGGAACTCTTTGAGTGCAACCAGCCAGCCAGTTCCTTATCCATCTCTCAAATCCATGTCTCTCAAATTTAGAGACAAGGATGTCATGCAGGACAGTGTCAAATGCTTTGCATTTAAGAAATGCTTTATTTTAACAGAGTAGAAAATGAGCACAAAACATCTCCTACAATTTAATTTTGTTCTAAAATATCAGAATGGGCCCATCTGACTTTAAAGTCTGTGGTGTTATGCCCCGGAACACTTTTTCTTCTCTAGGACTGCTTTGACTTGTCTGCTGTTGAATCTTCATGTAATTGTTCTGCATTGTTTCTACTTGTTATTAATTTAGATTATTTTTTTCCATTTTGTTACTTTTTTGCTGTTTCAGAAATTACTAGGCAACTTCAGGAAAATATAAATTTCCCAACAGTACTAGTTATTGAAGGTAATGACATGGAAAATTTCAGAAAGCAAGCTCACATGCCATTTATTTTTCAGCTTTATATGACTAAATCACTGCAGAACAAGATAGAAAAGAGCTAGGTCATCTGTTCTGGTCAAAACAAGGAGTACACCTTGTCAGAGACTTACAAGACTCCAATACTAAACAGCACAAGCTGGATAAAACTTCCCCTGGGAAGTTTCTATAGGTGGGAGTAATGGTCACTTTCTGAAAATCAAATCCTTTCAACAGGTTTGTAGGTGGGTACTTAAATACTGGTGGTCTGAAAGACCTTCAGCCTATTCATAAACTCTAATCCAATAACTTTTTCTTACCTTAAATTATCTCAGCAATCAATGGCATCAATGACTTGACTCTGGCTAGCTTAGAACTGGTACTGCTCATGGTCAGATAATTTAAAAACATCTGGACCACACAGTCTCTCTATTAATTGTGGAGCTTGTAAGCACATTTCTAGAGTCCTCCTACAGTCATTTCAGTTTATACTGACTTTCCTTAGTACCTTAAAAGTTCTAATTGAAAAAAAGAGAAAAATTATCTTAAAATGAGTAAGTATATTTAGAGCTCAGGAAAGGTACTAGCCTGATGAATTTGGAGCCTGGAGTTCTTTATTTAAGCAGAGATGACTGCACTGCAGACCAGCTGTCAGAAGTGTCTCATCACTGTAGGGGGCTGAACCTATTTCATTCCCCTTACTCATTTCACCTTTGTCCCCTTCCCTGAAGACAATCAGCAAGGATCACTAGTCAGTGGCAGCTGTCATAATGTTTTTTTTTTTTTTATCAGACACTTCTGTCTTTAGCAAGGAGCTGAGAACACAGGAGGCACAGGCTTCTGAAACCTGTGGTGATCTGATGGATCAATGAGCTATCAGTCCCATTCACTATCGACCAGCACAGCATTGGAACAGCCTGGTTTAGAGATCAAAAAACCCACACAGAGATTCAGAAAGTATCTTTATCACTAGTGAATCCAAAAGCCATCTACTAGGGAGGGGAAATAGAGGTTTTCTTCTCACCAGTTTCTTCCAGGGAAAGCTCCCATGTCTGAAGTCCCGACACTCTTTGGGATTATTTTTTCCCTGTATATATTGCAGTTCAGGGTCTGATTCCCCTCTCTACAGCATTGGATGTAAATCTCATTATTCTGTTTGAGTCCATGTCACTACTTCAGATTTGCAAGGAATGGGGGAGAAGGCAAAGGATTATATTTATCTTGATTTTACCTTAGATTTCTGCTTGAAAGCCAAATGTGGAGGTTACGCTCTGATGATAAGAAACAAACAGCAGCAAATATGAAGGAACAACACCCAAAATCTGACATGTAAAATGACATGTTTTCTACTGCAAGTGGGTTGAGCAGATGGGGTGTTTTGAGACAAGAAGATGTAGAAAATGTACATGCTGGTCCTGTGATGTGTTCCCTGGTATCTACAAAAGCATAAGTGCATATAAATATTGCTTCACCCCACCCCAATAAGGAGGAAAAGTCTGTCACTGAACTTAGGAAACAGATCACCTACTGAATCACAATATGGATATGGATTGTGAAGAATATAAAATTTGCATATTCCTTTGCTTGTTGGATTAACCAGCATGTTATACTTCGAGTTTGATCCTCCAAGTATCAAAGGAGCAATGCTGAGAACAAATTTCTATGGGGATCGTGGTTCTTCAGAGAAATGTACCAAAATGAAAGAAAGTCTGGATAACTGTGAAACCTTTCTAAAAATCTCACATTCAACAGATTGTTTCTTATAAAGAAAAAAATCTAACTAACATGCAGTATCTAAACAGAGGGTTACACAGAATTTTTAATTGTGAGGTTATTGTTTGTCCTTTAAAATTAAAACCTCAATTATTGTGACCATAATTTTTATTTATGAAGCATTTTAAACTATGTTTACAACAAAAAAGGAAGGTCATGTGATCTCTAAAATTCAGATTACTTTTTTTTAAACCAAATCTGAACTTTATCCTCATACCACTTCAGAGGGATTTTCATATTCTTAGCACCAATATATATATATATACTTATAAAGACTTTATAGTGTTTAACCTTCTTAAAGTGTCCATTCCAATCCCAATCCAATCTGCTCTTACTTTAGAGGTTGCAAAGTACTGATGGTTGATTAAAATCTAGATCTGTAAGAGCTTGATAAAACCTACACAACATGTAAGCTTATTTAAAAAAAAAAAAAAAAAAAAAAAGAGTTCATCATTCTGCAGAGAGCTGCATAAAGCTGTGGGAAATACAGATTGTTGCAGAGGAAAGTGTGAAAAAAATTCTCTGGAAGTAGAGGTACAAGGGAAACAAATGGTCAAACAGAACAGCTTTCTAATGGAAAAAGAGATTAAGATGAGATTACTGTTTTTCCACAGATAACAGGCAGAAGAGACTAAATATGCCACAACAGACTGCTCTGGAGACTCAGGGGTGACTTCTCCTTCTACAGCCCTCACCCACACTGGAAAAATGTGAAACAAAACAATCCTCTTCTCACCTTGACAAATGGTTCATTAGGGTGGTTGAGCTCAAATCCTTTGTGGAAATTGAATGAAATAATATCCAAATTGTTTTATCTTTCAAAATGAGCTTTAACTGAATATGTGGAATCCCCTATGAGAAAGAGATTAGCTGGAAAGTAGGTGCCCAGTAAGCCTGTGGCAGGACTTGCAGGGATGAAATATCTGCTAAGGTGTTCTCATAGAGGTCTCTTCTCACTAGACCATGTAAAGAAGAAAAGTTTTTTCTTCTTGTTGCCCACTAATCTGACCAAACCCATAACTATACCAGCAGATGTCTGTCTTCACCCCATCTTGATGGGAAGCATCCCCAGACACCTGGTGGATCAGATATGATGCCAGCCTGGACCTTCTCGCCTGAGTACTCCTGGCAAGACTAGAGGTGAAATTTGAGATGATGCCTGCAGAGAAGAGAAAGGGGTCTGCTTGCTAAAGACCATATTGGAGGGAGATGTAAACAATACAGCTAAAGAGACTAGTGCATTGTGGCTTTAGTACCTTGTAGCACTGGGAAACTCCACTGAAACTGCACAAATGTAGTGCTAAAGTAGAATAATTTTCTCTATTTGGCTTCTCAGGGCTTAAAAACTGGAGGATTTTTTTCTGATTTGAGTTTAGTTAGTCCCAATAGTTTAGCACAGCAGTGGCAGTGCAGCTTTGCTGGTGAGTTCTTCAAACAGGTAGGGAGTTTTCTCTCACCAGAGGATGAGTATAAGCATCACACTGCTCTGGACTGATTTCACTGATGTCATCTCAAACAACTGCAGAGAAGATCCTTCTGTCATAAGATACCATGAGGTGCTCTAAATCTACCACAAATAATTCAAATAAAATATTTCAGAGGGGCTTTATATTCTTATTTTTGAACACTAGTCCTATAAACAGGTTATTCATGTTAACAGGATACAGCCTAACAGTTTTGCTTAGCTTGAAAGCAGCCTCCCACCATATTTCCCTACCACTTTATCTGGGCATCATCAGTCTCATTGGTCTAGAGAGGTCTTGGGTGGAGAGTAGAAGTGTGGCCATGTGGCCATGACAAGTCTCTTAATTATGAGTAAAATGCCTTTGCTATGAATAGCAATCCTGTAATGTTGTGATCTTATTACAAGATAATAGGTGCTTGACTGATTTTTAAAGCTATTTAAGTTACTTGACTTCTGTGATGTCCCCTTCCTAGTCATTTTAAGCCTCCATTTCCAGCTTCAGTCATAAGAAATTTTGTAAGTCAAATATTAACCACCTTGCACCTTTCAGATATGTA
Organism: Strix uralensis; assembly: GCF_047716275.1. NCBI lineage: Eukaryota > Metazoa > Chordata > Aves > Strigiformes > Strigidae > Strix > Strix uralensis. The sequence goes on from NC_133972.1 coordinate 165,188,880, forward strand.
TAACTTGGTATATGTATGCATGGTGGAGAAAGAGGCAGAGTGATAAAGTTATCTGAGATACTCTAAATTAAATGGTAATATTTGAGGGTTTAAAATGTTAGATAAATTTAAAGTAAAGATGAATTGCTGGAGAAAGAGCAGGTAAGGACACCAGAGATATATTATAAATTCAGTTCTTCATAAAGTCATAATTTTAATATGTGTCTGCATTTAATATGTCATTCATTTAAAATTTAGGGATTTTCTATGATAAAAAATAGAAATGAAAATAAAATTTAATGCAGGGTCCTGTTCTTCATTAAGGCAAAAATCACAGCATTCACAATGAGGGACATTACACACTCATTGTTTTTGAAAGGTTTGCAGTAGCTAATTAAGAAAGTAAGTTATACTTTCTATTTTCATTGCCCAGATATGATGAAAGCAGAATTACCTGCTGTGTCCTTACCATAAAATCAAGGCAAAAGGGAAGACAGTGTTTTTGAAGTGGTTATTATCAAAGTACAGCACTGGGTGTCAACCTTTTTGAAACATATAGATATCAAATCAAAATATTGACCCAAAATTTCAAACAAATAGTGGAAAGTGATGGTATTGCTGGAATGAAATGGACTTAAAAAAAACCAACAAAAAACCCCCAACAAACTGAGAACCTCATGTTTGTTGTTTATTCATGATTACAGTGTGTTGAAAACAAAAGTGGACGACATTTTATAGCTATCATTCTTCGTTGGTTGATATAACTACATATCTTAAGCACAAGCAGCTACTACATTTCATTAAAAATAGTTTAATTATTTGATCATTAACTGGTAAACTAAGACTGTTTTTACAACACATTATTTTGTCTGTGTTCCCTTCTGTAGCTTGCTTCTCTGATATTTGTCTTTCTGTGGTACAGTTTTTCTGGTACTCATCAACAGTGGAGTCTTATTTAGCTAAGCCAAGCTCTGAAATGTTTTAGATCTTCACCAAAATTCTAATTTTGTAATGAAAATTGGGAAACACAGATGTTCCCTCAGTTTCACAGAGTGCTGGGATTTCCAAATGGTGTCACACAGATAATACCGTACAGTTAAGTGCATAAACATCATTAGCAATGACTGCTGGAGTAATTCTCCTTTGTATCTGCAGTACTGTTCACTTTGTTAATAGAGTAATTAGAGTTAGAAAATGCATCGTAATTGAAAATGTTAATATGTACTTGTTAACAACCCCAGGTGCTTAAAGATAAAATAAAAAAATAAAAAAATCAGATCCTCAATGAATTAGTCAGTTTTGAAGATATGACTGAAACTCTTAACTTTCTGAAATAATTCTGAAAATATTACTCAAAAGTCTTGTTGAGAGTACATGCTGATGGGGGAGGAAGAATGAAAAAAGATGCAGGAGCTTAATTGTATAGAGTTTGTGAAACATGGAAACTGGAAATTTGGCCAGGCTCCTTAAAGTCTTTTCCATCATACAAGTGCATTTTGCCCTCTTCCTTCCTGTTGCAGTAAGTGAATGATTTGCAATTAGTGTAAAAGCTGAACTTGCACCTGAGAGTATTTTCTGTGGACAATGAACCAATGGTGTTAATTCAGATTTACAGAGATCATACATGGCACACAGACATTTCTACAGAGCAAAATGGCTTTCACTGTCAAACTGGAAAACCTCACAGCCGTACTGAAATAGCGCAAGGAGTCCTTAAACCCTGAAAACCACACAACAGGAAGAGTCTGCTGGAAAATAACAACATCTGTAAAACAAACTATCACATCTAACTGTCCAAATTTCAGCTCACAGTGGCACAAACAACAAAAAAGAGTTTTTCTCCCCTAGTGGGATTTTGATTGTTTCACCTTCTATTTCCATCGCGCTCTACAAAAAAGTATGATGGTAAATGAATGAATAAAACTGCTTTCACTGAAAAAATTTCAGCTTATCTATATGAAATTCACCAGGAAGTACATAACCATATCTTGCTTTTCATCACAAGAGAGAAGCTGATATGGTAGAAACTTTATATTCATATTTCAGAAAATCTGCAAATACTCATTAGGGGATTTTTGAAAATCTCTGAAATGCAAACAGATCCTTACTTATAAGTATTATTGCTATCTTGTACAACTCCACATGTCTGATAGTACCTCTTGCTTGTCTCCAAAATGTAGATTATAAAATATTTGGCTCGCAACTGGACAGCTTTCCATGGCTGGCTCTTTTAGGCAACACTGAATAATGATAGCAATAGCATTTGTAGTTGTTAGAATGATGGATGATTAGAGATGACAAATCTAAGAGATATTGAGAAATTGGCAAGGTCATTTTGAGAGTGCAGAAACTTGATTTTTTAGTTTTAACAGTGCACAGTAATGAACAGAAGTGTATCTGAAGCATTTATATAACCTTTATAAAAAATTGAAGTCTTATTCTGCAATTACTTATGGAAGAACATGCCATTCCTTGTTTCATTTTGTAACTCATGTTGGTTTTTCTTACTTTAATTTTACTGGTCTTCAGATTTAAACAAAGTAAGGACAAAACCAGACCCTATGGGACCTATCTGGCAAGCTGTCATATTTCATATGACGTGTCATACCTATGACATGTCAATCAATATAATTATCTATTTTAATTATTTATTATTTTTAGTTCAAGAAGTGGAAGCTTTGAGGAGTGGAAACTAACCTTGAGAGATTTCAATTATGTCACCCATTACTATAAAAAGTAACAGTACCACCACTGAAAGCCACAAAAAACATGACCCTGCTGTAAGAAACCTTAAGTTTAGTCAGTTTATGAGAAGTGAAACAAATCAAAGTGGAATAGAATTTGGAATTCCTGAAATTAATATCTGGGAGAATTACACTAATAACTGCTCTTCTACTTTCTCTGCACATTTTTAGTGCCTCATCCATATTGCTAGAATTTTTCAGAAGCCATATCACAACTATTGGCCTATATCTACTTTTTCCTTCTTTCCCCCCCCCTTCATTTATCAGAACTATTTTCTAGAGAGTCATAGAAAGAATTTATTAACCCTCACCAGGATCTAATCTTACTTTTTAAAATGTGATATGCATTAACAGGTAATATGATTTTTACATTCATGTCAACTACATATTCCCTGCATCATGAAATATATGTCTTCAAGATAGAAAAATGTTAACAGTCACCAAATTACTGCCTGTGGATACTGATCAAGTGAACATGAACAAGCTGATCAAGAAAAGCAGTCACCTAAAATGTGACATTGCCAGTCTTCTTAAAGAAGATATCTTTAGAAATTGCTTAAATGAACCACTGCTTCAGAAGCAAAGGGAAAGAATAGAAGACTGAGGGAAACAGGCTCTTCATTCCTCAAGACATTCCAGTATTGGAATATTTTGTCATTGTTGATGTCCCAAATACAAATGAAAAGCTGAAAAGTATGTTACATATATTATATATATATATATATTTATAAATGTGCATAATAGCACAGTTTCAAAGTTCCAACAACATTAATTAGAAATATTTCAAAATGCTTTGTTCCTAAATTTTAGGGTAGTTTATCATTAAATTGAGTTTTAGAAGAGATCTTTCATTTGGTGTCCTGATGTTTGTATTTTTCTCTTGTGGGCATTTTCCTTGGCCTGAATATAATTTTCCTTATGCATTTCCAGTCATAAGGTGCCTATGACAGACTACTTTGGTTATAGGTGAGTCTCAGCTGCAATGAGGTAACTCTCCAGGAAGTTCTGCCTTTAGGCGACAGCACAGCCCTGAAACCTTGCAAGGCACTGGGCCAAGACAAAATGTACAGTTCAACATTGACTGATTAAAACCAAATATTTCAGATCCAACCCCTACTTCCCCTCTCACAAAAAAAAAATCTGTTTTTTTTTCAACCCACCTAAATGGAAAAAATCTGTCTTCATTTTCCTAATAAGAAATAAAAAATTAATTTCTCAAAAAAACATTTGTCTCAGTAAAATTTCATTTTCCATGAGAGAATAAAGTAATTCTAATGGAAAATCCTCAGAATCATCTGGAACAATGGAATCTTTTTTTCATGTTTTATAAAGATTTTTACAATGAACTCTACAAAACAATGATCAAAGTAAAGCTTACAAAATATTAGTTTGTAAAAGATTAGACAAGAAGGAAAATGAAAAAAAGATAACTCACAAAAACCCAAAAGCCATAAAAATGTGATCCTACAGTTAAAATGAGAACAGAGCATCCTAGATAGCATCCCTCAAAACCTCTTCAGTCAGCAATGGCTGGAGAGATGTTCTGGCATAGATAACTTGCATTACTCAGCACAGTCATGCATTCATACTGAGTCATTAGTCAGTAAAGTCTAGAATATGACATCTCCCTAGATCTCTGTATAAAAGCATGGCTTTAAGAAGTAAATTAAATAAGATTGAGAAGGAATATATGTATCTACACAACAGGTCAAAATGAACGGCTAAATTCATTTGATAATGAAATAACAGTGTAACACACACACACACACATATATATATATATGTCCAGGTTGTATTTTGATCTTAATGTAAGTTCTTAAACAGCAGGTGAACCTTTTGATATTTCAGTGGGAATGCAAAATATGTATATCATGCTACATCTCATTTCTGTTTCCTTGGTACAAAGTAATAAGCAGCAATTTTTTTTTTTTTTTATTCAATGCCTCTTATTCTGGATTGGAAAAGATGATGTATCTCAGAGCATCCATACCTGCTCGGATCAAAAGTTCACCTAACCCAGTATGTTATTGCTCACAGTGGCCAAAAGGAGATTTTTAGAGAAGAGTTTAAGAACAGAGAAAGCATATAGTGATATTTCCCTGCAGTGGTCTCCCAGCTCCAAAAATTCATCTGTGAACCAGAGATGATTTATTTTATCTGCCTAGATAGAGTTCACTTCCATGACCTTGCTTAGTTTTCACTTGAGTGATACAAGTTTTAGTATCCACAACACTCTGAAACATGAAGCTTCCCAGGTTAACCCCTTTTGTGTAAAGAACCATTTTTAAACACCTGCCAGTTGTTGTTTCATTTGATGGTCTCTTCTTCTTGTATGGGAAAGGACAATGAACAGCCATTGTCTATTCATCCTCTTTCCCAGAGAAAATCTTGAAGAGATCATATCAGATCGATACACACCAACAAAATAACACCATGAAACTCCCTTAACCTGAACAAATCAGGTGATACCACATTGGAGTCAGCAAGGCTACAAAAGCCTGTTCCTGTCCAATTATCAATTCCAGTTAATATAAAAATAAGATTGTTTCTCCAATACCTGTCGCTGATTTTCTGTCTCTAGTCTCAGTCTGGCTTCTACACATCTTCTGGTCTCCAGGAAGGCTTGACGTTGTGCTCTGTCTGATAGGTAGCTAATGAAGATTCCTGCAGTGTTCATACACATAAATAACACTGCCTGAGCTGCTATCTGCAACGAACAACAAATAGGATTTGATCAAACAGGAGAAGCAAAAATATCTGTTCAAAAAGAGAAAAGGAGAGAGAGATAAATAGTGCTCTGTAGTCATGTAGGCTGTAAAAATAAAGGTTTGGAAAGTTTGCATAAAGAATCTCTTGGATCTTAATTAGAGGCATCAAACGTGTAAAGTTCTCTCTGCCTTGAGGAAGAAATATGCAGTATTTGGGGGCATTAAACTCTAGTTGAACCACAAATGATGTTTCCAAGAACTGACTCACAGGGCTTTAGTCAGGAATGATTACAAACATAATTAACAATTTGTTTTTGCACTGCCTCTTCTGTAAAACAACTTTGTGATTTGTTCCATGGCTTAGTTTGAGAAGAAAGCCATATTAAGGAGAACAACGAGTGCCAGTTATTTAAGAATTAATACCAGCGATAACAGTTATTCTGTTATTATTGAACAAATTAAATAAATTCATTTTCAGCTGCTGCCAAAGCACAAGCTTGCACAATCTGAATCCTGAACCATTCAACAGGGGAAGCTGAAAGGATAACCAAATCTTTGCATAGCCTGTGCCTGTGTACACAGACCTTTTCTTCACTGAGCCCTACGTAAGAGCTGCACTCTTTCTCCTTGTAGAAGGTGCGTCACAGCTTCTTCTTTGCAATATGAACTTAAAAGAGCCAAATGGGAGTGGATCCTTGGACAGTGTACATTTCAGTGGTGTATTTGTCTTTCATTGATACCTCTTTGTGCTCTGTATATTTGAAAGACAGGACACATCAGCACCATTGAACTGAGGATTGTTTGGGGAACTGAATAAGAAACTTGTAATATTGCATACACTAGAGACAGAACAGAGACCTGCAGTTTCAGCAGCTTTATCCAATACCTCAACCCTGTTATAGGTTGCAAATTCATGTGAACTCCTCAGTTTCCACTTCCTCCTGCCTTTTTTTTGACTTGTGAGAGGGTCAAGAGTGAAAAATATGTCCAGAAATCATTAATATTCCTCAAATGCAGCATGTAGAGCCAAACCGCTCTATCTGCTACCTTAGATAAAGAAGTCATTGGGGCACAGCAAACCAGCTGAAAGTCTGCAAACTTGCAGGTCCCCATCTTCCTGCCAAGGTCCAGTCACAGCCGCTGTGCTGATGAGGTCCCCCTGAGTGCACCCTGACTTATGGGATCACCTCTCTTTCCCAGTGGCAGACCAGCCATGGAGCGGGAGGGTCTACGTTACCCTGCGGCCACATCACCCGCCTGGCAAAACCACCCAGACTCTGACAGCTATGGACTGTAATGCTATGGGTGATACCTACAGGATCATAACATCAGAATAGTCACGTCAGGACAGATCAAGTGTTCATCATTCAGGATCCTGTCTCTAATAGAAGACAGCAGAGAGTGCCCAGGTAGGAGTACAAGGATTACAGAGTAGCTACGAGTACATAAATAAAATGAACATTCAGTGATGCTTTGTCAAAATAGTCTTGAACACTCCACCAATATGTTGTTACAGAACATTGTGGGTTAGGGGTTGCATTTTTGTAGTATTATCTGATAATCAGTCTCCCTAAAATCAAAGTGTTGCTTGTCCTTATGAAAGAGAGAAAACATTTAACAAAACTCCCTAATTTCATTGTAACGCTGTGCCTCAGATCTGTAGGTCTCGCTCCTCAAATTCATGAAAGCGAGATCTGATATCAAACCAAATGCATCCGGCAGAAACTTCAGCTTTATATATTCCCGTATTTCTGAATCTGGAGTATTGTTCTACAATAGTACAGGGAATTCATTTACAATTTATATGCCATGATTAAATAAGGATGCATATCCTGGCTCCAGATGAAGTTTTGTTTAACCTTTGCCAGTAACAGACGTCTAGGCAAAGCTTGTGAGAAATAGGGCATGGTTAGCAAGATCCTTGCATCTTCCTGGCTTCCAGGATCCTGTGGTTTACAGCACCTCTGATCTGGAGATGGCATACTCTATCTGTCTGCTTAACTGTTTCTGATACCTTTCTGCAGTTAATTGTGCCTTTGGTCCCTATGTCTTTCAATGTCAAAGATTTCTACAATTTAATTAGGCACTTTGTGATAAAAATGCTTCCTTTTGTTTGCTTTAATTCACAGCCTTATCACTTCTTTGAGTGCTGCATCGTGGTTATAATATGAGAAACAGTGACTAATCATTCTCCATTCATCTTCCTCTCACCATTCTTGATTTTACAGGCTTACAGAATTACCCCTTACTTTTATTTTTTTAAAGGGAGGAATCTGACACTATTTAGTCTCACAGCATTTGTCACTATTCCACCTCTGTGCTTACTGCTTGTTCCCAGTTATTTACCTTACCCTGTTTTACTGGAGACAGGTTGCCTTGGACCAGCCACCTTCCTCCAGACGCTTTCTGCCTTTGCTCCAAGATAAAACAGAATGTAGTAATTCAGCCCATGAGATAAGTCCTTTGTGGTGCAGGCTACTAAAAGGCGTATGATGAGCTGACATGAGATAAGACCAGTTCAAAATTACATTGTTCAGCAGGACAACTGAAATCAGCTGTGGGTGGCTGGAGGAGTCAACGTTTCATACCTTTTTGACTGACTTGAAGATAATCAGTGCTCACACACTAGGAAAGCTAGACTATCTGGTGAAAAAAAGAAAAGCCTTTCACAACATTTACAATGTGCATTTCAAAAATGAAAGCACTGGCAGGGTGCTCTCGTTTCCTTGCAAATTCAATTGCAAGTTCCTCATGAGCCCGGTTCAGTCACCCATCTCTGCTAATTCTCAGGACTAGTGCCACTCACTTCAGCAGATCTCCTTAGAGAAAATGCAGTAGAATTTGGCCTTCAATTAGATTTCATGAGCACATAATTTGATTTGGACAAAGGGAATTATGGAAAACATGTTACAGGTAAAACAACAGCTTACTCAGAGGAAAAAGCTGCTTTTCTTACATATAATAGTCTGATTGAAACCAATCTAAGGAGTAAAGCACTATGCCTTGCAAGGATACTAATCTGTTGCTCTTGTTAATAAAAGAATAAAAAAGATACATAAGACTTGAGTCTCTCATTGCCACTCTTTTTTCCTACAGCTTACTGTGGCCAATTCCAGAAGTCTTGCAGGATTTTCTACTGCCTATCAGGGCTACAAGCCAGGGCAGAGTCTGACTTTATAAGACATACACAATTCCATATCTTTTTGACTGACCTAAAGATAACCAATGCTCACACAGCAGGAAAGCTGAGGTATAATGTGAGAAAAAGAAAATATTTTTACAACACTTATAAGCTCTTTAGTCTATTTGTACCTTGCACAGCACTCAAATAAACTACTGTAGCAGAGACAGCAAGTGATCTTAAAAAGCTGTGAGTGATACTTTTTGATGTTAAATAGAGCTCTGGGGAGGTCTGCTTCTTGAATATTTAAAAAATATAAACAAGAAGGTACCCATCCCCATGTTGCTTGAGAATATCTGTGTAACAAGATCAGCACTGTCCCTGCTGAAATTGAAGTTGCACATAATCACATGATAGGATGAACAGAGCTAAAGAAAGTTACTTGACAAGATCATGCAGGTAGTTGGAAGCAGAAGTTAAAAGTTTTACTCCAAAACCCTGCTTCCCATATTTCTCATGGGAGGTGATTAAGAGTTTAGTTCACAGAGAAATCTCTTGTCAAATAAATTTACATTTATAAAGTGTCCTTCATACAGGAACCTCAGAGCCCTTTGCAAAATTAATACAAAAACTAGCCAAAAACAAAGGCAATGAAAGGAGAGGATGCAGGTCAGACAAGAAAGCTAAGTTTAAATTTGACAGTACACATTGATTCAAATAATTTCATTTTCATCTGTCACTCATTATATAAAAAGGACATTGCCAAGACAGCTGAAACCAAGATAATATTCTGAGTGGATTTGGGAACCACCAGATCTCAGACAAAGAAACAATTAAAAGGCACTGGACACAGGTGGTCAGGAAGGAGTATCAATTAAAGTAGGTATAGTGCAGTAATGTAAGAGGACAGGAAAAGGAAAAATCATTGAAAGGATGGTAAAGTAGCTCATAAGTCTGGTTTGAAGTAGTAGGTGAATCAGCCACAATTGAATTGAATGTAGTTCAGGAAGTCAGAAGGGTACAGGTGAGCCAAGAGCTGGGCTAAGCATAACAACAATTTGTAGACATTTCTGCTGTTAGGAGCACCTAATTGAGTTTGCCTTGATTTGGAGTTTCCACAGAATCTTGTGATTTTATGAGCAACTGGGAGTGAGTTAAAAAAAAGGGTTTAAAAATGACAGAAGTTTTGAAACTTCAAAAATCACAACTGAAGTGTGTTTTAATTTTGCCATGAATTTCCTCTTTAAAAAGGTGCAATTGTCCATGAGGGAATATAAAGCTATAAAACCAGTGCTTTCTAAGACTTGCCATTGAGAGATATTTATGGAGTGTATAGTGATTGACTGAGTTCAGCACTTCCAAAGAGCCCATAACCTGAGGGAAACTTAGGAGCATTCAACAGACTCAACAGATTGGAAATATGTTGATTGATAGCTAGCTCTAAAAGATGATAATTGCCACAGACAATCTTCATCATGAATAGTTGAACCAACGGTAGCATACATTTACATGGAAAACACAGTGGAAGTGAAGCTGAAAAAGTTTAGAAACAATTCTGAAATCCAGAAGGACACTGAACTTGTGTGTTACTACCTCAAGTGCAGAAAGAAATCCTAGTGTGCTCTGCAGAAATAAACTTATTATTAATCTCTTCAGCAGGTAATTTTGTTCTGCTGCATAGAAACAGAGCAGTCCTGGGGCTGATCTCACTAAAACACATCTGAAAAGTAAAGAAATGTTTTCACTGTAATCTCCAGTTGGATATTCTCAAGGCAGATCAGTCCTAAAGAGCAGAAATTTCATTAATTTCCTATGGGAAATTATTTAATTCTTTTCCTATTTTGTTTTATAATTTTTGGATTGGCTTCAACAACGGATTAGAGTAGTTTTTTTCTGTTTTGGGAAAACTGGGAAAGTAAAGCTGTTGTGCTTCTTTAAGAGTGTTTTCAGCATGTGCCACATAAAGAACTGGTTGCTATGGTAATTATTATTGGTTAATTAGATTTGGAGAAGCATTTTGATTCATCATTAGTTGTTTAACTAAAAATAGCAGCTCGTCACAAGGTTGTTTTTTGTAACTAAAATGTCACAGAAACCCCATTGCCCTCTCTCTCTTCTCCATCACCCTCTTGTTTAGGTTACTTCGAGGGAAAACAACTTATGCTCTTATAAGAACTGGTCACCAGGAATGAACTGAGGGTTGCATGATGAGTGTGGGATTTGAGATGAAAATGTTCTACTTTGTATAGAACAGGAACATCTGGCAGCACAGACTCTGCCACTCTCTCCCTGCTGGGCTGCAGCAAGCCTCTGTCTCCAGCTGAGACCATGATTTTATGAATCAAAGCTACTGGCAGCAAAACTAGTAAGTACCTGTATCTCTGTACTGCCTCTTGCCCACCTTGATCCCTCAGCACAGCTTCCCCTTTGTCGTGCCAGATCAATTATTTGTGGGACCATACTGTGCATTATATCAGGGAACCTGGCCAACTTAAAAAACAAACATTTGGCGTTGGCAGTGATTTTCCAATCTAGAGCAGTCGTCTGATTGAGTTCACAGCACAGCCTCCACAGGGAGAGGAAGCACGTGACCATTCATAGCTGGCAATGCTGCCAACTCATTAAACTGAAATCATTACTGCCTTATTGTTAAATCACCTTGTACGGAGCTTTTTTGTTCCCCAGGTTCACTCCTTCTGACTTCTCCTGGGCCTAACTGCTAAATGCCAATGGCCATGATAGAGTTTTTTTTTGTTTGTTTGTTTGAGGGTGCTTCTTCATCAACATTTATTGGAATCCAACCTGTCCCACAAAGGTGCCCAAAATGTTGCCATGACTTTCCAGAAAGCTCATCTGTCCCTGGTCCTCTATATTGTCCAATGTATAAATACAACAGCTGTTTATCTCCTACTCAGAGCTGGAGTGAGTGCTAAATCTTTTATCTGATCTACACATGCATAGTTTACTGAAAAACAGGAACATACCATACAGTTGAGAAGACAGGGATGTAGAAAGGTATATAAAGTATATTGTTTATTCCTGGTAAATTTAGTCAAGCACAGATGAGGATGATTAAGATCAGTGCTTTGCCGCAGGCACCCCTGATTTGCTAAATGTGAAAGGAGCCGTTTGTATCAGTGTCACCTCCCGATTTTGTGTTTAGAACCGAGTTTCGTGGTTCAGCTGTGCACAGCTCCCATGCAAACGTCGACCGATTCTTCAAAAACTCAGATCTTATTTATGCCTCTAGGAAAGCTGAGATCTTTTAAGAAGCTTGGTCTTGTTGCTTCTAGATAAGGCATTAGAGGACTTCTCTATGGATTTAGGGGACACAGTCTGGCCTTTAATGTGCATGAAGTCTGTAGCCTGCAAGGCAGGTTGCCCTACCAAAACACATGTTGTACCCCAAGGAATTATTAGATTAGCCTCAATGAGAGTAACTCGTCTCAGACATGGTTTTCTCCATCCTATTGCAGAATATCCTAACATGCCTATTGCTCCTGCCCTGCTGGTGATTTAGAAAACAAAGACCATTTTCCATCTGAACAATGGCACATTTGCATAAAATCAATTGTTCTAGTTCAAGACAGAATTCAGAAATATGTATCTTTAATATTCAGAACAAGAGTTTAATTTGCTCTCAGAAAAATAGCTTTTTCTTTCCTGTTCTTCCTCTCATTGAATCCATTAGAAATGCAGAAAATTGAATGTCTGATTAAGTTGTTCATAGGTAGCTCAAACCATATAAACCGGTAAGTCAGCTATCAACTTCGGCAAGACTTTTGCAACATGGTACGGTACAAGAGATCCTTCAGGAAAATCATATCATCATATCATATCATATCATTTCAGACACATAATGGCTGACATAACTTGAGTGATGCATGTAGGCAGTCAAGCAAATGCAGAATCCTGCTAGGGCCATTGAGCAGCCCCAAATGGGAAATAATTTTCAGCACATATCCTCTAGCTCCCCTTGAGTTTGTCTAAAATTTGGGATTCAGCATAATCTTAACTAAAAAAATAAAAAAATATTCTGGGACTTCGGATAACATTTTTTTGGTGCTCTTTATAGATGTTAAAGTGACTAGATATGTCTGGGACATATCTATGACAGGGTCATAGCCTGTGCATATAGGCGAATGGATGGAGATGGGTAAATGATCTGCAATTTTTAGTAAGCGTTTCCCACAGCTGCAGGTTACTCTGCTGAAGTCTCTGACCCCCATGTAGGAACTGATCCTGAACTACACACCAAAACCTGGTGATCATGTCTCCTGTGCACTGAGCAGCACAGCACTCTTTTGTCATAATTTTGCACACAGGATGCTATTACAGATACCTGAAATGTTCCTATTTAGAAAGAACAATCTTATCCTTTGACGTGAATAACCCTCTCTATTCAGTGTTTTCTGTGTGCTGCTTAGGTACCTTCTCCCTCTACTCTAAGACAGCTGCATTGCAGGGTAATTACAAGGAGGAATCTAAAGCCAAACCTTCCAGATGTCATCATTTTATTGTACAAAAACATCACCTCATTTGGTGTGTTTAAGTAAACATAAAAGGCTCAGACAGGAATCTGTTTTCTTCTCCAAATACACGTAACCTTGAAACCATAATACATATACTACAGAATTACTTTACATTACCTATGCTGTCTAACCAGGAGTAGACCCTGTAACAACCCACAAAAAAACAGCAAAAAGCAAGGCACTGCACAAATGCCTGCATAGCAGAGAACACACTGGAAGCAGTCCATGGCAGTCAGGGTAGGTTAGGAAACCATTGAAGAGAAGGTGTTCCCTGCTCACTGCTCAGAATGGAGTGTAAAGCAGCTGTGGAGTTTCCCTTTCTGCACTTCATGTTTCAGATTCATGAAGCTCAGTCTGATATTAAAATTTTCCCTACACTTTTTCTACGCGGAAGTTGATCTCCCTTACAAGTTGCACATTTACTGTTCAAAACAGATACCAAATAATTACATTCAATAGAAGCCACATTCCATTTAAAGACACTAGAGAAATAAATTACTACTAATAAAAGTTAGACCATCTAAACAAAGATTTATAAGAAATTAATCTAAAATGGGGAAGCACACTCACAGCATCCTAGATATTAAGACTAAAAATAATTCCTGGGGTTTTTTTGAAGCAACCCTTACAAAATGCTAATTTTTCCCCTCGCATTACATACATGCATAACTGAATTGTAAAAAACTGTCTCCCAATTCAGATGTACCAGTATTTGGGGACCAGGCATTAGACAACTTCAGTGACAAAAAATTCCATCTGATATGCAGTCTGGAAACGTCTGGAAATGTCTGAGAGCGTTCCTGAGTTTTAGGGTGAGGCTAGACACCCTAAAACTAGAACCTCTAAAGTGAAAGTAACTTTTGGAAATTTTCCTTAAATTATCTCAGTAGTTCTGCATACATCAATACAAGATAGCCAAGGTAGAAGAACTCCTGGTACTTCCCTTAATAGATTATACAACTGATGAGAGGTAATGGTAAAAAACCCAAACTCATCAGAGCTGCTTTGCAGCATCGGAAAGAGTTTAACTACATTTTAAGGAAAACAGAATTAAGTAGTCTGCATTTCTGCTAAATGAGTTTGGGGTGGTGTTCTGCACAGCTGTTTTTATTGCTCTAGATAATGGCTCTTATCTGAAGTAGGATGTCAAAACTGAGTGAGCAATGATTATGTTTGTAAGGCTGACAACCGTTCATCTTTTTTGACACACTGCATTGCTGTTTTCATCTGATCAAAGGTATGCATGTCCCAGCAATTACCTGCAGTATGTACTCCATGCTGCTTCCCAATGGAACTGGCAATCGTCAGGATTTGTGTACAGGTGACCCTGCTTCGGTGCATTCTGCAGAGTTATAACAACAGAGCGCACAAGAGAAGATTTCATTTTTCTTTGCAGCTGTGTTAGGCCCGGTCATGGGTGTTTTCCTATGAATTACAAAGCTATGGCCATAGGTGGAAGAAAGAAGCAAGACCTGGCAAATAATTTCTCTCCTTTGGTATTGTAATGGAAAAAGAAAATAATAGCAAAATGTAATGATCTTAAATTACTCTTGGACTCTCTATCAAGAAATAAAAACAGCGTTATGAAAGCCAATCCAGTCTGGGTGAGAGTGAGACTAATATCTATTAAAAAGTAAATTGGTTTAACTGAAACAGTACTGAAAATACAGGTAATGAAAAATAGATGAGGGATATCATAGTGTTGAGTGTCCTTTTCCAAACAAACCTTGTCCTTCAAAGACTGCTTCTACTCTGATGGGAAGCTCTACTGATCAGCTGTTTCTGTTAATCAGTTACACTTGCTGGCAAACAAACCACCCCCCACAGCTGTTCTTTTTTTAAATTATTAACCCCAAAAAAGTCAAAACCGTGCTGGAAACAAAGGCTCTTTACACTTTATTATCAGCATTTTTAACTAAAGGCCAACAGCAAGACTAAATTTGTCCCACAGTTGCACCTGTAAGTCTGCCATTTTGCCCAAGTGTCATTAGAGATGGAGTTTTCCCATTGAACCTACAACTGATTGATGTGTGAGATGACAGGATTAGACTTATAGTTCCCAGATCAGGCTATAGATTTGCTAGCCCAGAAATAATAAGGTAAATATCTCCTCTCTCCAATTTTCCTATTATGGTTGTTTTGCTTTCATTTTAAATTATTTTTCGAAAAATGACCTGAAAACCTCAATGAAAGCAATTTGATATTCCCTGTGTTTATTTTTTACCTCAGTATCTCCTTTTGTTGTTGACTGTGATGATCTCCAGAAAACCAAGAAAAGGCAGAACTCAGTAATGCTATTTTTAGAGTACTTTCCTAGCAAAACATTTAAAAAAAAATCAACAAAACCCAAGAACACCTACTTTCTCAGCTATCACTGATGTTAACATTAGGCTGTAAACATCACAGATCACAGCACCTGAGGCCTGCCTTTGTTTTGGAGAAATCTTGGGTAGCATAAAGATAGTGGACTGTAGTCTGACTTCAGTGTATGCAGAATTTCAGGCATCCTTAACCACACTGGGAACCGCTGCTGATATAACCTTGGGAGACCATGGAAAATTGAGAGCTTGTGAAGATATGGATGAACCTGCAAGGAAAACTTCATAATGGTTGGGATGGGGTGATAGGGACCAGGAGCCTTTGTCCTCCAGAGCTGAACTGTACACAGCTTAGGCACAGAGGAAGACATGAATATCTCAATGATAAATGGGAATTTTATTGATAACTCTCTAATGTTACCCAATATTCTAGTTAAGTCTGTTTTATCTCAAATTTTTTAACTCTCAATTAGAAACTATCTTGGAGAGAAAATAAGGGACACGGGAGCAAATGGAAATGTACCAGACAAAAGCCATGAGAGGTTACAGCATTCCAGACCAGCTGGATTAAAACTTTATCTCAGAGAGTTAGGCGAGGACAAACATTTTCCTTTGTGAAACCTGTGGGTGTTGTTTTGCTATTAGTCATGGTGAATGCTTCAGTGTGGTGAGCTAGAAGAAGTCAGACTGACATCAAAAGTACAGAGAGTGCTGTGGGAAAAAGTTGATTCAATCCTTTGGCTGGCAGAATACGCCACAGACAAATAATGAAGGATTAGGTTTCTTCTGCCTCTTTGCTAGCAGAGAAGACATATAGTGCAGGATTCATTCTGCAGTGACACTGTTGTGACCTAGGACTAATTCCTTTGAAGACAGTGGCTTATTCTGGTATAAAACAAGGATGGGATTAACATCAGACCCTGATATTTACTGTGGGCCAAATTCTCCTTGCCTAACAATATAAGCCATGCCTTTGTTTTCAGTGCTTGTGTAAGCATGAGAAATAGAAACTGGACTGCTCATAGAATATTAAATAAATGATACAAGACAAAACAACTGCTGTTTCAGATGTTGAATAATGAATCCTGTTGATACCAGCGAGAGCTGCTGGAGACTATTAAAACTTGATGGACATAAACTCAAAAGAGAAGCCCCAGATGGTTTACATCAGGATAGCTGTGTATAAGTGCATACAGGGTTTGATCCAATGCACAGCCATGAATGCTCTCCATCTTTTTGCAGTTCAGGTTGTTTGAAGGCACCTACTCAAGAGCAAGGTCAGTCTTAACCTGCTCACACAGAAGCTCATTGGCTTCAAAGAGAAATCTGCTTGGGCAAAGTAGTGTTTGGTCTTAGTGAGTATTTAGCTCATGTATCTACTATTTAGATCAATGTAGCAGCAGTCATGATACATAAACATTGTTCTTTTAGGAGCACTCAGCAGATGAGTGCTTGAGATGAAATTACATGTGGCCTTGGACATGCTGGGATATGAATACCAAAGTTGACAATGCTGTGTTTCATGGCACAAAAACCATGACAGAATTTAAGTCAAGGATTATCTGACAACGTGGGTTTCTTACTGGAATTTCAGGCAGTGGAGAGAACATTACTTCTGAGCCTTAAAAAAGAAAACCAGAGACCACCAGATTTATAAACTGATCTTCCCAATTGGTTGATGTTTTTTGGAAGCCAGACAGAGCTAATAGTTAAATCTATGAAAGGGCTCAAGGAGAAAGGACACAGTTAATGACAGGATGAGACATTTTCTAGCATTTAATGCTTGATCCAAAGCCTGTTCTGTTTGATGGAGATATGCCTTCTGGCTCTGATGGCTTTTTAAGTAGTTTCCTCCAACAATCTTGGTTTGTTAGCTATCAGAATACAAGTGAAATGAAGCGTTTCAGATATCCTAGGGAATTGCTTATGTCTCCTTCTTGATAACAATTTGAATTTTTTTTTTCCCTAGAATGATGAAATCAGTTCTTAAAGTGTAATTTTTGCCATCCATTGCAGTGGCCAGATGCATCCTTTCCAAGGTATGTACAAATGCAAAAAAAATAGAATTTCTGTTCTTAAAGGAAAATAAGGCCCCAGCCAGGTCCCACTGGTTAAGTTCTTTTTTATTTGGTTAGATCGTGTGGTGCTGAAAGCAATTAAAGCCATGTCTATAGACAGCACTACAAACATACCAGCTGTCAATATTAAGATGACATCTGATGGCTGACACTGTACAGTAACCACGTGTGTAACATATTAAATTCTGGGTAAAAACAAGAACAAGCTCAAATGACTTCTTTATGTTGTCCTCCTCATGAACATCCACATCCATTTGATAAAGTCAGCTTGATTAATCATTAAGTGAGCATAAAGCTAACATATCCTTGTAATAAACACACAATGTACCTGTATCATAAATAACTTTTATCTCTCATTCTGGCCTTCTTTCTTGCCTTCTGACATGTTCCTATGTACAGTTTCCGCAAAGAGTTCACAAAAAAGAGAAAACCTCTAAGTCATGCCATTTTTTTTAAGGAGAAAAATATTAACAAGCAAAGTAGAACTAGTCAGACTAAATACCTCACAATATGATATTTTAAAAAAGAACAAATCTGGGGACAATGTCTGGAGACAGGCAAGACAAATCTGGAGAATGAAAAAGGTTTTATGAAGGGCTATTTTAAAAATTTCTTTCAAGAAAACAAAAAAGTAAATGTGTGTGTGTGTGTGTGTGTGTGTGTGTGTGTCTTAAAATTTTCAGTTCTTGGCAGATTATATAAAAATACCCAAACCTCACATTTTTTTTCTCTTTCTCTAGTTAGTAGCAAAGAGGTGGAACTATTGCATTTTGGAGCAACTCAGCCTTTTAGGCATGTAAATGTCTTAGATTGGTACAACTCTGGTGGCACCCAGAAGGGAAAATGTGGCTACCTAGAGATATTTAAGATTTAGAAGACACCTATAGCATGTGGACAGCATATGGTAGCTCTTAGTTTCCAGTTTCCACTGAGTTCAACTGGAAACTGCAATAGAAGAGTCATTGCCATGCAGAGCTGTAAAATCTCTCCTCTGGGACATGAGGGCTCCTGCTGAGCTCTGTATTCAATAAAAACTCTTTGCTGGATCACAAGGGCAGACATTGCTGATCTGCAGGACTTGCAATTATGAGCAGTGGTAGCTCAAGAACCTGTCCAGTCCAGGGCTTGCAGGAACACAGCAGTATGACTGAATTTGGATAGAATCATCCAGAAACTCCTGGAAAAAATGTATCCTAATCCATAAACTGTCAATGTGCGTCTCTTCAAAATGATTATAATGATAAAAAAGCCCAGGATGACCTAGCTCTACCTACCACCTTACTTTCACTAAGAAGAACAAGAGCACCTGTACTTCACACGTGTGTTTTATAACACCCTCTACTCTGAACAGAAAACTCAGCATGAATTTGCAAAGTATTCGTCTTTCAAAGACATTCTTGTATCCGACAGGAGTAGAAATGGTTGTCTAAAAATCTTCCATTAAAGGTTTCTGTATAGTTGCTGTGAACTGCTGATACTGATTTTGTAGTCTGGAAATAAAAGTATTTTGCTGAAAGACTGAATTGCCCTTCACAACATGAAAAATGTGATTAAGGTCAGAGTTTATTGCCCTTGAAGAGAACATTATCCACCATGTTCTCTGAATTACAGTTGTGTAACGCTAAGGCCTTTTTCTTTATTGGAGAAGAAAGGAATCATTTTGTGTCTGTTCAAAAGTAAAAGCCCAATTCCATGCTTTCCGGCAGGGTGGGCTGCTCAGCCCTAGGAAAGGTGCTGTGCTACTCCAGTAACAGAAAGCAGTCTCAGGTCTAATGGACTAATTGTGGGTGTTAAACATGGAGAAACTTTGCAAGAGACAAACTATCCCATGAGGCTTCCCAATGTGTAGGGTGGATATAGACACAAAGGAAGAGCTAGGACTCTTCCACCTCTTAACAGTGTTCCAGCCACTCAGCAAGCATGAACTAATCTCTGTATTTAATTATGGGCCTGTATGCCTATATTTCCATTATTTTCTTGTGTACTATATATCTAAGAATAGTTCTAAAGTCAACTGTAGTCCCAAAATTTTCAGACAATATCCATGTCTTTTAATGTACATAGGTACTTACATACTTTGCTTAGAGCAGGAACAACCAGGAAAATTCTTATTCTTTGTAATTAAGTGGCATACACACCACAAATGTATATAATGAACAGAATCTACAATAATTATGATCCTCTGAGTATATTTATATATTTATTTTATATCTAAATAAAACAGATCAGACCAGGTTTACCACATAAAAGGAGAAAGATTGAAGTTCAATTAAAATGAGCTAATGATGACCTGAAAAATATTTTTCATTGTGCAAAAACAGCCCTTCTTATTCAGCAGATTCACTCTTTGCTGTTTCTTTGCCTTCAAGAGGTCTTTATTGACAATACAGTCCTTTCACTAGTTGTTAGTTTCTTGGAAGAGACGATTAGATTCTGTAATTTTCTTGCACCATCAGCAATATTATTGGCTAATGGTTGATCCAATATATCTTTAGCAAACCACAGATATAAATGTGGCATTTCAGGCTACATAAATGAAGACAGTTCAGACTAATCCATCAGCCTCAGTGTAGCAATCATTAGAAATACAAAATAGTTTGCTTCTTTGGGAGCTGAAGTTTGCAAACACTTTGCATCATAGACAGAATTAGGAGCCAGTATCATTTAATTATAGAAAGTCGGGCATGAGAGGACCTTGACAGGTCATTTAACCCATGCTCCAGGTCCTGGATATTATCTAAATTACTCCTAAAAAAATGCCTCTTTAAACTGCTTAATCATACTTCAGGGTAAAGCCTCCCAAGCAAAATGAGGTTATTTAAGTTATTGTTATTAGGTTATTGTTACAAGGTTTCTCCTACTAACTAATGTAAATATTCCTTATAATAACTTAAGCCCATCATCTCTTGATAGCTATAGATGAAGCAAAGAACAATTAATTTCTTCCTCTCTGTAGCAACCCCTGCCACATTTGAAGGCTGCCACAGTCTCCCTTCAGCTTCCTTTGCTCTAGAGCAATCCTCTTCCTACAGAAGCAGTAAAAATGAGTAGTAGCCACTGCAACTGAAAACACTATGTTTAAAGATCATCAGTGTTTTATTGGAAGAAGGTTAATTTCTGACTTTTTAAAAGAAGGATAGTGTCAGTTGTTCAGAATATTGTCCTGGCAATGGTGGACTGCCTAAGGGTAAGCCTGCCTCTAGCTTGCTTTGACAGCTAAGACTGCTGAGAAAGCCATAGTGAGACAGGTTTATCAGATATCTCCTAAGACTTAGGTAGCAACCTGACCATCTGAAACTGAATGGTTGGTACTGATGGAGGAGCTCTTTTTGCTGGTGGAAAGAAAGGATATGTATTACTGATATTCAAACTCTCCCACCTGTAATATTGCAAATACCACAGAGACAAAACTGTTCCCCAAAAGAAGAACAGAGTGTGTGTGTGCCTGATGTTTGCTATATGCTTGTGCACTGGGACTGCCTGATGTCACCAGATGAGGGTGGGGAAAGCAAGGATATTGCTTTGAGCTTTGGACCATATGATGGTCACAAGCCTATAGAACAGCTCTCACAAAGAAGTCATGTGACAGATCAGGTGATGACATATGGTGGACTTGGTACTGTTAGGTTTACAGTTGGACTCGATCATCTTAAGGGTCTTTTCCAACCTAAATGACTCTATGACTCTATGATACAGGCCTGCAGTTAAGTCCCAGAGTATGACTCAAGACTGGAATGGACTGAAGTGAGTGCAGGAGGCATGGTACCTATATGAAACCAGGTCTCACACTGTGATCACAGAAGCTGTGGCCTACGCTAGCTGTGTGTTTTCTTCAGGCTGGATTTGGAGATGTTTGTTCTGCCCTCTAGATCCTCAGCAGATCTTCGGATCTGTCTACTTGAAACCTGTAATGCTATCACTGAATCACAGAATAAATGAGTTTGGAAGGGACTTCTGAAGATCTATAGTCAAACCTCCTTCCTCAGAGCAGGATCACATACAGCAAGTTGCTTGGGGTCTTGTACAGTCAGATTTTTAATATTCCCAAGGATGAAGACTCAACAATATCTCTAAGCAACCTGTTACAGTGTTGTCACCCTTATAGTAAAAAAGGTATTGTGAAGCTTACTGTGTTTCAGGGTGTGCCCATTGACTCTCATCCTGTCACTGGGCACCGCTGGGAAGAGCTTGACTCTGTCTTCTTTACTACCCCCAGTAACATATTTATAGATATTAATCAGATTACCCACACACACCCCCTGCCCCAAACCTCATCTTGTGCTGTCTGCACCGTGTAAGACTGCTTAACCCCATAGAGTTTGGTGGGAGTTAGTGGGACTTAAGGAGTCACGAGAGATGCTCTTATAACCACTTAAGTGATTTAAGGAGTCCCTTCGCTTGAGGAGTGTTGCAAATCTCCCTTGCTACTCCCTGTACTAGTCCCTAGATCACATTGAAAAATGAGCTCTAGGCCAGATGACTGTCTTGGGAATAATTGCTGTGACCACCTATCTTTCCATGTTTTGTAAACCAGTGGGCTCATACAAAGTCTGTGAGATATTTTATGTGTGTGTTTATGATTTTGACGTTTAATCCTTTCCTTATTTGTAGGATGTTCTAGCATTTTCTTTTTTGTCTGAGATTCCTTGAATTGTCATTATATGGTAAAGGCCACTAAGCTCTGACTAAGAACTTTGCAAGTTCTCTGCAAATCTGCAACTGCTGGATCCATATTGCTGTTAGCCAGAAGACAACAGTTTGATTTCCAGATTATAGTTTGAGTTTTTAATGATAGTAATTAGAAATAAGTCTCTTAATTAATGGTGTGTGTATTTTCCATTTTTAAATTGCACCTATAAACTCTCTTTAGAGATACACAAACTTTAGGAACATAGTAAATATTATTTTGACTTGCAAATGTAATTACTGAACCTGAAAGCAAGTTACAAAAAAAAAAAGAATAAAGCATGAAATTCCACAGCATTGCCTTTGCTGAGTATTTGTATCTAATACAAATATAGGTAAATCTATGAAGTTGTTTGAACCTTTAGAAATTTAAATATGGGAAATGATATGATTTTATTAGATATATTGGTTTCTTTTGGATTTTAAAAAATCAGCTATGTCGTTTAATTACAGAAGTCTTGTATTGCAGAGGAAAAGCAGAAGTGATCTCAAATACTCTTCCTTCTTGTATATAATCAAAAGAGTTCTTTAATAAATGACACTTGGATTTGTAAATTCAATAAGGAGGTTTTGTTCTGGTGCCATGGAAAGAAATCTGGCCAGCAAAAGCTTTGTTAGCTGCTTGAAGAGGAAAGAATAGCTAGCTTAACAATCTTTGTACTAAGTTTCAAGGCCTCAGGCCATCAGACAACTTAAACTTATACCCATCTTTCTGCATATGAGTGCTTTTCTTGACTTTCAATAATTGGCATAATGTTAAGATGTGTTCTTTGACACTCCTTCTTCAAAGTCACATTACCTCTGAGAGTCCTGTCTTTAAAGCTTTTAAATTGTATTGTTTTGATTGTTGATGGGATTTGGAGTAACTGAATGCTTACGTTAGATATTCTACTATGGAGGAATATCAAAGAAGAGTGGCTGCCATCAGATAATTACTTAACTATCCCCTAAGAATAAGTAGACACAAGTACATTTTTACAGAAAAGTGAGAAATCATTGGAAAAATTGTTTCTAAGCATGAAGAGCTATTAAGATTATAAGAAGATTATTGGAGGCCCTATCATCCTGTACCATCACACAGAAAATGGGAACACTTCATGTGTTCTTCTACCATTTCTTGTAGCCTCTCAGGTGACTAATGAAACTTAACAGGCAAAAACAATTACATTAGCAAAAATGAAATACATATAATAAATTCTTCTTCCCTTCCCATTATTGCCAACAAGCTGCTATTACTCTAGGTATTGAGAAGATCATGGAAATTATCATAGCATCAGTCAGAGTGGCATTCAGCTATATTCCGGAAATGTCAAAAAAATTTTTACAGTAAGGTCCTCGAGCAAGATTCATATGACTTAAGTTCTGCCTGAGTCTCACAGTACAATTTTCACTAGCTGCTCTCAAGGACCTTCAGATCTTGGAGGAATCTACTATAAATCTCTCTGTCCATTTTAGGGCATACTCTCCTTTAATGCTTCAAGTATACGCGATTTTATAGAACCACAGAATCATTTAGGTTGGAAAAGACCTTTAAGATCATCATGTCCAACTGTTAACCTAACACTGCCAGGTCTACCACTAAACCATGTCTTTAAGTGCCACGTCTACATAAAATACCTCATGGTGACTCAACCACCTTCCTGGGCAGCCTGTTCCAAGGCTTTATAACCCTTTCAGTGAAGAAAGTTTTCCTAACATCCAATCTAAACCTCCCCTGGCACAACTTCAGGTCATTTCCTCTTGTCCTATCACTTGTTACTTGGGAAAAGAGACCAACACCCACCTCACTACAGCCTCCTTTCAGGTGGTTGTAGAGAGCAATCAGGTCTCCCCTCAGCCTCCTTTTCTCCAGGCTAAACAACCCCAGTTCCTTCAACTGCTCCTCATAAGACTTGTGCTCTAAACCCTTCACCAGCTTTGTTGCCCTTCTCTGGACACACTCCAGCACCTCAATGTCTTTCTTGTAGTGAGGGGCCCAAAACTGAACACAGTATTTGAGGTGCGGCCTCACCACTGCCACGTAGAGGGAAATGATCTCTTCCCTAGTCCTGCTGGCCACACTATTTCTGATACAAGCCAGGATGTTATTGGTCATCTTGGCCACCTGGGCACACTGCTGGCTCATATTCAGCCAACTGTCAGCATACACCCCTAGGTTCTTTTCCTCCAGGCAGCTTTCCAGTCACTCTTCCCTAAGCCTGTAGCATTCCATGGGGTTGTTGTGACCCAAGTGCGGGACCTTAGCCCTTAGCCTTGTTGAACCTCATACAATTGGCCTCAGCCCATTGATCCAGTCTGTCCAGATCCCTCTGTAGAGCCACACTCCTGCCCAACTTGGTGTCATCTGCAAACTTACTGAGGGTGCACTCGATACCCTTGTCCAGATCGTTGATAAAGATATTATACAGAACTGTCCCCAGTGGACTTAGCACCTCGATCAGACAAACCAAGTATACACCTCTCACTCACCTTCATTGCAATTCATAGGAGTACGGGCAGGAAGGGAAGCTGCATCCCTCCAGTGCACTAAACAGCATCAAGGAAAGTCTTTGGAATGCAGTCATCTATGCTGCTAAACCGCCAGAATGGTTGCAGGCACTGTTCTGGGTCAACCAACCCTCCCTCCTCAATTCCCATGTGTAGTTTGACAGTCATCATAGACCTGCTTTTCCCACCTCACAGATTGGATGCAGGAAGCCTGTTTGGGAGGAGTTAATATAGCTACAGCCTTTGGGGAGAGGGAGGGACTGAATCCTGAAATGTGTCCTAACTTTTCTTAACTCTTTGGGCAGCACAGAGCTCAGCCTGAGACCTATAATCTTCAGAATATTTCACTCAGGAAGAAGGGAATTTCTTCTTGCTCAAGAACTGACAACATTTGCGCAAGCATCAGGGCATGATTTCTGGTCTTCCCTTATCTCTAGGTGAGGCAGTTTGCATCTATGGATCCCAATCCTAGGAAAGAGACCTATTAAGGCAACAAATTAACCCAGGTGGGAGTCTTCTCCAGTCCTCTCATTGAAACTGGTCCACTGTATGGATGTGAAAGCAAGAAGCATGGGGTAACAAGGAGGCCAGCAGAGGAGGCATCTGGCTCTGAAGCCCAGTGCTGCAAGCACAGCCTTGTGTAAACTATATGGCATCTACTTTAAAGTCCCCTCCACACAGATGGACTAATGTAAGGAGATCTTGGAGTCACTGATGATCAGGCTGAAGCAGAATAGAATAGAATAACATAGCATAGCATAGCATAGCATAGCGTAGCATAGCATAGCATAGCATAGCATAGCATAGCATAGCATAGCATAGCATAGAATAGAATAGAATAGAATAGAATAGAATAGAATAGAATAGAATAGAATAGAATAGAATAGAATAGAATAGAATAGGAGTATTTCAGTTAGAAGGGACCTACAATGATCATCTAGTCCAACTGCCTGACCAATTCAGGTCAGACCAAAAGTTAAAGCATGTTATTAAGGGCATTGTCCAAATGCCTCTCAAACAGTGACAGTCTTGGGGCATCAACCACCTCTCTAGGAAGCCTGTTCCAGTGTTTGACCACCCTTTCAGTAAAGAAATGCTTCCTAATGTCCAGTCTAAACCTTCCCTGGCTCAGCTTTGATCCATTGCCACATGTCGTGTCACTGGATCCCAGGGAGAAGAGCTCAGCACCTCCCTCTCCCCTTCCCCTCCTCAGGGGGCTGTAGAGAGCAATGAGGTCCCCCCTCAGCCTCCTTCTCTCCAAACTAGACAAACCCAGGGTCCTCAGCCACTGCTCACAGGACATGCCTTCCAGTCCTTAAGAGAATTATGTGGAACCAGAGCTTTTAAAAAAGAGTAAAATTATATGAAAACATTCCCAGTACATTCAATGTATACAGTATTTAACAAAAAATGTGTATGGCTGACAGAAGTCAACACAGTATTCCTTTTTTGATGCATCATGGAAAGTGATGGGCATGTTTTGTACAAAAATCTCAAAGCAATTGAATGTATTAGTCACATATTACAGCAACTGAGAAAGGCAAATTTTCAAATCAAATGAAGCACAGAAACATAAAGTGATGTGTGGGGGTCAGCACAGGCCAGTGATAAATTGAGTGATGAAATGGGAGTGATCCTCATTCCCAGTCCCTAGTTGAAATCTGTGGTGAATAACACTCCTTATTCTAAAAGAATATGCATGTCTGGCACATTAAATTAGATCTACACTGAGCACATGTGGGATGATTTCTGTGTCAATTATAACCATATCCATTATGCTTATGAATATTATCAATACTAATAAGCATTAGAGATAATTTCATATGTGGCAGAGAATCATAGGATAAAAGAATGTGTATATCTGCATCTTATACAGTTATTTGAGTAGCTGGAGGAAGATCCAAGTAATTTCTTTACCTAAGATCCTTACTTCACAGTTATAAAACACCTAGTACACAGTCTAATATCATGTAGTTCTTTTGTGCTGATTGATTTTCCTGGTTATTATTATTTCTTGTTTGCATCGTGATGATACCTCTGGATTGATGGATGAGGCTCCTACTGTGGTAGAACTAAAGCATGTAGCACAGAATAGATAGCTCCATCCCTGAGTAGCTCCCAGGTAAACAAAGCAGCAGAGTTTGAACAAAGGAGAAATAATAAAGTGCCTGGAGATCAGATCCCTCCAAAGAAACAAACTGATTTTCCTGATTAGGATTCTGCCACTGTTGAATGCTTCCCCTGATTTCAGTAAAGAGGGATTTTGGCTTTTTTTTTTTTTTTTTTTTTTAAGGGACTGTGCTGTTAAAACAAAGGAAAGTAAAGAAACAGAAAAATCCAAAACTGTAAAGTAATGATTAAATCAAAATCAAAAAAGAAAATTGAGGTAAAAAAATTAAATCATGAAACTTATTCAAATAATATTTTATACATACCAGGGGCTACTCACCTCTAGATTAAAAATAATAGCATCACATAAAATTATAACACTGACATCAGACTGTTTGGGGCAAGTACAACTATTTGTTAGGGTTGTGAATAAAAATTGGCTCAGGTTAGTTTTGCTTTTTTTTTTTTTTTACACTGATATGCTTCAGCTGTTTCTCAGACTGCAGCAATGGTTAATTAATGAACTCAGCAGCCTTTCTCTCTCCTCTAGGGCTAACTGCGTGAAACCTTGCAGCAAAAGAAGTTGGCAAATGAAATAGCAGCACTTCTTAAAATAGTTGCTAATAAACAAAACTCACACGACGAAATATTACTCTGCCAGCCAATGGCTGCCTGGCTTTGCAGTTTGCCCTGTGTACATTTCCTGGTATTTTTTGTTCTAGGTTAGGCACCACCACAGTGGTATCTCTGTCTGCAGACCTGGGTGTTTGGAGAGGTGAGAATGGCAGAGCTCACTCCAAGAGATTCCTGGAGGAGCTGGATGTCCGTGTTTGCGTTCTCTTTCAGAAGATACGCAGATTCAGAGCAACACTTTCCCTAAACAGGGTCCTGAGAAGTGTTCTTCTTGGCTCACCTAAAAATCCTAATGTCTGTGGAATTCTTTATATTACACTTTACGGGCTTTAAGTCAGGTCCCTAAATCAAGCTGTTGGGAGTCTCTGAGTCAGTCAGACCCTAAGATCCCTTAGTTCCAAGAAATGATAAGTACTCAGTACTTCTTGTGCTTGACCCCTTTTAACCAGATAGGTCTCTTATCCCTGGTTTGAATGAGTGAGGGTGGTACCAAAATGTTCAAGATTCTCTGCACCATTAACTAACTCAGTGATTTGCATTCATCTCCCTCTTTGGGCCAGATTGCAACTCTACAGTCCCTTCTGCACTGGGGATAGGCACGAGCTGCACTGCACCAAGAACAGAGCGAGTGAAACAGAGTTTGTCTCTGGAGAAAGGGCTAGGTGAAAAAAAAAATCTCAGAAGCCACAAAGCAAGGTCCTTGTGCACCTCGTTTTCAGACACAACTGATCTAGTTTAAGCCAGAAGCCTATATTGAATGCCACCATGTTCTTACAGATCCTTAGACAACATGAAAAAAGAATTTAATGTCTCAGATCGAATATAAAATAGCCAGCATGATGAATAGGAGGAGAGCTAACTAGGAGGGAAGTATTAAAGACATGGAGTATATCTTAAACCTCATTTTTTCCCAGGATTTAGAGAGTCACCATGAAGTTTTTCCCCTATATTTGGGCTTCTCAGTTCCCAGCCCCCTTCCCCTTTACCCCTGAGGACACTGTCTATATCTTTTTGTTCAAAAGCTGAACAGGGACTAGCACTGTCTTTTAAAATAGCTATATATCTTATGTATAGCAACTCAGTGACTGGAGACTCACCCCTCATTCAATATCTCCTGCCTCCCTAGTAAATGCCCTCCATGTAGGCTGTATTTGCTTTTGAGTAGCTGGAAGGGCAGCAGATCAGAAGGGAGAGAAATTCTCTGGGGAAGCTGCACCACTCTAAAACAGACGTTCAAGATTCATGGGTCAGAGATAGGGGACCAGACCGTACAGTCTTCTGCTTGGGATATGTGCTTGAGGGAATGATTTAATAGCATTGTATGAAACACTAAAATGTTCAGCAAGGGCACCACCAGGGATGAATTCCTTAATTAGTTGACTACAGAGTCAGGATTATTCTTTCTTTCTTTTTTTGGCCCACTGGATCTTAACACTTTCTTTTCCCAGAAGAACAGCTGTGCTAATAATGGGGGAAGGTTTGCTTTGGAAACTCTCTGATGAGGTAAAAGAGGTGGACTTAAATCTCTTCCGGGGAAAAATAGGATTTAAACCTTGGTCTGTCACATACCAGAAACAACTTCACCACTGCAGCTGTTACACAGAGGAAGAGCACAATCCCCTTCTCATCTGTCTTTGACATCAGGCAGGCACCGTGTGTGTAGCACAACTGCAAAATATGTTCCCACTAGAGCAGTGTTTGGATTCTGGTGAGGCTGCGTGGTAACTTTAACACTGAGTCATTGAGGCACTTCACGGGATGCTCAGAGACAGAAGTGCAGTTAAGTGCAAGAAGACTGCACTTAAAGAAATATGATGTTAACAGAGTGCCTTCAGGGATGGGGTACTAGGCAGGAGCTGAGCAAGGGTTTTCAGGTTTGGAGTTTCCATCAGCCTAAGCACCACTTTAAAAGCTTAATTCCTTTCTGTTTACTAAATTTCACCTTTTACGTGAAACAATCTAGTTTTTCTTGTGCTTAGCCAAATACTCTGGGAATAAGGAGAATGGAGGAAGGAGTCCTTCCACTCCCCATTTTCTCTGGCCATTGGGAAGAGAAGAATCTATTAAACGTTCTAGTTTTGCCCTCTTCTCTTTCCTGTTCAGACCACACCATTGACAGGGTTGAGAATTGCAGTTAGAGGATGGAATGGGGATGTTTATCCCCTTCAGTCTTCTGTACAGGCTAATAAGGATCATTCCAGCATGTGTCAGCTGTAAGTGTGCTGCTTGAGTGTGTGATTATTTTGCATTAGATGCTGCTATTTTAGAGTGTATGCCTCTTTCTAGGACATGAGAAACAACAAGCAAGTAATAAACAAAACCTTAAAAACAACCCAGAAGTGTCCTGACAACAGAAAAAATGCCACATCAAATCTGGCAAAGTAACTTTCACTGAGAACAAGTGCACTAACTGTTATAGGTTGAAACTCACTGATAAAAGCAGGTTTCATTCATGTTTCTGCCTGAGTTCCTCCATTTTGGAGGAACTCTCTGAAGGCAATTAATCATCAAATTGTAAATATAACTAATGCATTTGCCCTACTTAGCACAACAATGATGCAGCTGCTTCAGAGAAAAGTGTATCCAATACTAATCTAATTATGCTGTGACCCACTGATACTGTCAGGTGATATTACAGGATATAAAAGGAAACAAGATCACAATCCAGTCTAAAATCACACGATCAGGTTATAAGTCACCCACAACGAACTATAGCAGAAAAATGAATAGTATATAATGCTATGAAAGCAACCATAGGGATAAAGGTGGAGTGTTTTGATTCTGATTCTCAGATGGTAGCCAACTTTGAAATATCCTTATACCTTAGAGATTTAACAGATACTTCACAAGCATTTGGCAGAAATTTTGAAGAGATGTGTTCTATACATACTCATATGCTGATATCTGTGATCAGATTTTGGAAAATATGTAGCTAAAATATGCATGCAAAAGCTGTCATTTGCCATTGTATAATTATACAGATTTATCTCTATTAGACTCCTTGTGACTTCAAGAATTCAGCCTTTTCCTCTATTAATAACCCTGAGAGAGGGTTTGTGGAAAAAAAGCAAGAAAGCAAAAATTGCTATCTTAATTCACAAAACTGCTTAGACTTGGAAAGACAGATGCTAACAGAGGGAAAAGAATTAATTTCCCCACTCTTGGTATTACCCACTTCAAGGTTATTTCTGAATTTATTTTTAAAGTTGTATCTAATATGTGTAATTTAGGATTTGATCCTTCAAGGTATCCCTTATGCAGGTGACTTACTCACAGGAGTAGGCTTCTGACTCTGGTGGAATTTACTTATGTGAGTGAAGAGTGAACAGGCAGAGGATTAAAATGCAGAGTATGTTTGCAGCTTACATAATTCCAAGCCTGTCAAAATTCATATCTATATTATCATCTGCCTATGTTACATAACACTAAGGAGCTCTGAGTTGTTTGTTCTTCCCCATATGCCTGAAACACATATACGGTCTTAGAAATTTTGGACTGTACACTGCATTATCATCAAGGAAAAAGCAAGAGTGAATGTAATACAAATTGAACTTTCATTGTGGGGAATGTCAGAGACAAACGCCACCCCCAGCATAGCATCTGACCAGGCACACAAATCAAAGCACTTTACTTGTTCGCCAGTAAGATCTTGCATTTCTCATTTGTTTCCTGACAGAATCTTTAGTTAAGACAGTAGCAGTGATTCCTTTACCTAAATCATGGTATCAGGCCCTTTTTTCAAGGCTCTCCCCTGGCTGAGAGCATTTGTTCAGCATTTTAGGCTGGGATCAGTTGAATTTAAGGGTGGTCATATCTCCCCAGAAACACTGAGCACTTGGCAGAATTGAAACTAGTAAGTCTATGTTTGTTTTCTTGTGTTTTTTGTGGTTTTTTTTTTTTTTTTTTCTAAAAAGGTCTAATTTTAAGACAGTCTTTCTCCTTCACCTTTACCTAGGATGCTGATTCAAATTAATTTTGAGATGCAAGGGAAGAAAAATCAGATGACCTCTTAAGTGTTACTGAAAAAAAATGGTGAACAGTGGGCATTATTTGTATTCACGATAATGCATTCTTTGATAACTTCAATAGCTGAATCAGGCAGTAGTACTGCATGCTTGTGTTCAGCATTACTAATGATTTGAACTGTCTGTGAATATATTTATCAATGAAAACTAAGATAAATTAAGAGATTAAGGGAAAACAGATCACAACACTTGATTTTCCTCTTGAATAAACTGTTACAACTTTATGAGTTTAGACAGACTTACAACTGATTTATACCCATGTGACTGAGAAGAGGATCAGAACCATTTGTGCCTGTGGATGGAATGGGGTACAGTAATAAACTGACTCCAGGATAGATAATTCTTTCTGTTCAGAATTGAATTCAGTATTTTCTCTGCATGAAATCCTGGTCTCATAAAAATCAGTGGAAAACCCATTATCTGTACCATGATCAGAGTTCTACCCTCTGCTTTTTCTTTCACTGTATACTTGAATTCCTGGTTTTGGTCCAGTGTAAGCAGCTGTTTTCATCCTGAGGCACAGCAAGATGGTCACAGGTATTACTACATAATCAAATAGTTCATTTAGTCTGGTAATGCTTCTCTGAAGCAAAGATGCAGTATTTTACCTGGAAAAATAAGCCTTGTGATAAAAGAGAGTGCTTTGCCTGCAAGATGAAGAAACCTGTGCTGCCCCAAAGATTTCCTGTATAACCTTGATGCCACGGTCATTTACATTCTGAGTGTTTACCTGTAAAGTAATAGTTATAGACCCTTCAGCAGCCATAAAAGCCCTCATTCTCTCACATTTGAAAGCACCCTGCAATTTTCTGGGGAAAAAAAGAAAAAAAAAGAAATGGTGCAGCACTAGGAAGTAACAGAGTAGGGCTGCGCCTCTCCCTGGGCGCCAGGCCCGGCTCCCCCAGAGCCCCCACCCAGGCCCCCGCTTGGGGACACAGCGCCTGCCGCAGGGAGGCGCGGAAGGGGCGCAGCGCCGTGCGCGGGCGCGCAGCTGGCGGGGCCGCGGTCAGGGGCGGGAGGTGGCGGGCAGGCTCCCGCCGGGGCCGCTGGAGGGAGCCCCCGGGCCGCGCAGCGCCGCGCAGCGCCGCGGCGGCTTCAGCACCGCGCCGGCGGACAGCGCCCGGGCGGCCGCGCTCCGCGTCCCGCGCATCGGCCGCGGAGGGGGCAGCGCCGCCCGCGGGGGGCTCGCCGCGGCCGTGCGGGAGGTGGCGGGTCCCCGTCCCCCTCCCAGCTCCCCCTTGCAGCGGGGTGGGGAGCGACCCCCGGGGCGGGGCAGGGTCCGTGCCCTGCCATAGCGGCGCGGAGGCGGGGTCCGCAGCGGCGCAGAATTCCGCGACGCTGAGTGGGCTCGGGGAAGGCGGGAGCCGGTGTAAATCGAGAGCGACGTGTGGGAAGCTGTACGGATCCTGTTAAGGAGATTTATAAATGTAGTTCACGAAGGCAATCATCTGGCGGGTGATCTCTCATTGTGCACCGCTCAAAGGCAGTTCATTCACACAACTGACGAGGTACCGGGCTGCAAAATGAAGATATTAGTATCTCTCCTGAGAAACATCTTTGTTAGGAATGTCTGTGGGAAAGGCGCGTGTGTGTGTGGACTGGCTAAACAGCCGTGAGACCTGTGCATAATGAGGTAGCAGCACATTAGTCATAGCTCCAGGATGGGACATGGAAGTAAATTAAGAAATCAGCATAACTCACAGTTTTTGACCCAGCACGAATAGCACCAGCAGCGCATGGGAATGGGAATGGGACACGGCGCGTGGCTGCAGTTCATTCATCAGCACATTACCAAGAGCCAGGGAACAACTCTGCGCAGTCTAATTGTCTCACATCCATAAGGCTCAGACAGGCGCAACACACTGGGGCAGCTTTTCCCAAAACAGGGTGAGCCTGACCACTGGGAAGGGAAATCAGGCAGCCCACAGCTAATAACTGCATTGAGGAAGGGAACAGACAGAGGTGGGCAGGGGTATCAGGAGGGCCAGGGTCTGAGGGAGGTAGATGTGTCCAAAGAACCATCATCATCAAAACTTCCAGGTGCAAGATCAGCCACTTCCCAGCTGCGCATCCCAGCGTTCATGTAAACAACACCACATTCCTCTGCACCCTCCCTCCTTTGGGGATTTTCTGCCAGTACCTCCACCCCCTTCTTCCCGAGACCCTGGAGAGAGCCAAATGGAGATGATAATCTGCTGAGAAATATTGGTAGCACAGAGCTGTGACAGTCTGGGAAGGGAGGGGAAAGGGAGAGGCAACACCTCCAGGATTAAGTTGCTCTAGAAAGGCAGTGTTTTCTTGCCTTACAGGGATGTCGGGAGTTCAGTGTATTCTCATGTTTTTGTTGAAGAAGCCAGGTCAGTGTGAAGTCAGGTTAGTCCTGGTTTTAAGTCCTCAGACCCCTATCTTGCCTGGTGCCTCTCAGTGGTTTGCACTGCACCACCACCCTCCCATGTAACCAGTACTCTGTCCTGGACATCACCAGTAAGGATGCAGCACAACAATGTTTGCCCCATGACCACCAGCAGAAAAGGCTTTTTTGGTGCCCATCAAAGACAGCCTAGGATCTCACACCAAAACTCCAAGGGGAGCTTTTCCCTGATTTCACTGGGGCATTGCTTTGCTTTCCTTGCAAAAGAGCAGCACGCTTTGCTCCTGTTTTCTCACGGTCCAGATCAAGCTGCACTGCACATATGAAAGTACTAGTCCTCCCAGCACACCCAGAGTTAAAAGGCACAGAATCACAGAATCATAGAATCATTTAGGTTGGAAAAGACCTTTAAGATCGAGTTCAACCACAAAACATAAGCAAGTAAAATGAGAGATAAGCAGTGGGAGAGTTTGGCCAAGACAGAGTCATCTAATTCCACAGACTACTGTTGGAAGTAAGGGAGGGGAATGATAAATGACCCATCCTTCCCACTTGCCCCAGGAACTCCCTTCCCCAAAGCTATTTCAAGGGATAACAGTGAAGTGAATGTACAAGGAGAGGGGACAAAGTGGTCAGGAAGTGTCCCCATCCCCAGCTTGAGGTGAAACCTTGGGATAGGCAGTGGGGGACTGAGGAGGGGGAGAGGAGACAGTTGCATTTTGTCTATGGTCTCCGCTCCAGGTAATGAACCTCTGAGCACCTACTAAAAGGGAGAGGACCTCTTGGGACACCCCACACCTCCTCTCACCCAGAGTAGCGGAGAAAGAGGAGGGTTCCCACCCTTTTCTCACCACTGTACCTGGTTGAGGGAAGTCACGGCCAACCTGGGGATAACCAGCTGCATGACGAGCTGCAGGACAGAGGTGACCAGCCCAGCCAGGATGGCCCAGGTGAGTGGCAGAGGGAGCATGCTGTAGGTTGCAAAAAGCGTGAAGAGCACATAGCCAATGCCGTCCCCAAGGAGGCCACAGCCCAGGCCGGCCGCCAGGATCTGTGTGGCCATGGCCACCCAAGTGACCACGCCGCTGTACTGCAGGTAGGTGTACGAGGTCGTGTCCTTCCTGACCACCACTAAGGCACAGATCACCACCTCGATGCCGGTGAAGAAGCCCAAGAGGATGCCCTTAATGGGGTCCATGGGAGCAGAGGCCAGGGTCAAGTGGAGGAACAGCAGGGTCAGCTTGGTCAGCACGTCCAGGATGTTCATGACCACCTCGGATTTGCGCCGCTGGCCCAAGAAGTAGCGCTGGTAAAGGCGCTCCAAGTCCCGAGACTTGAAGGAGTTGCGGAGAGTGGGGAAGATCACCCCACGATAGGTGTAGCCCCAGTTGAGGAAGAAGTCGGAGTTGCTGGGGGCACAGTCCAGGGGCAGAAAGCCCAGGTCCCCGCTGCTGCTCGTGCGCTCCGGGAAGACTTTGGTGCCTCCGTTGTTGTGGCGCTCGCCGCCCAAACTCCGGCCGGCCGACTGTCGCCGGAGATGGTGATGGTGGTGGTGGTGGTGGTGCGGCGGGTGGGGATGGTGGTTGGGGCAGCAGGTCTCCTCGGAGCTGAAGCCCTTGCCCCCCCCGCTGCTGCTGCCGCCGCTGCTGCTGCTGTGCTCCTGGATGAAGCGCTGCTCGGTGATGTGGCGCACGGCCGTCTGCCACAGCAGGCGCTGGGGTCTGCCGCTGCCGGGGGGGGTCCTGTTGATGGTGTAAAGTTCATCGCTGTCGCTCAGGCACCGCACCTCCGAGAGCTCCATGGCGGTGACTGGCGGGGGGCAGAGCGCCGGCCGGGGCGGGGGGGGGGGCGGGGGGGGGGGGGGGGGGGGGAACGTCTTTGGGGAGGGGAGCGGGGGGAGGGCTGGAGCGGCGGGAGCGGAGGGAGGGGATGGAGAAGGGCGGGCGGCGGCGGCGGGGTGGCGGAGCGGGGATCACATTTATAGGCAGGTCCCCGGGTCCGGTGGTTTGGCTGGCGGCGGGGCGGGTTTGCTGCTGGGGTCCGCGGGGCGGCTGCGCCGGCTCAGCGCAGGCGGCCCTCGCCCCGCGCCCGCGCCCGCTCCCGCGGCGCCCCGCGGAGCCGCATCCCGCGGAGCCCGGCTGCGGCGCAGCCCCGGCGCCCCGGCGGGCTGGGTGCGCGCCCTCCTCGGGGCGGTGAGCAGGGAGGGAGCCGAGGCGCGGGTCCGGAGAGGAGGAGGGAGGAGCGGAGCATCTACGGGCGCAGCCCCGCTGCCCGGCGGGCGATCCTCGGCCCCATCCGGAGGCTGGAGGCGCGGAGGGGTGGAGGCAGCCGCCTTGCAGAGAGCCGTTCAGAGCGGGCAGCTCCTCTCTCCGGGAATCCCGGGGCTCCGCTCCGCGGTCTGGTCCCCAGGAGCTGCTGTAATCCCCGCGGCTGCGGTCAGCAGGAGCCCTGCGAGCTCGGGCGGGAGGGGAGAGGCGGCCGGGTCGCGGGCATCCTCGGTCACGGCGCCGGAGCCGCCGGCCGGGGGCTGCCCGCCCGCATCCCCCCGGCGGCGGGGCATGCCCCGCGGGGCGCGCAGCCCTGGCTCACGGGGCACCTCTGCCCGGGGGGGGGCTCGGGGCTGCCATCCATCGCAGACGCTCGGCTTGCTTGGTAACGAGAGGAAAAAAAGGAGGGAAGGAAAGAAAGAAAGGAGAAAAAAAAAAAATCCCACCAAAACCCAAGTCTAAAAAAAGCGAAAGAGCGGGGAACGAAAATCCCGCCCTAAACTCAGAGCTGTGGGAAGACCGCTGGGAGCATCCCAACTTCTCCGCGGGTCAGGGCAGGGAAGGCTCCAGCTCTGGGGCTTCCCCCGGCGGCAGGGAGGAGGAGGAGAAGGAGGAAGGGGCGAGGGGCAGGCGCGCAGGGAGGGCGGCGGCTGCGGGGAGCCGGCGGCCGGTGCTGCCCCGGGAGCCGCGGGGACCCGCACGGCGGAGCCGCCGCCGCCGCCGCCGGAGTGGTGCTGCGGGCGGGCGGCCCGGGAGGAGGCAGAGCCCGGCGCGGTCAGCTGATGCCCACGACGTCGGCGGGGCTGCCCGCACCCCCCCTGCCCGGTTAAAGCAGCCGCAGCGGAGGAGCCGGGAGGGGGACGGCGGGCGGCAGCTCGGTTTTGGGGGGCGAGGGGGCGGCCGGGGCAGGTTCCCTGGTCCCAGGAAGCTCCTCCGTGTGTCACTCCGGTTTCTCCAAGCCGCTCGTCTATAGGTGCCCCGCGGTGCCTAGCAGATTCGTCCATCGGTTACGCTAAGGGAGAACAGACGCTGCAGTCGGGCATCCCTCTGCCTAGGCACAAGGGAGAGCAGCTGCAGGCCTTGCTGGCGAGGTCACACTCTTGGCCAGGGTGGGGGAGCCTTGGGACCGCTCCACCTCTTCCTGGGCAAGCTCAGACCCTCTGAGAAAGGTGCTGTCGCTGCCAGGACTGTGGCTCTAAGCACCCTGTGCTATGTGAGGTTGTATGTTTGATGGTTCCTATCCTGTCAGCATTTACATTAAAGCCACTGGATAAATAACAGAAACTGTCCCGTACACAGAGACTGGAGTTAGAGCCACTCCTCACTCCCCCATGCTGGCAGGTGAAATTGTCCCTGCGCCTCTGCTTGTGGGCTCTGTCTGTGCCAGCAAACCTGGATGCTTCAAGCACGGTGGCACAGCCTGGAGAAGAGGGGTAGAAGATGTCCATTTACCTCTCCCATCCCTCCTCTTCCCAGAATAAACTTAATAAACCTTGTAAAGTGGCTGATCCCTGTCCTGGGGGAAAGGCAGTTTTGGAGCTGAAACCCTGCCGCTGGAAGCAGCTGAAACAGAAATAGTCTACACATTAGACTATTGCAAATTAAGGAAGAGGTGTTTTCTTTGTGTTTCAAAAGACAAGAGTGATGCCTGCTGAATTCTTTGACATAAATGTGCAGCTGCCTTCTGTTGGCAGTGAGGATGTGTGTGGACAGAGGCACTGCCTGGAAGGGAGCTGCGCTACCCTGCTCGAGCTCTGGTTTCTGTTGAGAGTCCGAGTGCTTGAACATGGCATGTGATGCTTGACTTGCAGTGGGCCTGAGCCTCCATGAACACCCCTCCAACTGTCATTATTTAATTCACTTTTTATTATTGTTGTAAGGAAGGCATGGAGATTTAGGAAGGATTTTGCTGATTGTTTCTGTATTTGCACTACAATGGATTCAGGGACTCCAGCCAAGTCTGTGTCCCATGTGTGAGGCAGGTTTTATACAGATATAAGCAGAGGAAATTCTTGTTCTTGAGACACCAGATAAGGAACGAGTACTGCTTTTGTGAACAGGGATGGGTCTTTCCTGTGGTTCAACATGACCCTGCTAACCTGGAAAGGGTTAATACTAGTTTCACAATAATAATAGAGGCACACATCCTTACTTCTAGATAAATCCCAGGGAAATCGCAGCACTCCTTGAAGATGAAAATGTTACTGTAAGTGGGGAAGACTTATATAAAGATTTATATATTTCTTTTATTAAATAAATTATAATTATTAGCAGTATTACCCCAGAGCACAGAAAGATAACATCTTGCTCGTTCAGATTGCTCAACACAAATCATGCTGAATCAAAGGAAAAGGAGACAAATATGTAATGGAGCTTAAGGAGACACACATTCAAAAGATATAAGATGAATCCAAGATAGGTAGCTCTCAGTTCTCTAGTGTTGCTGCAATCATTGAAGCACAGTGCTGGAAGGGTTCTTGGGCCCCATGGCAGAGTGAGCTCTACCCTCACCATTGTTCCTGTGATGGAGGTTCTGTACCTCCCCAGACAGTCTATTTCTATGCTTCTCCATCCTTATCATTTTCATATCTAACCTGAATTTTCCTTGCAGCATTCACTAAGCACATCACTTCTTGTCCTGTCCACCATGGACAGGGAGAACAGGTTGTGCTGGCATATGTAATGAACAACTCTTCCATCTGTTCCCTCTTCCCCTTCTCATTTCTTAGGCTAAACAACCTAATTTCTGTAATTTTTTTCCCCAGAGGTCACATTTTCTAGTTCTCTGATTGTTCCTTTTGATTTGTCCTGGATTCTGCACACTTGTTTCATGATTTTATTTTCCTTTTCCCCTCTGTGAGATGACCACAACTCAACTTGGTTCTACAGTGGAAAGATGTCTTAGGTCCAAGAATTATGTCTTGTGATCTGCACTCCTATTTATACATCCTGTGAGATGTTTGCCTTCCTCCCATCACAGGCTTATCCACAACTGATGACCTACTGAAACTTCTTTGCTGTCCTCAAGGCCTGGGCAGGTGTTACTTGCTCCATATGTGCATAACAGCCTACATGAAGTATCTTGCATTTGCCCTCACTAAACTACACTGTAGTTTTTCTATCCTGTATGCCCAATTTGCTTAGAACATGTTGAATACTAAACCTGCCCTCCTCCATGCCAGCAGTTCTCCCCAGCTCTGTGCCATCTGTGTGTTTGGTGAGCCTACTCTCTCTTCAGTGGCGATGGCAAAGTAGTGCAGTGCATTTAGGTAACAGTCAGTGTATAAATTTCTTACATGTATTTCTGAATCTCAGCCTCAGAAGTACTGGACACCTTTGTGCAGGGCTACAAAGAGGGGACAAGATCTTTCTGAGCATAGGGACCCACTGCAGCAATGCTCTGGGCTCTGCAGAGTAAGGAGGAAGGCTGACCATCCTGGGGACTGCCAAAGCCCTGGTTGACATTGAAGGGTGGATGAGCTGGGGGTCCAACAAGATAATTTCACACATACCTTCTGAGTCCTGTAAATCCTGATAGGGCTCATTTAGCCCTAGATTAGTACTGTGCATTATTCAATTTTTGTTGCTATTGGATTATTTTTTTTTTAATAGAGGTAAATGACTTGGCAGTGGCACAAAATCACTAAAAAACATTTAAAAAGAATACTGTCACTAGAAGGCTTTTGAAAGATGATATCAGGCAGAATTCATTTCTCTTCTGTCACCTGAAAGTTTATGTCACACTCCTCTCCTCCTTCCCCCTCTCTACCCACAGCAGTAACATTTATGTACAGTTTAATGTTATGATATTTAATCATGCAAATAATGATCTCATTCACTTAGTGAGACTATTTATGTCAGGATTGCAAACCTGGCACTATGCTCTGCAAAGCACTCCAGGGTTCTCCAGTAAAGGTATCTAACACATTATGAAAGAACACTCGTGTTACTATACATCTTCTTTATTTAAATAGAGATTTCACAGAATAATGAAAAAAAGGAAAAATGAACAATTGGCATATAGCCTATCTATCTCTTCATGCACACAGGAAATGTGAAACTTCAGTAATGATGAAAATGACAGAATATGAGCAAATAGACTTTGATTTCCTCCTTACCTGTTTGGTTTGGTTTTGTTTTATTTTGGTTTTTTTGTCCTATAACTCCCTCTTTTTTTTTTTCTTTTCTCCTTGGCAACAATTTAGACATTCTAATAATACTGAAAAAAAAAAAAAAAAGAACTTCTGGTATTGATTGAGCCTCCTTTTTTAAAACCTATCATTTTTCTCAAATGAATGCATATCACAATATGATGTCTGTATGAAAGCAAGCAAAGGGCATAAGGGAATGGACTAAAAATTGTGACACTAGCTAGTAGAAGCACTCAGACTGCTTAATGAAAGCCATGGTAAAAGAAAAGCAAGGCTTCATGGACTGAAAGATCAGAGAGAAAGAGCATGAGGACATATAGCTTAACAGATGATGGAAACAATCATCATTTGCTGGGGTTTGAAGATGATTTTTCTCAGTACAGTAAAAATATCAATGAAATATTTTAAAGTTTTCAGGCAATGAAACTAAATTATTGCATACCTCAATGACACCATATAGCAGGGGAAAAAAAGGAAAAGAAAAACAAAAGGAAAAAAACAACAAAAAAAGAAAGAAAAAATTTAGGTCAGTTGTAATGTAAAGAAGTAGCAAGAAATGTCAATTTTAACGTCTATATTATAAAAGAAGATTTTTACTTTTTTTTACCTTTTTTTTTTTTTTACTTTTATATTTTCTTTTTTCTGTTCATGCTATTGCTTCTCCATTTTGTGAAGCAACAGTTCCCTCATATGCAAATGAATTTCTTCATCTCTCTTACTCCCTTCACAATACACATACAAGGGTCAGAAGAAGATCTAAGCATGTGGATTTTATGAAGGGAGATAAGGGGCTGGAGATTAATAATTCACTTTTTAACCAATGGGTGGAGCTGTGGTTTCCCTCTCTCTCTTCCAGGCCTACTTCCTCATCCACACAGCTATTACTCCAGTTCTTAAAATGGATTAGCAGCTGTGACTATCACAAGTCTTTTACTTATGACTTTGTGGGCACTGGTGCTGACCAGGAATATATTAGCCAGGCTGTTTTGTACTGAAAAATATTGGTCTGTCTATTCAAGCACTTGTTGCAGTTTCCCTGAAAATTAACCTTCAGAAAGGTATTAACATGATGGAAACTTTCAACTCTTTGGAAGGAAAAAAAAAAAAAAATTAAAACCATGAATTTAAGTTTTTAATTTTCAAATTATTTTTTCACCTTTTCATAGTGGATAACACGTTTTTTTCAGAATCAGAAATGAAATGTGAGAGTCCTTAAAGGAAACAAGATTGATTAGAAAAGACCATTCTTCTTCGTTGGGAAAGGAGGACTTTTATCCTAAATCAAAATCAGGTACAGTTTCAATAGTTTGAAAAAACTTACCAAACCACAACTTCTGTCCTTCACTTTGCTCTCTGGGCCACCCAGAAATTCCCCTCCACCCTTTCACCCTTTTCCAACCAGGTTTCAGAGAGCAGCTCCTTCTTCGCTCGTCTTTCTCCTCTACGCACACCATCACTCTCCTGTAATGTTGTTAAGACTCGTGAATCCCTGGAGCACCTGTATTGCTGAATGAATAATACTTTTCACAAAGCGGCAGGCAGTTCTTGATGCTTTATGGGATTCCTTTGAAGAAGAGATATTTTTTTCTTTTAATACAAAAGACCTTTGACTTGCATGTTAATTGCAACAGAAGTTAAAAGGAAATGAACTATTAAATTCACCTCTCAATGCACTACAACTGAAATCTTTATAATCTACAGCAGACAAACCATTCACAAGCATTTTATTTTTGATTTGCTATCTGAAGCAGCAAGTGGTAGGAGTGATGGCCTGATGGGTGAAGCTACAATTGAAATTAATACTAGAAAGGACACTTGCATTTGATACATTCAAAAGAAAATAAAAACCTAAAAAAGCACACATAAGGCTATTCTGTATAATTTTTTTACTTGGAATAATAATTCTTAGCTCTATGTAGAGATTTTTGCAATCAGATCTCAAAGTGTTTTTCTTGTTACAGGATGGAGATGTTTCCTGTGGATGTATACAATAAATCTAATTAGGCTGAATAGGGAGCCGTTATATTGTATGAGATTTAAAATCCATCCAGATCAGTATCCTGCAGTTACTGCAGTATAAGACATATCCTAAGAGGAAATCCCCCTGTCAGCCAGATCAAAGGGAGAAAGTCTGGTAGAGTTGTGTGTGCATGTGCTTATGTGCATGTATTAAACTTTGGAACAGGAACAAAACCTAGAAACATTCATGTTTCCAAAGGAAAGGAAATTCTTTTTTGTTTCTTCTCCTTCTTCTTCCGTCTGGGGGAAAGTAATTCTATTCAGTTTTTAAATAAAATATGAAGCCAACTTTTAGGTTCCTGGCAACTCCTTTCTTTGCATCCCTGCTTCTTTTATGAACCAGGAAATCTGGAAGCCCTGTGACTGTGTCCTGGGCTTCCAGGGATGTTGGGGTTGCAAGGATGGTGAAGCTACAGAAATGTTGGGAGTCTGGGCCGAAAGAGAATCGCACTATGTCGTCTTAGATGTAGAGCCCCTAAGCTGAGTTCTCAAGCAGCTCTTCATGGAGCTGACAGGATGCCAGGCAGGTTTTTGAAAGAACCCAGCCTGTGTTTCTGAAACATTGCTTCATCAGATACTTTGCATATGCGAATGCGTAGGACTCTGTGTTTTGCTGGCCTGCAGATAAGCACAAGGTTTAATTCAGCTGGGTTCCTAGGCAGTACTTTTCCCCAGCAACAAAACCCTTGCCCCCCACTCCTTTGTTTTCTATATGAAGGTTTCTTGCATTAGAAAATGGAGAGTAT
The DNA here is from genome assembly GCF_047716275.1 of Strix uralensis. Classification (NCBI taxonomy): domain Eukaryota; kingdom Metazoa; phylum Chordata; class Aves; order Strigiformes; family Strigidae; genus Strix; species Strix uralensis. The sequence goes on from NC_133972.1 coordinate 165,231,854, forward strand.
ATAAAACAACCCTTTAAGTGACTTGCCATCTCACACAGAGTGCACCGATGCCTGGTGTGCTGCTATTAACAGTGATTTATTTCAAACTGAGCTCCCATCATAACTGAATCATGTTAATCTGCTCATTGCCAGTCAAGCTGGGGATGGTAGGTGTTCTTAGACAAAATGTTTAGGAGGAATCGTTGACTCATGGCAATCTTTAGTCATTCTCTGAAATGATACTATTAATGTGTATGGGATCAGCAGAGTACTTGTTTCTCCATTCTATTATCTTGTTTTTACATTCAGTAACATCTTCCTCGGCATAGGGGGAGGATAACAGATTTGCGTTTGAGCAATCTATTTCATATTGCATTTCTCTAAATCACCAAAACCTGTCATTTTCTAGTGTTGCAGGATTTGCTGTAGCAGATTAAGTCTGGTCTCCTTTTGATAGCAATGGCAGGTTCTTGGTGCTCCAGACAAAGATTTAAAATGGGGCTGTAGGTGGTCTACCCTACACATGAGATTAGTTTGATCTTCTCTTACATGACTAGAAAAGGCAATGTCAGCCTTAAAGGCTAGGTCTACTCTGCTTGCAACATTGTGAGGTTACTAAGAGCCAAGGAGAATATCATCTCATTGACAGGTAATACAGGGATCTAGAGAACATCCAAAAGCTTTTTCCAGGAAACGGGCACAGAGAATGCCTGACACCTACAGGGCTCTAAAGCTAGGTTAAATAGCTTCACAGGTACTGTTATTGTGATTAATATTATTTATAATGGCAACACTAATAATTCACACAGAGGATGGTTGTGGCTACTCCCAATTGTATGGAGAAGCAAGCAAAATTATTTGTTCTGGAATCATAATGGGAGACAAAATATCTCAAATTCCAATGCTTTGTAAGGAGGAAGCTCCACATTACACTACACTCTACTGTAAGTTTTTTGGCATCTCTCTAATCAAGACATTTCCAGTGGATGTTTTCAGCATGCAGCACCTCAGACATTTTGGTTTAGCAGTAAAAGAACGCTATGGTACTACTGCCTGTTGATCCCAAGCGTTACTCCAATATGGTTCACATCATAACATATGAGAGATGCCTCTGAAATGAAAGCCCCGTGCGTTTTTGAGTGCTCTAAGATTTTGCATATATTTTTTCCTTTGAATTACAGTCTCAACTTGTGACTACAACCCCTTTGCATAATTGTCTCTACAAATGTATAACAAAACATTTCTGGTTCCAATGGATTTGCAGCCCAGGATGGGACACAGAACTTAAACGCATAGAATTACAAATAACAAGAGAAGTATGTGTGGGAGCAGTAGTGACCACTGCAGTAAGCGATGACCTATTTACATAGCAGTTGACCCCTTTTGAGATTTCTGCAGGAATTATGGCAGGGAAATATTTAAATATTTAGCAGGCAAGACAATAGCTTTCCTCATCCTTACAGAAGCTGACAGAGTTGTAGCAAAAGGCTGGCAAATTGGTGAAGCCTTAGTGCCACAAATTCAGGATAGAAAATTGAAGTCTTTCTCCAGATTTGAACTGAGAGTTGTCCAAAACTACAGCAGTAAATGTACCCCTGATCATCCAGCCTGTATATTTTTTTGCCAGCTAAAATTGGGAACTCTTAGCAAACATCCTGGTGGACCATTCTGTCTGTGATCATAGATCATTGACTTTCTATAGCTTCAATAGCACTGCATTATTTACACTTTAAAATATCTACCAGGGGTAAAAGCCTGGATGATGGAATAAATGCTGTTCTTACCAAGTACCAGGCCAAACAGGAGCAGCAGTTGAAGGACACAACCAGATTTAAAAATAGTTTTGGCTAATTCAAGATATGGTCTAGAAAAACAAAGAAAAGAACAGAAGATGCAATTCACCAGGGGCAAGTGGAAGGTACTGTATATAGGCAGGAATAATCCGTTACACTAGCACATGATGGGGAACAGCTGCTTAAATAGCAGTTCTGCAAGAAATGATCTGGGGGTTGCTGCAATTGAGCCAACAATGTCATGCTGTTGCAGGAAAAATAAACTTTGTGGTGCATAAGCAGAAAGTAGTCTTTTAAGGCTTGTGAAATAATCCTTCCACTCTGTTCAATACTGGTAAGGTCGTAGCTGGACTGTGTGTAGTTGTAAAAGCATAGCATGGGTTGGAGACTCTCTGGGGGATGGGTACAGGGGATGCTCCGCTGGTGGGGCCGTGCAGCCCCAGCCCAGGTCATCAGAAACCTCTGTGGGAACAGGGACAGGCTGAGGCTGAGACAACAACCTGAAGAGCTGGGGACTGACATCTTATGGCATCACTGAGGCAGGGACTGATGGCCCTGGGACAGGCTGTGATGGGGTCCCAGGCCATGGGCAGGAGTTGGGGAGGCCCTGGGTGAGGTGGATCAGGGCCAATAAAGAGCTGTTGGTAACCTCAGGGGCTGGACCCCAGTTTTGGGAAGTGCACATCAGGAAATATTGGACCGTCCAGAAACAGAGAAGCATGATCTGAGATGTAGGAAATGTAACCAGCAGGAAAGTTTGAAAGGAACACTTGCTTGGCTGTGTTCAGGTGTTGCCTTCAAATGTTGCCTCCTAATAAATTTAAAGAAGAGTATTATAAGAATAGTAAAGCAGTAAAGCAACATAAAGCAAGTATTAATGTTTTATAACTGTAGAGGATATTGCTATTTAGGTATTTCTATCTGACTGATACATATTTCACTAAAGAAAGAAGGCATTCAAGCTGCATTAGTAATTTTCTGAAGAGTGCCGTGGATGTTACTTACATGTGATGACACTTGTCATCACCATATGTAAACTTTATGCATAATGTATTCTTGAGTCATATTCACCTTTGCATTTCAAAACTTCATTTACTCTGTGTTAATTTAAACTGTACATACAGCAGCATGGGAAGGGGACAAGTTAAGAATTTCCTTTAAAGCAGCGTCAGCTTCTAGCAGGCCAATTTTAACAATTTCAGCAGCACAGGGAAGAATTCTTTTTTTATCCCTGATGGACTATTAACTGTTGAAATGTAGCTATTCATCTTTCATTATTTCAACAGCTCAGAGTCATAGATGCTTGTACATTTACTCTCATAATGCTTTGTATTTTTGCAGACCTCAGTATTTTGTATGAGCTGAACATACAAGGCCACGTTGTCATTCCATTGAGACTTTCTTGACTCAGCAAAGAGAGAGGTTGGCAGAAGTCCAATTATTTCTCCCCAGTTCTGTTTGGCATAGGGCCAGACCCAACATAGTCACCCATCCCTGGAAGGAGACTAATCCCCAGAAGGCAGGATTCACCTTTTGGGGTGCAGTGTGTGTCTATATGTATTTCATTTCTTACTGTATCTTAGAGCAGCGGTGCAGCAGAATGAATGACCATTCAGCTAGACCTCCCTTCACTACCTCTCATTTGCTGTAATGGTTTGCTGGAAATGGCAGAACAAAGGCTCTGAATGGCTGAATCCTTTAGCTGTTCTGAAATCCTTTGTTCCTAAGCCAGCTCCACTGACACCTGTTCTGGTCTTCTCAGTACAGAAATGCTTGCAAGCATCTTGCTTTGCTGCGCTCTGCTGGGAAGCATTATTTTTACCCAAAGAGTCAATCTATTCCACCTTGCCAGCTTGTCTCCTGATTTACTTTTATATAGCCATGGGGTATCAGTTCTATGCCGAACTCCAGGTGCCTGAAGCTATACAATTCTGACATTGATATTGTTGAATGATTGATGCCATTGCTGACACTCTATGCTCTGAAATTCATTTACTTGGACACTGTGGAATGGGACTTCCATGCAGGCAGTGCCTGTAACCAAACAAAAGGACACTTCAGAGATAGGTCACTGCAGAGCTTTTGCTGCCTCTTTGCAAAGTCAGAAGCATAGTCAATTTTTCCACATATTCTAAAGTGTGACATCAGGGAATGTCTACTACTTGTGCATCTGTGTTTCAGCTTGGCTCCTCACTATACACCAGCTGAGGGCACTCAGGAAATGACCCACTGGGATAAGTCTTAATCTGGGATAGAACTTCCATTTGGCCTCCTCCTTTTTAATGTAGAATAACACTTCCCACAGAGGAAGTATACTGAGGAGGTGCATTCCCAATAAACTTCTAGCTCACCCCAGGACCATGTGGTGGATGTTACTTTCCTTTGTCATGGCTTTTCAGAAGCTGATGGTGTGGTAAGACCAAAGTGCAAAGGGAAATTCTCACTCCAAAGGTCTCCTGGGTCATACAACGATGTGAACTGTTAGCTTGGGAAGATCTTTGTCCCCTGGGAGAGGCCAGTGTTAAGAGATTCATGAGAGAAGGAAGTCAACAGTATGCACTTGTGCCACATTACATGAAATGAAGAAAAGAACCCAAAGGAAAAACTCCCTACTCTACTGTCTTCTTTCTAAGAGAAATTTGAGAAAGGTGTGGTTCAAACCACTAAAAGGAGAAGTAAATTGTAAGTGAGGAAATATCAGAGAAGCATATGACAAGTATGGCCTAAGGCAGGAGTCTGAGATAGCACCAAAGAGCAGTGTTGGTGTTTTACTCAGTGCTAGTCATAGCATAGTCAGGCATGTTTGACCAAAGATCTTTTTCCAACAAAACCCTACCAAGAAAAGGTTTGTTGGCATCAAAATAAGAAAGGCTTTCAAAGATACTCCTAGCAGAGATCTAGTGGTTCAGATACTCATGTGAAATAAGGGAAATTAATCTTCCAACTCCTAATCTGTCTACTGCAGAGCAGGATTTGAAGTTACGTCTTCAGATGTCTTGTGGGCTTCTCATCACACAGGTGCTGGGGTAATCTTTGTCTGACCCACAGAGTGTGGAACCATTTATTCAAAGGAGAACTGGTTGAATAGGAGAACAAAACTGACACTCCAAGAATGACTCCGCTTATTCCCAACTATCTGTGACTGTACCTCACACTGAAGTAGTTAATACCAGGAGTTGTAAGCGGATACCACAATATCATTCACCTTTTCCCTTGGCATGCAGGCTTCATTCACCATAGCACTTGATTCACGTCATACATTTAGTCAGGATTACCATGATGATTTTTATAATACTTTATTTGAAACTGCTTCATTGTCTGAGTCGTTTGGACGTGGAAAACCTGCTGGACACCCTCACAAATTTTCCACTTGTATAGAGTAGCTGCCTCAGAAAAACAGAATGACCTTTATGTTTTTTTCATCTTAAAAGTACAGTGCAGCCAGAGGAATGCTGGATGGGCTGGAGATAGTACAATTTGTATGGTTTGTGCCATTAAACTTGGTAAAAACAACAAGGATGATATATACCTGCAGTGTCTTCCCTAAAATATATGCTTTGACACCATAGGTGTTTAGTGTCCCCACAACAATTTGAAAGGCTGGAGCTGCATTTTAGTAGGCCTTTGATTTCACTGCAATGAAGAGAATGAAATGCAAATGAATATTTCTAATGCAGAATAATAATCACTTTAGTTGGATGAGCAGTAAATGTGCAGAATGATCTAGGCTGAAAACAGGTGGTTTCAGCAGAGCTGTGGGATCCTAAAAACACCAGGCAGAGTTTCAAGTCAGCAGATTAGAAAAAGAAAATATCATTATCTATGTCACAGTTAAATTCTCCCATTTATTTGAGGAGGGCTGGTGGCTAGGATCTCAAATGCCAAAGCAGAGGACACACTCAAGAGACCCTTTGACTAAATGAGTTCTGAACTTACATAGCTCCTCCATGGCTTGAAGAGTTGGAGGTGAAAGCTACACTTAAGTGCTGGGAAGTGGGTTATGAGGATTAATTAAGTGTCCAGGGAGAATGGAGTGAGTTTCTTTCATTTCTGCCTCACACTTTTGAGAAAAAACAGGTGATGTTTCTCTATTCAGAGAAATGAGACTGTCAATAGGGTAAGAGGCCCCTTTATGTTAAGAGGAGCAATTAGAGGAGGAAGGCTGCCTGCCCTTATAAAGGCCTGGGAGCACAGAAGAGTGGGAAGTGTCTGGGTGAAGAAGTGCTGCACAAAGAAGGTAGGAGCAAGGGGATATCTTGATTGAATGCTCCATGACATATAGCCAGGAGAAATTTGTTCTAAGGAATGCTTTCTTGCTCTTCTCTCCCCAGGGTTCTGTCAGAGCTGCTTGGAGCTGTCTATGAAAGGGCTCTTTGGTGTGGAACATCCTTTACTTGACTGCCTCTTTCTGAGTGTCTTGCTGCTGACCGCTGATGTGCAGTGACATGCTGGTGTGCCATCCACCATGGTGGAAATATCATAAGGGCCTCCCTCAGCACAACTTCCAACTCCCTTTGCAAGGCTGGAGCAATCTCTCTCATCTCAATCAGACCATCTAGAGGGCAGGGACAGAGAAACTCAGAAAAAACAAGGAGCAGTTCAGCAATCATGAAGTTCACTACTGTAAAGGATTAAGGATACCGTCATGATTGAATTTTAAGTGGCAGAAACACTAGCTCAGCCCAAACTACCCAAATATTTTTCTGCAGCTGCTTATTGAAAGTCTCTCTTCTTCTTCAGTTAGTAATGATGTGCAGCCTGAGCTCACAGTGATAAGTCCTGAAGTCTTGTTATCAGCCTCCATGACTGAACTGGAAAACACAGTTCTACAAGTATATCTAAGGATGAAACTCAGACTGGCAGAGAGATGGGCTGAATATGTCTCCAGGCTTTTACCAACTTTGGCAGCAGCTATTGCAGTGCCTTTAACAGGTCTGTTTTGACTGAGATCTAGAGACATTTCTGTCTCAGCTGTGATCAAAAAATCATCCATGCTCTTTATTTCCTCTCTGAATAAAAGTTTCTGTTTCCAGTTGCCAAATACAAAATCAATCCCACACGCATCCTCTTGAAGACAATGAAACTTAGCTTGCATTGTTCTACAGTTTCATTCCTGACTGCCTGTCATATTTTCAAGTCAGAGATAAGATTGAAGGGAAAGTTTTGTTATTCAGTAACCTCCTCCAACTCTCTGCTTATACAAGATTGATTTCTTCTTCCGTTTTGCACAGTTTTCAATGATTAAAATGAAACGCTGCCTACCATGGACATGTTTCTCTCTGGCTAAGAGACTTTGCCATTAGTCTATTTATTAGAGGTCTATCTACAGGCATTTTTGCTCTGTCATTCTATACCTTCTGTTTCTCTTCCTCCACCATAAAATATCTTTTATTCTTCCAACTCCAGAATAAAACAACAGATACTTTTGTCTCCTGTGTATTTACCTACCTTTGATCAAATAATACATGACCTCTTCAGTTTTGTTGTTTGTTTGTTTGTTTGTTAATTTTACATAGTACAAACTCCTGTGTTTTTCTTTCTTTAACTTGCTTCAGTAGGCATAATCTTTGGCTTTGACCCCCACATGTTCTTCAAGATCTTAAAACTGTGTTAAAGATCAAATCCCTTGAGCATTAGAATACACAGGACAGATTTAACTATTTCCCTGACAGGGCTACCAAAAAGAACCTCCACTTTAGAGACACACTCTGCCTTTTCAACAGTCTCCTCAGTATGCAGCAGAGCAGGTGGAAGGAGTTTCAAGGTTGAGCAAAGAACAGCTTGTGTGTACACAACGTTATATTTATAATCTTCTTGCCTCCAAAACAGAGGTTTCTTGGGATAACTATACCTCTAATATAATTGCCAAGGATAAGGATGAAAGCTGAATACATCTGATTAGAATCTATAATGCTGTAGGTTGCCTCTCAGATGCATTGGCAGCATCTAGACGGAGAAGTCAATAGTTCAAGGAAGTATTTTATCAAAGTTGTACTAGATCCCATTTTTGTGGCTCTATTTATTTGTTTTTCTTATTAGAGTAAGTCAGAGTAGGTCCAGAAGTAACAGATGAGGACAGGTCACTTCTTCAGGACAACTCTATGAACTCTGTAGCTGAGGCAATGTGCATTTCCAGAATGTAGAGTTTTACTAGCCCATGAGGGTGTCCAGGTTCAGATGTCTTTTTTGTCTTGCATGTAATTTAAAAGTGCTACCTCACTGAGGATGACAGGAACTCTATCACTGTGCTAACCACTAGTGTTATACTTCAGTACTCTCTCAGGTTCCTACCATGTGTGGAGGTTTTTGTGCCAGATATTTTCATACATGTGCTCAGTTATTATCTAATTTAGATTTAACAAATGCTAGAACAAAGCATGTTGTTTATTTTCCTTCCCAGTGGGCAGTGGTTTTTTGATATTGGAAATCTCAGCTCATGTACGTCGGGAAAAATGATGATCACTCCCCACAGTTGTGTTGTATGTTAATAACGGCTTAACTTTCCATGTCTCCTCCTGCCAGGTAGTTTTCCTTTTCCTTTTTTTCCTTTTCTTCTTCCCATATTGGAATACTTAAGCTAACCTTGACGTGCTTTTGTGTTACAAAAAAGTTTTTTCTCCTCTCATGTCATGTGAACAGCAGAATAGCACATGCTGGCACTGAGTAGTTGTAAAGATATGCTGGCCCACAGGTGCTAAATCATTTTTTTTCCTTCAGATATGTTGTTCCTGGCTTTCTGTAGTCTCAGAAGGATTGAGTAGTTTCTGCCTGATGTTTTGAAAGTTTTCAGTGCCGCCTTTCAGAATGAAGGATTTTGGAGAACACTTATAAAGCTTCTCACACATTATTTACACCCTCTTTATGTTACTTTATGGGAGGAAGATATCTCCACTGGTGTCTGTGATCCCATTGTGTACTCCAGTTTATAAATATTTAGCCAGATTCTGCATCTGCCATAGGTCAATGAGATGAATAGCACCTACAACACCAATAAAACACTGTCCATTGTCAGGGAGCAGTGAGGTCTGGCTGTTTCCTAAGGAAAAGACAGACAGGATCTGAGGGTGATCCTTGTGGAGGCAGTGCCGTCACTAACAGGGCAGACTCCTGCAGGGTCTTGACATGGTGGACAGAGTTGAGTGCTGGTAACAGGGTCCATTGACAGTCCCAGACATGGCAAATGATGAACCAGCTCCAGGGTCCATGCAGGGGTTTCAGTCATGAGCAGAAGGTGATGAAGCAAGGGACAGGACTGGAGATTGCGCTACAACAAGATTTGACTCCTGAGTCCATCCAGTAGAGAGTACTAAAGACAAGGCTAGGGACAAGTGCAGCATACATCTGAGGGGTTGGGTCCATCCAGCTTCCCTACCTACAGTGTAGGTTGAAGGCCCATCCAGAAGTCAGGCTCAGAAACAGGCTAGAGACTGGTATTCCTATGGCAGAGCACAAGCAGAAACTGATGGTCCAGGGCTGAGCTGAAATGGGGATCCTGGGCCCATGGGCAGAGAGCACAGGTGGAGGCCCTGACTGAGACTGGTCAGTGGCATTTATGCCTATTAGTGCTCTCAGGGCTCTGATACTCATCTACTTAGGGTGGCAATTGCTTGAAGGTTAAGGCACTTTAACCTTCTTACCCGTGTGCACGTGTGATAGCTGTTCAAGATCCATTAGAGTTGATACGCACCGAGGGCTTAATAAATCTGCCTAAACATAGGTTTTTGACCACATATCTGAAATGTCTACAGGGAGCTGGCTGGAGATCGTGTGCACATCTCTGAAGTGCTGGAGGCCAGGTGGGCATCCCTAGGGCAACTCAGCTGGCCCCAGGGATCCGTGTCAGACACTCAGGTTGCCAATGGCTGTTGCAGACATACCGGGCTGAACAGTTCATAGCATTGAATTCAGATGCCTTTAGCCAGTATCGAAGCTCATTTTAGACACCATAGATGAGTTGTCTGACAAACTCAACATGGAGATGAGAACTTTCCAGGCTTATATGATAGTCTTATCTTTTTTTGTCTGTCACACTCAGCTCTTGAAGTCCCTATCTCATAATGATTTTGTCAGATGATTCATGTTCTTTCTTTCCCTCTCCTTTCATCACATAGACAAACCATCCACTGAACTTAAACTAGGACAAGGAATTTATAAGAACATGGACAGTGGGCAGGGAAGAAGACCATGTCTGCCCTGGAAACTCTTTGATCTGGTCCTCTCCCTCCTCAGTTATAAATGCTCCAGCCCCATGCTTGCCTCCATGCTAGAGCCCTAATCTTCATCTTCAGAACCAGCTTGTGTTACACTGGCAGCACATCCTTGACTATGGAAACTGGGATGCTGTCAGATAAACTTGTCCAGAAAGGAGAGCAGTGCACTTAAACTATAATCATCATGAGTCACTACATCAGCTTTTTAGAACCAAGGGAAGTATTTTGACTTGTGCTCCATTTTCAGTAAAAAGTCAGAATGTTCTGCAGAAATCAGACACTATAAAGGTAATAATTTCCTTGGTAGCACAAATTTTCTTCTACTGGATAGTTTTGATGTAAATTTTTCAGTTAGCATTTGGAATAATCTTGTTTAAGACATGATTCTTTCAGAATTTTAACATCAGGAAAAGGTAAAGATGGGATTAAAAAACCCCAGTCTAATCAGTGGGAACACAATTATGCCAAAGCTAAACACTTTAAAAAAAATCCATATTCATTTTCATTTGGTCTTCCTTGATGATAGTTTTTGTAGAGCATGTCTGGTTTTGGTCCCTCTTTGTTAAAGCTTATTTGAGACACAGGGAGAAAGAACAGTCTTGTTAAGAACTATAAAGTATTGCCTCTATTCAGGAGACTGCTGTATTAGTGGAGACTGGAATTTTAGAATCTCTTCCTGATAAACCTTGAAAGATGAACATGTATGAAAAAAAAAAATTGTCTGCAATAGTGAATTGAAAGCATATAATGTAACTTGTTTGCTTTTCTGGAGCCAGGTTGGCAAATGTCAAAAAGAGTTATAAAGAGTTTACAGCACTGGAGAAGGGTTAAAAATTGATCACAGATTTTGGGGCTCGCTTTTGATGAAGCTATACTCCCAGATCATCATGTCTGATGTCACATGCTCGGTGTATGTAGGTGCATACAAACAAATTGCATTTGCACTATACAACCTGTAAAACGTACACTGGCACAGACAACAAGATTTCACCTAAATGTCTGCCAAAGGGCAGGGAAAACCCATTGTAATTTCTGTCATTACACGTCTAATAAGATATAGAAGCAGATGTAGTCCAGATTTTAGGTAACGAGTTTTAATGATCTCTTCAGTTAAGATCCCACAGATAATAATAAATCTAGAAGAATCTCATATATTTAGCTAGGAAATGCAAGGAACAGCAGACTAATTGGACTGAAACAGCTGCACGGCAGGATGCAGCTGCTTTGATGTCAGATAGCTCCTTCCTATCCCCGACCAGCCCCTAACGTTCACAGTCGTCCCTCAGAACTGTTTCACCAGAGCTTGCTGCTCTGATCTCCTTGCACAGTCAACATCTGCAGCAAAGCACAAAGCCTGGGAACAGTTAGCATTGAAATTAGCTCATCTGGGAGTGGGGAGGGAGCACTTTGTCATTATTTCTTCTACCTTCACTTTTACCTATTCGTGGCAACACTGGCGGTGTTTTTTCCCATTCTTCTTAGAAACGGAGAGTAAAGATCATTAGTTTTGTACATGCCAGCTCCTCTTTTTTTCAGGATTTCTATTCTTAACCTCTCCAGTTGTAAAATGAAAGAATTGTCAGACTTCTACTCACCTTATACCATTCAGAAGTATATGTCAGGTTGTTTTCTATCATTAGTGTCTTAGAGCAGTCTGCAAGCTGGAAACATTGCAATGAGTTGTGACTTTTCTCTCAGAGGAGTTTAAAGGGAGTGTTAATGTATTTGAACCAGATTTTAATTCATCACAGTTGAACTGCTACCTGAGGTCACAAAAGTCAGTGAGCAGATGAGTTAGGCTTGTTCCCGAGGAAATTTCCTCCTGTCTCTATAAGGGGAATGGACCAGTGTCTTTACAATCCTTCAGATGACTTCTAGCTGTTTTGAAGGCAAAACCTCTTCCATATGGCACCCTAATTGCACAATAAAAGTGATTTAATTACAAATAATTACTTTGTTTTCAAATTACTGTAATTATCTCAGCCCAGAGCCAGCTTTTGGAATAGTATCTTGTAAAAGAATTCATAGATGATGCAGGTGTCTGTTTCTTTTTTAACTATTGTGTACATACTTCAATTTACTTACTTGATATTTTTTATATTGCTACAAGGAACTAAAGACAAAGGGCTGTTGGTAAGAGCAGTCAGAAATGAAACAAGGGCAGAGATAAAATATCTTCAAAGAAAATTTCAGAAGACCTTAAAAGAACAGACGAGGCTTAGGGGAAGTGCCTATTTATCTGGCTGCAGCCAAGTACACAGGCATGAGGTTTTTTTCCAATGTTGGGGTCTAAGATCAAAAAATAAGTAAAGTCTTACAAACCATTTCTATATACACTTTGGGGATTAAGTGAGGCATTTCAATGCTATTTGAGGAAGATATTGCAGGAGCAAGACCAAGAGAGGCAGAGGGGACCAGGAAGCTCCAGGCAATGAGCCTGGCTGTTTGAGTTAAACAGAAGCAACCTAAATTTGTGGGGAGATTGTGAACTTTAGTTAGACTTGATGAAGCTTTTCTCTTGGGCTAACTCTCTCCTCTGGCAGCTGTTTGAGTAAATAAGCAATCATTCATTTTGACAAAGCTCTTTTACATCACTTTACTCAGCAGCTGGTCAAAAGTTTCCCAGAGGAGCTTCTTGGAGGTGTAAGTGTGGCTGAGAGAGCGAGACCAAGTTCCCGAGCAGCTGTACCTTGACAGAAGCGAAAGAAAGAGTGCTGATTGCCTGACAGCAGTGTTTAAAAGGGACTAAAGGGGTGTGATGCAGAGTTTGGTTTGTATTATGACGGAGATTTTTATTTTGGGATAGCTTTAGTGTGAGAGTTATTCCAAAAATAGCTCTGGCAGACAGCTTATGCCTTTAGACCCAGTCATAAGATAGTCTAAAGTAAACAGTTTTGCTGCTGAAATATGTGCTTTCACAGCCTTTGGGATTACTTTAATGATCCAGGTGTGACACCATATTAGCAGCTGTACTGATGCAACTTTCACCTGTAGATCAGTTTGTGGAGATGTCTCTGCATTTCTGCTGTCACTCAGTACATCCAGGCTATGCTTTTATATCACTTCAGAGGCATGATCTCGTGCAGTCAATTATGCCGGTGTAATGTGAATTGTTAAGGTCATTCTGTTGATAACTAATTGGTTGTGCCACATTAAAATAGTATCCCTGAAGTCCTCTGCATTACAGATTAATGTGAGTTTCTCCACAAACCTAGCAGTTTGAAGTGTCTCAGCGGTCATCTAAATGACACTGGTGTGCTGGGTTGATAGTTATTCTCTGTATTGCAGGAGGGAAAGATTTTAATAACATTTCAGCTGTGTTTGGATGTCTGTTGAAAATACTCTCTCTGAAATACCAAATGAAATCCATGTGCCATAAAGAGAGTAAGTAGAAAAGTGAAGATCATTTGGCTATGTCTGAAGACCTCATGTGAGCCCACAGTGTTAGCAGACAGATGATGAGAAGCAATAGAATTACTGCCTTTTAAAAACATGACTGAGTGTCTGGGAAGCCACCTGTAGGGAACCTCTAAATGCTTGACCCCACTAAGCAAGTGACCATATTGTTTTTAATAATCTCCCAATGTAAACTTGGGGAAGTTTATTCACAAACATCATTGTAATTTCCATGGGCAGCTAATCATTGCTATTATACTCATGCCCAGCTGCAGCTGGCTGCAGCTAAAAATGGAATGCTGGATTTTTTTTTCCCCTTGTAGTTTGTTTTGGTAATTAAGATTTTGATAATTGGAGCATTATTGTGAGAGTGCAAAGCATGAAAGCTTTGCAAAGCTCACCTTGTGATCAAGCTTTTCATCTGAAAAACTTGGCTCAGGGTCTACTGACGGCCAGGATTATTCCCCGATTCCTCTGCTGCTCTCATTCTTCTTTTGACAGTCCTTTCAGGATCCCAGAGTGTTGATACAAATGACTGCTTCCCTTGGCAAGCAGCACTTAAAGTCTTCTCTCTGCACCCTTGTTACGGAGGCTCTCAAATAAACAACAAACCACCAAAAAAAAAAAAAAATTTATTATTAACACAATTAACTAGCTCTCCGTAAATTGCAGGTTTGAATGTCTGTGAGAGGACTACAGAACAACTTTCTAGGGTTTAATGGCAACCCAAAACACATAACAAAGAACTCTATAGGGTTTAACGGCAACCTGAAATGCAGAACAATGCCCCAGTCCCTAGGGGTTAATGACAACCCAAAACGGTCTATCACTCACCTGACAAGTGAGGGCTCTCAACCTCAAGGACCTGCTCAGGGCAGCGCACCGACCCAAGTCACCTCAAGGAGTTTCCTTGGGCAGTGTCCTGACCCAAGGGGAGAGTCCTCAACCGACCGCAGTGTGCTGCTCCAGGGGACGAGCTCAAAATGGCTCCCCCAGGGGACTCCATTTATACCCAGGCCGAATCTGACCTGTAGTCAGTAGCGGCTCCCATTGGCCAAAGGCCCAAATTACTGCGAAGCCCTGAAAACAAAGGCAATCAGGAGCTGCTATCCTTCAGCAGCCAAGAAGCTCTGTTTTCATTGGGTGGATGCATCTGTCACAACCCTATTTACTTGATTTCTTTAATCAGCCTTTCCTCATGAGCCCCACTTGTTTTCCTGATCATTGGGAACTCTTTGTCCTTCAGTTAGGAAAAAGGAACATAAGAACATAAAGAAAAAAGTAATCACCACGAAAGTAGTTAACCACTGGAAGGAGGACCCACAGAGATGGCGGAAGCTCCATCCTTGGGGATGTTCAGACCTTGACTAAACCTGAAATCAGGCTCTGAGCTGCCTCACCCAGATTTGAAGATAGCATGGCTTTGAGCAGGGGGGGGACACTACATATTTCCAGGAGTCCTTTCTAACCTAAGGTTTTCTATGATTGTGTTCTTATCCTAGGATGTTTTTTCCATTTAGTAATGTAATGTAGAAAAGATCATTGAATCATTTAATCTGAACCCTTGCAGAGCTTTGGCTATGGAAGCTAGGAAGTCCTGAACTGAGTCCAAGAAGAAATTCAGGTCTCAAACACCTCTTTGTACATTTATAGGTTGTCTTTTAAGACCCTGTACATATGTACAAAGTTTTTATAAAGCGGGTGGAAAATATTACCAAACCAGATGGAGGCATGTCTTAAACCCATATCGCCAAGATGTGTATGTAGCCCTTGGACATGAACTGAGCTGCTGCTGCCTCAGCACAGCATAAATGCAACTGCACGCTGCAGGCAAAGGGAAAGAGCTTTCTTTTCCTCAGGAGTCGCCGAAGACCAGTGCTGTGCCAGGTTTTGCATACATGGTCTTGTGACAACAGTGAGTCACTCAGTTGAATGAGACAAAACTGATTGATAAAAAGTAAAAAGAGGGACTTTTATATCTAAAAGTGGGTGTGTCCAGGCACAGAATCTGTTATATTCCCTAGTACCTTTGGACATCGTTAAGCGTGTTTTACAAGATAATAAAAAAGTGGTGGAATTAAGGTTATGAGGTCCATGAGTCCATAGACCAAAGCCTGTAGGTTCCTGAACTCTGTGGACACCTTTCCCATCACTGCATGCCTCAACCCAGCTGGGACTCTCAGAAGAGGATGTTTCTTGGGTTTTTTTCCCTAGTGAACCAACAGCGGTGCCTATTGTGATCCTCTTTGTCTCCCTTTATGTAGAGTTGAATGATTAGAGGATTTGACACAGAACCAGGGAGGTTCAGCTTGCATTCTCCTCCACCTCAAAGGTTTCAAAGTTACTAGCCAGTCAACCTTGCTACGTAAGGGCATCCTCCCCATCCTTCCATAGAGGGGTCTCTGGGCCTACAAAAACCACACAAATGAGGACATAATTGTGGTATTGTCATTACAGTACACAACTGGGGAGGGGAAAACACTTGGTTCTGCTTCTAATTCCCAAAAACTACTTCTATGTTTTATTACTTGTGTTTCTGTAATAACAATCATTAGGTAAAATACAGGAAAGTCTGCTAGAGAAGTAAGAATATCATGCAATTCAGAATGCAAAAAACCCACATGATTATACTTTGCTTAGTCCATAGACTGCTTGAAAGGCATAAATTAAAAGCTATGTGAAGCTTAGAGATGAGATATTAAGATTCTGCTCAGTTCTTCCCAAGATTTTTATTAAAAAATGACTTCAAATAAATGAAAATCAGACAAATTAATTTACATATAAAATGAGTTCTGCTTGGAATTCTCTGATATTTGAGCTGCTGACATTATATTTCATTACAAAAACAACAAAAAAAAAGCTTTACAGAAAAAAAAGAGTATCTTTTTGCTATTTTAAATTATATTCTTGAAAAAATAAACAAGTTTTAAGGAAAATAAAACTATTTGCAGAACTGTAGACAGTTATGGCTACAAGAACATTACTCATAATAAAACAATAATAATGAAGTTTTAATTGTAATAGCCTGAAAAGGTCAACTGACAATTGTAGGGAAAAATAAATGAAAGACCTACAAAACTGGCTGAATTTCTCAACATCAGAAAAGTCATTAGAATTTTGATTTTTTTTTGTTTTCCTTTGAAATGTCAGAGGAACTTCTGCAGTTTCAGAAATTAGAGGAGAAATTCTATGTTTGTTTTTTAAGATTACTCTCGTGAACATTACTGAATAATCTTGAGAGTAAGCACAAACAAATCCTGCAACCTGAATATAAGATAGAGATACTAAATCTGCTGTGAGGAAAGAGATAAAAATCTAGATCTCTGAGTAACAGAGCAGGAAGTTGCTAACATTCATCCTTATTTTACATGGGATAATTGGACTAAGTAAAGCCATTATTTTAAAAAACAATCTGTAATTTTGGCTACATACATTTGAAGTTAATTCTTAACTAAAAGAATTTCAGAATTAAAGGTCTACATGATGTGAGTGCTTGAATAGTCTTAGAATTTGATCTCGTATGTCAAAACTGAAGGTCACAGACACTGTGGCATCAGAAATAATTAAAAAACCTCCAAGAGTTCTTAATATTTGATCCATGACCATTCTTAGTGTTCTTAAAAGTCCAGAATGCTCATGGCCGTACTCCCACTGAGTTCACTGGCAATACTCATTTTGACTTACATTCATATATTGACTTGTATATGACACAGAGACACAGTAGAATTTAATTTGTATTTTTATAGTATTTAGGAAAGTAAGATTGCTTTCTCCAAATGTGTTCATTTTGTACAAAATGAACATACACATACCAAAAAAAAAAAAAAAAAAAAAGAAGAAAAAGAAAAAACATACACTTGATTTCATTCATTGTTAGTTTACATTTTCCATTCTATGACAGTGTCAGAGGTCCTTGGGACACCTGGTGTTCGATGATGATGGATTGGTGATACTATTCCTTGAAGAATAGCCCAGGACATTCTTTATTATTTTCCTTTCTATTTCAGATATTTTATTAAGCATCAAGCTCTGTTTTCCAGTGTAGACTTCCATTCTATTAAAAGCAAAAAATTCTCTAAGTCAGGTTTGTCTGGTTGAGAGCCATCTCCTATGGCCGTGCAAGCAGGTCTGTCAAACTGTGACCCTTCCTCATCCCTGACATGTTTATGTTGGCAAGGTCACAAAGAGAGATGTAAATTGTTTGGTTTGAATAAAAACAATCACAAGCAGATCATAACCTGGTGACATGGCAATGGAAATATCTCAAAGTTCTGCCCACATTTTTCAAATGAGATGCTGTTATAGTATTGATTTATGGGCAGTGATATTTTAACAAAAGAGAAGCTTGAAAATAGCTGCATCTGGCATCAGTTAGGGGATGTTTGGAGACAGCTGGGATTAATCCAAGCCCCAGCTACATCTACCCTAGTAAACTACCTGTGTCCAAATTCATCCTCGGATACTCTGGCTGACTGGCACAGAACAGCCCATGTCCATACTGTTAACTTTTCTTGCTCTCTAAAGGGTGACTGTGTAGAGGTTAGTTACTAAGAGTAGTTTCTGCCCTCTGCTAGGTCCTAGAGGAAATGCTAGATGCCCCAGGCCAAAACTATGCTGGTCTGATGCAATACATACAGCCTGGGTCTGGTACCCACTGATGTTCTCTCATTCTGTTTAATTTATTAGGAAATTAGCTATATCCTTTGAGTGTTTCTTGCTGTGTCCAACAAACTCCACTTTCCTTGATCCAGATTAATTACAGCTAGTAGACACTGAACTGAGTGTAAGGCAGGAGTTGAGATGGCTCCATTTTCCCTCAAGAAGAGAGATGGAGTCCATCATACACAAGCTAGATGGACAACACTGCTTTATTGGAGATACCTATTTCTCCTTCCAGAATACATGGGAGATTTAGATTGACAGCTCCCTGATGTGGGCACCTCTGGCTGGTGTCTGCAGTTAGCCAGAGTGAATCTGGGCCTTTGTGTTTCCTTTCTTTCCCATGGGAGTTGGGAAATGTACAGACTCAGTGAAGTTTGATGCTCAGGAAGTCATGGTCCAATGTATATTAAGTTCTCAAAAACAGTTCGAGCAGGTGTGCTCAGTAGAGGCATTCACCATTCAACATTTCTACTATCATTGGACTCAATTTTAAAGTATACATTTGTAATTTAAAAATAAGATACAAACCCAGACATTATCCAGACTGGCAGCAAGCTCAATCTAACCTCAGACAGGCAAAGAAAATTGAGCGTTCATACAAACTGCTGATTTATTAACTGGAGTTTACTATCAACGTTGCATGAAATGCATAGGAAAAGCTGAAAGATGAGTAAGATTTACATTTACGTGACTCTTGCTACAGATGCACAATTTCTAGTAAGTCTCCGGATTTGTGTTACAGGCTAACTTCAGCTGACCCACTTTAAGGTGGATAAGCCAGTGGTTTAATGCAAATAGAAATGCCTAGTTATTCTTTGCATGTAATCAGCAACAGAAAATGGTACACCATCACTTCACTAGTCCGTAAAGCTCAGGAATATCATAATGCCACAGTTCAGATTTGGACAAATAAGATTTGTCCTGTACTTTGAAGGAACAAAAAGTAGCATGACTGTAATAGCACAAAGCTGAATTGAAGCTAGCAATAACATCTTGACTTTTGGTTTGCTTTTCCTTGTTTTAGCAATCATTTTGGTTCTTCTAGTTCAAGTGGCCCATGTGTTTTAGGACCAAAAAGTGATGGAGAGAAGAGACATCTGTCTGATAGTCTGACAGGAAAATACTGATAATAACAATACCAATACAATCACTGCTCATGCTGGAGTCTACTGCTTTCATCTAGGTAGGTGAGGAGACACAGGATAAGGCTAAGTGCCTTTTCCAATGAGAAAAGTGCCTGGACTGTCAGAGTCCCCTGTTAGCTGCAGGGAGGGAAGAAGATTAAAACTCTTCAATCCTCTGCTTCCAAAGGGCAGGCAGAAGCAGAACTAAGTGATGCCTGATACTTTGCCTTGGAGGAGAAAAGTGGGGAGCAGGAGTGGCAAGCACTGGAGTATCCTACTCCTATTTTAGTGCTCTGTAGACACCCTGCATGAAAGGCTCATCCCTTTCTTGTCTTCTTGCCTGTCATCCAGGAGTCAGGAGACAGACAGTGGGAAAATACAAGACTGCTTTAAGCAACAAGCTATTTTGAAATGGAAGGAAAAATAATAGTATTGAGGTTTTAATTAATCTTCTGATCTTAGAAATATACAGCACCCTTCTACATTCAGAAGGTTCCTTTTATTACAAAAAGAAAAGAGGAAGAATAATTCTAAGAATTAGGACTTCATGAAATACAAGGTATTTTGTGACTGGAAATAAATCACTGGAGTTGTTAACCTTGTGCCCACATTGCAGGTTTGTTACCTATCCCATATGAGGAAAAACACCCACAGTTCAGACACATCCACTAAGACAGATACTAAGCCCATGAACTTGTACCTCTTTCTGATTTGTGGAGGCTAAGACCCTGGTTCTTCTGCAGTGAAATCTGGGGATGAAGTCTCTGGTACCTATTAATCCTCCTATTGAATTTAAAGTCTTCTTGGATTTCAGGCCTTGATTTTCTTCAGTAGCAATCAAGCAGAATATCCCTCCATAAAGCCCTGCTGACATGGCCCTGGGTCTTCTGAACCCTCCAAATTGAGGTTCTCCATTCACAGTATCCCTTTGCAATTTTCTGTGGGGGTTTGGGCAAATCTCTTCCTCTAATAATAAGTCAAGATGAAAACACTGAATCTGGTCATTGTGAAATTATTGGCACAAGCACAAGGTTTTAGTCTATTACTATTACCACTGGTTAGAAGAGAAATTGTTGTTAGAGGGAATCTAGCACTACCTGTACTTTCCAAACACGTTGCATGTAGACATAATTTCCATTTCATTTCAATATCAAATCCAGTATTGTCCCTGTTTTATCTCCTTGGAGAGTTTGGAAAAAAATAATTTCTTCTTCTCACAGCCTTTCTTTCTCTCTCTTCCACCTGGGACCTTCTCTGTGCCAGAACTTTTCTCATGCTTGAAACAAGCTCTCCATTCCTCTGGCTGACACATTGCCTTAAACCTCCCTGACACTTGCTTTGCCTCTAGCTTTCCCATGTTATTTGCTTTTGGTAGATGATTTGCTGCCAGAAGGACCAGGGTTCTCAGCCATCCACTGTAACAAAACAAAGCAAAAGGAAACAAAACAAATCCAAACTCACAATTTACAAATAGCTGAACATTTATTCCAGCTTCATTCTGTGTCCCCATCTGTTAATTTAAGAGGAGAGCTCTCTGAGAGAACAAGGATCCCTGTAGGGACAGCTGCTTCCACAACCCTGATAGCCTCAGGAGGTCACTAAAGGACACATCCTAAAAGGATATTTAGTGAACTGTCTCCTGCAAAGACCTGATGAAACTTCTCATTCCTAGGGTCCTCACTTCTCCTGGCTCAATTCTTTAATGTGGACTGCAGTGAAATAAGGGTTAGACTTTTCGGTATACACCCAGATGCTCACAGAGGCCACTTGGTCCACTCGAAGCACAGCCCACACAAAGGGCTGAGGCAGCTGGGAGCTGTGCACCAAGTATGTTCCCTTTCCTGGAGTCCCAAAAGGTACACGTTATCCTAAAAAAAAAACAACAGAGAGGGAAAGAATGACAATTATAACAATATGCAAGTGATTCTATCTTTGATTTGTTCATCCAGCCAACATAATAATAATAATCATTAAAAAGACTGCCTGGATACTTTTTTTGCTTGGTTTGTTGTGTTTTTTTCTTTTTCCCCCAGATAAAAGATAGGTCCATTGTGTCTTGAAATACCACTGACAAGTGCAAAATATCAAATGTTGTCTATGAAAAATCAGCAGGCCCAGAAGCATCAACAGTTTAATTTTTGTTTTCATTGGCTTCCCTAATTAATATTAATTAGCAGAATTTAGGTCAAATTTGCAAATAATTTCCTTCAACTCAGTCCTAGTGTTCTGGGGTTTTTATGCCAAATCACATACCCAGTTAAGCCCTTCTGCCTGTCCCTGAGGAGTTACATGACTTTCACCTCTGTCATACAGCCAAGGGGCTGATGGATAGGTTGACCTGTCACAGCCCAGAAAAAAAACCAAAAATGTGTACCTTATGGTCTCAGGGATGTACCAAATGAAGCTTGTTTAGATAGATGCATGTGGATCACCTTTAATGTAGCAGTGGAGGCTGGCCAGCCACTATAACTTTAACTCAGCTCCTCAGCTGTGCTGGACCCAGGTTAAGCTGGCTTCCTTCTTGCTGTTGCTACGAGGCTAAGAATCTCCTGGTTTTAAAACCATTTTCAGTGCTCCATGAGCAACTTTTTCAGTACGTTACTGACATCCCTGGAAAGAGCCTCTGGGCAAAGATGACACTTTCCTATGTGCCAGCAAAAGGCTACACTCATCTATCTTGCACTGTTCTATTTGAGGACTAATTTTGGTTTTGGAACATTTTGTTGTTCTTTGATTTCATTCTTGATTGCAAACTGTATTTACATGAAGCAGATCTTAGTGTCTGGAGTGTTTATCCACTCTCCTGAAGGCCTAATTGCTTGTTAGTCACCTCCTAATTGATTGCTGTGGAATAGTGATTAGGAAGGCAGCCAGAGGATAATGACTTCAGGTGGGATGTTCACTGGAAAGCCTGAGTGATATTAGGCGTTCATGTAAATTGCTCTCTTAATAAACAGGAGTTAGGGTGGGGCCAGCCTGGAGGAAGTTGTGGTGGTGAGAAGGAGCTGCCACTGATTGTGCAACTGCGTGCACTGACTGACAGCTCCAGGAGTAGTACAGACCCTTCAGTGACATCCTGTCTGTGCGGACAGCTGCCTTCAACATCTCTTTCAAACTTGTTTTTAAAACACTGCCTGTACCACTGGTTATGTTTGCCTGTGGCTCTTGTCCAAGACATAAAAAGGAAGGAATATCTCCCATTCCCTATCAAGTTTGGGGATTTCTGCGTTGAGTTACCAAGGCAAGAGGGGAAGAAAACTGTGACTGACACCACTACAGGGAGAGATACCATTTCAACCACTGAGACAGCTTTAACAATTTGTCCTCTGCAAACAGAGGAGCTCTGGGTTGGAGTGAAGGATTGTGCGGAAATGGTAGGCATTGGTGCCTGCAGAGAGCACTGCTTTGGTGACCTGTTCATCTTTCCTACTGCATGCCCGTGCCTAAGCCAGGGGCAGCAAGAAGGTGCTCTGAGAAGTGGGAGTCTGGTCCTGTCTCTGCACAGCTGTGAGTGATGCCTTAAGCAGTCTCTATCACTGTATGGGGTGTCCGTGCTGGCAGGGGGCTGCAGGGCGGCCTCTGTGGGGAGAGGCCGGGGCTGCCCCGTGACGGACACAGCCGGTCCCAGTCGGCTCCAATGGCCCCAGCGCAGGACACAGCTGAGCCCCTCAGCCAAGCTGGGGGCGCCCGGGGGAAACCAGGTTTCAGCAAGGGCCAAAGGCGGCCCAGGCAGAGGAGGAGGAAGCCAAGGAGGGAGCAGCAGCAGAGGGACCCCGAGGCCAGAGGAGGGCAGGAGGGCAGGAGGTGCTGCAGGCCCGGAGCAGGGATCCCCTGCAGCCCTGGAGAGACCCCGCGGGAGCAGAGACCCACCCTGCAGCCCGGGGAGGGCCCCACGCCGCAGCGGGGGGATATTTCCTGCAGGAGCTGCAGCCGTGGAGAGCCCAGGCGGGAGCAGGTTGTCCCTGAAGGACTGCAGCCTGGGGAAGGGCCCGGCTGGAGCAGGGAGATGGGGCAGGAGGGAGGAGCGGCCCAGAGGGCTGCGAGGGACCCACCGTAACCCCCAGCCCCGACCCCTGCACCCCTCTTTTCTCACTACTTGAATCTACTTAAATGGCAATGAAAAAAATTAATTTTTCTCAAGCTGAGTCTAGTTTGCCCATGATGGTAACTGGTAAGAGATCTCCCTGTCATTACCTCAACCCATGAGTTTTTTCATCCTAATTTCTCTGGTGTCCTCCTGAGGAAGGGAGATGGAGCAACTGGGTGGGCATCAAGGTCAACCCACCACAGTTGAAGCCCCTGTCTTGTTATATAAAGCTAACTGTGATTTGACACAAGAGACTTGTTCTGTATGAGCTCTTGTTCAGCTCTTAGCCAGCTATCTATTCTAAATTCATAGTATAGCCATTACAGTGTATAGACATGACTATGGCAAAAACATATAAAATTTTTTATTAGATTAACTATTAAAACTGGAAAAACAAAAAAGAACACGGACAAGTTTGTGGGTACACCCACCTTTCTTCAGGTCAAGGGTCTGTCTATAAGTTTTTCTCTTTTTCGAACAGAATCTAATGCTCAAATGAAAGAAAACTGAGATCTTCTAAAAAGCCTGACTCACTGTCTGGGATCAACGTCTTGCCTCCTCCTTACTTGTTGGAGACACCTACCCATCTCTTGTGGGTGACCCAGGCCATCTTAAGAGAGTGAAGTATTATAGCAGGGATGAACTGGTTTTTTGAATTAGTGGTTGGGGTTTTTTTTTATCACTTCAGAGGAAAGACAAACTTAAAAAAGATATTTAGCTTTTACTTGACTGAAGTAGGTGTGATGTATCTTCCCCTTAGCTCCTACCATGATCAGTAAGGTAGACATTTTGGCTAGGATGAAGGGTAGGAGGATGGAGGGCAATACTCACACCATCTGGCTATTTCAGATAAAATGCAGAGGACCAGTATGAGATATTATATATAGCTGGTACATAGGTGCCTATAAGGGGCACTTTCAAAGCCCTAAATTAGCTGCCAGCTACATACAGGGATCCACTGAAATATGCCCCATGGATATCAGCACTCTCGAAAGAAGCAACACGCTGCTGTGCACAAGGCCTGGACACTGCATCTGGTTGTAAAACAGACCTTCCTGAAGGACTCTGGAGTCTTTAAGCGTCTTAAAGATGTCTGGATGATTTGCAAAAAATATCCATCCAGGTAAGACATTAAATCTCACAGAAGGTAAAGGGGAAACTCATTTGAATGCTATAATAGCTTTCCCTTGACATCTCTTTATCTTTAGAGGTCTAGACACCATTGTAAACCTTGTCTGATAGGCTTACAGCCATACGGGGATTTAGGTGTGGTAGTGCTCCACTAGCAGCTAAAAATAGAGTGCATGTTTATTTTCTCAGGCTTCTCTGAATTGCTGTTTGTCTCATCCATTTAAATTTGAAAACTACCATTTGCCTTGTCCTTGTACTGGTTTAACACAAAAACAGTCCCTGAAAATTGATACCTCCATAGCAAATGGCAGCCTGGGCCTTGGTGGCCAGGCAGTCCAAGAAGACTGAAAGTGTGTCTGTTTCCTGCATCCAGTGGCACAGAGGAGAGTAACAGGGATACCGGTCTCCCAGGCTGAATGAGCAGATGCCCATTTACAGCTGAGAAAATCCAGGATAAATGAGCATGCACGCATTTGCCAATAGCCATTGCTTTGTTCTAGTATGTGAATGTGCCAAGCCTATCAACAGCACCATTGGAAGTTAATTCATGGCTACAGACAACAGATGCTGAGGCATTGTCCACTCCCCTGAAACGTCTTTATTTCTCACCAAAGGTAAAGCCTGTGCTGCGCAAAGAGCAAGACTCCTGAGATAGAAGCTCTCAGCAGGCATGGTTCAAGTGAAAGCTCCTGGTTCAGAGAACACTCAGCTTCTGCAAATGCAGCACGGTTTCTCCAGGCCTTCCTATGCTTGTTTTTTAAATTTTTTTATCATGGGCATCATTTTAACACCTGCCTGCTCAGAATCAGAAGGTGTTTTAGTAGACTCTGATTAATATAGCTTCATGACAACACACCAAGCTAAGCAGCAGTCCATTTTGCAAAGGCAGAAGCAAAAGTTTGGAGGAGAAGCACGAGGAAAGACAGGATCACCTCCAGGATGAGCTCATTCAGTCTGTGCAACCACCATGGGAGACACAGGAGGGAGACATACAACCTAGCAGTGACCAGTTTTATCTTGGACTCTGTTTCTGAATCGCTGGGGTGGGGAGAATGACCTCTTCATCTGGGCAAGACTGTTCCAGGTCCTTTGTGGCAGAGAAATTGAAACCTGCACTTCTTCCGTTGCCCATGCAGATTTGTATTTTCTCAGTACCTGCCTCCAGATTCCTCCTCCAAGAGGAAACCACCATGCTGCAGACTGCAGGTCAGCGCAGCACAAGAGAAGCACTGAGAGGAGCCCAGCCTCTGTCTGCACTGCCAAAAGCACATCCCAGCTGCACTGGCTGAAGGTATGTGGCTGTGTGTGCCGCCACCTCACCCTTGACAGCTCATAGATGGTTTCTATTTTTGGCCACGTGCTCCAGCTGTTACTCTTCCAGCTCGATTGCACCTTTAACCCAGCACTGAGCTAAAGTATAGGAAGGGATTAGCAAGGTCTGCTGACCATGAGGACTGCACTTTGATACCTGCAGTTGCTTTTAAAAAGTAATATATAAGTGCTTGGTGACACTGACTGTGTGTCTCTTTACAGCAGCAATTTTCTTAGTCCTTGTTTCTCCTCAGTTTAAACAGCTTGGATTTGATTTTATCCCTTCAGTCTTTTTCCTCTGTGTGCCTGTACTGAGTTCACAGCTTCTGTTTGTGCCACCATGGTCTATCACTGTAGGAAAGTGGGACCTGTAGGTAGGCCTTTGCTCACATATAAATGTATGTGACCATTGTTTTATGAAGTTCATTCACATTTGTTCTTAAAAAATGTCAATAAATACCAATACCTAATTAATTTTAAAATCCTGAAGTGGTAACTTCCTAGCATCCAGTTACTGATCCTGGGTGAACTTCCTTAGATCCAGAGCCATGAGTTTCATTTGTTTGTACAGTTATTCACTTATTTATGAATCACAGAGCAGATAAGCACTATGTCCTGCCTTTAGTTGGCAGAAAACAGCTGAGTGCAGGTGAAATAAGTTAATTGACAAAAAACAGCTGAGGACCAGGCTGGGTGAACCTCTGTGAGTGCTCTCTAGGACCATATTATTTTGTCCAATTTCCAATTTTCTATTTCAGTTTTATATTAAAGCAGCCAAACTTTCTGAGAGTAGTGGAGAAGGAGTGGGAGGTTAAAAGATATCGACTGTTACAGTGTTTTTCAGAACCACTGTGCTTCTGCACTTCAGCTGGGCTTTTCCCTGATCTGACTTTGAAACTAGGGGCTAGTCAGAAACAGATGTTATGACTGGTTTTACTGTAAATACTTGTATCCTCAGGGCTAGAGAGCTCTTCTGCTTTCTGGAAATGTGGGGAACCAGGTAAGTGGAGAAGCATTATCGGAAAATCAGGTAAAGCTGTAGTCTCTGATGCTTGACCTATGATGCAGGGAGAGGCTGGTTGTTCATTTTCCTTTGGTAGAAAAGGAAAGAAGAGCTTGTAATGTCAAGGCTGATTAGGCAGCTGTAATTGAAGGAAGTGCTATTGTGTTTAAGATCCTGGGAAAGTAAATATAAAAAAAGGGGGGAGCAAAATCATTCTCATCTGTAAGAAAGACTGGTTATTCAGTTGGAGCTTCATAAGTGGTCCTAGACAAGTGCCGGGGAGGTATCAGATGCTCTTCTCATTGCATCCTAGTGGGGAGGCTGGGGAGTGATGAAGTGGTCAGTGGGTCCATGTACAAGAGAGGGTCTCTCTTGGTCATAACACAGGAGAAGCTGGCACAGATGGGTTCACAGATACACTCTTTAATCCCATATATGGCGTCAAGTCTAGATCTCCTGACAATGACATGCTATGGTTCTTTGCCTGCTCTTTATTAATGCTTGTTATTGGTGTCCCAGCTGCATTTCCCAATTATTAAAACCTGTTTTGTGCTAAAAGGACTCCCTCTGTTCACAAATTCAGGAGTTTCATTAATTTGTAGCTCACAGCCTAGAATACATTAATTTTATATGTGTATACATTTGAAAGCTTTTCTAGGAGGCATGGCCACTGAATCCTTTGTCAAACTCTTCTGTAAGAATTGCTATGCTTGAAATCTACTTTGTGGGGAGAAAGAGAAGACAGCAAAATGAAATTGCTATTCCTATGCCCCATGTGAGCAACAACTGTTTGATACTTTAACAATTCAGGGATGCATCAAGGGATATTAGAAACCGCAACACTTTCCCATGAGACTTTTTTGAGGGTAGCTGTTGGCAGGATATACTTTACCCTTACAAAATCTAGTCCACTCCCTTGCTTTTCACGTTTCTTCATTATGATAAGCAAGAGCCATTGAATTAGAATTTCTGAATTCTATTCCTACCTCTATAGCTTACCTACCACATATCCTAGAAACAAATTCTGCTTTTTCCAAATTGCTCATTATTTTTGTCTTCCTGGATATTTGAGTCTTGTATATAGGATAGCTTTGACACTGTAGTTAAGGTAATGCAAAATGGAGTAATTGTCTACCTCTCCTGTAAATTCCTTTTTTCCTTATAGGGAGTCTAGTGTATGTTTGTATGTGTGTGGCCAAAGCACGGCTAGTAATCAATATTTTTTATAATACTGCTATTCATTAAACTGTTATTACCTGTAGCAGACAGCTATTCATACAACATATTCAGTTATTCATTCACTCAGCTCACTCATACACAGTGACCCAGTTGGAGCAATAGCTGGGGAAACCACCCCAGCTGCTCACTCAGAAATAGAGTTAGCTTCTCATTCAGTGTTCAAGTCCCTCAGAAGGTCCTTTCCTTCACCAGGTATGTATAGACCCCTGTAGTCTTCATGTGCTTATGGCTGCCACCCCATCTTGAATGTGGCCTGAGTTACCCAACCTGTGGTTGATTTTAGTGTGTGCTCATGCCCCCGTACAGATTCAGCAGATTTTTGGTGCTGAGTTCATCAGGTCTTGCAAATTCAGCAGAAGACTCCTATTGTCCAGAGCCTGTCAGTCCATCACAAACTTCCATACAAAATTCTTCTAAGTTCATTGTTTTCCTCTTTCTGGCCTGTTGTTTTCTGGTAACTATTTCTCCATCCACACCTACAGACAGCTACAATATTCGCTCACTGAAACAGAAAGAGCCTTTACAACCTCTCTTCCCCTGGCCGTGAAATATTTATTTCTTTAGGCTATTGCATTGAATGTACATGTGCGATTTCATGTGCATGACCTGAACTAAAGTCAAGTTGCTGCCAGAAGAGCAGATTTCCCAACTCCTACCCTGCATATCTAATGTTTTCTCCAGTGTGACCTTGATCCCTTTGTTGATCTGAAGGAAAATGAAAACTTTTTTGTTAAATTAACTGTTTTTCTTATAAATCAATGAGATGACACAATCATCAGATTGAAGGCAAGAAGAACTATGGGAGTTCACACCTGGAAGGCATGAGGAAAGGAGTGCCACAGTGATGGTGACAGAGTTGGATCACAATAACTCTAATGTTAAACTTCTCCCCAAAATCTAGATGACAAATCCTTAAGCTTTTTCACAGCACTGTGCTGATCATCAGATGAATATGATCATGAAAACCTTTTGTACAAGGTTATACATTCCCTCTACTATGCATTCATGGATTGCTAAAGCTATACAAATGTGACTGAGCACCTCAAGAGTGTATTGTGTTACAAATGTTCAATGCTTATAGGAAAGCTAAAAGCAAGTTGCTTCACTATTAACAAAGTAATAGCAGTATGGCCTCACTAATTTCTGGAGAGATCAACTTGATTTTTACATTTGATGGAGAAAGGTAAAACAAACCCATGAAGAAGCAAATATAAACCACCAAAGATAAGGATACAAATCAAAATTCCATAACTCTACTGTCAGACAGCCCCCATAAGGTCAGAGAGGACACAAATGCACAAAAGCTTGCTAAGCTTTTAATGGTCATTTTACAATTAACCACTCAGATGAGACTGTTAAATTCCAAACTGAATATGCATCATTGTGACAGAAAATCAGAAAGTGGGGAAAAAAAGAGAAAATACAGCAATTACCATTTATTTTTATGCCAAGCAGAATCCTAGTGGAGAGATAATTTTTCACAGAAAGATAAGATTTTACTGCTTCCAGGCATTTATTCTAACCCTGAGTACTCTCTTGCTCACACTCTTTTTTTAAATCTATCCCCAACAGGGACCAGTGCAGTAGAGTGGTTTACAGGTCTGGAGTATTCAAATGCTTTTCTGCAGTCTTGAACTCCTGTTTCTGGAGGCTATATCACAGTGCTTAGCAGCTCAGATGACCTCAGATCTATGTGGTAGCCCTCGTGCAGATTTATTTCCTAATCCTGATGCAAGATGGTCAGTCTGCACATCCAAAGGCCAGCTTGGTTCTGTCTGATATCAAGTGGTCATTCATATGAGCAGAGGCAAAGGGCAGGACTCAATTACAAAAATCCAAAAGAATGATATTATGGAAAGAGGAGGGACCCTCACAAGACTTCTTGCTGGCTCTGTTGAAGCTCTTCTACAGATCACAGGTCATCTCAGATACCTGGATCCCAGACACCCCTCTACTGCGCTGTGGACAGGTATTTATAGTTCAAAGGGACTGGAATAGCAAGAAGCACAATCTAGACTCATCTGCCTTCTGACTATCAGCCCAATAGAGACATTTAATACCTCTTTTGTCTGAGATATTTAGATTATTTTCTTTGTTTCTCTGCCAAAATCATAGCTTGAAGTGATTTTCGTAGCAACTGTGAACACTCAGCATTTGAGTAAATTAGACCCTGGCGTCTGCTGTTTGGTACCTTCCCAGTAAAAGAGGAGCTCAGAGAACAATGACTTCTGAGGTGGTCATGTCCAGCATCACATGAAATCTATAGCAGAGGGAAGGGGAAGATTCAATTTTTCAGTTCAACCTGTCATCCTATTAAAACTGCCTTTCTGTTGCAACAAGCAAAGGATGTTCTTGCAATAAGTCCAACAAATTACTCTCCTGTATGAGTTTGGCTGAATCCAAGGACAAGGAAGAAAAATAATACATGACCAGGTACTTAAATACGGTATTGTAACGCTTATATACAAATCACCATTCCCGGGACCATACTGACTGTAATATTTTCTCATTTCTGAGTGCTTTACTTTGTACCCTCAAGCATTCATCAGTCTGCATTGGAGTTATTTCTGTACAGACTAGGAAGGAAGTAACTTATTCTGGTTTAATTGCTTCTACCTCAAGGACTGAGAAGTATAAACTATATCAAGGGAAAATTTATGTTTGCCAGAAAAAGTCTATAGGTAGTTCAGGGCACAGACTTCTTGGGCTTAGTGTTCCAATACTCCGCGTCATGTATAGACGTTAATGCCCAAGCAAAATGAACATCAGCTGTGCAGAAGGTTGCATTGCGATACATAAGAAATGATTATGTTTTCATTCTTAATTTAGAAACGTGAATTGCTAAAGGCCTTTGGGCTTGGTTTCCAGTTTTACTTTTTCTGTCGTCTTCTCCCACAATCACAAGTTTCTGTTAATATACAATGTTATGTACTTTTGAGAGGATGTTACTATATAAAAATGGATCTATAAAAAATGTACATAAGGATGCAACTCAGTATAGGAAAGAGTAAAAATAGCACAGCTTCACCTTTCTGCAGGACTAAATTTCAGGAAGTTTGAGAGATGATTTAACTGCACTACTTTCTGTAGAAAATGCCAATAAATACTGCAACAGCTCTGTGAAAGTGACTCTTCATACTGGCTTGAAGATAGGCACAATTAAGTGATGTCTTCCTGATCTCATGGACACGATGCCAAAGAAGACGCTGAGTAGCTAATAAGCCAGGCAACATGTCATATGTCAGTAGTATTGGTTAGGCTGTCTCAGGTCTAGGCTCTCAGTGCCATGGCACAGTGCAGATTCTCAGGTCAGCATTAGGAGACTGTCTCTGCCCAAGTTCCTCAATATCCTGAAGAAGGGAAAGCTCAAACACTCACAGCTCTGCTAACGCTCATGGCCAACAATATGAATGAGAAATTAATAGGTCATGACAGGCATATTTACCATGATGAACTATATACCTCCTTCATAAGAACAATCTCCTTATATGAGATTTAGGTTTCTTCTCACTCTTCCTGGTCTTCACTCTTTCCTGCTTACTTCCTTTTTTGTCATCATTGTGGAAGAGAATTGATGAAAGCAAAGCTTTCTCAGGCAGTTATTTACAGCAACAGAAAGAGAAATGCCATTTGCAGGTTACTTAGAATCATAGAATAACAGAATAATTTAGGTTGGAAAGGACTGTATGTCCCTCTCCGTGTCAGGTGCTCCAGTCTCCTGACCATCTTGATGGCCTTTTGCTCAACTTCCTGTTCTTTGTCAATGTCTGGCGAGCCCAAACTGGGCTCCTTTCAGTTTAGTGTCATCCAACAGCTTGCAGGGAATGCATTCTTTCTCCCTGGCTCAGTTATTTAAGAAGAGGCAAAACAATATTGGCCCCAGTATTAAACCCTGAGGAACACTACTTGTGACTTACCAGTTTTACTGAAGTGATCATCCCCCAGTTAGTTCTCATCGTTGACACTCAATCTGGCATCACTGATCATCCAAGTTCTCTCTTGAGGGGAACTAATTGCACTTCCCAAAGTGAAATTTCCAAGGTCCCAATTACTCCCTGGACACTCCAGTGAGCTGATCATCTGAATCCTTCACATTTTCATTATTATATATTCTTTAATGAAAACTGTAATGAAATCTGTGAAATCTAATAGCAGTGTACAAAAAGGATGAAATTTCCAATTTGGGATAAAGTGGCCTCATTTTAATTCTGGCAGCAAATATTAAAAATAGAATTAAATAAAAAAAAAAAAAAAAGCAACAAAATGTGATTATGTATGTACACAATAGACCTAGAATCCATATAACATCTCTAACTACTTTTTGTTATGCTTCCTTTTTGTTATGCTTCTCCAGTGAAGGGCACATGAAGTTGGCAGTGTTCTTTGCAAACCTTTTGGCCAAAGTGAATCTTTTTTTTTTTTTTTCTACCAATATGCTACTTGCAGAGTAAGAATTTAAGCAATGACAAACACAGCCATAAAAAATTGTAAATCAATGTATATAGTGGCTTATTGCAGACATAAGCTCTGTCTTTGGAGAGTCAAAGTGAATTCAGTAGACCACTGACCTGTGGCAGAGTCCTTAGAAAATAAAACCATCCAGAGACTGTTTATTTTACTTTATTCAAAACATATTATTTTATATCAAATGAGATCTTGGACTTAAGCCATACATATTAATTCCCTGAACCTTCTCAAATCTATACCTGCTGCTTATACCATTAGTACAGAGACAAACTCACCACTTCAACATTTTAAACTAATTTTTCCAGCAGAGGCAATACTGCACAACATTGAGACTTGTGTTCCAATGATTTGACAAGGATGTGAACAATAATGGCCAGTGGCAGTGTGGGACCTAAGCAGATGAGATTGTCAGAACCAAACAAATGAGATTTGTAGTGGTTTTGGATTTTTCTAAATGACTATTTATTTTCTACTGCAGGTAAGAAAATTGCAAGACAGGAAATGTATTTTGGAAAACAATTACTGCTGCAGGCAACAAAATATCAGTGCAATGTTCACGTAGTGCAAATTTTTTTCCCAATCTAAGTTTTGATCTGTTCCCAGTGTTAGTTTCATATTCCTTCAGAATTAGAAGGAATTAGAAAAGAGAGAGAAAAAGAAAAAAAAAAAATTAAAAATGGCACAGCCACAGAGATAACACCACTAAAATAAACCTCCAAGCATATGTATTTTAAGTTCTACTTTTGTATTTCATAATACCTAAAACCATATCGGTTGAAATATTTTGTAAACATCTGGATCAAATATCCCAGGAAAACTTCAGCTTGTACTTAAAAAAAATTAGGTGACAGCTATGGGGAAAAAAAAAGGAAGACATGATCCTTGCTTTTAAATTTCCACCTTTGGAAGTAGTCCCACCATCTAACTGTAGGCATCTGTACCTGGGTGCCTAAGTTAGAACATCTTTCCTCAGATCTGAATAGCTTTATGGAGATGAAGTGACACTTTAGTGCTGGTTGATACATATGGTTTAGGCTTTAGCTCAGCATCACCTGTTGGAATAGATGACTTTTCTCTCTTTGTGTATAGAGACTGAAAGCAAGGGGATTTGCTTCCTAGTTTGGACCATTGAGTTTGATGTGTAATGTGAGGTGGTGTGATACACTTATTTGTATGGGTGGGGCTCATCTGACCTACTGCAAACATCTACACACGGCCTGGTCATCTACTGTTTACAGTCAGTGAGAGAAACATGGTACCACACACCTCACCCAAAAAGGAGTCTGAAAATGAACACAGAAATTTTGCTCCAAAAGTTCTCTGTCTCTCCACTGACTAAATCAGGAATTTAAGTTATTTTAAAATCAGACCTTTTTTTTTTTTTTTTTTTTTTTTTTTATGGTGTGCACAGATAAAGTTAAATGAGATTAAGTCCATCCTACATATCTGGCATTAAACTCCCCACCTAATCTTATCAAACCTTTGTTAGTTGGTTTACAGACAAGCTCCAAAATAATCAGAAACATAGTTCCTCAAAGAGTTATTTATCAACAGTTATTTATCAACATTTCAATATTGAACAAAATTTTTGCTAAATAACATGGGCTAAGCTTTTCTACTTCCACTGTGAGAACAAGATTTAGAAATTGCAAATCAGTTAGCTCAGTGATCAATATATACTAGCCTCATTTTAGATAATTTTATATAATCTGAAAACATTCCAGGGTAATTTCTAAAACAACTGTATGAAAGCTTCATTGATATTCCCAAACACAAATTTAAATAATGACTGAAGTAATCCACGGATTCTGTTAAAGTAAAATTTTCAAATTTTGATTCCTAAATGGAGGCATAACATCCACATTCAGGTACCTAAGTGATTTATTGAAGTGCTTAACAAATTCAGCTTTTTAAATCTGAATGAAACACGATCCAGCTGCCTAAACACAGACATGCAGTGCCATTTGAGACATGTGTCAAGACATCAGCGTGACCCCGGCTCGTATGCCACAAGGTTTATGAGAAACCCTGCTCTCTCAGCTGGATACTGGAAGTCCATCCCCCCTGTCCCAGAATGGGGAACAGACCCTGGCCTATGGAGGCAACACAGAGCAGGGGAGGATTTTCAGATAAGACCTGGAAATCATGTCCGTCTCTGTAGATGCTGTGCTGTAAGCAACCAAGCCAGAAAACTTTAACCTCAGTTATTGGAGTAATGCATTTAATGGCTTAATGTAAGGCACTTTGGAGCTCTGTGGTGTCTCTTATACTAATGGAGATTGCTGGTAACATTTAATATCTTTAATAAAACATCCAATCTCTGTTGGATTGCAATTATGCATAAAGAGGCTAGAGAATGAACAAACACAACACACACTGCAGGCAAGTGAGATCAGCTTAACTTTGTTAGAGGTAATGGAAAAAAAGGCTGCAGTAGAACAATGCACTGCACTTTGCTACCAGGAATATCTCTCTTCTGTTAGCTCTCACACACAGGGAAGGTCTTGAGAAACTTTACCAAAAGGGAAAATTTCATATGGACGTAGTGTTTCTGCCATCACTATAGTATAGAGGAGTAATTATTTCACAGAACACAATCATGTTATGAGGTAGTTTAGACATGGAAATTACAAAAAAATCACTATCTTTGCAGTCACATGTGTGGTTACTAGTTGTTAGCTAGTGACAGGATTTATAAATAACCATAGATAATAGAGAGCTGGACCATTAGTTAGCCATCAATCAGTAACCACTTTTTATATCATTGGAGCTTTATATCACTTTTCATATCAATTTATGCCTGATGGGGATTTCCATAATGCATTAAAGTCAGTAATCCAATTTACAGACAAAATAGAAGTAAAATCTCCCTCATTTCTGAGGTTACTCAGATATTTCACCCTTTCCCCTCAATATGCTCTCCCACTGCCTGACTTCTTACACCTTCAGGTTTCTCTTTCTTTCGTCATCCTTCTCCTCTAGTGTGTGTCTTCAGCAAGTGCATCATGTGACTACATAGCATCATCCCTCAGTCCCACTGGATCGTCCCTTTTTTTTCACCATTCTTGCAAACAGTTTTCTCAGTGTCTTTACCCACATTTCTCTCCTTTAGCTTCAGTTTGACTCTTCTGCTAGCAACCTCTTCAGCAGTGCTACTCTAGAAAACAGTTATTCATAAAAGACTGGTATTAGATGAATATTCCCTTTGTAGGACTGAGAGGACTTGCCCAGACATCCTCGTTTGTATTTGCAAAGAGATTTACAAAACTGCTGTTAGTGTCCCATATTGATAAACTATTGTTATTGTCTGCAGTAACATGTTGTCCCATGCCAACCTGCATTTTCGCAGACAGTGTCTGTGTGGCTTGTGTAGGCCAAGGACCGTTCCCAGTCAGCAATTTGGATGCAAAACCTTCTTCAGAGTCAATAAGTTTAGCTGTATGGATGAAAACCAAAATGTGTTTGACACATCAGCACCAAAGAACAGCCCTCGTCCTTTTAATTTAATAGTACAGAAGTAATTCTACAGTCTAAAGAACAGTCAGGTCAGTGCCCCCCTACAGAAGTCCTTCAATACATGGTGAAACTGGAGAAAGTCTAATATGAGCTAGACATTGCAGTCTGAAGTGATAAAGCTCTGAGGAAGTCTTCTGTGTTCTCTGGCTGAGTTTCTTCCATATGGCTTAGCTGGAGGCATCATGGTTTTGCTGCTAAAGGAGATTGCTGGGTTGATTTCAGGACCTTTGAAAGTCTCTGCATAAAAGTCCATTGGTGTGTGCCAGCTCCTCAGAAGTACAGTCCAGTTGCAGCCCTTGCTTATAATTCAGCTGGGTTTTGTTTTGTTTGCTTGTTTGTTTTCAATTCAATTTTGACAGAAGGAAAGGGATAATGTTTATCAAACCATCCCAAACACTTGTCCTTCTCCCCAGCACTTCAACTCTGTGCTACCCCAGCTGGAAATGCAAGCAGAACCCTGTCAACTTCAAAAACACTCAAAACTTGACTGCAGACTATGTGTCAAGGCAGAAGAAGAAAAGCAAGCTTGACAACCAGACTCCTAGTGACTTATGATTAACCTGCTCAAATAACCCAGATAACAAACTCATGCCTGTCCACTGGGCACCATGAAGTTTCCTTTTGTACCTCACTTTTTGTGCTTGTTCAAGCAGATCTCACTCCCACATCCCGTGATCATTTCTGCAGACTTTGAAAAATTTTTAAAAATCTTTGTTTCCTATGGCTAAAACAGCCACTTACACTGTTAGTCTAAAATTAAGCCTGTAGTAATATTGCTCTTTCAATGAAACATCTCTGAATACCATGCAAACTGTATAAGACATAAGCCAAGATTTTTCAAGAGTCAAGCTCACATTTAGGATACTCAGTCACTGTCCAGTTCTTCATTACCAGGCTAATGAAGGTTTTTTGGAAGTCTCAGAACTGGCTTTTGCAGTAATCTGCTGTTATTTTACGTGATCTCTTAGCTTAGGTAAATCTTTAAAAAAATTCTCAAAATTCGTTGTTCTCAAACCTGTTACATCTGAATAGTTATGTGCCTCACCAATACCACTCCTTTTCAGGAAATGAACTTTTAGTTTTCAGTATTTCCATTTACACTATTCCTTTTGTTTCTCTTTGTCACCCATTTCTTGATCGCTCACAACTCTCAACAATGATGCTTCTTCATCTGATGAACATCACTTAGCAGGATGAATATACCTGACATGATTAAAGATGCTGTAACCTTTCCATTAGCAACATTTAGTAAAGTACCTAGACCCTACAGGTCTCAATATCTGCCAGTCATAGCAGTGGCTTTGCTAGTTCTCATGGATAATTGAATTCTTGAAGAGAAACGTTGAATAAGCCCAGAGAGTGCAATGTGTTCTGACACACTTGACTTAATATCCCTACAGTAGTCCTAGTGCAGTCATGCGTGCAGAGCATGTGTGGTCTAACCTGTCCTCAGTGTGTCAGACCTTCTAGTCATGAACTCTACAACAGATTTCACTAATAGAAAAGAGGGAACCCTAAACACTCACTCTGACATTGGTCAGTCACAACCATGGCACTGAGTAGCACCCAACCCCATTCTTCCCCTATGGATCCTGGTGTTTAGCCTATTCCTGTTCTCAAAATATTTATCAAAGACCTTTCAAAATGCTAAGTGTTAAGTCTTAATATAGATGTTGCCATAGTGATATTTCCTTTATTCACTACACTAATGACATATGGAAAAGTCCAAGGGAATAGGGTGATGTCATTTTCTTCTGCAAGGGTCAGGCTGGCTGCTCCTTCTCTTGAGATACCCTCCAGACATTTGTTATTCTGTCTGCAGTTGTTTACATATGACATTTACTACCTTCTTCTGCTTTGGAAGAGTGGGTATTTTGAAGACAGACTGCATATTTTTGTAGATTTTTTTTCCATACTTACGCTCCCTTAGAACTCCCAGGTGTGTCATTTGGGTCTGATGAATTTTATCACTCTATAAGTTATTATTTCTTTTTCTGACATTTCAATATCCAAAAATATTTCCTTTTCCATGCCAGGAAAGAACAAATTCAAGGTAAGCATTTACCCAGCAGTCTCTTTCATGAAACTTACACAAAAAAGCTGCTGTGCCGCTCATCAATGTGCTTAATATTCCTTCATAAATCCCTTTAGCTCCTGATCATTCAGTGGAATTATTGATCTCTTGCAGACTTCCTAATTTTAATTTGTTTTCACATCATTAGTTATTTATTTTTTGAAATCCATCTTGACCTTCCTAATCTTCTTCTTACTTAATAGCTGTTTACTTAATTTATCTTCCTGTTCATTGGCTTCGTTAGGGTCAGATAATAAAGGATTTTTTTTTATTATTCATTTTGCTATTTGGAAGTTGCCATTTAATCATGTCAGATAACTTCTGGCCTCCCTTCTCTTCCTCTTTTCCCCTTTAGTTTGTGCCTCCTAATTCCATTCCAGACTTGATTTGTAGAACTTTTTCTTTTTTTATAACTGACTTGCCACTTGCTTTAATTTTAACTGTGAAATATTTTGCTTAATTTTCCAGGGGTTTTTTTAATCTTCCTTGTAAAGTCTGGTGCCATATTGGTTCTTTTGGGACTCTTCCCATGTCCTTGAGTAGAAAGCAACTAGGCTGTGTTGGCAGTTAATTTAGGGGCTCAGAAATCTGACTCATGCTGTCTAAGACAGTGTCCCACATAAGTGACTCCCCTCAGACACATAGCCTGTCTTTCTGAGGAAGGATACCATCCAACCCCAAATCTGGAGGAGTTGAGAGAATGCCTAAGTTCCAGCCACTGCAATTTATGGTCTGAATTCTCTAAAAATTCACCTTCTTTGGCAATTTAAGCCACATCTTTTGGCTGCTGGACTATGAACTGCAATTATTTAGTAAGCATTATTTGACTATAGAGATGAGGCAGGTAGGTAAGAGATAAGATCTTAAATAGATTACTGGAGGTTGCATCTCAAAGTCCTTATACTGGCACTTCTTGAATTATTTTCTATATACTACCTCAGACAAAGACAAAAACCTAAAAGAATGAGGATGCCACTTGCAGGTCTGCATATTGCACATCCCTTCTGTCAGTCCACATTTCAAATAGACTCTCCCTGCTGCCCCAACAATTTGTAACTGTAATGTGGACATCACACACACCAAGACTGTGCTGACACAGTCTGTGCATTTCACTGAGTAAATCTATCTCTCCATTTAGAGCCACAGTTAGGTTTGTTGGAAACTAGAAGATGCCATTTCCCAAGACAAATTCAAAAAATAAGCTCTGACCTCATGGCTCATTTAAGACATACACTGCTCACCAAGGACTTCATGGGTAGTCTAAGTATGAATACATTGTTGTTTCCATCTACTGAATTCTTAAAACTACACTTCTTTCTTGGGCTTGACAAAGTTAATGGTCTTTTTCCTTTCTGTTTTGAAAAGGGAAAATATGTGGTGATAGATTATCTTAATGGTCATTCAGAATGACATGTTTGCTTACAGTAATTTGTGCAAATTGGAAATCCACTTTTCTCCCCGGGAAATGAAATTATTCCCAGTGTTGACACATTTCCCTGGACAGTTGAAATAAACAGACAGTTCACATTTCTTGGAACCATGCTGCAGGCGGCACACAAACTTATCTGTTATTACTTACAGGTAGTCAATCAGTTGTGAACCAGTGTCACACAAGGTGAAGGCTTTGGAGTGTAGTAGCTGTGTATCTGCCTGTGCCCTTAGAAAGTTAATGTGAACTGCTGCAGAGAAGACTAACCTCAATCTAATGGAGCAATCCCCTTCCACTCAGGCATAGAAGGAGCACATGTCTAGCCTCACCTCCATCACTGTGTATTTGCCTTATGCAGTAATTTTGCTAGGTGTGTGCAGGACATTGGTTCATTTCACTATTACAAATTTCCTGACTAATCCGCTCCTCCCTTTCCGTTTCTTTTTATTTTTCAGTCTCACATCATTTATCAACAAAGGTATGTTTCATTACCATAAGTGGAAAATATTCTTAGTTGGTTATGTCATATGTAAAAGAGAAGACAAAAAGTTAGTCATGCATGGAACTTTATTATTATAAACTCAACACGTGTCTAGGAAGTTGTTAATTTTCAGTCCTCAGTTTCTTATTATTTTTACAGAGACTATGAGGACAATTTCTAAATGCAGGTGGTGAATGTAATTTGGCAGGTACTGCAAATAGTAAAGGTTTTTTACAAAGACAACAGTTCAATTTCACCTGCATACAGGTGAAATAATGAACTTAGCATGTTCTTAACATACTTTAAAATCCCATTATTTTCTGAACAGGAACAATGAAAAGAAGGAGCTGTGAAATGTGTGAATTCAATATATTTTCAGTGACACAAATGTTATAATTTTGTATATTACATATCATTAGCTTGTTAGTCTTGAATGGTCAAACTAAGCCAACCAGAAACAGTTTTGTTGGATGCTAATTCTAATAAGGAAACATGAATGTGATTGTAATTGTATGCTTTCCATGAGGAAGCATCAATAGTTCTGACTGAATATATTCAGTATATTAGAAAAGCTATTATAAATTATGCACAGTATAAGTATAATTAAAACATTACCCAAAGGCTTTTTATCATTACTTTCAGACTCATCTTTTTCCTCACAGTCTCTGCCCTTCCCATATGATTTCATATCTACCCACAAAACAGGCTACTTGGACTTTTGCTAGGATTTCAGTAGTCATTCACCACTTCCTCCATTCTCAAGACTCTTATCTGAGTACTGCAGGTGATATTGGCATTGATACGTAGATAGACAAGTGATTCCTAGGAAAGACTGTAGACAGGAGGAAGATCCTAAATCCTGTCTTTGTCTGTGATCAGCTAAAATAAGAGTATCTTGTTGTTTTGGTTTGGTTTGGGTTTTTAAATAAGGTAGCAAAGATAACATGCTTTGAAAGGTATGTGATAGCTCAGTCATTCTGAACAGTGGTTGCATGGCCACAAGGATGTGGAGTCTCTATCTGTGATGTGACCACACCTCAGTGTGCTTTGTGTGGCTCTGGTTGTGGCTCACAAAGGCAGTGAGGATGCTGGAAGCAATGGGGAGACGTGGATAGGTTTAGTTCCCCCCTCTTTGCTCATCCAGAAGCTTAAGGCTCAGTGCAGGAGTCTCTGGATGAAAGTCCATGGCCTGTACTAATGCAGATGTTCGGTGTAGCTCATTGAGTAGTCTTTTAAATGAGCAAAGAAGAGACTTCTAGCATTTCTATTCCTCGATAGATAGACAGATAAAAGACATTTGTGCATATGAGTAAGACATATATCCATCCTTTAAGAATTTATTACTCCCACACCTTGTGAACTGCTGCTTGCTATGTTAAAAATTATATTTATCCATATCTTACTCAGAGGAACAGATAGGAAATGGAAGTGAGGGAGACATTCCTATGTATCTGATCCAATAAGACTTACCCTTTTACCTGCTGCAGTGCACAGATCCTGCCCTCTGGTCACCAGCACCTACAATTGAGAATAAGAAAACACAGCCTGAAGTCTAGAAATCAGTGCATATTGCACCAAGGACACCATCACAAGCAGGTTCACCATGTTGTGTTAAATAGGATTGTGGAAGAGCATAGGCAATATCAGGGTCATATGGCTCTGCACTCACCTCTGTCCACAGCCAATCATACTTAAAAAGAGAAATCTGTTGCATCTACATTATCTACCTGGACTTGTACAAAAAATTTGACACTGTCCTGCATGACATCCTTGTCTCTAAATTGGAGACACATGGATTTGACAGATGGACCACTCGGTGGATAAGGAATTGGTTGGATGGTTGCACTCAAAAAGTCAACGGCTCAATGTCTGAGCATTTGAGTTTAGCTGAAAAAAAAAAAAAAAGAATTTATTACTCGGGGAAAGGTATTCCACTTTTGCTGGTACAGAATCAGAGTCATGCATAGATTGCAGTGAGAATTAAGTTTTATTTCAAAATGAAAAAAAAACCAAAACAAAAAATAAACCTTGCATTTAGAAATAGACTAGTTTTTCATGGTCTATTTTTCTAACCTTTGGGAAATTCACATTCTTCTTTAAAAATGCATTTTAAAGGAGAAATACTGCAGATACTACTCCAACATAAATCAAAATAAGAAAATAACAAAACATTAAATCCCTTTATATCTAAGAAGTCCAGGACAATTGCAGTTTTTCTTTCCAACCCTTCAGTAATAAGCTCAATAACAATGCCTAATTTCCATAAAGATAATATTTCACTTACTATTTGACAGGACTGTTTTAATATTGCTTACAAATTAACAAAGATGTTTACTTCTCCCAGTGTTTTCCTATAACTGAAAATGCCCCTGTGGAATGCTTTTTCCATAGTAAGTTTTCAACATTTAAGCAAATAAATGGAGGAGAGTGATCTAAAGCCAAATGAAGAGAATATGCATCAGGCAGTCATTCACTTAGCCAAACCAGCATGCACTCACCATATGCCCCCTCCATGAGCAGTCACTTATTTTCCCTTCCTTTTCTGTCCTATTAAACTGTCTTTATCTTAACCCATGAGATTACCTTTTTTTCTGATTCCCTCCCCCATCCCACTGGGGGTAAGTGAACGGCTGTGTGGTGTTTAGCTGCCTGCTGGATTAAACCACAACAGCATGCCGTCAGGTCTCACTGATGCTCTCTTGTAGCTGTCAGTGCTAGTCCATGTGTGCTGAAATTTAAAAACATGCATCTGTGGATAGCCAGAAATTCTCCAGATGTGAAAGTGATTACTACTGTCACATAATTTCAGACACTTGGGTTAACACCTATGCTTAGATATAATTTGCCAGAAAGATTCTAAAACAGTGAAGATAACTGCTGGAGAATTTCTGCATACCTCTTAACCTGCCATCCTGCAAAAAGCCACAGACATGAGGGACTCGAGCCTGTATGTAGTACTGCTGAAATGAAAGAAAATTTACACATAAACTTCAGGTACCTAAAAGAACTAGGCACTGGAAGCTGTTTTTAACTACCAGTATTTTTTAGTTAACTCGCTTCTCACCTTTCCTTCCTTCCTTCCTTCCTTCCTTCCTTCCTTCCTTCCTTCCTTCCTTCCTTCCTTCCTTCCTTCCTTCCTTCCTTCCTTCCTTCCTTCCTTCCTTCCTTCCTTCCTTCCTTCCTTCCTTCCTTCCTTCCTTCCTTCCTTCCTTCCTCTTTCTTTCTTTCTCTTTCTTTCTTTCTTTCTTTCTTTCTTTCTTTCTTTCTTTCTTTCTTTCTTTCTTTCTTTCTTTCTTTCTTTCTTTCTTTCTTTCTTTCTTTCTTTCTTTCTTTCTTTCTTTCTTTCTTTCTTTCTTTCTTTCTTTCTTTCTTTCTTTCTTTCTTTCTTTCTTTCTTTCTTTCTTTCTTTCTTTCTTTCTTTCTTTCTTTCTTTCTTTCTTTTCTCTCTTTCTTTCTTTCTTTCTTTTCTCTCTTTCTCTCTTTCTCTCTTTCTTTCTCTCTTTCTCTCTTTCTCTCTTTCTCTCTTTCTCTCTTTCTCTCTTTCTCTCTTTCTTTCTCTCTTTCTTTCTCTCTTTCTCTCTTTCTTTCTTTCTTCTTTCCTTCCTTCCTTCCTTGTTTCCCTCCTTCCCTCCCTTCCTTCCTTCCATCCATCCATCACTGTGTATTCTTGAAGAACACCCAGTAAATATCAAGTACCACAAAATTTATGAGGAGGTTGCTGATATATCAGTAATGAGAACATCTTGTAGTCTAAGAAGAAAGCAGAGAGAACTTTGAAGCATGAAATTGTAGCAGGGCTGTAGAGTAACTTAGCTGCTCATAAATCATGTCTCCAAGCACATTACACCATAGCAATGGAAGGCGAATTGGGACTACAACCACTCTTTCTCTCCTCTTTCTGCTCCCACCCCTGGGAATATTGTAAATACTGAAACTTTTTATATTGAATTCAGAGATTTCTTTGCCAGATTGTTCTGTGATAAAAATTCAGCTAGCCCGAACTTGGGTTAAAGAGGTGGATAGTTTTGGTTGGAAGTGTGGAGAAAAATATTCAAGTTCAATTTAGTTTTGTTTTAATTGTTCTGAAGTCCTTCCAACTCTGAACTGAAAGCGAGATGCTAAGAGTAACTAATAGAGCTTTAGGAACACATATTGATTTCAAATTCCCATTCTTTCATTTTGGTTTGGAAATGTCATAGCTCTATGCAATTTACTGCAAAACAGTAAATTAGGATGGGGAAACCAAGACACAGCTAGTCACCCAACTAGCCCAAGGCCACATGGGACTGGGTGAATGAATAAAGGAAAACAAACAACAAAAAAGTCCAGATCTCATCTCCCCATCCCCTGCTGTAGCCACCAGAAAATGATCCCATGCCCTAAATTTCTTCTCATGTGTCTGCACTCTACTCCACACATCTCCTCCA
Source organism: Strix uralensis (assembly GCF_047716275.1). Classification (NCBI taxonomy): domain Eukaryota; kingdom Metazoa; phylum Chordata; class Aves; order Strigiformes; family Strigidae; genus Strix; species Strix uralensis. The sequence continues at coordinate 165,276,183 of NC_133972.1, forward strand.
GCTATTTTCCAAAGCTTTTTTTTATTATAATTTTTTAAATACTTATCAGCATCTGGGTCTGTTAGAAATTATTTTGTGCCATCTGAAAAGTCTTATTTGCATAGGAAGATTTGATAGCAGGAGGAAACATTCCTTCAGAACAATAGAGGTGCTCAACATGCTGGCGTGTCCTTTGCTGTGATTGGTGGGACGGTACTGTGTAGAAGTGTATTTGTAATGCAACCTTTCCTATTAGCAACTGACCTTTCTTCCTGATCAGACCTTGTGCTTTTTAGCTTTTATATGAAGTGTGGAAAAGAAAAGAAGAATCCTCAAATGTCTTTTCAAGCAGAGAATTGGAAACTAGCAAAGGACTCTGTGATGATGAGGAAAATCTAAAAATATGTAACAGCAAAGAAAGCTGGCATACTATAAAGTAGATTTCAGGAGAAAATCCAGTGTGGGAAGAGTAGAAAAATGGTAAAGAGATACACATGAAAAAAGAAGTTTTAAGAGGAAAAAGTAAAAGTTTGGAAAACAAAATTAAGAGGACAAAGAGCCTGAATTATGAAACATATAGAAAGTATATATATTCTATATATAGAAATATATACAAAGTATGTGAAATATATAGAGAAAGTAGCTGAATTAAATTAAGATTTTACAATAAAAGACACTTTTTCTTGGCCAGAAAATTGCTCATAATTTATTGCAAGATTACTCAGTGCACGTGCTATTCTTTATCATGCATCTTACCTGTGTCTTTGAAAGTCTGTCCCACCAGGAATGGAATGCTGAGATTAAAGATTTGAGTAAAATATTCCACCGTATTTTCAGTCAAGAACCTGTCTTATAGCCTGGTCCATGCCCACACTCAGTAAGGATTCATTGGAGTTAAGCATTCTGTCCTTCGGGGAAAAAAAAACAGTTCAAGAAGCTTGGCATAACATTAGAGGTGTGATATACCAAACGTACTTTATAGTACAGGCTCTTTGCAGTGATTTGTGTGAATAAAGTCCAATCTAGCAGACTGTCTCAAAACCTGCCAGCTGCCCTGCTTATGAAACATAAGATTTACCACAATGTCAGAAATAACATTTGTCAACTCATTTATCCACTCATGGACTAGGGCCAGAGTCAAATACTTCAGAATAAGATGAAATAGCTCTCACAAGGAGACAGCTATATGATAATCTGTCTGAGCAATATTCTTATCCTAAATCTTAGTAGGTACTGTTTGTCTTAAGCTTTTTATCACAAGGATTCATTTGCCTTTCTTCTTATTAGTTGTTCTCTTTACCTTAGCTATTCTGTGACATTATTTGTAGATATATACACTCCCTTCTTACCTCCGGTTACATTCCTGGTCTTGAACACTTCCAGTGGAAACGTGTTGTACTTCAAATGGTGTATTGTGGGGGGGGGGGGGAAGAAGGAAATATTTGTATTGGCTTTTGCCCCGCCACCTGTAAAAAGAGACATTTGAGAGTCGTCTTTTGACTTCCAAAATGTCACCTTCTCTCACAATGTAAAAGAAGCTGCTGTGGTTTGCTGTTACGTGGGGTGTCCTGTGCCCATGGCTGGCCCCATGACTCCATGTTGTAGGAGTTATTTTTCTTAGAGACTACTGAAATTTAAGGTACCAGCTAAACTTTGTAGCTTAGCAACTCCATTCATGTAAAGACCTGCATCTGAGGCTCCAAGCCAAATCTAGCTTTCTATACAAACAGAAGAGAGAGCCTGTTTTGCAGGGGTTTTATCATCTGACTGGTCAAGATGGAAGCAGAGCTGGGAAAGGTAATGCAACAGATAAACATTATGATCTGAGAGAAGTTTGGCAAAACACCTTGTTTGCATCACCGATGACCTTTTATTTATCATTTGGCTGTCATTTTGAACATTTTAGGGCAGGGTTTGTTGGAGCAAGGATAAGTGGACAAAATATAAAAATGTGAATGTGGATGTTAAAGGCTGAGTGAAGGAAAAGGGCATAGGGTAAGCAATTTAACATTACTGTTAATTGGGAAGAAAGTCAGATGACAGATGGAAAGCAATGTCTACAGCTGAGGTGAGGGTGGCATTGGTGAGACACCGAAGTCCTTCGCTCTCCTATTGCTGTGGGTTTATACCATTGACCTCTATGTTTCTCAGCTTACTCGGCTGGGACAGTAAGAGACAATACTTTTCTCCACAAATTCTTGTTTTTCTCATCCTGGAAGCAGGTGGGGGTACATGCAAGGAGAGAGGGGAGGAAATAACCCTGGTTGGATCACTATTCCTCTTTCCCCTCTATAGTCTGATTACTTCTCTGTGCCAGCTCCACTGTGTATATGATGCTACAGGAGGCACTTTTATCAGTGTAAACTTTACACTATTTCCCCAAGGAACATAATGAACTGCTAATTTTAACATTAATCTCTCTCCAACAATGTGAACAAAATAGTTGCATGATGGAGGTTTTTTTTAACCTCCTCACTATGGCTTGCTGCCACAAACTCCTCTGACGTTCTCTGCAATGACAGCTGATCTCTGATTCTCTCTCCCAAATGACTGCAGGCTTGTAGAAGAAAACACAGGGTTTTATTTTCCCCAAGGAGAAGATAAAGTTTGATCCATGTGTTTAAAGGTACAGAGTTACCAATTACAAGTAATTTTTTTTTAATGAAAAAATTAGGTTTATTTTTATTTTAAAACATATTAGTGCAATTCCTTAATTTCAGTGGTTCCATGCAAGTGTAACAGAGCTGAAAATAAGACCCAGTATATTTAACTTGGTGTAACAGCACACATGGGAATTATTTAAGCATAGACTGATGATATGACTAATGTTCCATCCTGACAGCCTGCTCTGGTGCCTCCCTGACTTTGCTTCCAGTCTTAGAGCTTGTGAAGCACAACAGTATGCTAAGCAATGAAGAGTTCCTGAAAATAAACTCAATCACTGGGGCAGATCCCTTCACTCTCCTGTACCTCTGTTTTCTTTCTGTCCCTTTGCCTGTTACAACATCAGCAGTTAATTTGTTTGTTTGTTTGTTTTGACTGTAAAAATTAAAATATCAAAAAAATTGCAGAGCCCTGAAATACTTCAGTTTGGAAACACTTGCAGGGTATTTCACAGGTAGTATAGCTTTGATATATGTGTATGTCCTTTCTGTACATTAGCAGGCTATTTTATGTCTTGACTGATGGATCATATGGTCTTTATCAGAAAAAGACACAGTGTATTCTGGATGTTCTCAGATTCAGTGAATCATGGGAGATGTGGTTTGGCAGAGAAAGGTGGAATGGTGCAACTGGATTATAGTCATCATGAGGTACTCTGGCAAAATTTTAAAATACAGAAATTTCAATTATTGCATCTTTGGGCAATTTTTGTGCTTCAATGTTAAAGTTGCATTGGAAAATAGATACCACTTCCCCCCAGAAAAGGTTTGTTGAAAATCAAATTTTCCATCAGCCCTTCCAACCAAACAGCTTAAATGCAACACTTTCAGCCAGCACTCCTTGCTCTGCCTTTTCACAGTGACTAGATCTCCAGTCTCAGCCACTGCTCTATAAATAACCATGCAGCCCTAATAAGAAAGATAGGCCCACAGAAATGCACTGCAAAATCAGGAGGCAGCCAGACTTACCACTGATTCTTTGTGGATAGAGGGATCCAGCTGTCTTGTATGTGTGTAAACCCTAATCTTGAGACAGTGAATTTGCAAATTCAGTTGTATTTAAGTCTCTAAATGTGTATGTTTTACAGAAGAGGCTGGGACTTTAAAGATCATTTCACATAGAAAGGTTGGTGGATTACTTTTTCAGAAGTCAGGAGGAGCCAGGCAGTTATGTAAAACCTTTTGAATGCTTGTTTTGTATACCTAATCATTTTAGATAACAAAAGAGCCTGTCCGTCCAGGTGAACCAGATTCTCTGAAGTCGGGGAACAAATCACGAACACAGATCTGATCAGGATCCTCTCTGATAATGTCTGCCTCCCAGAGCTAGTCAGATCAGGGCACAAACCCTGTGCTCATTCAGTGTCCACCAAATTTTCCTCCCACCACCCTGTCATGTCTGTGTTTCATCCCCATTTCTCAGCACTTTTTGCCCCTCCTAAAAATCATGCTAATTCACCAAAATAATAAAATAAAACCTTCTTCAGACAATGCGCAGGAAGCCTTGCCTGTTCACACAGAGACTGTGTCTGCTATTCTCAGGAATAGGGGAGTTCAGTATATGTGTCTGTAAGTTCATCACTCGTATTAATCTGCAACAACAAAAAGTAAAAGTAAAATATATTCTTTCATCAGTCATTTAAATGCCATAATCTATTGTTTAATAAAGAAAAGAAGAAACCAAAATGCTTTACATTTGATGCAGTGTCAAAATGAGAGCTCTCTTCCTCTCTCTTAAATCAAGGGTGTTTTTTTCTTTTTTGAATGAACAGCCACTGTGTTTCTGTGTCATGATGTCATTTGCATGAATTACTGAATTTAGGAAACTGAAATGTCTGTAAGTTAAGGATCAGCTGCTATGATGCCACTAATGATTTAATTAGTAGTACAAGCTCTGCAAGGTCATGCTTGTGGATCAGAAACCATGGAAAGACTTCTAAGAAAGACGGACATTACAAGTACAAGGCTGAAGCCACAGGCAGGCAGGGTACATATTGAAGGAAGCAGGTACTCTCGTTGGATGAGGACTATATCTAATGCTAGTGCCCATTATCTGCCCTGACATGAGGTTCAGTGTGAGGATGAGGGGATAGGCACCTCTCCCAGCAAAGTGTCTGTTTAGGTAGTATTGGCCAAAAAGTGGGGTGCCAGTAGGAGGAATTCAAGTATATGCAATGTTGCTCCTTAATTTTGTATTTCCAATAAAACTTATGGCTCATTACTTGGTTTCCTCTGTTCAGCTTTCTACTTGATAATGGGTTGTTAAAAAGATCTCATGGTTGGTTTTTTTCACTGAACGGAAGTTTTGTTTTCTCTGTACCATTATCTTGTCAGTTCTCAGCTCTGTCAGGGTGTGCTCACAGGCAGAGCTGTTTTGCCAGGCCAGTCATTCAAAAAAACCATAAGCTGAATATGAGTTTTTCTTTAAAAAAATGATATTTGGGATATGTTAGTACATTGGGGGGGGGGGGGGTGTGGGGGTGTGAGTGGGTGTTGTGTGCAGTCAAATCATGGTTCTAATTTTTTTATTTTCAATTTTAAAGGCACACATCAAATATTGCATAGTCCACAATAAAAGCCAAAGGTGCACTTAGTGTAAGGCTAAAAGGTATGAGTAGGGTAATCCTTTTTATTTCAGTCTAGTGTTTAATCTAGCTATCTGCACCAAGTCCTGTGTCTGGCAAGAATATTTCTTTCAAAAAGACATCCAAACTTGATTTGAAGATATCAAAACGTGAAGAAAGATAAAGATAACATTCATGGACATCTCTGCTGGCTTACCTGTTATGCGATGTGTTCAGTGACCAACATGAAACTATAGTTGAGAATAGAAAGAGGATGCTTTTATTATTTGGAATTTGGTAACCTCTAACTCTCTCTGTTGTGCCAGTCAGAGGCTCTGAGATGATAACTGTCTGCAGAATTTCACAGATACTAGACTGAGCCTATACTGTCTCTAGATGGTGAGCACACAGAAGGTCAAAACAGGCTCTGTTAGCATGTGGTTGCCCACTATGTAGTTGGCAGGATGCATACTCTCTGCCCATCCATCCAAGCCGAGGTCCCCCTCAACAGGAAGAAAGGCTTTACTCCGTTGCACTGCAAGTATCATAGGTCACTGGATAGTGGTCTACTGCAGCTGACACCAACTGGTCTGGCAAGTTCATGGCAGCAGTGTCTTCCAACAGCTGCTTCTCAACTCATGCCATGCCAAGGAGACTGTATGTGCCTGATGCTTTGAGATCAGTGGAGTCACAGTGACACCCTGAATACTTGGCAGTTCGTCCTGCCACAGGCTTGTTGTCTTGGCTCATGCTGCTGTGGCTTTTTCAGAGGCAACCTCATACCTCATTAGACCCTCCCAAGATATTGCCTCAGCAGCTGTGTCTTGGAAGTGGAAGTAGAGTCATTAATGCCAAAGTCAAATCTGACCCCAGCTCCCTTACTGCACTTACATTTGCATGCTGTTTTCTGCACAATAATTGCAAGGTGAAAGGGGAGCAGATGGCAACAGGATGGCTCAGGGAAAACCCAGTGGAAACACCTGCACCTTCTCACCAGCTGCAGTTCATTTACTTACCCACAGGAACTGTGTGGCTACTAGTGAAGGAATCCCTAGTTATTGTTTTCTGGGAAATCTTCATAGCTGTTGTCTGTAACTCGAAAATGTACATATGCAGGATTCAAGAAATAAAACTTATATTTTCTTGATATAATTCACTGTTTTCCTCCATAGTCTCTTTGGCCTGTACCTGCAAGTCCTAGCATCCCAACTCCTTGAAATTCCATCTGCAGAAATCATGACACTTCTAGTAGCACCTTTATCATTTCATAGGCAAGTCTACCTCTTGCTGACTTCACAACACTGTCAACCATTTTCTGTCCAGGATTTTATTATATCAAGAGAAACGCAGTAAGTATGTATGTCACACTTAGAGCAAATCCATGAATCCATGGGAAATGCTGAATTCTTGGACATGAAAGCATCTGAAGGAAAATCATAAAAGTTTAGCATTTGGGGACCGGCCTGGCTATGCAGATTTGCTCTCTGATAACTTCTCCAGTTTTATTAATCTTGCCATACTAGTCAAGGATGGCAAAGCACATAGGATCTGGCTGAGTGACCAGAAATGTGTAATAGCTAACAAGAGGTTGAAAAAAAAAAAATACAAAAAAGCACACATGTCATCCATCCTAATCATGTCACTGTGGTCCTCATTGGTGATAAATCATGTAATCTTTTTGCTGGACAAATTTTCCATGGAGATCTAGATAATATTCCTTTCTTGTAAGAAACAAACTGGCCTCAGAAAAAGTATTGGGATGTTCAGCTTCAATATCCTTTCTTCCATTTAGGATGCATACACTGTAGTGACAGTCCCTGCAGCACCCCCAATGCCCATTAAAAATCTTGTCTTTCTTGCAGGCTCTCTTTGCAGCAACAGTCATAGGTATGGTTTGTTTCTTGTCCTTTTGGTGTTTAGAACATAGCAAAGATGGTTATACATGTGCTGTTAAATGTGTCCACTCTGGGGAATAATCCCTGGCTGCCAGGTCAAGTACTACAGAGTGGTTGCAGCTTACAGTTTGGGGCTGGCCCCTCTACAGTGAACTTGTCTGGCTTGGATATCAATGGGAATAAATGGAATTGGGGAGACAAAAGAAGCACCCATGACACTGGCCTGAAACTTGAACAGGGGTGATTATCCCAAGCCATGGCCTTGCTGTCACATCAAAATCCAAGTTTGAACGAAAAGTCTAATGAAAAGGGAAAATCCAATAAAACATGGTCTTATGACACATAAGCTGCAAGGTGAAGGGCCAAAGTTCAAAAAATCTTGACTAAAATATTTTTTTGAAGAGAAATCTCACGTATGGTCTTCCAAATTTGTATTTTAAACAATGCTAATGATATCCAAGCACAGGGACTGTTAGCAAAAATGAGCAGAGAGAGATTAAGAAAGCAGTGGTGTAGATGGACACTAAAATAAATACAAACAAGCAGAACAATCATGTCCTGGCTCAGTGCTCATGCATCATGGCACAGGTGTTATGGTTCTATGATTCTATGATCTGCAACTTGTAGCCCTACAGACAGTTTTAGCATATCTTCCAACCAGAACCAAAGTGTGCAGCCTGTGCTTTAGGAGTTTTAAACTATTGGCTAATCAACCTGATTTTTAAAAATACGTGCCAAATTTCCAATTTCATTTTGTGTGGCTGAAGCTTCTAGTCATTAATTCTTGACACATTTTTCTCCACTAGATAAAAGAGCTCTATTTTCTCCTCATTAACACAAACATTTTGTAATCAGTTCATCTCTCAGTTATCTTTTGATAAGCAGAACTGTTTCAGTTCTTCAGGTCTCCCACAGGAAGCCATGTACTCCAGCTCTCCAATTATTTTTGTAACAACTGTTTGAATCTGTTCCAGTTTTCCCCAGTATAGCGACCACATCTGGATAGAGTGTTCCTCTCTTGGTTTTTCCTGTGATGTATACAGAAGTAACAAATAAATAAAGAAAGAAGTAAGTAAATAATAAATAAATAAATAAAGTGTCTTTCTGTTCCTCCTACATCATTAGCTGGTTCAAAATCCTACTAATGTATGTTATCTATGGCATCTAATTTGAAGTTCCTACTGAGTGACTTCTGCGTGACAATGCTTATACACTTGTCAAAATCAGTGACTTTTCAGGATATAATTCTACCCTCCTATGCTTTGGCTTTCCTTCCTCTTTCTAGGTTGGCATTTGGATCTAGTAAGATTTGGTTTTGTCCATTTGGATGGGTGCAGGTAAGCCAGGGATATAAATTTCTCCATATGACAGCCTCAGCCTAACTGTTATATATTGGTCAGGCAAGCTTTAGGGCACCTGCAAACTATACTGTCATTTTAAAAGACACAGTTAACAACAGTAAGAGGAATTATGCCGGAGTGAGTGGGAAGGGCAAGGAAACATCTTTCCACCTTTCTCCTTCATTAGAGTGTGTACATCTATGCATGACTGAGATCTGTGACAGACTGAAGCATAGTGGTCACCTCAGGATTCTCCATAGTTGTCCCCATATTAATACCAACCTCCCTTCAGGAAACATTATTCTGCCTCTTTTCCCCTCTCCAGACTTTTATCATGACTCGCAAAAGTCCAGTTACTAGCAAGGAAATAATGCACTGTGTTGGTTACAGTCAATAAATCAGTGTAGTTCACAGGAAAAAAATCCATGGATGAAACTAGGATTTTTTTAATGTATAATAAAAATAAAAATTCTTGGACAGATTCAGGTCTTGCAATGACAGAAGAAGGTATTCATTAGAAGGGTTATAAGGCAGCACTGGGATGAATCTTTATAAGGACATGTGAGTGAAAACAATGGGTTTCTTTGATTCTGTGCAAAATCCAAAACCAAATAAGTAAAAAGCAAAAGTCATTTATTTCATTTTCATATTCTTAATTTTTCAGGGAAAAAATCCTGGAGTTAGATCCTTTCTTCTCGTGCTGTCACAAATATATTCTAATGGTATTTTAGGTTTTACTGCAGTGCAGCATGAATTCTCCTGCATACGTGTGTTCAGCTACAAATACAAAACAGGCCCAACCCACAGCAAAAGCACTCTCCCAACAACATTTGACTCTTGTATTTACAGCAGGATTTCATTCAAAGCAAGCAAGCTCACAAGACTGAATCTAATTTTCTCTCATCACTCAGAGAGCATAATGCTCCAGTGCCCCCATTTTGAGGAAAATAAATTTGAAAGATTTTCTAGAATAGATCAATCCACATATTTAAATGGTACAATTGAATAATGGAATAGTTAAGCCAGATCAGCTGCAAATGAGTATGCAATGAGCTTTATAGACAGAGGGTAGGCTCACACAAGTGCATTCACAAATACAAATTGCTTTCTATGTAGACCAAAGTTTGCTTACATAGATTTATGGTAGATCTTAAATGTTTCTCTGGGGCTCTTTGCTTTCAAGAAAGAATTAAAAAATAGAGAAATGAAATCTGTTTAGCACTCCTGTTTCCTCTCTGCATGCACCTCCAAATCTTTTCTCTGCTTTATGCCAGTTACTTGTGTCACTGACATTAAGTCCAGCTGGTCCCAGAGTACTAAGAGCAGAATAATTCTGCCCGTAAGACCTCCTACCCTCTCCAGGTTGAAGCAGGCAGTATAACACCAATAATTAACCTTGGCTGTGTAAAATCCTTAGGCAGTTTGGCTGTGACAACACTGCCATAATGAAGTGAAAGTTACAGACATAACATGAAGAGCTGACAAAAAGGGGCTGTGGGCTTAAGACTTTTGGGTTTTTTTCCACCTGTACTAGCTAGCATAATAGATACCAAGTCTTCCTGCAAACCTTGTCTCTCTTATATCCACCTTTAGACGAAAGAACAGCATGACTGTCTAGTGAACTTTCTCCATCATTTGAACATCTCTGTTGCCCAGTTTTCATCCATGTTTCACATGAGAGAACTGCTCTTTATTAAACTCATTCCACAAAAGTTATAGGATGCTTCTGAAAGGTAAAGTTGCTTACAAGGCATGTTCCGTGTGGACCAGAGAACTTGTGCAGAATTTCATAAACTGGCTGACAAGATCCTTGAAAACATGTCTAGTTGAGTTTAGTAGTGGCTGTTAGGATTCTCTTTAATTTCCCCCAAAGTTTTCTACTCACAGTAAATGTTCTGCTGTTACTATAAAGTAAAAGTTGGATTTTGTTTGTTTGCATCTAGAAGACAGAAAATGGAAATAAAAAGGAGAAGGAATGCTAATTCTTATTTCCTGTTGTATTTATTTGTGAAATAACTCAAGCTATTGACTTGCAGTTTTGAAGCAGGTCAAGAAGAGAAACGCTTGTTTTCTGGTTCAGAGCTTGAAACAGAGCTAAAAGTTAGTTTTGCATTAAATCCTTGGTTGTGCTCCACGGTTCCTGTGTGACCCTGGAAAGCTGCTGTAGGATGCAGGAGGTGAATGGGTAATGACAGACTTGACCTGTATCAGTATCAGAGAGGCTGACCTCCACCTTCCTGGAGAGCATGCCACAGGAGAACTCAGATGAGGTCCTTGACCTCTGCAGAGCTTATTGGGTGAATGATCATGACCTTGTAAAGGAGCCATAAAGAAAAATAGTCTGTAGCTAAAGAAAAGTGTCCATTTCCCAGATCAAGAGAATGAAATTAGGAATATCTGCTTAGTTCTATTAGGAAATATTGCTCACTTTCTTCATGAATGAAACACAGAATGCTTTTTTGGTGCAAGATCAGTCAGACTGTGTTCAAGGCACAAGCTGTCCAGAAATAACATCACCCTCCAGCAAAGAATAGCTAACACTGCAGAATAAATACACATAGATAAATTTGCATACCTACAGCTGCCAGGTGCTGTAAGGTCCTTGAAATATTCAAAAGTGGCTAGTCAGATGATGTACCATGAATACTACTTCCTACAGTATTACTAATGATAATACCAATACTGTCACTTTTACACATAGTTCTTACCATGTTGGACACTGCTCATATCATTAGTGGTTGCTCAGAAATCTCTTGCTGATCCCAGTTTCCTCATCTGTCTACTTTCTACTTCTTTTCTAAGTACTGTATCATAGTGTTTGAGCATGACGTCAGCAGAAGATTGGAGAGCTGATTCAAGATCATTCTGATTTTTCACTTGGGCCATAATGACTGTACCAGCATAAGTATTCTTCAATTTCAAGACATGTGTCGTCCTTGTATTATGAGATTGGACAGTATCAACAAATGAAACAAAAATAATAATACCTGTTATAGAGAGGTAGTTGTGTCTGGAAGTGTATAAGAGTTTGTGGGTAACCTCTGACATTTCAGAAAGCAATTATTTTCTGTTTCTGAGAGAAGATATTCTGCTGCACACTAGAGGCTATCATGCCCTTCCTGTTCATCATCGAGAAAGCTTATTTAAGTTTTTGGCCATACCAAAATTCCTGTAAGTTTGAAGGGAATTATTTTGGGACATTTTGTCATAGTCCATTTTTCCTCATAAACTTTGTGGAATTTGTTCCAAATAAAAGAGAGACTGCAGCAAGTACTGATTCCCAGGGAGTCTGAAAGAAGGATTAACAGTCAGGTGAAAAAAAGCTCAGCGGAAATCATCTAGCTGTCTCCTGAAATGCTTGTGTGCTTGTCTATTTCCTGCCTAGTACCTATCTTCGTGGTTAGTCTTCTCATTCAGTAGAAAGGAAAAAACATAGAAGAGAATTCCCTTAAGAACATAGCAGGAACATGTGTCGACTTCTCTAATTTTTGAGTGTCATTGCCAATAGTGAGAGATTTGTTATAAAACAGCAATAGCTTTTCTGCAAAGTTGAAAAGAAAAAAAAAGGCAATAAAAAGCACAGGCAGAGTCTTAATATTTTGATTATATTAGATACTTTTCTCTCCATATGAGTAATGAATCAAAATGCAAACAAGAGGTAGGGAAGTTGGCAAGATGCTTTAACGACAACAGCAGCAGCTGCCTCACAAAGCTGTAGCCAAGTCAATGGAGCACGACTTTCTCTAATGGACTGTGTTTGTGAAAGGAAAGTTTCTTCAGAGCTGAACAAAAAAGGAAGAAAGGCTTGAAATTAACTTGAGTAAACTGTAAAAACAGAGGGTGAGAGCCAAGCTTTAAAACACACAGGCACCAAGGGAAAAACATAATCTGGGGAATCCTCTCATATGGGGTGAAATCCTACTACTACTCTCCCACAGACCCTCCTCACTAACTGGATTGACTAGATCCCCTAGTTACAGCCTGAGCTGGTGCAGGAGCACTGGCCACCCACACCAGTGAGTCCCATCCGTGGCAATCACAAGCAAATATGTAACAGATGTTCTGCATAAAACAGCCTTCAAGATTTCGTGTGTTCACTCATGCAGGCTACAAACCACACAACACTACCCATCCCATCAAAGCAAATATAAGACTTGGAAGAAAAAAATGTCCTAGAGCCTTAAAAATGTTAAAGGATGAAGGAGAAAGCTGACAGAGAGCATGACTTTTTACAAGGGCATGTAGTGACAAGACAAGACGTAGTGTCTTTAAACTGAAAGAGGGTGGATTTAGATTAGATGGAAGGAAGAAATTCTTCACTATGAGGGTGGTGAGACACTGGAACAGGTTGCCCAGAGAAGCTGTGGCTGCCCCCTCCCTGGCAGTGTTCAAGGCCAGGTTGGACGGGGCTTTGAGCAACCTGGTCTAGTGGAAGGTGTCCCTGCCCACGGCAGGGGTGTTGGAACTAGATGATCTTTAAGGTCCCTTCCAATCCAAACTATTCTATGATTCTGTGATGACTGCATTTACAGAGGTGTGATTCTACTGAAAACAGTCTTTTCCCCGTCTTTCCATATCACTACATGACTTAATTTCTTTTACCTCCTACTGTCATCTCCCTCTTTCAGACTGTAAAAGCATAAGAACAAATCTATTAGTTATGATTCTTGAAGCCTGAAACTGTTTTCATATGAGGGAATTTCCTGAGGCTGACATGGTTTTCCATTTAGGAATACCTGACAGACATCTTTTCCAGCCTTCTCCATTCTCTCATCTTTGGCAAGGAGCTCCATAAATTTAAACCTGTAACTTGAAGAACTTCCCTTTCTTTATTTTCAACCTGGGTCCTCTTAATTTCATTTGAAATGAAACCAAATTCAGTTTACCCCTCTTCACATGTTTGTTGATCCATTCAAAAATCTCTTAGATACACTTAAGTTCTGCTACTCTTATTTTCTAATGCAAGCTTCCACAGATCAACTTTCAAAAGTTGCTGCTTGACTTCAGAACCTGAAATAACTTTTTTTTGCAGTGGAATTTAGTACTTGTATCCCTTTAGACCCAGGCAGTTCAGGTTAGCAAGTTAGCTGAGTCTCAAAGTAGCTAGCTATTGAAAAGCTGTGCAGCAGAGCATTAGTGAAACACTTTCATTCCTTTTTTTCCATCCACATGCACAACAGGGCATAGAAATGCAGCACTCCTGAAGGCACATGCATGCTGGTTTGCATTCATTGCCTGCACTCCTTTTCTTTCAGTCACTGGCTGCATGTCTGAGGATGCACAGGCCTACCTCCACCCTTCTCAACCTGGAATTCCACTGCATTTTTAAGTCCTCACAGGTAGTTGAAATTAAAACAGCTCTTGGATTATGACCTGGGATGAAGGAGAGATCTGGGAGAGCTGAACTTGTTAACCCTGCCTTGGCCATAATTAACACCATCAGGGCTGGGATGAGAAGCAGGTGGTAACCGCTGCTACGAGTTCACCCACCACAGACATGGGTGCAAGTGCAACAGCAGAAGCTTCCAGGCTGGCTGCACCAGCAGGAGACATGTGGTGCTTGAATAACACAGTTCTTTACGTGTGTACTGGAGGTGAGGCTGCAAACAGTCTTCCCCAAGGCTACTTCTCTCTCCACAAGGCTACTTCTCTCTCCACAATGTGCTGCCCTTGTTGTCTGTCTGCTTAGTCTGAAGCCAGAGACTGTCTGTATATATTTTGTTCTGGAAGAGGGTCATATTGAGAAAGAATCCTCTTTTTGATACTGATAAACAGCCAAAATATTTAGTTAATAGGCTGAACTAATGTGAAGTAACATGATGGAAAATTGCTTATGGAATTCTTGCATGAAAAGTTTCTTTCCGTTGCAGCCAGCGACGAAAGCAACAGCACAATGGGACAGTCAGTTCTTAGTACTTCATAGTTACCTGGTCTGATACAGAGCAGCTTGAAGAAAGACTATTTCATTGGGTATACGGCAGTTTGAGGAAATATCATTTTATCTAAATTATTTGCTCCTCAAACCCAAGCAAAAAGGCCTGTCCAGTTTGGAAATGAGGGTGAAATTTTCACCCAGTATATTCAGATTCCTTAAAGCCATCAACACATTGCTTAATTTAGCCTGGTGCTATCTTTCACAGTGTGAAATTCTGGAGCGATTGTTAAGGAATCTTAAAAATAAAAAAATGTTGAAAAGAAAGCCAGCAGAACTCAAGCCTTGATCCTGCATCCATGGGACTTCAGAACAAAACCCGGGGTCTGTTCCCCATGATGAAAGCTGATTAGTTTTTCTACCAACAGCACAGTCTTTCTCATTAGATTTACAGGGAAAGGTGGATTTTTAGGAATCCTCTAAAAATCCCTGTAATATTTCAAGGTTAGAAGTGGGTGACTGCCGAAAAAACCTGACTATTAAGATAGCTACACACCGAGAAATGTTTATCTATGACGAACTGTAATTATATAACTGGTTACTCAGATGTCAGCCGCAACCAGGGGACATTGCAGGAATAAGACTGCCATCATACCAGGCACTCTGCTGGCAGCGGTGTGCTTCATGCCAAAGTAAATGAAGAATCAAAAGGGGAAATAAAGACATCCTGAAGTGACATGGCTACCTCACAGTCATAGAAAACACTGCTGGCAGGGCAGCACTGGTCTCCTAATCCTTCCTAATACTTTCTCCACTTTAAATGAATTGACTTTGTATTTTCTTTCAATTCTTTCCCACTGACTTTATTACTAATTTATTAACATTTATCTATTATTTATATATATTAATTATTGATAATTATTAATTTATTAATTGTATTTTCTCGGTGAAAAATTACAGAATATCAGCATTCAATTTGAACACATGACAAAAAACATTCATGAATGGAATAAGCCCAAAGATGTTAATATTGGGAAGCAACTATTTAAAAGGTATTTAACACAGTATCATAAACTGCTTGAATTGTTTATTTATTACAGAATTCAGTCACATAGCAATTCCTCTGATTAAATTTTTACTTTGGTTGGGTTCACATAGCAATCCAATACTTTTCACATAGTAATCCAACACAGCTCAAAGGTCCAATAGTGCAATGAGCTGCTCATGAACAATTTATTAACTGGTTTCTTTGAAAGATTATACACATTCTTTTGAGAAAAAAAAAGCTGTTTCTTAGATTATTAGTTATAAATTTTTCTCCCAGTTGTGTTCTAGAGGCTCTAAAACACAAGACATACTGGCAATTGCATTCAGTTATATACAGCCTTCAACTTCATTTCTTAAATTCTTGAGTCATGCCACTATTACCCCTGTACTAGCCCCAAGCACTGACAGAGTCATTTTGTGTGAATTTAGTGCTCCCTGAGAGGCTTTTTGCTGACAGCCTAGAAAAACAAACTCCTCTTTATACATATGGGTAAGTGCAGCATGGAAGCATTGTACAAGCTCCCTGAATAGTCCAGCAAGAGATGAGAAGATACATCCTTCATTTTCAGTGTCTTTTCCTAAATATCTTTGATGACACTTCCAGGGAGTCCAATACTTGATATGAGAGTGTTTTGTGTTATGGTCATTGGGAGGTGAGTCAACATTACCAGTTATTTCAGTCCTAAATGGCTTTTATTCTCCACCAGTATGGGCTGAATTGGATCCATGGACCTCATTTTGGTTCTTGCACTGATGGTAAATGCTGTAGATAAAGTAGATGAGTTGGGATACTTTTGGGGTTTCCTTCTGTGAGAGGTGAATCAATTTATCCTGTTTTGGCAAATTATTTAAGCACCAAAATGTTTTGTATGCTTATGTGTTTAGAAGCTGGCAGAACTGAAGCCCACATCCCAATAATATTCCTATTTATTCCTATCTGTAGGCAACCTTTCAAGCAAGATGAAAGGTTCAATTCAACCTTAAGGCCTTGGCACAGATATCTTGTCTCCTCTTCCCTCTTTTCCCTAGTGACTTAATTTATTTTTAAAACTAGAATAAACTGCAAACCATAGAGAGCTGTATATATAATGAAAAGGAGGTGAACAAAGCTAGGAGGCTCTTTGAGGCAGCCTTGAGCAACCTGTGATGGGATATCTGAGCAGCAGAAAGGACTTGGCTAGATGGGGCTTCAGTCTTTGAAGTTGTGACCCCATGACATTCCTATGCCTCTCAACCACATGCCTTTTATCTTAAATCTTGGCATGTACTCCTTTTTCCTCTCTTACACCTTTCCCTAAAACAAAACCCCACAATTGATTTTATATAACCACTTTGAGAGCAATCAATAGTTCCTGAAGTTTAATGCAGCACTTTGTAAGGCTTGCAAATGGAATAATGATTATGTGGGGCCAAATTCTGGACCCAGGGCTGGTTTGCCCCTTTCAGATGCGGGCGGAGAAGGTTTCCCTTGCATGCTAGTATGTTGTGTTGCAACAGGGGTCAATAGCTTCAGGCTTGATCTTGATTAGTATTTAAAGGCATGTTGTTGGAAAGTATTAGCTGAGGCTTTCTAACTCTACAGACAAGTGAGGAAACAAAAACATGTATTTGCTGGACAGATTCCATTAGAAATGCACTAGCTAATACCTGTAAAAGCACATAATTCCTGGTCTCTGTGGTGCTTTAAAATGCATTTCTTAATATAGTCTAATTTGTATTTAATTCTAGAAAATAATTATCTTGTTACCACTGACCACCCCAAACAGATCCCAGCTGCCCAGCAGGCTGTATGAGGTAGATTGAGGTTTCATCACCACTCCTGCTCTTCAGAAGCCTTGCTTAAAAGGCAGCTCACTGCAAAACACAGTCTCCCCTCTGCAAGGCGCTGTAGGGCCAGCTGTGATGATGGGAACCCTGAGGTTGTGGAAGATGTGGGCTGACAGGTAGCTGGGGGAGAAAGGTGCTGGCAAGCCTAAAGATGGCACAGAGGTAGAAGCAGAGACTGAATCAAAAGTAAAAGTGTCAGATCTTAAGCAAGCTTCCCCATGATGAACACTGAAGGTGTCTCTCATTGTGAAGCATCCAGACCTTCTTCATGTACATGCCATGCTCCTTCCCTGCATGCTCTGTTTAGCAATGAAGTCACTGACCTTTTTGTTGTCCTCCTGATTCTTTCAAGGATTGAATGTAGGTTGTTTTAATCTCCTCAAATGCTGGCAGTCTTTTTCTCATTATTAACCATTCTGGGTTTATATCAATTTTATAAGTCCACTTCTGAAGGCAAGGAATCAGTGAAAGAGGATAGAAGGTATGAGAAATTACTATTAGGAGGTTACTCTGAAACAAAACAAACTGAAATCCTAGATTTCTGCACAGGAAAGAGCCACACAGGAAATGTCCTTCCTAAGGACACATGCAGCCTGACCCATGCTACTGAATAAAGGTTTTCTGACACCTAATGATTTATTCTCCAAGGTTTATACCATCTTGGAATTCCTCCTTCTCTAATGCTTTAACTCCTGGAGACGCTGTGCACAAGAACATCTTCAGAAGTTCCCAGATCTTGCTGGGTTTTTCCTGATTTCTAGCTTTGGATTTGTCTATGGGGAGGCATAAAAGGACAGAGAATGGATTCCTCAGCTATTTTAAAGGAGACATTAGGGAGAGAAGCAATGATTAAAATATACTATCCCTGTGAAGTGAGAAAAAAAAATGAAGGAATACAGCGTAAAAGTAAAAAAAAAAAAAAAAAAAAAAAAAAAAGAAGCTCTAAACATGCTCCAGAACTGTCATGAAAAGGTAAAAAAGAAAAGTGCTTCCATTATGTAAGCTAGAGATAGAAAAAATTGCCAGGGAATGTACATCCCCAGCAGAACACAAATTTTTGTTTTATCATTGCTTTTTCACCAGGAGGTGGGGCTGTTAAGCACCGAATTTATTCGGTGCTGCACTGAAAAACTATAGGTAAAATGAAAACCGTCTTTCTCTTCCTATTCCCTTTGAAACTCATTGTAAAAATCTGAGCAAAAAGCATGAACTTTCTAGATATTTTAAGCATTGATTTCATATTCTGATGCAAAAATGGAAATAACTTTAAAATGATTTTGCAATGGTTTAAATGAACTGCCTCTAGGAGTGAATTAAGTACCAATAGCTAATTAAAACATACATTAATTTGGGAGACTGGAAAGCTCGGGAGGTTTGTAATTATTACTATTCCCAAGTTTCTATTGAGTCTATTTCTAGGATAGCTCTGCAATTCAGTTACAGGGATTAAGTCACAAAAAGAAATCACAGGACCCTGCAATGTGGCTAATTGCATAATAAAAAGATAAACACATTTAAGGTCACTTGATTCTAATTCTGACAAGCTGCCACAAGGGATGAAAGTGGCTTTTCTAAAGCAAAGAGCCTGAGCTGAGGGAAGTGATTATTTTTGGTGCTTCTATGGCTCCTGCTTTCACCATGTCTGAAGGAGATGTTGCAGAGCCCTTGGGATGGGAAGGTGCAGCCAAAGAAAGGAAGCATGTGGCACAGCCTGGAAATGGGTGCAGGCTTGAGCTTTCAATTTATGCCCTAGCCAAGATACCTCAATGGCAGGTCCACCTGCCTTTCTTCAGTGTCAGAATAGCTATGTAAATGTTGAAGATGCACTTGTCCATTTCATAAGATATGTGTGATGGGCATATAATCACTGGGACAGACTTGCAGCTAGGATGACTGAAATGGATTCTTGTCCCCAGCATGCTCTGTTGCAAGCTTTCACCTAATACGTCAGGAAAAATGGTTATGGTGCTGTGCTGATCTGCTTCTGCACCTGCAGAGAAAGCCTTTGTGATAGACATCATCAGAGATTGCTAGTCTTTTCCCTGTCCTCACAAATATCCTGGGTACAGCCCACCCTGAAATAGAGCTAAATAAAAGACCTGAAGTCCATGTGCCTGCATCTGCTTGGCCATTCAGAGTCCTTGCCTGGTCACAGGGCTTAGGTGAATCCCCTAACACCTGCCACACCAGAGGTGGCCCTAACCTGTTCATAATCCAGAGTTTCAGTCAGGAGTTAACTAGCTCAGAGAAGACCATCGAGATATCCACATTTACCAAGGAAAGTACAGTCGCCAGACAAGGGAAGTCAGGAATTATTTCCGGCCACTGGTGCTATTGAGTTCAGGAGTAATGACTGATCATTGCGTCCTGAGGCAGTCACAGCTTCTGCCAGCTCATCCAAATGCTTCCTCCCACTCACAACACAGCACTTCCCTCTCCTCCAAGGTGACTCATGCTGTGTTCACTTCCATCCACAGCCCGGTGCCTGCCAGCCACTAGGAATAAAGCACAGCCAAATTGTGGCCTTGGGTGTCATGGTAAATTCTATCTGCAGCATATGGAGGGCAATGAAGTCCCAGTTGTTTGGTCTGCTCTGTGTCTTCATCTAGATACTGAGCAAGATGGAAACTCCCGAACAAGAGGCATTTTGTGATAATCATCTGCCTTGTGTTGTGCCCTACCTGAAAACATCAAAGTTTTCAACCCCAAAAGAGTTTGCAGGCCACTTAGCACATATTGTGATCAATAGTTTCAAAGGTTAATAATAAATTTATTCAAATAAGGGTGGATACCTTGTTCCTGTCCATAAGTAGATAGAGAACATTAACTAAACAGTAAAATTTTGATTTTCATATCCATATAAAAACAGGCATCAGGAGCTGGCCTGTTAAAACTTCCAGAAGGCCCAACAGAGGGATATAACAGATAAACCAGCTTGCTCTATTCAGTGATTTTAATGATTGTCAGTATTTCATTCAGGTTTCAACTCAGGCTGACAAATCACAAATTTAATTCTTTAGTGGGCGAAGATTTCTTTTGTGATCTCAGACTTGTCACTCCACACCATTTCTAAATACACTGTCTGTATGTAGATGCCATATAGAGCCATCTACCATAATGTGCTGGTGGTGCAGAGTCACAGAGATGCTTGAAAATATTTAATACTAATATGTGGGAAGCATCAACACTACCAAATCCTGGTAGACCTCTGAGTTTCCACTCCCTGGTGCCTAAGCATAGAATGCAGTCTGCATAGGGCAGTGACAGAAGAAGGTCAGGACACATTGCAAGGAAAGGGGTTAGTGGGGTTCCTCTCCTTGTTCTAGTGAATATCTAAATATTATATATATACTAGATCAGATATTAAAGGAAGAAGTGAGAGGTTAAGAGGTCCTTAACTCTCAGTTCCCTATAAAGTTTATGGTGCTGTCTTGGAGGGATGGGGCATGAATTCAAGCCCTCACAGGTAGATGATGTCTGGTATAAGTGCTCTAAACACTGGTTCTTTGCTTAATAGGAAAATATGTAGCCTGTTTCCACCCTCCCTTTTCTGGTTGGCTTTTGAAATTATTCAACCTTCCTGGAGCTTTTTAAATTACAGTAGCTGTTTAGGTGTATATTTTGGTGTTATGCCTTTGGCTGAAAACTGCAGATGACTTTAAAGTGCCGGTGTCTCACTGACATACAAGAAGAATCTTGTAAGACCTTGACCAGAAAAATGGAGAGTTATCTGCTGAGAGGTATTAAATTCCTATTGTAAAACACTCCCAGTGGACTAGAGGGAGAGCAAAGTCACAAGCTATTCTGAGGAGGAGAGATATCATTGCAGTGTGATATAAATGCTGTCGATCAGAGTTTTACTGTGGATTCAACGAAGCCAGAATTCCATCCTACACTGCTGAACTCTTAAGTTAGAAATCTTGCATATAGCACATACTCAACTGACCATTGTGTGTTTTTCTGCTCCTAACCCGAAATGGGGCAAAATAATTGACCTATGAATTCCCTGATTATCATCAGTCACACTTTGTTTGTTTGTTTGTTTGTTTGTTTGTTTCCTTTTGGTTCATGGTTACAATACAAAACCACCCAATACATCCAGAACCTATTTTAGTTTCCATAAATCTTTTTCTTTTTTTTCCTTAGCTAGCAGCAACTTTTTAGTCCTGAAACTTCGCTTTACCTCTGGCTGAAATTTCACACTTATTTAATATTTAAATTTGACAAACTGGAAACATTAAAGCTGAATTATCAAGTAGTTTGGGGCTACAATTTAATCTACTATAAAGCAGACTCATTCTAGTAGGGAATGTCTTGCGGTGGTTTTACTGTCTGTGCTTAATATACTCTTTTGTTTCTTAAAAGATACTTACAGCTTAAATAATTAAACACAGTTTATGCTTGACATTACAATATTCTTCTTTGCATACAGACATGGTTGAACTGAATTGATTGTGAGATCCTCTGGGCAAAACTGCTTCTTCTTCTGTCTTACACATGACTGAGAAAATTAACAGGTAAAAGTAATAATACAGTGAATCTCGTTCAGGCAAGAGAAGGGTTATAAGATAAAAACAAATATTTGCATCCTGATTCTGATTTGAACCCATCATTTTTTATGGTGGAAATAAAAGAAGAAAACGCATGAATTGTCACATCTGGAACCTTCGTATACAAATATTCATAACCTTTGTTCAACACAGAGTTTGCTCCCACCAGTGAGAGGTTATAGTATCGTAACTTCTAGCACCTTTATCTCACTAATGAAATATGACATTAGAATTCCATAAATTCCAAACATAGATCATGAATCTGGGGGGGGGGGGTGTGGGGGTGTGGGGTGGGGTGTGTCAAGATTTGGTAAGGTGCTGCTGTCTTCCTTGTGCCAAAAAGCACAGTTCTCTTTCAAGTAAATCCTGTCCCCAGCTTGAAGTTGACTGTAATGTCAGTGCTCATGAAAAAGCAAACAAACAGCCCAGCTCTGATGAGTTATGCTGTGTGCAGAAAGCACAAATGCAAAGGTGACAACCTTAGCCAAAAGAAAATAAAAGGACAAAAAGGATAGCAGATTTATTTTATACATTCTGACAGGGTACCAGTAATGAAGAAAAAATGATGGACACTATAAAAGTAGCAGAAAATGTGCTTGTGACCAGAAGTCAAAGATCTGTTTGCTTTTCTTGTGCCAGACTGCTCTTGCAGTACTGTATGTTATGATGATCATTTATTATTTCAAAAGTTTTGTAAGTGTTCCCAATATGGGAAACAGCACAATGCGGCAAAAACTGGCACAAAGGCACACTCAGATCCTGATCCCAGTTTCTCAGATCTCGAATGAGCTCAGACTTGAGATTTCATTTGGAGTTCCTCTCTGAAGGCAACACATCTCTGCTCATACCATCAATCTATTCCTTTGTTCTCCCTATAGTATGGCCTATTTGCAGTGATAGCTTGCTTTAACATCTTAATCTATGCTACAACACAATTCAGAGGTGCTTCTGTTCCTTTGGGATACATAACAACTGCTGAACCCATAATGGTGAAATAAATCCCCAATAACATGAATGTAAATGCTCCCTTTAGCTTGAATGATTTCACTGATTATTTTAAAAATCAGCTAAACATGGATAACACCTTTTTATTCTCTAACTTTTCTCCATTTTAATATAACTGGAATTTCTTTTCTTTTGTTTCTTGTGAAACATAGTTGAGAATATCTCTTTGGAGGGAAGCAGGGAAATTTTTGGTTTGTTTAACCATGAAAAGTCCATCTCAGAATCTTTCCTGAGCTGAAACATTAATTGAAACAGGGCTTGCTTTGTTATGTGAAGAAATGGAAAATGGCTTTTATTTTTACAGCTGTTGCATGGCTGGTGCATACGTCTGTATTGATATCATCAGAAGTTGTAGTCTGGTTCTATCTGTCAGGAATGAATTAATGTTTAGTGGATGATGGGCATGAAGTTTGTGTGTTGTAAATGTTACTAGACCATGACCCAAAGAGCATTTTAGATGGTGATACAGTGTTGGCTGTATGTATATAATTGCCCTTAGCTTCCCTAGAGCATAGTTTAGGAAGATATCTGTTCACTATTCACCCCTTCCAAATGTATTTCTAGCTGTAGAAATAAAACCATTTTAGTTCACCTGTTCAACCAGTTCGCCTATTCTGTCGCATTCATGCTGATGTAACCCAGGAGCCATGCCATTCGCTTCTTCAGAGTTTTATTTAATTTACAGAGATAAAAACAAGAATTTGGCCCTAGAAAGGATTAGATACAGACCATGCTTATTACTGGATTGATAAATGTGCCTTCAGTTTAGTTTTTCTCAGTTAAGTAGACACAAAGAAATATTGCCCTCCCTTCTTTGCAAGTTTTGGTGTATTTTTCCATTTACATGAGAAGCTTTTTTTCTTCTTTAATTTTTTCCATTTCAGAGTGATGGAAACCTTCCATTCTTTTGAAACAGTTAGAGACCATTAAATACTGTTGAAATGAAAAACAAAATCCAGCATAAAAAACTCAAAACCTGTGGGGGTGGAGGAACCTATTCCCACCTTATGCAATATGGACATGGTGTCTTATACATAAAAGAGAAAAAAGAGCTTTTTGAAAAGGCAGACATGAGGAGGAGGAAGCAGTAGAAATCAGGCTTGGTTAGCCTGTACAGCAAAACAGAGCTTTGTGGGTTTTCAGCTTTTCCTGCACCAAAAATGCAACCTGCAAAATAGGCCCTGGTCCCTGCTCTCTCGACAGCCTTATCACTTCTGTTTCATCCACCCCTGCTCAAGAACAGCAAAGAGAAACACCAACTGCTTCATAATAGTAACACATTTGATTGTGGTAGAAGACAGGAGATACAAAGCAGAGGAGGAGATTGGACTTAGGGACAAAAACAAGGGACCAGGAATACTGTTCTGAGCTGACTTTCGGTTGTTCTAGTTTGTAAGAAACAGGAGCACCAAAGACTTCAGGAGATGTTTGACGTGTCCCTTTCTGCTGGTGAGGTACCTGACCTACTCAAATTCCTCTCCACCCTATTGTTTATGTAGTTTACTTTTGTGCAATTTCATTTGTGTACCTCATGTAGTCCTCGAACCTGACTCTTTTTACAATAGAGCCCCTTTGAATTTCCTTGGGTCTATAAAGGGGACTTAATATTTTATATTTGCATTGATTTTAAGGAGTTCTGCCCCATCAGAGTACTGAAAAAAGAGCTTAATAACTCTGAAATCTACCTCCATCCACTGCATCTGGTTTGCTTTAGTCTCAAGGAGATATCTGGCATTCGTGTGTTACTGTTCTCCAGAGGATACATAGCTGTAGCGTTCTCAGTGGAAGAGCTCTGAATTACTAGGAGACCCTGAAGTCATCTGTCAGTCGAGATGGTTACTGAGGCACTTTCACACCTACTTAATCACAGTGCGGTTAGGTTGGGATCACGTTCCTGAATCACATGGAGTCCACATGTGAGCACATGAGACTACGTGACATGGCTTTCAATGATTTAGAAAAGCATAGTGTGTGATCAGTGTTCTGTAATTTTAGAACATAAAAAATATTTTACTCACGTATAACAGGCCAGAGGAGAGCTTGTGAAGCAGAATTTGTGAGCTCTGTCATAAGCACTATCTGGATGAGGAATTTCTCTACTCCTACAACGCAATTGTTTGCATCCAGCTTGCAGGTGTCTTGTCAATTAGAGTGACCAGTTCCTTGGTGAGTTCATTGTCTGTAGAGCTGAGCACTACAAAGAAGAGAGCTGAGGAAGTTCTCGTGCTTTGGACCCACTTAGTTATCATCTGTACTTGGGGAACAGAGAAGTGAAGGGCATTGCACTTAGAGACAGCATGAGATCGTAGGAGTTCCCTGCTCATTACTATTTCTCAGACCACAAGACTGTGCTATTCTTGTGCTGCACTTTGATAAGCCAGGCTTTTTCTTTCAGCCTTCTTCTTTTGTTTCTGGTTTCTTTTTTTTTGTTCCACATTCTTATGTTGAATTTTAGTAAACTCTGAAACAGAGTAAGATGTGCTTTATACCTTCTCAGCAATGTTCCCTTTCTTGTTCCATCCTTAAAATGAATTCTTTACTTATTTTTTTCTTTCCTCACAGGGATGTCCTGTTCTGTATTTTTCTCAACAAGAAGAAAAGAATTATTTTTATATTTTTCTATATTTTTTCTTTAAATAAAGTCAGGACATATAAGGAATTAAAGCAGGGCAGTAAAGCATATACTTTCAACACTAAGGAGATACGGACTGTAGAAGCACTTTGCTGGTAATAGAACAGCAGCAAAGCATCCATGCTGTGGATGCAGCTGTACTGGAAATGTTTTTACCAGTAGGAAAATAATCCACAAGGAAGGCACAAATCTGTTTTTTTCTGTATAATTGTATTTGGATTTGTTGACATCCTGATACTACTTGGGAAAACACACAAGTTGAAAAAAATCCACAGAGACTGGATTTCTGTGAAAACAAATGAAAATAACTTTACTTAATGAAATAATAATGAAATATAAGTAAATAAAAATCATGCCTTGCAGATATGACATAGCAAATGCATGTGCTGCTGTGACTTATAAGAAATATTTATAAAAGGAATGCAAATACAAAATTAAGAGAAAAATTCCTGACAGGGAAATTACTTATTTTAGTTCAGAAATTTTATCTAATTTACCTAAGCTCAACAACTGAGTTTCAAGAAATATTTGAATATCTTAGATGAGAAGCTTTACAGTCCCATTCTTCAAGGACATAAGAACATATTCAGGGTGCCAGAATCATCTTTTATTACTTCAATCAATATTATGAAACATTTTAATCTACAAAAATGTAATTGGATATGCCTACACTGTTTTCTTGCAATCTAAATAAGGCAAAGATTATGTCTGCTTGGCAATTAAGTGGTTTCTTCTAACTTTTTACCCACCTAAAGCCTTGACTCAGCTCTTTCTCATGCATCTGGTATGGTCTGATCCTAGAAATCCTCTTAATCTAACTAGTTGGCCTGTACTGCCTTGTTACTCATGTATGCTAACCTCATACTCTTACTCATTCTGTCTGCAACAGTTGTGATATACTGTTTCCCATACTATTTTACAAATAATATTATTATTTAAACCTAAAAATTAGGATTAAATTATAGATACACATAGGACCTTCTATTGGCAGAGATGTTTCAGTGAGTAATCACATTTCTCAGACCCAGACAAAAACACCTATTTCAGTCAAAACTTTTCACATAAGTCTCAAAATTTTCTAATTTACCATCTTCAGGGCTAATTTAGCCCACAGCCTAGCCAGGAATTAATAAACTATAAAGGCTTAATAAATTTACTAAACTTAACACATCACCTGAGCTTCAGAAATGAACTGAAAAATTAATGTGACAGAGTGCCAGAGATTCTTCCAAGACAGCAGGTGTTGTGAGATCATGGTCACCCTATCCTTCCTGCGTGGCTGAGCAGAGGCGGGATTTGCTGGAGCTGATTGAACGGAAAAGAGTGGGTACACAGAGACTGAAAAAAGGTGAGAAGTAAGCAGTTCTAATTTATACAATTGCAAGGTAAATACTGGAGCATGCTATAATTTCACCTCTGTCTTTACCAGGTCTTGGGAACAAAAATCCTTGTCAATGCAAACACAGACCCACTGTAAGTGAAGGAAGAGTTGATATGCAAATTATTACAGGAGATTTACCCCTACAATCCATGGGCCCTGATGTTATCCATCCGAGGGTGTTAAGAGAGCTGGCTGATGTCATTGTGAGGCTGCTCTACATAATCTTTGAGAAGCTGTGGAGATCAGGGGACGTCCCAGAAAACAGGAAGAAGGCTAATGTCACTCCCATCTACAAGAAGGCCTTAAAGGAGGATCCAGGAAATTATAGGCCCCTCAGTCATACTTCAACCCCTGGGAAAGTTATGCAATGAATCCTCCTGGGGGATATCACAAAACAAATTAATCACGTGATTGAAGAAAGCCAGCATGGATTCACCAAGGGCAAATTGTGCTTGACAGACCTGATCACTTTCTATGACAATGTAACCTGCTCAGTTGATGTGGGGTGAATGGTGGACGTTGCCTACCTGGATTTCTCCAAGGCTTTCGATACAGTTCCCCACAGACTCCTCCTAGAGAAACTGGTGCATTACAATCTAGACAAGTGGTCTGTGTGGTGGGTGGGGAACTGGCTGGCAGGCCAGGGGTGGCGGTAATTAGCCCTTTTTCAAACTGTCAACCAGTCACAAGTGGGATCCCCCAGGGACTGATATTGGGGCCAACGCTGTTTAATATCTTCATAAGTGATCTGGATGATGGGATTAAGTGTACCCTGATGAAGTTTGCTGAGGATACCAAACTGAGTGGGGAAGCAGACACTCCAGAAGCGAGAGCCATCCTGCAGGAAAACCTGGATAGGCTGGAAGAGTGGAATAAGAAGAAACTTCTGAAGTTCAACAAGGACAAGTGTAAGGTCTTGCACCTGGGAAAATATAATCCAGGAGTGCAGCACAGACTGGGATCTACCTGGCTGGGGAGCAGCTCTGTGGAAAGGGACCTGGGGGTCCTGGGCACAACAAGCTCAACATGAGTGAACAGGGTGCTGCTGCGGCAAAGAAAGCCCACAGGATGCTGGATTACATCAACAAGGGCATCACCAGCAGAGATAAAAAAGTCATCATCCCACTCTACTCAGCACTGTCAGGCCGCACCTGGAACACTGTGTTCAGTTTTGGTCCCTGCTATACAAAAAAGATGTGGGCAGGCTGGAGAGGGTCCAGAGCAGGGCCACAAAGATGATCAAGGGACAGGGAAGCCTGACGTATGAGGAAACGCTGAGAGGATTGGGTTTGTTCAACCTTGAGAAGAGAAGGCTTAGGGGAGACCTTATCATCATGTTCCAGTATTTAAAGGGTGGATACAATGAAGATGGAGACTCCCCTTTTTAGAAGAAGTCACATGGAAAAGACGAGGGGTAATGGGTACAAGTTACTCCCGGGGAGATTCCAATTGGACACAAGAGGAAATTTCTTCACAATGAGAACAATCAGCCGCTGGAATAATCTCCCCAGGGAAATGATGGATTCCCCAACACTGGACATTTTTAAGATTCATCTGGACAGGGTGCTGGGCCATCTTGTCTAGACCGTGCTTTTGCCAAGACAGGTTGGGCCAGATGATCCTTGAAGTCCCTTCTAACCTGGTATTCTGTGATACTATGATTCTATGATTTAAATATTACATTGCTTCCACCTAAAGATAAGCCAGCCCTCTCAATGTCCATCAGTTGAGACCTGTCAAAGTCAGGATTATGAAGATATATCATTCATACACTAAAAAGTGCAATTACTGGTCTAGCTTGCTTTGCTAATGGAGATGCTTTGTGCCATTGGACCAACGTGCAACATCTCTACTGGAGCTGTGTACAAACCAGCAGAATTTTGCTGCTGTAATATACAGTTCTGCTTCGGACACTAAAGCACTTGAAAGATGGATAAAGTCATAGGTTCCTCCTGCTGTTGGCTGATTTGTTTGTATGTTCATTACTCTTCAAAAACCCCAGAGATGTCCTCTGTTTTAATCTATGAGATAGACAACATGGTCTGGTTAAAACTCTTATTGTTCTAACCATTAATGCTGTGTGGCTTGAATGAGAAGGATTTTTTTCCCTCTGGTTACATCATTTCAAGCCATTTCCATTTTTAAAAGGGTAGGTCATACAGGAGATAAAGTCTTCGATACTGCAAAGCTGAGTATTAACCATCCTCAGAAACTATTGCATCATCAGCAGTGATGAATTTGATAATTTCCAGTCTCTTCATATTTCTCCACTGGTTATTGATAGTCCTTTTGACAATCATGAAGGAGATCTACACTTAATGCTGAAAGCTCTAATAACTCTCCTGAACAAAAATTGCAGTGCATCTAAGTGGGGAAAGCGTTACTACTTAAAGTCATACAGGTTCTAGCTGTTATTTATTTACCATGTATTAGTTACCAAGAATCTTTTATTGATTTAAAGTTTGCTTTAGTGGGAAGAATCAGAACATGCCTTTTCAGCACAGCTCAGAGGAAAGGTTAATAACGAAGTCTATTTCCTCACTAAAGCCTAGGAAAGCATTGCAGTTTTCAGGATAACCACCACTGTTCCTTGGTGAATGTTGGTGCTGCTCTAACACATGTACTTAGAGGTGTTAAGAGTTCAAAAGTCCCTCTGGAACTTACTCTCCAGGGACTTCTGTCCCTACTATCTCCTCTATCCTTTGGAGGGTCTTAGTGTCCCTAGAAGAGCTGGCAATCTCCACGGCCTCTAAGTTCAGACACAGCAATATTTTCTGGCCAGTAAATGAGCTGTAGCTCAGATACAGGGCTCCTCTGAACCATATTTGTATTCTGTCAATCCCAAAGCAGATCAACAGGACCACAGATCTCATCTAGAACGTTAGGCATATTCAGAGAAAGAGTTTAAAAGAGAATGAAATACCACTTTTTACTAGCATATTGACATACTGATTTGTACAAGAATGATTTTTGAGTTAAGATATGTTAAATGACAAAATAATTGTTAAACACTTTGGATAACACTAAATAAATACATAGATAAATAAATAAATTGCATCAATAAATAAATAAACAGATAGATGAAGTGCAGTAATGATAGGTGTTGAAGGGGGCAAAATCTGCTTTCCACAGGTTCCATAAATACCAGTGAAATCTGTGTACTGATTGCGGGAAAGCAGTTATTTGTGTGCAAGCATTCTGCATAAGGATTGGATGCAAAGATGGTTTCATGTCTATGACTTACAGAGACTTTTTAAAAATGAAACCTGTATTTGTCTTTATCTTAATACAACAGGAAGGATATGAAATGGGACTGATAGTTTCCTAATGACATGCAACAAAGTTAAAACATTCTCAGGAATGATAAAGACAAATCAAAGGAGAACCAGACTTCAGTAGACAAAGGCCATGGTTACAGCTATATTTTTGCTACTAATGCATACTCCTAACATTAGAATTCTAATATTTTTCCTAAGCTTTAGGAATGCACCGTTCTCTCCCTTCCAGACCAGTGCGACCCATTTCCCAGGTTATAACACAGAAATTAACTGCCTCAGCCAGAAGAAAGTTGAGATTTGCTGTCATGGACCCCTTCAGACAAGGCATCTTTGAGGTTTCCTAGGCCAGTGTTTAACAGAAGTGCTGTCAGCCCAGTCAAAAAGTCAACTTCACACATTTTATATCCATTTATACATATTCCTTTCTGTATGAGGTAGAACCACATTTTGCCTATTACTTAAGCATGGCCAACCTGTAGCAGCTATATATAATTTACAGGTAACTTATGTAAGGCATCTGTCAGTAATAGAGAAAGAAATGGGTGTAACTCTTGGTTTCTTCCTCTAACCAATATGCCATGAGCCTGCCTATTAGCAGGGACGTTTTAGGTGGGAAGATGACAGGGACTGATCTTGCAGTTTCATTTTCCTCCCCTACGCCTCGCTTAGATTCCAGGTATGTACAGCTCTGGTAACAGTCATGTCTTTCCATCATACTTATTCCTTCCACTCTGTGCAACTGAGATTGGAGCTCATTGTGATACACCTTGTTGAACCATATCCATATTTGACTAACTTTGGTGTCTTGTGACTTATTTAAATGTGTATTGCCTCTAACAAATGGACATCCAGTTCCTTTCATTCCCCATGAGTGGAACTGTTGCCTGAGAGATATTTTCGATGCCGTGTGCGGCACTGACCACCAGCTTGTAGTAAAAATAATCCTAGACTGAAAACTCAGAAAGAGGCTGCAAGAATGATTAGAGGTCTGAGAATTTTTTTCTGCAGTGAAGGATTTAGAAAGTTGAATTTAGCTTGTTTAAAGGAAAGAATTTAGCAGCAGATTTAATCAAAGTCCAGAAGTACCAATGGGGGTGGATATTTCTGATGCCACAGTTCTTCTTAATCCAGGAGAGAAAAGTTAATAAGAATCAGTGGTTAGAAGCTGATACCAGACAATATAATTTTAGATACAAGCCTTAACTGTTAGCCCTGAGCACGGAATGATTTTTTTAAAAAAAGACTTTTTCCATTCTATTAAGTCTCTAGACTCATTCTTTGTTTGCAAGATGATGGTCCAGATATTGGAATTCCATGGTAAAAAGCTATTGCTTGTGTTGACCAGGAGTTCAGTTCAGAACAGTGTTTTGTCCTTAAAATTCACAGTTCTTTGAAATGAGGCTTAGATCCTTTTGTACATCCAACAGCAGAAAAGAGAAGCCCAACTCAGGAGACATAGGCCAAATATGGAAGTGGAAATGGAGAGGAGAGTGAAGTGATGTACCCCATGTCAAACTGTGGGTGGTAAAATTAAAAATAAAACCAGGCTTCCTGATTCTCAGTGTGTTTCTATATTTGTTTGGCCATGGAAGTTTCTATTATAGTAACTAGGACTTGTCAGAAAACTGTTTTTCTTTTTTTAAAACCATTGATTTTTTAGAAATAGCAAGCAAACACCTGAAGACTATTTCAAAAGCTCTGGCTGAAAATCAAAACTTCTGATATCATGGGATTTGCAGTTTGAGGTCACTGTGCTCTTAGTGATTTTTTTTTTTTATATATATTTTTTTTCCTGATCAGGATGCCCACTTTGCCCACTGTGCTTTTGTTCTCCTATTCTTATTGAGCTACTTCAGAATGTCAGGAGAGTCCTACAGCCAGAGGTACCATATGGAAGATGTGTATGGGTCAGAGAGCCTGAATATAGAAGAAGAATAAAGGAAGGGAAGCAAATAAACTATGATATCAGGGAGCAACTTGGCAAGGTTTTAATAAAAATTGTGTCTTCCACCCACCAATATTCAGATTTCTTCTGAATAAGTTCATTTTTTAATTGTCATTTAAAAAAAAAAATTTTTTTCCATGCAGAGTAGATATTTAAAAATGTATGAAAGTGACAAAAAACATTCCTTTCTTCAGTTTCAACAGAAAAAAATTCAATCAGCTATGCTAATGACAGCCAGTTGTAATAAAGAATCAGAATTCCAGTGTGTTATCATCCAAGAGCCCTGATGTTTATCTGACAGGTGCCTGAATATTTTTGATGAGCATATTTTCATTACATAGGCTCATAAAAAAATCATATTTTCATTTTTTAATATTGTTAGATACTTATATGCTTTGAAAATACTGTTTCTTTTCCTAGCCACCATACTATCAAGACCAGGATGAACAGAAATAGGTAATTAAAATAAACTTTCATTAAAATTTTCAGCATAATTTAAGAATGGACAGTACTTCTTTTACGTAAATTGACGGAGCTATTTCAAATCAAGCTATTACTGTGAACAAACTCTTTTAATTGCCAAGTCCTTACATTGTTATATAAAATATATATTTTTAAATAAAATATTAAAAGCATATATTTTATACCATAAATATATATTATAACACATATAATATAGATGTATATTATATATTTCTAAACAGTATTAAAGATACATGAATATATAATTCTTATAATAAGTAATGGTTTACATATTAGTTATACAAAAGGTTTATATGTTAAGTTTATTAAATGATATTCACATGACACATTAACAGATCATTAATGAAGCATATCTTCATAAATTTAGTTGATGTTATTGTCAGATAGGTAACTTGTACCATTATTCAATCTGGAAAGATATTGCACTCAAGTTCCTATGTGAAGAAAGTTATTAATGACTAGATTGATTCAAGTTTCCATGACAACATATTGCTGTGAAGGATCAGGTGGAATTTTACTATGGTGAGTTGTTTGAAGAATTGAATTCAGCATGAAATAGGACCAATGTACCATTAGTGACTGACTTGAACCTGTGTAGGAATTAGTAGGCAAGGTGCAACCCTTCTGCTTCATGAGGCTGTGCACAAGCAGCTCCACATACAGGGTACAGACACTGTGCATCTGTTCCCTTTTCCACCTGGGATAACCCTGAGACTGGGACCCAGTGTTAGCTTGCTTTGGGACATTCTGTAACAAAAGATGTTGGAGTATAATTGGGGATTTGTGCTAGTATAGTTTAAAACAGTAAGTGAAGCTCCCCTGGAGAGGCAATCTGGCAGGATAAGGGAAGCTACCTTCCTCTCTGGCACCATTTCACACTAAGTCCTTTTCACCTCTTACTCTAATGCTGTGGCTCTTCAGCATTTAGATTCTGGTAAAATTGGAAGGATGCTAAACCACAGAAAAATGCAATCATCTGTGGAAGTGATTGAATTTCTTTTAGATCCTTACATCTCCTTTGTTATTTGATGGTTTATTAGATTAGTTCCACGTTCTTAGCCTTTGTTTTCTTTCTTAAATACCCCCTCTCCTCAGACACCTTTCTCTCATAGTATATTAGTTAACAGTTTCCTGTGGTGGATGTAGGTATTGAGGAAATTAATGGAGGAAGGACTAATGATGCTGAAACCAGTAATTGTTCAGAGAATTCTTTTGTGACAGCAGCTTTGATGGTCCAGATCTCATGGTCCAAATTTACACTTGGCAATAGACTTCTTATATGACCAGAAATTTACTTAGGCCACCTTTCTATTTCTATGATGCTTCACTGCTCACGTGTTTTTTCTTTCTCATCTACCTTGATGTATATACTCTGGGGGTAAGGTTGTCAAGGGCTGGGATGGGAAAGGAGAGGTCATCACAGCACTGAGGCTGGGCTCAGCTGATGTGATTCAGGAACATGCACAGCCTAACACAGTGTTAGAAAAAGAGGGGACCAAAGTACAAATAACCTTCTTACTTCAGTGGATCTCCATCTGGTATATATCATGTTTCTGTACTGCATCCATCACAAGGAGTCTATTGTCTTGACCGAGGCCTGAAAAAAACTATCTTTGTAATATCAAAGTACAATAACTGTGGTCTTCTGGATTAATTCAGGGTTGTATGGCATTCACAAAGTAATTTGTGAAAGATTGTTTAAATTGTTATCTAGAGACTTAAGGTTTCTACAGTATTAGAACTAATCTAGTAATCTTTTTTTTTAAAAAAAAAAAAAAAAAAGTTTATTTTTAGGAGAAAACAAAACAAAAGCTTTCCCTGAATATTTAGTTTCTTAGCCATGAATAAGGTAAAATTGAGGTTATTATTCACCAAATTACTATTTATGAAAGAAAGATAGTTTTATCCAAGCACTACTTTTGTAAGTATTGAACAGCTTTTTATATATTATTAGCTCTGACAGCTCAGGCCTGTGGGATTCTTTCTTACCTGATATGGACCTTAAATAGACATTTAGACATTATGGCAGTTCACTGATCTGGAAGAGAGAACAGGCTAAGGTATCCTTTTTACAGCAGCACATCACTACAGGAATACCTTTTGGTACCAATCTGGTCTTACACATTATTAAAATCAGTCATTTGGGAAATTGGAGGGTAAAGGAAAAGTTTTTATGGATTGTGAATCTTTTCTGCTTCTCTGGATAGGGCTCATTTTACCTGAGTTTAATTATCTAACAGTTAGGTGTCCAGCCTCCTTACAGAATCTGTGAAGGAGAGAAACATCAGGCAGCAGTTCACCTCATCTCTCTCAAACCCATTTTAGGATGGGATCAGTTATTTTTTAGGATGTGCCTGTTGATCTACAAATAATAGGAGAACCAAAAGGAATAGTTTAGACTAGATGCTTATTTTTTCAGCTAGATGTAGACCAGTCCATACCATGTTTTTCAACTATCTTTTGGACATCCCCGTGGTTTTTTGAGTTCTCTGATGAGAGAAGTAGTCTGATGCAAAAATTTCTTCTAATTAAAGGATCATTTTAGAGAGAATTTTTTTGACAGGACGTTGGAAAAAACCTAACATGCTATATATGTTAGGAGTGTCAAATCTGATCATCTAATAGTGATGAGACTACTGCAGCTGCATGCCCCCAAGTCCACCCAGAAGCAAGACTAAGCATATGTTCCCAGTAAGCAGACATACACAGAGCACATATATACAGCACATCTAAACATGGCTGTCCACATACATCAACATAGATACATAAACTCAGCACTCAGCCACAAACAGCACCAATAGCTTCATCCTGTTCCCTTCTCCAGCTGATCAGGATGAAGGTCTGTCACTGGAAAGCCTACACATAAGTGCAGTGTGGATCCTTCCAACAGCTGTCATCATACACTCACTCCAGCCAGCAGCTGCCTCTGGGTCTCAGTCTGCCCAGTTGCTGAGGCTTGGGCATAGCAGCCTGTGGTGTTGCTGCCCTACTCCAGTTGCTTATGATTGTGAATACAAACACACACAGGAACACACACTATGGAGCCCAACAGTAACAGGCATTAGACACTCAGCCTACCTAGTAACTGGCCCTCAAATTCCCCGATTTCCAGTTGCCTCATATACAGAGATGCACATGTGAAAATGTGTCTCTCAGTTGATCCCCAGACCTTATAGTGTCTCCAGCTGTTGGCTTGGACTGGTCCCTCTGGTGGCCAGCTGACAGGCCTTCTGGTGTCTCAGTCTGTCCCAGACTTATGGTCACTTCAACACCTGCCTCCTAAGCTTCTTACCTACTCACCACCAAGTCCCGCTTAATGCTGTCAGTCACACACTGACATATGTATCCACACTATGCACACACTCCAGTTTCTTCAGTTGCTGGCATCCAGAAATACGGGCCTGTGATGGTCCCATTTCAGTTGCTGGCCATTGTGCTTCTGGTCTCCTTTGAGTGTGGCAGATGATCCTTGTAACATATAACCTAACAATATACATCTACATTACTTTTTCCAGTGTGTTTTACAGTTTCTATATAAAACAATCACTTAATTTCTCAATAAGAAATAGCTGTTTCTGGCATCTGTTCAACAGAGCATGGCTCCTTCTATAGCCAAAGACCATAATGACAGACTGAAAACGTAGACTATTTGCTAAATACCCAAAGGCCAAATCTGATCTAGACAACATGGGTAAGATTACTTGAAAAAATATCCTGTGATCCTAGGTGGCTTCCAGTAAGTTTCACTTTAATTTCACATTACTTTCTAACATTCAGCCTCCTCAGCAAATGTTGCCAAAGACAGAAGCTGGTTTGATTTCTAAAACCATATTTAGTGTGTTTGAGGGATGGATTTTCTCAAATTTCCACAGTGATCAAGGACCATGGTATTAGTAATAACTCCATATTTGTAAATCACCAACTGAATTAAAAGCCAGTATCAGATCATTGAGGGCAAAACTGTTATACTGGGGAAGTACTGATCTTCAAAAGCATAATGTACTTCAGCTGTGGAAAAAATAAGTTTACCTTAGTTTGAAAAATGCTATTGTTTTCACGTTTTCTGCTGCTGTTTCCCAATGTAAGTAAAATGTTAACTGAGATTCAGTGAAGGCCTGATTGCATAGCTTTAAATAGAATAGGTCTTGCCTAGTTGTGAAATTATCATTTATTTGCTAAGTAGGCTATGTACTAGTGTACTGGATGAAGATAATGTTCCAGCAGTCAAATTAAAACATATCTGGATGTGGTTTTTTTGTATCAGATTTTTACATTTCTGTAGTAAATATTACTCATAGGATCCCTTGTCATTTTTTGTCTCTAAGAGACAGTGCTGAACACTGAGCAGTGAGTGACAAGAGAAAGTACTGTTTTATACTAATCAATTTTTAAAGTAGCCCATGAGCTAGAAACAATTCAGAAATACCGAAAATAGTTTCACAGAGATTATGTTCAGGGAAATTTTAATTTAAAAAGATGAATTGTGGATTTTTTCCTCACTGAAGTACTGTAATTACTCTAAAAGTGAAGCAATAAACATAATCTAATGGCTGATCCTATCTCATATAACTTAATAACCTTTTCATAAGAAAAATATTACATGAATTTTCATGTATAAGAAGACCGATGTGATTATTATAAAGCAAATTGAATAAGCCAGATATGATCAATATACTTGAAGTGTAAAAGCTCCAGAGAACTGGAAAATGGTTAATGTGAAGCCAACAGAACTTTCGAGGCTCGAACCCACAATCCTCAGTTTAGGAAGATGCTGAGCATGACATCATATGGTATGGAACATCCCTTTGGTCAGTTGGGGTCAACTGTCCCATCTGTGTCTCCTCCCATCTTCTTGTGCATCCCCAGTCTCCTCGCTGGTGGGGTGGGGTGAGAAGCAGAAAAGGTCTTGATGCTGTGTAAGCACTGCTCAGCAGTAACTAAAACACCCCTGTATTATCAACACTGTTTTCAGCACAAATCCAAAGCCTCATACTAGCTACTATGAAGAAAATTAACTCTATCCCAGACAAAACCAGCACTGTAAGCCAGCAGTGGATTTCCCCAGTATCTGTCCTGGGAAAGGGGTGTGAATAATGAGTCAACAGAGTTTGCTGATGATACTAAGAATTTTATGGTAGGAAAAACAGGGCAGCTGATGATTTCTGCAAGATATTACAACACTGAATAACTAAGCAATGAAATAACAGATGACATTCAATGCAGATAAATTTAAAGTGATGCTCAAGCAGTAATACAGTCCAAACTTTACATAGAAAATTATTGGGTTTGAGTAGATTGTTATCACCCAGGAACAAAACCTAGTGTTACAGTATATAACTCTGTGAAAATATTAGCTTAATGGTAAACATTGTCAACCAAGGAAACCAAATATTCAGAATTACAGAAAAAAAATAAAATCAAGAACATCATTATGCCACTGTACAGGCCCACATCTTCTGTAGGATATGATATTATCATCCATCCCTGGTTTTTATCTTTAAAAAAAAAATTAAAAAAAGTAGAAATAGTTTTGGAAGAGCAAAAAAAGGTGAACAAAGGTCCGGAACAGTTTCTGCACTTATATGTGTAGTAGGCTTTTTCAACTTGCTAACAGAAAATCCAGGAGGATATTAATGAAACATATAAACCATAGGTGTCCTAAAGAAGATGGATGAGGATCAGCTGTTTGCTGTCTTTTCCAGTACAAAAATAAACAGCCTAATGGAAATGAACCTAAAGGAAACTAACAAGTGTCAAATTGAAAAGAAGTTAAAAAGAGCAGCTTCCATCCAGGATGAAGAATCTGCCCAGGCTACTGTTTACAAGGACAGCTGTTTGTTTCTGGAAGTCACTGACTCATAAACTGGTGGATGCAAGGAGAGTATTTTCAGAAAGTATTAGTATTTGCCGTCTGATACCACCTCCCAGATATTCACTGTTGGTCACTGTCAGAGATTAGGGGAATAACTGTATCTCAGTTCTGACACAATATGCTTATTTTTATATAATTATCATCAGATCCAACCTCCTGCATGCTGTGGTTAAGTGTAGAGCACAAAGAGGTCATTTTTTCTCTGGAGACAATGCATTAGAGTGATTTAAAAATAGATGAAGTATCCAAGAAGCTTACTTGAAAAGACTTCAGAATACACTGACAATGTTAAAAAATTATCAACAGGTATAGATGTTTTGAGGGTGCTAAATCATTAAGATTTCTTCTCAATATTTTCTTCCCAGAAAAAAAAATCCATTATTTAACAAAGCAGAAGTTCTGAAAATAATGAGAGATTCATTTAAATGAAACAGGCTTCTCCAGTGTTCTGTGAAGTGAATAAATTTTGTTGTACTGTTACTGCATGCCTGTTGCTCTTCTGTTGGTAAGGACTCAATTCAGTCAACTGAATGTAAGTGTGTAGTGCTATTTGAAATAGCTCATGGTATCTGAGACATCCTTCTAGGTGTGGCAGATAGATACAACACAAAAATTAAGGCAGGCCTTTCTGGAGTAGGAGCTTGAAATCAAACTGTGGCACAGAAAATGGCACTAGACATCATCGTTTAGCTGTGAAGTAACTGTGTACCTGCACCTAAGTCATCCCTTGTGAGGTGATGTGACTTAGCCCAAAACATCAGTGAAACAATGTTATCTCCCTTTTTACTTCACAATTAAGAACATGCAAATGGACAGTCACTTATTTTCTGTTTTCTCCATATTTCTTTCATGCTGCCACATTAGTCGTATGTCCAAATAAAAAATCACAAAATTAATTCCAGGCTTATTGTCCATTGCCATCCAACTTTGTCACTCCTCATTTTTCATTCTTTTTCTAAATACCATCTGATTCTATTTCTGTAATGTGATAGAATGTGCACAATCCATTTGTTAGGCAAAGCAGCTATAGTTCTGTATCAGTTCTTTAATGAGGTATATGGGCACGAATGTTAATTTTTTATTTGCTAATAGAGATAGGTCTCAGTAGAATAACAACTTCAAAAAATCAAACAATAATAAGAACTTGTCTTTAATTAAGCATTCCACCAAATGGAATAGTAAGGAGAAGAATCTTAAGAAACCATAATTAAATTTAATGAGACTGAGCATCTGAACTACTCCACCCAAGCAGCAGCAGCAAGGTGCAACTGTGTCACTGCCAACAATGAAGGTGTAAAAATAGAACATAGTCAGTATTCTTCTGAAGTGAACCAAATTTTATTGTCATCTTTTTTTTCCCACCCCCACTACCTTCATCATTGTTGGGTTACATGTTAACATGTTAAAACATACAACTATTTCAGGCCCTGTCATGGAGGTGACACATTTTCCCAGTCAAGGATGAACCTTCTGAAAAAAGTGTTTCAGAGAGAAAATCTTGAGAGAGGAACCTCTAGGTATCTTACCTTTCTGCCTCACACACACCACATGCTTAACTGGTCCAGTGGAGATACGATGGAAATCTGTTACCACTACATTCCAAATCCAAGGGAACTTCTCTTCCTTTTTCCTAAAATTATGACTGGCCACTGAATAAAGCTGCCAGCCATTCCAGAAGGCACACGAGGTTTACTGTCAACACAGCATCTGCAGGTGCAGGAGATCAGTATTTCCCGATGAAAAATAACATGAAATCTATAACCAGTTTTTACACTGACATCTGCAACTGTAGTGACATTTTTCTAAACCCATACTCATACCACATCCATCTGAGATGACTCACCTAAGTACTGATCTGAGAGGAGGGATGTGGGTAGGAATGGGAAAAATCCTTCTTGGTTCTCATGTGTTAGTTCACTTCCCTCTGTGAAAGATGGATACTAAATTCACAAGCTATTTCCCATTGCTGTCAAGGACTGTGCAAGGACCAAATAATAGCATACATAGTGGGACACTTAAATGTGACTTGAAGAGCATACTTTGGAGTAGGTCGATGTTAGGTAAAGTACCGTATTACCCTCCAATAACTTCCATATGCATTAGAGTACAGTGACAGTAATGCGTTCATTGTCCTATTTTCTTAATCCTCTTGCTTGTGAAGCTCTGGCGTGGGTGGAAATCAAGATTAAAAGATAGGAGTCTAGATAACTGTGCCTAGCTAAGCCCTGAAAATATTAATTTTTGTCTTTGAACTGTGCTAGTCATGGTCGGGAGTAAATTAATGCAGGATTGGAAACATTATTTTATACAAGAAGTGATACAGGGCCAAATTGAAGAGCCCTATTCCCTGTTAATTAAACCACACAGTTCATATTGTTCGAAAATACTGATTTCAAGAGCAGAACTGCAAATTAGAAAATGTTTTGGTCTGCTTATGTTTAATTTTAATTAACTGGAGACATAATAATTTGACAAGTGTTTCACAACACAGAACTTGTAAAGGGAGAGTTGAAGGTTATGCTTCATCTGTTGGCTATATTTTAAGTACAACTGCATTAAAAAGAGTCTTAAATACTTACTCCAGCTTTATAACATAAGACATTTAAAACACTTTACTGTAGGCTTTTTATCAAGCAAATGTTTTTGCTTGGCATAAAATTATTGGTTAAATATTTCTGAACTTCACCACTACATACTTCAACAAGCATAACTGATCATTTTACTTTGCTTCAGTCTGAATTCTTGAAACAACACCTATGCAGTGGAATACAGCTCACCTAACATCAGCATTCTAGGTGGGGTTATCCCATGCTAAGCTGGGTGTGTAGCATAAAATATAAATCAGTCATCAGAGGTAACAATCTCACTTTCATGATGAAAGAGGAAGACTAAGTGATTAACTTCTCTAATTGATTAAGCATTTGATTTTATTCAGCAAGAAAGAAAAAACAAAAATTCAGGTGAATCCCACTTTTTAGGTTACTGATATCAGTTTTAATCAGGCAAACAACATTCTAGATTATATTTGCTTTGTGAAGAACCAAAGTAGGAGTCATCCATTTCATGTTAGATTTTCTGAAGAATTCAGTGGGTTTGGATCTCTTTGGAATTGACAGTGTAGATGTCTCTATTCTGGAAATCTAAGCTCCTGTTTCTATATCATCCTGGGATATCAGTATCTTCCAAGTATTAAATATATGTTATGAATAATAGAAAACATAAAATTGGAGGTGAGGTATTGGAC
Organism: Strix uralensis; assembly: GCF_047716275.1. Taxonomy (NCBI): domain Eukaryota; kingdom Metazoa; phylum Chordata; class Aves; order Strigiformes; family Strigidae; genus Strix; species Strix uralensis. Next base: position 165,317,760 of record NC_133972.1, read on the forward strand.
AACTTAAGTAGTTGAGTATGATGCCTTCATACCTTCAATATCTGGGTTAGAAATACGAAGATAAAGACTTTCTTATAATTTCTCTCTTACATTTATTAACAGCCAATTTTCCTTCCATTTGATTTGCTTTCACTATGTGTATCTGTTACTCTCCTTCAAAAATGGTACTGAAAATCATTACTTACTCCCCATTACTTATGCTTCTCAGGTTGATTGTTCTGCTCTGGAGAAAAGGACTTTTCCCATACTAAGACTTTGCTTATCCAAGATTTTAAAGAAATCTTTAGAAACAGTTTGGCCTACTTGGTTCTGGAAGGATCAGCTTCTCTTCTATGGGTTGCAGGCCCATGACTGAGAACTGCTTCTAGGAAACAACTTATCTTGAACATATGTGTGAGAGAGAGACAGTAGAAGAAAGGCAGTGTCTTAGTCTGGTCAATCTCACACAGACCTGTGAGAAAGGAAAGGTTGTGAGCTTCACAAAATGTCCAGCCGGTAGCTGAATGTAGCGAAGAGAATGGGAATATGAAGTGCAAAGCTACCTGAGAATGCTGCTGCTGAAGAGGACCTGCTTTTTCAGAAAGTTTTCCAGACTGAGATTTTTGCTTTTGAACTGTACAATCAAATCAAGTGAACATTTTCAGGTTTGAGTAGTGGGAAGCAATCATACTTCTGTACTCTTGGAAGTCACCACATTTTGATTACTTCAGGGTGAATTGCCTGCCCTTTTTAATGCCATAAGTTGTGCTTAATATCACAGTGTTCAGATACTGATATTTGTTCCCTGAGCAGGGACATCCCTGAACTTTTCTGTAGCGAATTTAATGTTTTAAATACAATTCTTTGAGCAGCCATGTGATTAAGATTAGGGAATGGTTCTTGCAAAAAAATGGCAAAGTCTTCATCCAAAAACAAAGTTTAGTTTCCACAGAATATTCCAGATAATTTTGCTCTTTAAGGAATCACTTTTAGTTAAACACAACAGGACACACAATTCTTTTCAAAATGACTACTAAATTAAACTCTTTTCTTTTTTAATACGTAAGGTCAGTAGCACAGGCAATGATACAAAAGTGTGCAAAAATTACTTGCAATAGGATGAGGGCTAATGTCTTTAAACTGAAAGAGGGTAGAGTTAAATTAGATATAAGGAAGAAATTCTTTACTGTGAGGGTGGTGAGACACTGGCACAGGTTGCCCAGATAAGTTGTGGCTGCCCCCTCCCTGGCAGTGTTCAAGGCCAGGTTGAACGGGGCTTTGAGCAACCTGGGCTAGTGGAAGATGTCCCTGCCCATTGCAGGGGGGTTGGAACTAGATGATCTTTAAGGTCCCTTCCAACCCAAACCATTCTATGATCCTATGATTCTATTCCTCTGCTAAGAAGAAAAACAGTTGTGAAACAACATCAGGGATATATGAGGAACTGGCATTTCCTTCAGCTTCTGAATCTCAGTTTCCCAGAGGTTTTCAGATAACCTTCTAAAACTTCCAGGATGTCCCTCAGAAAATATCCCTGTCTTTTTCTTCATATCTTGGATCAGTGGAAAACTGACAGTGAGAGCCTTTAAAATTTGTGATAGATGGGGAATATAGGGTTTGTCTAGCAATTATTTTTGGAAAAAAAAGCGCCTATTCCTTACTAAAATATTCTAGATCAGCTTTCCTAAATTCATGCACGTGTATGCTCTGATTCCAAAACAGTGATTTTTTCCTGATATGACCGTAGCTAAGTGTTGAAAATGGTTTATACTAGGTCAGAATAAAAACAGATTGGCATAATCTAGAATGAATGTGCCGTTATGAGTGAATGTTAGTCATATCCAAAATTAAATTTTCTGTGTAAACAAGTTGTGAATTTCTCAAGGGAGTTCCATTTGGATATTTAAGCACTGGCCTGGGAACATTGGGGCTACACCTACAGTAGCAAGATAGGCCTGTGGTTGTGCCAAGTCTGTAATTCTAGAGTAGTTTACTTTCCAGATGAGTGGCTGCATACAAACTGGCTGTTGGGGAAGACATGGCCTGTGATAGTTCCTTCTTCATGCCTGGAAATTCTTGAAATGTAGCTAGTTGGTGACAGTCAAAATGGCACCAGGGGCACCTCCAATGGCTTAGCAATGAGGATGACTGCCTGCCACTGCCCTGGCACTAGTTAATACACCGGTATAGATGCAGCTTTAGAGAGCTTGGCATAGATGCAGCTTTAGAGACCTCACGTCCTAATACCATGTAGCTAGTGGTTTCTCTGACGTCCTGCCTTCTTAGAGTACTGAACGGGACTGTGACTAGGGATAGTTCCTTACAGTCTCCAGTAGCTGAGAAGACTCTGCTCCTGTACGATTTTTCACATTGTTTTAATGTATATGTCTAGCAGACTGCCCAAGTTAAGACTAAGCTCACAAAGTTCCCTATATAATCAGCAGAGAGAAAAGCACCTCCAGAGATTGATTCAGGGCATGCAAACTAGGCCGTGCTCTGTATTGCCCTCTAGAGGAGCCAATCTCTTAATGAAAGAAAAAAGATCTCCTGACCAGGGATTCTTTTTTCTCACTGAACTGCACAAAAGTGACTGGTTGCTATTGGCAACTCTGCAATCATGACATCACGATTGAGTCTGCCACCCTCACTCAAAGTAAAAAGAACACCTTTTGGTGCTTAAATGAGTCTCTGAGTCACTCAGATCAGATTCACATCTTCTCTGAAAGAACCTATTGGTAAGAGAATCTGTTTTACCAGGATGGTGACAGCTGCTCTGTAGTCTCTAAACTACAGAGACATCAAGCTCCCCATAGTAGCACTGCTATGATTTGGGGCATCTGCCTGCACACAACTTATGAAGTGCAATTTAATTTCAATGAACCATCTGTATTCCTGTTTGTTCCTATGCCTTATACTCCTTATATGGAAAAAGCATAGTACTTACAGCTCTGTCTTAAAATTACCTCTTTTAAAAGGCTATTGTTTAGTGAAGGTGGGGTCTAGTCTAGGAAAAGCCACATTCCTTATTAGAGCTATGGGATTTCCATAGACATGAATAAAGAAAATCAATATTAAAAGTCAGACTCTGCATTGGTAAATGCAGTTTGCTCTTACTTGTTGTAGGCAAATATTTTTTACAAAAAGTGGCAGACCACATATGGGATCTAAAGTTAGGTCTCAAGTCAAACTTTGGTAGAGTGTCCCTATAGAAGGGAATTCTATATTAATAAAGCAGGTGCATGCCACAGCATAGTTATAGGTGAGAGTTGAAGCCAGTGCCGGATAAGAGCCATGGTTGTGAGCAGTGGCTGTTAAAGAGTGATGTTGTGTTTGTCTTGGAGATCCATGTCCATGGATATGCAGCCCAGATTGATTAATTGAGCTCTGGTAGCAATTCTCCCAGATTTGACCTCAGACTCAACTCCTTCATGTTTTCCAGCAACTTTTGACCAATGTAAGAAGAGATGCTAATCACGATACCACCTTCTTCCAGGGTCAGCCCCCTTCCTGACTAAAACCCACCCTTGATACATTTATTCATAAGCATCTGCCCTTCAGAGAGCTGCTGGATAATGAAGTGGCCTTTCTTTTTTTCCTCCCAATCAGAGAATTTCCTGAAAAAATCCAGGTGGAAGGCTGATTGCAACCTAGAGTCTTTGGAAAAACAGTAGAAAGCACTGACTCTAAAATATTCACTTCACTGACTTTCACTGGGAGCAGGGGGAGTCACAGGTAAAGAGATGATGATGCATAGTCACTAAAGAAAAGGTATTAGTGTTGAAGTGCACATAACACTGGAAGAGGACACAGGACATAGATGCAGAAGGGACCTAGAGACACTCAACAGCAGTATAAGTGGTGGCCACAGAAGCAGGAGCACAAAGCCAGAAGCAAGAAGAAAAGACAACTAGGAAAAAAAGGGGTGCAAAAAAGGAGCTGGAAGAGGCATTTTTTACATTGTGAATCTCCCTCATCAGAACTGGCAAGCAGAGAGATGTCAGTGTTATATTTTGATTGCTAGATCAGAATTATATCAAATGGAACAAGTAAACTCCTCATTCAACTTGAGTACCTGAGGAGAGAGAAGACATCGAATAACTAACACCCCACAGGTAAAAGTCAAGGGGAGAATAACTTTAGATTAACAAATGGATGATGCAATGTACCAGGCCAAAGGAGAGAGAGATCTGCCAACATCAAAATTACCAATCATTGATTATAAGAATGATTGGAATAAGGAGCAAAGAAGATGAAAGAAAATAGGTAAACAACATTCACAGTGAGGACCATTATATTGATCTGATATTAGATTAGTTGTGTGCTATTATTTCACATGAAATATCTGCTGAAGGCAATCTAATTTACAGAATAGTTTCAAAAAAAGGTATCAGAAGCAGTGGATTGCTGTATTGTTCTAAGAACAAAACCAACTTCAAAAGGAAGGCAGCAAGTCTTCAAAAAGATGAGACAGACAGTGATATATAGAGTGCACAAGAATGAGGAGGAAGGAAAGAAAGAGTGATCTTTATGTCTAGAAGTTTCTTCCAACTCCAGACATAATTCATTATAAGAGAAAAGATGTTCCTGAGAGAAATGCAGGTCTATATATGAGATAGTGTATAACAAGTAGCAGTTGGAAGGAACTTCAAGCAGATATTTTCAATGTTAAACTTAATTCCCGTGAGAAAAAAATGGAGAAGAAAGAAGAGGACAAAGGCATTTTATTCATTATAATGAACAGGATTGTACACATAAAACCTTTCAAAGCAGTGCAAATATTTAAACAGATGTAATAAAAACTTTTTATATTATCTTAGAATGAAAGCATACTTCTGGAATCTTTGAGTCTCTGATGTGCTGGTTTGGATGAGGTAGAGTTATTTTCTTCATAGTAGCTAGTATGGGGCTATGTTTTGGATTTGTGCTTGAAACAGTGTTGATAACTCAGGGATGATTTAGTTATTGCTGAGCAGTGCTTACACAGAGTCAAGGCCTCTTCTGTTCCTCATACCTTCCCAACAGCAAGGAGGCTGGGGGTGCACAAAAAGCTGGGAGGAGACATAGCTGGGACAGCTGACCCCAACTGACCAAAGGGATATTTCATACCATATGACATCATGCTCAGCAACAAAACTAGGGGGAAGGCTGACAGAGGCCACTCCTCAGGGACTGACTGGCCATCGGTCAGTTGGTGGTGAGCAATCATTTTAATTTGCACCGCTTGAATTTCTTGGGTTTTATTTCTCTCTCTTCGTCATTTTCCCTTTGGTTTCTTTTCACCTTTGTTGAAACCTAAATATGGTGTTAGCATGATGAAAAATCAGAACTCACGGGTTCAAAAAAATGTCAAAATTCTCTCCAAAGAGAACAACTAAGTCGATCATTTCCTTCAGCACAATGAAAACATTCATTATGTCAACCTACCAGATTTCTGTCTCTAACCACACTGAAATCAATCCTTTAAAAGTCACACCTTCTTTTGATTGTAATGATAAAATTACAAGATTGCTAGCAAGCTAGATAAAGGAATAATAAGGACCATAAACGCTGTAATAGAATAAGGCTGTGACATGCTCAAATTCAGGTAATTTATTAGAAATTTCCAAAAGCATTTACCAATCCATAAGGCATCACATCATTGTCAAATATTAAATCTGAGATAACTGAAGAAGTTATCAGCATATCAGCAGATTTCAGAGTGTGTAGTAGAACAAAGAAAAGGTTTTAGTACAAATGCTCAGAAGCCAAACTACCTTTTCTGAAACCTATGTGTGTATGCATAAGCAGGAATGGAGCTCATATTTCAAATGACTTGTGAAAACGGGGAAGGCATTTACCTGGCCTAAGTGGAAACCTGAAATAAGGCTAATTCATAGCAGCAGCAGAAACCTATAGGAGCACCAAAATACAAAAAATGATTTGGGGAACAGTGCAGGAGATACCTTACATATGCCAGTCATAGATAATATTTTGCAATGTTTTAATATAAAGTCTGAATAAAAAGCATATTATGTGAAGAAAGTAAACAACAATTTTGAGGAAATAATTCTACTTCAATATGAATTATATTTACACATATAAAAATAACAAAACCAGTCATCCTGCTTTGTGCAGCTTACACCAGGAGCAGATGCAAAGACAGGCATCAGAAACAGCTCAGTGTTAGAGACATCAGTTGTGAGCCCAGAGTACCTCAGCTCTGTATCAGAGAAAAGAGCAATATGGCAGTGAAGAAACGTTACATTAATATTATATCATGACCAATCATAACATTACTTTGGTACTGCAAAATCAAAGTAGAATACCAAAGAAAGGATGAAGGCTAAAATTTCTGCTGATTCTGTTTACAGCCAATTTCAACCAAAACTTGTGGATGCATCTCTTTATCAACATTAAATCTGAGACAGGCTATTCAGGCAGAAATATAAGCGTCAGAAAAAGGAAAAATACTGACCTCAAACAATGCATTATGAAATTTTGCAACAGAACTGTTAACTGGCTACCAGCAATTTTCTACCTGTCTTCCAGGGGTCCTGTAGATTAATCTTCACTCAGTGCAATATCTACTTGGAACAGTGTTCCAAAGTAAATTAACAAAAGAAAATAAGTCCTTTTAGCATCATTAATGGGTTTACAAGCTGGATAAGCAGAAATGTATCTACTGAAGGACAAGGAAGCTAGACTGAAAGAACTAAAATGAGACCACTGCCAAAGTCACATTGAAGAAGAATCACTCAAGGCAAAACTGGGGTGCTTGGGACCAGAGACAGACATTGGTAAGTGCTAGTCATTGGCAGCTGTTTCATTAAGAAGGCAATTGCCTCACCACATCTTGGATCTATTGGTAGATGTATGTAACTGAGCAGGTAATATGAAATCAGACCTGTGGTAAAGAGCTGGCAAGAAGCTTTTCCAGAGTTGCAGATGACAGCACTGGTGTTTGTATTGAAAACAGTAAAGGCAAGATGAGGTAAATCACATCCACTGCCTTGTCCCTCTACTAGGAATAGCAGGGTAGCAAAGCTAAAATTACACCAGAACAAGGCTGGTTTCTTAGTTACTGTAGCAAGATATTCAGGACTCTCACTCACCTCCCAAGAGCTATATCCTGATGCTGAACAAGGAATGGGCAATGAAGCAGAGTCATACCTAACAATAAAAAAATTCAGACCTTTCTATCAACATCTTTTTGAGCTGCCTACAGTCTCTGAGATTTTAGGTGATGCCTGGCCAAGGAGGAAATGTGGATATTGTTACTTTCACACAATTCAGTGTGTTGCAAGGACCTGGAAAGCAGCAGTGCTGACTGTAACTGCTTCTGTGTAAATGGGTAATCAGCACTGCATGGTGATGCAGTGAGGCAAAGTCTAGGGGGCCATGACATGTTACTTTTCTGTCAGGTCCACTCTTACTGGAAGGAGGAAAACACCATCCACATGAAAAGGGATGTGTGTGGTCACTGAAATCAACTAGAACATTCACATGTAAATCAACCATACGCCAAATAGAAATATTTTCCAAAAAGTCACATCTTCTTGGCTACCCACCATCACCTGTTCATGCTGCTAAAGTGCAAAAACTACAAGTTGATAAGAGAGGGCTGGCGATATGTAAAGGTTCTCTCCAAAGCAATGAGGAGAACAAAGACAAATTTTGCCTCTGTGGAAATTCTAGCTCATCTAGTAACTTTCATGACTGTCTCCAGCTTTCATAAAAGCAGTGAAAAGCGGGGAAAGCAGAAGGAAGAGAGACTATCCAAGCACTGTGCACCCCAGACCACAGAACACAGCACAAGCAAATATTTTGACTAATTACTTCTTTCACTGCTTCAGTATTGCAAGCTGTTACTCTGGTTTCTGCAGAGTAAGCAATTTGTCTGACAGTGTCAGAACAGCCATCACAGACAGAGCAGTGGGGCTTTTCCACCAGGCCTGCTATCCCAGCCTGTTTTGTTTCAGACAGCGACCTGCAGTTTACTGGCAGGCAGTTTTATACAATTTACCCAGCAATGAGAATTCACTCACAGCATATCACCACCTTCCCATAGTGTCAACACTGAATTAACAGTTGAAATTATTAAGACTGTTAAAGAAAGCTGTAAGCATGAAAGAAAATCTATGGCAGGCTACACCTGGATGTAGAAACATTATCACAAAAATTAACACAATTTTGTACAATATCTGATGTCAAGATGCTGTTATATATTAGTGCCCGTAATTGCATCAGTAACAGACATGACAGTGGAAAAAGTGCAGGACAAAAGAAAGACGCACAGAGAAAAACTGAAGACCTTTCAGAAGTCCACTGTGAAGGACCTCAAGAACAGACTATTATCTCAGAAGAAAATGAAGCGTGCAAGAGAATTCTGTAACAAGGTTGTGAAGGGGCATTTAATTCACTCATGTCCTCACTATTGCCAATACCACTAGAAGACAGATGTGGAGATGGTAAAATATGCAACCCATTAAACTTCACTCGTTGGACATGAGCAAACCCATGAGGGGTTGATGATAGATATGAAAAGGCACTTAAAATATTTAATTTACAGTAGGACAAAGGCAAGTCTCCTCAGAATCAGAAAGGTTCTCCTTGACACCAACATCAAACTGCCTCCACTATACAGAAAAGGTTTTGGGCAGGGCTGAGATGTGAAAGGACAGTCTTTCTAGGAACTTCCCTAGCTGAAAGTTAAAAGTTAGATAATAGAAATGAGAGTTGGTGCTAATGGCTGGTACTGCACACACACACTACAAACTTTATTATCTGAAGTGCATATGAGGAGCGATGCACTGAGATACAGAGTTTCCACAGTTGGAAGACAAATTGCGATTACAGAGAAGGATGCAGAGAAGTATTCAGTGTATCACAACAATATTTTGAGAGCAAAGGGTGAACACTGCACCGTCTTGGCAGTGTTTCCACTCTCTTTCAGCTTGAATAGCAAGCAGATGGAATGTAAAATATTTCAGTTAGGGGCAAATACCATTAAAGTGACTAAACATTTTGGGAAAAAAACAATGTTTTTACAATGGCTGTGGTTTAGAAGCTAATGACTTCTTGCATTATTTGAGGTAGATAGGCTCTTTTAAAAACAGTTTTATGTTTGTGTCTTTTAATCTGAGATTATGAAGAATATGCATCATGTAGCGGTTGGTATGCCAGGTTCCTAGTGAGGTCACTGATTGTTTGTCACCAGACTTTTGACTGAAGCCATGTCAAGCAACTCTGGGACTCATAGAGAGGCAATCAAAAGTGACAGGGTAACTGACAGCTCTGGCAAATAATTGTAGAATACTACATTGTACTTTCTGTGGGACAATGACCTAAATCTTACTGTTAATTCTAAATATCCCTTAGCATTGTGTGCTCCTCCACTTTCCAACAGAAAGTGGAGCTACTTCCAATATATGGCTGAATTGCTCCTTGTTTCTACCATGTCCAAGGAATAGAGTTGAGAGACAATGGTCACTGTGCAGAGCATAAACACCAGCCAGCTTTCCCCCTTCTGTTCATGTGATGTTTAACTCTCTTCCTCAATACATTCCTGACTTTTTCTCTGAAGTCAGGATCAAAAAAGTCCTTCCTTTGTGTTCCCTATGTGAATGATCTCAGACAGAAAAATTGCACAGCAGTGAGCAATAAAAAGGAAAACCTCACATATGAGGAAGGAGGACAGATGTAAAGAAAGATAAGTAAAAATTCTAACAAAAGCTTAAAGTACCATTTTAAGATTCTCCTCCTTTTCTCTGTTTTTGGATCTAAAACATGCTTACGTAAGACTGTGGGGGTGTTTGTTTATATGTGGAGGTGTATTTAGCTTCATGCTAAGCTCTTTCCAAAGAAATCACCTAAATTTGATATCTGGAACCTTTGATCTGATGGTCTTCATATCTACTTGCTTTTTCTCTTGCAGTCTTTCCACAGGGATGTTTTCACTGGCATCACTAGGCTTTGATTTAGGCTATTAAATCATATTTTGCTCTCCAATCTATCTACTGACATTTTATTCTTTCTGTGGAGATAAAACCTCTATTATTGTCAAGTGGATCTGAAAGCATTTTCTGCCTTAAGGTGTTTGTCTGTTACACAAGGGAAGGAATGGGAAGAAATGAAGATGCTCTTATGGACATAAGCATTTGATCTGTTAAAAGAATGTAACTATATGCAAGTGCTAAGCACTTGCTTTACCCTAGCACTAGTTAAACATCCAACCAACATGGGGCTTCACTGTTTTATACCTAAGGGGAAAAGAGGTTTGGCTTGAGGTCTGCTTTCAATGTGAGGTTGAAAATTGGAGCTAATGTTGTAGAAACATTAGTCCAAATAGAGGTACCATGCTGGGAGCTACCTAGACAGAGAAGGATGGGCAGAAAAGTGTCAGGGAGCTGGGATAAATTGAGGGAGGGAGGGCTCGGCCCCCAAGTGGTGCAATTGCTTCACTGGCCAGACTAGCAAGAGGGTCTGTATCAGTACATACCAGTTCAGGAGCTGTCACAGCAATCATATACGTAACAGTAACAAAAAATACTAAAATACTAATCTAAAACATTTTTCAAGGTCTATATTAGGGTTTTCACTAATATGCTGGTGTTGATACAAAAATCCCATCTTTAGCCAACATAGGTAGGTACAGTTTTTGAAGATGATAGTGACCTTGAATCTCTTGGTACTTCATGATTAAAACACGATCATTATATGATCAGCGAGTGGAAAGGTATCTGATACAGATACTGAGAGACTGCAGTGGATGGATGTCCATGACCCAGGCGCTGACAGGGGGCTGCAGGGCGGCCTCTGTGGGGAGAGGCCGGGACTGCCCCGTGCCAGACACAGCCGGTCCCAGCCGGTCCCAGCAGGCTCCAACGGCCCCAGTGCAGGACACAGCTGAGCCCCTCAGCCAAGCTGGGGGCGCCCGGGGGAAACCAGGTTTCAGCAAGGGCCAAAGGCGGCCCAGGCAGAGGAGGAGGAAGCCAAGGAGGGAGCAGCAGCAGAGGGACCCCGAGGCCGGAGGACGAGGAGGGCAGGAGGTGCTGCAGGCCCGGAGCAGGGATCCCCTGCAGCCCTGGAGAGACCCCGCGGGAGCAGAGACCCACCCTGCAGCCCGGGGAGGGCCCCACGCCGCAGCAGGGGGATATTTCCTGCAGGAGCTGCGGCCGTGGAGAGCCCAGGCGGGAGCAGGTTGTCCCTGAAGGACTGCAGCCCGGGGAAGGGCCCGGCTGGAGCAGGGAGACGGGGCAGGAGGGAGGAGCAGCCCAGAGGGCTGCGAGGGACCCACCGCAACCCTCAGCCCCAGCCCCTGTGCCCCTCAGCGGGAGAAGTCTGGGGTGAAGGGGTGAAGCTGCGTCTGGGGAAAAGTTGGAGAAGGGGGAAGGTATTTTAGTTTTTGTCTTTCTTTCTCACTACCCAAATATTATTTTGATTGTCAATAAAATAAATTAAATTATGTCCAAGTCAGGTCTGTTTTCCTGTGACAGTAACTGGTGAGTGACCTCCCTTGTCTTTACCTCAGTCCATGAGCTGTTTCATCCTGTTTTCTCCCCTGTCCTTCTGGGGAGGGGAGGGGAGTGAGTGGCTGAGTGGCAGTTTGACCCTTGCCAGGGAAAGTTCTAATGAAGATTTCCTGAAGCAATCTATGAGATCTTACATTGAAATCCATGCAGCAAATCCTCTGTTTAGACTGGCTATATCTTTTCAAACATTCTTACCTACATACGCTTTCCTGGCTTCTTTTTACTGCAGAAATCTAAAACTATAAGTGACATCACAACCTCCTTTGAAACCACTGGTTGGGGTGTTATTCCTGCTATCTTGTTGAGTGTCAGAATAGTCTTCTGGTTAGCAGTGTTCACTGAAAGAAACTCCCCAAGGCCGCCAAATTTCCATTTCCCAAAATAGCTTGTGCAGTTTAAATGTATACTCTAGATGCACAGTAGTGACAGATGCAGGAGCCAGATACGTCCTAGTCCCAAAGCACCACACCTGGATAGTAAGTGCCTTTATTGTAGCCAGTTACAGTCATCCTGAAAATAAAATCATACTTAATTCAAGGCAGAGGAAGGTGAAAGAAGGATACATTTACTAAACCCAAAACAGACACATCTGCAAAGTTTAATAGAAGTGAAAAGAAAAAAACCACATCCACCTGTCCGGAGACAACCACTAACCATTTCTCTCACTCTGTATGCCTTGGCTGATACACTGACAGGCTCTATTCCTCTTTGCTGCTGAAAATTGCTCACCAACAACTGAACTCTAAGATTGCCTGCACAAAACCCATTCAATACATTTATGACACACCTTTTTTATAGTTCTGATCCATCTGTTGGGATCATTCACACTTCCTATCTCTTGGTCTCCGATCCAAGCAGAAAGCGGTCTGGCCATTCTTCTCATCACACTTGCTTGAAGATGCTGATATCTGTGGGTCTGACACGGTTTCTCCAGCATTACCAGAGGGTTAATAACAATCTTTGTTCTTGTCTAAACTTCTTACAAGTCTTTAATGCACTGTGAAGCATGGTGCTCTTTTCTAGTGGGTGTGGAAATTTCACACCTCAGGCTGATGGCTTTTCAGAGTCAGCTCTAGTATTTCACATATAACATCTAGACCAACATTTTTTATGGAGACAGACACATGAGCTAAATGTAGATCATTACTGGCATTTGCCTGAGACCAGATATTAAGGTCGTCAAGGACTTTGGGTGTTTAAGGTTTTGGCCACTTTGAAAGATAACATGACAGCCTGCCAGCAAAAGAAACATGGCAAGAGATTGCACTGATGACTGTGCATATAGCATCAGCAGCCCTTGCTGAACCTGTGCTCCTCCTAAAGCCGCACTTGGAACCTTAAAGATACTGGGGCTACAGACAGACAGTAATACTAAATTATTTCTAAGAGCAATTGGGATGAACAGGTTTTGCTCCCAGGCCGATAGTTAGAGTCCAGCCTGTTATGTTACCACAGTGATCACAACATTTGCCTTCTCTACAGCATCTGTTCAGAATGACGTTTTCCAGGCTGTATGTACTATTAATATATTATTTAACAAACACTTGAAGGGGTGTGATGGTGTCAGGAACATTTTGGATAACAACTCTTATTCCTCCCACTCTGCTGTCACTTCATTTGTTCCCCGCAAGGGTACTTCTTAAGTCTGAATTTGATCCCTGATATCTATGAAATGAAGGAAAAAGTATGAGAAAAGCATATATTTTTTTCTTATTTGTTTTAAATTAGGGATAAGTAAATGGTTCAAACTCAGAAAATAAATCTTCCCCAAACCCAAACAGCTTTGCTTTTCCTTTGGAGTAATTCTAATTTTAGTGAAACCTCAAACCAATTATGCTAAATTTTTTTTAATAGCTTCATTAAAAATGAGCATGAAGAAATCTACGCTTCATTCCCATGAACTTTTGCACTATGCATTGTCACCACAGAACAAGCAAAATCAACCTTGCTCAATAAAATACCCTTACCAGCTACCTCTTTTGGGATGTGGTCAAATGTCTTCAGAAGTAACCTGCTGTCTCTCTTAGTTGACTAATGAAGAGGATAAAGTTGAATGCCCAACTTATGTATGACTAAATCTGGAAAATTATTTTCACCTATCTAAAATGTGAAAATATATGTGAAAGCAACTGTATCCTCAACACCTGTAATTTTTTTTAATATTCATAGTTCTTCTTACCCTCCTGCAATATCACCCTCCCTCCTTCTTTTTGCCACGCAGCATTCCTACAAAGACACATAGTCCCGATCTTTGAGAGTTTGCACATCAAAATAGCCAATGCAGATTTCTAGTAGAAGAACAGGAATAAACCACGGGTTTCTTGTGGGGAAGTTACAAATGAAGAAGCTTGTTAGAAAGGAAAGACTTGAAGCCTGCAGAAAATGCTGGATGGACAAGATAAGAAAAATAAGAATGGGAAAGGTGTGAGATTAGGAGGAATTATGAATACCCTATAGGTTTCTAGAGGCAGAAGGGATTGCTTAAAGCCCCAGAAAGATATGGTAAAAGGCCATCAGGATAAAAGAAAAAACTCCAGGGAAAGGTGGGGACCAAGGAGCATAAAATCCTGTTTCTCCTGCTTTGTGGAGAGCAGGTCTTCTGCAGGAGAAAAGTAGGAGGTCCATAGGTGTGTCACCTTTTTCACACTTCATTTCTTTCTGATCCCAGATGAAATGCAGCTATGACAGTTTATTTACTGCATTTGAGACCTTGTAAATTCTTTAAGTTTTCCCTTCAGAGACTTTAAAGTTATGGAAGAAGGATACTTTGGTGTAAAAATTTCCCTGTCCTTTAGCTATTGTAAAGATTGGATAAAAAGAACTTTAAATTCCTTTGATTTTTCTTTAATCTCAGTTATGGCCCTTCTCTTGTCATTAGTTTATTGGGTCCTGTGTTCCTGTATGTGCTTCCATTTTTTTTTTTTTTTTTTTTTTCTGGTATGGATAACATTTCAGTGTTATTATTATCATTTACTTTGCCACTTTTCTGAGTTTCCCTTGGCTTTCGTTATTTCCGATTTACACCAGACCTGGCGTCTGTCTTATTTGGACAAGATCTGTCTTATACTGTGTTATTTACACAAGATTCCCATATGTTTTTTAAGAAAGCTTCTTTAGCCTCAGAAAATGTGCTCATTTTTCTGTTTAATGATGTGGGCTTCCTTTTTCCTCTTGGTATTCATTGTGTCTGGAATTGCTCCTTACATACTTTCTATGTCAAATTTGTAGAGTGTAGGGTGTTCTTTCTGTATTACCTTCTTCAGCATGATGTTAACCTTTTCTATCAGCATTTAGAATTTGCCCTTTCACAGTTCATTGTCACAACATTTGCCTTCTGGGAGATACTCTTAGCTGCAATATCAAATCTAATTTTGTCCTGATGCCCAATGGATCCCATGTAACCTTTGTAGATCGGTATAATAAATATGATTTTACCAGGACTGAATGCAGGGGATTAAACTCTATATTTTACAGCCATTGCCATTACTAACAAATGTTTCTTCCAGTCTGATTCCTTCTTGGTTAAGGTGATGACTCGCAGGGCTTTGGTCCTACCTAGGAGATGACTGCTAAATTCATGCAATACTGTGACTTCTGATATTGCTCAATTTTGCTTTGCTTTGAACAAAGCATCTCAAATCAAACAAGCACAAAACATTGTTGAATGCATGTCCCATATAGATAAAAATGCAGAGACCAAGAAGAGTACCTAACAGTATGCATTAATACAGATGGAGATAAATGCAGACACAGAGATTTATTTATCAAATAAATCAATCGGGTAAAACTAGGAAATAGATTTAACTTCTCTTCACACCTGCATTTATACCTTAGAGAAGGTAGGGAGGTAAGACCTATTAGTGTATAGATAAAGCAGCATAGATTTATATCTAACATACATGGTTTAGCCCAACATACAAGGCATAAACAGCTTTTTTTGTGTGCATTCTTTCTTCTCCTGAGCCACACATCAGTGTGAAACAGCCCCATAGCCTTTTGTACGCTTTTCTATAATTTTATTTTTGTCTATAAAAGTCTTGATATTGAAAATGTTGGGAAATTAAGTCATTAAGCTCAGCATTGGCTTCAGTGGCGGGTGGGGAAGGGAGGGATTGACAGGAAAATATGATCATTGTGCTAGTTACAGGAATTGAAATTTGAAGCTCGTGTGAGAAATATGTGCGGGAGTGGTAAAGAGGAGTGTTTTTCAACTGTTACCATTACTCTGAATGGGTGCAATGGAAAAATTAAAAACAGACCTAGAAGAAGTTACATAATATTCATCACCTGCTACTTCTTCATCTCCCTAAAAGATAATCAAAGGTTTTGAGAAGAGGAAAGGTTCCAGGTATGAGGTAGTGGTGGTGTCATAAAGAGAAAAATGTTTTGGGTTTTTTTGCAAGGGTCCTAATCATCAAATAAAATGAGAGATGACAGGTAGATAAAACAAGATGCTGGAAGGGAGTTAAGGATAATAAATAAAGGAGGTTATTAAGGATGCTGTGTTAAGAACTGCCTTCACATTTCCTTCCTCTTCGTTTCTTAAGTCTTCTGTAAAACTTTTCAGACTCTGGAATTTTTTTCCCAGTTGTCCATGGAATTGTATTGAAACTGTAAAAATTGAGTTTACAGTTGCTATTAACTGTGTTGCAGTGCATGAATCCAGTGGTTATTGGTGAAATCACTTGCAGTTACCTTTTTTTCTTATTTTGAAAAGAGCTATGATACTTTACCAGCTGGTATAGATAGATACCCCAGCTGGGGAAATGGAAATTCAGTCATACCAGTCTTTGTCCTGCAGCTGTTGTACATGAAAGTGCTGGTATAAAAGCTGTAAGTATTTGCCTATATTTTGCCTTGTCTCTCTGAACCTTCTGACACTTGAATGGACATTTGTGTTAGGTAGAGTCATCAGTGTCTCTTAGGTAAGCCTGACCTTGGAAGCCCTTGTCAATCAACCTTCCACTGAACTTGCCTTACCTTCCAAATTAAACTTGTTCCCTCTGGAAACCCTGGGAAACCAGGTGGATTCTCTCACAGAAACTCAGTGACCTCCTGGAGAATGAAACTCAGTAGAAGTCTTGGAAAAACAAGGTATGCTTGGATTGTGTTACAGTGGCCACAGATACTGAGCCCTAAATGTCTGCTGAAGCAGACTGCCTGAAATATCTGTATCACAGGAGGCAGAGGAGACTGTCTCTTTGCTGTATTCTGCATCCACTTACGAGCATTTTACTTCATTGTAATACTAAGAACAGGAAAGGTTATTAACAGATGCCAGAAAATGTGAATTCAGTTACGGTATATTGCAAAATCCTCAGATGTAAAGTAGATTTACAAGGTACAGATATATATTCAGTCCAAGTAATAATGATGAACATAATAGTCCTTTTATAATATGCATGACATAAAGAAGAAAGGGGTAAATTGGTTTTTGTGGCTTCCAGGTTCAGAAGCAGAAGCTCCTGAGCATAAGTGATAAACAGAGCTCACTGAAGCTCATAAAGAAGAAATTTTTAATGAGAAAATATACTTCAAGTCCTACACATTTTTAGCAATTATTTGAACAACTTATAAAAGTCAGTAAATAAAAGGGTATCCGGGGGGGTGGGGGGGAAGATGTTATATTCAAAAATATATTATTTAAACTTGCAACTGCTACCAGCTGCAATTACAAACAAAAAAGACCATAAAATCTCTCTTCTATTCTTATACCAAGAGTGGCTCTATTTTTTTAATAGGAAAGAAATTTGGCTATTGGATTCAAATTAAACAGTAAGTTTCACCCACATGTGTCTGCAGGCAGCATGATGAGAATTTAGTAAACAGCAAAGTTCTCCCTAACCTTTCCCAGGCCACATATTTTTACACAATAAATCATCCAGGTCATGTGGAGCCGCACTGGCTGGAAAAAAACATTTTGTTATCTATCTACTTGTTCAGTTTCTGTTGCTGTCACAGCATCACAACACTGCTAAATACTGTGTTTTTGTTTCATTGGCAGAACTTCACAGCCCAGAAGTTGTCTTCATTAACTTTGAGGGCCATCCTTGTGACAGTTTTTAAACTGCTGTCTCTGTTCATACAGGGACTAAAGCCACGTGCCTGTAAACACGTGCAAGGAGGGAGTATTCCCTCAAATACCATGCACCTGAGCATGCCCTGGAGCCGTGCCCAAGAAAACTACCTGGGGGATGCCTGCAGACTCACCTGGCAAGTTTAGATAGCATATAGGTAAAATATATAGTCTCAGAGCCACTAGCATATTTAGGAACCTAAATCCTGTTGAAGTAAAGCCTTTACATACTCTGCCTCTCTTCCTATACCGAACAGCACTCAGACCTCTGCTGAGGTGCCACTAGCCCCCTCAATTTATGGGGAATCTTCATAATATTGTGTAACCCAGTACCTCCAGTGTTGCTACTGCTCATAACAAAAAGTTTACAGGCTTCAAACTAATGCTGCATGGTCTCTGTACTGGGATTCACAGGCTTGCTGTGTCTGGGGTTGTCCTGACCAAGTCTTGAGCTCTGGTTTAGATTACAGCAATTGCCTGGTAAGCAGGTAACAATTACTTAAATTGTCTTGTTTTACTTTGCTTTGTATAACTGTGTGGTGTAAAGCCTAGTACTAAAATAATTTGGATATATATTATCTGTAAGTGACACGTAGTGTTAACGAATACTTAATCTCTTTATAAAGAACTATGACTCTAGAATAATGATGTGGTACAGACTGCATGTGTGAAGAGATAACAGACTTTGAAAGTATAAGCAATGGATGATACCAGAGGCTCTACAGTTACAAAAAAAATCAGCAATGTTCAGTTACAGACTGTTAAAGGATGTGACTTCAGGATCTGAAAATAAAAGTTTTCAGAGATAATAAAATTAAAAAGGATTAAATGTCCAATATACTTAAAATATGCATTATAAAATAAATTCAGACATAATGTGGAACTGTAGACCAATAGAGAAAGATAGGGTGCAGAGAGCATTAGAAGTACAAAAATTGTGTTAATTGAACCCGAGGATGAGAATAAATAAACTCCCGGCATCTGCATTGCAGAACTTTCAGTGCTGAGCATTTGGTCCAACCCACCCTATTTCCCTTTTTCTCAAAAAAACCTTCTTCTGCCATTAACTTTAGGACCCAGAAGAACAATGAAATTTTGAGCAAAATTTCACAGAAAAGAGGTGTTAGGAAAATATATATATTAATTTTAATGATATTATGTTAAGATTTTCCTGGATTAATTAGGTAATTGGGTCTGCGACTGTCAGTATCACTGCAACAATAACAAGTATTTGCTCTATTTTTATTAGATTGTTAAGATTTTAATTAAGCCAACAATGAATTCGCATATTTGCATAGAAGATGTATTTCTTTTTTTTCTGTAACAAGGTTTCTACTACAACAGTAGGAGTTTACACAGAGTAAACTGCAGTAAACCACCATGTGAGTGTGTAGCCTTATTAAAGATAGAAAACACTTTGTCTTTTAATCTCCAACAGCCATTCAAAAGCTAAACATCAAACTCAACAAAAACACAAACCACAAGGAATAGGGTGGTTGTGTATGATAACTGAAAGGTAGATGTAGAAAACACACATGGATCAATGTCTCTTCTGCCTAGGAACTGTGAGTTTCATAAACCTAGACCTCACCAGTGAAAAATAATTACTTTTAAAAATAAATTGACATGATTCCTTTTAACAAAACAAAGGCACAATAGAAAAGTGCTTAGACTTTGACAAGAGCAAAAGATCTTTGAAATGATGTGTCCTGGCTTGAAAATACAACTTTTTTAATGTAAGGGTTTCTCCCACCAGTGCTCCGAAATTGCACATGAATTCCAGAGTGAACATTTGTAACATGAGAAAGAGGTTATACAAATCTCTGCAATCCTTCAAATAAGTCCACAGATGGTTGTTAATGAAGGTACACTGTGCATAGGAAGTAGGTTAACAATGTCGGTTAACAAAGGCTTAGACCATATCTTGGTTCCCCATCTTGTTTGGAATAATTATTGTTCCCCTTATAAAATATACCATCAGTTCAGATGGCATTGGAGGTGAGCTAAGAATTTGACTGTGCAGACAACATCAGTCTTCCAACTAAATCAGTGAAAGATATTCAAAAAGGTACAGATGGTCTGGTAAATACTGCCAAGCAAATACATTTTAATACTAATTAATCAAAAACAGAAGTTATGAAAATGAACTTAATCACCAATAATTTAATCTGTCTGGTAAATTAAGCCTTAAAAATTGTTAATATTTTTACATCCTGGAGCTGTGCCACTGCAACACAGGTGACCGCAGCCTGTGAGGCCTGGAATAAGCAAACTCTATGCTTAGCAAACTAGAAACAGTAGAGTTGGTGTCCATCTTCTGTTCCTGGCAGCTTGTGGACAACCAGAACATGTGTTTTTTACAGCTAACTGCCACACGACTATAAGAACATGCCTTTGGGCAGGTCTGAAATTATATCTTCAAGTTCTGGGGCCTTGTTGTATAAGTCTAATTTTGAAGACAGACAAAATAAAGAAGCAGCTGTAATTTCAGCATGGCTATCTGATAATATGAATAGTCAGAGAAAGAGGCAGACATAATCTCTTTGGAGAATAATGTTGATCACTGAAATGAGTTTTTCTTTGGTGAATTCAGTTCAGAGACAGAAAGTTCTCCCTATAGGATATGTGGAATGATCAGCTCAGGAATGGTTAAAATGGTGTCATGAAAACAGGTAAATTAACTCTCCATTATGTTAGGTAACAGACAGCTTGGATACAATAAGTAGGTAAGCATGTGGAAGAGTCTGTGTAGTCACCTCTGAAGCCTCTGCTCTGCCAGAACAGGTAATCCACAAGTCACATAAGCTGCCCATGAATACAACTGATTGTTGGCTCTATCAAGAGGTTGTATAAACAGTGGAAATTTAGTTGCAATGGATTTCATTTGACTTTGTTTTTCCACCTAATAATGAAAGATGGTTGATAACAGAAGTGCTGAGAGGTAGACAGATTTCTTTCTTAAAGGAAGTAGTTGAGTCATCCTCAGCATTACAGGGAGAAAATAGGAAGCACTGTCTGTAACCTCATCCTGCTGATTTCCCTGCATCTACAAATATCCATCACAATTTTGGCTGATTCTTCCTCTTGCTGCCTACTCTAGTTATCAATGAGCTGGAAGAAGAAAGAAGTGCTGAGTACTCCCTTTGCCAGTTTCTCTCAGGCCATTTAGTTCCTTGAAATAGCAGCGTAGAAGTCTGGCTGATCCTGAATTTAGACTAGCTCCTAGCAAATGAAGGTTCCTTTCTGAAATGGTGCTATTCGGGAAAGGGGAAAAGGAGATGCTTAGAACTGACAACCAAATGTGGCAACACCCTTAAGTAGTGTCAGGTATGTAATCGTATGCCCCCTACAGACTTTCTTATGTCAGGGCAATGCTCAGTATAACACCTGTGAATGGTTTCTGTGAATCTTCAATAGCTTTGTGGAGTGAAATGTTCCAAGGAAGCTGCTCCATGGATCATACCAGTGTTAAAGTTATGTTTAATTGCTTTATATACCTTTCAAAATAGGTTTTCCCAAAAAAACTCTCTTCCAGAAAACTCAGACCCTTCAATCACCTTTGTCACCAGAAGACCATCTGGCTTGTTCCTGAGTATGAACATCCTTCAATTCACTGGAAAAGATATAAATCATGCAGTAGACTGATTTTAGAGTAAAACTTATTGATTTTATCATCCTCATAGGGGAAAGTGGTGTAGAAAGGTTTCCACTAACACCACAGGATAAAAATGGTGAAAGATATGCTTCAATCTGTCATGAATCCTGTGATTCTGTGAATTTATTTTTAAAAATGCCCATGATGTCAGTATAGTAGATGGTCTACATATAGTAGCTACATACCTTACTTTGCAGTAGAAAACTCACAGTTTACTTCCACTTTTGGTTACCAGGGAAGGACAGGGAAATGATTCTGCCAATGTCTCATGAAAAGCACAGATATTTTAAATTTCATTTATTATTTATGCCTCATGTGACCTGTAATGAGTCACCTTAAGCCTGGTTTCTTGTGGTGGTTTTTACTCGTAGCTGTGGAATTCAATGAATACAACTTTGTCAGTCCAAGCATTTGCTAACCCTGAATGACACTCTCATAATCAAAAGAATTTTCAAAGGTACAAGAAATTTACATTCTTTACATTTGTTTTCAAGCTATTGAATATTGAGACAATGATTTGGATCATATTTTCAAGCTTTTCCCATCATGAAGGCTAGAATTTGTTTTATTTTTTTAATGACAGTTGAGATTTCTATCAAATTACCAAAAAAAACCCCACCAAATGTTGTAACTATAGCAATAAAATATCAAGAGTTGGCAAAACCATTCTCTTTTCCTTTGATTTTTCCTCATTATCTGCCAATATAATGTATAATATATAGTTCTGCATCAAATACTGCAATCTTAAATCTTTATAAGGTTCCAGTCTAATACAATGTTTCCCAGGGAAAGATATAAAACAAGACTTCAGAATTCAGCCCTTCATTTCTACCCACAAATACAAAAAACCCTGATTTAAGATATCTGGGAAGAGAACACACAAATCTCTTCACATCCCTTAAAAAGGACTGCCCAGTGCAATAGCAGGGCAGGGCTGTATTCTGTTAGTTTTTCAGCACCAAAACCCAGACCTGTTATGAGAATCCATTTTTTTGTTTGTTTTTGTGCGGTTTTGTGTTAATGAATTTGGACTGGCTGTGTGGAGCCTACCAATGGATAGACTCCGAAACACTTAAATGGCCATTCACAGATGCTGTTTCTTCAATTCATAGATATAATCTCATGGTTGCTTTTATCATTTTGATCTACAGAGATATATTTTGCTTTCATTTTTACTTGTAAAATTTAGTTCAAGCCAAAGTGATTGAATGGACTTGAACAGACCAAAGAGAACATTTTCATTGAAATATAAAATGACTGCAGATAACCATATCTTTTATAATTTTGGGATTGTTTTAAAACAATGGATGTATTTACCTGGGAGATTTTGTTCACTTCTGTTTTGAATAAATAAGCTACTTGAAAAGCACAAGTGAATATTATGATCACATTTAAAAATATCCTAAACTTAAGTCTTAAGTCTTTGAATTGATCTTCTCATACAGAAATGTAACTAGGACATGTAGTATCTATCAAGTATTCTAATGATAAATAAAACATAAGGTAAACCCAGGTGTTAGGTGTTCCAAGTAAGGCAGCAAGAAATGATTAAAGTCCTTATGTCTCTAAACAGAAGTGGAAAAATGTTATTTAGTTTGTTTTTGAGTATACAGAAATAAACTGGTGCACTAAAAAAAATCTTTCAATAATTCAAGTTTTTACTTGGTATTAAGAAGCAACAAATTGATTAAGAACACAGGAAGCAGTAAGTATATGCAACAAGTTTAATGAAACGGGTGTCTTTTTAGCTGATCTGGGGAGTGAGGCTTGACACTGATGTCAATATTTAACTTTGGAATCTGTGTTGTTTGCACTTATTCATACTGAACATTTGCCCATGGCAGGGGGATTGGAGTTGTTGATCTTTAAGGGTCCCTTCCAATCTAGACCATTCCATGACGAAATATAACAAAGATATGTAGTGCAGAAACGTTGCACTAGCAGGATTCATATTCCAAGGAGAATAAGACTTTCTGTCAGCATATAATTGTTTCTTGCAGTAGTAACATTTCATGTGTGTTTGTCAATACCAGGTCCCAGCTAGACAACCTGCCAATATACCTTATTTTATGAGTGATTATTTCTCTTTCCACAACTGCTGTATTTCTGTGCTCTTACAAAACTTGAACAATGGCTGGAATGTGTCAAAACAAATCATATTTTCATCTTGGTTTTTGCTGAGTGAGAATCTTACATTTTACTGCAAAGACATGGTCTTGAAAATAATTTTAAGTGAAAAAATGGTGTATTGTCAATAACATTACTTCCAAAAGTATATTAAAATGCTTCTAACAGTAAACTTAATAAATAACATTATAAGACATGAAAGTGATACCTTACCTACTAGGTGACTGAGAAGACATAACCTTTCTAAAATAATGTTCCAAATTGAGATGTCTTCCTATGGGAGACAGAAGAATGGTTGAGTGTTTTACTAAAATATTAGTGGTTTTTTATAGATTTAGTATGTCTGATGTGGAAGAATGTAATATTTTTTAAAAACTGTGATATTAAATCAAAAGGCAGTGCAAGTAGGAATAATATGCAGTTAGAGTCATCTAGCCTCATCTTGCAGATGTTCAGACTTCTGTTGCAGAAGAATTAAGAAAGGATTCAGAGAATTTACTGACAAGAAGGCGTAGGTAGGATTTAGGGACATAAATTCAAGAAATTCTGGTTACCCTGGGAGAATAGCTAGAAGGAGACAGAAAGTTGGAGCATTAGATTCTGGACATTTCTCAAAGTTTTTTTGTGTGCTTGTTGGGGGTTTTTAATCCAAAAGACTAATACATAATGCAGGAACAGTGTTAAGCACATGAAGGAAGTAAGTCATTGCCTCTCCTCTCTTAAAGCATAGTCTTCTGACTAGAGTTACTCTCTTCTGTGTTTGCTTCTTCCCCCGACATGTCTGTTGCATTCTCATCTGCATGTTGGCTTACTCTCATCAGGAGCCCTGTTCTGAACTTTTCACACATTTCTGTAATTTCATCTGTCTGTTGCTACACCAGCTGAGGTAAACGCTGAGGCAGGCACAAGAGACTGGGCAGAGGTCAAGCTGAAACAGCAAAAAGAGATTTTTTTAATGTCCCTGTGAGGAAATGCTGCCTCAGACCCTGAGGGATTTGCTGTTCCCAGTGAGTGCTGGAAAGTACAGCTGCCCAAGGAGACCTTGGCCTGGCAAAACAGAAGCTTCCAGAAGGAACCCAACCTAGCTCTGGGAAGCTTCCAGAAGAACCAGTCTGGTGGCCAAGAAGCTTCCAAAATGAACCAGCCTGGTGTCTGGAATCTTCCAGAAGGAACCAGCCTGGTAGCCCAGACACCTATAAGGGTGTGGAGGCCCAGGGCTGCTGCAGGGTCTGTCT
The DNA here is from genome assembly GCF_047716275.1 of Strix uralensis. NCBI lineage: Eukaryota > Metazoa > Chordata > Aves > Strigiformes > Strigidae > Strix > Strix uralensis. Next base: position 165,342,342 of record NC_133972.1, read on the forward strand.
TGCTGCACACCCTGGGGAGCTGCTGTTGGACATCATCTCCTTGAGAACTCTGACCCTCCAAGGAGTTGAGCACCCAGCATGACTGTAAGTATATCTCTGAGTGAGTTTTTTCCCCTAAATACTGCACATTTTACTCCCTCCTGCTTTCAATATACCTAAATTGTATATAACTTATATTTGAATATTTGCTTCATTGGGTAACAGCTCAACAGGGAATTGGGAGCAAGTTCGTGACTTCCAGAGTGGTGTTCATAGACTTTCACACCTATGAAAAACAACTTAAAATTCTATTTTTAGTCAATGAAGATCTAGTCAAGATAGTCAGTGGGGTTTAGGGAATGATTCATTTAATCCTCAAGCAGACTTCTGTGTTGATCAGCTGCACCATTTTCCCAGCTTCAGTGACCATGCTGCCTAGATGTCAGTAACTACCCTGTGACCCCAGGTAATTAGCTGATATGTGGTTCCTACATAGCTAGGTTTGATAAAAGGTCAGTGTGGGAGTAGAGCCCCATCTAAGCCCCCACCCACACCCTCAGCTATGGGTGAGAACACACATCAAACAGGTCTTTTCTGATTTTCCAGCTACACTTTAAAAAGGCTGGACCTTATTTCTTTCTTTCAAAGCCTGTGAGTAGGAATCTGTCTTTGGAAAAGGCTGAAAATGTCTCACTATGGCTCTACTTTATGAAAGAAGAGAATTTTCAGACATGCTTATTCAGGTCAAGTTTAAGGCAAGCTGTTGACTCGCTCTGCCAGGGACAGACACCTCATATTACAGTCATGGAATTAGTTTCCATTCTAATGATATACAAAGACACATACATTTTAGTCCAAATATAGGATTTCATCTGTTTCAGGAATTGGATTACCAAGGACTGCCAAGTAGACAAATCAGGAGTAGTTGTCTGACAGAGGAGGACTAGGTAGAGACAGCATTTATCAGTAGTTCTTGAGGTAATGTTGCTTTTGCTGATAAAGGACAATTTTTGATAACAAGTTCTCTTACTCTTGATGGGTGCTGTAGAGAACTTAATGGCAATAAATAAAAGAGATATTATATTACTAAGACTTATAAGCAAGCATTAGTGCAAGAAATAACAAAAGCCAAAGGTGAATCTTCCCAGTCTGGCCCACTCCTTCTTCCTTTATAGGCACCCTGTGGTGAATGTACTTATGTAACTTTACTGTCTTGAGGATTTTTGTTCTTGTATCTTTATAAACACATCTGTGAAAATGAAGATACAGGTTAACTTCTATAATCTGGCTTGATGTGACATATGGGATTAATCATCAGATACATTGCTTTGACAGGGAATCCTGCTATGAAACTTTCAAAGGTAGTGCATAACCAAATGTTTAGTCCGAATACTTTGAGTAAGGACTGGGGAGGACCAGTGTGAATAATATAGACCATCTGGTCAGCAAAAAAACAATAACTGACAAACCCACAATTCTGTGTGAGAATGACCAGAGTCTTCAGACAAGGAGCACTTAAAATGTCATCGTCTGGCTTACTAACTTTTTAGTTGAGCAAAACCTCGCAGGTATTTTTAAGCAGATATTAAAAAGTTTTGGACAACACTCTTTGAATTAGAAAGTTAACCTGGGCTATGTGTTACAGGGAAGAGTAGAGTGATCTGATCATTTCTAATGGAATTTACAATAAAAAGTGCTAATGATCTGTGAATGATGCATTTCCAGGAAGCTTACCACTTCACCATCATTGAAGGTTGAGCCTGTTTGGCCTCCTAGATAATTAGGGCCAAAGAGGCCCTAAAAGGGGACCTGAAAAAAAACTTCACTCTCTTAAGACAAATTATAGAAGAACAAATTCATTTTCCCAGTTAAAATACCCCAGATGTGACTGACTTATTCTAAGACAACAGGGTGTTAAGATAGATTCTCCTTAGGTGAAGCCACAAACCACAAAAAGGAAGAGTAACAGCAGGGCTCACATTGAGAGTGTTTGGTCCCAGAAACAAAACAAAGTGCTACATTGCTAAAAGAAATCTTAGCTTAACAGACATATTTAGTCCTCTGTATCAGTCATTAAAAGCAGAAAAGGCAACATATAACAGGGTAATAACTAGAGACGGTTTGACACAGTCTCACTGGCATGGGAAGAGACACAAGCTGATAATTTGAAATCTAAGTAGAAGGTACAACCAGAATGGAGAAGTGTAGTTCCGTAGGAGGTAGAGTCAAAACCACTTCCTTATATGTGGCAGGCTAGTGATTTTTGTTGTCATCACTGTTACATTCACTGAAGACTTGGAATATGAAATAACAAGGATGGTAACCCAATCCTAAAGCAAAGAATGGTACCAAGGCTTACCACTGTGTTCTGGGGAAAAGGAATAAGATTAACAAAATCTTTGAACATAAAATGTTACTGCAGAATATATATACATCTAGTTAGGTCAGATTCAACATTCAGAAGCAATATGTCTGGAAAAACAAAGATTCTCCCACTTCCTTATTTGTCAAATAAACTCAATAACTTTTACATTCAGGTCTCTCCTAAAAAGAATGCTCAAACCAACAAGCATTTTCCTCACACGTTCCAACTACTATCCCATTAACTGCAACTGACTGTGATACATGTTGTTCAGCCCTATAGGAGATACATGTGAATATCAAATGCAATGTCATTCTGACATTTCTTATAATGCTGTTTTTAAAACTGAATCACGTGTTACATAGTTTTGCCAAGCTGAAAAGTTGAGGAACACCTTGAGAGAGTTGAAGGTTTAGTTTAAGTTGAAGAATGCCTTGAAAAACTGTGCCCTTCAGGTGCAAGATTCACACTGATAGTTTATTTTTACCTGCTGTAAAAATATTCTTGAATTGAGAGATGGAGTTCAGTTCACTATGAAAAGATGGTTAAGGAATACAACCAGAACTAGTAGCTATCTGGTTACAAAAGGGGAAACTGTGGCTCAATACTTCCTGTGAAAACAAATTGGACCTATGATCTGATAACTTTTTCTTCATTCTTCCTACAAAACTTGAGTGCTGTGTAATGCCAGTCTTAGCATTTTCTTACATGTACTTGCTATCTCAAGTAATGGTAGAAAATAGGTTTTTTTCACTATAGCTGTTCCATAGGTGTCCTATAAATCTGTACTCTCTGATACCAGCAGCCCTTGAGCAGAGTAAGTCTTCCATATATCTGCCTGAAGAAACATTTAGCTTTATGCTTAATTCCTAATTCCCATTAACTATATCAGAGTTCTCATATCAGAGTAAATTGTGTTATTCTACGTCAGTAATTTGGTTGCATACAGGGTATGTGAAGAATTACTTTTGCATGCTATGATGTGTACTTTGTTGATATACAGCCAGTAAACTGCTATGTCACTTGACAGTGACACCTTGACATTACTGGTTATCTTTGAGCTAATTCTCTCCTGCAACCTAAGATTCAGCAGTCCTGTCTGACCTGAGCTTCTGCTGCAAGAAGTTTGTGGGTGCAAATGTTCTTGCTAAGACCTTGCCCTTGAAACCTGCACATTTACAGATAGATACAGTCAAATAGAAGGTAGGAATTCTCTTTGTTTACATCTATGCAGACTTCACCCATAATTTCTGTAAGAAGTATAAAAATCTGGAAATTAATAATTAGGAAGGACTGCTTTTGTGGACAAAAAGGGCCTCTGCATCCTCTTTGGCAGATTGCTAACTTTAACTATACATACCAACAACCTTTACATGCCTATAAGCAGTTGCATGCCTAACAGGTTGCCTATAAGCAGTTGCCCAGTTATGTTTCAGAATGTTACAGAACAGGCAAATGAAGAAGCTCCTTAAGACTGAAATACAATATTTGAGGCACGATTTTTCTTCTTCTGATAACTTTATTCATCCTTGATTTCTTTTAAGTGGTATGAATGGTATTTTTTTTCTGCTCCTGTGTTATTTGTCTCTGATGGAAAAAGAGAAGTTGGAGTAAATATTGTTAAATCCCATCCTTTGAATTGTACTTGTCTGCACAGAAACACACACATTTGTTTGAAAAAGAAAATTCTGCTTTGAAAAAATAAATTAACAAAAATGTTATGGAGATCCATGCCCTTTAACAATTTCATAATTAAATATTCTCACTTTACTGATAAATTTAGTTGTCATTAGTATTATTTTTCTGAAAGTCAGACAGAAATATTGATCCTGGACTTCCACATCTGCGGTTTGTGTTTCTTTTTGTCACCTCACCATCAACACCAAAGGTTCATAAAGACCTGTGCAGCTCATTTATGTCCTCAGTGATTTTCTTCTAAATAAGCTTCTGCAGGATTTAACTAATTGGAAAGCAGATACATGTTCTTCTGTCATTCTTTTCAATATATTGATCATTTCTATGCTGAATAACTGTAAGCAGAATACTAAGGTAATGCCATAATACCTTTGAGGTTCTGCAAAATACAATCTGCTGTGGAAAAAAGACTGTTTTGAAGCAGTTTCTTGCCAAATTAAGCTGTTTGTAGACGTAGCAACTATAACAAGGAGTCTCTCATCAATGAAATAGATGTTATTCTGATTTTGTTTTGCCTCTCCACATTACCATCTACTGTTACCTTCCATCCTCTCTTCTAATCAGAGTTATAATGAAGGTTGGGGAAGTTGTGGACAAACTCATCTAAATCTCAATCCCATATAAGATTTACAGGTTGAAGTAACAATTTGATCAGATGTAAATCCAGATGACAATTTAAAATTCATGCTCATTCACATTTCAGAATTAAGGGGGTAACATTTTTTATCAGCCAACATCTGAAGGCAAAGCTCTTTGTTTTTAAGTATTAATGGAAACTGTGAAACCTGTATTATTTATTTTTGCACAACAATAGGGAAAACAGCATAACACAAAGTCCCAGACCAGGACTGCTATAGTTAAAAATTCAAAAAAAGAAATAAAGTCTACACTTCCAAGTTTCTGAAATTCTTGGGCTAATTTGGTCAAATGATACGAGTCTGAGTGTATTTGATGCCTTTATTTTAATTGTACAGAGTTAAATGAAGCAGGTTGCCATATGCTCCATCTTTTTTTTGTGAGTGGAGAGAAGGACACCTGGTTTGGAACCAGTCTTGTGTGATCACATAACTATGTAAAGAGAAGAGCAGAATTAAGGAGCACAACTCACTTTCCAGCCCTAAAGTTCTTCTTAAATAGTTATTTTATGAGGAATATAATTTGATTTTCAGCTGTCACCTTCCAATTTACCTTCAGTGGCATTCTTCAGATTAGTTCTGTAGCTGCTACAGCCTAAAGCATGTCTTGGATTACTTCTGCTCTCAGCCTCTCCCATCTCCAATAGTTGCTCTTTGGAACTTTTTCTGTGCAGAGATGTATTCTCACCTGCCCAGGTGGCATTTCCAGATCACTAGAGAAGCTGTCAGGAGGAGAAATAGTTATTCCCTTCTCAAACTCCCACTATTGGATACTCTGATATAAAATAATTAGAGTCTGTTGTTTGGATTTTTTGGATGTTGTTTTCACCTTTGTCACTGGTCCATCATCCATGTTGTCATGCCTGCCCCTTCCCTGACTCACCTCTCTGCACAACAGTCTTATGTGCCAAATAAAAAAATTAAGCATGCATGTATTCATTCTCTTTCTTTTGTAACTCCCTTGAAATTCTCCACCATCATTCAGGCTTGCCATCTTTGAAAGCACAATCAACTTCAATATCTTTTTTCCTTCAGCATGTCACCAGATGCTATTGCTCATTTTTTCTTTTTTTTTTTTTTTTTTTCCCACCCACTTCCATCTCTGTTTCTTGGACAAATTATTCTCTTCTCTTTTCTTGAGAAGCCTAGCATCGTTTTAGCTAAATTTCTTAACAAAATGAGTCTCTATGGCTGTGTACCATGCCTGCTGCTCTGTCAGCCTTTTCTCTTTTTACACCAGTCTGCTAGTTTTCTCTTACTCTTCAAAGCTTTCCTTTAAACTCACTTCTTCCATTAGGCTGATATATTTTAGCTGGTCACAGAAATAAGTGCATTAAAAAGGCTCATTAAGAAGTACTCAAACACCTTCTGGGGATAAGACATACAAAATGCTAGATCTGATTATATTTCCAATTTATGTGAACTATAGTGGAATCAATCCATCATGGCCTTGTGGAAACAAGGGAATGTTACTGATCTGAAGAAATGGTATAATGGAATAGGGAGTGTATGATAATGGCACAACAAGTGTATAGCACCTTGGACATTGTCAGGTCTGCCTGATCTCCCTTTCAGAGCAAAAAGCAAGTCCCAAAGAAACTAAGCCTCTGCTTGGTGAGAGCTGTGAACATACAAATTATTTCCAATATCAGCTTGCTTGAACTGATATGCAGCATTTTGAGTCTAGTAGGTTCAGGCAATAATTTTTAGAGGTAAGCAAATTGATATAAAAAGAAGGACAGTGCTAGAGCAAAGTTACTGGGCATCTCAAAATATTTATAAATGTTTTACACACACATCCCTGCAGAGGTAAGATGAAAAAGGTGAAACAGATTAACAGCCAGGTGACAAACTACACTATCATCTGCCTTCAAGACTTCTGAACTGAGAGTTATAATTCACTGCCCTCTTTAAAACTGTAAGCCTCAAGGTTGGATGAGCTTTCCTCCCATGACTGATCTCCACAATCAATTCAGTATATGCCTTTCATGGCTGACGACCCAGACTATGTTTCAATACATTGCATGCTGCAGGTTTTGCACAGATATTACCTAGACTATGCATACATGGGACCTTCAAGAACTTCATTTTAGCACAGCTGAGAAGTGGGTCTTTTATCCTTAGTGTGGCTAGTTATTACAGAGAACAGAGCCAGGTACTCCTTAAATAGAAAGGATGGGTTAGTACAGCAGGTTGATGTGAATGCATTAGCATTGTTCTGATGCAGTTAGGTCTTTCTCAGCATGCACAGGAACCCAAGGTAACAGCAGGCAGGACTGTCTGCACACAACCACTGAGGGCAGAGCTGCTTCCTTGTTTTTAATGTCATTACAAAATTATTAGAAAGGGCTGTAGAGCCCAACCTGCTGTGTATATTTACCATGAGGACTAGGCTTTCTGATTAACTAATACTGTCTAGATTGCATGTGTTTCCACTTGAATTGGAACAGGAAGACTTCTATTATGCTGTCAAAGTATTATTTTTACAAAATATTCCCTTCTGGTTTTAATTGGTCTTCTTCACCATGCACATACTATCAGTTTAGCCTGTTTGTATTCCACCTACTGTTATGTGAAATTATTTCATGGATGGAGTGAATTCTCAATAAAATGTGTATGAAGTTAACTGCCCTCTTTCTCTCATTAACAGTAGTAGCACTTACGGCAAATTATTCCCCATCCAGTAAGATTATTTAAAAAAAATAATAAATACTCAACCTCATTTTATTAGGAAGTGCCAATTCCTCTACAATTTTTGTAAAACTGACATATGAGTATATGAATAAATGGCTTGCTGTCTGTGCGTTCATTTATATGACTACTCTCTCTGGCATGCTGATTTGATTTACTAATTGCAATCATTTCACTGTTTCATTTCCACAATAAAATGCCCTTCAGAAAGAAACTGTCAGTAGAATCTTTTGTGGTTCTTTCAATTAGGGATGACAGCAGGATAGCCAAACCTGGACAATCTGCAGAGAAACAGTTTCTCATTCCACTTTGTTCCAAATTTATGTTAACGTATTTGAAAGTGGTCAAAAGCTGAAAATATCTCAAAATTCTAATGTTTGTGTTAGGCTAAGCTTTACATTCAGATTACAACATGGGTGGGAGTTTGGGGAAATCAAGCCATTCAGGTGGTAAGAGCTAGCCAGAGTGACAGCATGCAAATGTGATCGCAGTGGTTTCAGGCGAGTCATTGTAAAGGCTCTGCTCCTTTGGTAATGTCCATACCCCACACAAAGAAGGCAAAAATACTCCCATTGGAATGGCCTGTGCCAGGCATGACTTGAACTGTGGCTATTTCCTAACTGTGCCTGCATATCAAATGGGGTCCTTGGTAGGCAAGCAAAGTGCGAGAGGAGATGTCCACCTGATGATAGGATCCTGAAGAAGCCTGGAGACCTATTCCTGTTCTTGGCTCTGCCCTTAATATTACTAATGGTATTATCACAAAACCTAGGAGACTTGTTTTTTTTGCTCTGAAGTCCCATGGGCAACACATTGCCCAAGCAGAGATCACAAATATGTAATTCTTAAAGAATGCATAACATAAGTAGAAGAGTGGATGAGCAGACCTAGAGTAATGGGGAGTACAAGCGAGCAAATTCTGGTAGGCATGTTTTGCCATTTGACAGTGGCTTGGAACAGAAGTTTTTACTGGCATTTGGTTCTGTGGAGCAGCAGCTCTGTCACACATTTGAGCATATGGGACTTAATAGGCACTGCTGTCATACAACAATACTTTCAGAATTTAAATAGGTGGCACTAGAAAGATGGCGAACAATGAAGTGTTTATTAATTGAACCAGCAAAGTGAAGAAATTTGTTTTATAAAAGTTTTAAAATAAAAGTTTCCTCAATGGTTTTAGGGCTAAAAATGGGTCTACAGGTTTGCCAATAATTTGGTGTAAAAAAAAAAAAGCTTTAACATCTCATAGAAATTCATTAACGCAGATGTTTCTTAGAAGCTGACACTAAGCTTTCACAAACAATCTCAGACCTGTTAGTGGGAAAAATGTTAGCAATTTGTTTTTGTTTTAATGGGAAGAAGACAGCAGAAAGTTTCATTAGCAAGAACTTGTTCTTTCAGAACAGACAGTCTGTCTTTTGCTCAGTGGCCTGCGGCAGCATCAGATATTCATGTTGGGATTTTTATGCACTTTTGGTAGAAAAAAAAAATAGACTGGAAATAATCAAGTCCTGTATAATGCTGAGTGCTACTTTACAAAAGCTTACCACTGTCATGTTAGGTTAAAGTCAACAGGAGGTAAAAGTAGTAAAGCAGATGTGTTTTGAGGCCTAATCATGAAATCTTGAGCCTGAAACAGTTAAGTCAAATTTCCAGCTTTGAGACTGATTCAGACCCTGCAGTCTGGTGAAAAAATTTCACTGGTGTGTTGCATCCTACCCATGAGTGACAAGCCTGACTGAGTCAGATGGCTAAACTGAATAGAGTCTCTTTGTGTTGCCAGAGTAACATGAAATTCAGGATGAAGACCATGACCCAACATTTTGGTTTTGATTCCCCTCTATAAAATGCATGAAATAACACCTCCTTCAGCAGATGCTGCTGAGTTTATTAACTAGTGTGTTCATTCAAAGTACTGAAGAGAAGTAGAGGTTCTGTGCTGGCTATCAATTTTTTATTATTACAGAGAAATATTTAAATAATAATAAGCTTGCATATTAAATGGGAATTGAACACAGTGTTACAGCAATCAGCAAATGGCACCAGTCCCCAAATCATTATCTTAGCCTGTGAGTTAAAACTCACCCGGTGGAGTTCCTCATAGTTGAGTTAAGGTGGTTATTTGTAGCTCTCAGGCTCAGTGAATTCACCTGTGCTGCAGAAGTTCTAGGAGCAGCATCAGAGCTTTCCTTCTTTTTTTGTCTCAGGTTCAAAGTCCTGAAACAGAATTTTCCTTTGGCAAGAAGGTGTCTGCATCGTACTGAAGTTTGTGGAAAAGTGGACTGCCCTGAATGTGTTTAAGTGCCATGATAGCTGGATTGATGTATATATGTGAAATAACAGTCCATTAGAATATACTGTGACATTGCCATACCACATTGGCTTCACTGGCCAGTCAACTGGTAATCCTAACACTCCAGTCTTAGTGAGGAAGATTTTTAATATAAGAAGAGACATCTGACCTGAAAGAACAGGCAATAATCTTACATTGCTTGTTTTCTGTAAGTAATGGTGAAAATAAGATGTCTGGTAAAGCCTTGAACCTGCAAGATTTTATGTCCATAGTTGATGTGATCCTGTGTACTCTTACTGATGTCAGTATTCAAAGTTATTTTGGGTAATTAACATTAGGCATGGATGGTACTTTTCAATTACGTATTCTCAGCTATATTGTGTGTAGCTTTATTAAGCTCGTGTATATTTTGGACTTGTCTGTTTGGCATCTTTATTTTATGACATGATATTACATCTATTTCTGTGATGTAATGTTAGAATGTAACATTTATTAATCAAGTGAACCTGTTAATAAAAAAGAGATTGTTTAAGAAATGATTGATTATTAGTATGGGAAGCAAAATAAAATAAATTGGCTGCAGGAAGAGCTCTTTATGAAAGAAAATTAGTTTGGTGCCTCTCCATTAGCTGTTTTTCACAGCCAGTGGATGGCTAAGTGCCCATTTGTCCTTGGCAATAAGTGTGACAAAAGAGGTTAGAACACAGCAGTTCTTCTTTGAGGAAGTTTTTGCCTAATAAGAATGTCTAATGCGGAAAAAATCAGCAAATGAATCCATTTGAGATGGTGATTAGCAATGAGAAGCAACATGGCACCCTATAAAAATGTGTCAATCAAAAACCCCAAGTTCATGAAAATAGTTACTTGTGACTTTTCTAGAAGACCAATGAAAAGCCCATATTTAGAGACCAAATTGTCCCAGCCTCACCCGCTCCTTTTTTCTTTTAGCATAAGTCTGCCTTAGACAAAAGAGATCCTAAAATAGGACTTTTTATAAAGTTTATAGACAGATGAATAATGGAACTGTGAAACTTGTCTTACACACAAAAATTTACAGCTTTGTTCAATGAAAGTAGGGCTGTAAATGACAAAAAAAAAAAAAAGGATGACATTGGTGATCTCTCTTTCATTGTATAAATATGTCTGGGTTCTGTGGTTTAGGGTTTTGTGTATATATAGACAAATAGGAAATGTGTATGTAAGAAAGATGCATCAAACAGTTTGTGCTGCACATAAATTCTGGTAGGGGATCTTATTTTCTTGGTTAGTTTCTTGATTATTCCCTGGTTCACAGACATGAGCATTCCTGTCACAGACATTCAATCAACATCTCCTTATGAATCCATTGTTACATCTTCAAATGAACAAGGGAAGAAAGATAAACACATCACTCGAAAGTAGAAAAAGTACGTGACCAGTTTATGGAAAATGCAAGATGAAAATGTGAAGGAAAACAATATAGAGACAGGTCACACGATTTGCCAAAGTGTTTCCAGCTACAAGCAGCTACATAGTGCAGCACCAGCAGATACACTGTGTTGAATTGTTCCATGTCAGACCTCTTCTACTTTTCCTTTTCAACAATGGTAGTTAATTCTCTTATGTCTCCTTGTTTACTTTATTTTCTGACTTGATTGCATTTTGCCTTGTGTTTTAAGTCCTGCTATAGCTGCTAATATTTCTTTCACTCTTTCCATATTTTTTCTTCCATTATGAGATTTTCAATACAGCTAAGATTTTTTTCTTAATGTTAAATATTTTTCAGAGAGAAAAATTATTTCTATAGGCCATTGTCTACTTTTTCACTTTTAAATGCCTTTTAAATGGCCATCTGCTTAACATAGTTGGTCTTACTTCATTTAAACCCTGTGTCTGTAGCTGAACAAGTAGAGATTTGAATACAAAACATCACTGGAACAGGAGAGAGCAGTGTTTCAACTTTGGTAAACAAAAGAAAATACTTGAAGGCCAAGTGAGTTTTTTAAGTGTTCTAACAGAGTTATATTTTTATGATCCAGGGAATATGTTTATAAAAATGAGACACCTAAATGAATGACAGATCAATAAATCATAACCTGCGATTCTGCCTAAATTCATTTCAGTAAAATTGTTGTGCAGAGACATAGGATCAGTCAGGTCCACGAAGAAATTAAATTAGATTCTACTTTTTTTTGACACATTGGATACATTCATTAAGATTAACTATTGCTTTTAATTATCGTACTTGATTTCTTCAAGGCAAATCATTGACTTGTATTATGTAAATTACTTTAACTTCAACTGAAAAGTGGCTATGTAAGATAGAAAATAAACATGTGAAACATGTAAAAGATCTGAATATGTCTTTATATCCTATTTTTATACAAGATTATAACTTGAGTTGTGTGTGATTTGTCACCTGATTTCCTCAGATAGGTAATAGATACAATGTTAGCTGATGTTTACCTTAAGTGTATAAACTGATATTGTTGTCATTTTTGTGGAATGTAAAAAAAGAAGCAATAGACATGCAATTCAGTAAAGAAATTTTGTTCTAATATAAGAAAAAAAATCCTCACAGTGGTGGTGCTCAACACAGCAGTAGCAACCCAGAGAAGCTGTGAAACTCCATCCTTGGAGGTACTCAAAACTCAGCTGGACAAGGCTCATGGCCTTGTCCTTTGCAGCTTTGAGGTCTATGTAACCTTGGCCCAATCTAACTTTGAGGCTGGCCCTGCCTTCAACAGGAGTTTGAACGAGATGACCTTCTGAGGTCTCTTCCAAACTAAATCATTCTATGTTTTGTGGTCTCAGTCAAATCAATAGAAGTTTTTCCTGTAGACAGAGCTATACTTGCAGATATTTACAATTTTCAGTATGGATTTTCAGATGTTATTACTAGCATATATTGTATTTGTGGAAAAGTACCATATCACAAATACAGTCCTCTCTATACACACAGAATGCAAGTTTTGAATCAATAATCAATGACCAGAAACCTTGGTGGGTTGCAAAGCCTTTAACTTCTCAGGCTGTGATTTTAATACTAAATATTTGTATTCAACCATAAGACTCAATAAAAGAACCACCACCCTATTAAAAGCAATATCAATGGCCATGTTGTCTTAACAGTTGCCCCATTCATAATTTGCCTACTACCATGTGGAGTTCATCTATAAATATGACCAGTCGTCCCCATGTTACAAAATATCTGAACTGAGTTTCTGAAATATGAGTGAAAGAGAGATGCTTTGATTGCAGCTTGCAGCTTGTAGTATACTCCTAAGGATGTTGTCTGGAAAAGATATGGATATATGTATATGTGGATATACATACATATAGACAGATATACACATATGCAAGCTGGAGAAATGGGCTGACAGAAGCCTTATGAAGTTCAACAAGGGGAAACACAAAGTCCTGCACCTGGGGAGGAACAACCCCATGCACCAATATATACTGGGGATGTTTTGAAGAAAAGGACCTGGGAATCCCGGTGGGCACCAAGTTGAACATGAGCCAGTAATGTGTCCTTGCAGTACTAATAGTATCCTCAGCTGCATTAGGCAAAGTATTTCCAACAGATCAAGGGACGTGGCCCTTCCACTCTGCTCAGCCATCGTAAAAACACACCTGGAGTACTGTGTGGAGCTCTGGGCTTCTCAGTACAAGAGGTAAGTGGACATAGTGCAGAAAGTCCAGCAAAGGGCCACTTGAGTGATTAAGGGACTGGAGCATCTCTCTTATGCAGAAAGCCTGGAAGAGGTGAGACTGTTCATCCTAGAGAAGAGAAGACTCAAGAGGATATAAATGTATAACAAACTGATATAATGTATGTAATATGATGTATGTAATATATAGTAAATGTATATAAATAACTGAAGGGAGGATGTAAAAAAGATGGAGCCAGGATCTTTTAAATGGTGCCCAGTGAACGGACCAGAGGCAATGGGCACAAACTGAAACACAGGAGGTTCCCTCTGATCACACCTTTTTTACTGTGAGCCTGACTGAGCACTGGCACAGGTTGCCCAGAGATGTTGTGGAGTGTCAATACTTAGAGATATTCAAAAGCCAGCTGGACACGGTCCTGGGCAGCCAGCTCTAGGTGGCCCTGCTTAAGCAGGGTGGTTGGATCAGATGACCTCTGGAGGTCCCTTTTAACCTCAACTATTCTGTGATGCTGTGATATGAGAGTGGTGGCATGGTATGTTGCAGAAACATGTTCCTTGACTACAGGTTAGGAGACCACTATTTTCACAGTAGGAAGTAATATGTGTCTAATGGGAGATGAGGACAGGAAATTCAGGCTGAATTGGGATCAAGTTTTGCTAGATTCTGTCCTCCATTCTCTAGATCATCCATCTTCTAGATCTTTTTGAAAGGGATAACATCGTCTTTCATCTTTCTAGTAGCCTCTGAGATATGTTGATATTACTACTTTTTCCTTTCTGTTTTGTTGTTTGTTTTTTCTTTCCCTATGTACACTGGTGATGCACTGTATCTGTGCAGTTGTTTGTTTGGCAAATAAAATCATCTACGTCTTTTTCAGAGGAGGATCCACAGTGCTGGGAAAAATCTATGAGAGAGGAATGTTTTGCAAATTTCTTTTTTTCCATTCTTTTTCAAATAGTCTATGCAGGTCTCCTTGTTTGAATTCTCAATTCAATTGTCAAATTTTCTTCATAATGAGGAAGGCAAAATGTTTTGTTTTCTTTTATTTTCTTCTGTTATGGTTTATTTCCAAGAAAAATTAAATATATCAGGAGAGAACACTACTGCCAGAACTGGATGAAGTGTAACCTGGTGAAGTTTGCTGACAATAGCAAACTGAATGGGGAAGCGGACACTCTGGAAGGGAGAGCCACCCTGCAGGAAGACCTGGATAGGCCAGAAGAGTGGAGTAACAGAAACTTCTGAAGTTCAACAAGGACAAGTGTAAGGTCTTGCACCCGGGAAAACAAAATCCAGGAATGCAGCACAGGCTGGGATCTACCTGGCTGGGGAGCAGCTCTGTGGAAAGGGACCTGGGGGTCCTGGTGCACACCAAGCTCAACATGAGTGAACAGGGTGCTGCTGCGGCAAAGAAAGCCCACAGGATGCTGGATTACATCAACAAGGGCATCACCAGCAGAGATAAAGAAGTCATTATCCCACTCTACTCAGTGCTTGTCAGGCCACACCTGGAACACTGTGTTCAGTTTTGGTCACTGCTGTACAAAAAAAAAAAAAAGATGTGGGCAGGCTGGAGAGGGTCCAGAGCAGGGCCACAAAGATGATCAAGGGACAGGGAAGCCTGACATAAGAGGAAAGGCTGAGAGGATTGGGTTTGTTCAGCCTTGGGAAAAGAAGGCTTAGGGGAGACCTTATCATCATGTTCCAGGATTTAAAGGGTGGCTAAGAGAAGATGGAGACTCCCTTTTTACAAGAAGTCACATGGAAAAGACGAGGCGTAATGGGTACAAGTTACTCCCAGGGAGATTCCAGTTGGACACAAGAGGAAAAATTTTCACAGTGAGAACAATCAGCCATTGGAATAATCTCTCCAGGGAAGTGCTGGATTCCCCAACATTGGACACTCTTAAGATTCATCTGGACAGGGTGCTGGGCCATCTTGTCTAGACCGTGCTTTTGCCAAGACAGGTTGGGCCAGATGATCCTTGAGGTCCCTTCCAACCTGATAGTCTGTGATTCTATGGTGATTCTATGATAGTTTCTTTGGGGCAGACAGCAATGAGAAAAAATCATGATGGATCAGTGCCCTTCCTCCCCACACGCCCGAATCAGCCATCAACCATATAGAAGTTGATCACTTAAGACTTCCAAAGAAGTATCTATTTAATAGGCATTTGTGCATTTCAAGAAAAAAGGATTGACTCTGTTTCATCCTGTGTCAACATGGGCAATATATTTACTGAAGAGGCATTCAGGGAATTCCAGATAACAGTTTGAACAACACACCATGAGGATGTTTTAGAAAGATTCACAAATCTTGATATCCATCATTGCATAATTGTGATGTCTGTGTGCATCTATCAGGTGCTATTGCACATAGTTATTATAAATTGACTTCAAAAGGTCAAATGAAAAGTGGTTGTTTACTTCCTTTTAGGAGGGAGTGAAGGCGTTGGGTTTTTTAAGTTTGGAAACAAAATGTGTGCATTGCACCAAATCCTTTAGCTTGAAATTTCACCTCTGGTTACTGTTTAAATAATAATAAAACCCAGCAGATAATAAGATATGAAGTTTGTATTGGAATAGAAATTCCAAAATTAATTTTCTAATAATTATAATCTATCTTACAGTATCTGCAATTTACTTTAATGTCAACGATATGGTGTTTCTTTGTCAGACTGACAATGATCAATGCATCTGCCTTTCTTAATACATTCACAGTGTGTGCTGTATTGACTGGGATGAGAGAAAGTGTGTGGATTGGAGTATTATAATTCTGTTTGATGTGCTGTTCAATTTTTTGTTATCAATCAAACATTCCACTTTATCTAGTCTTGACATCACTGAAATAGCAGTAAATCCAGATGTTTTGATGTGTTATTGAAAAAGGCAGGAGGTATGCTTTATGTTAGATTTTGTTTTGGTATCATTACAAAGAGAATTATTGAGAGAATATATATTTGCCAATGTGTGTTTCTGTTGCTGAGAGAGAAGGTTAAGTGCAACCATGCTGTTTGCTATCGATTTCTGTAATGTCTTTGATAGTTTATTTTTGTTTCCAGTCAGAACCTTCCTGAGGGCAAAGTTAAATTGGACTGTAGTGGACCATGCCAAGTGTTTCCTGAGGTTTGACTAATTAGCCAGTTAGGAAATATTGTTGTGTAGTGGGTTAATGAAAGTGAACATGTGAAGGGAGTGAGGGAGGCCATGACTGTTACTTAATGACTTCCATTGTTAGCTATGCCACAAAACTTGAAGTCTCTTATATTTGGGGTGGGATTTATCTGGTAATCTTCACTCTAATCACCCTTTACAATCAAGTGGCCACCTTTTTTCAGTAAAAAAAATGCATGTCTCAATTCATCTCATCTTAAAGTATATATTATCATGTGGTCAAATCAATTGATTCCTAAATTCCATTGATGATGTTGACTGCATCTTCATTAATTGTAATGGGAGCCTCAACAGCTTGCTTTCCTATAACCGGGATTGCACAGTCAGCTAAAAGGAATCTGATGCCTCAGGTTTGACAGGAGATCCAGGAGAAGCCAGGGGACCTGGTAAGTGTGTGGAGGCCAGTCTAGGCCAGGCAAAGGTATAGCTTGATTTCTCTCTGTTACCTTGTTTTTCCTCAGTCACAAGCATGTGGCATAAACCAAAATCAGTTACCATCAAACTTTTTTCATACCGTGGCATAACGGTGATGAAACATAGCCAATCATCACCTTTTCATTGGACCTTGAGTTGCACTGCACATGTTCTTTCACTGAGTGGAAAATCAGGGCCAATGACCACTATAAAGATAAAATATCCACACAGGTGATCTCTCTGCTTAGAATGACTGAAATAAAAGGAGCAGTAAAACTGTCAGACATTGCATTTTCCTCATTATGCTACGGAAACAGCCCACATTCCTCTATAGAAGATATATTTGGAAAGCTGTTGAGTCAGGCTTACAATTTAATTAAGGTGGAGACTAAATGAAAGGAGAATTATAATAAAATATTAGCTACAAGGTATATACTCCTACTGCTTAATCACACTGTCAGATTTGAAACATTACAATGCAACACTTTGAGAAGTAAAGCAATGCTAATGATGGAAGATGGAGGAAGGCCCTATCACATCCTGAATTAATGAGTATCTAGATAGATCAATGGTATATCTTCATGAGACTTCTCAACAAATAGACTGTAATATTCCAGTTTGATTAGAAACTACTCATAAGCATCTGAGCATAGCTACTCAGCCTTAATTAAAGATTAATTAAAGATTTATGTGAGATTCTAGATTTGTCTTGTGATTTCGACTGGCTGGTAAAGCTTCATAGCAATGAAAAGCTCCTAGTGAAACAAAAGCTTTAAAATTTCAAGGCTCTCAAAGCTATATTGAATTTATAGTTATTCCCATTTTCCTCTCAGTCTTCTTGTTTGTAAGTACTGCTTTATTTGCAAAGTCCCTTTCAGAGGGTGGGCAGAAAGCAGAGGTTTGCACCTGGTAGTGCACTGATCAACAGATAAAGCTTATCAGTGTCATCAGGACTCGTGCACACATTCATTTGATATTTTTAATAGCCCCAGTTCATAGAATCATAGTATCACAGAATACCAAGTTGGAAGGGACCTCAAGGATCATCTGGTCCAAACTGTCTTGGCAAAAGCACGGTCTAGACAAGATGGCCCAGCACCCTGTCCAGATGAATCTTAAGAGTGTCCAATGTTGGGGAATCCAGCACTTCCCTGGAGAGATTATTCCAGTGGCTGATTGTTCTCATTGTGAAAATTTTTCCTCTTGTGTCCAACTGGAATCTCCCTGGGAGTAACTTGTACCCATTACGCCTCGTCTTTTCCATGTGACTTCTTGTAAAAAGGGAGTCTCCATCTTCTCTTAGCCACCCTTTAAATCCTGGAACATGGTGATAAGGTCTCCCCTAAGCCTTCTTTTCCCAAGGCTGAACAAACTCAATCCTCTCAGCCTTTCCTCATACGTCAGGCTTCCCTGTCCCTTGATCATCTTTGTGGCCCTGCTCTGGACCCTCTCCAGCCTGCCCACATCTTTTTTTTTTTTTTTTTTGTACAGCAGTGACCAAAACTGAATGCAGTGTTCCAGGTGTGGCCTGATAAGCACTGAGTAGAGTGGAATAATGACTTCTTTATCTCTGCTGGTGATGCCCTTGTTGATGCAACCCAGCATCCTGTGGGCTTTCTTTGCCGCAGCAGCACCCTGTTCACTCATGTTGAGCTTGGTGTGCACCAGGACCCCCAGGTCCCTTTCCACAGAGCTGCTCCCCAGCCAGGTAGATCCCAGCCTGTGCTGCACTCCTGGATTACTTTTGCCTGGGTGCAAGACCTTACACTTATCCTTGTTGAACTTCAGAAGGTTTCTGTTACTCCACTCTTCTGGCCTATCCAGGTCTTCCTGAAATTTATTAAAAATTATACAAAACAGAGTGAACAATATGATGATAGAACATTTCATGTTATCCAACTCAACTAGAACTGGTTAGAAGATACATTTAAATAGTTACACATTTACACATTTGTTTTCAGCCTCAATTGAGCCAACAGTAATTAATAGATACGTGTGTGTGTGCGTATTAAAGAACATGAAATTAAAATATGCTTTGGAAATGTCAAAACATGTTGTTCCAACATGGTCCAACATTGATCAGCTTCCTTGACAGCTGGAGAGCCTAACATGAGTTTCACTTCAGGCTCCTATTCTCTCTGGTGGATTTGACTTTCCAGATGGACAACAATTCTGGGATATGCTATAATCTCATCGCTCCAGGGTCGAAATAAAGCAGGTCAGTGTACTGTAGTGTACTGTGAATTTGATTCAGGCCAAGACTCTGACCTACAGTAGAAATCAAGGATAAGAGGCAGTGACCTTCAACATCCATGAAGACGGATGTTCAGAGGGCTGGAGATTAATTCTGAGTTCACAAAGAGCTCAGTGTGACAAGCCAAATGTGTCAATTCAAGTTGACAGAACCCAAAATGGAGACAGGACAAAAATGCCAAAATTCACATTTTCAATGGAGTGGACAACAGTGTCTATCCAAACCAACAAAATAATCACCACAAAATTCCCCAGCATCACTTTTTACAAATCCAACAGTTTCTCAGACATCACTTTTTCAGATTTTCAATTCCATGATTTCTGGACAGCTGGCAAAAAATGGCAGCAAATAGCCTAACTTAGTGAGTCTCTAAAATGAACCAATCTTGCTAGAGTAGCATCATTAAAATTCCTAGCTGTGAATAGCTATATATTTTCCTGATCTTTTTCTCCTTTCCTAGCTTCCTCACTCTCATTGGCACACACATTCACACACACTTACACTCCCACCTTTGCATGATGAAGACCCTCTTGTGCACTCTCCAGACTCACCATTTCTTTCTTTCAAGCACGTATTCACTCTCACACATACGTAGACACACACAATCCTCTACATAAAGTAAAGCTTCTGTACTTTTAAAAATTCTTTGTTTCTCCTAATGATAGCTAAACCCTGTAAGATAAAAGATGATCTTTCTGGGGAATAACATGTTTGCAGCTCATAACTCTCCTTCATTCTTTACTGGATAAGATTAGGATTGTGAAAATTGTGTTCTTCCCACTGAAAGCTAAAGGAGTTATAAAGCTATAACTGCTTGTTCTTTCTATTCAAACTTGGTTTCCCAAGATTGACTCCAATTCAAATGGGATGACTTATGAAGCATTGTCATTATTATGCACCTCTTTATACCTCCAATGCAGACTTCTTGGGATGTCAGGATTTCCAATTTTTTTGAGGTCTGCCTCCCCTGTTTTGTTTATGCTTACCAATGTCAAGTGAACACAAAGTACATGCTATTTGTGCAAACCCAGACTCTGCTGTATCTATACTTCCAAGAAAATAAACAAGGCCAATGCCCTCCCTGTCTGGTCCCAGGGATGCTCTAGCAAACATCCTGCTTGGTGTCTCAAGTATACTTGGCTTACAATGTGCCCTACTAGGCTCTCATTGACGGGATGGCAGGAAATAACACACATTTACTAGTCTTCCAGATCTTACTCCAAGAAGCAAAGCTTAAATTGCTGTGTCAATATGACACACCTGGGCTCTCCTAAATGCTCATGACAGGCAGCATCTAATCCATCATCTCCCTGTATAGCAGTACCAGCCTCCTACTCAGGACAATTGCCAGCTCCACTACCCAAGGCATCACATTGCACTCTCACTATGGTAACACTGTTCATAACATTTATAACAGATGATAACTTCTGTCACAAGTAGGTCTACCATACCTACAGCCTGCCTTACCATCACAGTTATGATCAAGCATCATCCACATCTACTAACACTGCTGCAGCATCTAGCTTTGCAGGACAGTGTCTTCTCTCATTGTGGGCTCCAACCCCAATACTGCAATCTGGTTAGAAAAGTGCCTATTGGCAGAGAGCCACAGTCATTCCACAAACCACCCATATGTAAATAGGCTCTGAATAGCCATGAGGAGGTTGAAAGCTTGTGGGTAGGAATCAGAGACCAAGGCAACAAAGGGTTGGTAGTTGGTGTCTACTACAGGCCACCCAATCAAGGGAAGCCTATTGACGAACCCTTCTTACTCCAGCTACAGGAGGCATCGTGCTCGCAGGCTCTTGTCCTGCTGGGGACTTCAACCACGCCAACATCTGCTGAAAAAAATAACATGACAAGCTGTAGGAAATCCAGGAGACTCCTGGAACGCATTGAGGATAAATTCTTAAGCCAGGTGGTAGACAGCCCCACCAGAGCGGGTGCGATACTGGACATGATGGTCACTTGCACTGACGACCTAATCAGTGACAGCAGGATTGGAGGCAGCCTGGGCTGCAGTCATCATGCACTGGTGGAGTTGCAGTCCTGAGGGATATGGGTCAGACGAAGAGTAAAGCCTGAATTTTAGGAAAGCAAACTTCCAGCTGTTCAAGGAGTTAGTCAATAGGACCCCCTGGGAAACTGCCCTCAGGGACAAGGGAGCAGAACAGAGCTGGCAGATCTTTAAGGACACTTTCTATAGAGTGCAAGAGCTCTTGATCCCCAAGTGTAAGAAATCAGGCAAGGAAGGCAAGAGACCAGCATGGCTGAGTCGAGACCTGCTGGTCAGACTAAAGGGCAGGAAGAAAATGTACAGGCAGTGGAAGCAGGAACAGGTATCCTGGGAAGGGTATAGGGCTGCTGCCCAGTTGTGTAGAGATGGGGTTAGGAAGGCCAAGGTGTGGATGGAGCTGAACTTGGCAAGGGATGCAAAGACTAGTAAGAAGGGCTTCTACAGCTATGTCAGCCAGAAAAGGAAGGTCAAAGAACATTATCTCTCTATCTGGACTTCTGTAAGGCCTTTGACACAGTCCCCCACAACATTCTTTACTCTGAATTGGAGAGAGATGGGTTTGATGGGTGAACTCTTCAGTGGATGAGGAATTGGTTGGATGGTCGCATCTAGAGGGTAGTGGTCAATGGCTCAATGTCCAGATGGAGATTGGTAATAAGTGGTGTCCCTCAGGAGTATGTACTGGGACGAGTACTGTCTAATGCCTTCATCAGTGACACAGACAGTGGGATCAAGTGCACCCTCAGCAAGTTTGCAGATAACACCAAACTGAGTGGTGTGGTTGACATGCCTGAGCGATGAGATGCCGTCCAGAGGGACCTGGACAAGCTTAAGAAGTGGGTCTATGTGAACATCATGAGGTTCAACAAGGCCAAGTGCAAGGTTCTGCACATGAGTCAGGGCACTCCCCGGTATCAATACAGGCTGGGGGATGAGTGGATTGAGAGCAGCCCTGTGGAGAAGGACTTGAGGGTACTAGTGGATGAAAAGCTGAATATGAGCCAGTAACGTGTGCTTGCAGGCCAGAAAAGCCAACCATATCCTGGGCTGCATCATAAGAAGTGTGGCCAGTAGGTCGAGGGAGGTGATTCTCTTCCTTTACTCTGCTCTCATGAGACCCCACCAGGAGTACTGCATCCAGCTCTGGCATCCTTGTTATGGAGGCTCTCAAATGAACAACCAACCGCCAAAAATTAAAAATTTCTTGTCAACACAATTAACTAGCCCTCCACAACTATTCAATTACAGGTCTGAATTTCCATAAGAGGAGAGCAGAACAACCTCCTAGGGTTTAACGACAACCCAAAAGGCAGAACAAAGCACCACTTTCCAGGGTTTAATGACAACCAAAACACTCTATCACTCACCAAACAGGTGAGGGCTCTCAACCATGAGGAACTTCTGAGGACAGCGTCCCAACCCAAGTAACATCAAGGAGTTTCCTTGGGCGGCGTCCCAACCCAAGGGGAGAGGCCTTGATCCCAGCATGCTGCTCCAGCAGACAAGCTCAAAATGGCTCCCTCAGGGTACTCCATTTATACCCAGGCTGATTATGATTTGTAGTCCATAGTGGCTTCCATTGACAAAAGGCCCCAACTACTGTGAAGCCCCGAGAACAAAGGCAATCAGGAGCTGCTGCACTTCAGTGGCTGGGAAGCCCTATTTTCATTGATGGGTGCACCTGCCACAGTCCTCAACACAGGAAAGACATGGACCTGCTCGAACAGGTCCAGAAGAGGCCATAAAAATGATCAGGGGGTTGGAGCAACTCTCCTATGAGGATAGGTTGGGATTGTTCAGCCTGGAGAAGAGAAGGCTTTGGGGACACCTCGTTGTGGCCTTTCAATAACTAAAGGGGGGCTTATAAGAAAGATGGGGACAGACGTTTTAGTAGGGACTGTTGTGATAGGACAAGGGGTAATGGTTTTAAACTAAAAGAGGGTAGTTTTAGACTAGATATAAGGAAGAATTTTTTTACGAGGAGGGTGGTGAAACCTGGAACAGGTTGCCCACAGACGTGGTAGATGCCTCATCCCTAGAAACATTCAAGGCCAGGTTGGATGGGGCTCTGAGCAACCTGGTCTAGTGGAATATGTCCCTGGTCATTGCAGGGGGGTTGGTCTAGATGACCTTTAAAGGTCCCTTCCAACCCAAACTATTCTGATTCTGTAATTCTTTGTGCAAGTGGGATGGCACCAACCATTCAGCATATTTTTTCTTCCCAGGAATGCACATTTACTTCTGATAGCCACTGATCTGTCTTTTCCTTTCTTCAGAGAGCGTGTTCCTTTCTTTTTCCTGGCAGCCAGCATTTGCCTGGCTAAACACTTTATACTCACTGTATAAAAAAAGAAATCACTCTAAAAATTTAATTCTCTATGAAACTTCCAAAAGTGATTTCTAGACCATCATGTGGCATGAGGCCATGAGAGTACTTTGGTTTTGTCTTCTGTTTGATTGGCTGTGGAGGTCCTGCCCTTGGCTTTGTGGTTAATGGTTTAAACTGTTTTATACCTGATTATAATTGATTGTGCGCAACAGAAATAAAGTTCATTGTACTTGTCAATAAGAATCTTGTCTCCTGACTCAATATACTTTAAGTTGATCAAATTCCAAGCTTTCTCGTTCAACACAATACGCACAAAACAAGTGATTACTCCTTCTTTAGCCTGGATGCTGGAGAGCCTTTGTGATTTGGGGAATAGCCTAAAAGTTCCTTCAGACAAGAAGTTGAGCCATGCCGAGGAAATAACAGAGAAAGTTTACAATGCATACCACTGTGCCCTGGTCCTCAGGTACAGAAATGGAGTAGGAGGCTTGTTATACATAGAGAGACAACAGGCTTTAAACTTAATATTGTACAGAAACAAAACATGAGTATTTGGAATAGGTGAGAGCTCAGAGGGAAAATTAGTTGGTATACAAGAATATTGAAATGCTTCCCACTGTTTTTTACAGGAGGGTAACACCATATTCTGTTGTTAACTACACAGGCTGAACACAAGAATAGTTTGCTGTTAGTTGGAAATGCACCTCCTTCACCACCATAAACTATGGATTATAACCTGGATTCAATGTTATCCGTTTCTAGTTTGGGGGAAGGGCTGGGGCAGGAGGTTGGGTTTTGGAGTTGGGGTTTTTTGTTTGTTTCTGCATTTTTCCTACATCTTCATTTTCCACTTGATGCTGTTTATTGGAACACTGCCATGAAACACACTGTGGAGACACCAGCTCTGATGAGAGATGGATCTGGGGCCATTCTGGTGCCCACTGGTGGGTGTTCCCTGGTACCAAGTTCAGTACAGAGCCATCCTTGAAGCTATCTTTTCCCTTAAAAAAACAGTCAAGATTTAACCCATAGAAAAGCTTATCATATAAGCAACATGTAGTCCATGTCCTCAATGCTGGAAAAGACAGCTCTTCCCACAGTGTGAAGGAAATTTCTTTCTTCCTACTCTGTTCTATCCTTGAATAATGCACCAAATTTGCAAGTTCTTCTGTTTCATAGTAGCAATCACTGGCCCAGTAGGAAGTAAATTACAAAAACAATCAACTCATTTCAGATATTGATTTATAGACGATCACAGAGAGATAAAGGTAAAAACTCTAGAGCTCTTTATGTCATTCCAAATGTCTCACATTTCTCCTTTTGCTATAGTAAACTTCTATAGAATTATTTAAATCATGGAGTCATAGAATCATAGAATGGTTTGGGTTGGAAGGGATCTTAAAGATCATCTAGTTCCAACTCCCCTGTCATGTTTGTATAGCTTACTCATTCTTAGCTTTGCTTTTGTCTTCCAAATATACTAAACATGTAAACTTCTTCCATTTATATGCCTTTTTTTACAGTCTTGTAGGCTGCCTTACACAGAAGAAATAACCATAAAGCAGTGATGTTCAGAGGCTTACCAACAACACATAAATATTTATATGTACTCCATACTGAAGATTTTCCATTGAGTCCAAATACATGTATAATGCAGACATTTATATATAATTTTCATATGAAAGGCCCAGTAGAGATGAGAGAGTTTCATGCTGTCTTTTATTCAATACACTGAGCTTGAAGGTCAATGCCCTTTTAGTTTGCCCTTGAAGATTTATATTTGTGTTGGTTTTTTGTCTTTGTGTATAGGGCTCAGTCATAAAGATGCTTCAGAGCACCAGCCTTCTACCTCAGGAGACCTGGTTCCAGTCCTAATCTAGATCAAGCACAGAGAGGTTAGTGGTCTCGTCATGCTCTCTAGTGGCTGCTTCTCTGCTGAGCAGCTGCCATGCTCCAGGGAGCGCCAGCTCTGGAGCATCAGTGGTGCCGCAAGCCTTCGCAGCCTGAGGAACAAAAGGGAAAATTGGAGGTGGTTCTGACTTGGATCTAGTTACTCCTAAACCATGTCTTAATCTCTCACCTCAAAGAACCAGACAATAAATATCTCAATCACAATCGTACCATTTTTTTAGTGATTTCAGCTCTCCTTTTCTCTTTCTGGCTATAATCCCTCAATTTGAAATCCAGAATGCATAATGGTCAAACTGACAAAAAGCTGGCTAACAATTCCAGTTTTTTAGTTATTTCTCTCAACCTTATCTAAAAATTACAAAGAAAAGAGCTATTGAGGTTAGCAGGAAAGGCCTGGCTGACTCCAGTGGGTTTTGAACCATGGGGTCACATAGGTCTGGTTCTCACTGACACTAAATTTCATGAGCTTGCAAATTGGTATGAGGTCCTCCCAGGGACAGCCTTTTTCATGTATTTTCGAATCATAGATTTGCTGCTGAGTGGGTCTTTAAGTTCAGAAATAACCCATAAAAGTGGGTTGGAAATAAGATTTGAAACTTTTACAAATCTCAGAGAAAGTTTTGGTTCAAGTTCTGAGTGACAATGCAGATCAGAATTATTTTCTGAATCCAAGAAAAATGCAGTGGAATAAAACTGAGATTCAGCAAAAACAAATGAATCACTCTTTTGATCATACCTCTAGCAGAGGGAAAGTAAACTACCTTCTTAAGCAGATGATAGTTTTGCTTTTCAGGGTTACTTCAGTTTAATGTTAAAATATCAATGTGGAGTGGCATCCTCAAAGAGTGATTTGGTTGCAACTTTAGACCTGGACAGTGGCATGACCCCACTTCTCCAACCTGCTGTAGCAGTCTATTCACACACTTCTTTTAATCCTCAGACACCAATGCCCTACAGCTACCTACCCTCCACCATTTCCACTGCACGTGGCTGCTGGGAAGGCACCCCTTCTCTGCAGGCTGAGACAGAATGGGTTTGTTGACTTTCTTCCCCCACAGTGGGGGTGATACTGTGGAGGCTTAAGGGAGAAAAATAAAAGTGATGTTTTCCATTTGTGGGATGTAGGTGGTCAAGAGAAACAAAAGCCCTTGTAGAAGTTTTACACGAGATACACAGATGGCTTCGGGGGTGTGGCAGACTCTGTTGATGTTAAAAGGATGAAGGAAGCCAAAAAAGGCTTGTGACAGATGCTTTCAAGATATGGAGTATTTAAAGAAGATTGCATTAACTTTATAAATGTTAGAAATGTTTCCTAAC
Source organism: Strix uralensis (assembly GCF_047716275.1). NCBI lineage: Eukaryota > Metazoa > Chordata > Aves > Strigiformes > Strigidae > Strix > Strix uralensis. The sequence continues at coordinate 165,369,067 of NC_133972.1, forward strand.
TAACTTCAAGTTCTTGTCAGTATCTGTGTTCCCAGATAAAAAAGACATGAGATGTTTCCTTCAAGACGAAAAAGATGCAGAGGTAACTAATACTGTTTTCAACTTTGAAACAACTTCAGGTGGAAGATATTTGAAACCCATTCTCCAAGGTAGCTACCACACAGACTGCTAAGGTTTAAAGTCAAACCAAAGGAAGCTTCAACTATTTATAAAAAGAAATAGTCCTAACTGGGGACAGGGATGTCTTCTAAAAACTCACTATGACTAAGAAGGACAAATGCTTCAGAGGTCTAAAAGTACCCAAAGTCTGAATGGATAACCATGTTGGAAGATGGATGACCACCAAGTAGGTGCATTGCGTGGCTGTTTTTTTAAGACATGTTTCCCATTAAATTTTTTTATTCTGGATGAATAGTTCATAACTTCATGAGAGCTGGAGAGCTTGCACAATGGTGGCAGATACTCACTTTGAGTCAGACTTGCTAAGAGTTGCAGGGGGGTTTAGCTAAGGCCCAATTAAGAGAGGCTGCACTAGGATCCTGTCTCAAGAGAGCTGACAAGCTGGGATATTATAAGGGAACTGGAAGTGTGGTTACCTTAGAAACTGAAATAAGAACTTCACTAAATTATTAACATGTCTGAAAATTAAGAAAAGACAATATTTGTAGTTATTAGCAAACTAGGTTAAAGGATGTCTTTTCTGAAACAAAGACAGTTTTAGTAATGAGCAAGCTGAGGTTTTTTTCCTTATTCTTTGCTATAAAAAGGGAAAGGCTCCAAGAAGTTAGAATATTTATTTTTTCTTTAAACTGACACAAACAAAATGCTTCTTCTACCTACATATATCTTCTTTTTTATCCACCTCCCTATCCTCCTTCTCTCAGTTCAGTTTATTTGGGATGGGCTCTTATAATCTTGGCTATAGGGAGGATTTCCAGTGTCACTGAACCAGGGACAAACTGCAGTACTTTTCTGGACTTTGGCTGGGACGATTCTCCTCCCACAAGATGCTTTGGGCAGCGGTTCTGCCTTGGAGAGTGATACATGTTGTGAAACAAGGAGACTATTAAAACCTTTGAAATTGTAAAATAGTTTTGTTAATTTGTTCTTAAAAATTGAGTTGACTTTAGAAGGGAAGAAGTGCTATATCAGACCCTCAGGTATCTCCTCAAACAGGAGGGTATTCTTCTTGGAAATAGCTCGTAACTGCAAAACTTGATTTCTCATTGCTCACCAGGCCTAAAATAATTCTAGAATATTTTGCATTGTGGAAATTTAAGTGCTCATAAATGAAGAGTTATCTGCAGTTTTTCCTCTCAAAACCAAATACTCAAAAACTTGGGCAAGAGAATTGTGTCTGTTTGAAGCCCCAGTTGATGACTGCCTACCTCACTGGCATGCTAAAAATAATAGGATTGGTATAAAAGTATTTTTGTGCCAGATGCACAGGATTGAGATTCCTAGGAAAAAAAAAGGACAGAGGAAGCATGTTTCTGCCTGAGAAACATTGGGCTGATCATCAGCAAAAAAGTCCAAATATTTGCTTGGAAATATTTTCACAGCTTGATAATGTCATGCTAGAAAGTCCACACTCTGAGTGTCTCTATCCAAATGCAGACTTGGTGCATGAGTGTGCGTCTTGCTGCCAGTGAGTCACCTGGAAGATTTGTCATTTGGTATCGAGTATCGAGGAAAGGGGAGATTGCAGTTTATACTGTGCAGTATTACTGTAATACCATCATTCGGGCAAATGCTTCAAAATGTTTGGCCTGAAGCAGTGGATTGCTACATTGCTCACTGGTTATTTCTATTGCTTACTTGCCTGCTGGATGCATGTTTACAGAGCTAATTAGAGTGGACTGTGTTATTTAGAGTATTAGACTTCAAAAAGAGAAAGCTTACTATATAATCTCTTTGCCTCAAGTGTGTTTGAGCAGAGATTGCTTTAGGAGACCTGAAAGGAGCCAGCAGGAGCAAACTCAGCAATTATTTTAACACAGTCAAGCATTCCTATCCCCTTAAGTGGCAGTATGAAGTATTCCCATGCTGGCTACCTGATAATGGATTATAGAGTGGAGATTTCTTCCTGTATGTGCCATATCACTTTGGGCTACAGTTTGTTTCAGATCACTGGGTTTCATGTTGAATTTCAATATGAGTAACATATGTAACAGCAATCATAACTAGAAAAGGTCACAGTTTTTCATTCTTGTCCTTTCTAGCTCTTTCCATTTAAACTTTAGGAACCAGTTAGTCTCCCACAGCAACTTTTTAAACTGTTGCTGTGGTTTCATATGATTTCTACCAAGTTTAGTAAGAGGTGAATCAAACCTGGGAAAACTAAAACCTTTATCTTTTTTTATGCTACAAAGGGAAAAAGCTGCAACCCAAATAATTTATTTGATGGAAAAGAATCCCTGGAGAACATAAAACTCTCTATCATCTTCACCAGGAGAAGGTTATGTTTAACAACCTTAAGATTTCACTCAGGGAATCCTTGGCAGTGAAGAGAGTCAAGAAATATCAGAAGCATATCCAGTCCTACTTTGCAGACAGATCAATTAGTGCTTCATGTCATGAAATTTCATAAACTTCAGCTGGGTCTTTGCACTATATACCACCTATGGTGATATCATTCATGCCCAAACCCTAGTGAAGATGATGGAGAGTTTTATGCTTTCCAGAAAGGTCTTTTATCAAATAATAGCACACATTGTTCACCAGGGCCTTCACAGGGATGCATAGAAACAAATAAAAGAGGTTGGAAGGATTTGGCAACTCTGCTGGCACTACTGCTGCAGCCTCAGTGGAAATCCAGTTGGATCTAAACAATAATAAAGAACTGGAACTGTGTAAAGCAATTCAGGTTATTCCCATTCCCAGCCCACATGTTCAGTCCCAGGTTCAAATGCCATAGATTGTACTAAGCACAGGGAGAAGAGTCTGAGCAGGGAGGTAGGGATAAAATAATAATTTCCCTTCTTCATGCTTTCATTTTGACAATCCAGATTTGTGTTCCAAATTTACTCTTTGCTGCGGAGGTTGTAGCACAGAATGGCATATCTAAGGGAGGGAAAAAATCTGCCACCAAGACCATGCAAGAGAGGGAAGCTATACTTTGATAAATAGGAATTTGCTCATGTTTGTGCTTTCAACACTTTACTCTGGTGAGTTCAACATCACGGGAGCCTGTTTTAACAGGTTCTCACATTCTGCTTGGTGATATTAGGTGTGTGTAGGTGGAGGACCAGAAAATTTTGGAAGCTTTTCATTTTCAGCTGTTGTGCAAGCTAGTTAAGCCACTTTTGTTGATTAAGATTCAGGTTCTTTTTTTGAAGAATGGTTTGTTTTACTTGGGCTGCTTGTACATTAACATATTTGTTAGACTATGCAACTGATTCTGGAGCAGTTTTCGAAGTATGTAGCACTGATTTGCAGCAGCAAGGTTAAAAATTTATTAACATTCATTTAGTTGTCCCATAATATTTGGTGGACTTGATTAGGATAGTATTCTGGAGACATCTTGTTTGCCTTCCCCAGTCCTGGAGAGCTTCCTTTTAAACATGAACTGCGGTAGCTGACTGTGAAGTAAAAGATGGGGCAAAGCAAGAATCATGTGCCAGGCTGTGGAAACACTCCTCCTAACAAGTATATTATATAAATATTTTATATATATATATATTTGGGAAACAGTCTTACAGACACTTTATAAAACATTCTGTACCCAGCAACTATGTATGAATGAGAGGACATCAGGGCCTTGCCTGATGTGTTAAAACCAGGTTGGAGTATCATCCATTTACTTCTTGCACTGATGTGCTATAAACTTTACAGTAATGATTTCCGTCAAGTGTCAGTGTGGAATCTTGTGAGCATGGATCCAATTTAATAAAGAAGTAACAAAAAGAACAGCTCCTTTGAGGACTGTTCCCTTAACAAATGCATACCAAAGACAGAGAGAAAGCAAAAAGTCTGAATCAGGATCAGCTGTCAAGTTTGACTACACCTGGAGGCCCAACGTGACTTTCACATCTACTTGAACCATACAAGAGTTTGCAGACTTGGAGCCCGTGCTCTCCCAGCTGTTGTTCTGTGGACACTGTTCATCGTGTGTGCCTCCACCTTACCTGACTATTCAAACAACTGTAACTTCCTGCAGTCTCAAAAGCTTGTCAACATTTCTGTGGGTTTTTTGTCAGTGGCCGTCCAGCTCTGACACAGCTGCTGAGCGTGACACTTGTTGTTGGCAGCAGTGCGAATTAGTGCTCCAGTGAGAACCACCCCGTGACAGAAATGCCTTTGCAAGTTAGGATGCTCAGAGAGTCAGAAGCCCGGGGAAAGCACAGCCTGGAGAGAGGGAGCTGCGGCAAGCTGAGAGAGGCGAGGACAACTGGAAAACCTGACAAGAAACATCAAAGGAGAAATATGAAGCCGAGACTGGAAAAGGTAAATTTCAAAGCCGTTTCCATCTGGCTGCACTGATTGCATTGGAGCAAAGCGAATTGAGAGCAAGCTGTTTCCAAAGGGTAATGAGACTTGCAAAGGCACAAGGCAGGCCAGGGACACGGTGCCAATTTGTTGGGAATGCAGATACCTGCCTGAAATCCCTGCTCAAGAGGAAGAGAGATAAGGAGACTGGGGTAATAAGAGGGTTAAACACACACATGTATAATTCCACTGCCAACTAATTGTCATACTCCTTCCAGTACCTCATTGCCAGAGGCACACAGATGTAGAGTCCTCTGCCCAACAGGAGAGAAGGTAAATGTACATCTCTGGAGTGTGCGTTGTGTCTTAGAGTAAGGGATTAGTTCCTCTGCTTCTCTGCATGTCAGCTCTGAACCTAACTTTTCTTAAGATGTGAGCTTAAGCCTTACTATCCCAACTCAGAGCCACCTTGGAAATTACAGCCTGTGCCTCTAAGCCTTTACTGACGTTGGCATTTGAACAGAAAGCTTTCCTTCACAACATGTGGCTGCTGATGCTGACTTCAAAGGTGGCAACACGGCAGTGTTGGCAGAACTTTGCTTTTGTGATTGATTGGGGATTTTGGGGTCCTTTGGGAGAATAAACTTCTATACTGATGATGTTTCCATACAAAAGAATATGTTTGCTAGGCTATTCATCTCTGCTTACTGCTGAAGAGCTCTGTATCAAATCTCTAAGCGTGGGAGGCAGCAACTTTGAAATGGGTGAAAAGACTGCTTATTCTCCAGAATCTGATTTTATTACTATTTGGCATTTTGCTTGATGAAGCTCTAAAGGGCAAAATCTAGGTATTCATACATGTTTGGACAATATCTATCATAGCAAGGGTGCTGTGAAGAGAGGGAAGGTAGGTAACATATGGGGATAAGTGATGCTTACACAAAAAAGAAATTGAATGCAGCAGTATTGAAAGCCAAGAGCTAACAAATGAAAAGACATCTTCAGGAGCTACAGTGGGAACTGAGTTGTCAGTGATTTAGCACCTGAGTGACTGTGCTTGGATATCACAGACATGTGTCCAGTGGAAATAAACTGTGGAAGTTCCACTGGGAAAACTGCAATTTAAGTTTAGTCTATAATCTCAGGACTACATCTTAGAAGTTTTCTTCATGAGTATACAGAGAAAACCAGGAACGATGCAAAGGGATCATGGCCTTTTTTTTTTTTTTTTATATGGAGGACATTTTTAACCAAATATCAGGCACTTCATGGCAGCTCACCAAGGTAATCAACAGGCTGAGAGCAGCCCACTTCATTACCATCTGTGGTTGAGCTGCATCCCCATACCAAATTGGTACTTTTTTCCAATAGTAGGCTATTGGGAAAAATGTGGAGGCTTCTAGTTTTCATTCTGGGGAAAAAGATTGTCCCATCCCCTTCTCAGGATTACCCCAAAGCTGGTGCTGGCCCTACACCTTAGCTCCTTAGCGCAGGGATTTGTCTTTTACATGTCAAAATCATCCCAGATCCAAAAATTAACTTTTAAATAGTCAAACCCCAGACTCATGCCAATGTCTACCATTCATCCCTTTCTGCATAGACTACGTGAAGGACTTGTATAAGATGGGATAGGAGCACCTTTAGATATCTCTAAAAGTACACCTGATAACTGGAACCATAAGTATTAAAAGCTAAAGAAGCAGAAAGGTAACTGTCTTCACAACATGTCAGAGGCTGCTTTTGATTTATTACTGTACATCAAAACCATCTTTAAACAGAAGTTATCTCCATGCTTTAATCAGAGACTTTTTGTACTCCTTTAAAGTGCTAAAGCTGCAGTCCACATACAAGCCCTTCCATGTCCAGTAATACTCTTTTTGTGATGCTTGTCATATTTTGCCAAACATCAAGAGCGATGATCTTTCTGTGTTCAGCTATTTTCCCATGTAGTGCTCTCCATGCAATTCCAGATTCCCTCCATTTAGCCCTTGTCCCTACTGAATTGAAGGCAGTTATTCAGACACAACTTCCCCAAAAGACATCCGTTTACTTAGCCTGCAAAAGAGCTGCAAGCCCATTGACCTTTAAAGCTACAAGGCAGTATGACAGCACCTCCTCCCTCCAGCAATGTGCATCAGGGACAGATCTGATGGAAAAGGGATTTTGGATGCAGAAGTGTTTATAAATATGAGGATTAATGTTTGCTGACTGGTGACAAATCAGAGTGCCAGCACTGCAGTTAACTGAATTGCAGAGGATAAAACCTCTATTTTCAAATGTTGCTCCTCCTGCTGAAGTTTGGTGGGTGTTTTTTCCCTAATTTTCATTGAATAAGAGGTCAGCACATTCTGCTGACTCACTGTATCAGCAAAGGCAAGACCCCCCACCCCCTCTTAAGGAATTTTACTGACTCATTCAAGCAGGGAAGGAGGACAGTGCAACTCCAGGAAGAGGATGTAGAGACAGCCAAGCTTAAGGTAGAGAGGTTAATTGAATGTTTTTATTTTGTCATTTTTTGCCCATTATACATAACCACATCATTGGAAAGGGATGTGTTTTGAAGCCAAGATGTCTAGATTGCAATAGAAATTCAGCCTGTTTGCAAAGCTGACTTTGATTATAGACCTGTGATATGTTGTCAGCTAGCTTCTGCCTTGATATTCAGATCCTAACTAGCATTAAATCCTCAGTTTTTGGTGTTTTGGATCAGGAGGAGACAGAATTTGGATGGGTGCTGGAGTTCTATAATTTGCTGCCTTTTGTTCTCTGTAGGCTCCTTAGGTGGCATTTCCACTTTAGGATTCCTATCCAGACTGTGAGAAGCAAATGATCTAGATATAACTGTATAGATAGATTTGTGTGTATATCTAAAAAATACACACATATACTTTGTATACATGTATATACAATTTGTATACAAATTTTATTCATATTGTATGTATTGATATTTATTTATACTTTATATAAATAAGGCTAAGATTACATATAAAAGATTATAACTAGACATGTCAGATATATATGTAACTTATATATATAAAACATAACAAAAATAATTTCTATATAGCAGATATGCATTTCCCAGATCCCTCTACCAGCATATCTTGAAATGAACACAAGGAGCAACATACTTTAAAAATGTACAAATATAACATTGCTAGCAACAAGACAGTCTGGACCATTGTGTCAGCAACATGTCCAAGTAAACAAACCAGCAGCAAAGGGGTGGATATCTTGTGAATCACTGAGAGCTTTATCTCTTGCAGAGTTGGAAAGAGAAAAAAATCTAACGGCTATAAAAAACCTGTATTTATTCCATCCATGTATTCATTCATGCAGTGTTTCTGGTTGAATCTTTCAGAAAGAGTGGCACTCAGCTATGGCTGCTCTCATGAGCATTTCACCAACAGCGGCAGCGGGAGTAGAACTGTTAAAAATCAATCCAGAAAAACAAAGGTGACTGGTGAACAAGCCAGGCAGAAAGTAACAGGTTCTGACAGGGATGTCCACAGCTGCCTTCACCATTACCAGAAGGTAATGTGACTTCCCTGCAACTTCCTTTTTCTCCTGGTAATAGCCTTGTTCAATGTCAGACTGCACGAGATGGCCTCTGGACTCTGGTCTTGCTTTATAACAAAGAAGTAGATGTGGGAAGCTGGTTATTCCCAGACTGCGGGTGAGGGATGAATCAGGACTTTCCTTGCTTTTATATAGCTTAGCAACAAGGCAAAATGTGCATTCCTGTGTTTACAAACAGGCACTGTCTCCTCTGCCTCTGAGGCACAGATGGAGCTGAGAGAAGCAAAGTGCTGTGGTATATTTGTGTAGCTTTTTCTTTGTGGAGAGAGAAGGGTTTCTGTATCATAACCTTTCAAAGAAGAGTCTGATCCCCTAACCATGCTGTACTTCTTTCTATCCTTCCCCTTCATAGCACTGAGGTTCAGAAATATTAAGAGCATTATGTAATTAGCAGCTCATGACAGTCTTCATCAAAGTACACATTTTGCTTAAACATCAGTCTTTGGTCTCTTGATTTATTTTATGTTACGCAAAATATCATTTGAAGGAAGAGACTTCATGCAGTATTAATGTCTGGAGTCTGATTGACTGCAGTTATTTCAAAGGGCTTTTGGAGTATCCATCTGAGGGCAGAAATGAACTCTCAATTTCTCAAACTTATTCCCACTAAGTCAGCCAGAGTTCAGAGCTCTCAACTTCCTGCAGGCTGTGCCTAGCAGTTTGCAGTATTGGCCCCCAATTCTATAGTTTGTCATTATCTGGGAACAGGAGGAAGGTTAAACAAGAAGTTCTCAGATATTCCGCTTATGAATAAAACATTAGAAGTTATTCTTCTGCACTTAAAATAAAACAGCAATTTTTTCCTTCATCTGTGTAAAATTTTTCTATTAACGTCTGGCTTTGTATTTTCTGGAGACTATTTCAGTGCATCTATTATAAATATTTATGTGATAAGAAAAAATGTTGGAACTCCTTCAAGGAAATTAGATGAGAATGTGTCCACACACTTCAAAAATAAATGCATAAAGTAAGTGTTCAAACTATGCTATTATTAAATCACTATATCCAGTGAGCTTTGTGGGAGATTGTTGCGGTAAGAATGGATTAGTATATTGTTACCTGGATGTGAGTCCAAAATTAGATTCCATCAACAAAACAGGAGTTTTAAGTGGAAAACAACACTAAGAGTAGCCTCTCAGGTGCATTTATAAAACTATCAGTAAGGCATCTTATAAATATTTGGTTAATTTAAAAGACTAGCTTTACACTTGATAAAATATAATCTCCAGAAGACCAATGATAATCTCTCTATTTAAACTGCTACCTTCAAAGACGTTTTGCATAACACACTGCACACAGAAGTAAATGGAATTGCTTAAAAGAACAAAATTACGATGGTTTCCAAAAAATAACAATAAAAACTCCTCCCAAAAAAGCAGGTACGTGTGGACTATTTTATGTAAGTAAACTTAATTTTATGTAAGTTTTACCTGTGTCAAAGAAAAACTTGTTAGCTTTGTTAGCACAAAATAGATGAGAGTAGTCCATTAATCATTGCTTTGAATTATTTTGTCTTCCCTGCACTCTGTTCTCTGGAAATAAACAAAGGCAAATCTGGATTCAGAGAGGCAAAGCCCGCCTTCAGATGTGGGTGTGCATCTCACTTAAATGTCAGGTAGAGTCAGGTGCTCAGATCAGAGGAAAGAATTTAGCACCATGATGAGAGAAACAGTGGGGAGAGGAGGCTTGTGGGGGAAAAGGTCTGAGGGTATTTTTAAGGGAGTAATTTTTAAACCAGATTTGAAACGGGAAAACACTGAAAGAATTCTTCAATTTCAAGGAAGAATTTTTCAGTGCTTAACATTTTTTCTGATTTTTTTTTTAATGATTTGCTGATCAAGACCAAGCAAACTGTCCCAGAAACAGTTCAAGAAAGCCAAACCATCATCAGTTAATGGCAATTCTACTTCAAAAAGTAGATGACCCCCTCTCAATCACTTGATTTCCTATTTTACCCTAAGATTCTTTCTTCTGCTGTCAGCTTCAAACCCCATGGAAATGTCAGTGTAAAACTATTTACATTTGACTCAGCCTGGTGTGGGATACAGTGATATCCATTCTATTTGGTTTAACCTTCAGTATTCAAATTGAGGAAAGCTTAGCAGGTTATTACCAGCTGATTTTAATTGTCAGAGTCACCTAAATAAAAATAAGTGTTAGAAGAACTAGAATCTTGAAACTGAATGTTCTTGAATCTTCAATTTGTCTCAGAAAGCAATTATTTGGGACTGGTGTAGTTTGTTCCCCTGGATACCTTTCGCTAATACTAGTGCATTGTCTCCCTCTGAGCTACCAAACACTCCTCGGTATTTCATATAGTTTATATATTATAGTGATCTTAGTCATGACAGTCACAAAGCAGAAGTTACTGTGGTAGTATCCACAGCAGAGAGAAAGAGGCTCAACTGCTTATTTTAAGCAGTTTAAAGAGCTCACTCTCACACATGCTTAAATTAAGAGTTTCTGCACATGCCTACTCAGCTTATATGGATATACACATACGCCATACACTCATTTAATTTGATTTCATAATACCTCTCTTAGAAAGACAATGTTCTCCCCACTAACAGAAAGGGAGGCCTGATGAATGAGATGTCTCAGTTGCTCCAAAATATCATGGCAAAAGTGGGCATTGTAACATGGGTCCAGAGTGCCCCAGTGCTGCACCACAGCTCTGCTCAAGGACTCTGCGGTCAGATCCCTTATGAAAAAAAAAAAAAAAAAGCTTAAGATTGAGCAGTGTTCGAAGTCTGGCCATTTTACCTGCAATGAGTTTAAAAACAGACAAAGATTTCTTGCTTTTTTTGTCTTTTGGCAAGTTTATTTTGTAGCCACAGGTATCCATTAGATTGATGAAAGGCTTCAAATGCACTCTCGGAATCCAGGTGCATATTTTCAATACTGCAAAAACAATAGGCAGCATCCTTAACACTGCTGTTAGAGGGTGACCACATGCAATAGGATAATTTTGGAGGTGACTGCCTTGCATCTGTTACTATGTACCTTTTCTTTTCAGAATATCTGCCAGCTTCTGTTGCACAAAAGGCAAATGTACATTTTTATAGAATTGTACAATCACCATTTTACAAAACAGGACATGCTAGCTTTTGGATGTTGGGCATGAATTGCTACTTTATCTCATTTTTACTGTGTTGCAATTGTTTCACCTCTTGCTTTCTGCCCATTTGAGATGATGCCACAATGGAACCTGGGGAAAGTGGACTGCTGCACTGTGAGGTAGCCTCTTGCTGCTAGTGGGAGAATCAATGGAGAAGTGAATTAACAGTGGGTTGTTCACAGAGCTAAGGTAACTCTGCATCAAAATAGGTGATGTAAAGTCCTCCAGCATTATCAAACTGTTGCAGCAAACCTGATAAGGGTTTGGGTTTCCCAGCTTCAGAAGAGAGGAAGTAAATGTAAAAACAGCTTCTTCAAAAGATTTAACTGGACTGTGGAGGCAGGATATGATCAGGGATAATGATGGATGGAAATTCCCATTTGCTATTCAACAATGCCTTAACTTGTCCACAGATGTTTGCTATCAACTGCCTTTGACTGAACCAAGAGAAAACAATGTTTCCAGGTTCATGGATATTTAACTTCTGAAACCTCATGAGATGATATATTCCTAGGAACACAGCACTGGAAATAAACTCATCAGTCACTAGTAGGTGTCCCTTCAAGGCCAGTCCAGAGTGGGATACATGTTGCAGTTAATCAAGTTTTAAAATCTCATTCACAGACAGATTAAAAGTGATTAGGTTTTGGGTATTGTGGGATTTTTTTTGTACCCATTCTTACTGATATATTTTAGTCTGACTTTCTGTATAACACAGGCTGAAGAACTTCTCTAAATAAAATGTCCATCAAGTTGTGTCACAATTTGGTGTTTCTTATAGGTATATATCCAATCCTGATTTAAAGAAAAGCAGAATGATAGAGAGCTCATCCCCTTCCTGAATAAACATTTCCAGAAGTTAATTACAAAAACCAACCAGTCAAACACAAACAAAAAACTGTATGCCTGATTTCTTGCCTCATTTCATCTCACTTCAGCTTCCAGCCTTGGGATTTCCTCTTGCTGCTTCTGAATGCCAGTGTTGTGTAACATCAGATATCTCTTCGCTCTGAGGTACTTATGCACAATGCTCAGGTCACCTCTTAGTCATCTCTTCAAGTAAATAATGGATTGAACTGCTTGCATTACCTACCCCAAAAGGTATTATTTCATAATAGCTGCCCAGGGCAGTGGGGGAGTCCTCCATCCCTGGAGGTGTTTGACAGGTTGACATAGTGCTGAGGGATATGGTGTAGTTGGGAAACTGTCAGTGTTAGGTTTATGGTTGGACTGGATGATCTTCAAGGTCTTTTCCAACCTAGATGATTCTGATTCTGTGATTTCCATATCTATAGTCATTATTTTACTTTTTATAGTGCTTTCCAAAGTATTTACACACTTCTCTTTTTTCACGGTTCTTAAAGGCGAATTCTAGATATATCTATCTTAGCTTATTTAACAACATTATTTAGAGGTGAATTAATTCCCCCTTTCTCTCTGCATAAATCAGGAAACTTGCAGAAAAGTGCTTATTCCAGAGCCCCCTGCACTCCCAGTGTCTCAGATTGCCAGCACATGTGAACAGAACCCCTTACGTGAGATGACAGCCAAGCAACCACATGAGTTTGATTTGTTACAAATATGAAGTGCCAGAGACATCCTCCATGTCAGAAAACATTTTATGTAGAGCACTGCATAGAAGAATCAAAGAAAGCAAAACAATAGCATTACATAAAGCAAGGGTAAGGCTTGACCTTCAGACCCTTCAAAAAGAAGCTCACCTTATTGAAGAAGAAAACCTGCCATATGGAATCTACCTCTAGCTATCATAAACTTGTTTGAAAGATTCTTTAGAAAACAAACCATACATACTCTGGTTTAGGAGGGTTTTTTTGTTTCCAGACATGAAAATGAGAATATTCTTCCTCTAGCGCAGCCTAATGTTAGTGATGTTTGCTTTACTTTGTTATGTCCTCTCAGTTTTACGTGACAATGTAGCATTTCAGCTGATAGATTGCCTCAGCAAAGAGATAATTGTCCTGACAAATGGCAATCATAGAGCATTAATGTGGACTATTAGTACAAGTCCTCTCTCCAGTTGTAACTTTGTTCCTTCTTTTGATGTGCACCTTAGACACTACCCAAGGAGCTTTAGGGCTTTTTTGTAAATACAGCAAGTATCTTCTGTGATTGCTAGAGATGCTTGCAGTGAGACACTTAATGTCAGATTCATTTTGCCTGATTGCAAGTGTTTGTAATGCAGGTCCGTCTGAGCTAGTAGCACGGGGACCATTTTATAGTCAATGGAAGAAATTAACATTCTTAGGGCACATCTAACCCATTTTAGTTGTTTACTGCAGGATAAGTGCGATACCTCTCAACTGACTAGATTTTTGAATGTGGTCAGATGCTGTGACTGGTTATTAGAAGTTTGTGCCAATGTACGTATCTTTCTCATGTTGCCATTTATCTTCTTATTAACTTAGAAAGACCAAATTCAGATGAACTGTTACCTCATTCTCCTAGAGTACTCCCTTACCACAGACATCACACTTCCTCCTCGCCAGCAATCTGGTTTGAGGACTCCGGGTCAGAGTCAAACCGGTATGACTTTTTTTACTATTTCTTGAGGAGCCTGAGGACATGACTATGTGAACATTTGCTGTTGTCACAGCAGCTGCTGTCTTCCTTGCCACCTATGTCTAGGTATGGTGACAAACCTATTAAGGCCATTTTTGGCCTAACTCTATTGCCAAGGTCACTTTCTCAAGCTAGAGGTGTGGAAGACAAAATGTTACTTTTCACAGCCATTGAAAGTACACAGGTTGGCCAAAACTATGTGGACACAATAATGTGTCACCCTGGTTTCCACTGAAATAGCCTTTAGGGTCTACAGCTGGTTTCCACCACACCAAGTCTTGTTATAGAGCTGTATCTGTGCCCTGGGACTTTGTTAGGAACACAATGTAGGATTAAATCTGGTTTCTCTGCAGTGGTAGAAATTGGTTCCTCCTTGGTATGTGTGGGCATTTTTCTTTCCCCTTCCTACCTAAATAATACAGAAAATATGTGGCAGTCAAGTAGGCATTTCATTAAGTGCCTTTGCTCTGGTTAGTTGTGATGGCTACATAACAACAAATCCTATAAATAAAACTGTTTTTCAGCCAGGGAAGACTGATTGATAAAGGTCACTAAATGCTTCCTTACTGGAGTGTGAAATCAATGAAAAGTTTAATCTGGTATGATCTGGCAATTTGTCAGGTTTAGAAGAGCCCATGTGAGCTAAGGATATAGGACACAGCAATGAGATAGAAGAGAAGAAATAGACCACATACTCAGGAACCAAGACCCACCACTCCCAGGCTTGAAACAAAGAAAGGAGAGGCTGAACTACCTGTTCAGTTAAAAAATAGCTATTTGGGAATTTCCTCCACTATCATACTTCTATTTTATGTCTTGTGCTAACTCATGTCTTCAGAGAAGTTAAGCATGATGGACTAAAATCCCTGCGATGGATATTTTGCTGCTTGCCTGCTTTCCTCTGCATGGTGGTTAGGCTGGGATTCACAAGACACATGGGGTTACCAGGGGATACACAGACTCAAAGACTGGGAGGAGTAGTGAAAAGTTTTTAAAATAGGGGAAATCCTTTGTCCTTCAGTGGGATCTATTCCAGCTGACTCATGAAAAACACAGATTATGCATGAAGCAATCAAAAAATTATTCTTCCAGAGCTGATGCCACACACTGAAATGGACATGTCCAGATAGTAGCTGGGTTATGTGAACCAGAACTGGGTCCTGCCTTTGAGATACCTGTCACCTATTGAAATTTGGTGGAAACTGTGAAATTCGTGAGTTGAAAAGTTATTAAAAAATCAGACTGACCCACACAGGTGCGTACACAGAGGAGGACTGAAGAAGTTTTGATTGTAGTTTCTTAATGTTAAAGCTAAGTCAAGCAGCAAAGAATGATGTTATGCAATGCAAGCCATTAGCGTGGTGGAAGCTGATGACAAAGTTTGATGCAAAAATATCCTATAAAAAAAAAAGACTCTTTAACACTAGAAAGATTTTACTTGTGATAAAATTACTCTTCTCCATTAAATTTTAAGTTCTTTGGGGATCGCTTTTAGTCTTTTTTTCCCTAAGAATTTAGACTATGAGTTTTATGGTCTCTGTATATGTGAATGCCTGTCTGTTATCCCCAAATAACATTTGAACTATTTAGTCAACTTAAATAAAGTTAACAGAGACACAGAAAAAAACAAAGAAAATTAAATTCTTGTGACTTTTATGAAAATAGGCCACCAGGCTGAGAGCAGATCCTTGTAAAATGCTTTATCTGAGAGAAGTCCTGAATCAATATTAGGGCCCAGAGACTTAGTATAGGGCAGAGAAAAGCCCTTATAAATATTCCAGCTACCAAGAAAACTTCAAATGGACCTTGAATTGAACCATGAGACATACATTTCATATGGGATTATAAGTTTCAGCACACACACGGTATTTATCTTTTTTTTTCTGTTCATAGAAAACGCAGGGTATCCAAGTCTTGGTCCAGGAAGGGTTGTTAAATAACTCAGATTTATTGGATGTGGGCAAAGAAGCTGATTCTAAGACACCTGATGAGTCGAGTTCGGGGTAAGTTTTCTCCCTAGCTAATTTTATCTATTTCTTGAACTGTATATTTCAATTACAGGTTCATACTGTGCTTAATTCTGGTTTTAGGAGTATCATATAATTTTGTTTACTGTGACATGAAAGTAACAACATTTCATAGGAGATTCATTTACACTTAATATTTTTGTTAATGGTCTAACGTCAGCACTACAGAGCTAAGCAGGGTCCTTGAGGAGATTAGTTTTACATTAAGGGGGTTTATTTGGAAGTAAGATGAAAACTGATACTTCGAGACATTCTGTAGATCTGCTTATTCATTCTCTATGAAACTTAGCAAAAAGTCTCCCATTATCTTCATTGACCTTAGGATTGGGCCCTCAGAGGGTGGTATACACAACATGAATCTGGTTTTTGTCTGTTTTTTAGAAATTTTGCCAAGATGCACTTTTTGCCAGCTCCTAAACTAAATGACCAGACATCATAAACTGTTTACATAATTTTTCTTATAAATTGAAAATGTCACAGTAGAGCTGTCCACCCACTTCCTGACCTGTTAGTGTAAAAAAAACCCAAAACAACACATGCCTTATTAAAGCTCATGCATTTTCAATAGCAGCTTTTAAAAAGACAGTTCAATATGCCAGCTCTTATGACATTGCTCCCATAAAATTTTTCTATTGTATGAACAAGGAAACTTTTGGTAAATTGTGCATAACACTGTGCGACAACAGCTAGCATACTATCATTTTAAATAATAAAGCTAACATATTATTGTTACAGAGTATGTTCACTGAAAGCTATCTAAATTTCTTTTCAGGACTATTTAATTCAGTATCATGTAATTAGGTTTGGTAATAAAAGCACAGAGAGATGATTAATGTTTATATGTTATTGTTTGAATATGAAAGAGACATGAACCTCCTTTCCACACAATTCTGGGTTTAATTTGCATATTTAAATGCTTTTCTAGAATTACAGCCATGCAGATGATCTTCCATTGGTCTAAGAATAGAATGGCAGTAAATGTGTTACTGAGGAAAATAGCTAAAAGGGGAAGCACTTACTGGAAATAAAAATATGTATGTTTTGTTATTTGGGTCATTCCAGGATCTTTGTACTAATATTTTAATACGTTTGCTAAAGTTAGTTCACTATTATTTGATAATTTTACATACCAGCCAGAAGTCATTATACTCCCCATCAAATTATTTGTCTTTTACCATGTTTTGTAAAGATGCCCAAATACTTCACTGGGAATTAAGATACTAGAAAAAAATTGTGGTGATGTACTCATTGCTAATATATGCAGTCTTGCTTTATGAAACACTTTTAAAATATTAACTACACCAAAAGGATATAAAACCTGATTGTGAACAAAATTTTCTAAGAAACTGTATTTGCTTTCCGGAATACCTTATTACATTTTATAGTAACATTAAGGATTTTTCTTTGTTAAACTATTGAAAACAATTAGTCCTAATGGGCTGTGAGCACAATTTTGCTGAACATAAGTTACTTGGACAGTACTTAAGAATGGAAACAATGAATAGATAAAGGCTTAATGCTTTTTTCATTAAAAATCTTAATGAAAACTCTAATCTGCTTACACAGACAGAGGCAATAGTTTTCCTTTTTCTTTTTTTTGAATCATCTGAAGATAGATGTTATACAGTAAGCACTTATTGAATAGGGAAAGAGTTACAAAAGTAAGGATCAGTTACCCAAAATGGTAGGCATTTATTCTAGTACTTTATTCCAAGACTATTGTGTTTCATGAGTAAAACAATGCTTCATTACAGAATTGTTAAAATGTATACAGAACAACAAATTATTTGGTCTACAACTAATCCCTGTAATGCTGTTTATCAGCAATAGCCAACGAACCAGCCACACTTCCAAAGCACCCAAAATGGCTTCCTCAGCGGAAGCTGAAAGTTATCACATTTACACTGTACCAGGCCAAGGGGAAGAAGTAAGTTCTTAAATGCAGTGATCTGAGACAGGCCATCTGTAAAGACAAAGGCATCTCAATGGAATTTCCCTGCAAATTCCAGCACTAGTACTGAGGCACCAGGAGAGGCTCCTTTCAGTAAATGTGTCTATAGACAGAAATATTTAATCAACTGGCTAGAGTCTGTAACTATTTTTTTCCTATTACCAGCGTCTTTAATCCTCCCCAAGAAATGTCTCAAAGTATATGTCACAGTCTGGCTAAGCACCACCCTGTGCCTAGTGCATTATTGTGAATGGAGCCAGTCCTGGATCCCATGTGCTTCCAAGTTGGTCAAGAAGGAAAGCTGTCACTGTTACTATCTCCAAGCCTATAGAACACATGTGTAAGCTTAGATCGACTTTCTGGCAGCTTTCCCTAGAGTTCAACCTTCACAGCCACCCTACCTAACCCTGAGCTCTAACCCTTCTCCATGGTCTCTTGTATGCGCTTCTCCAAAGTGCCAATGAGGTCTTCAGTTGAATTGCTTAAGGCGAAGCATAGGGAAAAATTAAGACACGCAGAGATACTTAGGAAATTTTATAACTGCAGGCATTCTATTCTTAAAAGTACTCCTATTAATCGTAAAAATGTTAAACTATCCTTAATTTTTAATAAACTCTCCATATTCTACTCCATGTTTAGTGGGAAACCTAGGTTTGTCAGTATCCAGACAAACTTGAGTCTCTCCCCTATGTTTTCTCTTGCAGTCTTGGACACAGCAGTAGCCTGCAGCTTTACCCTTCCTTCCTCACCTACACTGAGCATAGCACATGAATCTTCAATAGAGGATTTTTCTCTTCATCTCTTGGACTCCTCCAGAAGTATCAGTGCAATATCTTGACAATGGACCATGTATAAATTGTCCATTTTCTAGAAAGTTGAACTGATAATTTTGGGGGGAATTCAACTTACTTTTAAATCTGCGTGTTGGGTATCAAGTCTGAATTGGCAGAGTATTTTCTCTCTAGAGCCCACTGAGATGGCTCTATGGTGACAGCCACCACCAGCAGTTCAGGAATTTCATCTTAGGTCTAAAATGAATGAGGTGAACCTGTAGAAGGGCTTCTCAGAGTCAATGCACCTTTGTTGGTTTTCAGTAAGGTGACAAGTTTAGGAATAGGATATTAGGATATTAGGAAGCATTTCTTTACAGAATGGGTTGTTAGGCGTTGGAATGGGCTGCCCAGGGAGGTGGTGGAGTCCCCATCCCTGGAGGTGTTCAAGAGTCGGGTTGACCCAGCACTGAGGGATCTGGTGGAGTTGAGAACGGTCAGTGTGAGGTTCATGGTTGGACTGGATGATCTTCAAGGGCTTTTCCAATCTAGATGATTCTGTGATTCTGTGACAAGCACCCTCTCTGAATAGTCCATCTTCCTTCATGAAAGTAAGAAACAGATACGGTAAATAATCCAGTTCACTATTTCATACAGACCCGCCCCTGCATTCTGACAAACACTTCTGAAGTTGCAACAGATATAGAAAGCTATTGAAACAGAGGGATAATATTTATATCAATACATATATTCACTTTTCCTCTCCTATCTAAGAAGGAGGAACCCTGCCTGAGATTTGTAACAGTGCTAATTCATTTTTACATATGTGTTCACTTCTGGATGGAATTGGGAGTGTGACTAGAAGTCCAAGTTAGAAAAACATAACTTTGTGTTTACCTGTCCAAACAGAAAGAAAATACTGTTATTTTTCAGCACAGTTCTATAGTCAGTGAGATGAAAACATATGGTACTCACTGCTCTTGTGCAAAATAAATCTTTGATATTTTATCAGTTAGCAATGTGATGGACATATCACATTGTACTTTAATACACATTGTATTTTAATGACTCTGTGTGTGCTGATGAGCTTTTTAAGATTAAAAGGTAGATAAGTAATAGGGTCCAGCTATCTTTATTGCCCTCTAGAAAAAGAAAACTGAACCAATCACAGCATGAATGTCTCTACCTCAAAGCCCAGGGAAGAAAGAAAACTTGAACACTTGTATTTATTTTTACTAAAACTTATATAAATGTAATTTATACAAAATTCATGTCTTGTTGCCACAGCTGGAAGAGTATAAAAGGGCTTTAGTGTAAATGAGAAATAGGGATCTTGTAGTTTAAGAAGAGATGCTTTAAGAAAGATAATATGTTCCTTTTTCTCATTGTTTAAAGCATTTTATAATGTGTATATCATTAAATTTTCTATTACAGCCCAGACTCTAAAAGTGAATCATAAAGTTAACAATAGAGTCTTAAAGCAAAATTACACCAATTATACAGCAAGGAGAACTTGAATCTAAATGACAGAAACCTAATTGAGTGGAGGTTTTCCAGAACTCCTCATAAGAACTCCCATAAGCAAGTTTCTTTTTTTTTCTTTTCTGAATATGAGATCACGATAATAAGTTTTAACTAACTGGCACTGCTACAACAGCAGCACAGAGATGGAGGACAGGCAGGTCAAGCACTAGCAATTAGCTGGCCTTGTTTGCATAGGGCTTATACTCCTCACATGAATCCAGTAGAAATGGGCCAACATGCTTCCACCAGACAGCCTGAACACTTCTAGAAGCTGCAGAAACACTTAATGTCATGTGAGGGATTCCAAGTTCTATTTAATATATATATAGATATAATGGAATATATTTCTAATGTCATTCTGTTAGGCCATTTCTCTGTCGAAAGTGAAAGTGATAAAACATGAAGATAAATAGCTGCAGAGGATGCAGATCACATCTTTGAAAGAGATCTAAGATCTTGTTGTAAAAGCAAAGAGCTGGTGCAACTGCAATAGACTTTACACAGGCTGCACAGCTGGTTTCCACGCAGCCCTAGGGAGCCCTTCTCAATAAGCAACAATTGCAATGTCAGACGTAAAACCCAGACATCATGGGGTATAAATGCAGCACGCAGAAAGATGCTGACCCAGAATGAACTTCGTCATGTGGACTTGTTCTGCTTAATAAAAACCTGGGAGCTGTAGGAGCTGAAGGATGACTGTGCAGACCTGAATATGTATCCTTTCCTCAGTGCTGATATTTCTTCTCCATTTCAGAGCTGCAGGATTCTTCCTCAACTACAGATGACCCTGATTTTTACCTTGCCCCAAGGAGAAGACAATGTTGTGCTTCACTGGAACTTTCATTTTGGGGACTTCAAAGTCCTTTAGAAACATAAAGGAATTTAGCCTCATATTCTTTTCTGAGGGTGAAACTTAATCCTATGAAGATTTGCTGATTGTGATTCAGGCAATAGGAACAAACTGGTAGGGAATAGGAGGGTGGGAGAAGGGCAATATTCACTGCAAAATGTAACGCAAACAGCAGACAAATACTTCTCAGGCTTAGGCAGTCACAAGAAGTCTTGCATCTCATTTCTTTTATCTCCAGACTTCAGAAAGCAGACCTTTCTCTGCAAATAACTGATGGGGTTGGACTTTGGGGTTTCTTTCCCAGGATGAATGGGAAAGCAACACATTAGGAGACAGCGTTATGTGCTTTTCTCTGTCGCAGAGTCTTTTTCCTATATTTTTCTTTTAAAATCTGAAGGTACTTTATGTTACACTCCTGAAAGAATCTGAATCCATGTCCGTCCCCACTCTGCAGGGATGTACCTGGCAGCCAACAGGTACAGCCAGATGCCTGTGCTGCCTGTTGATAGGCATAGGGATCTCTCTGATCACCGCATCTATGATTGCCTGTGATTCTGCCAACACACAGAGGCACCACCAAAAAAACCCAAGATCACAACATCACTCCTTCCCTGTGCCCATGCGAGGCTCACAAACAAGGCATATGTGGGCACAGGTGGGCATCCAAAGCTGCATCCACTGCAGATGCTGCAACCAAAACTTTACTTGATCATCTAAATTCCACTTGAATCCCAATGACAAAATGTATCCTCTGAACTTGCTTAAAGACAGATTAACAGTAACAGATCTCTCAATGGCTTCCCTCTATGTAAGAAACAGTGCTCAAATTTTTCAAGTTATTTATATAAGCACCTTTATAGGTATTTCTGAAGATCTGTTTATGACAGAAGTACTTGATCCAAACAGCTACTGGCCTGAGTGGAAAGACTTTTTTTGCTTTCAGTAGTCTTTCCATCAGACCTGTGGAGACACACTTATTAAATAATTTATTCAGAGTAATCTGAACGTTACCTCTGAGTACAGCTGTTGCATTTGACTGTGTACTGTCAATCACAGAGATATAAACCGTGAAACGGACTGACACCTACAACGTCTTTCGTGTTGTTTGTAAAGACTGTCGTTCCTCTAAAGACTACACTGGTCAGGTAGCCTGAATAGGAGAGGCTCAGCATCAGCTCTTGGTCTGAAATCATTGCTGTCACTCTCAACTGGGCACAAATGGAAAGCAGTAATTAACTTGATTAGCCACACAACTGAGGAATAGGACTGTTTATGTCAGCGTACCTATCTAATCATAAAAGACTTTCTCCCTCTAAGAAAATTATCTACATTCAGATGAGATGGACTGGTCAAAAGATTATCTAGCACCATGGATTATGGCTCTGGTCCACTGTGGTAGGAGTCTTTTTTGTTTCTCTCCTTCTCTCCCACTAAAGCTAGACTGCTTTGTATCACACATTTATCACTGGTTACTCCTCCATTGCATCCCATATTGAACATTCCCTACAGCTCTGACTTGTTTTAATGCACACAAATTACAAACTGCTGGTTGATTTGTTGTGTTTTAGAGTAGCTGCTGGGTAGACATCCACCATAATGTTAAACAGTTAAAGTAGGATTGATGACTAAGTAGACCAAAAAAACCCTCCCAATGAAATGCACAGGAAGCATATGATAAAAGTGAGGGTGTAAATGTAGGGCCAAGTATGGAGAGTATTTTTTTTACACATTGTTTTTACTCAGGCAAACCCATTGAGCTATTTGGAGTAGTAGCTTTTAGTCTATCATCAAATGCCATGTTTCTTTCTTCATCTGATTTCATATAAGAAAATTCACTGTGAGCTTTCGTAATTGAAATTTAATTCTTGACAACAGGAAGCAGCCCCCGACTACCACCTGCACCATTCAGATTTTTGCACTGAAAAAGCTTTCCTTAGATAGAAATTATAGCAGATCACAGATACACTTTTCTGCGGCATTTAACTCTTGCCTGTGTAATAGTTCCACTCAGCAATTTGCAATGAATTTGTGATGGATGATTTGGGAATGCTACCTATTATTGGTACTTCACTGCAAGTGGACAGTCACCCTTATTTCATCTAATTTTTGATGCACAGAGTATTCCCCCACAGTTTGTGTTGGGGAAATCTCCCCTGTTTCTTATATTTCAGTTATTCATTCTGTTTCTTACATTTCAGTTATTCATTCTGTTTCTTCCAAAGTGAATGGTAACCCTCTGAGTTTGTGGCATTTTCAGAAACAATGGAATACTGGCTTTCTTTGCTGTCAGCCTTCAGACATCCAGGGGGAGGTGTTACCTACTCCATGGCCTTTTCTTCACTAATGGGTAGAGCAGCACTTTCTATTCCGCACAGGTGGAGCAGAACAATAGCCTGTGGGAGAAGGAACAATTTGGTAAAAACTGCGTGAAACAACTGTGCAAAGCTCTTGCTATTTCAATAGGTTTCTTTAGGACAAACTTTAACTTTCTCAAGCAAAGATGGGTGAGACTAGCTTCCTGTGCAGCAAAGGTAGATCATATTGCTGCCGTTCGCACCAATGTCATTATAAAGACAGGGAGATCAGAGTGTGAATTGGAAACTTTTAGAAGTACTTTAGTCAGCTGCATTGTCCTCAACAATGCAAGGGCAAAAGTAGAGGGCTGGGCATTTTTTCCTTAAAATGCCTTCCCCACCACCATGCACCATCCTCACTGTCTTTGTAAATGTGGTCATTAGTGGTCTGAAGGCAAGCATGAGAATCTGAAAGTAGGAAGTACTAGCGCTTTCTTATGGTTTTCTTTTGTTGGTTTGACCAAAACAGCAAACCTGTTCACCTCTTTTCTAAAAGTATTTTTGCCAGCACTGGCCTCTGAATGGGATAGGGAGCAGAAAGTTAATCTGGTGAAACACAAATGTTTGAGAAACCTTCTTTAAATGCTTTTTGGTGTCACTAGAAACTATCAAAATTTGTGGGGGCAATGTAAACAGAATGAAGACAATTTCAAAACACATAGCAAAAAAGTGCTTGTGGAGAACTCCTGTTCTGCCCCTCTTGAAGCCAGTAACTAGTGAGCGTGTGTTCCTGAACATGTTACCTTGCCCAGCACAGAATTAACAGGTACACTATAGCATGATGCATTTTTGGCCTCAGTGATGGATTTCTCTGGCAAATAAACTTATGTTTTCTGAATTAATAGGAGACCTGACACTCTCTCTCCATATGTTCCTGTTGAAATGGGTAATTTGCATTTGTAACGCCAAACTTTCCTCCCATCTAATTAATATTAAATTGTAATAATTTACCCGTTTAGCTGATAGCAGCTATCTCTGCAATCTGTTCCAACAAGGAGGCAAAGCATCAGCTTTAAACACTTTTTTTCATCTAGGCTGTCTGAAAACAGCGAACACTGCTGGACACTTACTTATACTGCAGAATATGTTCAAAAGCTGCAAATGTAAAGATGCACATGGTCAGCTACAACAATTGTAGCTAATTCCCTCTTCTTTTTAGGGACTAACAAAAGTAGAAGCGGCTTAATGGCAAAAGTAACTGAAGGTGATAAATGTCAGCAGCTTCAGCTCTTACATCATAATCCACAGGGACCAAGTGAGAGGGTGTCTGAAGGCTGGCTGACACCTGGCACAACTACATAGCCCTGTGGGATGTCACTAGAATTTACTGTTAGAATTCATCAATATTTCTGTCTCCCTATAACGTGTTTCTTAACAGAAAAATCTTCAGACAAGTCTTGCTGAAATCATTCTTTTCTAGGAGTTCACAGATAGCACATACCATAATATCCTAAAGTTTAAATCTACATGGACCCATCAACTCTTTCATTTATTCTGTCCTCATGTGTCTCACCTCTCATCCAGGGCTAAATTAATTCCAGTAGTTAAGGTTGCCTAAAGCTTATCTGTCATTTTTAAAGCTGTGTTTTTCTCACCTATAATAAAAAAAGGTTAACAAAATGAACAGGGATGAATAGTTAGGGAAATGAGGAATTTATTTTTAAATGGATTAAAAGAGAACAGTTTGGGCAACCTGGAAAAATGAGGTCTGAGAGGGAGATGCTTACATTTGGGGTTTATAAATAGGAAGTAGTACAAGGTCAAAGAACTATAATCTCGGAATAAATCTTTCTAAACTGAAAATTAGAAGGGCTCTAACAGCAAGGGAAGTTCTGTAAGGGTCATGGAGATAGTCATGGAGATGAGGAACCTGAATTATTTCAGTGGAAGAGATTAAATCATGGAAACTTGGAGTTTGGTTTGTTCAAGGGGAGATTGTAGGATAAGAAAAGGATGAGATAGGAGCTTGAAATTAAACTATGTGATATCAGTATAAGATAATTTGTTTGACTTCCCAAAAAAGGGATGAAAGGAGACAGATCATGGTGAGTTTGTTATGCTCTGTTCATAACAGTATTTAATTAGTTCCGTGCATTCTTCCTGGGTCTACTGTTGCCTGTAGGCAGTGGAAAGAAATATTTTCTTGCTTGATGTCTAACTTTGCCTTTGGGAGACAGAGAAAATTGCTTCTCTTCTGAAATATCAGAGAGATTAGCTACAGCTGGAAAAGGTCCCCTGGGTAGAGTATTTTGGTTCATCAGTGACAGTCAGAAGCTTTTCAATGCCCCGTTAGTGGTGTCTTATTCACATGTTCCTGGTTAAATAGACCTCTCAGCTGGAGGTTGGATAAAACTTTCCTCTAACCAGAAAGACGAGGACCTTAGGGTTTTTTGCCTTCCTCTGTGCTTGGGGCATGATCCACTTACTGAGATTCTCTGCCATTTACAGCTATCATGCAGCGGCAAAGACCTGCAATATTGCTGATTATCCTGTTCTTTCCCTGGGGCACAGAGTGTAGTAGGCTAAGGGTCTCAGGTTTGTTGTGGGAGTGGAGAAATAATCTGTGCTTTAGGGTAGGCAGAGGTTGGGAAAAGTTCATGTGGACCTCTTGAAAGTTACTGGCTATTGCATGGCAACTTGTAGCTGTGTGGATGGGTCTCAAGGTCCTTGATGTCTCACCCAGACCTATGGTCTGAAGATATTCACCTGCACAAGTTAATTCAGGATGAGTGTTCTGGATCAGAATTCAGACAGGTAGCATACAACTTTAGAGTGGTGATGAATTCAATCAATCATGCACAGATCCTGCAAAGACTTTTATTTTCATTTTGTACAGAAAAAGGCCTTGTCTACTTTTTCCATTGTAGAAAAGTGGGACCTGGATCAGACATGTACAGGACAAAAGGTAGGAGGTTTCTTGGTCTCCTGATGAGAAACTGTGGTGGGTTTGTGGGTGTTTTGGGATTTTTTTTGTCTTTGGTTTATTGTATTTTTTCTTCCACTCTTCTTTCACAAAATTTTCTCCTGAAATCACAGTTATAACATTTTCTTCTTGTCATTAAAAAATAATTATCCTTTCTTTGATGGATCTAATAATAGCAAGCAAAAAATAAGGGAAGTGTGTATGCTTCTCCTTTTCCAGCTGGTTTGCAATGCTAAATATAAATTCTCTTGTACAAGAAGAATATTTGGGTTCATTTCTCTTTTCCACTGACCATGACATTAAATTTGCAGCGAGGAAATACTTTCAGTTTACTTTTGCATCCTTGATACAGGAGACAAAATTAAAGCAAAATAGAATGCATGACTAATTTGCCAAATGCAAAGTCCTTTCTCTCCTATGACTTATCAAAAAGTCCATGCCACCCACAACAAGGAAACAAAAAAACTTCTTATATATTTTCAGTTTAAGATAGGCACACTCAGATCTACATTTTATGATGGCTGAATTGCCATCTTGTCTTCATTAACTATGTGAGGAATGAAAGGGGCCTATTCCTGAATGGTAGGATTCCTTGTTGAATGTCCAAAGTCTGAGCTATTGGTTGTCAGTCTTCATCATCTCCCTATCTCTTCTATCTAGACAGTATAAACTATTCAGGGGGAAAAAATGTTACTTTTTTTTTGGTTTCTGGTGGGTCTGGTATGATCAGGAGTGTCCCAGTGGGATTTTTTCCATGATCATAGTCTTGCCCTTCCTGTTGGGCCAGAGCATTCGTAGGTGGTGGTTGGATTCTCTCTTTAGCTTTACCGCACACATCTTTTCTCTGTGGGATAATAAGAAGGTAAGTGTGTGCATACTCATAGGCCCTAATGGGCCTTGACACTCAGAAATACAGAAATCTAACAGCATACTTTACAGTGGCCTGTAGTTGAGATAAAATTTGTTAGATTAAAAAAAATAGCAGTTATAATTAACTCTTATTTTAAATGGAACCAGCACGACATTTTCACTTAAATAAATCTTATGAGCCAGAATGTGTTATATTGAATTAACACCTTTATAGGCTATGTGCTTTTTAAAGCAAGTACATAAATTAACAATATTCCAAAGGACAAAACCCTGTCTTTCTTGAATGCACAATGTGAAACCTTATTTTCCAAGTTTTCCATGGTGTTGGTGATTTTATGTTATTTATTTTTTTTTCATCTGAGAGGGGTTGATTTTCACATCTCTTGCCCATGAAGGGAAAAGCTCTCAGTCACTTCAGTGGATCATCCAACTTCTGTGGCTGCCTTTGCAGGCTCTTACTTTTGCTGATGTCCATTGCTTCTATTGTAAGCATCCTTCAAGGCTCAGGCTCTGTGACTGCCAGGCTGCAAGGCCATTGGGAGCTTGCAAATTTGTCATGAACAAGATGAGAATAATGTCAGTTCATCTGATTGACATATCTGTTAGCTCTAGATCTTGGGTTAGTGTATCCTAGTACCTGGGCATACGTGGGTGGATATGACAAACAGACTCATGAGGCAAGGGAGGAATGGCTTAAAAGCCAGAAAAAACATTTGTGGTTACTATGGAAACACAACTCTCTTGGGCCTTCTGCACACAACACAAAGTTTCTTTCTGAGACCTTTGTAAATCTGGTCTTCTTTTCTTGCTACTGTAAGGCAGGAGTGGTTTCATTCACAGTATTTAAGAATGTGGCTGACACCAATAAAGATATTTTCCAGTCCATCTTCAATTGATGTGGTTAATCCATGCTGTTTACAACCTGAGTGATGTTGATTTTAGGGTGTAGGTAGGTTTCAGGGAGTGTATCCGATCAGACAAAAACCTCATATGATGCAAGAGTATGTTAAATATGTGAAACTATCTGTTTCTGGTAGTTTAGGAGTTATTCTGTTTCCTTTACAAAGCATTTGGAATTTTAAAGGTTAAATATGCAGAAATAAAAAAAATAATCTTTCATTATTTTATTATTTTATTCATTACCAGAGAAATGGGAACCAGCATTTTGCTATGAGATTTAAAAGTGTGTTATACTCGCTTAGCCATTTTCTATCATCTTTTCTTCTTTTGATGTTAATCACAAACAGCTAGAACCAGAAGATAATGAAGAATTAAAAGATTAGAGATATGGAAAGTTTACACATTAAAAGCAAAGTCAAAGTGCAAAGAAACCACAATGACTGAGATAATGAGAGTGAGGAATATAATCCCTCTTCAACCAGTGAGATAGAAAAATATCCCCATAGCACTTCCACACAGGAGGACATAGTGCTGCTTACCTCTGGTGGGACAAAAATAACATCTAAGATGTATGGAAGACTTAAGAAATTAAGCTAAACTATTCTGGACAGAACTCAGTGATCCTCTCCATAGTGTTTACTGAGAAGAAAGACTTAAATGTCCCCAAACAAGTGGCAGACTAGCACAGCATTCAAAGATCTTGAGCATTAACAAGTCCCATTGATAAAATCTGGGGTGCTAGAGTCCCCTGGACCTTTAGCTGTGCTAAAGTTAATAGACCTAAATGTATAAGTGTAAATGGATGAGCCATGAGTGAAAGGAAGGAGTTCTGGATGAGTAGTTCAGACAGTTTAACAGTTTAACAGACAACAGACAAGAGTTTAATAGACAACCAGAGTAACTTAGGTAGTAAAATATTAGATGCTGTTTGCATTGTAGAAGCTCTGTGTTATTCCATGTGGTTTTCTACCACTTCCCCAGAAAGGCATTGGTCTCCTATGCATTTGGCATCATAGCTGCCAGCTCTGTCCATGTCTCAGATATTTTACAATTTTACGCCAGATGCTTAGGCAGGGAGGGATTCAAAGGCCCAAAACATTTGGTGAGTTGAATCCCACTGTGGAGCAAAATGGTCCATTGTCGCTGTGGGAAAGCACTTCTCTGGCCCCAGAGGCTCATCTTCCTTGCACATGGGATGTTAATACTGGTGTCCAGTGAGGAGCTTTCTGCACTTCAGGCACAAAGTGTTAGCAAGGGAGGAATAACAAAGCTGCACCTCAGCATCTGAAAACACAAGTATATTGTGTGTTCAAGCATCAGAGAACATAATCATGTCTAAAACACACTTTGGGTCACTTTTGAAGAATTTTTTTTCAGGAGCTGTACAAACTAGTTAAAAGTCAATAAAATGGGCAAAAATATTAATTGTCTGATGTCTTCTAAAATATTTTTTGAGTAAGGCCTAGAGCGAGTACTGAAATATTGAAATAAACCTTTTGAGCAATATGGGCTTGAATCTGCCTCTTTTATTTCTCCTCTTTTTCTATACACTGAGCTTGGTGAGCCAAGACAGTCCTGCAGAGTTTTCACTTCAGGCTTGCTGTTTATATGTTGGATCTATTACATTGTAGTGGCAATAAATCTTGTCCAATCAACCTTAGAAATGTGCCGCTCTTTCTAACGACAGTTATCACTGGGAAAAACAAGGGCAGACAAAAAGATCATGGACCATCTTGTTCTTCCTGATGGAAGGGCCAAGAAGGTGACATTTATGCTGTTCAGTCATGAAGTTGCCAGTTGAGTGAACAATGATCATACCTACTCCCTTGTTGTTTAGTAAAGAGTAGTATTTTCTGTAATGAAGACAATTATGCTTCTCTTCTGTGTAAGAGGGTACTTTTGAATCTGATAAGTTCTGGAAAAATGTGTGGAATAAAACTTTAAAAGACATCTACTTGATGTTACTGGTATTTCTACTTGGCAATTTTCCACTTCATAAACAGACAAGGCATTCCAAAATAATAGCTATGGAACAATAGAAGCGTTGTTTTTCATTTCCACCACATATAATGCAGTGATCTTACTGTGAAAGTTTGCGTACTTTATTCTGTTAGCAATCATCTGTACCATCCAGACTATGCAATAACTTCTGTTGTTGCTGCTGTTGAGTGACATTTTTAATCTCAATTTCAAGCCAGAAATAACATTTTGGAAGCCTCTTGAGTACATAAAGGATTTCTGGTACAAGTGTCAGAGAAAATAGACTTAATCAGCAGAAATTATCTGCAGAGATCTGTCAGTCTATAAAATAATGAAAATTTTAGTGCAGTCATTGTTTAAACTTCGGAAGTATGAAGCTGGCCTGCCAGAAATATTCAAAATTTGATGCTCCTATTAAAATTTGAATGTTTCACCAACATTTAACAGATTTTTTTAACCCCTGCATTTCCTTCATTTAGTAAGCTGTGCTCTTGCCACAGTACTAATGAACATATATTTTGAAGTCTCCTTGACTAAACTGGATTTGAGTATTATAAATCTTTCAGAACTGAATTATTGCCAGTCTTCTTTGAGAACTGCCAAATACTTTGAAATACTTTCCAGGAGGATATAAGTCCTTACTGTAGCTGTTTGTTTTCAAAGAGCTATCCCTGGCAAACAAACAATAATAAACTAGAAAAAACATCACTAATGTTTCAGGAAAAGAAATAAACAAAAAAAATCCAAACAAACAATTAAAAAAAACCACCACCAAAGAAAAAGAAAGAAAATAACAAAATATGACCTCAGAAAATCCAGAGCATCAACATGTAGTTTAGATACCGTCCAACTGTGGTGATGTCCATCACCAGTGCATATTCATTGACTTACGTCTGCAGAGTGGCAAAGGCAAGTCAATGAATGGTACCAGGATGACACATTAAGGCTTATCAATAGATAATGTCATTTCTCAAATTAGTACTGACTGGATGCATCAAATCTCCTCTTTTTCTATGCACATAAAGAACATCAGCTCAGTATGTTTACTGTGGTATTTTCTTGTCACTGAAAGTAGAATATTAAACTTCCATTTCTTATGCTGAAATTATTTTCTTCTGTTGGCTGATATAAGCACCTATTTGAGATCTGATTCAAAGACAAGACCCAATCAGTAGGTGTTCTTGGAGATCCTAGTGAGGGCACTAATTAAACTATGTGCTTTGAAATATTTTTCCTGTGTTCTCCAGAATCCACTGAAATTGCCATTAGGAGGCCTGCTAACCACGGGATGAAGACTGCATGTGTCAAAAGACTTTCAAACTGCTTTTATTTAGGAGAATGATTTTTAATTTTTTAATTACTTTTTAATCATGTAAGTATGGCAGAAAGATACATCTCATTTTAGAAAAAGATGTTTACAGTGAGGATCAGACTGCCAGAGGTCTTTACCTTATTCCATCCTATGAGATCAGAAGTACCTCACAAGTTCCCACTTCTGAAAATCAAGCTGGGTTCCTATTTTCCATTTTTTGGTGTATTTGAATGTCCAGTCCTTAGAAGCTCAAACTCTTTTGACCTCTAATGAAAAAGCCTTGCTCAGCAAAAGTGCTCAAGGGTCTCATTCACATTTAAATCATCAAATGAAGTGAATGCTCTAAAACTTCTGGACCAATCTGGATCCAAGATTCCTACTTTGTTATTTTGGGGGTTTCAGTTTTGGGTTTTGGTGGTTTTTTTAATTGATAATAACATGGAAAGAATATTCAGAGAAATGTAATGTGTAGAGTAACACTTGGACAGTTAATCTTTCTTGCCATTCTTAGGGACTCCAAAGTTTATCAGTACTTCCAAACACCTGTCTGGTTTATGCAATCTTTTTTTTTTTAATGTAATGGGCCCATAATATTCAGAAAACTAATTTTATTTTATTTTCTTCTTCTATTTTTTTTTCCCCACACAGTGGATATTCCCTTAAGGGGAAAAACAACTTTTGCTGAAGGAAAGAATAACTAGGGTTCAGAGAGATGAGTATTGAAAATGCACAGGAGACTTTTTAATATGAGATTGCATAGCAGATACACGTTTGTAAAGCAGTAATTACTTACATTTCTGTGTGAAGACAAACATGGAAGAGACATAATGACTTTGAGGGGTTTTCAGTGACAGTTCCTAAAAATAATGCAGGAGTCATAAACACAACCTACAAGCAGCCTTCTTCATCTGTCTGACAATTTGCAAACTCCCAAGGGATTTCTGATGATGTTATGCCCCAAGCTGTTGATCATCATCCTGGTATGAATCAGATCAGCTCATTAGAAAATGCCCATAATCCAGGGGGGGCACCAAAATGTAGGACAAGATCATTAATTTTGACAGAAATATGGAATTTACATCTATGTTGTTAAGATGATGTCAACAAAGCCTCCTTCCATCTGAAGCAGGGGAACAGAAATGGAGAAGGTTGTTTGATTTTTGTCAATAATAGCATATTTGCTGAAAAATGCAGTTTTAGAATCACAGAAAATAAATAGGAATGCTATTTAAAATGGGCAGAGAATTCTGACTAAAATAAAACATATTTCTTTTAAAAAACCGTTTGTTTCTATATATTTTGATGGAAACAGTTTGATTTTTTGTTTTGAAACAGCATGCATTTTTAAAATTCAGCTTGCCTTTAAGTGTATAAAAAAAGCTTTAAAATTAAGACACCCTCTAAGTTTGTTCATGATTGATTGGGGGATTTTTTGTTTAAAAGAGGAAAAGCAAGAATATATAATTTTGAGGCAATGAGGTTTTTTGGGTTTCTGTTCTCAGCTTCTTCAGCTCACCTGACAAATTGATCTCTTACTCATGAACACCATGTCCTGTGCTGGAGAACATTACACACTTCCACCCTGATTATCCATTTTCAGGAAGGTGGTATACATGTGGACTAATTCAGATGAAGGCACGTCTAGTGCTTTTAGCAGATTATTCTTGATTTACAATAGTTTATAGAGAGAAAAAGGTCATGTTTTGTTCTAGTTTGTTTTGTTTTAATACAGATCATTTAGGTAAAACTAACAGTTGTTATCATGGCTAAAAATGGGAGGGAAACTGTAAATCACTAGAACTGAACACATAGTCTTGAATCTTGAGCTGAAGTTTCTAATCATAGGTTATGAATGATGCTTAGTATTTATAGAATTAAATGGAATTTAGGTGACAAACAGCTATTCTTTTCTCATTCCTGGTGTAACAGACTCCTATTTTTCTCTCATCAGAGCAGAGAGAGGAACTGATAATATGTCAGTCATTAATGAAAAGGTCTTGATAATGAATAATTTACTATTCTTGGAGATGTTTATGAAAATTAAGTCTCACCAAGGGTATAACACCACAGCATCTCGAGTGAATCAGAAAATACGCTGTTGTAAGTAGTTTCAAAATTTGGCAAAGAGCAAAGAGAACTTTCTGTATGACAGTTTGTTTTAACATAGCTGAAGGCTGTCATTTGTGTTTATACTGAATATAATTGAGCTAAACAGCACTAACATGATGACAGAGAGATGGACAAGACAATGCTTCCATCACTGGGAAGGTAAAATGTGCTTAAGAATTCACAAGTCCTCACTAAAGATTTCCAAAAATACCTACTGATTTTGAAGGCCTTGTTCACTGATCACACCACTCCCGGAAAAAGTAGTTGCAAGAAAAGTCAAGTTGCCCTTCACTTTTCAAGAAAAGTAGCCCTTGAGGATCAGACCTGTTCAAGATGTGTTGAAATGGAACTCCAGTTAGGGGCTGAAAACAGCCACATGCTTTTGGAAGCACTTAGCTTGGATAGAGGTAGGTCAAATGGAGAGCATCCCCATCTGCCTGTTAGCCAACACAGGCAGTGTCTTGGCACTGCTAGCTATTGCTGTGTGGCTGCCCAGCAGTGGAAGACTGCAATCCCATGGTGCTCAAAGAAGCAGGGAGATGTTGATGGAGAAAGTGAGAACAAGCCCAGGTGTTGCCTGGCCTTGCAGATAGTGCTGTCAGCAGGGACTGAATACTAGGAGTCAGTTCAGAGCTCAGCAACTCACTGTGGATGTTGGAGGAGGTAATTCTCCACTACCTCTGACTCAGTCTCAGTCTGTATATACACATGTCAAGAAACCACAGCCCAACAACAAGCAGTAGTAATGCTGCTTCCTGATCCAACCAGAGGTGAGTAATGGTGAGTGGGACAGCACTCAGCAAGGACCCTGCAGTTACTGAAACCTCTGCTCCAGCTCTGTGAAGCAGGTCAAATGGCAGTGCTGCTCCACTCAACAGGCTCTTAAAGGAACCAGCTGGCTTATTCACAACCATTCCTCTCTTCCATTGCCTATAACTCGTGTTTGAACAACTTGCTATTTGCTTCATAGGAATCTGATCCCTCCCTGCTTACATGGAGCTGGTATTGTAACCATGATTGCAGGCAACCTGCTGTGTTTCTTCTCACCAGCTTCTGCATTGCAATAATTTTTTTTTTTTTTTCTATGCTGAAACAACAGTTCTCACACGCTTGACTTTAGGTGTTCGTCATTAATTCTCTACCTAACTTTTTTTTGTCCTTAAGATCCCTTCCTTTGCATGACCGTGTTGAAAGCTGGGGGCGCAGGAGTCTGGGAGGTGAATGAACAGCATTGTACAACACTGACAGCTCCAAGGCTTTTCTGATGTTGTGCAGCTGTACATGCCATCTAAAGCAAGGAGTGTAGGAACAATTGTTTAAAGGGATGGCTTGGAAACTTGTTATATAGCTGAAACTGGCCAATTCATGCTTCCTAATCCACATGCACCAACATTCACTCACAGCAATTTACAGTCTCTTTCCCATTTCTCTAAAACACATTGCTGTACTATAAACGTGAATTACTTACAACTGTTACTGTTACTGCCAAAAAATAAAAACCTCCAGCCAGATTTATTAATGTCATTTGAAGAATCATAAATACTCTCAAATTAACTGCATTTCCTTACTGTGGCTGAATCATAACTATTCAGAAATGTTTTACCTTCATTCTTCTAAATTGTGTTCCCTTCCAGTCATAGATCTTTAGGCTAAAATGTCTCAGATCATCTGATTCATTTTCTTTTTGTAGGAATTAAAATTCAAGGCATAACCTTACAGGACTCTGAAAATTGCTTCCTGATTTCATCTTTAAACCAGCATTCTGTTTTTTTAATCTTCTAGGGCAATATCTAGAATAATGTAACTGTTGAAAATATGAATAATATGGGTGTCACTTCCATACCCTTTGGCTTGGAAAAAGGAGAATGTTTTGCTTTTTAACACAGAAGAGTCCAATCTGTTGCAGCTATAATAGTTGGAAGAAGCAGGGGGAAAAAGCTTCCCTGTAGTGTAAGTAAAGGACAGCCTTATCTTATCTTCTGTCTTATACAGCAAGAAAATTGTTGTCTAGTCACTGAGCAGGTCTTCAGTCAAGAAAGAGCAGATGTTGGGTGTGAAATTAAGAGAATTGTTTCATCCCGGATGAATATGTGGCATCTGCTCCAAGTGGAAAAGCCTGAGAGATCAGTAACAACAACACCAAAAAAGGAAAACATCTCCTTTTTTTTCCCCTTTCTCTCTATCACAAGCACTCATACAAGCTCTGAACAATGTCTGAAACAACTAAGAGCTTTGACAAAGCTTGATGTAATGTGGATGCTGGACTAGCTCCAATAAAAAATGCAAGTATCTTATGGTTAGGGGCTAAAATTCTGCCTAAGATAAGTGGCGAGATTTGTGGCAGCACTTGGGAACATCCGGTCCCTTTGCAGTTCCAGGAATGACCCAGGTTTCTCAGGAGAAGATAAGAGAGTAGTTAAACCAAGCCCAGAACTGCTGAGATGCCCTGACAGGGGATGCTAACCTGGACTATAAACCCTGGGCTCTGATTATTGCTGCAAAGATAACTAGCATTGGGTTTTTTTCTTCCAATAGCTCTTTAATGTAAAATATGCACAAGTTTTTCTCAGCCCAGGTAAGACCCCAGACTTCTCCTTTCCCAGTTTGGTACCCTAGCCACTAGGAGGTTTAGCCTGTTTCCTCACAAAGTCACACAAAGCCTTATTATATCAGCAGTTCCCTGGGCTCTGGTAAATACAGTGAGTCAACTACCACTTTTTGGCTAGCAGAGAGAACTGTTGCACAAAAAAGCCAGGAACCCGACCATGACTGAGAAAACAGATCATGTATTCTTGTAAGTAAGAATATAGAGAGTCAGATCTGTACAGCATGTATGAAAAGCAAGACCCATGGGAGAATAAAAGCCCTTTTGGCACAATGTGTGAGATGGTATATTCTAGTCAGCTTAATTAGAGAGTTTTTGAACAACAGAGGTGTCAAAAAGACCATATCTGATGGTGATGGAGAACTTCAGCTTTCTTTATGAAAATTTTATAACAGTAAAATCACTCATCAAGTTTTGAAATGTACCAAAACCTTTTTGTTTTCCTTTTTTTTTTTTTTTTTCCCCCAGGAGCTAGAGAAGTCAACTAGAAGAATGACTATTTCAGCTTTCTTTCCAGCTAATTAGGAGGAACTGACTGAGGATCCAAAAGTAAATGGTAATCTGGGAGAAAATTACTGTGAAGAATAACATTCACTACTCTAAGGAATGGGTGAAAAGGACCAGTAGAGTAAGGCTAGAAAGGAATTTGTTCACTTTGTAGGCAAGGAGGTTGGATCTTTGGGGAAAATAGTCCAATTCAAAGAAGGCAGGTGATCTGTTAGATTGTATCACATACTGAGAAGTAAACTCCCCTAATGCTAAGAACAGGTAGGAAGCAAAGTGGAGTGAGAGATGGTTATGGCTGAATGAAGAGTCCTTAAAAGGTTTGAAAATAACAGTATTAAAAAACTGTACAAAATGTAAAAATAAGACTGGATGACTAAGAATGAACAAAAAACCAGAAAAATATACAAAGTAAGTTATTTCTAGTGAGGGAAAGAAAAATCTGTACAAATACTTTTGAAGCAAGAGAAAAAAAAAACCAACAAGGAAAAGAGAAGTTCACTACCAGACAGGGAAGAAAATCCTGACAAAAGGCTAGTGACACACAGAAGGCTACAGCAGTGTTTGCTTTCTCTGTAAGGCCTCATTACAAAGGTGACTTATGACCCAAAGTCAGAATGGGATTCAACAAAGAGAGTGAAGAATCAGAGAAAAAGCATTTAAGGAATATTTAAGGAAGACTGGTATAAACAACTCAGCAGCTCAGCTGAAATCACTCTGCAGTATTTACGGGAGTAGCTGGCTAGTTACCACATCATTTGTTGGTATCTTTGGTACCACATGAGGGATGGGTGGCAGTGAGAACTGAAGAGAGGCAAACATCTGATCCATCTTTAAAAAGAGAGAAGGATCTCACAGAGAAGTTCAGGTGGCTTAGCCTCACTTGGGCTGTTGGAATGAGACTCTTAACTCATCGCTATTACATAAGCATTAATAATAATAAAGTGGTAAGAACCAGCCAGCACAGAGTTTTCAAAACAAGTCAAATCAAACCATTCTAATGCGTTGTTGTGGGAGGAAGGCGAAGGAGGTGCAGATAGTCTAGATAATTTGCATTGCAGATAACTTTTAAACTTGAATTTTTAAGGGTTTGACACTGTCTCCCTTTATATTCCTATAAACCAGCCAGGGAAAAATGTTCTAGATAAAATCATATTTGAACAAGTGATTGGTGAAAAACACCTGTAGAGTATTTTAGTGGGAGGTTACAGCAAACTGAAAGGGTACTTTATTTGCTTCTGTGTGTGGCATTTTTATTAATAAGTGTTGGAATCAAGCACATACTGATGAAATACTGGGATGACCTGCCAGTGAAATGAAGGTTGAACTGTGCACAATACTTTACCCTGCAAATGTGGCATGAGCCAATAAAGTTACACTGGTGCAGAAAGGTCAAGTGTATTTCTGTGGGGCATCAACAGCTGTGTTGCATGTGAAAAAAGAAAAGTGGTAAACATTCTCATTGACTCAATGTTTATGAGGTCTCAACTGTAGTACTGGGAAACCTCACTGCAGAAAGGGAAGAGATATTGCCCAGTCCTGATTATCCTCGTTAATATACCTCTTTTAAGGAGCTGCCAGTTCTCTTTAACACTTTTTGTGTAGATTGGCCTCCCATAAACCCTAATCTGTCAATTCTCTGCATGTATTGAAGTCCACTGTCTTGCACTCTGTTGTTTTATCTCTTTTTATTGTTCTTTCTTTATAGTCTAAGGGTTGTGAAACCTGTCATTTCACTGACTCTTTTAATCTTTCCGTTCTTCAATCATTATTCCTTTTTTATTAGAAATAGGTCTGGTAAAGCCTCTAACTATTTGTTATTTTAAGTTTCCCTACCGAAAAAAAACAACTTTCCAGTGCATTCCAAGGATTGGATGAACTGAATTCTTTTTCCAGAAGTCCCCTAGGAAATGAAAGTTTGGGTTTTTTAATCAGACCAGTTTTCTGTAGAACTTCACCAGTTTCTCTCAAGGAGTCTGACCCACCTGGATTTTAGTTTGATATCCTGTACAAGATTCCCTCTATGACAGCCACAATGTTCTCCTTCTTTCTTAATTATCAGACATTTTCAGCAGTTCTAACCCTCTAGATTTCTATTCTGTACTTCTGAATATCTAAGAATATAATCAGAACATAAGAATATGTGGCTTCTTAAACAGGTAAAGATGTGGAAATCTTTGCCACAAGGCTTAGCTTGGATAAAAGTGACTGTGAACAAAGTGAATGTCTCAATTTTTCCTTAGTTTCTAGGCTGTCAGTCAGAGCACCATTTTCTCTTATTTACCCTTTTAACTTTTCATATCTACTCATATCTACAGTACTATATATCTACAGTTTTCATATCAACACATCCTATTTAGAAAGTCTTCTCCAAGTTTTAGCAAGCCAGAGCTGCCCTTGTTTTCTTTCTGTCTTTCATCCACATGACATATTTCATTTTAATTAAAAGGTTTAAAGGCAATCATCTGGGGCTTGAAGAAGCAGAAGTGTCAGCCATCTTCCAGTATAAGGAGGGCAATGATAAATTATTCTAGGTATTGAGTAGTGGAGGACAAAAAATATTAGGATCACTTTTTCAGCAAGAGACTCAATACATATTAAAAAAAGTTTCCAACTCTAAGACAGATGAAACATAGGGATGGATTTTGTGGAATATGCTTCACTAAGAGATTTAAAAAGATGGGTTAGATGAACATCTGTTGGCAGTCCTCTAGATCTGTTTGAAAGATTAATATCGTTGTGACACATGAATGCAGAGCTACACAAAGTTCTTCGAGACCATTCCAAAGTGCTGCAAATATAGACATAATTAATGGCTTCATGTCATGCCATCTCAAAATGTAAGTAGCCTGCCTAAAAACAGAAGACGTTGCTTCTTCAGCATAAAAAATAATGAAAGAAAAAAGAACCCTTTAACATTCAAAAGAGATTTCACTGTTGTGATAAAGAGATATCACAAAGGGTAATAAAGAAAATGTGAAATGTCAATACACCAAATAAAATGTTCCTTAGACTATTCACAAGATCCTGATTGAGTTTGAGCTCATTATGTAAACAGTACCTTCAGCAGAAGGCAGAAGTCTGCACAGGAAATTTAAGTAAAAGAACATTCTTCTGTTATTAATAACTCTAGAGGGCAAGATCAGCATTGTACTTGAACATAAAATTCAAACCTCTCAAAGTTTATGGTTAAAGAATAATGGCTGAAAAATGTTTCTTTGGCTTATTCAGAATTGCAATTTTAATATATTAGGAAAAGAAGTTCTAAGACCTGAAAAAAAGATGTTGAAAGACTGTTGTGGATATAGAAATAGAGACTATCTGCTCTGCTTTTGTACTCTCCCATCAGCACACATAGCAAATATGTATCAGTGGATTCCAGCAGGGTTAACAAATGACTTCTCATGTTACATGACATCTTTTTTTTTTTTCACAATTTGTATGGTAAGAATAGACAGATACTAAAATATTTGAAACTAGATGCAAAGTCAGCATGAATTGTAAAGAACAGTGCCTTTTTTTTCAGCTTCTGGACTCATAGCAACTGATCCATTAAAGGAGTAGGACCCTGTTAGCTGATTTAATTTGACAGAAAATGGTCCTGTTTTCCTTAGCCATTTTTCCTCAAGCCCTTTGATGCCAATCCTTACCGTCAGATGGATTTTCAGACTGAAAATCATAAGTCCTCAATATAAAATCTGAATGCCATCAGAAAAATTAGGCTGACAACCCTTTCTTTTTAGTAACATTTAACAATATTTGTTTGACTTTATTTGCTCATCTACAAAATGAAGATCTCTTGTTAAAAACTCTTTGGGATTTGGGATGGAAATCATCATAAACTGAATTACAGTCACTAGGCTGAAGTTATACCTTCCACTAGTGGCTGTTCCAACTCTACTGAAGCTATGACAATTTGCCTCTAAAACATGGTCCTTCAGGACTGACATCTTTAGCCGTTTTGTTCTTTGCATTTTTTGGTACTTTGTCGTTCTATTCTAATGTAGTATTGCATAGGCATACGTAATCCAGGCATACATGTATGGGCACATGCTATAGATATATGTAAGATGTACTAAAGTACTAATGCACACTGGTACTCTATTTACACAAGTTGGTTATAGAACATCAGCATTGACTTCAGCATCACTAATCTAATTTTACTGCAATGTTGCAAAGGGTGTGATTGAACACATACTTCCATAAGAATGAATCCCATCATCAGGAAGCCACTCATTAATAGGACCCTTAGGGACAGATAATGTTAAATGCATTGGTTATAACTGGATGAAAAGAACTTGTTTTATTATTACTTAGCTAGGGATCCTTTGGGGAACACTGAATGTGAGAAACCCAATCTTATTTCCTAAGAGTTACAAAGTATTTTAAAGTCTGTTCACACAAATAAGGGCCAAAACATTGGGTTCTCAATGTACATCTATTTTTCTATCCAGCCTTTTGGTTTTCAGAGCCAATATTTAAATAATCTTGTTGATTGCATGGAATAATGTGTGCACTAAATTGAATGTTTAATATTGTTTTCTCTGTTTATTAGGAAGAAATGGTTCCAGACACCTGTCTCATTTTCTCCAGACACATCTGGGAAATCATATGATTTGTGGAGTTGTGCTCAGACAGTGATAAAGAAGCCTTTGGTTAAAAAGTGTTTTAACTTAGACTTGACAAAGTAAATGAATTGGTTGTTGTCAAATAGGTAAGGTTGTTTCTGTTTGTTCAGGGGGATTTTGTTTGTTATGTTGGATTTTTTTTAAAGAAACAAGCAAGCATGTCATTTAAAATGGCTTTAATTTCTGAGGTGAACATCACCAGCAAAAGACAAAATGACACCACCCTGACCTAGCTA
Source organism: Strix uralensis (assembly GCF_047716275.1). Taxonomy (NCBI): domain Eukaryota; kingdom Metazoa; phylum Chordata; class Aves; order Strigiformes; family Strigidae; genus Strix; species Strix uralensis. The sequence goes on from NC_133972.1 coordinate 165,410,312, forward strand.
CATGACTGGTAGCTGTTAGAGTAGCTCAGACACTGGAAATTACTACAGACTCTTACCATGCATGGCAGAATTCTTGGAAAATCAAATATGCAAGTTTCCTCCAAATAAGGACACATCAGTTAATACCCATATACATGTATATCACATGCATTTACCTCCTAATCCCTTAGCATAAACATTGACCTGCTGGGGGAATACGTGCAAACTTGCATTACAGCTTGTGGTAGCAGTACTATTTCAGCAGGTAGTCTCTACAGCCACATACCATGTTTCTTTGGTGAGAATATGGGAACGATAAAGCATAAAGATCCCTGATGATTGTGGAGGTTCTCCAAAGCAACAGTGACATCCCATATTCAAGCACAGCTGGTAGCTTTGTGCATACCAAGGTCTAAGAAGGCTTCTGGGGAGAATACTCCTTAACGTGGGTGTAGGAGTAGTTCAAGTACCATCCTGAATAAAAATCAACAAATAATGTGACAAAGAAAAGTATCAGGGTAAACATGGTATTTCTTTCCTGTTGACTGAATAGCTCTGAGTAGATTGTGATCTTGAATGCATCTGCTGCTTGAAATATGAGGTATTTATGCAGAAACAATAAATATTTGCATTTATAAATTCATGCTGTGATTTCCACTAATGAAACAAATAGCTAACTTAGAGCTCTCTTAGTCAGAATCACAGGTAGATGAAATATAATCAAATAGAGACTACAGGCATTTTTACATATTTCAGTTAATATTAGTGGCATTTGCAGTAAACAGAGGAGAAACACTTATTTCAAAATGCACCTGACTTTAACTGTTCCTCCTCTCCTCCCCCTTTCTCTCTGAATAGAAGACAGCTGTGTAGATATTGAATGGAAATTTCTTTCTGGATTTCTCCACTGCTGATGTTTTATTTATGTCATTTCATTTTTTTATATTACATCTTGCTTGAATTCAATAGTTTTACAGCAAGCTGTACGCAGTAAACTGCTTGGAAATAAAGATTCCAACCTATTCCAAATCAATCTATAAGATGAAAAACTGAATATTAACTGAAAGTACTTATTGCCTCTTTGCTAATATAGCACATTTCATCACTGTCATAGATATTTTGAAGTGATCTGATGCAGTGTAACAGAAGATGAACATTTCAAGGCGGATCATGAATATCTTCACAAATAGGGTGCAAATGTGTGTAGAGCTTGATCCTTACAGTGAGCCCTAGCAATTAATGTTGTCCTCATAAAGTGTCACAGCAGATATTAATAGTCACATTAGGCAGTATTAGTTTGGATAAGACTAAGTTTATTTGATTTGATAGAAAAGGAAAAGGACATAAAATTGTATTTTAAAGGTTTTACCAAACTAAAAGATGCTTCAAACATAAAGGACAAAAAGAAATTTCTGAAGGATTAATGAAATAAAGAGAAATCAAGAAAAAAAAACAGTCTCCAAGAAAGAGAAGGTCAGAAAGGAATTAGAGGTAAGAAATCTCAACGCAACAGCCTATAGGAAATATGATGTGTAGTAATGGGCCATGGTGGTTAGGCAGGCTGACTATTGGGCTAAAAAGATAGTTTTGCAGTTTCCTTTGAGATCTGTTCAGATGGCAGGTGTCCAAGGGCAGCCCTATAAGAAACCTCAGGGTGTCTCATACAGTCTCAGGACTTTTGTGCCCAAGCAGCTCAGGTTTACTCAGGAAATAAAAATGTAAAATGTTTCCTCTTTATGCAGCACTACTGAGGCTGCAGTTTGATTTCAGCCTGCTCTGGAGTGTAGGACTGGCCATCAAAGATACATGGTTTCAGAAAAGATGCAACAAAACACACAGGTAGAGAAGACGAATGGGCAGAGAGGGTTTCCAGAGCTAACTGGACAAAGTTAGTTAAAAACCCACAGAATATTTAGCATTACATAGTCACAGAAATAGATGCTGTCATAAACCTATGCGTGTAGTCACATGCAGTTGATAGAAGCTTATTTTATGTGAAAGAGACTATTTTGATCCACATTTGAGGTTTAAAATCCATGTGGGAATGAAGAAATGAAGATGGAGGTTCAAAATGTTCCTGATGGCTTTATTGGAAGCTCTCATTTCCTTTCTCATTGAAAATAATAGCATACAAAAAAAACCCACAACCACCAAAAACCACTCCAATCAACCGATTCCCTTTATCATCATCCCCTCCTCATTAAGAATTTTTTTTTTTTTTGAGTCCAGGAAATTATTAAGCTGACATTAAATATATTATGAAAGCTTAATTTGCATGCAGCCTCAGATAGACAACTGGATTCACTCTGTCCAGCACCTCCTTCCTCCCAGCTAACGAAGGACCCAGATTTGGGGTTTTTTGAGAGCCTCTGCTGTCCCGCAGGCATTGCCATGTCCCAGAGCCCTGTTTCTCTCGCAGCAGTACAGCCGGGGGATGGTACACAACACACAGAACCAACGAACTGGAGACTGGAGGAAATGAGGAACTTGTGTCTTTGTTCTCAGAACAGTTGTATCAGGTGTCCGTGCCCAGGGGCTGGCAGGGGGCTGCAGGGCGGCCTCTGTGGGGAGAGGTTGGGGCTGCCCCGTGCCAGACACAGCCGGTCCCAGCTGGTCCCAGCAGGCTCCAACGGCCCCAGCGCAGGACACAGCTGAGCCCCTCAGCCAAGCTGGGGGCGCCCGGGGGAAACCAGGTTTCAGCAAGGGCCAAAGGCGGCCCAGGCAGAGGAGGAGGAAGCCAAGGAGGGAGCAGCAGCAGAGGGACCCCGAGGCCGGAGAAGGAGGAGGGCAGGAGGTGCTGCAGGCCCGGAGCAGGGATCCCCTGCAGCCCTGGAGAGACCCCGCGGGAGCAGAGACCCACCCTGCAGCCGGGGAGGGCCCCACGCCGCAGCGGGGGGATATTTCCTGCAGGAGCTGCGGCCGTGGAGAGCCCAGGCGGGAGCAGGTTGTCCCTGAAGGACTGCAGCCCGGGGAAGGGCCCGGCTGGAGCAGGGAGATGGGGCAGGAGGGAGGAGCGGCCCAGAGGGCTGCGAGGGACCCACCGCAACCCCCAGCCCCAACCCCTGCACCCCTCGGGGGAGAGGAGTTGGGAGTGAAGGGGTGAAATTGGGCCTGGGAAAGCGTGCGTGTGGGTGGGAAGGTGTTGGTTTAATAGTTGTCTTTGCCTCTCACCACCCAAATGTATTTTAGTTGGCAATAAATTAAATTTTCCCCAAGTCAAGTCTGTTTTGCCTGTCACAGTAATTGGTAAGGGATTTTCATCTTGATGCATGAGCTTTTCAATTCTATTTTCTTCCCCATGCTGTTGAGAAGGGAAGTGAGGGAGCAGCTGGGTGGGCAGCTAGCCTAAGTGAACCCACCATAACAGTTAATGAAAGCTGAAAGATTTAAGAAACAGTAGCTTCCTCAGCCAGCATAGCCTGATATTCTGCTGGCACCTGCAAATCCGGTAGTTACTCTATTAACATTAATCATGTAAAACACCTGTGATTTCATTATTTTGAAAGCTGACACCACTCACTCTTCCTCTCCTTTTTGGTAGTAATTGACAAACCTCAAATATGTTAGTTGAGATATAAAGTTTGTTGTGGGACTGAGGAAATGTAACCAAAATTACATTGAAAGGAAGAAAATGCATTCAGGTATTTCTCTGTAGATTCCCCACTTGCGTTTTATTCCCTTGCAAATGTGGAAGCTGAATTTGAAGTGTAGCATTTTTATGACATAGGCTGTTGACTAATACATTTCACAGAAGGAAAAAAAAAATAAAAACAACAAAATAAACAATTACTCTGGGGTAAGCTTTCAATGAACTGATTCTCATCTAAATAGTGTCTTTCAGTCTTTGTTGTTCTGTAACTATTGAGGGCAGAACAAAACAAAAAAAAAAAAAAGAAAAACAAACAAAACCCAAGCCACAACAACCTTACCAAAGCCAGAAAATACAGAGATAAAGCAGTAAAGTGCAGATGATGAAATTCAGTGTATATGATAGCCACAGGTGTGCATAAGATTGGAGCCAGATTCTGTCATTTTCACCCACTCTAACATCTATCAGAAATCAGAGCAAGGAGATTACTAAATCCTGAGCTAATACCTTAAGGGACATTACGAAATCACCACTGGCATAATTAAAAAAAAACAAGCAGAATTTAAAGAGGTCTCCTGTATTAGAAAATAGGTTAGATAAATTGAGTCAATAGCTATTTACCCTGTCTAATATTCATCATTAATATTTTTCTTTATATATTTTTTTCCCTATGATTATTGTTACATTTGCAGTTTAGGTACAAACCACAGCAATAATCTACCTTATTTCATTACAAAAGGGATTAATTTCATTTTACTCAATGTGTCTCTAGTGCTGATATCTTTTCTGTCATAGTTGTCCAGGTTTCTCTTGTAGTGTACACAGACTAAATAAATGGAATTAATGGTGTTTCAGGTGTGTTTCATCACATGAAATGTAAGTAAGTAGTAGATGCTTTATGATAAGGAATTTGTGTTCTGAACTTCCCTGCTTAATTTGACAAGCTCTCCCTATTGACCAAAGGGACTTGGAATGAAATGCTCAAATATATTTTATATTGAGATATTAAATGTCATCTTCTCATGGTCAGCTGTGAGTTTCAAGCGTAATTTTTGCAATGTCTTTGGACAAGTGAACAACTGCTTTACATATTGTTGGTACTTGTTTCCTCTTCTTTACAGGGTACCTGTACAGGCAGCAGTTGGTTTCAGCTCTCCAAACTGTCTTACCCAAATAAAATGTTTGAATTAAAGCAATTTTTCCTAGTGTCAAGGTTCCAAAAGTAACCCTTTGTGTTTGGGAAAAGGGTAACTGGTCTCCCTTGCGTTAGCCTTCGAAGCTAAAAAAGAAATATCAGAATAAAACTAAAAAAGGTTACTGCAAAAAACAGTGAGTTTTTCTTCACATTCTTCCTCCTGCAATCTAAGTATTAAAGAATGAGAGCTTGTTTTCCCTTGTAAGCTATAATCTTAACCTACCAACTAAAAAAACCTTTGTCTTAGTATGAGAAGCCTGTGCATCTTCAATAAATCATGAATTGGGGAAATACATTGGTTCCCTAAGTCATGCTTGCCTGAAATTTATAAGTACAAAACCTCTGTTTTCACCTCTGCCTGTTCTGCAGTCTATTCAGGAAGAACTTTTCCCCACTGCAGCACAATATATACACTGATGTGGCCAAGAAAGACAATAAGAAAAGCAAGTCGGTAAAAGCTTCTCTTTCTCTGGCTCAGTTTTTAGCACCTTCCCATAAAGTGGATATGAATAAAATAATCTGAGTTCAGAAAAACAGGTGAGTTAGTCATATGTGGATACAAGATTTTCCTCAGAAAATTAATGAAGAAACTATATACTCCCAATTCGTTATGAGAATTCTTTCTGTATTTTGGAGGCAACAATGGCTTTTCCTTTCACTACAAAAAATGTCTGCTAAAGATACATAAATCTTTCCAGATACCAGCTTCTTATGCTCAAATTCTATTAAGGATTGACCATTCTAAACCATTGACCATTATTCCTAAGTTTCATCTCATCATCCTCTTGGTTTTGCAACAGGTTACATTTGTCAGTTCATAGCATTGCAAAATTCATATAAAACATATCTTCTCTGAATGCATAACACAGAATATTTCTTTTAAAGGTATTATAATTTTTATTATATTCTCCAGGTGGTTTTGGTAATAGAACTTCTCTTTTCAACAGCTTAAAGCAGTAGAGTTTTATCTTTCAGCCAAATGACATCAATCTGTTTTCATTGGGGCATAGGACCTTCCTTTGACTAAGTATTCTCTTATATAATAAAGAAATCTTGGAAAAACAATGGGATCACTTTTTTCCCCTCAAAAGGAATCTGGAATTAATTAAATTAGAAGATTTCTCTTGTTTTTATAAACAAGAATATGTTTGATTATCTTACTTAAATTAAGATTTTTCTTTAAAGTTAAATCCATTTCAATATCTTGTATATGCCTGTAGGGAACTGAAGGAATTAATGCCTCAAACATTCATCGACACAGAAAAAAACCTCAAGGACAAATTGTGGCCTTTGTGATTAGTCTAAGGAATGAATTATCTGCCTAGGGAAGCACAGGGTGTATCAAAGGGTGCATGGCTCTGCTCCCTTCCAGTTGTATAACCAAATTCCCTAGATAAGCCTCGCAGGGAGGAGACATGGACCGAGTGAAAACATATGTTCGGGTTAAGGCCTGCTCTTTAATTTATGACTATAGCCTCGAAGAAGAGCTAAAAGATTGATAAGAGAGATAAACAACCGACACCAGATTGAGCTAATGACTGGATAATTGCCCAAGAAACAAAACCTGAGGAAAGGGTAAAGGTGGTAGGAGGAGATTGCAACCACTGACTCAATTGGGCAAAAGGGTTAATGTACCCCATTTCCCCCCAACACATGCACAGAACCCATGCTCCACCTTTTCCCCATCTCTCATGGAAATGAGTTCATGGAATACCTGCCTCTCTTTGTCTAGTATGCTAATCAGCTGATAAAGTGATTAAGAAGAATTTAAAAAGGCGACAGAAAACTTTGCTGTGTGTGCACCCACCACCCAAGATTACCGGACCTGAGACAACACTGGATCCAGGGGTGGTGATCTGGATTTCTTTGACTCTCTTTCTCTCCTTTCTCTTTCTTTTCTTTCCTTTGTTTTCTTTCTTATAGATTTATAAGAGACCACATTGCTTATTATCCAAGTTTAAATTGTTTTCTACTGCAAGTAAAACATTTTAGCTGGTCATTTGGTGTTTTGTTTCACCTTAATTTAACCTGAGGGAATCACAGAACCATTGCGACTCTCTGGGCTCCCAATCCAGGTTGTGACAATGCCCTTTCCATGTTCTTCTGGATAACCGTTAGTTACTCTTCGCAGCACTCCACATTTGCTCTTTAACATTAAAGAACAGGGCGGCTGTCTCCTAATTCAGCAAAAAGTTATCTTATAGAAGACAAAGTATTATGTGAGTGTTAGCAAGGCTGTATTCTTCAGGTATTCATAATTTATATTTTGATGAAGGATGCACAAGACTAGCATTCCAAAAGCTTCAGTACTGTGGTTTAAGCAACACTCCTGCAAAGAGTACCAGCTGTAGAATCCAAACTGTCAGCACTTTAAAATACAAGATCAATAAACAGTGATGTATTAGAGTGAAATCATGAAGACTTGTGTTTCACTAAGCAATGAATTGGTCCACAGATACATAATAAGGGCTTTGGACTATGGGCAAGGAAAATTCAATATAAGAAACAGTTGCTAGTATGTGAACGGAAATGTCAAAATGAAGCAACAGAAAATACACAACATAGATGAAGGAGATTTACTTAAGGCAGAGAGCAGACACAGTCTCTATGCTGTGGTTACACAGTATTTAAGGAAACAAATCTTAAACATAGCAAAAAGTAACAAAGCAGGCTAGAAGTGCAGCTCACAAATCTGTTTTTAATGTATATTCAAAATCATATCGTCTTAGTTTATTAAAACAAGTGGTTTTCAATAGTCTTTAATTTGGTACCGCTACAGCTCTAAGAGAACGACTTAAGAGTTTTGTCTGGCTCAGTTGTCATAGAAACAATTATTTACTTCCATCTGGATAATCTATATCATTGTGGACCTGAAGCTAGTTGAAAAAGTAAGTGAACTTCTGTGATTTCTGTAATTTAAAAAAAAGGAAGACAAATTGCCTAGGCCCTACTACACTTATATTAATAGGGCAATTATGTTAAACCCAAGATTAAAAAAAAAAAAAAATCATACTGGCCCTTTATTTTCTGAATGTCTTCAGGTGCACATACTGCTATCATTAATGTAATTTAGGATTACTTTGAGATCTAATTTAGGACTACTTTGATTTGATGACAAAATACTGTAACAATGAGGTTCTCCCTTCCTTAATGAACCTAGCACTGTATGAGAATCAGAGGCCACCTGAATCTATGGATGCATTTGTTTAAGGCATGTCATATTTTCTAACCAACAGCGAAGGAGAGACTGGCTGGGAAAATTTATACTAGGTCCTGGAGGGATAGTTCAGGAGGAGTCAGAAGCAAAGTTCATATTTATGCTCTTGAACCATAACAAGAAACCCTCCCTTATAAGAAAACTCCCACAACTAGCTGGCCATCTCCAGCAGCAACACTGCATAAGGCACCACTGTGTGAGCTGCAGTGCATCCTGCTTGCACAGGGAAAAGTAATTTAGTGGTGCAATGAACACAATCTGGAACTCACTGAGTCACCTCATTAAAACCTATATTGTCACTTTTGCAAGTTGACTTGTCAGAGTAGACCTTCACTTCAAAGAAGCAGCATTTTAAGTCCTAAAGTGAAACAAATTACACCTATCACTATGTAAGATACTTCAAGTGTGTCTGTTATGGGCTGACATGTAGGGGATTAAGGAAAAGCAAATGCTTTGTTTATGTCATTACAGAATGATATTGCAAGAGTCACTTATTGACTGAGCAGTCTTATCAGGAAATAATTTGATTCAGGGAAATGTTCCTATTAATTTCCATTGTAAATCAACCATCTGGATCAATGATTGTCTAATTCAACTCTAGTCCAATTGAAGTAATGCTGCTAATTCCCTGTGCTGGTGGGTAAATATGGATTGGTATTTTTCAACACAAAAGGCAAACACAATTTCCATTCATTTAAAAAACAAACAAACAAATTGAAAGGCTGGTAACTGTACAGAATGACAAAAAGAATTGTTCTTTAATTATTTCATAAGCAAATGAAGAGTTGCCTGAAGATGATGAATGCAGATATTCAGTCCAGGCCCTTGCAGCACACAGGCTTGGAGGGACTTCAATCCATCTGCTGACTTGGATCTGCAAGGCAGAACACAGGAATGTACTGCTGATTGACCACCAATTCAGACACGGCATTTTATGTTTTCATTTTATAGGCGGTTCAGCAGACACTAGGAGGTAAAATATCCCTGAGGTGTTATTCAGGTCCTAAGACTGAAAATGCACTGTAGACACCCCTGAGCTGAAGTGTTACCTAAAATAAGAGGTGTTGAGATAGACCCGTGTGCTGGAAAAGTCTTGATGTACAATGAACCATTCACTGGCACCCTTTGCAACACCAAAAGCCAAACAAAGGTCTCACCTATGCACCATAGGCAATCAGGATCATACGTATAATATAGTAAATCTGCCTCAAGAGAAGTACAGACATATACACATTTATGTTTGACGCTGTCTGTACGGTGGCACGCAGCTCACTCCAAAATATCTAGAGAAAAAACATCATCCAGAAGGGTGCTTGTTTGGGTGGTCATCTCAACAACAATAGGACGCCAAACTAGTTTAAAATAGCAACCACTTCATGGAAATGTATTTGGTTGCAGTATTTCTCAGACATCATAATTTAATTTACAACTTTTTTCACGTGAGTATTATCAGCTAATACTCACTTGCAAGGCGTTTTAGAGAGGACAGCTGAAAGTGAAGACATTGAGCATCTCAGGTGTACCTGAATGACTGCATGATGTTCCAAGCAGAAAGAGTGACCTATAGTACAAAGTAGAATAATAAAACTTGTGCAAAAATGATAAAAGACACAAAATCTTGATGTCTATTAATAGTCTGTGGAAAAGATCAACTTTAGCCTTGAACATGGCTAAAAAGAGAACATATGTCCCTGATGTCCATTATCTAGTATGTAGGAATTCAACTTTCTACGAAACACACAAAAGCACCAGGTCACTGAATATTAACATTTTTCATCATGGTTTTTCCCTACTCATTCGCAACTGTCAAGCTTACCCGCTCCAGGTTACAAAGTTGTGGTATATGGTATAAATTCTTGTATATTTTGGTTCCCTCCCTCCACAAGGGAATGGGCAATCAGAAGTAACATAATGCTTTTATGGCGCAATTTTTCATGAGAGTAACTCTATGGATTAAAAGCCTGAATTTCAGTACTTCCAGCCAGGAATATTATTACTTTCTCCATATGTATGTGTTCCATTTTTTTTAAGGTCACTTTCACAGCTTCAGATAGTTTTGACAGCTAGGAAAGGGGCAGAAATTGTGTTGCAGCACCATGATGCTGATTTCCTTTTCGTGATTCCTTTATCTTCTATAAAGTAACACAATGGGAAAATTACATTTTCTATAATTCACCATAGTTACGGGTTTCCTATGAAGTACTATACTACTTCACAAGCAAAGATGATCTCAGAGGAGATTGTGTTCATTGAGGACAACGGTTACCAGAGCATCTTATCTGTTAATTTTATGAGACATTAAAATAACAGAGATCTAGATTCTAATTAGTTTCATACTATAAGAAAACTTCTGATGTGGGTTTTGTTTATTGGTAGGAAGGGACTGAAAAATGATTTGCCAAACACACTTGAATTTGTTGAAACACCACAGTCCATCAAACCCACCTAGAAAAACATTCTCATTGTATATGTGGTTCTACTTATATTGGCTTTTGCTGTGTTAAAATTAAATGTGCTCAAGGAAGAAGTCATATATTTTTATGACTTACAACAGAATTCACTACATATCCTGAGCTACAAAGCAAAGCTTTGGTTTTGAAAGGCTGAATATCTGCAGATTGGATGTAGATGATGTAGGCTAGAGTTTAAATAAAAATAGTGGCCTTGACACAGAGCTCCTAATGGGAAGTAATATGGCCCCAGTTAGAGATGCATAAGCTTTTTAATATTTAAAGTACAACTCCCTGTTTCAGACAATGAGGATATACAAGAGTTAGCATTTGCAGATACTCAAGTGTGTACAGAAGTGAGCCAGGAGGGACCTGATGAAGCTGACATTGCTGGATCATCTAGGATCCTGCATCATCTGAATGCAAGTCCACCTCAGTTTTGTTTCCCAGAAGTGCCCAGGACCCACAGGTGACCTTTTTATCTTCTGCTAGGGTGCTACTCCCAGAGTTCTCCTCTGGATTAAAACTGAAAAGTCTGGGTGCAACGTCCAGCTCTGTTAGAAAGTCTTTGGTGTTTGTCTCATGGCAATAACAAAATGGGCAACGCTGAGCTAGACAATCCAAAATCTATCATGTTCCTAAAATGTGATTGTTGACTTTGTTAAAACAGATTGAAGGCTTCAGAAACTAGATAGGGACACTGGGATATTATATTATCTAAATGTTTATAAGTGTTGTAAAAATTTGCTTTGTTGAGAATTGTAATGAAAAAGCCTACTGATGTCCTAGATTCAGTTTTCAGATTCACTAGACATTACTGGTTTTAAAAGTACCAGAAATGCCATACTGAATTCCAGTTAGATTGCACTGCTCTGATATCTTGTTTCCAACTACACAAGTTTGGGGAAGGTTATAGGAAACTTGCAGTAGCTGAACATATGGCATAGTAACCTAGAGGTCAGAATAACATTCAAAGATTAGCTCAAGGCTGGAAGAAAGAGATTTAAATCCCTGTCAATCTTTGCTGTAATTGTAATGAATGATGATTTTTTTATAGCCAGAATTGTTACCAGTCCTTTTCTAAATCCTCTTCACTTCCAGCCTACAATTTCTTCCTGAAGCAAAGGGTTCTATCAGATAATTACAGTAGGAAAGTGCACTTATTCCCTCTTTGCAATTTTCAGTTCATCACATTTCAACTTCATTTAACATCCTCACATTCATTTGTTATGAAACAGTGAGAACAAAATTTCTTGTCTAACCTTCTCCAGATTATTCAATTTATGTACTTTTTTATTATGACTTATTTTACTTATTTCTCTTCCATATCAAACAATCCTGTTGTATTCACTTCTTAGATATTTATTCCAGGCTATTGTACCCTTGTTGACACTTCTCATGTCCTCTAGCTGTGCTACAATATCCTTTATAAGATGAAATGAGGAACAACATACTCCATTCAAGATGAGGTCACTCATTGTGTAGAGAAGTTATGATATTCTTATTCTCTGTTTTCATTTTGTTTGTTTTTCCTTGACCTGAGATTGAAAGTAAAACAAGGATCTCCACAGAATTTTCATGTCAATTTAGTATATAACTAGTTCAATTTTATTCCTGTATTATGCACTACTTTGCATTTATCAACAGTTGGTCACATTCAGCATTTTCTTGATTGCTAAAGCAGCTTATTTGGATTTTTCTAAAGCTTCTTTCTATCACCTCTGGATTTGACTAACCTATCAATTTTGTGTCATTTATGAGGCATTATGTGTTCTTACTAAATAAATCAAATGAAGGTTTTCATAACACTTAAAGTGGAAGTACTAAACTTTACATTTGGTTAGATAATCACTGCATTACAATGAGATTCATCACCTGTGTAATTGCAGTGACACAGCATTTCACCTAGGGTGCTTCCAGCCTAGCTGTAATGTTATGTACATTTGAACATAAAACCAAAGATACTAGTAACTGAGTTTGATCCTAATTCAAGATGCCATTTTCAAATGTCTTGTTAAACAAAGACCAAAATATTAACAATTGCTTTGAGTTGCTTATCCCATGCAGTACTTTTCTCATCCCAAATACAGACTGCATGTTCTCAAACATGAAAATGATGCTATTGGGACAGACAGTTACAATTACATATACCAGAAACAAAAGACAACCAAGAATATTTCCTTCACTTTTCAGATGGCAGAAGAAATGTAAGAATTTTAATAAATATTTGAAAACAAAAAACAAAGCTTCTGTCCTCCACTGAAATAATTGACAGGATTAGCCCAACAGGCTTTACTCTGTGTATAAATTGTTCAAATGTCTTGTGTGTTCATTTTTTGCACTGGTGTACAGTTCCTTAAAGAGATGAGGCAAGTGTAGTGGAATTCATGTTTTATAAAAGAGCAGCTTTTAACCTTGGGACTGGGAAACACTTGGGAGATTATTTATTGCAAATCAGCATCATAAACAGCAGTACTTCACATGGAAATCACATCGTTCAGTGTAATTGTGAGCAACAACTGAATGTTGGTTAATGTGCTGCAGGTTTGAGTCTTATGATGCAAATTAGAGACCTGTATTATTCAGGTAGAACAGCTTTATTAATAAAGATTTAACATTAAATAATTTTCAGCCTCCAAAGTAGTCATACATCAGAACTGAGACACTCAGACTTGCTCAGGAGAGGCTTTTGCCTACCACAAAGACTTTTTCATCACATGGCAATTAATTAATTGTGTCTTAGGAGATTTGCAGACTCCAGGCCTGGAAATCCTTGCAATCGGGTACAAAATCCTCATGACATGGCAGTTACAATACAAAGGATAGTCTTAAACTTCAGCCCAAAGCCAACACATGTCCTTCTCACTTCAGCAAAATATCTGCCTGTCAGATTTCAACACAGAGAGCAGAACAGAGATGACATATAAGTGTTATGCAAAGAACATTTTCTTTTCAGTGTGCATCCCCTCATTTTTCTACATTTTCTATTAGTTTTATTTTTCAAACAATGACAATTTCTCCCTTACCTACAGGTACCTGGGAACTGGCTCCTGCTCTTTATTTCAAGATGCCCAGAGGGAGACAACACAAGTGGTAGCTCTCCTGCCTCTGTGACTTTCCCAGGGAGCAGATCCAGCTGGTGCATGTCATATCCCTGCCTCCTCCTTGTCTGTTCCTTTTCAAATGTCCTGTTTTCACCAAGGCCAAGAGCACCAGTACAAAATATGAGCTACCACTGCTGGAAACCCTCCTCAAATATAAGTGCCACTTCTAGGACCGTTCTGCTTCTTAGAGCAGAGACACCAAAGGCAAAGAACATGGCCCCTCTTAGCAACTGAAGATCTGAGTACCTTGTCATAGTCAAGATTGCAGAACTTCTTCTAGTACTTCTCATAGTTGGGGGGCCTAGCCTGGTCCTCAGACATTCATCTGGGGGAGAGTGGGAGTTTCACTTCTTTAAGAACAGTGAAGCAAGCACTTCACTGCAGAGAAGAGGTGGAATCCATCTGAACAAGAAAAGAAATCACATTTTCATGACTGACATTGCTACCCAGCTGATGGGGCTTTAAACAAGGTTCACAGGGGAGTGGAACTACAGCCCACAGGTAGCAGACACTTGTTAAGTCTCTGGAGCAATTACAGAGAAGAAAGATGCTGCTGGAGGAAGACCATCAGGTTATGGGTTTCTCTGACCATAAAATGTACTTTCCACAAGTTGCATTCCCTGGCACAGTCTGGGCTCTGGACCCATAGTTGTCTTGTTGGTTTCATGAGCATTAGCAAAACCATTTCCGGCTACACAAACACATGCTGGGCCTTCCTCTGGCTCTCTTTTCCATTATCATCTGCCCGAAATGGCTCATCCTATTCTGCTAAGATGTTAATTGGGAGAGAGCACCTCTCTTGTTTGAACACAGAGAGGTCTGAAATGGTTCTCCCTAAACGATAAAGCCCTCACAACACTCCCAAGAAAAGTACAAATCTTTTAAATACATAAAATTTTGGTACAGGCATTCAACAGCATCCTAAGCCCTAACCCTCTCTTTTCTGCTATTTCCTTGGGGCTTTCATCACAGTCTCTCTCTCTCAGATTGGACTCTGTAAGCACTATTAACTCTAGTTTAGGAAATCTACTGGCAGGCACAGATGTTGTGAAGATTGTATCTGTCTGTTGATCTCTTGAAAAAGAACTATAAGTGCCTGCAGTATTCCCCTGCAGTATTACCACTCTGATTTATGCAACTAACCTGTCTACAACACCCAAAATACCTAACTCCAAATGCTGATAATAGAACCAAGCAGATCACTGTTTCTTCTCTCAATCCATCCCATGTTTAAAGATGTTGCAATCTAACACTCCTACAGACTAAACCACCAGGGACTGAACAAAGAAGGGGGAAAACAGTTTAATAAGTGGTCTATACAATGCATAAGTTGTGGGCTGGTGGGATGTCGGTTGGTTTTCTTTTGGCAATGAAGGCCAATAACATTTAAATCTAGATTACTTTTAAAATATGAAATGCTAAATAAATCTTAAGGTTTATTCTTTGGGAAGCTGTGATAGAAATCATCAGATTAAATTTGTGTCTCTTAACAGTAGGCATTTAAATCAACACAGGCTCCCTTGATTGAAGCAGAGATCTATTTGTCTAGTACTGAAGCAGGATTTGGTCCTTTGATTCATATTCACTACCAATCTATTGACTATAGGGAGATCCCAGCCTCTTAAACTAGGTGAGGAAAGACCCACATTGGTATTCTGAACTTGTAACAGAACAGACCCATTTCAGAATTTCTGGAGAACTTACAGAGGAAATCTCAAGTATTCATAAAATTGTATGTATCATTTGGGGTAACTGCAACTTCTGTAAAAAAACATTTCATGTAGTATGACAAGAAGAATTAGCTAAGATGGAAAAGAGAGGGATCCAAATGTTAGATCCCTTAAGAGCTTAAAGGAAGGTAATCATGAGTCATGTTGAAGCATTAGACTAAAGGGAATCTGAACACAGAATCAACAACACTGTGGAGTACCTCCATAACATCTTCATTTATAATTTAGTAAACAAAAGAGAGTAGGTAATGAAATTTGATGAGGAGGTCAAGCTGAGATGATGTTGTCAACACAGTGAAGCTGAGAATTTCTTAAAATGAGATGATCTAGAGTAAGAATGTAATAGATAATGGATCAAGTTTGATAGTAACAAATGCAAGATCAGGTAATTGAGGACTATTAAATCTGTAGCTATGAGCTAAACAAGGTTAGCTGAAAATCACCAAGGAGAAAAAAAAAAAAAATTCAAATGTATTTTGTAGCAGCAGACTCAACATGACAATGTTTGACATTTTGTCTAGTATCTAGATCTCCAATATCTGTTTCATTACATGTCACACATTTTAGAGCATAGAATACTATGAAACCAAGAAAGCCTTCAAGTCTTTTTGTTAGACTAGACCTACTAAACATTTGGATCACACTGAGCTAGGTCTATCAGTCAAACAAAAGGGCAGAGAAAGGACACGCTTTAGCCGGAGCTTTATGAAAGACTTAAGGCTTTCAGTAAGGTTCCTCGAAGTTGTTTTCTGCAGCATATTTCAAATATATTGAGGCGGATCTGACCTCCATAGGTTGATGATGTTTCCACCTGGCAGCTGATTGACTCATCATTTTTACTCTCTTGAGCAGAATGAGGAAGACTGTACTGTTGCATAGAAGGGTTTTTAATCAATATGTGCCATCATCCATCTTAATCTTTAATATGCTAGATCAGCTCTTGACTTATGAAGAACTGTACTGGCAAAATGTGGTTTCTTCAGAACAAAATAGAGGACAGTTCCTTTTTAATCAGGTTGTCTACCAAAAGAAATTCACCTTCAAACATGGCAGGAAACTTCATGTTCAAAAAATCAGTGGTTTCTTTACTAGTACCATCTTTCAAGCACATAGCAGAAAGGCTTTATATTTCTTTTCCAGTTACAGTGATCACATTGATTGACAGAGTTGCTCTAAGTGATGCAGTTCATGTTCAATGCCTATGAGCCTTTCCACCCCTCTTCTTATGATAGAGAGGAAGAGCATGGAGGGAGGAAGGCATCAGTAATATGCTAAGAAATAAACAGAAGTGTCAGACTGATGGATGTGGTCAACTGAAGAGGAGGGATTTCCACAGGTAAGATCTTGATCCTACTTGAGAAAAGTAAGTGGCAAAATTCGTCAGTTCACATTTTATTTTCAAATATTGCCATGTTTTGCCTAAGCTGCAGAAGTCTGTTCAAACAGGGTGAAAAAGTTCCCATAAGCATCTTTAAACATCCAGCACATGAATGCCCTTAGGATCCTATGACGCACAAAGCTGCAAAGCACTTCACCTCCTTCTGAAAATATTCATACTTAAATTTAAAGCAAAGTTTGCAGCCATGAAAATTTTAAACAGATTTTAAACTTAACCAAAGCATGATAAAAGTCAGAAATTTTACCATAACCATTTCTTCTGTGATGTGTATGCTTTTTAGTATCTGGTAAAGCAGCTGTGAGGGGAGTTTGTCTGAACAAGAGCTGGAGAACCTGTGGAGGGTCACAGTGTCTCTGTGTCTCTATCCACAGGGAGGGTCACAGCCTTCTCTATCCACAGCTCCCACCAGCGGCAGAGGGCGAGCAGAGCAAGGGAGGCATTTTTGAATCAGACTGCATGAAGCTACGTGCAACCACTGGAAGCTGTTAAAGACAGAAATGCTTTAACATTTTCTTTATAGAGTAATAAAGCTGTAAATAACTTCCCTCTGGGTATGCCTCCGTAGAATTCATGCATTATGGATGGTAGAAAAGATAATTTCTGCATCCTCTTTAGAGACTGGTTTCCTAAATATTTCACAGTAAATTAAATATAATATTTCAGAAGAAATCAGCCTTTTATAGCTGTGTTATCTAGAGAAAAGCAGCTACAATTGAACAAGCTATGGTACAAAACAGAAAGGCCAGTTTCTTTCAGTCTATTTCAGTTGTTTTCAATATGAAATCTTAATTTCCCTGGAAATCCACTGACTGTTTTTGGGAAGTCCACACAAGATCGAAAAGAAAACCATATCTTCAGGCAGTATGTACAGTCCCAGAGCCTCCAGAGATGGAAGTTCCCCAGCTTCTCTGGCCAGCACTCTTCCAGTATCTGAACACTCTGTTTATGAAGATATTTTTTTCCTTATACCTAATGAAAAATGCAATTTCTGTGCATTGCCCCTTGTGCCCATTACTGTGCACTTCCAAGAGTATGATTCCATCTTCAGTGTTAACAACACATTAGGTAAGTGTAGAAAGAAATAAGGTTTCCTCTCAGACTCAGTTTATTAATAAAAACAACTAAAATATATTTGAGTAGATGTCGGGGTCACCTTTAGCCAGGGTCCTTATTTCTCCGTGCGGGAACAGGATTGACACAACACCAATATGATGATCAGATCGTCCACCTTTATTTCCCAATCCTGGTTACATTTATATTCTACTAAGTTCTGTACACGCACTCGTCTATCTTCTAATAGGCTACAGGTCATCTGCACGCGCTGTTCACGCGCCTCTACAAGCATTTGCGTTGGTTAATTGCAATTAGTACGTAAAGCCCAAAACTTGCCAAAAACTCCCCTGTCTCATACCCTGTTTTGCTCAGACGTGTGTGCTTTTGCTGACCACAGGTGTTTCTCACTTATCTGCTATCTTGTGTGTTTTTGCCAGCCTTATTTTGCTGGCCTTGTCTTCGTCCTTGCATTCTTCTGCTTGCACTAACTTCCCTCCAGCACGGCCCAGACTCCTACAAGTAGATATCAAATCCATGAATGAAATTTAAAAGATGTGATCACTATTACAATAGCAGAAAACTGTGCTTTATTTACTCATTTATTATGTCCTTAGTCACTACGACATTGCTTGTGCACACTATACCAACAAAGTCAATTCTACATATTCCTACCTGCTGCCCCAGATCCATTCAATGTGTTGCTTTAGCTCTGATATATTTTGTGAAAGTATTCTGCCACCTAAAGGAGATATTTGAGACAATGCCTCCTAAAAATTGTTGGTTTGCCATGATGAATTGAGCCCATATGTAGTTTTCCCAATTTTAATTTTATGATTAAAAATATTCAGTTTTCACTCCATGAAACAGTTAATCTTTTACTGGATTTCTTTCATGTCAGTAGACTTCATGGCCTCAGTCTTTCAGTATCTCATTTACCCATTTGTTAAATGTAAATGTCCTAGAATTAAAACAGTATTTTAAATTTTCACCAATGACTTCTATGTCTCCAGAAATTACTGCCATTTTTTCAAGGCCTCAGGCTCCCACTAAAAATTAACTTCTTTCATAGCATTTATGCCAAACATCTCCATGGCCTTTGGCATTCTAAAGAATTATTGCTCTATTGTTAATTCAAAAATGTAGAATTTCTGAGAGGTTGGCTGAAGGGAAGAGAAAAGGTTAACTTAAAAATACACTGGACCCTGACCCTAGACATGTATATAGATATAGAGATGTACAGATAAACATATAGAAAACTTCAGTTCCTTGACAGATGGAGTAGTTCATTAAACCGGTTAATTGATAACAGATCTATTATTCATGCTTTCACCTAATGAACCAAATATGCTTTGCATTAGTTCTATTACCAGAAATTCCTTATTCTTAACAGCAAACAGTGACATCAAAAACAATGTTGGACCTGAATATCCTCAAAGCCTAAAGTTCAGATACAGTCCTGAAATAAGCAAGCTTTCACTCACCAGGTGAGTCCAAATTGTGTTAAGAGAAAAGATTTGTGAGCAGGAAGAGAGAGGATGGTAATACAAATAGAACAGCATATTTATATTATCTAACAGTTTTTCATAATTATTTTTTCCATATCTTTAGACTGGTTGAATTGAACAGTAATTCTTACTGGAATCCAATGATAAAATAACTATATGTTTAAGTACACTATGTTATTATCACTATAGGCTAATATTTATCAATATAATGCTCATTTCTTATATCTTCCTCAATTTTGTATCTATTTGCAAAATCTCAATCCCAGGTGATTAAAACATTCTCAGAAAGAATTGGTTTTCAATCAATATGTAACATAAATTGTAATTCAAAAGTAAAATTGTATTTAATCATTCCTTTTTTTTTTTTTTTTAACACTGGAGTAGCTATTTAGACTTTTGCACTAGGGCATTAGGCAATTACTTATACTGATATCCAATTTTGATGCTTGCAAAGAAATAAAATTAAAGGCTTCCCTTAGTTTTATGCATATCTCAATAATCAGAGTTCTAAATAAATTTGTGAAATAGCTAAGTGATTGCAAGAATATTTATCTGTGAGTAACTCAAGTTCTTTCTTCCAGAATCAGTCATCAGTGGTCACATCATCCTTGTGATCCTAGGAGGCATTGCTTTTGTAGTTTTCAGAGTTTGTCTATTGTCTTCAGTAAGGCAAAATGTATTAATTTACCCAAGATACGTATAAGAAAACCAATTAATTCTTGCCCCAAAATTTAAGAAAAAAACCTGAGTGGATTTTCAATATTGATAGACATTGCAGGCACAGGTAGCACAGGTAATGCCAGGTTTTTGAGTTCCTTCTTCAGCAAATTTTACTTTGTTTCTTTATTTTCTGGAACATTTTTGCAGTGCAGAAATGAAACTCGGTCTGTATTTTCTGATGATCAAAAAAAAAAATGTCTACATTATCATTTTTCGAAAGCTTATCAACACTTTGTATTAGTAAAACTATCCCTCTTCATCTAGATATGGCAAAGTTTTTTTTAAAAGTGTACCAAAGTTACTCATTAATTCCTTTAATAATATTTAATTTTGTACACACTGGTTTCTGCTTTTCCTTAAAATCAAGGAAACTATTCTTTGTACCTATATCTCTGCTCATTTCATTTTTGTGGTGTCATCCACTTAACATGAGGGGAGTGGCTACTTTTTCCTTTTCTCTTTTTTGGCATAGATGTATTTTTTCAAGGAAAATGGACCAAGCACTTTGCACAGCTTCTTTTCTTGGCCATCTTCATACAGTTCTTTTAAGCTTTTTTGAATATGAAGAGGAGTCAAGCATGAACATAAAGTAAAGAAATCAAGATCCTCCTTATGTGTCATACTGAGTCCCACCAAGAAAAACAATGAGCTAGAAAAATTGTTGCAAGAAAGTGAAAGTACTTGGTAGCAATATCATCTCCATGCAAACATCCAAACAGATTTTTTGGTGGTTTTTTTTTCACCCACGATTTATGTATAGTTGAGAAATGAACATCGGTTTCATTGAGGTCAGCTTAATCTTCAGACTTCAGTGTGACATCAGCTGCTATCTGAATGAAATGATAAATACTTGTAATGCTCAAAAAATGGAAAGGATTTTGTATAAACTCTTGCGGAAGTGTCAAAAAGTATGCAATGCAATTATAATTGATAGACACAGGTTTCTGGGACAGCCTGGATTCTTTCAGAACATCTTTCAGCTGAAGACTGAAAGTTGCACTAATCCTCTACATCATCACATCAGCTTTTAGAAACAAGATTTGTACATTTTCTGATTGCACAGCGAATGGCACAGAGAAGTCCTGACACGAGCTGGCTCACTAGCAGTTAGACAGAGTTACAGACTATGCCAATCAGCTGTTTCTTCCTGATGAGGTTTGAAAACTTTGGGAAAAATTTTCTTTGAGAAATAAGATTTTTTTGATCAATGTTTATCAATATTAATTGTTCAAAATAAAAAACTTTCAAGTCCACTTATTTATATTTGGGATCCTATTTTCATATTGCTGTCTTTTAAAACTCATTTCTGTGTCTACTCTTTTTACAAAGCTGCCTTCAGTAAGAGGTTAAAGTTGGCTAGAAGTGATGTAAGGAAACCGAGCAAAAGAAAAACAAGCTCACTACCAGGGAACTCTCCCTGTCAGCGAGGGTGAGTAGGGAGCTGTGGATAAACAATAAGGGAATAGGGGAAGTTTCATCACAACACCTGGTGAAAAGATGAATGAATGAAACCATGGAACTGTGGAAAACCAACCCATATTTCAAGAGTGAGGGATCACATAGTTGTGGGGTTTTTTTTCTACAGGCCAAACACTGATATCTTTTAGAGTAAATGGTGTGCTATTGTCTGTGGGAGTCTTGTTTGTGTAAGGGCATCTGGGTTTTACCATACAATTTTACAGACCCAATTCAGCCTGGGCATGAATGAGCATAATTATTGTTGACATCAATGAGGTGAGACCTAACACAGTGCATGGCTTAATTGGATGATGGGATTTGCATTTCCCATGTATGCAAGCACTGCTCAGTGGCACACAAGTGTGCTTAGAATATTATCAAGCATTAACCTTGGGTTTGTCTGTCTAGTGCCTACAGTGTCTAGAATAAATGGTTGTACATTCATAACTAAAGCAAGAGCCAGCTTGGATACTGATGCTTTTTTTTTTTTTTTTTTTTCAGATTCCTGCAAGGACAGGAAGAATGTTTATCTATTAGGAGTCTTGTACTACAGTTAGAACAAGCAACTCTCCAATCTATGAATATTCTGAGATATCTAGGTGTATCGTAAAATCTTACAGTCCTCTTCAGTTCTGCCCTGGACATCTCTGATGACTTGAATTCCCTCAAATCCCAGTAGGAACCATATAAAGGAACAGAAGAAATTTTCATTTCTCAGCCTTGAAGAGTGCAGCTTGACTGCATAGATAAAAATATTTGCAAGTCATAGTTGCCAGTTTCACTGGAAGGCACAGCTGTCTGCCTAACCCATCACAGCAGACATTGCAAGACTGACTATATAAAAAAGACAATGTAAAAATAACTATGTATCTTCTAGCAAAAACAATCACTGTGGCAGAAAGAGCACAGCACAAAGAGATGGATAATTCATCAGGTCATTGCTTTTCTGCTCATTATAAATCAAAGTCAAAAGGAAGCCCTGTCTGGCCATTCTGTGCTGTCCATGGCTATGTTTATTAGGCTTTGTGTGGTCTCTATTCCTTTGCATACAATCCGAGTTATAACACAGCACAGTCCAGGAAGTACAAGGGCAGCAGAAGCAGCGGCAGGCTCCCAGCTAGAATGAAATCATAAAACATTTCTTTGCATCTTTTACCCTGGCTGCCAGCCATTGTGAAGATTGACTGCCCATTCACCTTGTGAACTGCTATTTCACAACTCAGACAAAGCTGTGCACACTGTTATTATGATGTTGCATTTTGCTACATAAATTGGTATGTAAACAAGGACTGATAGCTGTAGAGATAGGAAGATCGGCTGGAAGAAAAGACCAACGCAGATTGAGCTCTGATTAGCTAGCATATACTTGCAGCCTCTAACAGGTCCTCTCTGAGTGGGGAGACCAGGTATTAGTAGTCCCCTCCTGGGGGAGGCATAAAGAATGAGATCAGGCAGCCCCTGAAAATTGTGTACCTTCCAGTCAGTGACTGGTGGAAGCAGCTTCCACCAGTTCTCTGTCATTGGCACAGCATTTTAGTGCCACTTGCTAATCACAACTGTTCTGGGTTCTCCTTGACATCTAGAACTTCTCAGATGTCTCTGAGAAATGTGCACATATGAAAGCATAACCCTTTGCTGAGCAAGAAACAGGAGGAGAAATGCAGAGGTTGTCTTCTGGGTCCCTGGAGTCCTTCACTGGGATTGTTTCACCTGCCTTCTGAGTTTGATGGTGATCAGGTTTAGGGTAGAGTCCCTCTGAGCTGAGCCCACTACAAGCTGCTGGTAAGAGTCTCAGCCCAGAGAACCAATAGAGTCATGATGTAAGGCAATGAAGAGAAGGTTGTGAGTATTTACAGGCATCACAGAGTTAAATGATTTGCCCACGCTCAGATGGAAAGTTTGGGGCAGAGCTGGATGGGATCCAGGACTGCTCCATCTTGGTTCAGTGTCTCCCAGGGTGACTGTCCTTTGCTCTGCTGAATGCACTGAGGCAGGATAATCTGTTATCCTGACTTCTGGGGCTGTCAATGCTGGATGATAACAGTCATAGTAATAGTTAAAATGTCATCCTCTGGGACATCCACTTTGCTTGTCCATGTAGGAGCTGGTGTCTGAACTGGGGATATAAAATTCTGAAAAGAGAAGCCTGCTAATTGCAGCGACATCGTTCTTTGCTGGAGTTCTCTATGTCATTGTATGACTGCTAAGCAGAGATAAGGGAGAAATAGTGGATCTGTGACTGGTAATGCAGACACCCTGAACCTAAAACTCACAAAAATACATTTAATTTCCAGTTTAAATAAATATAATGAATGCTTTGTATCTCAGTAGTGACCAGAAGTGACCAGGTACCCTCATGGGCCCTAAGAAACAGTCCTGTTTCACAGACTGTTGGCAGACTTTTACAGACATTCAGCTCCTATTGATTGCACTGGTGATTTAGCATTTGAAGGAGGGGTTCATGGGTCCTGGCTGAGGATTGCCAGCTCTTGTACTGCTATTTCAGAACAGAGTTAGATGCCTAAACTCAGTCATGTAATCCGAGACAAAAGCAAAGAAACAGCAATGACAAAACAGAGATGTGAATGGAGAAACTTGGGATCTGTTATAATTCTTTTTATGACTACGTATCTTTCTGACCCTATGTTTATTTTTATTTAATAAGGATACGTTCATACTCCCATAACTGAAATTATGGCAGTGCTGTTAAAACAGTTTCTTTCCTTCTTGTAGCAGTTGTGTTTGTTGTAACTATTCTTCCTCCTTGAGGATGACAGTTAGATATTTTTACATCCTTATCATGATGTTTTCTTAACAAGGTTGCAAACAGACTTCCCGTGGAGCATTTCAGAAAGTATAATACTGTGTTGTCTTTTCTGTGAAGCCAAAAATTCCTGCAAAACCACATTTTTGCTTCTTCATAAAATTCCAGCATCTGTATAAAGCCTTTCATGTTTTTGAGAGACCAATTCTCTGATGATCTCTCTGTTGTAGACCTGCTTTCAGTTCCTGCATCTTGTTGATATCATTGTAGTATAAACTGAGCAATGACTGTAATCAAAGAATCAGTGTTTTTACCAGAACACATCAGGTTGTTGTGTGGGTGGCACCAGGGCAAGGAGAGTTTGCAGGAATGCTTTTTTAGGGACTTACTGTTGTCAGCAAAGATTTAGCCTGGAGACTGTATGGATGGAAAAAGAAGCTGGACAAAATAAATTGAAGAGTGAACTGTATTTTCACGAGCTACTCTGTATTGGTCACAGAGAATATCATGTTAAATATCTGCTGTTAACAGGTCACTGAGCTCAACAGCACCTGTTATTGATTCTTCTTGTATCCTATTTAAATCCATTGAATGAGAAGCTTGTGGGATCCGTGGAGGCCATTTAACTCTTTCTGAAGGAGGTCTCAATTACAAATATGTTTCCCCTTACAGTAGTAACGTGTCTTTATTGCTTTTGATGTCATTTTAACTCCCACAGACCTGGATGAATATTTTATTTTCATAACTCAGAATGGAGCCGTTTGGGTTTCACAAGTCACAGAAGTTACAATATTTTGAACAGGCTAAGATTCACTGACAAAATAATACCCATATACTTCATTTATTTAATAGCATGAGCAACTTTGAAAGCTTATTTTTTCACCACTAACCTGCTAGAGTTCTCCCTGCTAGTTTAAACTTCAGTTTTTTAAAATATATGCAGTACTATGACAGCCTGATACCTTTTAAGTGTTCCATAATGCTGACAGAAATCTCCCAATTCCTACATAATGTTGAGAATGTGTCCCAGATTTATGACTAATGACAGAGTGTTTACTTTGCTTGGTATTGAGGGTAAAGTTTTCGCTCCCTATTTCCAGTCTATGAGAGCAATGCTTACATTACATGTCAAACATGAAATCAGACCCTCACCTGAATCTAAGCATGTTCAATGGCCATGTTGCACCTCTCAAGCTCTGGCTTTCATGGATCTGTCTCCAATGATGTCTTGGCACAGGCATACACATATGCTCAATGTGCTTTGTACTGCAGGAGGCCAACTTTACTGCACAAGCTGTATAGGCAGTGATTATACTAGTAAATTAGATAGAGCTGGGGAATGTTCTTGGTCATGGAAATGTGACAGGCTGTACTGTGAAACTGTTTGAATGGTCCCTGGTGCAATATTAGCCCGTGCCTATTAGCAGTCTACCAAAAGCTCCAGAGCACTGTCTGAAAGTTATAGTAGTATAGGGACTATTCACAATATGCAATGTGTATGGATCCACTCTGCTTTGGAGGCTAAGAGAGTTTATTAAAACACATGACAGTTGTTTTCAGTGCCTAGGAATGTTCCTAGGCCCATTCAGCTGTAAGTGCAAATGCTGCTATAAGGTATCAATAGGCACAAATTAACTACAAAGAACATGTGTACAGCTCTAGACCTTCTGTGTACTGCTTCAAACTTGCCACCTCAGCCAGGGCTCAGAGGGACCAGGCTTTCTGTCTTCATTGCCTCTTTTGGGGCAAGTCTTGGCCAATTCCAAGATCCCTATCAATCTTTACAATGCCTTCTTACGGTCATTAAAGTCATCCCAAAAAGGCTTGTGTAAGGAACTGAAGGAATTAATGCCTCAAACATTCATCGACACAGAAAGCCTCAAGGACAAATTGTGGCCTTTGTGATTAGTTTAAGAAATGAATTATCTGCCTAGGGAAGCACAGGGTGTATCAAAGGGTGCATGGCTCTGCTCCCTTCCAGTTGTATAACCAAATTCCTAGATAAGCCTCGCAGGGAGGAGACATGGACCGAGTGAAAACATATGTTCGGGTTAAGGCCTGCGCTTTAATTTATGACTATAACCTTGAAAAGGAGTTAAAGGACTGATAAGAGAGATAAACAACTGACACCAGATTGAGCTATAATTGCCCAAGCAAAAAAACCTGAGGAAAGGGTAAAGGTGGTAGGAGGAGATTGCAACCACTGACTCAATTGGGCAAAAGGGTTAATGTACCCCATTCCCCCTCAACGCATGTGCAGAACCCATGCTCCACTTTTTCCGTGTCCCTCATGGAAATGAGTTCATGGAATACTTGCCTCTCCTCGTCTAGTATGCTAATCAGCCAATAAGATGAATTTAAAAGGTGACAGAAAACTTTGCTGTGTGTACACCCACCACCCAAGATTACTGGACCTGAGACAACACTGGATCCAGGGATGGTGACCAGATTTCTTTAACTCTTTTTCTCTCCTTTCTTTTTCTTTTCTTTCCTTTCTTTTCTTTCTTATAGATTTATAAGAGACCACATTGCTTATTATCCTTTTCCAAGTTTAAATTGTTTTCTACTGCAAGTAAAACATTTTAGCTGGTCATTTGGTGTTGTTTCACCTTAATTTAACCTGAGGGAATCACAGAACCATTGCGACTCTCTGGGCTCCCAGGCTGGGTCCTGACAGTTTGGTCACAGAGACCAATGCAAACAGGACCGGTATGCACCCTAAATTCTTAACATTCAACAGGAGGAAACATGGTACATATAAAGAAGCCCGGCTGAATTTACAGCTTCCTAGCCCAGCACCTTAACATCAAAGTGGGTGAAGTCTCAGTGGTGGCAAACCAAACTGAAGCCAGAGCAAGAATCCTCATGGTGACCAGTATCAACGGTCTCAATGTGAATTGCTCAGTGCAAGGTATCTATCTTATGGCAGAAGGAAGAGGAAACATCTCCCTTGTCACAGGAGCTGCAAAGTTCAACAAGTTGCAATGGTTCACACAAGAGAAAAAAACCTTTCTAAGGAAACCAGAAGCAGAAACTTCTGATTTATCCTGGCAATTAAATCTAACTTGTGAATTAGTGCTATTATCAATTCTTTTTACAAGCCATTAGATTTCTCAGTTAAACATAGCATCATTTCCCTCTGCTTTATTTTCTCCCTAATTATTTCTAAAGAAAGACTCTGTAACACATATAAAAATAAAGTTAAAGCATGTATGCAAATGGTCAGACATGGTCTGAGGTTAATCCTGCAAGATGAGAGTGTGAGAAATTGTTTACCACTGCAAGCAATGGAAGGGGAAAGGCAGGTGGTCAGTGCCAAACTGGAATTAAACTAATTAAACAATAACGTAGAACGTAGGAGATAAAAGATATGAAATGAGTATTAGGAACTCCAGTGAGTGAAAAATATCAAAAGCTTCTAAAAGGAGGGTACTGGCTTACCAACAGTCATTCATGAAGGCTGATTATCATATAAAAGCATTAAAACATCAGAGCCAGGTTCCATAGGAAAAGAGCAATGAAGGAGTGGGCTATTTGTTTAGGAGGGGGAAAGGGTGGAAAAGCAGAATATAAGGCAGAGCAAGTGGTGTGGTCATGGTTGTTCGATGAGTTCCTTTTGAGCACTGTCGCATATGATCCCTGCAGTGGAGAAGGGAAATAAAGCTCTACCATATGTGTCTGCCTTGTTTCCTCAGTCAGGGGCAGCCAGGATGCTTTCCTTAACATAGAGTGATGGATACCATGGAGAGGATGGAGGATGGACCAAACATCCCAACATCCAGTGTCTGAGCAATCTGCCGGGTGCAAGGACTGGCACGAAGTTACTCAGAAATTCTGAGCAGAACTCAGTGCACTGAGCAGAACTGAGCTGTGGTGCCATTTAATTAACATTATCAGGGATAAAATTGGCCTGGTTTTAGCAGATTGGTCTCTTTAAAACAGTTTTGATTTTTTGTGGGAACAAAAACGTAGGCAAAGAAAAGTAGGAGATTGTCTATCTAGGCCCAACAAAAGGCAAGGTAAAGCCTAAATGATACATTCTCCCTTCTGTTGAATAAGATTTTAGTTACAGAGTACACACTTCTTGATGCATCAAGAGCTGTTTAAGAATAGAAAGTACACAAGTGCACTGAAGTGAAATCTCTGATTTGAGTTGTTTTTCTGCTGCAGGCTATGAGATTTGGAGCTGTGCCACATAATTCAGTGCATAAATACTAAACCTGAGGTATTAGTTCATAGAAACAAGCTGAGAAAGACTCAGGCTCTGTAAATCTGTCTCAGAACAAGTCGCTACCCATGTTATCCTAAGAAGACAACCCCACTCCACAAACCAAGCACGGCACAAAGGAACACTGTCATCCAAGACTCATATACATGTTGAGGAAATTCTTTCCAGCTTTAATTTATTTTTCTTTCGACAAGATTAATATTGGGCCTTTTTCAATTCCACACTACAACTGAGCCAGAGTTATGATTGTTCGCTGTCTGCATCTGACCCAAAGGACGTGATTTAGTTTGAGATTAACATAAATGACTTTAGGTACCAGCTTGAAGGTATTTACCTGTGTGCTGCTTGAGTATGGTCAGTGGAGATGAAGGGTTCAGTGCCAGAGCATAAGTATTCAGTGCCCTTGGAGATGTTTCAGGCTGTGCTGGCTGGCCTCCAGCTGTTGTTGCAGAAGAGCACAGATCTCCTATAGATCCAGTAGCATATCTGCCATCTCCCTATGGATGTGCCTGGCATCCTCAGGCATTCCAGCTGCCAGCAGACACATACCAAGTTATGTAGACTCTGCACCAAATGTCTACCTGAGGGTGACCTTTCTAGGCTCCACCAGCTTTAGGGACTGGATCTCCATTGGAGTCTAGACCCTAGATCACAGACAGGCACATACAGCTCATTTTTTTTGCCAAACAATAAACACCAAGTGACATCTAAAACACTCAGATAACCAAGACATCCACATGGGGATTAGATCTTCCCTAGGACCTATAGGTGACTCATGCTTTGTTGGAGCTGGGACAGCCTACAGAATCCCAAAGGACACAAGAAGCCCATATTTAGGCTACTCAGTTGAACCTCTCTATATGATCACCTACAATGAGGTGTTACAACTGGAACAAGAGAAGACATGTGTTGTTCCCAGTTGTATTACAGATCTCCTGTAAGACTTCTGTCAAGCAGGTGTAATTTCTACTTTTTCATTTCCCAATTTATAAAAGGCAATAGCAATCCTTCTCAGACTTAGCTGAAGATGAGACACAACCCAAATCATTAATATTTAGAAAGTTTTATGACATTTTCATATATTACACTGCCAAGGAGGTAGCTGTGTGCTTTGAGGCCTTAAACTTCTTTAGCTCTTTTGTATCCTATTTGGAGACTAGTAACAATTCTCACAATTGTCCTCCATTATTGTCCTGACTTGTAGAAATGAAATGTTCTAGCTCTACTTGGAAAAAATAAACATAAAAGAAAAATAAAAAATTAAATGAATGATGACAACCTCTCATTTATCTCCTGGACAGTTTTAGGGGGTTTTGTCTTTTATTTTATAGTGATACTTACACTCTTTCCTACTATTGTTTCACCTATTCTATCTATATCAACCCATTCTGTTAAGTCATTAAGTGTTGTATAAACACTTCCAAAAAATCCCCATGTTTCTTATTAATGTATCTGTGATCTGGAGGTGGAAATGGAGGTAAAGGCTGTTGTAAAATATATGTTTACTGACTTTTAAAATGGCTGATCCAATGATTTAGATAAACCATTGTCATTAGAGATTTAATTTTAAAAAAAAAAAAAATATATGTATATCAGAACCAGCGACTAAAGCAAAAAAAGATCACCAAGAACTTCAGCTGCTATCTGTGTGTTAGCCACTGTTAGTACCGAAAAAGCACAATGTTTTCAAGGGGCAGATCACATGTTTATATTCATAGGCTCCTTATGACATTTTGTGTCTATTTCTAAGATACCCATCACAAGAAAAAAATACTGTCTCGCCACTGGCAGCCTCAACATGTCTTACTGAAATAATTTTTCTGTACATGCCATAAAGCTTTGAAATACAGTTTCAAGGCCACACTGGATCACACTTCAATGATCAGCCATGGTTCAGAAACGACCTACGTTGTACAACAATACAAGTTCTGTAGGACCCATTAGCTGGCAAAAATCTCCCCAAAACCAAAGCACCAGCCCCAGAACACAGGCTGGCATTACAGATCAGGCATTTTCTCCTAACATCTTCATGATCATGTGAAGAAAACAACAATTAAATGTGCAGTGGTGTATTTTAAATCAACATCACCAAAACAAAGAAAAAAGACAGCTGAGATCTACCAGTATTAAGAATAAAATAGAAGTCAAGCGTTGTGATCTGAAGATAAATAACAACAATTTAATGGACTAAAGCAGATAAAACGTGAAGACATTTACAAAAGCTATGAAGCTCGACATTATTTTTTCAACACTAATATTTGGTAAAGACATACATGGAATTTGATACTAAGTTAAATGAAAGAATTTCAAGGAAATCTGAATGAATGGCTGAAAACTCTATCCAGTAAAGGGGTCGTGATGTGTCTGCAAGAACAAATAAAGTGTTTACAGAGTGCAGTGAAGAGTGCAATGTATGTAACATCCAAAACAACATGAGACAAATATAATGCAATCCTGATAAGAAATGCATGGTAACTTTGATTTAGACTAATAAATGCAGAATTTTAATAAGATCTTTAGAAAGTGACAGCCACTCTGTCAGAAAGGAAACTCCTCTGTGTTCATGAGTGTGGCACGTTTCTCTATGTCTGTGTGCATACATGCCTCTGACTAGGACTGTGCCTGATGAAATGCTAAATCCTCTCACACCTCGCTCAAGGCTGCTTAAAGCTGGTGCCTCTCAGGACCAAGTCCAATGTGAATCCTTGCTTTAAATTACTGCAACTGCAGAGAGGCAAATGCGGTTCGACAGCCATTTGTTACGGCTCAAGTTAAATTCAGGTGTTGGGTTTGTCATCATGGTGGCTGCTAATAAAAGGTATTATCCTAGAAGACTAAGGTAAATAAAAGCAGTACAGGAAACACTGGCTCAGGTCTAAGAGCAGGTCGGTGCAGTGTGGTGATACAGACAAAACAGCAGGTCCTGCCCTTCATCAGAACTAATTATTTCAGACACGGAGACAGGCTGATTAGTTTATACAGCTTCCTGCCTAAAGGCATTGCTGGCATCTCTACATCATTTTCCACTGCATGGAGAAGACATTGCCTCTAGTGACTCCACTCAAGGTAAACTAGCTCAAGAAGGGGCATTCACAGTAGAATATAACAGGAACTCTCATGAAGAGATTAGATTTACAGCCAGTGAAATGGATGGATGAAACCAGCGTCTGTCTGTATCTGTGGTACTGCACCCCGTTGCCGTCCCAGCATGTCAGCTGGGATGACTTGAATTGCAGTTCACCAGCAACAGCTCAAGGGCTCAGGCAGAAACACCCAAGCACATCTACACTATGGCAGCTGTGACTGTGGCATAAAGACAGCTTACCTGAGTTGACCTCAAACTTAAGACCTGTCAGCAGAGGACTTAGGGCTCTACTGAACCTCAGTCAGCGAGGGGCTATGGTGTTTACCCATCTTCGTGGGTGTATTTTCAGTTTGTAAAGAAATACAAGCTGCTACACCCCTCCAATAGTACCTGACATAACTAGCCAAGAACTTCTGTCATATTCCCAAGAGTCATGATTTGCAGGACTTGGATCAGAACCTGAAATACTTTCCAAGCTAAAAATATTACAAGACAAATCCCTTCTAGTAATTAGCACCCTTCAAGAAAGATCTGAAACAAGCTGTTAATTCTATTGGACATTAATAAACTATTCTTTTCTTCTGTAGTGAGACAGGCTTGGTTTCCTGAACAAAATCATCCCCCATCTGTCTTTAACTATTAGCTGATATAATGGATCTGACAGCAGATGAAATTTGTGCCTAGGAGAACTGCTTACCCTTTCCTGAGAAATTAATAAATCTTTTGTTTACAAGGCAGACTTTCTACATAAATAGAATGACGGTCAGAAAAAAGGAGGTGGTCTCCTGGGAAGATAAATAGCCAGTTGTGTTCCTGACAGTAGGAATACAGTTCAGAGAATGGTACTTTCATTTATATCACTTATAACAAATGGGAAGTATTACCATGGGAAGCTGTTTACTGAAGTGATGTCTGTCTACCTTGACTTAATCCATCTGGAAATAAAATTCTAAACTGAACAATGACCCAGATGATGTTCATTTGCATTGTAAAACTTATCTTCACACGGTTTCAAAACAAGTAGGACCTGATTCACTTCTTGTGGTGCAGTGCACCTATCTGTAGTGATTTCCATGGGCTTGCTCTTTATTTTCACCAATTCAGATGGTCGTCATCCCTGTAGCATTAGAGCTGACAGAGACTCAGTACTGAATATTAAATGGCCAGATATTAAACAGTTATGGCTTGGCTTTGTTCTACTTTCTCTGCTTTTCTAAGGTTTTTCCGATCAACGCAAACTGAATATGTGGGTGTTCTCAACATCTTAGATGCAGAGACTACCATCAAACAAAATTGAACGTAAGACAGCTGGGGTCATACTAACAGCACTCTCAGTTACAAAGGGGTTTATATAAGCTCAAAGACTTGTCTGGTAGCATTCAAATTTGTTTCAAGTGTGAATTAATACTATTGCACTTGAGTCAACCTATTGATAATCATTCCTCTGAGCTTTGATTTATAAGAAAAACAAATGAAATTTTGCTGTTCTGAAGTATAGTTATAATTCTCTCACACGTCTCAGATGGATTTTCAGTTAGTTATATAAACACAGTTCCTTCTCAGTTAATATACCCTTCATTTTGTCTTTTTTTGCCTGCATTCCAGTAACATAACTTGAAGGTAAATTAGCCCTGAGCTTCACTCTATGGAAATCAGTGAAATGAGAGGAAGAATAAATTTGGTCTTCTATCTATCATTCTGTATGGATATATTGCTCAATATTCAGATTTGGTATTAGCAATTACAATCTCATCCATCTCAGGGGAATTTCAGCAGCTTTCAGTAAATATGAATATGGTACAATTACTCAACTAAAACAGTAAATTGAATCTTGTTTACAAGAGGAGGCTGCATTAGCAAACTCATCTATAGGAATTATATTAAATAGGATTTTAGGTTAATTTTTTGTTACTTCTGTTGCACTTTTCTGGAACATCTCTTTTAAGAATAAGAATTTTACTTGACTGGTATTAATTAAAAAAAGCTAAGGTTTTTTACATGCCATGTGTATTATGACTAACAACCAAAGGTGTGTTCTTTACTGATAATAGGGAAATTTAGAGCTCAGTAAGAATAACATATGGGAAGTCTGGATACTTAATAAACAATTTTCTCCACTTTTACATTTTTCATATTTCATCCTCTTCATTAATCTAGATTTTCAAATAAAACTCCCACTGGCTTCATTAAGAATATTTCCGTGAGGGTGTAAAGAGTAGTGATAATTTTAGAAATGCACTAACTCTCTTCACATGACATATAGTGCACTGAAATTTATTGTAATCCTAATCTGTTAATAAATTCAGCCCATTTCTTAGAATCCCCTTGATTTGCATTTGCTTTCCCAGGCCATGCAGTCTGATAACTGAGATACTAACACAGTATAGCAGTTTTCTTTAGCAAACTGATTCTGATAAAAGGACACTTCTTCCTCCAAAAAATACTGAGCAATCCCATATGTGGTGCAACTCATCTGAGTTCTTGACAGCTTCTCTGGTCATAACTGGCTTTTTCTGGACTTTCTTTTACTCAGAGAAAATGTGGCTCTGAATTTCACCATTCCTGATGACATTTACCAATTAGTTGATTGCCAGAATACTCAGGACTGACATTTTGGTGGGGAAGAAGGGGTGGCTAGATATAAGCATCGTGTTGTGGTCCAAAGAAGAAGGACAGAGGTTGGAGTTATATGACATTAATTACCTCAAAAAGGGTGAGAAGTATGGTCTCAAGGTTAGGACTGTGGTTTTTGTTCTCTGTTTAATTAGCTTCTTCCCATCTAATGCTATATGACAGCCTATGAGGAGAAGTTAAACTGGCCTGATTCCACCTCTGTGATGTATGTGAAACCCAGATACGTTCACAGTGGGTTGACTACAGAAGAGGTATCAAAGAAATTGTCCCAAATATTTCTCAAACAAGGAGGAGGAGAGCAGCAGAACTGCTACCTGCTTTTGTTCCCTGAGGCATCTTCCAGCATGGCAGCCTCTATCAGAGGGAAGTCTGGAGTGCCAAACAGGGCAGTTGCCCTTTCAGCATTTTGTTGCCTTTTTTCACGCTACAAAACAGAGCAGAGGTTAGAGAAGAGAGGAAAAGTACAGGACTAATAGGAAGCTAAATGAGACATGTCAGATAGGGCATGCACTAGATGTGAATACACAGCTATTCCCAGTTGGTTCTCTCTAGGAATACATTGTCTGAATTGTTTTAGAAACTCTGATATTTCCCAGAGCTGTTTATGTTATATTGAGTCCATCTTAGGAAGGTCTGCACAATGTAAAAAGTTAAAATAAGTAAAACGTCCTTGTGGTTTCAATTTTAAATGCCCATTGTCCTGTGACTTCCAAATATTTCTGTAAATATCTGAGATTTCATATGGCTCTAAAGAGGCTGAACTAAGTGGACATAGCCTCATTGCCATCTCCTGTAAATGGGTAGTGACATGGTTTAACCCCAACTGGTAACTAAGCCCCACACAGCTGCTCCTCGCTCCCCCCTCGTGGGATGGGGGAGAGAATCAGAAAAGTGAGAAAAGTTGTAGGCTGAGATAAAGACAGTTTAATAGGTAAAGCAAAAGCCACACATGCCAGCAAAGCAAAACAAGGAATTCATTCACCACTTCCCATCGTCAGGCAGGTGCTCAGCCATCTCCAGGAAAGCAGGGCCCTATCACGTGTAACAGTTACTTGGGAAGACAAATGCCATCACTCCAAACATCCCCCCACTTCCTTCTTCTTCCCCCAGCTTTATATGCTGAGCATGCTGAGCATGGTCAGTTGGGGTCAGCTGTTTTGGCTGTGTCCCCTCCCAGTTTCTTGCTCACCCCCAGCCTACTCGCTGGTGGGGTGGGGTGAGGAGTAGAAAAGGCCTTGACTCTGTGTAAGCACTGCTCAGCAATAATGAAAGCATCCCTGAATTACCAACACTGTTTCCAGCACAAATCCAAAACATACACCATACTAGCTACTATGAAGAAAATTAACTCTATCCCAGCCAAATCAGAACAGATAGTTAGAAAATAGAGGAAGATTGTTGGTCTCCGGGATCACTGGTGTAGGTACGTCTTCTTTGGGGGACTTACTCAGATTTTCCTGCTGCAGTTCCGTCCATTCCAAATGTCTTTTTTTTAATGCTCAGGAGTGCTGGGTTTTATATCAGATAGAGATGAATGGTTGAATGCTGCCGTCTAGAGATTTTCCATCAGTTCCCTCTTTTGCATGAGGAACTTCTACTGTGATATTGAATTGTTACAATTGATTCTTCTGTTGACTGCAATGGAGTTATATCAAGAATAGTTTACAATCAGTGTCCTATCTAACAACTTTTGCAGGTTTCTTGGTTAGAAAATTAATAGCTGAAAGCTTCTTTGAGGTTCAGTCCCATAATGCTACTTTGGTATAGGAATGAATATCCATGTCATCTTTTTGTCAAACCTCCATTTTTTTAAGTTTTCTTTGCAAAATTCATAACATTTTATTTATTCTTCTTTTTCCCAGCTTCTGCTTTTGTTTCTGTTGCAAAAAAAAGTCCGTTGCAATGCAAATCCTTGCAGGACTTCAGCCTGGAAAGACTTATTTATGTAAGAACTCCCTTCATGCTCAGGTGCCTTCAGTGAACATCAGCGGATCTATGAGAAAGGGTATGGATTACCAGATGTAGACAAGGCATCATCCTCTCCCTTGTCACAAGCTAACTGGCATTGAGTATGCTGAGGGATGATAAACTCATTCTTTCAGTGTCTAGGAGAGTAGCTGAAAGATCTAGATATTCAGTCAGGTTGCTAAGAAACATAAAGAATTTTAAAGTATGCAAGGTTACAAGGCTAATCTAAAGTTAGACTAATACTGTGTAGCATCTCCATGGCAACCAGGAGTGAACGGCATGTGAGGTGAAAGTAGAGGAGAAGACAGAGTAATAATCAGCAATAAATAAATCTTGACAGGGCTTAGTGTGATTATATTGTCTATGAGTTAAAGAATGCTGCTGCCCTGCTGTAGTTCAGCTTGGGCTGCTGGAGAAGAAATCTTCTCCTTTCAGGTCCAGAGGAAATGATGGATGGCATTTTAAAAGTAAGACTATAATGGCCAGCTCTGTGGTTACTAACTTCTGGAAGGGTCAAATGAAGGAGAGAAGATGACCTGCATGCATGCCATATAACAAAACACTCTCCTTTATTACTTAATATCTAGAAGCAAATTTCCATAACAGATCTAATAATTGTGCCCCCCCTGCAACTTTAAAGCTCTTGCAGTCCTGGTCTGTTTGCTGTGTTATTTTTTTTAAAGCATAGTGTAGATAATTTTGCCAGTACTTACTTACACTATTTTACACATGTGAACTACCTCTAAAGTATAACCTGGGTACAGGAGTCAGTTTGAAAAATCAACTTTTTCCAATTACTGTGTTACAACAACTGGATTTAATCTGTTAATGTTCATGCTCCCCTGTAACCAAGGGACAAGGCCCCTGACTGAGGAGTTGTTCTCTAAATACCCTACAGACTAGGGGGTCAGTGACTTCAAGCTTCATGGCCAAAACCATGGTCCAGCAGCACAGCTAACATTTTCTAGCCTCAGCCTTGTGATTCAGGCACCGGTGTACATGAGCTAGTACAATATTTCCTGACATGCTGAATGTCATGAGCAAAACTCTCCTGAGTGGTCAATAAAAAAAAATCAATGTTCCACTCCTGAGGTTCACTCACTCACAAAAGGTCTGATGTTGTATTCTTTGAACTCAAGAGAAGTTTATTAATTCATTCTGCTGTACTGAATAGTAAGTTAAAGTGTAAACACTCCTCAGACCTAGATAACACTGGCCCTAAGACTTCACCTAAAATCTTCCTGGTTCTCTTCACAAGGATTCCTTGAGAATATAACACTGAGAAATGATTTGAAGTTAGTACTGTGCACTGCAAAAATACTGAGGTGAATATTCCTCCCTCACTCAGCTATTGTCAGTCATCTGCTTCTGAAATTTGGATTTATGCAAAGAGAAAACTGAGACTAGTTGACCCTCTCAACTTGACCAGCATGTATGTATGCATGTGTATGAAGTTACACGAATTTTCTTTGGGTCAAATCAAGTAATGTTTCTTCGTGTTTCACAGCTGAGTGCCACTAGAGTGGAGATCTGAGCTCTAGGTCGTCTTCTTGTTGCCTCTCACACACCACAGGCATGGGCCCTATATATCAGTCACACGGAAACACTTTCTATTCATCCTTCCTGAGCTCTAGTTCTTAATATGTTCAATCCTTGTTTTCTGTGCTTTTCTGCTGAGAGTTATGAATGCAAGCTAAACAGGTACAGTATAATCACCACCTGATTTTAAATAATGAAATACAGTCTGTGAGAGTTATGGGTATCAAAAGCTCCTGAGCAACTGAGGCATTGAGTCTTCTATTTTTTGGTTGTGGAACAGGGACCCAGATAATCACAGCAAAAGACTCTTTCCAGTCACCTGTTGCATCATAACATTAGGGCATCTTAGAAATAGAGTTCTGATTAAACATGGATGTTTCCAGTGCAGGCATCTACACCTGATCAAATCACTTTAAACTCCCATTCAAAGTCATTACAGGGTGGACCTTTCATCTTTAAGAAGGTGCATACAGTTGGTCAAAGAAATCACATCCCTGACTTCACCACCCATACTCACCGTATCTCCACCAGGTGTAAAGAGAGGTTCCCAAATACTCCCCTCACAGAGTTACAGTGTAATTCTTTTCACTGTACCCATTCAAAAGATAAGATACCATTTTATCTAGAGATTGGGATTTAGACAAAGCTCTCTCTTGTTCTTGAAAACAGAGAATTTAGCTACCAACTCCAGATGGGGGGAACCTTGGACAATTTTGGCAACCTGGCACCTAAGCAGGTTTGATAATCTTTTCCTGCCTTGGTTTCATGACATTAGAAGTTTAAAACAAGTAACAAGTGATCTGTTTATATGACAGTAAATTACTTGCTTAAGGTTACACAGTAAGACTGAGGCAGAGCAGAGATCTGAATTCAGTCTCTTAGAGCCTATAGATGTCCTACAACTGCTCTGTCCTCTTCCTTACTGTGTTTTTCCCTCTTCAGTCCAGTGACAGCAATATCACTTCTGTCCACCGGGAAAGCTGCACTTCCTGGCAGATGAACTGGCTCCTACTGACCTGGAGCCTCATTAAGAGGAGGGAAAAAAAAATTGTGAAAATACTGAGTTCAACTCAAAGCTCACAGAAGTCAGTAAAAGTCTTTCAACAAGTTTCAGTGAGCTATGGATCAAGTCTACAATGTTCAAGAAATAAAACACTCTGACATTCACATTAGATAGTCAATGGTCCATGATGCCACATGTGGAAGTTCTCTTAACACTGTAAAATTAATCTATTCCATGACAACAGTCAAATATTTGTTATAACCAGAGAATCAAGGATGCATGAGTTTTTAATGCTTCAGTATTAAGTGCTTTCCCTGAAACGAAATATATTTTCTATGTTATAATCTACATTTCCCATACTTACCATTTTATACATTTAGTACACTGTTAAAGATGACTGGTAGAAATGTTTAAGGAAAAAAAAAATCATCTGTGAACTCATTAATGAACGTAAAAAGAATAAAAAAATATTTGAATCAAGTTATCCAAAAAGCTCTTATTTTAATGTAGTTGAGTTATTACGCTATGTTAAGTAAATAACAACTGACTTAGAAAAGTACCTAATTACATTTGCTGATTATAAATTTAAATCCAGAGAAGTTGTCTTTATAATATTGCAGCATGATTTCATTATTATTTCAAGACTTCAAAAAAAGAAAAAAAAAAAACACTCAGAACTTGAAGTATGAGGAAATAATCCATTGAACTCTATGAGTTTTCAGACAAACTCTACTGCTACAGGGTGTGAGACAAGATCCTCTGGGACTCATACTACAGGCTAAAAATAGATGATTTATTACCCTTAAAGGAATCTGCTTAAAAATTTGGTGGAAGAGCGGGATGCTATTTAAAAAAAAAAAAAAAAAAAAAAAGTGGTTAGCTTTAAAGTATTTCCAGCCTGGAAGCTTCATTGCCTAAATATCTCATATGTGATACACAGAGCTGGCTTATTAGAGGAAGAAACAACCTGCTATTTTAAGCCTGTGAGGACTGTTATCAAAATACTTCCAGCCCTTAATTGGCTCTCAGCATTTTAACCTTGCAATGATTTTCTAGCTAAAAAGAAAAGCTTAATTTCTAAAATTCAGTTCTGCTTTGAGTATTTTTTTCTTTTAAAAATGTTTCCTTTCAGTAAATTAATATCTCCAAAGTAACCACAAGTCATTATTGGGAGAGATGTCATTCCCCTGTCTGGTAATGTCCTCTTCCTTTACCTTTGCAAGAGACTTTTTACAGATTAATTACCTGCCCATCATTCTGTTTTCAGTGCACTTTACTGAATCTGGGTTTAAGGGTTATTTTTCTTTCCTTTTTTAAAGAGATTTCTTCTTAATTTGGAAGCTGCTGCTGCCACAAACCATTCTTTCACTCAGCTGAACTCTCCAGGTCTGAAATTCATCCTGGCATCTGCTCCCTGAAACCTGAGCAGATGGAAGAGTCCAGGAGGGAGTACTTGTGTCAGCATAAGGTAGCTTTGTCTTTCTGTGGTAAATGTTCTCCAACAGTAAAATTCAACCCCAGATAACCTGTCAGAAAAGCTATAGTAGTTAAGGGAAGGGTTTTATAAGTGTACAGTAGGATATATGTCTTGTGGGGAAAAATAAACAAGTTGATAGAGCAGAACTATATTTTCAAATGCATTTATGGCAGTATTGAGTCATTTTCCTTTACCTATTTTGTAATTGCCCAGCTGATAACCTTAAGTTTGTTGCAGGTGCCCTTACATGGCTCCTGAGTAAGAGGAGAGTAGACTTCGTATACACATTTTCAGGAATATCCAAGCAAAATAGGCAGTTGTCCTGTTTATTTAAGAATATAAAGAAAACAGTGCAAACATATGCAAGGACACAGTACACCCTGTAAGATGGAGAAAAAAAGAAATTCATTATTTTAAACTGAAAGAGAGTAAATTTAGATCAGCTATAAGGAAGAAATTCTTCACTGTGAGGGTGGTGAGGCACCGGAACAGGTTGCCCAGAGAGATTGTGGATGCCTCTTGCCTGGCAGTGTTCAAGGCCAGGTTGGACAGGGCTTTGAGCAACCTGGTCTAGTGGAAGGTGTCCCTGCCCATGGCAGGGGGGGTGGAACTAGATGATCTTTAACGTCCCTTCCAACACAAACCATTCTATGATTCGATTTTACCTGCTGTGTTGCTCCTTCTTGCAAAGCAGGGACCCTGAGAAACACTGGAGAAGTATGAAACTTCTCTACACCAGATACTTGTGTGGTGAATTGTGTCTTCTAACGCACAATATCTTCTGAAGGTCTCTTTGGGATGAGCTAGCCCCATACCACTAAAAACATGGTTGTGTGCTTTTTTAATTCATTAAATATGAATCTGTATTGCCTAAGAGCCCACACACAATTCATTAGTCAGGGATAGAGGCCTGGATGCTGGCTGAGATGAGCAGAATGAGGGACATCAGTTTTACATGGAGGCAGTACTAGGGGAAGAGTAGCTTTAGCTACACACTATTACATTTCAGCTGTTTAAGTTTCCTGTGTTTCTTTAGGATGGAGCACAGAACTACCCTTCACATGGAGACCAATACTGAATCCTGGAAGTAAAAGGCTTGATGAGAGGGACCTGTCTAATTGATGAGGGCATTTCCACTTTAAACTCTCTAAAAAGAGAGTAAATGAGTACATTTCTTTTAATGGTTATTGTTCAGATTGTGCAATCAAAAAACAATATTGATTTTACTTCATGCACAATACAGCATAAGAAAATAACAACAGAGATCTCCTATAAAGCACAATAACTCCATGACTGAGCCACTGAAAACAGCATTCAACTCGGGAATTAATTTCACCCATTATGTATTCCTTGTATTACTTGATTTCTTAACATCTTTCCTTTACAGCTTTCACTGATTTATTCTATCCTTGTTGCATAGTGAAACAAGCATACATGCCAACTTTTTATTGACTAAATACCTTCCTGTCTCACTTGACTGGTGGTTAGCACTTAAACCATAGTTTTCTCTAAAGGAAGAAGTGCTGACCTGAACAGTATGTGTTACACTCCATCCTAGAGAAGCCAAGATACCAGTACAACACTTGACAAACATTTGCTGATATTCTCTTAAGATCACCCTTCCTCTTGTGCTTCTTGTAAGTCATCTGCAATTTTTTAAAATAATATGAATTGACATATCTTGATCAGGAAGAGCCCAATGACTAGGGATGTTCTGGGAAAAGTAAAAGGTTGTTTATATTATTAAACAATTCAAAAATATCCAAGTTTCATTAACAGGTTTTTCTTATTAAACTAATAACTTATTCAGAGACTCTTTGCATTCACAGATGACCAATTAGACCAGGATACTGGAAGTTGTGCTCTAGTTCAGCTGTTGTGTTGACTTGCTTTGGCTTGTGTTGACTTGCCTTGGCAGTTCAGAAAAACCATCAACATTTAGGTGTAGACAAAAGAAGATAAAGAAGTTTGGTGGAAACACTAGGATTTCCATATTTTTTCCATCTATTATCCAAAAGAAATATAATGAATCTATGTTCCTAATTTTTCACTGGTCACATTGACATAATCACAACTCATTTACTGCCTGGATTTGTTCAGCTGTCTCCATTTATTCAGACTATGGTAAAATGTGTCATCTTTTATTCATCCTTATTAAAAAGGGACAGATATGAGTAGATTTAAGAACACAAGGTGTTTCCCTTACACTGTCTGAATAATGAGAGATTATTCTGTCCGCTGAATTTCATAAGCTTTAGCACTCTAAACCAAAGGATGTTATTTTATTATTTTCCAAATGACACTTAGAATTTCTGTTTTAAGAATGTCATCCAATAAATTATTGAATAAACCATATTCTTACAATTCTTATCTAATAGGAAGATACCATTCCCATGCCATCTTCTAGTTACCCATCTACTAGTTCAGTTATCCCTGGAAAGGTGAAAATACACCTTTTATGGCCATCTAACTAAAGAAGGATGAAAATAACTGGCCACATGAGATCACATGGAGGAAAACTCTTCAGTGATGTGAACAGTTTTGTTCTGACTTCAACAACACTTAAAGTCATGTAAGATGAATTCCGCCATGGCTGCCTTCATGCTTCTAATCCATTTCAGTACAGCATGATTAGGCATCACAGATTTCCCAAAGGCAAATCATGCCAGACTAACCTGACCACCTTCCACAATGAAATTCTCTCTTCTCTTGACATGGGGAGAGCAGTGGCTATTGTTTACCTGGACTTCAGCAAAGCATTTGACACTGTCTTCCAGAGCCTCTTCCTAGACAAACTGGCAAGATAGGGACTGGATGGGTGGTCTGTGAGGTGGGTAGGAAACTGTCTAACAGGCTGCACTCAAAGGGTGGTGGTCAATGGTTTTACTCAGGTTGGCAGCCTGTCACAAGTGAAGTCACCCAGGGACCAATCCTGTGCTCCACACTGTTCAACATCTTCACAGATGATCTGGATGACAGGATTGAAAGCACTGTCACCAAATTTGCTGATGACACCACACTGGGTTGTGAGGTGGACATGTTTGAAGGGAGAGCCATCTTACAGAGAGACCTGGACAGGCTGGAAGAGTGGGCTAGCAAAAGCTGTATGAAGTTTAAGACAGTGTTAAACACCTGGGATGACATAACCAAAGAGCCCAGTACAGATAGGCTCTATTTTTTTAGGACCAAACTTGCTGAAAGGGACCTGGGGATTCTGGTGGACAACAAGCTGAACAGGAGTCAGCAGTGCACTGCTGCAGCAATGAAGGCAAATTGGGTCCTGGGCTGCATCCAGAGGGGCACTGTTAGCAGAGATAGAGAGGTGATCATCCCACTCAGTGTTTGTCAGGCCTGTGTTACAGAGGCTTCCAAATGAGCAACCCACCACCAATTTTAAAAAAATAAATAAATTTATTTTTTAATAAAACAACCAACCAGCTCTCTGTAAGTTACAGATTTGGATGTCCGCAAGAGGAGAACAGAATAACTTTCTGGGGTTTAACAACAACCCAAAACACTTTACAAAGCCCCACTCCCCAGGGGTTTAACGGCAACCCCAAACGCAAACAAAACTTCACTACTTAGGGTTTAATGACAACCCAAAATGCTCTACACTCACCTGATAAGTGAGGGCTCTCAACCTCGAGGACCTGCTCAGGGCAGTGTCCCGACCCAAGGCACCTCGAGGAGTTTCCTTGGGCGGCGTCCTGACCCAAGGGGAGAGTCCTCGA
This sequence comes from Strix uralensis, assembly GCF_047716275.1. NCBI lineage: Eukaryota > Metazoa > Chordata > Aves > Strigiformes > Strigidae > Strix > Strix uralensis. Next base: position 165,454,140 of record NC_133972.1, read on the forward strand.
CCGCAGCGTGCTGCTCCAGGGGACAAGCTCAAAATGGCTCCCCCAGGGGACTCCATTTATACCCAGGCCGAATCTGACCTGTAGTCAGTAGCGACTCCCATTGGTCAAAGGTCTCAACTACCGTGAGACCTTGAAAACAAAGACATGCCAGAGGCTGCCACACTTCAGCAGCCAAGAAGCTCTGCTTTCACTGGGCGGAGGCACCTACCACAGCCTGGAGTACCATGGCCAGTTCTTGTCCTCACAATTCAAAAAAGGCATGGACAGACTGGAGAGGGTCCAAAGGCAGGCCATGAAGATGATCAAAGGGCTGGAGAACCTGCCCTATGAGGAAAGACTGAAGGAGCTAGGACTTTTCACCCTGGAGAAGAGATGGCTTAGGGACAGCATCATCACAGTATTCTAGTACTTAAAAAGGCAACTACAAAGAGGATGAAGGCTCTCTCTTCACAAGGAACCACAAGGAGAGGACAAGGGTCAATGAGTACAAGTTGCACCAAGGGAGATTTCATCTTGACATAAGAAGTAAACATTTTACAGTGAGAACAATCAATCACTGGAACAAACTCCCCAGGGATGTGGTAGAGTCCACATCGCTGGAAGTTTTCAAGATGTGACTACACAGAGTGTTAGATAATCTCACCTAGGCTCCCTTTTCCATGAAATGTTGGACCAGATGATCTTTCAAGATCTCTTCCAACCTGGGCTATTCTATGATTCTATGATATGGCTTTGCCTCAGTCCCTCACAGTGGTGATTAAAAACAAAACTCTGACCTACTGCTGTAGAATATATGCATGCCCAGTTAAGAAGTCACATCTCAGCTGATGATCAATGGTAATATACCACATCTCGACCATAGCTGAAAATTGTGCAGCTGTAGGACAGATTCAGAAATTCTTAATGAATTTTGACAACCATTCTTCTATAAAAAGCTGGTGACTGTTTATCTAAGTCATTTCATTCAGTGGGAATAAGGACTCCACTGAAATTTCTCAAGATGGATTAAAATGTTTAGCCAAATAAAAGGAGAGGATCAAATTCCCTTAATCATCTCACAGCTGAACAGGCTCTATAGTGCTGATACTAGCAGAAAACAAGCAGAGATGACCGAGAGATGAATGAAGTAGTTGAAAAAGGATAGTCATTTTCCCACCTGATTTTAATGTAAGCAAGAATCCTGTCTGTGTAAGGAGCAGCTGAGTGCTTCCCAGCAGACATAGGCACGGGTAGACAGGGAACTCAATCTGTGTTTTGTGTTACAGATGGCTCCTGCAATTTTTACTATTTGAAGTATGATATTGTGCTAGTCCCTGAGTCTCCAGGGCCCCAAACCTGCTAGGCTGTTTTTTGTTGGTTTTTTTTTTTTTTTTTTTTTATTTAACAGACAACATTTTCCCCTCCATTTAACTAGTGGAATAAGGTCTTAAACCAGGAGCTCTGTGAAGCTGAATTAATTTGTGTCTGTGGAGGACTCTGAAGCACTGTGGGGAGACATGTCTTCAAACTGCAAAGTATTTTTGCTGTTACAGTCAAACTCTCAGTGGAGTCATGTGAAAAGAACATGAAGTGTGAGCAAATCTGCAGTTTGTGAATGATGCAGACATTTACTGACTGTGGTGAGCAAGCATTGGGGTCTGCCTCATCCACTCAGCTAGAGAAACAGTCACTCAGCACTAATTACAGCTCTTCTCCTCAGCAAACGTGTGTTGTGCTCTACTTAAATTTCGGGAAAGACGATAGCAGTTTATTGCTTTGGTGTTGCCACATTGCTGCGTTGAATTTCACAATGTAATGACATACTGTGAAATGATTAAGTGGAAATTAGTGTGTTTGCTTCTCCTCCTCCATTTTGTGCTTTGAATAAATGCAGTTTCCCACTTTTGCCTGTCTCCCTGGGTCACTTCTTACTCAAGGCTTGTAGTAAACTGCTGCAAGGTTTTATGGATTTTAGCAGGCCTTGGTCCAGCTTTTTAGCACCAGGTCAGGTACAGCACTGGCTGTAGCACCCAGTATCTGCTTTCAGAGCTAGGTCAGGATTTGCGTCCAAGTAATGTTTGGTCTTTCTTCACAAAAACCAAGAAAAGATGCCAAAAGAGAAAAATCTGATACAGAGATTAGTCAACTGTGAACAAAACTAAAGACACTAATACCTCACCTACAAACAATGACAGTTTAGCCACTGAGGATGTAGAAAGTCTCCAGGATATTCATCCCAGAGTGCTTTTGCTCATAAAGAGACTGGTATTAAGCATTTAATTACCTTGATTTGCCTAATAACCCCTGTGCAGGTGTGATATCATTGGGCACTGGGGAATCCCGGAGTTACACAGCTGCATTCAGGACCATTCCAGCTTGACCAGGAAGGAGTTAGTAAGTATGCAAGAACCCCTCTGTCCACAGCCTTTTGTGTTCACAAGATAAAGGCTCTCTTCCTTACTAATCCTTTTTGGCACCAGTGACTATAATTATGTGGTCCCCAAAGCCTTGTTATAAGGGGACTAGAGACATGACAGCCCATGACATGCTTTCGCAGGCTTCATACAAAATACCTGAGAAAAGCAATTTTATCGTCATTTGGATCAAATTCCCTATGTAAAGGTCTGCAATGAAACACTTTCAGGGTGATATGAGTGAAAAATAAGTGATAACATGATCTGTAAACACTCCCACCTTTACTTACAGCAGAAATGAGCCTAAATTGCTCACTTTAATGAAATCTGTGTTACTTATATTACTAGAGGGCTCTCTGTGGCTGGACATTTTCCTAAAACACAATAGGGTGGCAAATGTAAGGTTAGTGTTCACAGATTTTGTAAGTGGGCTGGAAACTGCCACTGAACTAATGACTCATTTTCTCTAGCTGCAGAACACAGAGAGGAACAGCAGGTGTTTATTTTTTTTTCCTTCTGCTGATGTATCATTTAGGAAGAAATATCTGTTGAAAGAATGATAAAATAATGAAACGATAAATTCTTTGGACATGACACAGCTAACTTGTGATAAGCTGATGAAGAGCAACAGAAGCATCAAAACTTTCAGAGCAAACAAAGTTTACAGAGCAGTTAAAAAGAGAGAAAGCTTTTCTTTCATGCTCTTTAACTACAGTAAATATCATCACCCACTGCCCTCCAAAAATGATTCTACCATTCGCCTTACAACTGAGAAAGAATGACAGAAATTCTAGATGAGAGGGGATAAAAGCAAAGCACAAAAGATTAAGTGACTCATGCAAGATCACTCAGGAAATCTGGCAGAGATGCTGCAGGGTTCTGAAGTTCTATCTTGTCCACATCAGTGCAGAAGTGTTCATAGACCTGTTTGGAAATGTTCTGGCAAAACATTTTTTATTGGAAAATTACCACTCATTACAACTTTTCATATGACTACAAGAGTTTTGTTGAAACTTTGGCCAGAAGAAATTCTTCAGATCCAAGACGGACTTTCTAGGTAAAACCAGAGTACGAAACAGCAGCTAGCCAGTGTCCCAGAGTCTCACAGTGCCTTAAGATACAGGAAAATCAGAGAAATACCTAATTCAATTAATATTCCACTACTTATGAAGGATGAGACAGCTGTAAGAGGAGAGCCTAAGATGGCCTGGAGGGTAAGATATTATAAGTGTGAGTGCAGATTTTCATATCACAGGTTCTTGCACTTAGCCATCAGCTAGAAACTGTCCTGAAGGGCTCTCGCTGTTGGTTGCTGTAGCTGATCAGTTAGTTGGATTTTTTATATTTTTAGTTTCGTATTGGTCTTTAAACAGGAAAAAATACTGTCATCCTGAAATACCACAGAACTTTTTTCTTTTCAACTTTTAAAAGTAGTCCTCAGGCAGAGATAGTTGTATCCTACATTTCTTCCCCAGGTTTAGTGTTAACAATAAGTCACACATGAAAGGAGGTATATTGGGCACAAAAAGTATGCATGCTTTTACAAGTTCAACTTACTGCATGTTACAAACAAGCCCTGTCAACACACAGTAAATACGTCTGTGCCTTGCACACTTCAGGCAGCCCATTTTGCAGACGTACTTGCTGTGTACAGCTTCTGACTATTCAGCCCTCAGCAAATACTGCCTGTGCATCTTCACTGCTTCTGCAGACAGCTCAGAAGAGCTGAAAGCTTGAATAAATTTCCCTTCCTCTTAAATGTGCTTCTGGGTCATAGTGGTTTATACTGTTTCCAATCTCTAGATGGTAATTTCTTTTCCTAGGTGGAGAAACTTCAGTGCTTAAATCAACAGATGTGTTGTTTGATGCTGTTGTGGTTGCTGTTAGCTTTTGTTTATGAGCTGGAATGCCAAAGTTCCAACCTCGTTTCTCTCATGCATTTTATGCATCATTAACTGTTTAAATTTCCTGTGTATGGATGGCTGTTACTTCTCACTATCAATTCCCTGAAACGTGGCTGTGTTAAAATGCAGAAACTGTTATACAATCAGAATAGGAAAAAGACCAGGTGACATCAATAACCACCAATATATCCCCATGTTTATGATACAGTATGTGACTGATAGATGGGGTAAGTTATAGCTACTGGTATTCTGTTTATGTCATCATTTGTTGAGTTTGGTTTTTAATTAACTATATGCTCCCAAGGAAACCTTGAAAGCATGAGGACATTCACATGGTTCCCCAAAATACATCTACAGTGCACCTTAGAAATTGAAAGTTTTTTAAACCCTTTTTCTTTGTAAGGAGGAAATATGTTCCATGAAAAGAAACTGAACTAGTTTCTCTCCTGAGTTTCTATTCCTGCTTCTTCCCTAACTGCTTGCTAATGACAAGCCATCAGTTCACATGTTTATTTGTCTCTAAGCTGCACAGCCTCTAAAGCTCTGCTTATGGTATGCATTTTTTTTTATCCAAACACTAGAAGAGTTATCAGTATGATCAACAATAGTTGGATTCACTTTCATTTTTCCATCTCCTAAGACACTTAAGACTCCTAGGACACCTCTCAGTTATGAAAGAAATGAAGGATGCAGACTGTCACACACTAACTCTCTGTTCAGTCAATGAAGAAAAGCATTTGCATCCCTGAAATCTGGGATCTGTAGTAAATGACTAAATATGCCATCCTATTACACCTTTCCACCATTCATGGAGCCAGCTTCCATCTAACAGCCTTAGGTGGCAGGTTGCTGGATCTGCCCCTTGGTCTTGCCACTGTACTCACTGTACTCTCTCACATGTACTCAAAGCAGAAAGGTCACAGTCATGGCAGAGGGATTATTTCTGTGGTTTCTGACTACAGGTCATTCTCAGAGGGAAGGGATATTTTGCCACGGCAGAAAGGAAGGCAATTTTATGCTGGTTTTACTGATACTAGTTTTGTTCTAACAAAAGGGTTAGAGCAACCTGATTTTAGTGTGCTTCATGGGCATCTAAAGTATGTGTTATTTGTATTCCCTCGTGACTTTTGGGTCGGGGTTTGTATTTCCTGGCTTCCCAAAACTTCCCTAACTAAATTTGGTACCTAGCAATGCAATCACTGACATCTGAGCAAGTTTCTTGTGTTCCTATTATAGTTAACAGAAAACAAGTCCACAGAGTCAATGAAGCATAGGGTGAGTCATTTAATCAAACGTAGGTATCTACTTTAGGATGACATGAATCACACCATACGCTTCATTGATTATCTAGAAACCCAAGGACAATTTATAAAGATGCTGATGCCACCTTACATTGTCTCATATGGTAGCTTAACTAGCGTGCTTTGCCTCCCACCTTAGTTTCTTGACTTGTGAAGGAGAGATCATACAATCAGCCACCCAGTTTGTGAGAGATGAAGATAATGAGTTCATGTTTGTAGAGTGTTAAGGAAATATTAAATCCAACAAGCTGTGCCTTAACGATATAGTCTTAACCCATACTGATGAAGACATACTGTTTACATATATACAGCAATAGAGCCATAAGCTCTGATTATGCTAACAGCCCTTCAGGGTCTCTACATGGCTTTCAACATTAGGTATTTTGTAAATAGAAATGTTAGGGCAGATATGTTGGAAAACTAGCTTAGAGTAAAGCAGAAGGTTAGCAGCTGAGCTGGGATAGTGAATTTTTGCATATAGCTCTTGTGACAATTGCTAATTGTCAGCTATAATGTAACTGTGTCTTCAGCAACCTGTGATTCCCTCATTTACTCCTGCAGGAATACAGCTGATTTTTATGTCTCATTTTCTATGTTGGTTACTGAATGTCTAAGAAATGCCTTCGAATCTTTCAGGATGAAAAGAGCTAGATAAATATTATTAATTATCATTGCAATTCAGGTAATTTATTCCAAAATTTCTGCAGTGTTCATGTATTTAATGAGTCAAGGTGTTTCATAACTCATCAGTTTTCAGCTGATGTTTTATGGCTTTCCTGTGTCAGAAGGACTAATTGATTATGGTTGTTAAAAGCATGGCTCAGTACAGAATTACTGCTATCATCTATGTATTATACAAACTACTTAAAACAAATCTTGGCTATAGTATTTCATCAAGGCAACTGAGTATGATAAATCAGTGTCTACAGTAACAGTTGAAATTTGTGGTATCAAGCCACCAAAATTGTTCACTTATTCTCCCTAACAAAATTTTCAACAGCAGATGAATTGCCATGTCCTTAAAGGTGGGGTAAAATACTGTAGACATGAGATAATCTCTGAGGTGATAAAGTCAAATGATAAAACTTTTCATTATAGCCATATATGTAAAAGATGACTGGACAGGACAAACCTTTTAGGAGTGTAACACTACCCACATAGATTTATTCTATTCAGTAACAACCCGATTTTGCCCTTCTCCTCTCCAAAGTAATCATGAAAATTACAATCGGAAAGGTTAAACTACACAACCACATAGAGCTGTCATGGAATAAAGAAAGGCAGGAGTAAAAAAAAACAACAAAAAATAAAGACAAAGGGAAATGTAAGTCTATTTCTTAGCTGGAAAGAAGACCTAATAACAAAAGAACAGAAAGTTAAATTAATCTTCGGTCTTCAAATACTAGTTAAGTGAAATTGGAGTATTACATCTATTCTTTTTGAGAAGAAGGTAAGAGTCCAAGTTAAAATAACAAGGAATATTTCAGTAAATTAGGTGTTTTCAACATAACAGCATATTCAACACCCAGGAATGAGTGGTGTTCCTCAAGGGTCCATACTGGGACCAATATTATTTAATATCTTCATCAGTGACGTAGACAGTGGGATTGAGCGCACCCTCAGCAAGTTTACAGACCATCAAGCTGAGTGGTGCAGTTGATTTGCTCGAGGGATGAGATGCCATCCAGAGGCACCTTGACAAGCTTGAAGAGTGGGACCATGTGAATCTCATAAGGTTAAATAAGGTCAGGTGCAAAGTCCTGCACATGGGTCCAGGCAATCCCCAACATCAATACATACTGGAGGATTAATAGATTGAGAGCAGCCCTTCGGAGAAGGACTTGGGGGTACTGGTGGATGAAAAGCCGGACATGAGCCAGCAATGTGCGCTCTCAGCCCAGAAAGCCAACCATATCCTGGGCTGCATCAAGAGAAGTGTGGCCAATAGGTCAAAGGAGGTGATTCTCCCCCTCTACTCCACTCTCATGAGACCCCACCTGGAGTACTGTGTCCATCCCTGGGGCCCTCAGTACAGGAAAGACATGGACCTGTTAAAGCAGGTCCAGAGGAGGCCACAAAAATGATCAGGGTGCTGGAAAGCCTCTCCTGTGAAGAAAGACTGAGAGAGTTGGGGTTGCTTAGCCTGGAAGAGAGAAGGCTCCGGGGTGATCTTATTGTGGCCATTCAATAACTAAAGGGGGCTTATAAGAAAGATGCAGAGAGACTTTTACTGGGGCCTGTAGTGACAGGACAAGGGGCAACAGCTTTAAACAGAAAGAGGGTAGGTTCAGATTAGACATAAGGAAGAAATTTTTCATGATGAGGATGGTGGGACACAGGAAAATGTTGCCCAGAGAAGTTGTGAATTCCCCATCATTGAAAGTGTTCAAGGTCTGTTTGGAAGGGGCTTTGAGCAACCTGATCTACTGAAAAATGTCCTTCTCAGGGGGGATTGGAACTAGATGATCTTTGAAGGTCCCTTCCAACCCAAACCATTCTATGATTCTATGATTCTAACGTTGATTCCTGCTACAAGACACAGATTTAATATTGAAATTATATGTATAATATATGTAAAACTTCAGTCATCATTATTCCACTGTAATTAGTAGTAGGGGAGCCTGAGCTAAAATTCAGTGACCAGTTCTGGACATCACACATTACAAATATTTCTGAAAAATTTGAGAGAATGCAGAAGGTTAAAAAAAAACAGGATAACAAGCAATGTGGTAAGCATGACCTATGAAAGAGTCAGAAAGAAGTGAGATTAGGGAAAAGTATGACAACAGTCTTCAAATATGCAAAAAACTTGTATTTCATGCCCTCTGTGAAAAGAACAAGAGGAAATTGGTAATAATTTGTAGCAAAGATGACTTCAGCTACAGAATGCCATGTATGAGAATGGTGACACTGAGTGACAAAGTATGCTGCAGACTCTTGTTCACTGAATGGCTCTAAAAAAGGATCAGACAATGTCAGCATATCTAAACAAGGAGATGGTCTAAACAATCACTCAAGGACCTAGATGGTTACAGTTCTGTTCCCCAAATATATTCTCATTGGTTTTTGTGGAGAGAGGAGAGAGGACAAGGGCTGACAGGCTTTGCTCATAAGAAGCTATAACTGGATCTCATACAGATTTTCTGAGTTACACAAATGGACTGTTTTCAAAGCACTCTTATTGCCCTGTTCATAGCGGAGTTAATATGGAAGTGGTCAAAGATAGAGTTATTGCGTGAAAGACACTAACAAAGAGAGGCTGGATTAGCCTGAGTTTGGAGCATCCCTTCAACTGCCATCCAGAGGCTTCTCCTATAGCACAGAGAACAAAAAAGTATCGTGAGTGCATTCTGTCCGTAAGTAGGAGTAATCAGCTGAAGAAGTTTGCTCATTCAGACAGTTTTGTAAACGCAGGTTTTCACAGACATTAGTGTAAATTTGACACCGAGTTGACATTAATTTCCAGTGGAATTTAGTGATTTATCATGGGAATATATTTCTCTTGTTTCAATTAAAGGCCACTGGAGAAGGTATATCCTCAGGTAATATCTCAGCCCCAGGTTCCCCTCCAAGCATTCTGCTCTGCCTCAGAGCCAGTATCTGGCTCCTGCATCTCCTCAGAAGCTTCTGCAAGTTGCCACCTATTAATAGATTTCACTGACTGCTGCAGCAGCCTCCTCACCAGAGTCCATTCCTGCTCACCCCTTCCCTGGTCCACTTCTCTTTCAGGCCACTTCACCGACTTTAAGCCCAAGCAAACAAAACACAGCTATCCTCATGCTGTCTTCCAGCCTCCAGAAACCAGGGATGCGGAAGTGGTTAATTGTATATGACATCTTGCTGCACTTAAATGGCATTGAGGAAAAGGAAGTGTGATTCAGCTATGGGCTCTTTGGGTATGTCAGCAGTTACAAAAACCCCACTTGGACAACACAGGAGTGTGAAATGACACTTCTTTAGGAAAAGTATGAGGCCCTTGAGGTTATTTATTTAGTTACATTTTCATTAAGTGCAGTGTTGCCCAGAAGTTATTTTGCTTTCAAGCCTATGATCAGAATGAGATCTGTCTCTACATTTTCTTCCGTGTTAAAGGAATATGTTAATCTTGTAATATTCATGCTGAGTTTTAAGCGTTGCTTCTTTTGGAGTTACTTCTTTTGTGACACAATATTTTATTTTGTGTTTTGTGTGAGGTAGATGCATCAGGACAAACCAGCTATGGATCTGGCTACTCGGACAGGAGAACACAGGGGATCAGATCTTGTATCTCTGCCTCCCTCATCCCTATAGAAGGCTGCTCCCAATTTTCCACCCATACTACCTTCTACCTAAAAGCATTAATAAAATATTTTTCCATGTATTTCCTGGTAGACTGTATCTGAAGATTTAAATAAATTCTTTACAGAGTGTAAAGAAATGCAAGCCCAGTCTACTTTCTAGCATGCTTTCACCTGAAACGGAGCATACTTTTATTGAGGAAAAGGCCCTTCAAACTGCAAAAAAAACATTGCTACCAAACAGAGGTATATGTGAATCTGAAGAAGTAAAAACCAGACTGGATGCAGTAAAATTCTGCCACATTTCCTTAGGAGAGGATAGAAAAAATTACTACTGTGTTCAGTGGCAGCTCCTTGAGGAAGCTGGAGATATGTTTTGGAAGGATGTGTGGAAATCCACAATGTAAAAGCCTGTGAAAGACAGATTTTATGAATAAGAAGAGGCATCAAAGTCTATTTTTGACACATATCTGCTAAAGTTCAGTAATTCTGCAGCTCTCAAAAAGCCCAAGAATGAACTGCCATACTGACAGGTCTCGAATGGTCAACCTGACAAATTCTTTCAAATCTACTTACCTACTGCATGTATGTGGTATCAGATCCCTATCTGACTCAGCTACTTATTTTATAAAGTATTTATTGATTTTCTGTTGAAGACTAGTGCAGCAGCTTTGTAATTTTCGTTTTCGCTCCTAGCTGAGGAATTCAGAGTACTTCACACTCTAACTAATTAAGCTTTTGCTTTGCCTAAAGCAACGAATATCATTAAATAGACTGGGCAAGAGATCTGCTCAAAGTTACACAGTGGTTTTGTGACTTGAAGTTACAACTTTGAATGCCTTGGTAAGGTTTAATCACCAAGTGAGACCTTATTACACAAACTCAGTGGTAAGACAGTTGCAGATCTCAGACAGAAACCTTTAAAAGGCCCTTTAATTAAGATGAAAAGAATGATTGCCCTAATCAAGAGAGCCTGAGCATTTCTTCTAACATTATCAGCAGCAGCTGCCAGATCAGATGCACTTTCCTGGAACAGCATTTCCTCTTACAGGGTGTTGTTACGTGAAGACCTTACGAGGAGCAGAACATCTCTAAAGAGCACCTCCTTATAGCCTAATTACACATTCTGCAGTAGCACACACTAACACAATCTCCTTTCCTGGTTGGAGATACACAAACATAAAGTAAATAAATACCCCTCTCTGAGCAAACTACTCATCTCAGGACTGAAATCTCTCATGGAGAAATCAACAGAGTGACTCCAAACTAGTTCAGACCCTAGAGGTGAAATCCTGGCTTAAATAAAATCAAGGATAAATACCACACCATAACCTGTAGCCTGTTGAAGTAAACAGGAAACTTTCTATGAATTTCAGTAGGCTGTGGTTAAATTGAGAAAACAAGTCTTATTAGGTAGATAATAAATACAAGTGCTGAACAGGAAGACAGCCTATTGGTCATAACCAGGTGGTTTAGCATGGAGCAGCTGCATGCACTAACTGCTCGGCATAGCTGTCCAAAGTTCCTCCATGACATTATATGGAAGGGACAAGGCAGAAGTTAAAGTGTTCTGAGGCAGGAAACAAAAGGGAGCTGCTTTCTGCAGAGAAGAGAAAAGAAAATGTCTTGTTGACTTCAATTGTCCACAGACAATGAAGCTGAGTACCTACTGAAAGATTAAGTCTTTAGAAAATAGTCTGCTCTCTTCATACATGCCATTTTATCTTTTGCCTACTGTTTCCATGACCTGGATAAAGATCTGTTTGTTGAGAAACATCTCTTACGATACTGATATATTTCAAAAACAGGTTATGAGGATGAATCCTCTGCACCAAGCTTTGTCAGAAGCCTCTATAATCTCCTGGCAATAAACTGCCACAGTTGTATTTCCTCTGCTCATCTCCAGTTACTTATCTCCCACTGCCAGTGACTGACTGAAGTCATCTTCTCCTGAGATGTGACAGATGGCAGATGGAACTGCTGTCTGCACTGGGTCAGCAATGAGCAATGTACAGTTAATGTGATGGAGCTGGGCACCGAGCACACAGGGCACATAGAGCACTTACCATCTCACAGAAACCCAGAGCTCATCAGACACCATTCATGTTGTCCAGGCTAACTGGAGAATATGTTAATGACCAGGCAGTAAGCAGTCAAAAACACACAGGAAAAATCCTGCTGAAAAAAAGCAATTGCTACACTAGGAAGGCAGACTGACTTGGCATTTTGCACAGTTTGTACAAACCAAACAATGCAATTTCTTCTACTTTAATTTGGGGAAAAAAACAATCCAAGAACCTTATTTTTTTACTAAACTTACCTCTAGCTGATTACCTGTCATCCCCACTCATTCTTCTGTTTTCTCCACCTTCACCTTTCTGTCCTTACCTGTACTGGAAATGTTCTCATCTGAGACCTCCTCTTCAGTCATCCATAGGGTACTTACTACTCTACAGCTTAGATTTCTCTAAGACTGAGCATTAATCTTACACACATTATTAATCTTACTATTCCTATGAATTCTCAAGTGAGTCTAAAATTTGTAAGTTTATAGAAAAAAAAAAAAAAAAAGAAAAAGAAAAACAACATATCCACAATTTTTCATGGCCCAGAGCTGAAAAATGTGATTGCTCCTGGGGTAACATTCTACTGAGGAGGCTGAGAATTAGGGAAAGGCCAGGGGATCACAAGTAATTGTGTTACAGCAATTTAATGAGCTCCTAGTCACCTGCCAAATCACAGTAACTTTTGATATTTATTTTCATACATGGTCCCACCTGCTGTATAAAATATATTCTCTAAAATCAGTATTTGACCTGTTAAGTAGTTAGACCTCTTGCAGATAGCTGTTAATACTCTGAGGATGTTTATTTATAATCAGGACTGTCTTCATTTAACATGCATATATGAAAAGCAATAGCAAAACATTGCTAGAAGATTTGTGTTGTTTCTCTCTGTTTCGCATGAAGACATTGGTGAATAACAGAACAAATTATCAGTAAATATCCCATATGAGTTTGAAATTAACTCATTTCATCTTGCTTATGCAGGTTACATTCTCCTTTCTGCAAATATGCAAGTAATTGCTTTTTACTGTCCATGGAAAGTGAATTTAGAGATGCAGTTTGTACATGACGGTATTTGTGCTGGCAATGATTGTGTCCATTCAGGAGCAGCTTGAGAAAGAGATGCAAATTACCTCTGTCAGCAGCACAGCTCAGACTTTGAATATACCAAATCAGTCTGTAAAACTAAATATTGGTAAAAATAGTCATTAATTAAGTTCTTATAGCAAGTTCATTGGAGAAAGTGAGAATCTGTTTTTCAATATTCTAAAACCAGAGAAAGTGGCTAAATTAGCATATTATTCATGTGCACTTCTCTTGAGATCTAACTGCTGACCTCTTTACATGTCTTTTATATGCAGAAGGGTCTAATAACTATGAATAAATATACACTCTTGGGAAATGATTTCATGGTTTCAGATTCCACTTCCTTGAGTGCAGAAAGAAGTGCTGATTAAACTTTATGGGCTGTTGTTACTCCACTCTGCTTGGGACAACACTTCAATGACATTTTCCTATGCACTGGTATCAAAGGCACAGAGTATGGGAGAGAAATTTGCTTCCAGATAAGAATTCATGTAAAGTGCAGTGGCATTTCTGAGAGGGGCAAGTCAGATCACATCCAATATCACACTCCCTTGGTCTCAGGAGAGAGAGGCACTATGGTTTGACAAGGGCTATGCAGGAGTTATGTGCAAGTTACATGTGAACCATTTCAATATGTCACCTCTTCTGTTCATCTCACCTGTTTTCACCAAGTTACATGGCATGGCAGTTCCTTTGAAGTTCATTTGCCTTGCTGAATACTGATTCCCTGGACAGTAGTTTACCCATGCATACTAAAAAAAAAAAAAAAAAAAAAAAAAAAAAAAAGGATAAAAAAGAAGATAAGTAATTCTAGAAGGATATTATTGCTCAGGGAACGTGATTACAATTTTGTCATTAAGAAATTACTGACCTACATAATTTATACTCAGAACTGTAAGTGATATTGTAGATGACCTATCTATTAGATCTCAGCATGGAGACTTGGCACCATTTTAACTAATGCATTAGTATGTGTCAGATTCAGACAGCCATCTGAAATTACTAGCCGTGATTAATATAATTAATTATCTACTATTAGGTGTGCCCATATTTTGGTAGAACCCTTTCAGAAAGTGAGATAATTAGATACATTAACTGAAAAACATCCAGACAGTTTATATCTAAAATGATTAGGATGTAATAAGCACATTTCCTGCTTTCACAAATAATTTTGTATATGAGATTGTAGAAAAGCAATGAAGTTTACAAGTAATACATCAGGGCAATGTTAAAACTATTGATAATTACACTACAAATAAAACTTGGAAAAATGTTCTGGCAAAGAGTTTGTCAGTGCTGAGCAACATACAGCTGTGAGGACTGTCCTTATTCATAAACTCAGAGGACAGTTTGATGAAAGGAAGAGGGGATCCTTTGGTGGAGATGACACGACATTACATACCGATGATTTTATTTCTTAAAATGGCATTTTGTTTAAAAAGTGAATAAATAACTTGAAAAGACTAACTGAACCCAAATGAAAATGATACATATCTTTGTGATCACTGTCTTCTCGTTGTGACACAAAAAGGAAACAAAAAGTGGGTTTGCTCGAATAAAATACTGTCAATTCCAAAAATAATAGTTTTCTTTTTTTTTCTTTCTCAACAACAAAAAAAATCTAATCTCAAATTACTTCACCCCCCCTTTTTTTTTTAATATTAAGATCAACAACAACAAAAATTCTGCTCTGCCTTAGGCATGACCCCAATAGAAATTTTTTACACTTTGACACAATATGTAAGCTACAATAAGAAGCATTTCAGACAGAACAATGATTTCTCCATCGTATTATAAATTTCACCAGTCTCTGCAGTGCTGCTCTGAAAAGGCACATTGTAATCCATCTGTGAAAAAGAAGAGGCAAGATATGCAGGGCTTACTAGATAAGCAAGAGATGCACAAAGATTATTCTGTCCTTCTGAGCAATGCAGCAATGCCAATAGGCTTATATTAATAATTATATGATGACAGAATTAGGTCAAAACATACAACTTTTTCATAGTCACATCCATGACATGAAATGATGAAGCGATACCTCACTTTGTGCTGTCCCAGCTGACATGTCCACACTGTACAGTACCATAGGGCAAGGTACTGGCTCAGGCCTGAAACCTATTTACAACATCCATGTGACTACTGACAGCTCTGATGCTTTTTAGTTGGTGAGAATCACAACAAAATAACGTAGTAGACATGAGTCTGTGTGCATGTGTTTGGCACAATGTAGGCTTAAGAGAATGATATTGTACAAAGCAAGAACAGTAAAGGTTATCCTTTGGCAAGATACAACAAACAAGACAAGAATATTTATTTCTTACAGATTGGAAAGCTGATAATATGTCCATTACCTATAAAGGACTTTATAACTTTGTCCTGCAAACACTTTTTGTGCCCAGCACGTCTCAGTGCACCTCAGGATAGCTGACAAAATCCCCTCTGAGGGTTATTGTGCTGGCAAATGGATACCCATGAACTCTGCAACATGTTAAAGCCTTAATTAAAGATATAGCAGTATGTAGGTATATGGACATTTGTCACATGTTGTAACAAGTTGCATGTCTTCACTTGGGGATTTTGCTGACGCTGTCCAAGATCACCGAAGATGGGAATGTAGCAACAGACCGAGCTCAAGAGTGTGTAGAATGAAGTTGCAAAGTCATTTACAAGGTAGTGGACCTTTTTTTTTTTTTTTTTCCCCAACACATAATGACTAAATATTCTCACCTTAATAGTATTATCTTGACAATGAATAACATCTACTGTTGCTGTTTTGTACAAACCTGTTCTAAACCTTTGTTGTGTTTTGCCACTTCTGCTTGCCACTGTTAAGGCAGAAAACAAGGAAATATTTTTGTGAAGTTTATAAAGTTCTGGTGGGGATGAGCCCTGCTATCACTGAGGTAAGAGCCACCCCTACATGTGACAACATGCTGAGGCTAGTAATTCTGGCTTTCGGTGGTTTACTGTGTGCTAAGGACATTACGTCATTGCACAATTGGGATCATCACTCAGAGTATGAGACAGGCTGCTGCTCAGATTAGACCAGGCTATTTGGGGTCAGATTATCTAGCAGCGTATCCTGTCTTCAACAAGGATCAGCAAGCAGATACAAAGGAAGGAATGTAAGAAAAAGGCAGGCATGCAGTGATTCCTCTCCAGGTGCTCTGCCAGCCTCCAAATCACTTATGACTCACAGACTTCTTGGAGAGTTGTCTTCGCTTTTAACAGCCTCCACTAGATCTGGACTCCATGAAGTTGCCCAGTCACTGCATGTAAACTTTTAGCACCCTCAGCATCATCCTAAAACAAGGAGGTCCCTGTTCCCAGGAGCTCCCTCACCAAAGACTGTCACAATCCAAGCAGTTCTTTTCCTTCCCATTGCCATCTAGCAGCTCAGGCTTCAAATAAGCTGCAACTGTAAAGAAAAGAAAATAAATTCCAGATGACCAACAACCTGTCTTTTGAAAACCAGAATGCCCAGTATTTTATTCTGTGTCTGTTTATGCACAATCCACATTCATCACTGGTTCACCCACACATATCTTCTGGCTGTGAGACAAATGACTTCTTGTTTCCGAAGGACAACAGACCTGTTTCCTAAAGCAGGCTGCCAAAATCTGTCAACTCATTTGTCCTTCTGCCAACCCTCACCAGCAGTAGGTTCCTTCTTGCTCCACCAGAAAGTAGCAACTCCGACTTCCCTGCACTCCCACACTGACCAGAAGTGGAGAGGAAGGTCAAGGCACCAAGCAGGACTGGTTCAGCCAAAACTGGTGCCACAGTTACAGGTGGGACTGGTTAGCTGCTCTCAGCAGTCTCTTTATGCAGGCAGCTGCCTCTTCTTCTGATGCCTGCAACCAGACCTGTTTCTTTTCCAGAACAGCTAAGATGTCCATCACAGATTAAATGACAGCAGAAAGACTGATTTTAGAGATGTTTTTCCACCGTTTTCTGCTTCTAAATTTGTAGCATGATAAATATTTAAGTACAAATTATTTTTTCCTCCTTTGGTAAAAAGTAAACTGCAAACTTCCTGTGAATGAAAAACAATGTAGTGATTAAAAATAATTATAACAGATGACTCATGAGTCTACAGAGGTTTTTGCATCAGCAAATAAAATTGGTCAGGATAGATGGAAAAAAAGCGCACTGAAGTTTAACTACCAAATGTATCTTCCAAGCCCTCATTTCCAATCCCTTTTCAAATGAAACCTTTTTCATCGTAGATCACCCAGCTACACTTTGTATTTGAAATTTTTTTTAATTAAAAAGTGAAAGAAGAAAAATGGAATGAGCACTCAAAGTGACACCTCTCCAGAACAAAGAGCTCTCCAAAATGCAAACCATTAGAGAGGTCTTCTAAGATATGTACTCACTCATACACAGGAAAAAAAAAACAGTGGAGGAATTACTGTGCCAAGTGAAGACCTTGCCAGCTTTTACTTATTCACTGTTTCTCCCTTACAGTGTTGTGTTGAAACTCTTGTAATTCATCAGCTTTTTAATTTAGGGGCTCTTTTTCCCAGAGGATCCTAAACTGTGTCAGATTGGAACAAAATGGCTCTTCTTCCTATGTTCTTCTGCTAAGAGTTACCAGTAGTGGCTATTTGACGTAAATATTGAGTGGGTGGGGGTGAATTAAAGGTTGGATAGAATACTGGAGTATTATTTTCTCTTTTAAGGACATTTTCTCACATTCCCTAATATTTGGGAACAGGAAGGAAGAAAGGACTCCTTCTCTTGAAACAGACACCTTTTCCTTCATAGTCTTTCTTGGACCTGTTTCTTTTCTTACCTACTTTTCTGTTCTCTATTACATTATTTGCATCTTAGCCCAGAGAGAAGGGAACCTCCCATCCTTAACAAGTCACTGAGAAGAAAGTCAAAGAACAGGTGGGAAACACAAAGGTAAAGAAGTTAAATGATTTGCTCAAGATTGTGTCAGTAACAGATCCAAGAATATTTAATGAGGATCAAATCTTGAATTTTCCATGCTGGGAACCAATTTATTTGATACGATATCTAAAGAGCAGCTGCTTTATCTCAACCAAATGAAGAAGCATGATGGACTCAGGTATTTTATTCAGCTAACACAGGCCCCAGAGATTGATCAAGGAGCCATGTAGAAATGGCTGAAAGGAAACACAACTTATCACAGGGCAACAGTAACCAAGGAAAACTGAACTTGCACCCTTCATGGAGCTTATGTTTACTTTTTACCTGAGCACAGATTACTGAGCAGGACTCACACTGCTGTTGCCATCACCCATCTCCTGAATACAGCTTGGTGCTTACAGCATTCACCCAGCAATTTCTGAGACTAAAGTCCCTCCTTAGCAAAGAAGATTCATGGCCACATTTCCCACATATTTAACCACTAGGATATATCAAGTGGATAACAATACTGTCATGCCTCAATTGAAGCTGGGTCACCGTGGCCAGACCACAAGAGGTGGATTACTCAGCTGAGTGGGTGTTAGGGTCATGTCCTGCTTTCATGGACTGTTTATGGACTTCACATTGGACAGCTGTTGACTGTCTCTCCACCACCACTATTCTACAGCCTGTTGATCAAAGTATTTGCTCAGGGTTTGCATGCTAGAAACTTCCCAATGAGATCAGTCAAGTGTTTCTTAGGAGTTAGGACTACAATGAGTACCCAGCTCACCTCTGCACTGAACAGAGTGTACTGAACACCATCCCCCTGTGTTTTCCTAGAAGTCAGATATTCTTTGGTACCTTACTGCACTGCCTTTTTGAGAGTTTTTCTGCTGGTGGGTCAGTAGGGTGAGAGGTCATTACCTGGAAGACAGCAGTAACTCATTGCTATGGGTACAAGATCTGTGACGGCCATCCTGCTTCTGACCTGCTACAGCAGGGATATCTGGTTCCGTGCCTATAGGACTGTTCTTCATCCAACAGGTAAGGCTATCCCAGGGATCTCTGCATGAATATATTGCCTATTATAAATATATGGATAGAGTTGTCTGCACTGAGCCTGGAGCCACCCTTCCCTGTCTGTCATACCTTAATGTTCCTACCACAGTTGTCAATGGGAACCTCCTAGACAACTGTCTAAAGATTTCTCCCTGCTTCTGGACTGTCCCTATTTGTGGTAGAAAAGTCAGCTCTACAGGAGGGAATTGTAAAATTGTTATTGGCGAACTGCCCATGCTCAGTGCCTGTAGCACCTCTGAAGTTCCCAGATATGACAGATAAAATTAGGCCTGGAAGGTGGAAGGATGGAGCCAGACTCAGACTTGGGAGTTCAGCAGAACTTGCAGGGTTGAGCTAGATGGGCCCCAGGAGATAAGGCTGGGAGATTTATAGTCAGGATAGTTGTTGGCTCTGGGCGTCAGGCCAACCTCATTATCTTAGACACAGTCAAAGAAGATGAACTCACAGAATACAAACCTTGCACTGCAAACCACTTATACAGCTCTACTGTACTAATTATGTTAGTATTGGTTTCGCTTTCCCTTTCAGCCTAAGCAATTTCTGCTTCTATCTCACATGTCACCTGGAGTTCATACTCCTCCTCACCTCCCGCACAAGCCCTGCTGTTTAGTGACCTGTTCTCTGTCAAAAGCCAGTGTGCTCATGCCAACAGGACAGGCACTTTGGTTTGGTAGTGGGTGAAGTTATTGCTGTGTACAATTTATAAAGGGTTCTGGGATGAAAGAGGAGACACTACCATTAATTATTGAGGCCTATCTCTGAACTTTTTTCCAGGTTCCATAAATGCCTTTTCTCACAAAAGGCTTGAAAAACTTAATCAGCTGAATAAGTAAATCCAGATTGAGGGGTCTGCACCAGTTCAGCCTACTCCTGCTAACAAAGCTCTGGATCAGCACATGGGAAGAGCCTCAGAAAATGTCTCTTCTCTCACCAGCTGTTGTCCTGGCTTAAGAGATAAAGCTTTTTTCAGCTGTCTGCGACATCCCTTTCTCACTTTCCTGAATAGTCCTGTTCAACTTTCAAGTCACAGCATGACCAACCAAACCAAGAAAATGCTTTCTTTGCTTATCCCACAACCTCAGGAAATAGAGCCCACATAGAAAACAAACACATGAGCACATAAACATCTTTAAGCACACACATGCATCTATTTTTTTAGACAGACTCATAAAGAGCATGCGCATGGTTAATTTTTTTGTTGAACTGGACTCAGTACCATGAAGATTAACTCATGGATTAGGATTCAGAAATCACCAAATTATTGTTTTTATTTGAATTACTGGCACATGCATCTGAAATAATAACTTTTGTCAGAGCCCCACAAAGCCATTTTCATAATGGTGGCTGGGCAAGAAAAATACAAAGCTTTCCAAGGAAAACAAATATTAGACAGTGTCTTCATCAGAGTCAATCTCCCTCTTAAGCACATAGTATTCATATTTCTTGGGTTCTCTGGCATCCAGCTTCTGGTGTTTGCTTTGGGTAGGATGACATTGCTTCAAATCTCTACCATGTAGACAGTTCAACAGCAGGTTGTGCACAGCTGTCATTGGTTAAAAGCAGTGCAGCATGTTCACTCTTCTAAATGCTTTTATCTAAGGATCAGGGCTAAATTAGAAGATGGCAGCTGTTTTGTAATAAAAGTGGAGTGCTCTGTCTCCATAAGGTAGAGCTCTAGACTACCCACTTATTCATTACAAATAAACATTGAAAATAATTTAAGGTAGTGATTATAACTTTCCTGGAACTTAAAATGGGCAGTCACTTTTTTTTTTTTTTTTTACAGTTTAAAGAAAGAAAATATGGCTGCATTGACATCTTTAAAAAATCAAGGATTTCTGCCACTGTCCCAAGAACACACAAGCACACATACACAGCCTAGCATTAAAGTGTCTCAGCTTTGGTTTGTAATAAATAAATTGTTGAGAACAGTAACCACTTTTATTTCAGACTGGAGACATTCACTAAACAAGGCTGAGGAGAATCGATCTGTGCTACTTAGCTAATCAATACTTCTTTTGCATGTTTATCTGGAAACTTCTGATCTTCCCAAATCCATTTTCATTTCACCAATTATGATAAGAAAGGTTAAGCTTGGATTTGTTTTTATAAGCAACCTGATCAAGAAAAAAGATTTTTTTTTGCCTCTTTTTCAGATCTTACAAAGTTCATAAAGCAATTGTCTATGTAACAGATTTTGTATTTGCTTCTGAGGGCTGCATCTCTTTTTGATGGCTCAGTAAAACAGCATGTTTGTAATAAGAACCCTTCAAGGAAATGGAGATGTAATGCAGATAACACTTAAATTACTTTTAGAAACTGATAGCATATTCCTACATATTTTGCAGAACTGTGAAGTCTGTTCTGCTGGGTAGAAGGATGCAATATTTGGTGTGTTTCCACTACACACTACCTGATCAGGAGGTCTTCAGACAATGGGAAGAAACAAAAAGGTCACAGGCCTTAGTATTCATGGGTGACTTCAATGACCCCAATATCAGTTGCTGAGGCGAGCTGCTCTGGTGCCAGCACAATTGGCAGCGGAGCACTCTAGTGCGGTGCACAGGGGAGTTCCCTGAACAGGGGGAACCTGAGGGGAGTAGAGAGACCTGCCAGGAGCCAGCAGCTCACACCACAGTGGCTGAGACCTGGGCAGGGCCAGGAGAAATGGCAGCCAAGCCCCCACACCTATAAAAGAAGCCCTATGGGGAGCACCATGACCAGGGTGGGCAAACAGGGCATGGTGTAGCAGTCTGCACAGAGGGGAGCAATGGCACCCACCCGGCAAAAGGCCGTGGCCTCTCTAAACTCTGCACCCGCCGCGCCTGAGGCAGCTTCGCAGCCAGAGCTCCGGTGGAACACGCTGCCACCCGGGTGCCAGGCTGCAGGGTGGGCCCTGCTCTTCTGCCAGCGCCGGCCGGCAGCAGTGAGCACAGCTGTGGGAGCTGCGCCCAGGGAGAGGAGCTCCTCCGCTTAGGGACAGAGCTCCGGGAGGGGGGCAGCAGGTTGAGGGGTATCAGGGAGAGCGAGAGGGAGACAGACTGCAGGAACTGCACCTGCCTTCCCTGGGACAGGCCTGTCAGGCCAACGGGACACACGATATGGAGGATTCCCTGTCCTCTCCCCACCTGGCAGAATGTGGTGACTTAAGGGATAGGGGACAATGGTGACAATTCCTGCCCAGCACAGCAGGCACGTCTCCTCCATGATCGCCCCGTCTTCCCAGGTGTCCGTGTGTAATAGGTACGGGTCTGCAAGTGGAACCGAACAATGAGGAGGACGATGGTTCATCTAGGTTGGAGATGTTGCCAAGGTTAGGTCAGCCTATGCCCTGCATCAAAACCACTTCCATAAAGAAGAAAAGACGGATCATTGTCATAGGAGACTCTCTTCTGTGGTGAACAGTAAGCCCAACATGCCAACTGGACCCACTTCTTAGGGAAGTCTGCTGCCTCCCTGGGGTCCAGGTTAAAGATGTGACAAGAAAACTTCCTACCATGGTATGGCCCTCAAATTTTTATCCATTATTACTTTTTCATGTAGGCAATGACGAAGTTGCAGTAAGAAGTCAAAGGGCGATCAAAAGAGACTTCAGGGGCTTGGGACAACTGTTTAAGGGATTAGGAGCACAAGTAGTGTTCTCCTCTATCCCTCCAGTTGCAGGAATGATGAAGGAAGAAACAGGAAGAACCAGCAGATTGATATGTGGCTCCGAGCTTGGTGTTACCGGCAGATCTTTGGGTGTTTTGATCATGGGTCGGTCTACCTGACACCAGGCCTCCTGGCAACAGATGGAGTTCAAAGGGGGAAAAGGATCTTTGTGCAGGAGTTAGCAGGGCTCATCAAAAGAGCTTTAAACCAGATATGAAGGGGGGAAAGGGATAAAATTGGCTCGCTAGAGATAAGCCTGGGGGAGGCACATCAATGTTTGAGGGACGATGTGCTAGTGAGGTCCTTCAGTCTGCTCCATGCTGTGCTGAATACACTGAAGCATATTTGAGATGTCCCTGTACTAATGTGTACAGCATCTTAGCCATCTCAGTGGAGGTAAGGAATGGAGATCCACATGGCAGCAAAGACCTAAGTGTTGTCAATGCATTAGAAACCACAGAAGAATCTGAGAACAGTCACATATGAATTAGGGCTTGTCCCCAAAAAAAGGTGGCAGGATCAATAGCCCAGCTTATGTGCATTTACATGAATACATGCAGCATGGGTAACAAACAGGAGTTGGAAGCATGCAGCTGGAAAACTGTGATATAGTTGCAGTCATGGAAACATGGTGGGATGACTCACACAACTGCGGTGGATGGCTATAAACTCTTCAGAAGGGATAGGCAAGGAAGGAGAGGCAGTGGGGTAGTCCTGTCTGTTAGGGAGTGTTTTAACTGGTTGATGATGGTGATGAATGGGTCAGGTGTTTATGGGTAAGAAGCAGGGGAAAGGCCAACAAGGCAGATGTCATGGTGGGAGTCTGTTATAGACCACCCAAGCAGGATGAAGAGGCAGATGAAATATTCTTGATGACAATCAAGTGGCCTTGCAATGACATCAGCCAGCTCCCTCAGCACTCATGGATGAATTCCATCAGGTCACATGGATTTATGCATGTCCAGTTTCTTTATATGTTCCCTAACCTGCCCCTCCTCTGTTCAGGGCAAGTTCTCCTTGCTCCAGACTTCCCCTCTTGCCTCAGGGACATGGGGATTCCTAAAGGCCAGTCTTACCAATAAAGGCTGAGGTGAAGACAACATGGAATACCTTAGCCTTTCTATGTCCTTTGTCACCAGGGCCCCAACCACATGCAGCATCAGGCCTACATGTCGGCAACATGGACAGTGGGATTGAGTGCACCCTCAGCAAGTTTGCCGATGACACCAAGCTGTGTGATGCAGTCGACATGCTGGAGGGAAGGGATGTGACATCCAGAGGGACCTGGACAGGCTTGAGAGGTGGGCCTGTGTGAGCCTCATGAAGTTCAACAAGGCCAAGTGCAAGTTCCTGAACATGGGTCAGGTTAATCCCAAGCACAAATACAGGCTGAGCAATGAATGGATTGAGAGCAGCCCTGTGGAGAAGGACTTGTGGGTATTGATGCGTGAAAAACTGAATATGAACCAGCAACGTGTGCTCTCAGCCCAGAAAGCCAACCATATCCTGGGCAGTATCAAGAGAAGTGTGGCCAGCAGGTCGAGGGAGGGGATTCTCACCCTCTATTCTGCTCTCATGAGACCCCACCTTTGTTCAGCTCTGGGACCCCGAGCATAAGAAAGACATGGACCTGCTCTAGCGAGTCCACAGGAGGGCCACGAAGATGATCAGGGTCCTGGAGCACGTCTCCTACGAGGACAGGCTGAGAGAGTTGGGGTTGTTCAGCCTGGAGAAGAGAAGGCTCCGGGGAGACCTTATAGCGGCCTTCCAGTACTTAAAGGGGGCTACAGGAAAGATGGGGAGGGACACTTTATCAGGGATTGTAGGGATAGGATGAGGGGTAACAGTTTTAAACTGAAGGAGGGTAGATTTCAATTAGATATTAGGAAGAAATTCTTTACTGTGAGGAGGGTGAGGCACCGGAACAGGTTGCCCAGAGAGGTTGTGGTTACCCCTGCCCTGGCAGTGTTCAAGGCCAGGTTGGACGGGGCTTTGAGAAACCTGGTCTAGTGGAAGGTGTCCCTGACCATGGCAGGGGGGTTGGAACCAGATGATCTTCTATCAGGTCTCTGAACAGCCTAACATCTGATCTCCTGAATGTCAGGGCTGTGATTCTGGGTTTTTGTCTTGTTCCCTCCCCTCATGATCCTGAAGGCCATTATCTCATGATTGCTTCAGCCAAAGCTGCCACAAGCCTTCACATCCCTGACCAGTTCTGCCTTGTTTATTAGTGTCAGGTCCAGCAGAGCATCTCCCCTTATCAGATTCTTCATCACCTAGGTTAGGAAGTTTTCATCAGTGCACTCCAGAAAACTCCTGGACTGCTTGTGCCCTGCTATGTTGCCATTCCATCAGAAAGACCCATAGAATCATAGAATCATTTAGGTTGGAAAAGACCCTTAAGATCATCAAGTCCAACTGTAAACCTAACACTGCCAAGTCCACCACTAACCATGTCCTCAGGCACCATATCTACATATCTTTTAAATACCTCCAGGGATGGTGACTCCACCACTTCCCTGGGGAGCCTGTTCCAGTGCTTGACAACCCTTTCGATGAAGAAATTTTTCCTAATATCCAAGGATGATAGAATAGAGTGTACCCTCAGCAAGTGTGCAGTTTTGGTCAGAGGGAAATCTCTTTGAGTTCAACAATGGTGAAGAGCAAAGTTTCTTCCTCCCCACCTGGGGAGGAATAACTCTATGCACCATAACAGGCATGGGGTTACCATGCTTACCACAGGCTTACCAGCTGGTAAACAGCTCTACAGTGAAAGACCTGATGGTCCTAGTGGAAAACAATCTGGCCATAAACCAATAACATGCCCTTGCAACAAAAAGGCCAACAGGTTCCCAGGCAGCATAAGGCAGAACATTGCCAGCAGGTCAAAGAAGGTGATCATTCCCCTCTGCTCAACCCTGGTGAGACACATCTGGAGTGTTGTGTCCAGTGCTGAGCTCATCAGTATAAGGAAGATATGGGCTTACTGCAGTGAGTCCAGCAAAGAGTCATAAAGATGATGAAGGGACTGAATCATCTCTCCTATAAGGAAAGGCTGAGACAGCTGGGACTGTTCAGCCTGGAGAAGACAAGGCTCAGGGTGGATCTCATCAATAAATACACATACCTGAAGTGACAGTGCAAAGAAGATGGAGCCAGACCCTTTTCAGTAGTGCCCAGTAACAGGACGAGAAGCACTGGGCACAAACTGAAACACAGAAGGTTCCATCTGAACATCAGGAAACACTTTTTTACTGTGAGGGTAACTGAGCACTGGCACAGGTTGTCCAGGGATGTTGTGGAGTCTCCATTCTTGGAGATATTCAAAACCCAAGTGGACATGGTCCTGGGTAATTTGGTCTATCTGACCCTGCTTGAACAGGAGCACTGGACTAGATGATCTTATAAGGTCCCTTCCAACGCCAACCATTCTGTGATTCTGTCAAAAGAAAAAGTCAAAGCTAGCAAGCAATAGAGCACAGCATGCCTCTTCCCCCAGAGACCAGATCTGTTTCCAGAACGTCCTGTAAGCTACCAGTGGTTACAGTCTCTTCTCTCTGCATTACTCACTACAGCTTACTATCAAGGAGCTTGCACAGCCCAGAAACTTGAAACAAGTCAACACATGTTTCTGAGAACTTAAATCTTGGTTGCTGCCCAAGCAGAAATTGTAAGACCATTGAAAACAGAACAGCCTGGGAATGGATGCTGTACCTGTATCCTTGCTCTAGTAAAGGACTTTTTGCCACTCTGGCAATGATGCCGGACCCGGTGACCCAGCAGCAGTCTCCTTGCTCTAACAATGAATAATTGTGAATGTTCAGTTCTGAGCCAGCCTCCAAGAGCTGGTTTTGAGGATGATTCACAGTCTCAGTTCAGGCTATTTGGAAGAAATTAGACATTGCATTTTGATAAGGGATCTTGGAATTAGAAGTTTGGATTTAGCTGTCATGGGAATGCCCTGCAGCAAGGAGCTTACATCATATTTCCAGTCTTGGCATCTCCCCCCCAAAAATGTTTGTACTTTCCACTCCATGGTATTTGGTATGGACATCTCTCTAGCCTGCTGCACTGGCATACAATCCAACCACTGCATTACTTTTGTTATTTCTCAGTGTTCCGATACCCATTCTTGTCCACAGTGGTTGCACAGCAAGTCAGACCAACAGTGGAAATAAAAGTAATTAAAGGATGGGGGTTAAGGGGGTGAGGAGGAGGGTGTGAGCCCTCCATCTTCACTTACATCAGTGATCTGCAGATCAAGCTGGTGAATTCACAGCAATGCACTATCCTTGGCCAAATCCAACCAACAGGACAAAGTAAAGCATAGAGATTCCCTTTGTTTTTCAAAGGTATCCTTGAATTTCAAGCCTTTAAATTTTCCAGTTTTCATAAAACTGTCTAGTTCAAGTTTGTGTTGGCAGATTATTTCTTTAAGTTGTTGTAGATGGCAATGTCTTTGATTATTTTTCCAAATTTCATCCTGAGCCTTTTTTCCTTTAAAGCTTATTTCACTACTAACATGAAATAAACAAGGAATATATGCCAAAGAGTTTTAAATAAAGAGAAGGTAAATGGCCTCTTCTACCTGTCTCTTCCAGATCGAAGTGGACAGTTGAATAATATCACAGTGATGTTACTTTTGTAAAATCCAGATAAAATTTAAGGAAGACTAATAAATGCATGCTTAGCAAAAAAATTAAGACAGGAGTTTCTGAAAAAGAAAGTAATGAGGTTCAAATTATATCTCATTATTAAAAAAATCCATCCTTGTTGTAGTAGGAAGAAGAAAATATTAATATTTTATGAGCTAACTCTCTAAAAAGAAATTAAATATTCTGAGTACTTTAGTACTTCAAATACATTTGCTTTTGCTCAAATATTTTATGCTTTTCAGGGGACAGAGAGCACCCACCATTCCTATGTCTCACTGTAAGATTCATCATAAGCTATATTTGAGTGATACTACTATAAAGCCTATAATTTACCTTCAGGAAAACTGAAGGTAACCTGAATCATAGTAAAAAGGAAACAAAACAAAAATGTTGCAACTGTAGACTGAACATGGAGACACAGACACTGTTCAGTTCCTTTTACGTATATTTACTTTCCAAATGTATATTTAAACAATGTCTAATTTTACTAAAAATCTAGCATAATCTTAATTAAAGTTCAATGGAAAGTAGAAGGGCCATTCTACAGCACATTGGATGATTCTGACATTTATTTTTCTTCTGAGGGAGAACCCAAAGCTGCTCCTTCTAAATGTTTTATTTAGAACTAATAAAAATATTTTCTTCAAAAAAAAATCAAAATAATTTTTCCAAACATGATTTCTTCCATTTTAATTAACTATATATCCATATTTGAAATCAGTTATTTTTAGGTGAAAAAAATTGAAAACTATTCTATTCTGAAAGAATCAGGACAGAACATTAAAAGTTATAAAAACACGTTCATCTGGGAGACAGAGAATTACTCCAACAAAACATATTTCTCCAAAATACTTCAACACAGAGTCATTTTCTAATGGCAAATTGCTTCTGTTAATGATATCCAAACTGTGGCTGAAGTTCCTGTCTGTGATGAACTGTTTGTTCAGTTTGCTTATTTCCTTTGTACTTGCAGTTGTCTTTGTAATACTGCCTGTCAGAATAGTTCAGAAAGTGTCTTCTTCCCACCTCATGCTAAAAGCCCAGCATTAAAAACCCCATGAAAACCCAAATGGTATTAATCTCTTGTTTCTGATCTGAATCCTAAAAGATTAAATGAGGAAAGAGGTAATTTACCCATTGTCTTACTTCAAACTAGGGTTAATTATATGTAATTATATATAAATCAAGAGACATTTGTCATTATTTTCCCTAAAAACATCTAGTGATTGAGGCACCAGAACTCTTTAGACAACCTGTTTTCTACTTTGTGATTCACTTATTACACCATCATAATGTTTTAACTAGTGTCTAATCTTAAATAGTGGAAATTTCCTTTGTTTGGAGACCAATAGGCCTTCTGTTAATCCCCATCATGTCAGCAAACAGATTTTTACCAGTTTTTTGTGGTGGCCTTTTATAAATTTGAAAACTGTGACGGTGTGTCAAGTCAGTCTTCCCTTTTCAGGACCAAGCAGCTGTTATTCATTCAATTATTCCTTGTAAATCATGGTTTCTAGATGTCTGATCATATCTAGGTTGTCATCATCTAGTCCAAGTTAGTCTACTTCTTTACTGAGTTGTGATGCTGAAACATAGACCTTGAACTCCAGAATATGTGGCCCAGGTGTATTTCAAGGGTCTAACACAGTATCAGAACAACACTTTGTTGGTTTTTGGGGGGGGGATTTTTTGTTTTGGGTTGGTTTGGGTTTTTTTAACAGCATGATATTCTTGGATCTTAATAATGCCATGTAATTAATTCATGAAGAAAAGCAAGTGTTTTTTTCCCTGTCCCCAAATTTTCTGAATTCCTCTGAAGTTTGTAAATCGCTCTGAGAAAGATGTGTGCTTCAAGATGATCTGATATGTCATAACATCTTTAATTGAATCTCTCTTCCTATAGTATTCTCATTTATGCTCCCCCAAATGCATTTGTATCTGCAGTTTTTCCACTTTGGGAGAAAAATATAATACATCAAGAAAGAAACTGCACTAAAACCTTATTACAAATACCCAAAGCTGCAAATAGGTCTGGAAACAAAGGAGGCAAAGGAAGCATAAACAAGAAGTAATTATAGCAAACACTTTTATTACAGGATGGACTTATTTGTGTGGGGAAAAAAAATATAAAAAGCTGCAAACTCTGTTAGGTTGCTATTAGAAACCTCACTCTAAAATATAAAATTGTTAAAATTTCAGAATAATTATTAAAGCTATTACCTTCTAGTCGGACAGAGGTATTTATAGAGATCTGAATATTGAGAAATTTTTGTTGTGAAGCAAATAATGCTGAGAATGGCATTTTCTCCAAACCTTCTGAAACGAGCTCTAGACAAATTATGAAGAGAAGTGTTTCCTGCATGGGAAGAGCTTGAACACTGATAGCCTGGAGAGTCTTTAAACATGTCATGGGTGCTGATGACAGGGATGCTAACATCCGTTTGTGCTTAGGAAATCAGACCTTCTGGGCATTTCAACAGCTAGGGTGACTAACCACTAGAACAACCTGGTAAGCAGAATAGAGGTTTCTCCACCACTAAGTAATGTTCACATGAGATTTGGGGTTGTATTTCCCAAGAAAATTATGACTGTATTTGAAAATAAAATAAAACAATGTGGCAATCCTCTGGGCAGTGGTGGGCTGGAGTTATGTCAAGGTTATTGCAGTCTCCTTTCTGGCCTTTTTGATGTATCATAGAGAGGACACTGGAGATGTCCCACTCTTTGTGGGAGCTACTTTGAGGAAATGTGATCAGAAACCAGTGATCAACTTAGTCTACAAATACCTTACCTTCAATGAAAAGGCAGGGTGAGCTAACAGAAAGCAAAAAAACATTTCTCAGCTCAGCCTGGATTTCCGCTCTCACCTTTACCTACGTTTTTAAAGTAAGCAATTAATTTAGGAAAGGAAGGACGTCTGTCTTTCTCTGTGTAGGGTCAGGGACAATAAGGCTTTGGTCTTGGTGGGACATCACTGTGATAATGTAGCACAGGTGTGAACACAGCCCTGTGTTAACCCAGCTGTCAACATCATGGGTTACAGGAGCTGCATTCACCAACACTGAAACTCTCCCAGCAGCTGCCTTGTAAAACCCTGCCTGTAACATAAGCACTATGTAAATCTCTGCAGATTTTGAGATGGGAATAGAATATAACAAATAATTTAACCCCAAACTTGGAAAACTCCCCCTCCCACCACCTTTTCAGGATGAGGAGTGTTTTACAGTAGCTTCTCATTTGCTTTTCTATTTCAGCTGCAGTTTTATATTATATGGTTCATTTTATCAGCACATAAATAGAAAGCAATAGAAAAACATGGCTTCTGAATGAGCAAGGTCGCCCAGCTCTCCCTGGGCAGGTATGGCCCTTGTCTCACCAGGAGACAGCGTCACCATCTGCTCAGCAGTGCCAGGTCTCTTCCTAACTCATTCATGCACAAACAGAACATTAATATTGCTGAGACCTATGTGTAAAAGGCTGGGAAAAAAACAGAAGGGAAGCTGCCCCATGCAACCATAAATCAATCCCCACGTGCGCTGGAGTGATTTGTTGTCAGCAAGCCATTGTTTGGTGAACGGCGGGATGGGGAGAAGTGATTGCAAGTTTGTAGGCAAGGGAAGGATGGTGAGGGAGCCAAAAATTGCCCCAGAGAGCTGAATTTGACCTCCATGTCTTTACAGTGGCATAGGAAGGGGTAAGTATTTCCCCTAGGCGATATTTTGGGAGGCAGTGGATGACTTGCAGCTTACCAGAAAAGTCAGAGCTGTGTATTGTGTCAGTGGGAACCATGCTGCTGAGAAACAGAGAGACAGGCAAAGGCACAAGCTCTGAAAATGCAAGTGTCAGCCATGTCATTCTGGGTATCCCCAAATTAGCCTGTGTTTCTTTACCTGTAATTCTCTGTGTTTTCTTACTGTCAGAGAGAATTGCATCTTAATATCTCATAAAGGTTTATGAAGACTAAAAATCATTAATATTTGTGAAATGCTCATGTAATATAAACAAAGAGCTACAGAAATATCCCAAAGAATGCTAAGTAGGGCGGGTTTTGACTGATATTTGTTCCACAAGGCTAACACCAGACATTTAAGAATATGGCCAATGTAGAATATTAAAATAACTGCTATGTTAATGAAAACATATAAGGAACTACAGTAATGCAGCCATAGTGGACACTAACACAGACCAGCCCAACTTGAAACAGGTGTATTGATGATGCCAGTTTATGTCAGTGACAGAACAGAATAATGTTTTTTACAGGATTCTGGCTGAGAGATGAGTTTAACATCGGGGAGGAAATGAATATGTACAAAACTGCTGACCATGTAAGGTACAAGCTGGCATCTCTGGAAGTAAATTTGCAGGGATTTGTTGGCTTGCAGGCAGAAGCCTCTGCTGCTGCTCATGCTTTTGCCATGCATTGGGAGATGATTAAAAATAGTTTCAGAGATTCAAGTAAGGAATCATCACCTGGTTCTTCAGCAGGACAAGGGAAAACTTTTAACTCTCAAAAGTCTCCAAGTCTTTGAAGACTGCAGAGTCCCTACTGTGGAGGTGAACATTTGTACCCTGGACATACTCAGATGAGCAGCACAGGGCAGGGTGTGAGTGAATCACAGATCCTGAGCATCCTGCCTGCCCCATGGTGATGTTACTGTTCCTGTCAGCCTCTTTGCAGCTGCACAGGGAGGAAAACTGTCAAGGATGTCAATTTTTCACTGCAGCTGCAAGGAGAACTTTTTGTTTTGTAAACACAATAATCTGGTGTGTCAGATATGAGATTTTCCTTGGAACTCCCAATTCACAGAAAATTCTGAATATTCCTGTCCACTACAGCCTAACTCAGACTGAATGCATTTCATAGGTGAAATTTCCCAAGGACTGGGAATTCTGCTTGTCCGCCAGTTCTGCCAGACAGCACCAGGGAAATTTAAAAAAAAAAAAAAAAAAGAAAAAAAAAACATAAAAAACCAACCAAACAAAAAACACAACAACAAAAAAAAAAAAAAAAGAGGAAAAAAAGATAATTTTCTTCTTTTGCAGCAGCACAGCAGGGAAGCCCAGGGGAATCACATCACTCATTCTGCTGCATGAAAAAGATCATCACAAGGGCTCAAAACATCAGTGGAAGACAGAGACCTGCAACTGCTCCATCACTCTTAACCTTCTTGAAAGAATCGAGAAAGCTGGTGGGCCATGGGTGTGGGAAATGCATGCACACAGATTGTGCTTCACAGAAGCCGTAATGCTGGAAGCAAGGGAGTGAAAAACACAGATATTGTCTGCACTGGATAGAGACTTGGGGCAGCAAGACATGGGAAGAAGCAAGGAAGAGGCAAGATAGAATGTCCCTGTCATCCAGCCGTTATAGGGACAAGAGTGTCAAATTGATTAGGGGTGATGTGTTAGTGGCATCTCTGTTTTCCATTTTCTTAAAGTCACATGCAGAAATATCACCCAGGTGGATTCACAATTTGCTTACCATTCCCACACACTGGAGACTGCTTTCAAAGATGCCAGCCATCCTGGACATTTTACTGTATAATGCTCTGGGTTAGTAGCTGTCAGAGCTGGGAAATGAACTAGGATCCATTAATTTTTCAGGCCTGTCTATGGCTGTTAATTTTCATCCTCTAGAAAGCAAATGCTTTGTTACTTTATCAAACTGTTATGACTCCAGACAGCTTATATGTACATACAAAATCTATGTGATGGGCCAGATATCATGCATGGAGGTGCAAGTATAATCTACTAAACCAGCTGAAAAAAAAAAGTGTTGAAAAATGTCATGCCTCAGACTAACTGGTGTATGTTTATTAATTAATATGAAATACGATTAACAATTATATAGAATGTAGAATATTTTCTGGTTTTCTTCTTAATTAGCACAATAAAATGTTAACTATGAAAGAAATTTAGCCTCCAGTCTTATTACAGTGGAATTTTCCACTGCCGGGTTGAACACTGAGAAAGAAATAGCTATGTTGTAATTCTGAAATGATCTACATCTTAAATAATTCAAAAGGGAAGTTCACTGTGTGCCTGCAACTCTGATTACAGTGAAAGACAGTGACACTAGACTGCCCACTGATTTAAAAGCATCTGCAGGCACCATATTTATAATTAGGGACCTGAAAAAAAACAGTGCAGGAAAACTTGTAAGTGTTCCTCAAATATCATAAAAAATGCTGAGGCTGTAGAGTGATAAATTACCAGACCTGTAATTTGATCTCAGCTTTCTAATGATCTCATCGATCAATCATACTTCATGGCTGCGATTCATGATATTATTTGAACCCCTTCTATTGAGTTATGGCTTTGTTATAAATCCCACATTATCCATTATCCTTACATTGAATATACACTACCTTATTACAGAAGCACTCAACAGCACTGCCAGACTTGAGGGGTTATCAGTTCTCCCATTAGAAATTCTGGTTTTCAAAGGATTACAGATCAGCTAGGAGAATATATTCCGAGTTTATCTTCCCTTCATGATTTTAGGAAGGGGAGGATGGGACTGTGATTAGGCTGCTAGCCTTGCCCTGGTAAAGAACTTGTGCAAATCCTTGCTGCACACAGATTATAACAGACAACCTTGCCCAAGTCACTTGGACAGCTGAAGTGCTTAAGAGTATGGCTGTATCATCTGGTAGACTGCAGAGCAGAGGGACCTGAACTGCTCCTGGCACTGGCTAGCAACATCCATGCAGGGCTGAGTAAATTACCCAGTGTGAGACCCTGCTAATCAGATGGGAAAAGGGTCCAACTGAGGCACCCCTGCTGCACAAACAGTTTCACTGTGCCTGACTGTCTTTATTTATATGGGAAAGATGGGATTGAGTATACTGTTAATTTCCTCTTTGAAAAAAAAGGATGATGATATTAATAGTCCTTTTGCCGAGGATGAGTTAGTAAAACATTCATTGTGTAGCTGAGCCACTTGCATATATTTCATCACTGTGCTGAATTTGACAGTCAGGAGAGGTGTTTAGGAGGAAAAAAAAAATGGTTCTTGGTGCTTTGGTGCTAATTGCCAAAAGATGGGTCTGTGTACTCCAAATGGGCCTAAAATGGGGCACAGCTAAGCAGGACTGTCCATGTCTGAGTGATAGCTGGAGAGATGACCAGCAAAGGCACTCATGAATCTCATTGCTGCCTCCTTGCAAGAAGGCAGCTGTGAACGAACTTCAAAAAACCCAGCTTCTCGCCAACACTGAGGACAGTGGGTGGGTGAGCTCTTGACTCCTCAGGTATCCATGGTGCTAAATGAGAGATGTGTTGACATTACCTAATGTTAGGGAGCAGCATGAGTGGGGCTGCTCCAGCAGGGACACAAGCCAGGAGACCATGGACAGACAGAGGCCATGCCCTCAGCAACAGGGCACAGTCCCACAGCACCAGAGTGGGGCTGGGCTAATGACAATGTCCACCTCTACCAACAGCCCCAAACATGATAAGATGATGATTCGTGTCCAGAGTCCATCAGACCCCAGTCAGGAATAGCAGGAGATGGGGCTGGAAACAAACTACTTTGTCCCTTGTTCCCTTCTGCCCCATGAATGCCACCAGTCTCAACTTCTAACCAACTAATACATAACAACATGGCCAAGGACCTTCTTTTCTTTTCCTTCCTGTCCCAAGTCACCTCTTCTGCTCTTCCCTTTGGTCATACAGTTGAAGGTAAGTATGTGTATGAGCATGCTGAGAGCATGCTAGAGCATGGATTCAACCCACTGAGCCAAGGAGATGTTTGCTGCTAGTGGATTTGAATGAGGCCCCAGCAGTGCAAATTAGTAGGCTGAGATCACATGGCCTGTATTGAAATGATTTCTGTCATGCTTTCCAAAAGCAGGAGCTGAAAAGAACAGGGCTCGCTCTTCCTCAGTACACTGATGTCTTCTGATAATGCCTTTGTACAACCCAATCTCCGTCTGAACTGTCTCTCCACTTCAACAGAAAAGCACGTTACTTTTATTCCAAAGCATAGGGATTAATTAAACTTGTCTAAGTCAGTTTAATGCCTCTTTAAGCCTTTCCTCTATTTTTAGAGCATATAATTCTGGTACTGCGACATTTTAAAGTTCAGTGACAGTGTTGGGGTAGTCTGCTCTGAAACATCAAGGTGAATTTTCAGCGAGCAATTCAATGACGTTTCAAAAATTTCTTACCAAGGTACTTAAAAAATCCTAACCGAAAATAAATTTTAAAATAGCATCCTTGTTACAGCCATGAAAAGATTAACCTCATCTGCAGAATGGCCTAGATGCCAACCTCTGTACATGGAATCAAAAAAAGATGTAGAAGGAAAATCATAGTGACATGTTCATTGCTTTTTATGGAAAAATGTGTGGATGATGAACAGGTAAAATGGATGCATATTTTTTTAGCCATAGCTGCAGACATTCATTTATTTTTAATCTGAAGTGCTCATTTCATTAAACAGTAATCATTTGCTATTAAAAAGAATTTGTGATTGCTAGTAAAATTCAGCATCTTATCCCGACTCTTGAGTCATCATAAATGTATATCCATCCACCTGCTCTAAGCAGACAGGTTGATGAGTGAGTTACCTGCTCACCTTTACTGATCAGCTGGGGAATCCTTCCCAGAGAGAGACCACTTTCCTTCCCTGAAGGCATCATTAGTAAAATTCTCAGAAATTTGCTATGTTTGAGGTCAGACTGGATGGCTGTATTGTTCCATTTCAACCTAAAAATCTGTGTTGCTTTTTTAGTCATTTCCACCACATCAATCTACTTTTAGTAAAGAAAAAAAAAACATTGTGTACTCATTTGGATGTGCTATATCTAGCAGAAAAATGTGATAAGGTGGGAAGGAAAGAACAAAGGATGATTCCCAGAGTCAGTTGTATCACTGCTAATTAAAAGAAACATCATTAGTTTTTCTCCCCTGTAAACGAGGTACATTTGATAACGTGAAAAAAAAAGCTAAAGCTGTTTCCATGAATCACACCTTAAGGCACAACTTTTCTTTAAGGGCATGTTCCAAAAGTCATTAATGAATCTGCATCAACTTCTGCAAACTTCGGTGCAAACCCGAGAAGTTTCCAGTTTGCTTCCAGCATCCAGTGTGAATTGTGGTCATTAATGTTCCAGGTAAAGGGATTCAGCTCCAACACATACACATCTTAATTTAGGTGTCCACCTCTAGAGATGTGATTCAGTGGCTTCAGCAGAGGCTAAGAACTCCTTGTAGCAGAGGAAAGAGGACAATAGGAGACACTTCCATCCTGTGCTGCCTCACAGGTATGTCAGAAATCTATTCTCCCCAATGGGATGAAGGTGCCAGGCATATGCACAGCTCTGAATAGACCTGCTTGTGAGAAAGCCAGGGACCTTGCTCATCGACTGTCAGACCCAAATAGAGTAGGGATATCACAAACTGGGAAGCTTGATCCTTTTCCTGATGGGGATGCTATAATATACCAGTACCTGTGACATTTAAGCACTATTTTAAATCCCACCTGGACTCCAGCTGCTGGCCTGGAAGGTCACAGGTGATCCACATATCTACCAGCCCCATGTGGTTGCCTGACATGCAGTAGTTTAGAGAGCTGAATAAAGCTTTAGGTCTCTACTGACTGTAACGGGACCTGAAATGTCTCACTCACATGGACATGTGAATTTAGGCATCTAAATTCATTAGTCACAACTTGAAGCCCTTCCCAGGTTTCTAACTGGGCTCTGGAGAAACCAGCCCTGATGCAGTATGCACAGTTCTTTTCAGTTAGTCTTAGAGACACATGAGATATTCCCCATTTGCAGTCTCCAGTGACAGAAGCAGAATCAGTGGATGTTACAAGCAGCCTGGTGCTACCTCCAGGGAAGCAAAACTGCTTAAGGGTGAATGCTGGGAAGGGTTAGAGCCTGGAAGGCATTTCTTTCCCCCATATCACATTGTTGAGCTAGTTCAGTACCTTGCAGAGAAAGAGAAACTGCTCTCAATACTTCTGATTCCAAATTCTTCTGAAGGCAGAAGAACACTCAAGATGGACAAGGCATGATGTTAGCAAGAAGCAAGCTTTGTGACCTGACACAGGGCAGGAGTAATTTTATGGACCTTCTAAATTGTATTTCCTCCCTGACAAAGCCATTACAAAGAAAAGCTTCTTAGTGATCCACAAAATACAAGAATAAACTGAAATGCATGTTTTACCAAACAGGCCCAGTAGCACTTCAATTGAACTGCCTCTAAGGACAAAAAAAGATGCTACACTCTTTCCTGGACCTGTGTAGTCACACCAACAAATGTAAATGCACCATGACAGCCAGACATCCTTAATCACCATCACAAAAAGCTGTCATTGCCACGTATTTATCCCCTGCTGACAAGACAGATTCATGTCCTCTGGTTACTGAATCCATTGCATAGTCTGCTTCAGCAAGATAACAAAAATGCCAGCAGGAAGTGTAAAATGTGCTGCCCCAATTATCCATCCACTGTCATGCACTGGATAATTGTAACTCCTCTGAGACTCAAGGCTTGCTGAGGAGTGGAGAAAGGACAACCAGACAGCTACCTTTTGGATCTGTGCTGAAACTGGGATTAACCACTGTACCAAGGAAAAATATATGTGAAGCACCCAATGTGTCTGTTTAAGTACTCATGAAAATAAATCAAAGAGTTCAAGTGGTCCTTTAAACAAATATTTGGACAAATGCTTCTCATTGTAATAGATTATGTAGCTGGCTGGTATGAAGCCAAACTGTAAAGATTATTACAAACCTGAAAGCATCCAGTTCCATCCCTGGCATTTTTTTTCAATCGTATAAGTGCTCATCAAAGCTGGAATAGCATGAAGACATACCCACAGACAGATATTTTGCACCCATTAGACAGCATGTGAAGCAAAGATCCATGACTCCTTCTCTAGCAGCATGAGCAGGCAGAAAATTATGTCAGAAAACTGTATTTTCTGATCATAGCACCTTTCCTTTTGGGATTCCTGGTGATATAAACCATGGACTTGTGTTTCAGTCTGGATCATGTGAGCCTACCTTAGGCTATACTATTAGGCCTAGAAGTGAGGTGTAGCTCACCTTACTTTAATTCTCTACAAGTCAATCAAGCAGCATTACTTCCTTGTTTAGGCTTCTAGCAATGATGGAGAGTACCCCGTGGGGACAATGAATTCTTTCTAGTTTAGGATAGGTTATCCCACATCTGTGTTCACCTCAGTGTACCTTGGAGCAGCAACTGCAACCCCTGCCCACCCAAATCAGTAATTTACCCTTCTTTTCAAAGGATGGCATAAATAGGCTTTGTTTGCCTCTATGAATATAAATTTAGAAGACAAATGCAAAATTGTGTATAGTTGTAAGATTAATGGCTGGGAATGGGCACAGTTGTTATGTAATTTATTTAAGTGCTTTCACTAGCAGATTTCTGGGGGAACAGAGTATTTAAGAATGATGATCCTGGTGAAATTTCAGAAACCCCAAGATACTCTAGAGGAAAATTTGGACTTCTGAATATGCAATCACACGGTTATTGGCATCGTTGATGCCCAATTATGTGTAAAAAACTGGCCTAGAGTGCAATAAGCAAAAAAAATCTGGCATGTGCCTCACTCTCTGTCGCTCTTTCACCCAAACAGAGCTCAGCAATTGGGCAACTGAATATGTGGAGCATGGTTTGACCTACTTAGCTCCTGAGATTGACTGAAACATACACAAATAAAATAAAAGAGAAACAATAGCTCTTGTGAGTGTAACAGAAATAGTAGGATTTGTAGCTTTGTGGCATCCATGGGTTGCCATAGTGATTCTATGAGTAACTGTGATAGGTATAGGTGTAGTTAAGATTACAAATTTAATTCCATATCTTTGGATTCTCACATCTTCACCCTACAAATATTTCCACTGAATTAAGGATTTACAGTTGGTTGTGATGCCATTAATATGAATCTGCTCACACCTCTGTTACATTTGCACAGTACTTGGAAATAAAGCTCACCTATAGGATGAATGTTTTATGATTGATTACAACCAGCTGGTTATTTAATTATTTTTTTAAAGTTAAACAAGATTTGCTTAAGCTGTCTTCCAGCTGGATTAGAGGAGTAGGAAAATACTGGTTTGCTTTAAAAAAAAAAAAGCCAGATGAACCTATAAACAACTTCAACAGACACCTGCCCGTAAAAGACACAATTATAATATCATGTAAGTATAGGATTGCAAATTTAAGTTGTGCATGTACTTCCTAAATTGAGTGTCAGAGCCTGTAAATGTCATTTGCATGTTCAGTTATCAGTTCTGAATACCCCCATCTCATTGAATTCACAGCTGCATACCTTTGCCCTAATGTGCATAAGAAGCATTCCCAAAACCACAGAATACCTAAAGAAAACAGAGAACCAGAGGCAAAGCAATGCACCAGTTACATGTACTTCTGAGCACAAAGAGTCCCCTTTGTGTACATCTATTCCATTGTTTCTATTGTCACAGTATCTGCCAGCTTGGTTATAGTTGAAAAATGAATCCATAAAGGGCCTATAACTGTAGCATCAAACATGGGAACGAAGCAGGGTTATTTTACTAAAAGAGCTTCTCTGCTCAATTTTTGACAGTTTCCTTATTACACATCCCTGTGCAGTGTCCCAGTGGGTGACATTGCATACCCCTACCCCTGGTGAGTTTACTGCTATCAGATGGTCTTCGAGGAACCTGCCATCACATCATTCATGTATTAGAAAACCCACACGCGTGCTGTCACTCAAAAAGGGAAAAGCAATTCTCTCATGGTACTGGGAAAACTGTCTCATTACATCAATACAGAAATCAGCTCAAGGAGAGCAACTACCCAACAGTGGACTGCTTTCTTTAGTGCTCTTAATCCAATTTGAGGGAAAGTGAAAAGGAAAAAAACCTGAAAGATGATAACAGCCATAGTTAAAAGAGGAAAAACTCCGGGAAATTCTGATTAGATTACTACAGAAATAAAGATCATTAAGCACTGAAAATACCTGCTGGTGGTTTGATACCCTGATCTGCTTAGAATCATTTTAAGGTGGGCTTCCTCAAAAGGCAGGCTAAAAGTCACAACACAGCATCAGTAGAGGCTATTAGGAAACCCAAGTATCTACCAGAGGGCTCCTCCGAGATCTTGACTCCTTCCATCCACCCTCAGGCAGACCACCTATTGCTCCTGCATTTGCTTTTCTCTCCATGTGTGCAGCTCTGTGCTCTGTAGTCTTCCTCGTGATCAGTACAACTAATCAGAATTAAACCAATGTGCTAACCGGTTATTTTGATTGGAAAGTTTTTAAGGCCCCCATGCTCATGACTCAGTATCGTTCTCAGGCTTTGTGCTGTAGTTTGCTCAACTTTCAATCAATGCTCAGATGTTTTCCCAGTTTAGAAACTGTGGAGAGAGGCAAACATGAAGTAATAGGTAAGACAATTTACTACTCCAAATTTGTAGTAAATTGAACTCAGTATAATCACTATCTCTACCTCTGGATACAAAAAAAAAAAAAAGGTGTCCTGTTGAATTTACATCAGCATCAGTGAGAGAACAGAGCTCAGTCTCACATCCTGGTTGAATTGGATATGGACATCTACAAAGAGGATACTTGTGCCTCTCATGTAGTTTCAGATTACTATCTCCATACCACAGTTTGAGACCTGTTATTTGTAATAACTTTTCAGCACATTCTGGAAATTCCTACCCTAAGGTCTCCTTAGTGACTGACATCAGTTGTGATCATTTACTAGCATTATTCTTTTTTCTTCCAGTTTTGATTGGGTATTAAAGAAATGATGAAATTCAACATGACTACCATCTGGTGAGTACAGGGGAAAACTAAAGGTTTATCTCCTCAGAGATATAAAACATTTGGACCCTTGGAACTGGGAACTGGCTATTGAAGTGGCATTGGATCCCAGGTCTACACTTAAATAAATTGAGGGTTTGAGCATAAGGGGCACCACAATGATTTTCCCCTGGGTCTGCTCCTGCCTTCTTGTAGCAGAGGAAAGAGGACAATAGGAGACACTTCCATCCTGTGCTACCTCACAGGTATGTCAGAAATCTATTCTCCCTAATGGGATGAAGGTGCCAGGCATATGCACAGCTCTGAATAGACCTGCTTGGGAGAAAGCCAGGGGCCTTGCTCATCGACTGTCAGAGCCAAATAGAGTAGGGATATCACAAACTGGGAAGCTTGATCCTTTTCCTGATGGGGATGCTATAATATACCAGTACCTGTGACATTTAAGCACTATTTTACATCTATAACATCCTTTTTTTTCCTGATATTGAATTTTGCATCATAGATTTTTTTAATTCATTAAATTAATTTTCACAAATTTACATGTTCAGCAAATAATTAAGCTGTGCTAAGAAAGATAACAGAGCTGTTCATCACATTGTGCTAGCATCAGCCACCATATTACATTTTCATGAAACATGAAAATAGAAAACTCAAGACATTAGCCTACACTATATGAGTGTGGTATCCTGGACTGACGCAGAGATCCTTATGGGCAGAGACCTGACTGCATGATCTGTGCATCTAGTTGATCTCTTGGAAGATCACTATTGTCTGTATCAGAAATTGAAATTATATTGTATTTTTTGGTTTGTTTTTCAAGTGTCTTGGAGAAAATTCATTCTGTTTTATGATAGACACTTATGTGTACAGGTTTTGCAAGAGGCATGACATTCAAATTAATACCACATACAATGGTTGGCAATATTTAACTGTTCTTTGACACCAATTTCCAGTCTCTTCTTTCCTAACTTGCCCAGCTCCAGATGAGCCAAGGCTCAGCTCTGGCCAGAGCCAATTTAGTTTTAAATACATCTCTACACTTCCCCATCTGGCTGCCAGCCAAGCTCAACTAATATAAGGAGAGATGCTACTGTTGTTGCACACTGTTCTTTCCGGAAAGGTGAGTCAGAGAGTCCCCTTGTTTTGTGGTTCATTTGTACAAAAGGAAGTTTATCCTCGTTACTTCTTCTGGAAAAGGACATCAAACTGACTTGATTTCTCTTTAGCTGATTGACCGTGACTGCTCCTGCCCCAAATGAAAATTGGGAGTGCCTGCCACATTCAATGGCTTCAGGCACTTAGTTTCTTTTCCTGGACCTCTAACGCACTGAAACAATCAAATGCATATCTGGATTTGATTTAAGGTTAATTCCAGGCACACACACAGACAGGAGGTCCCTGTTGAGGCTGCAGCGAGTGTAACTGTAATGGCAGCTGAAATAGAGACAGCTTCCTCAGCGCTAGGAGCCAAGGCCCCTGGCTTGGAACTAATCCCTGTTGTGCCAAACCACAAATGAACCTCTGTAAATCTCAACCATAACAATGACCCTTTCCTCCACAAGAACCCAGAGAGCTGGACCTGAGGGATTTCCGCATAGTAAACCTGTGGCTGCAGAGCATTAGGGAGACATTAGTGAGGCTATTTGGTCACACACACAAATTGGTTCATTACAAGCTGTTGACTGGGCACAAATTCATGCCCTTGGTGATCCCTCAAATCACACATGATTATTTCTTAATTACTAAACCAAAAGGTCGAATTTACTCTTGGTGTAATCCTTGCAGTCAAGCACATGTCATCCAAGAATGGTTTCGGCCCTAATAATTTTCTAGTGGTTAATGCTTTACACCAAAAGGCAATGATGTTGTTTGCATCTCCAGGAATCAAAGAATGGGTTTACTCATGTATGTTGATGATCAAATCTCTGTCCAATTGAAATGTACATTATCTGAAGTACACAAAATGCTTATTCATATGGGACCATGGCTATGGCACTTCTTTAACGCTAAGCATAGAAACCAGCTCTGTAGAACTGCCAGCAGTTCTTACAATAAATGGGATATCTATGATGAAATGAATACGGTTATCCCTGTCTTTCTCCTAAGGAACTATTATAGCTCACAATCCAGTCTATAGCTAATGTCCATGCAGATGAATATTGTTTTCTTTATTTTCACCATTTCAAAATATTTCTGCCTCCTTCTGCCTTACCCTGTTCTCTCTTTCAT
The DNA here is from genome assembly GCF_047716275.1 of Strix uralensis. NCBI lineage: Eukaryota > Metazoa > Chordata > Aves > Strigiformes > Strigidae > Strix > Strix uralensis. The sequence continues at coordinate 165,497,461 of NC_133972.1, forward strand.
GCTGACATTTTCTGCCCTCTCAGTAGAAGCCCACAAAGAATTAAACCAGCATCCAGCACAACTGAGAGAGTGACAATCTTCAGGAAAAGAAGAGACTGAAAGACTAGGAACCTGTTCCCTTGGCTACTCCTAGATATGTTATGCTTAATATTACAGATATAATAAACAACTTTTATCCTATACATTTATAAGAAGGAAAACTGTGGAAACTCCAGGGCTCTTGGGCAGAAGGAACATTACCTGCAGGAGATCAGGGAGAACTTGTAACTCATGCCAGTTTAATGTACTTCAATAATAAAACCATTTATTCATGAATCTGCTGTAATTCTCAGGCTGGAATGTTTTTGCTTTGCGAATATGTCAAGCTTTGATGTGTCTAATCTTGCCCTGGTGCTGGCTGTGTACCTCTGAAAAAGAAGGGCCTTAATTTTCTGTTGGAATTTGGCTCACTTTTAGTTTTTCTTGGCTAAGGCAAGTCACCTACTGATTACAAGCTTTTGGGCAGTAGTGAAAAGTGGACCTGAATGAATCATGGAGCTAAAACTCTTCCATGAATCATAATGTTTTAACTAAGAGTGACTCATGCCAGGATGCAAACAGCTGTCCTGAGTACCGTCAGTTTTTTGTCAAAAGAGCTCTCAGGAAGAGCATGTCGTCATACTGACACCCCCTTGACAGGGGCTGGAGCTTTGGGCAGCAGGGCCATGACTGGTCCTGCCAGTGTCGCACAGGAGGGACAGCACAACGGAGCAATTCCATCTCTGACAGGGGCAAACTGCTGGAAGACACTATGCACAATATTTATTGAATACAGCTCCCTGTGTAGCATCTAAGAAGGAATCCTGAGAGCTGCAATTTTCTGATTCCCATATCAGCTCAGTTTCTTGGAGCAGTCCCAAATCCTGTTAACATTTCTGAAGTGCTGGACATCACTACTTGATCCCAACAAGAGGCCCTGTATGCTGGATTCTTCTCTCTGCTGGTTTTGCATGGTCCAGGCAATAAAAAGTGGACTGGAAGCCTTCTGATAAAGTCAGCTGGTGGTTAACTATTCCTCCACCCCTCTCCTTCACCATAAGCAAGGCACTGTGTAACTACTCCAGGTGAGATGGATCCCATTTAGCTGCAGTTATCCAACCTGTCTGCCTGGACATGGGCAGCACACAATGTAGACCCAAGAAAGGCCCACTGGCTTTTTGTTCCATTTGTGCCTTCACTTTGAGCCCAGCAAGCCCTATGGGCTTTGCCAAGATATGGCGATAAATACCATCAACACTCTGGAGCCAAGCTGTAGTTTTTAAACACACCTGCCCTGACCCCAATTCCAGGATTTTCTAAAGGTGCTTTGTAAGGTAGTCATACGACTCTCATTGGAAATACTCATAATCAGATAGTGATTTTCAGACATTATTTCAGATTTTTCATTGCTGTAGAATGAGGCTGAAATAGTCAGGATGATCTAACCAATGGACTTCCAGTGTTCAACCTGTCTGGCCTAGGGACCATCTATGTTCATAGTTAACTCTATGGACACATCTTTTTTTGACGTGGAAGAGCCTGCCCTTCTCTCCTGGGCTATACAGGTCTGTGCTTGCTGTGTTTTCCCTGACTTGCTCAGACAGTATGAATAGAGGTACTTTCCATGTAAGGTATTGGAAGTGGCTAACTGAAGACTCAAAGGAGAATAGCTCATTAGAGTATCTGTTGGACATCCTGATAGATTCATGGCATTATGGCAATGAACTGGCTGGAAGATGATCTCTCTCTGTTTGCAAGCTTGGTATCAAATCATGTTTCAGTTATAGTTTATTTAACATTGTTATCTCAATAAATTCTCTTATGGGATTTGCTTCCATTCTAAAATATGACTATCAAACTGCTGTGAGTAGTCTCTATTTTTTGACTAAATCAGCCCATTGCCTAGGTAACCAGGCCAATCAAAAGAACCAGCCTCTCCACAAGGACTACTTAACATTTCATACTTTTGCATAAACTCATCAAAGAGAAACATTCAGAGAGGGCCATATAATATACTGACCACTCTTGTTTTGTCTAGTTCCATACTCGTGTCCAGAACCACTAAGCTTTCAGGTGTAAGCCTTCCTGTAAACCATTGCCTTCCTGGGCCTTTACCTCTTGCATGGTAAGCCACAGCCTCCTTCAGTAAGGTCTCCTTTCTGAGTCTGCTTGAGATGGATCCACAAATAATTCTTCTCTTTTTGTTGCTGCAGCTCATCCTTGCATATTGTGGGCTTCTGATAATCTTCTCTCTCATTCTCCACTGACCTCAGCCCACAATCAGATGTGAATGAAGGGCCATTTTGTTAAGAAGCTTCTTTTTTAAGGCTGTTAAAAGAGCAATGTCTCTAAGCTGCTTTTTGCAGCTAGCATCTATTCTACTTGTTGGCCTTTACATCCATTGAGCAGCTTGATCCAAAGCTTGTTTTACCACATTACCAGCTGCTCTCTGACATTTCTCTACTCCCTGTTATTGATTAATGTGTCAGTGGCAATCATGTTTCTTTGATTTCTGTAAGCAGCAAGCCTTAAAACAAATGACCAAAGGAAAGCAATGCTATATCTCAGTATTGAAGGTAGTTATGAGTAAAAGTTTAAGAAGTTTTGCTTTAACAACCTTATGCTTTTCTAAACCATTCTGCTTTTCACGCAGCTACAGTTGCTTGAATTCCTGTTTTGACCTCACAATAATGGCACTGCTTTTTGTGTAAGCCTAACTGTTCCTGATTATAGTTTTGTAAAGCAGTATGGACATCAGTGCAATAACTCCAGGATGAGGGCTGAACCAAATTTGCCACCACCACCTCCATACACAGAAAAATCACTGCACAAATGATCTAGAAGCAATGAATAAGTCATCTAGTCCCCTGCCATGCAGCTGGCAGTCTCATAATGCTGACATCATTTGTGACAGATGGAAGATGTTTGTTGTCTCATCCTAAAACCTTTTGGTGAATTTAACTATCCTAGTCTTAATATTTCTCCCAAAGGCTAATATAAATGTCTCTTACTATAATTTAGGATAATATTTCTTGTCCATTCCCAGGTAATACATTCACTTTCTCACTGAAGCTGGAACACGTAGATGTTTTCATGTGTTTCAGACACTTTCTTAATTTCTGTCTCTCTAACATTAGTCTTCTTTGAAACAGGACAAGTGTACAGAGTGTATCTATTCTTCCCTGATCTCCCCCACAATTTCTTAAGGAAATCTTACCTGGATGTTTGTTCCTCATACATCTGAGCAGTTAATTTGTGCTGTTGATTGTACATCTTCCCGCTCTTGGCTATTTCTCCCTGATCTACTGTTAGACATACTTGCTCAGTAGGATAGACCATATCAACAGAGTTACATGAGGTGTGGGAATTGTGTAGTTGAGTTTTGGGAGACTTGTGGATCTCTTTCCCAGGCTGAAGCAATGAACCAAGGATGTGATGCTGCTATCAGACAATTTCTGTGCTGTAACAGTACAGGTGATAGTGTAGGTATCTTCATTTCAGAGCTGGCAGGAGGTTTTATGTAAATTACAAGAAATATTGATTAATTTCTTGAGGTTTCTTGCACAGTTCTGTGTTCATCTACAAGTGACCCTAAAATTCTTATTTTTACGTCTTTAACAGTTCAGAGCAGCCTCAAAGATGGTTTCAATGGTCTTCATGGATTCATCCAGCAGAAAGGAGCAGGCAGTGAAATCCTGCTTTTATGGTACCATCATTCAGAAGAATTGGTGTAACCTATTTGCAGATTTTCTCCCTTTCTAATCTAGCTATGCACAAAGTAGATCCCAGTTTCTACATATGTAGTAATAAACCGAACAGGCCAATGTTCATTCTTTGACCCTAAAGCCAAGCAGCACAGCACTGTTGTCATCCATAGGTACAAACTTCCCATCACCACCAGAAGAAAAAGAGGGTGGTTTCATGTAAAGTACCAAGGGACATGGGTCCTTGGTGGGGACATGACAGAACCATGCCCAGGCAGTGCTCATGAGAGAGCTAGCTGGAACAGTGCCCCAGTCTGCGGTAATGATTAAACAACATGGACAGCTCCTGGCCATTACTTCATCTAATCTCAGCCTCTGATTAATGTATTTTCTTAGATGTAGCTGGTAAGACCTTCAGGTCTAGTCCAGGCTATGAAGGAGAGATGCATCATATTTTACTGATGTGCAGCACTTTTAGATCAGTGAAATGTTTTACAGCACTTGAGCTTAAATATTCCCTTCTATAATCTGAAGGAAGGGAAAGAAGATAAAAGGTAAAACATCTATCAAAGCATGGCTGAACCAGAAGGTCAAAATTTCATGTTATGTGACTTGAAAGAATAGCACCATACTCCAACTAAATCAATTTTCCAAGCCCACTCACTCTCCTCATCCCCTGAAGAAGTTTGCAGCATAGTTAAATTTAGCTGCAAGAAATTCTCTTGCAGGCTAGTCTTCATGATTATATGAAGTTGTTCTTTGATTAGGAGTGCAGAAAAAAATTAGGATGAGTATCACCAGAGTAAAAATGGAAACACAAGTTAGATTGTGAAATGAGTCATACCGGCAGAAGTATGTAAACTAAAAGCAACAGGAAACTCAGAATAGCTCTTTGTGAGAGAAAACATCGTAGTGGCTGAAATCTACCCATGCAACTATCAGAGCAACCTACAGGAGATTTGGCACACTTCAGATCCTATTTGTAATAGTTTTTGTAAGCTTTAGAAAAGTTTTGGAAAAATGAAACTAAAATTTCCAGATTTGTTGCAAAATTATAACAGTATCCAAAGAATAGAAAATAAACAAAGGACACTTTCATCACTTACTTATAACAAAGGTGTTACAGATTAGACCACAGCCAATATTTTGTTATGATTTAGCAAGTTATTTCCTCTTCAGATAAAAACCACTGTATAAAATAATAAAAGATGTGATTTTTACAGTAGTTAATACCCCTTTAGCTATTCACCTTCATGGAATGAGTTACTTCACTGACTGCTTGACAGGTATGGGTAATTGATGGATCATTCAGGAAATTCCACATGGGCAGACGCCATATGCCACAAGACACACTAATTCCTACCCTCGCTGCTTGGTTTATCTCTCCTGTCACATTCAAAATTTTGGCAATCCTCAGTGGAAATTGTTGTTCTTCAGAAAATTATGTAACTTTCTATAAATTTAGTATTTGCAACACAGAAAAAAAGTGTCCTAGCTAATGCATTGCTAATGCAATCCCACCATATGCTTTCTTTTAAAAGCATGCTGTACAACCATAGATGCCTGGGTAATAATAAGTACAATATTCACACGGCTTTGCCATGAAATCTTCATTCCACATTTTTGGAAAGGCTCAGATTCCAGGTTACTAGGGAGTGCTTCTCCTGCCACTGCCCCGGATCATTACTGATCCATTAAATCACTACAAATGGCAAGCAGACAGTATCAATATTAGGTGTGTCTGTATCCAATTTAAATTTAAAAAAAACCCAGCCTACTAGAGGTGTGTTCCTAAATTTTCCCACTGAACTGCCACTCTATAATAATTTTCCACCATTTAAAACAAGCCATTTCTATATGCATTAGGAGACTCCTAGCTCAGATTTGTGAACAGAGATTTTTGTCAATGCAGTTCCAAAGATCCGCCTGCCACAGTATGGGGCTGCCCTGCTGCTTTGCTTTTCAGTCCACAGTGTTTCATTCTCTATAAAAAAGAACAATTTTCTTCTAACTGGCATATATCAGATCTTTTTAAAAAAATAGCCTACAGTCTACCAGGGAAATCATTAATAAAAACAGTTCTGAGAATTGTCATTTTTATCAGAGAAAAAGTATGTATTTTCTACTTTCCCTCTGGAGGCTGGTAAACATGAAAGATTAATTAGTTCAATACAAACGCCAGTGGAGAAACCTTGTTCTTTAGCTCAAATGCAAGATCTTGGGGCTTTAAAAGCCCAAAATAAAATTCTGCTGATAGCCTAATTGAGAAAAGTTACCAAAAAATAACCTGAATTTTAAAAAAAATCCATGTGCCTTTAACTAATTCACAAGTCTTTCCTTAGAGTGCAATTTATCAGCTCTGTTTTTTTTTTTAATATGTCTGAAGCAGTAGTATAACAGCTACTCCCCATACCCTAGCTGGCAAGAGTGCACATCTGGGCCTGTCTCTTGGTCATCTTCACTGTGCAGCATGTCTATGACTTAGCTTGTACAGATAAAAATCAAATCCTTAAGAGCATGTGGTACCAAGGGCCTGAATGGGTCTAAAACATGTCTGATAATGCAGATTCATGTCTGACCTGCAAGTGATAACAGCAGATCTAGTTCTGATTCCTGTGCCTGCAGGTTAGGTTATTAGTCACAGGTATGTTATTATTGGTACCTATGGTTAATAATAGATGGAAGTTTTCAACCTGTCGTTGTGTGCCTGGGCAAAATTATGGTTTCCTTTGGAAAACCTGGTCTTCTGCATTGTCTGCATGTGCCGATAGCTTTGGGCTGCAGGCAGCACCATGTGCCAGCACCATGTGCAGAGGTTATCAGAGCTCACTGTAGCCCCGGGATGTGCAAAGGAGGAGAGGGAAGAAGACTATGATTAAGCTTCAACAATGGGCAAAAATTAATCTTTTGTGAGGGGTTTTATGATTTTTGAAACTCAGCTTCCCTCCTAGGGAAGAGAGCCTTAACCCCACCTTAGGAAATGCTCTGTGATTGAGATCTGTGGGGAGTGAAAGCAATGTGAAAAGTCGAGGTACTCATCATTCAGAAATCTAAATGTTCCTTTCAAAATGGATTCATAGTAGTTTTCCTATTCTGATATCACTGAACATATATTTTAACACTTGCACAGGCTAAAGTTTATGAGGATAACAAAGAATACTCTAAATTCACTGAAAAACAGAGAAATATAGAGGTCTCTTCCATCTTTTAGTTCTACCAAATAGCAAGGATCCCAGAAAGATCTCCTGGCGTTCACATAAAGTACCAACACTGGAATAAAGCCTGCATATAAAACAGCCCTGTGATTTTGTTCTTCCTTGGTGAAGCCACGATGAGTAAATCAGTGCTGGAGATAGTTCTCACTTCTTTATACTTCTTAACAGCTTCAGTGAGGAAAGACACATTCCCAGGGAAGGCTTAGAGGAAGCATACACTTTTGGAGTTCAAAGCAATACCAAATATTATATATGGCATTGCTGTTGCGATACATGAGGCAGAGGGTATTCCTGAAGGTGACAAAGTATTGTCTCATTTTTTCTGCTTTGAAAAATTTCTCATGGACTCACAGAATCACAGAATCAACTAGGTTGGAAAGGACCTTGAAGATCATCTAGTCCAACTCTTCCAAGCCCAGCCCAGCGTATCCACCCAGAGCCTGGTACAAAGCACCTAGGGAGTGAAGGTGGTTTTCAAGACCCAAAATATTCTGTCAAAGATTTCATTTTATCCTATCTAAGAGCCTATAATTACTCTTTCTCACAAACTTCAGTGACAAGGTGCTTTGAATGTTGTAATGCCACTGTATCCATTGGAAAGTGCTTTCTCCCACCTGATGCTAATCACTACCTTCCTCTCTGCCTCAGCATCTTTGTATCTCCCACTCTTCTGACTCAGGTATTTTCAGGTACTGTTTTGGTATCAATAAGATGGTGCTCATACTTGTTTTCTTGGTGCAGGATTAAGCATTTGAAGAAACAGTGCATTGTGTGATATGAACAATTTTAATGGATTTTGACACAGAACAAGGGAATTTTTTCACTATTTTCATGTCCTTTTGACAGTTCCTTAGACACCAATGGGTCCTGGAAGCTGGGAACTGGCATGCTGTCTATGAGCCTTGGAAAAAGTCCCACTCAGGGGCAAAAAGAAGTGCAAATTATAACAAATATTACATGACCCGCTTGATGAATTTCCCTGTATCAGGAACTTGATCTACAACATTTAGATTTTTGTTACTTCTCATCAGAAAATCAGGGAATTTATAATAAGCCTCAGTGATCTGAGGCCCCTTCTAGAAAGGAAGTCATTCATTACTGCTCTCAAGACAAGTGGAAATGCTAGACTCTTGGACTTAATTCAATATCAATCAATTTCATATCAGTCTGGTATTTCAAATCTATGAGAAGATTGTAAAGGACAAGATCTCACTTTACACAGGTGAGATTATCCATAAGGATGCTGTTTCAACCACTCCCCTTGATTATCTTTCTCATTAAGAAATATCTCTTAATGTTTATTTTAATGTTTTCCGTTCATAGTTTCAGGCCATTGCTTCTTATTATCATCTGAGAATTATCTCCTTTATATTTATTGTTACTCTGAAGCTATATATAAATTATGATCACATCCTTCCTGAATCTTCACTGTAATAAATTCAGCTCCCTCCATGTCTCCACTTATAATTTTTTCTCTAATACTTTTATCTTGTCAACCTTTGTATTTCTTTGTTTCTCCACTGCCTTCCTAAATGGTGTCATTCTTTTGCTGACAAAACCTATTTTTTACCAATGACAGAAGAAAATGAACAAAGAAAAGGCATTTTTTTAAACTCTCACTTTTTCCTTTACAAAGTCAGAAGGATTAAAGGTAAAATTGTCTAGTTCAATTTTCTACCTGTGGTTGTTCCTATCTTTTGGCCACCAGGAAAGATCATAAATTGCCCAAGAGTTACAGATCTTATAACAGTAGTCACTGTCTATAGCAGCTATCTGTTTCATACTCATTAAGTTCTCCCTTCCAGAACATTTCTCCAGGGACAGTGGTACAAAATCTAACAACAATAAAACCATTGTGGGAAAAATTGAATAGTCCAGGGACAGTCTTTTCAGCATATCTTTCAGAGATGTGTCCAGCAAAGGTCTGTAGTAACTTAACATCACTGTGATCAAGCATGAAAGTGTGTCTGTACGTAAGAAATGAAGTGTTCTCTGCAAAGCTGCTCGTTCACACATGTAAATACGTAAATTTGTAGAATGAGCTGCAGACAGAATAATGTTTTCTAACATTTCCCTCAGAAACTAATTTAGTTCCTAATGACCCTTGGCTAAATTCAAAAATATTGTATTTTTGTCTGTATTTTCATTGTTATACTTGGTAGAATGAGTGCCTCTGAGTCTTTTATGGTTTGCATTTTGAATGCAATCACTAGTTTTGCCAGTATTTTTGTGTCCTGGTGCAATTGAGATTCCTCATGAAAACAACAATATTTATCATCTTTGTTCTTACCAAATAACAGTTATTCCTTGGCAATATGACAAATATCAGAGGTACCTGGTTTCCATTACTTTTTCCTCTGCAGTCCAGAATACTGCAGTATTAAGTATACACATTTTAATATGTTTTTTGTGCACTGGAAATTATTTTGGAAAACCTGTGGAATTCTCTGCTGCTTCTGAGACTGTTGTCTGCTGGGGACAGGAATCTGTTATTATTCTATGATTTGGGGGTTTTCTTTTCTATTGTCAGAGGGGAATATGTGGATGTGGAGCATGAGGAGAAACAAGAAGGACCAGATAATTTATCTATAAATCTTGTGCTATTCTTAGCTTCTGATTTCTCAAATCCATAAGAATAAGCAAATTTCTGACATCATGTTCATGCTAAATTCAAAATGAAAGAGAAAGTCAGGACTGAAAAAAACAATGTTTCTTTTTCCACATTCATAATCCTTTCTCCCCCGAGCACTCACAAGGCTCCACAATGTATAACAGCTGACACTGTGTATTTTATTTACTGTATTCTCTTCTGCAGCAACTATCTATTCATCTGCAAAATTCACAAATAGAAGGCACATAATATTTGTCACTTCGATATATAATTACTAACTAATCATGAAATGAGTTGGAGATATATATCCCTTGACTAGGAAGCCTGTGTACAATACTAAAATTGAGGAAGGGTTTTAGGCTTTGAGAAAATTGACTCTGGGTTTGTTGTATTGTACCACTTTGCCTCATTATCACAAGTACAAACCTCACATCAGTGAATCTTCACACAATGTCAGTGTGATATAGCAAAACAGTATGAAAATGTGTAGCAGTGGAGAGAGAAATGAGGTTAACATATCTGCGGGCAGATCCTGCTTCAGCACTGCCAAAAGTAGCCCTTTGACTATTTATTGAAGGGTGTTTAGTTTAGTCTTTAAACATTTTGCAACTGTCTAGTACTGGGTTTTATACTGGGCTAATACTGATCCTGAATGTACAGTTGACTGACTGCCTCTTAATTACATGTCATTAATATATGTATAAACAGCTTTGATCCTGATTTGAAATAAACCACATGAATTGAGCCGTTTTCCCCTGCAGCAGTCACCATCATTAATTTTATCTTTCCAGGAACAAATACTTTTTATGAAGTAAGTTAATAAAATAGTTTGTTCTTTAGTATGGTATGGTATGTTGTGGTTAACTCCAGCAGAAGATAGAGGTAACTTTGTCTAACAAGAAGGGAACTGAAGTTCAATGCTACTGTAATTGAGGAATAAAGAACATGACAGCCACATGGGAGACCTGCCCTCTTCTCAGTTTTCCTCCTCACTTCTCCAGCATCAATCACAGGAGAATTTGCTTCTCCAGACCCTGAAAACCTGAGCTTTTGTGTTTAAATACAACCAAGGTGAGGCAAGGCACTTTGCTATGTGTTGTACAACACCTAACTCAGTGAGGCTCCTGGTGATTTTGAGGATGTCCAGATGAACTGAAACAAAACCACTGAAATTGTACCATTTACTGACTACAATATGACTGCTGCAATTCAGCCATATTATAGCAGTATGTCAGAGAGCACAGAGGAGTTACCTCCATCTTTTTGCTCTCTGACTTTCTTTGATGTGCACTAGTTAAGGATACACCTATTTATACATATTTATATTCTTACATACAAATATTCTCTTTAATCTTGGCACTAGCTGTTGTCCTGGACATCTTGGTTGGCAGGGAATGTCTCATTAACTCTTCCCATAAGTACAGAGACATCAGACTTTTTTAGGTTTTAAGGGTTTTGTGAGACATTTCACAGCAGGTGAGAATAAAACAAAATAATCAGGAACTGCCTTTTTTTTTTTTTTTCCAAACTATGTCTGTGGGAAAGTAACAAGTTTGCTTACTTTAATTTTGTTCCAGTCCTCACTAAAGAGTTTGATTAGATATTGCTTGATTGTCAAGAAGATACTGTAGAAATGAGTATGGCCTGTGTGGCCTCAAGAAAGTAAACAGTTTTGTGCTTTGTTCTAAGAAATGCTGTCATTTGGATTTAAACCAAATGGCTTCACAGGGAAAACACTGCCTTCTTCTGCCAGGGAAGGCTGAAAATAAACACCATGGTTGAAATTCATCTGAGTATGGGGAAGCTAATCCCTGTGACTGTGTTATTCTGAAAGCCTTATACACAATACAAAATAACAATTGCACTCTTCTTTCTTACTTAGTTCTGAATGTCTTTCTCAGTTCTTGGAGATATTGAGAGTAGATTTAATTGTGCCCCTAAATGCATTCCAGATCTTTACTGTTCAGTTTTGATTTTTGACTTGAAGATGAAGGACATAAAGTCTGTACAACCCTTCAGTGGATTGTGACTCTTGCTGTTTATACTTCTATAGCCACTATCAACAGGACACCAGATGGGAATATGAAGCCTGTCAGCAGTGCCCTCACAGCTCAGGAACCCAGAGAAACTAAAATGCTGCATGATTAGTCAGTGCTATGCACTGCATGAAGGTGAAGGGCAGGAGGATGACCCCACACCCCTCCATGACCACTTGGCCTGAAGTGGATGTGACTATCCCACTAACTAGCTAATGTCTGGTAGGAGTCAGGAGCTGTGAGGTACCGCAAGGTGATATAGCCAGACTTTCAGCCATGGTAGTGGGTTCAGAACATTTCATGAAGATTAGAAGCTTGGAGCAGCTCACAGCAGAGAGCCTTAGATGATGCCTCTCCTCTGCTAAAACTTTTGCATCCACTGTTTGCCACCCCACATCCAGAGGATAGTGCAGTCCCCCCACGATCACCTCCCTGACCAGAGAATCAGACTGATCATGGGCAAAGCAGCTGTGATGGCAAGGACTCCCAGGGAGCCATTCCGCCTATCCTCCTTCTCAGAGACTGTGAGGCCCCAGGCAAGTGGATCTCTTTTTATTAATCATTCATTAATGAGTGTGTTTTGTTGCTGCAGACACAGGATTAAATTTTCCATTACTTCCAAATGGCATCTTGTAGTGCATGTTATCAAAAGTCAAAGTGGAGAGGTAGAGAGGGCAACAACTACTGGAGTGTCACTTGCAAACCACAGGAGTATTGCACCACATCTTTTCTCTGTGAGTGATGGTGACAGGGATGCTGACCTGCTCTGACAAGACTCTGCCATCTGCAGGAAGCAGCAAGGACATTTGTAGAGAAGCCTATGACCAAGGAAGCAAAGTTTTGTGGGCTGGTTTCCCTTCAGAAAGTTTCACACCGCATGTGCAGTGATGACATCTGGTCCAAGCAACTAGACTTAAACTCATAGACATTTCTTCAAACTACTTGTAACAGAAATGGTAAAGATTCAATATAAATCACAACTTACCGATCAACTTCCATTGTGCCAAATTACTTATAAACATAGCTGTAGACCCCAGCACCTGTGTGCTGAGGTTTTTTTCAAGCCAAGAGCCCAAAGCCTTCAAAAAGCACAGTGGCCCTTCAGGTTTTGGAGCAGAAGATGACTTCTGTCATTGCCCAGGTCAGAATGACCATGTGAACTGTCATAACATTCAGCTTTGTAAGAACTGTTCCCTTTTGCAAAGGCCTAATTCTGATCTGGGTTTCAATAGTCCCCTGTCAACAGAAGTCCTGATTTACACCAATGTTCGAGACCTAAAAATCCACCTTTTACCATATGTTCTGCTGAGTGAGAAAACAGGCTGACTGGCACTTTTATTACTACATTCTCCATGCCTTGATGAATAAATCCAACACAGCTGTCATTCATGGGACAGCATGATGGCAAAACAGAGTAGAGTTTCTCCATGATCATTTTTACTGAAAGAGAAAATGAGGATGGAAAACAAAAAACTCCAATTTTGCAGAATGTCATTTTCAGTTCGCTACAGAATGTCATTACTATATAACAAATGTGAGCTGGCAAGCATCTGCTTCTTAGCAGAAAAGTGAAGTATTTTGTCGGGGCTGGGGATAGTTTAATATCTGTGATAAATCATCTGTAGGAGGTAGAGAAGAAGGAAAAAATTGCTACAGAGCTCATGCAGAGAAGCAGGATTGGCTATACCTGCTTAGAATTCAGAGCTGAACTGCATTTGTATAAACACCAGGAGCTTTGAGAGATCACACCTCAGTAGCCAAATTTTGTTCCACACCATAGGAATTTAGCCATCTAAAAATTAAGCTAAATTTGGTCACCATTGTGAAACTTCACCCCCCCTCTTTCCTTTTTTTTTTCCTTTTGAGGAGAACAAAATACAACCACTTAACCTCCTGCTATAGGGATCACATGAACATCTATGGATCAAAGAATATGGGTCAACATGAAGAGAATAGAAGCTAAATCGAGGCAACTGTGGCAACAAGTCAAATGAATAGAATAGCTTTTGACAGCCTGAACTGGAAAAAGGGAGCTTGTGCCAGCACAAGAGAGTTAGTCTGCTTTGTCATATTCTTAGATTATATAATGAGAGAGAATAAATAGAAAGACAAGCAGAGGTAACCACAGACTCAGAATAAATATGAGATCAATGAACCATTCCACACTTAAAAGATCTCACCCAAATGACCTTGGCACTTTAAAAATCAGCAAAGTCTATACTTTGTGCTATCTGTAATAAAAATAACTACAAAGGGCTCAAGCTGATCTGGGAACCAAACTGTCCTTTACCTTATGTTTATGTCCTTTACCCACGCTTAGTATCTAGATTCTAGACCTAGTGTGATTTTTGTACGGCAGAGTCCTGACTCCTGAATGTAAGAGGGAGTAAAAGGTGAGGACACCCCAAACAGAAAATAAGCTATGACTTATGCTTTCTAGCCTTGTAGTGGTCTGGTTTATTCCTCACAAAAGAAAGCACGACACAAACTGAACTCTGCTGAATCCATTACTGAGGATCAACTGTCAAGAGACATCACAAGCCTTAGATATTTCCATAGCCTGGTGGAGGCACAGATTTGGTTCCTGTTCTCTCTGGAGAAGAAAAGCATGTGGTCCCATTTTATATTTAAAGAGGTAAATATCTAGTACAGGGCCAAAAGCATACAAGAAAACTTAGCAGGTAAGATAGATAGATAGATAGATAGATAGATAGATAGATAGATAGATAGATAGATTTTTTTTTTTTTTTAAATGAGTATGTAGAAGTCTGTGGACATAAATTCATTTCCTTGGATATTGTGCAACTCCATCTAGCTTAGACAGCTTTTAGGTCATAGTTTCCAATTTATGAAAAATTCCCTTAAATTTCCCCAAGAATTCTTTGAGTACTTCCACTTATGAAATAATCCTATATTTCAGAGAAACAAATGCAAGTCTAATAGAGTTACAGTCATACTGAAGAATCTCATCTGACTATTCTTAAAATCAACAAGAAAACGTTAAATTCTCAGCAGCAGATACTTCATGACAGTTGTCACATAGAAACCCTGGCTGAGATTCCTCTGGGCTAGATACTGTAACACTTTAATTTTAGGCACTTGCCCCTCAGAACAGGATCCAAACTACAGAGCTGGAGATCCTGAAGGAGGGTGGGGACGCCCTTTACCCTGCAGCCTGATCCAAGCTTATTATGTCAGAGCTGGCCTTGAGGACCAGCAGCCAAACCTCTGGGCAGAGGGGAAGAGGTTGATGAGCACCTTGGTGTGCTCAGGGCCATGACACCCCTCTGTGGATCCAACTCCTGAGCTACTCAAGGGGAGCATTTCCTGAGTTTGGTTTCCTCTCCTGAGTTTTATCTGCGCTTCTGAGAAATGCCTCCTTCTACCATAGAGCCAAGGCTAGCCTAGGGCTTAGCATATTCTGCTGGGAAAACGGGAAACCCAAGCATTAATAAGACCTCTTTTCAACCTTAGGGGAGTCAAACCTATGTTCCCTGAGAATATGTGAGTAAAATATCAGGTGAATAGGTTGTTGCTGGAGAGTACCTGACCATCCTGATTAAACCACATCCTCATCCAGTGATGACTGCAGGATTTATTGAACAAGAAAGAGAAAGCCTAGCTAGAAGCTTTGGTCAACAGGGTAATGTTTAGACAATTTTGTTATAATAAAGGAAATCCTGGGGTCCTAGTCTGTGTTTATGTGGGGAATTGTTTCTTTTTTCATTTTTTTTTAAACCTGTAACTAATGTAAAATGTGTATACAGTTCCTGGTAGATAGGACTAAATTCCAGCCTCCCTTTCACTGCATACTTTTCTTTTTTTTTTTCTTAATTATTGGTTTCTGTACAGTACACAAGCTTAAAACACCGTCTTGGGCTTTTTTTTTTTACCTGTCAGACTGACAATGGAAACAAAAATCTGAATGTGCACAGTCCTACTGAATTGATGTGCATCAGTATTCTCATGCTGAAGTCAAATTATAACTGAAGTAAGAGACTGGTACTTAGGGGAGCATTCAGGACTGGGATTTGCTGTTTTATCTAGTACCCAGATATCCACCTATCTGCAACCTCCTGAAAATATCTTTTCTTTGTGGAAGAAAAGCCCTTTCAATAGAGGAAACATGCTAACAAATGAGACTGAGGAAGTCACTGATGTTACTCTGTTCCTGTACAATTAGTTAAATGATAAAATTTAATGGGAATGACCAGTTTGTACATAAATTTTTGCTGATAGCCAGAAGCAAATCCCTTTCTGCCTGTTTAACCTTTTGGGTGATAAATTCCTTTGCAGGTTTAAACTTCCTAATAAAAAGGTTTCTCACTGAAGGAGGAAGAAAAAAGTTGGGAATTTCCTGATTATGAAGAAAAGAAGGTATGTGATTATTCCATGGACTCTGAGCTATTTCACAGAAAAGATGAACTTGTTGCTCATCTTCTTCAGCAAGAACTGTGGGTTCAGGTGGGCCCCCAGGCACTTGATTCCCAGCACGTGCTGCAGCAGGGAGACGGGTGAGGAGGGAGAGGGGCTGTGATGGATTGACAACTGCCACCCCCTGTGCCCCTTGTGGGGAGAGGAGTCGGGAGTGAAGGGGTGAAGTTGGGTGTGAGAAAAGGGGGAAGAAAGGGGTTGTTTTAATGTTTATCTTTTTGTTTCCTATTACTCAAATCAGTATTTATTTGTTTTTTATTTTAATTAGCAATAAATTGATTTTCCTCAAGTTGAGTCTGGTTTGCCTGCAATGGTAACTGGCAAGTGATCTCCTTGTCTTCATCTTGATCCATGAGCTTTTTTATCC
Source organism: Strix uralensis (assembly GCF_047716275.1). Taxonomy (NCBI): domain Eukaryota; kingdom Metazoa; phylum Chordata; class Aves; order Strigiformes; family Strigidae; genus Strix; species Strix uralensis. The sequence goes on from NC_133972.1 coordinate 165,513,846, forward strand.
TAATTTCTCTTGTCAGTTTGAATGGGGGAGTGAGCAGCTGGGTGGGTGTTTGGCTGTTATCCAGGGCTAAAACACCACTGCACTGAGGGAAGCAAGGGAAGGGACAGTCCTATCCTGTTGTTACATGCAGCTGGGATATGGCCAGGACATTAATCTGGACTGAAGAGACCAGAAATACAAGTTGCCTCCACATTTTTAAAACCCGTCAGTGGATTTTACAGTGTGAACTGGCCATGGAAAACAATGAACAGCCTTTTTCACATTCACTTTGAGAAGGTTCCTAATGAATACCCTTCATACAGGTGCTCTTTCATCAGAGCATGCTCCTCCAAATTCCCTCTATTCCCATGGCTAGCAAGGTGTTTAATTTTTTATAACAGATCTTCATCCAGAAGATAGCAAATAAATGCTGAAAGAGCTGTGTCAAGAACATCATGGAGTTCCTCCTGCCTGCAGCTTCTTCTGGGATTTCCGAGCACTGGGGGATCTTGCTCCATATTTTCAAGGCCCAGGCCACCAGATGCAGTGTTTTCTGTGCCATGTTTTGGAATTAAATAGGAAATTGTCTGAAGGACAGCAGACACAGAGACATTTCTAAGCTAAGAAACGAGACAATAAACTTCACTGGTGCCTTTAGAAATGACTCCACCAGGGCCTTTCAAGCTTATTCACGTTTTGTTAATGGATGTGCATTTCAAAAGCTGTTATTTCTCCTCAGTAGTTTCCTAATGAGCTTGCCATTGCACTTCCCCTAGTTCTCAAATGTATTTCATGTTCTGGGCATCTTGGGCAGAAGAATATTCCATTAAGGGCTGGCAACTTGGAGCACTCCCAGGACAGCATTGCTCTTGCCCACGCCTGGAATATTGCTTAGCAACACCGAGGAACATTTACTGCACATTCTGCTATTTATGTTTCATGCTTCACATGTTGACTTTCTCTCCTGCCTCCAAGATCCTCTGATGGAATTGCTGTACATTAGATGCCCCAATAGTGATGGACAAATACAAGCCACTCTTCTGTCCCTATGAACTAAGGAGACAAATTATTTCACCTGCTGTGACAAGCCTGTCAGCTTTTCCTGCTTGTTGTTATGGAAAGTTGCAGAACCTGACTAATACCAAATATATGCTCATTGTTAAAATAATGCTATATTCACAGATACAGGAATTACAACAAAGATGCTCCCAACCTTTAAAGCTGATAATGATTCACCTAGAGTGTTTTTTAACACAGTAAAGCATTCCATTTTGTACAAGGTCCTGCCTTCATTGCCCTGTTGGCACACTCCAAAAGATCTCCTCGAACTTTGGTGTCCCTCCATTTTACTGGTACAGCTGCATCTCCATACTGGTATTCCCCACAGGTACTTCTTTCAAGAAGAACAGCTGACTGGGAAAGACTGGGAATGACTGAGCAGCAGGAGACACAAGTGGCTAAGGATGACAAAGATCACCAACCCCACCCAGCAATTGCTGTCTAGGATTCTTTAATATTTTTGTTCTTCCTGGTTTTCTACATCAAGAGTGCACACCACCAGAAAGCCCAGACTGGCACCATAATGTGCTATGCTGTAGTGCAGCAGCTGCAGTACAATAAAAATGATGTGTAGGATTTTCTGTCTGAGGGCCTTCACATTTAAATATGTGACTCTGTTTACAATTATTTAGAGAGGAGCTCAACAGCTCAATATAGGTTCAGAATAGAAATTTACCCTGCTATCACCAAATGAATGTTTTTCAGGGAAGAAGGAGAGGGGAAATTATCTTTAATATACAGCTGAATTTCTTCACAGTGAATTAAAATGTCTAGCAAAGAGCAAAACCTATATATATTTAATATAATAGAATATAGAAACATTGGGGAAAATATGCAATGGGCTAGATTCACAGAGGTATGTGAAAACCTCTTTTTGATCTCATTTCATTTAGCATCTCTCAGATTTCAGTTTGGGATTTGGGACTCCAGTCTGATTTTAAAGAACTATTTCTGGAAGCAGCCAAGCTACGTTCTGGAAACCAATCCCAGTAATTGAACATGAAAAATAAACTATGACCGTATACCTAATGCACTTTCCATTTTCCTTATGCATTTGACTGGAAAGAAGATGAGAAAGAGCATCTTATGAAAAATTTTACATGAATTTAAGATAGCCATCTCTAGAATAAATATACAGTATCAGACACTGTGACTTTAACATAACAAATCAATTTGAACCTTGATGTAAGTGGAAATTATTCCTGTATGTAGTTAAATACCACATTTCTGGGGAAGAATGTAATGCTTTGTGGGAGAGAAATAAGCATATTAGTTTAGAAGAAGGATATTAAGTACGGTTGGGAATATAGAAAATTTCAGATGAAAATGATATAAATTATACTCATATAAAAATGGGTCAGTTACTGCCATTACAAAATAAATGAAAGCACAACAGTGGGAAAAAATCTATTATGAGATTCAGGAAGCTCAATTTCTCACAGTGTTAAGTGCTGTGAATCAGAATATATGCACACAAGGTATTTCAGATTTTCTACAGAAATTGCAGTGAAATTAGAATTTTTGACAATATTTCTTCCTAGGTTTTCAAGGCACATCTAACTGAAATGGCTTCAGGATGCAGATAAAATTTTTAGTTGTTTGGATGATATCTGTAAAGAATCAACACAGATTTGAAAGTTAACAATGGATCAACAAGAGGGACAAAATGCTGTGTGTATCTAACTGTTCATTACTAAATACTGTAAGCTATACAGCAAGCATCCTCAACAAAAATCTAAACTAATAGTAACATCCTATTCAGAATATGAAATAAATACAGGGAAAACTACATGGACATATATATCAGTTAACGTCAGTACTTCTCCTTCTGCCAGTGTGTGCAGGTAGAAATGAGAGGAACAAAGAGGATGATTGTGTTCAAAACCCATCTGCCCAGGGAAAGTGGCAGCTCACTCACTCTCATGCAAAGCCGAGAGGTGAGGATCAACACGAAGTGCTTGCAGTTCAAGCCTGGGAGAAAGGCAAGACTCCCTGCTTATAGCAGTGGTCCCAGTGGTTCCAGTGAGTGACAGTGGCTCACACTCTTCTGCTGTTCTGTCAGTGTGCTGCCTACCGGCAGGATGGGGAGACCCAAGCAGCTGTTTGAGCAACACCACCTCCAGTGTAAGGTATTTCTACCTGAGTAAGGGAGTGCATCCAGCAGCTCCTCACAGAGATACAGCTGGGACTACTACCTCCTTTGGAAACGAAAGCCTTTGCTCTCAGTTGTGTTTTGGTGTGGGAATATCAGTCTTGAAATCAGAGTCATCATTCATACCACATGGGAAACAAGGGTACATGCTGGCCTTTTTACTTTAACAACGGAGTCAGAAGTCCCATAGTCGTCACAGAGTTCATAAATGCTACATACTGGTCAAGAAGCAACAGCCATACACCAGCTGTCACCAGGAGCAGTTTTCATCAAGAAAAGATGGTAAGATCAGAAGGACATATTCCAAATCCCTGGTGCAAGCTCAGTCAGCCTGAAAAGCTCAGCCCCTGATCTGTCCAGCCACTGCCATCACATCATCTTTCAGGACAGAAACTTTCCAAGGCCAAAGGCACCCAAAGACTGATAATCCACACAGTTCAGATTTCAAATACAGCTTGGGCTACTGAAGACTACCACTGATGGCAAAAACCATGCACAAGCCATAAGTAAAGTTACTGTGCAAGGATTTTAAGTCAAGTGGGGACCACTGGTAGACAGAAAATGCAGGTCAAGGTGGTACAAGCCTTCAGGAAACCTTATGTTCCTTTAGATCTGCCAGCCAAATATTTTAAAGAAGGTGATAAACAATTGTTAGTGCATAAAATTTCTTTCCTTCAGAAGACTGTAGAAAGTGCAGATTGTTTTTAAGATAGATTCATCACCTCTTTTTTTTCCAGGAGAATTCCAAATATCTGCTGACACCCTCAGGCAGAAAGGCAAATTTTCTTTCCATTTAAAAAGAGCATGCTTCTCTCTCCCTAAAAAAAACCAAAACCAACCACAACAAAAAAACCCTCATCCAAAGTAACTCAGGACTCAGAGTTTGCTCATTTTACCCAACTCAACTGCAAAAACATTCAAAAGTAGCTCATCTTTAATATCCTGTGCTCAGGGCTGTGAATAACAGGCCACAGTTCCAGTTCTGAGCAACCTATAACAGAAGTCTGAAATATTATTTGCTTCTTTATATTTGGTTATCCAGGGTTTTATATCACCCTACAACTTCTTCTCTCACTAGACAGTAAATACTCTCAAGGTGAGAAGAGGCCCAGAGCATGCTTTGGGAACTGCTGAAAGCCAGACAGTAAGTGCCATCTTCTCCAGGAGTATGAGAAAATCAAGAAGCAAAGAGGTAGAATGGCTCCATGTTCAAACAGCAGTGATAGGGCTCCTCTGTTCCTGTAAATCTGATCCTGGCCCTGGACACCACAACGGTCTGACCATAGCGTGGTGATGACACCCAGAGTCCTTTCCTCAGCCTCCTGCTACTTAAATCATTCTTTCTAAAGTGCCATCTCTGTGTGATTAGGTGAGAATTTAAGTACCCATTTAAAAATAAATTTCTTCATTTGAAAAATTCAAAAGAAAAAAAGGGCCAAAAAGAACAAAAAAAAAAAAAAAAGAAATATTTTTATTCCAGTCTCATTATCTTAAACTGGTTTCCTCCTTCTTGGGTGAGAAAATTTGCACTTCTGAGGCTCATTTGAACCTTCAGCATCTTCATTTCCATGTATTTCACTGCTAAAACGAAACAACAGGGACACTGCTCAGTTCTGATACAGGTTTCCTGTGTCATGCCATTTTCTAGAGGAGGTGCTTTTTCGGATAAGGAAACTACTTGTTACTGTACACCAAAAAGTTTTCAGTTTTGCTGTGATCTCGTGTGCAACAGGAATTAATCCAGTAATCCACACGCACTGAAGCTAGTACCCTCTCATGTTACCAACACTGAAGACAATTTGAAAAAAATTTTTTTTATGAAAACATAACACAGAGTAGCCATTTTTTCCACCCCTGTTTAACATATATCTCTTAACACTTGCTCTGGCTTGGAATTTTACTCCAAGAGTAGCATCTTGCTCAAAGGAGTGTCAAGTTGCCATGTGCAAATATCTACCATTGACTTGTGAATGACATGATGCAGTACAGCAAATGCAGACTTCAACATCAAAGAGCACACAGGAGGTGATAAGAGGATTGTAACAGGACAGCAGGAAAAAGGCCATATTTTATTCTGGAAGAGACATGATTTGTTAGAAGGAAAGAAAAAGTGAAATGTGAGCTCAGGAGGATCAAGGAAGGGCTTCTGCAATGGTTCTAAACCACTGTAGGCCAGACAGGACCAGCCAGAGGGAAATTCCAGTTCAGAAATGACAAATGGAGTATGAATGTATTTCTACAGATTGAAAACTTGCAATCAGTCAATATTGCTTCATCTTAACACCTCCTACTTCAGGTTTCCAAAGGTTCTTTGTGGATTTTTGTTGTTTGTGGGGTTTTTTTGTTTTCCAAATTAACAACTAGATTTTTACAGATATCCTCTCATGACCAATCTTCTTCTTTTTCCTTGCCCACATAAATCCTCCTCTTCCCCACCTGTAAGGAACAACCCAGAGAAAAGTCATCACAGGCATCAACATCCAGTGTCAGCACCTTGACCTTGTACATCAGGGAACATGGGAAAATAATACAAAACAGAATGAGAAATCTCAGACATTTGGGGGAATATTTTAGAGGACTGAGGTGGTTTGCTCAATGGAGTTACTCACCTTGGGTTAGCCCATGGCACTTCCTCATGGCACACTGTCTTTTAGGGGACAGGTGCTCTGAACTAGCTCAGTTGTCAAAACTAGTTTAGCTGCTTCATGTGTTACCTGTTATCAGCTCTGAGACAGATTTATCCTAAATGCATGAGTCAGGACCCCTCTCCTGAACTGAGATTTGTCAGAAGAGCAGCTAAAACAAAGATGATTGAGACTTCATCTGAAAATAAGAAGTGAGGAACACTTCAGAAGGAAGAAAATATAAATGTGTGAATGGGAAGAGGAGTACTACTGAGAGGACCAGGATCATGGGAATCATTAAATATCTGCATGAGGTCCAAATGCAATCTTAGTAGATTTTCCCTATTCCAAATGAAGCATTCAAAGTCAAACAAGATGGCAAGGACAATTACATCCCTGCAGCTGTGACTGATGTGAACCATTCAACTAGACAGCAAGAACTTTCTTGAAGTGAGCAGATAGAGCTGATAGCAACTATTGGAGAAGGAAACAAGACTGAAAGATTAGGTCCAAGACACAGTTAGAGGCATAATTTTGTATTGGTCTGAAGACCCCTGCAAGTGGTATAAAAATCAGGCTATTCTTCTGCAGTTGATAGTCAAATGTGGGATCAGTGGGAAAATGATGGGAGCATTGTAAGGGGAAGCCCTGAGAGAAGGTGCAACCATGCAAAGAATTGCTTGAAAACATCCAAGAAATAAATGAACTAAAAAAAACACTAGTAGGTTTATCCAGAGGGCTAATTTTCACAGAGAATTACTTTTTAAAACTTTTGCTCCTTTTAGCCAAAGTGTGTCTCTGCCTCTCTTTAGTTCAGGAAGAAGAGTGGGGGGGTGAAGGAAGGAATCTAGCAGAGAAAAAGAAAGAGTAAAACCAAAGCTGAAAAGTCAAACTAAATTCCAAAATGCAGGTTGAAAGGTTAATGAATGCAAATAGCTCAACTGGGGTGCTGCATAATGAAAACTAGCAATCATGTTGAACAAGGGAATAATCAAGAAAGGATGAAAGAGAAACATACTGGGTCACGGTAAAGACACAATTAAACTCACTTGATGTAAGTCCAATGCTTTTTCATGGAGATATATCCAGTGCAAATGTGGTTCAAATTTGGAAAATATAATTTGCGACCTTTTTCTTTTTCTAGTGAAAACATTTCTGCTGCTCTCATTTTTGTATAAACAGCTGTTTGTACAAATATTGCTAGTTTTATATAGCCAGTTTTAATCCATTAGCTTCCCTCCAAGTACTCCCAAAGCTAAAGGTGAAAACAGCAATGTTCTACAAAGTACCATTCCTAATTACCGCAGCTCAAGGGCTAAGGGTGTGACTGGACTCAGGACAAAACAGCACTGTTCACAGACTGATACATGAATAGATACCAGCAGAAGTGAGACCCTATAAAGCAGCCTTATAAATGGGTACCGGAAAAAACAGTGAAAAGTTTGCTGTATTTGAACAGTTTGGTCAGTAGTTCTGTGCACAACTGTTCTGCATCACAGAGTGAGAACTTCGCAGCAGGAAAAGGTTTGAATTTATGCTAAACATGGCAGCCAGGTATGTTGTACCTGAATGTAAGTATCTGGCAGTGGCTTTCTGTGAGGCACCTGGGCTGTGTTCAGTCTCTAACTGAAGTTTCATTTGGTCTAACCGATGAAACCATAAAGAGAATGGGCTGACAGAAGCATGTAAGGAAGTTGCAGCCTTCCCCATTAACATCACCTGGGGCACATGCTCTGCACTGCATTATGGAGAGGACACACTGCTATGGAGCTAAGTCCTCCTCCTTCCCAGATCCTGGTTAAAATGCTTTGGACACTTCCAGCCTGAGAAATTGCCTCTGTGCTTCCCTTGCTCATTGCAGTATGACATTCAAGGAATGTGAAAATAACTTGTTTTTTTCTTTAGCAATGATGCTAAAAGCACTTAAGTGTAGGTCAAGATAAGGTAAACAGTATGACTCCATCACTGAATGGTTCTGTTAAATAAGGATAATTTTCCCAGTAACAGTGATATGGCATGCCAAGTCTTTCTTTTCACTGCTTCTTTCATTCTGTTTTTTCACCAGTATAAAAAACCCAAACAAAAAAACAAAACCCAAGCCACAATTCTGATATAACTGAAGATTCCTCATTCTAAATATGATCGGGGTTTTTATTTGTTTGCCCTGTACACGCTTATAATTTCTTAACTGTGGATTATGTTCTGTCATGGGAGAAGCAGCTTTTAACAGTTTTTAAACTGAAGGAAGTTTCTCAGGTGAGTATTTTTAATCTGAAAAAACCTGGACCCCAGTAAAGTTGTTTGGCCTGAAGGAGATGAGATGGGATGTGTTTTGGTGCAAGAGACAATTGGAGACCTCATTAAAGACTCTGGGGGACAGAGACTGCCAGGGCTCACATATCTTGTACAAGGTCTGGGTTTTATCAGGCTACGTGCTGTGGACCTGCCATATTCAAGAAAATGAGACTTTGGTTTCTATTTGTTTCTTAATTAAAGTGTTTCTAGGAAAATCTGCCCCTTAAAAGAAGCCACCTGGTAAAGAAGGAAAGAGTATCTAACCAAAAAAGCTCAGTGTAAAATGACTTATTTCAGGCAATAGCAAATCCCAGAAAAAAATGCATTTTACTCTTTCAGAGCTCAATACGAGTGATTTTTAAAATCTGCCCTGTTGTGGCACATGTTCAACACCCAGGTCTGACTTTGGGTAGGTCTCAGTTCCATAGGATTTCCGATACCTGAGGATACCATATAGTAATACAAGTGAAAGAAAGAGAAGAAACATGTAACTTGTTTCCCTTTTTTTACTGAAAAAAGAAGGCAAGAGAAAGTATCTGATGACTCTGCATGAGTTAAAAAAAATTCTAGTAAAAGAAAAGACAAAGATCACCCTCAGAGCTCAGGGTGTGCTTTGTAGTGAGGGTTTTGCCCTGGGATTTTCTTTCTAAGAGAAAGGCAAATAAAACAAAGAAAAACAAGCTCCAGTCTGAGGCTGGTAAACAGATCCATAAATGTGCACATTGCTTCCAAAGCAAGGTGGTTGAGGCAAAAGATATTGGGATCATTGAAAACAGATTAGAGGCTGCCCTAGGGAAAGTGGAGTATGAGGGCTGGACAAACCTTGATGGGCTGAGGGACCTTTATTCATTCCCAGAGCGACTATATAGTTTCCACCGAATAAGCCATTAAGTTACACTGCTGAAATTATGTGGTTTCGAGGCCTGAAAGGGGCTATTAGTCTTTTCTCGGTAAAAGTAGTAACTAGATAGCTTCAGACACCTGCCTGAAACAAAGTGTTACTTAACACATTACACAGAGCACCTTCAAAGAGTTTACTTTTTAAAATGGGGAGAAGATGGTAGAATCACGGTCCACATAAGCAAAAAAAACAGCACAATGTGCAGTCTCCAAGAGTAAACAGCAAAACCAGCATTTTTTAATTTATTCTTTCTTGTATAACTCCCACACCAGTAAAACAACCCTGAAAATGAATCAGCAGTATTACCTCCCAGCATCAGCTATCTACTCCCTTAGCAAGAGAGTGCTGCAGGGGGAAGGCTCTTCTTTCTCCTGTATAGTTAAGTTCATCTGTTTTCCTTTCTTGTATACAGAACAAGCAAACAAACAAAAAACCCAAATAAACCCCAACCAACCAAAAAAACCAACCCCCAAAGCCCCAGTGAAGTCAGAATTTAATTCTCTAATAATAAATGAGGGTATCAGAGACTGTTAAGAGATGAGGCTGAGGGGTGTGTGTGGGGAAAAATTCCCTTAAGTGCTAAACTAACAATTCCGTAGAGCCTTTTTTATGTAAGTTCTGGAAAGAAGCTTTATTAAATGATTTACTCTTCTTTAACACAGCACTTACCTTAGCAGAATCTGGTCAGAAGCTGTCTGCAGGCTCCTAAAAACACAGCCTTGCGTGAACCCAGAATTGCAGGAAGAACAGATGAGTAGACCCAGAGTCTCGGTTCTGTCTTGGCGTTTTGAGATGGTTTGCTTTGTTCAGAATGGGCTTCCAGCAGCAGATGCAGTCAGTGTGGACACTGTACTGTGTCTAAGTGCATGAGCAGGACGCTGTCAGCTCTGGTTGCAGCACTGGTGGCAGCAATGTGAAGAACTGTGTGAGTAGAAACAGCAAGTGGGGAGCTCTGCTTGGCTGACAATTTGCCGTGGACATGATACTTTTTGTCCACATCCTGTGATATCTTCAGTATTGCCCTCAATTTAATTACTGCTGCAATTACCATCGTGGTTTGTTACTCTGGGCCTGCAATTCTTCTCACATTCTCTTTCCCTACAGCAAATCCCAGTTTATCCTCCTGATCTTCAAAGGTCTCCAGCTACTTCTGTCCTACCTGTCCTTCTTATCAGTTAGCAGCTAGGTAACTTTCTTTGCTATTTAGGTGGCTGTATTGTTGATTTAAATCCTCCTCACTGCCCCAAGTTCTTTTCTACCATCTTTCTTGTGTGAGATAAATATAATTTTAAAAGTTTTAAGTCTGTCAATCTGTCTGCACCTCAGCCTCACTGCAGAACCCACTTTGGTTTAAAGCAGCAGCTGCCACGAGAAACCAGCTGACCAACTGGTGCATTGCCACCAAACCTGTTGCCTGGAAATTAAGAGCACAGTCAATTCATGTTAATGCTTCCTATTAATCTTGTTACCCCAGAGCTTTCCACTACTGCTTGTTATTAATTTCCTTCTCTTGTTATAATTTCTCTGAAAACTGAGGCAAGTTGTTGGTGCCTGTAGCTAAAGTCCACTGTGCACTGGGATGAGACCTGGCCAACAGTCAGTCTGCATGGCATCAAGAAAGGGAAGGAAAGGGGTTTTTATGTTTAGGGCTGTTAGTGGAAAGTTGTGGACTCTGGCACTGAAAAACTGAACAGTTCTTAGCTGTCACATCCTAGCAGTCTACAGGTGAGGGGATGGTAGCCTTTATCCTACCAGGTCTCACAGAATTTTGAAGATGGATATACTAACGTGTAAGCATGTTTGTAGACTAGCCATGTGGAGGTGGTGTTTGTTGTTTGCCTCACAGCTTGATCCTCCACAGCCTCTCCGCTGTAGAGCTCGCCTGAAAACAAAAGGCAGCTTATTCAGTTTTCCCATATAAGAAGCTCTTTGAAAAGATGCAAAGAGGCTTTCACAGCTTTTAAAAAAGCAATTCCAGGACACTTAATATACCTTCCTCCTAAATTATCTCTGGGTTGCAGAAGGGCTAGAGTATTTGTACAGATTATGGTGTGTTGCATTTGCCTGGGAAACTATCATTTTGTAGGTTCATTGTGAACTGTACTTCAAAATATCAAAGACCTCACACTTGCCTCTCTTACTGTTCTTACAACATTAGCTTGCTATTTCTTAATCTTCCCCCTAGCTACCACCTACCTCCCTGCTTGCTGTTCTCCAAATGGTCTTTATTAATAGGGTCAGAGGATGAGCAGAGCCTGTGGAGGCAGGGGCTGAATGAGATCACTCCTGTGGCACCTTGGTGCTGTGTCAGTCCCAGGCTGAGGGGAAGGAAGAGCTCTGCAGATTGCCTGCAATAACCCACTCCTGCAGCCCTCATTCTTTTGTACCCAGTGCACATGGGCTGTGGACCTGCAGGGCACAGATCAAGCCCTGTTTGCCAGTCTGAGGCAGGGGAATTTGTGACAGTGAGTGTTCCTGAAGAGTAACCAGGAAGACAAATCACCCCCTTTCTCAGAGGCATGAATGGCCACAATAAGAGTTTCTCCTCACCACCACTGCCTGGCTGCCCACCCTGGCTATAAGATGGGTCTATCAGAAATGATCACATTGTGTACCAGGTGGAGGTACCTGACATGGTGCCCTTCTACAGTCCCCTTCCCTCCTCTACCTCTACTGCTAAGCTCACCTCAAGAAGTGAGGGAGTTTGATGGAGAGGAGGAACCAGGAGACATGAGATGAAGAAGAGCTGTGGAATCTGCTGGAGGCAATCTCAAGCACAAATACAGGCTGGGTGATGAGTGGATTGAGAGCAGCCCTGCAGAGAAGGACTTGGGGGTACAAGTGGATGGAAAATTTAATATGAGCCAGCAGTGTGCATTCACAGCCCAGAAAGCCAACTGTATCCTGGGCTGCATCAACAGAAGTGTGACCAGCAGGTCGAGGGAGGGGATTCTCCTCCTCCACTCTCATGAGACCCCTCCAGAGTACTGCATTCAGCTCTGGGGCCCCCGGCGTAAGAAAGACATGGGCCTGCTCTAGCGGGTCCAGAGGAGGCCATGAAGATGATCAGGGTCCTGGAGCACCTCCCCTGTGAGGACAGGCTGAGAGAGTTGGGGTTGTTCAGCCTGGAGAAGAGAAGGCTCTGGGAAGACCTTATAGCAGCCTTCCAGTACTTAAAGGGGTCTACAGGAGAGATGGGGAGGGACTCTGCATCAGGGAGTGTAGGGATAGCATGAGGGGTAACAGTTTTAAACTGAAAGAGGATAGATTTAGATTAGATAAATTCTTTACTGTGAGGATGGTGAGACACTGGAACAGGTTGCCCAGAAAAGGTGTGGATGTCCCCTCCCTGGAAGTGTTCAAGGCCAGGTTGGACAGGACTTTGAGCAACCTGGTCTAGTGGAAGGTGTCCCTGCCCATGGCAGGGGGGGTTGGAACCAGAAGATCTTTAATGTGCCTTCCAACCCAAACGATTCTGTGTTTCTACAACTCTATGAAATAGCAGGTCCCTGGGGCTAAGGAAAGCTGAGGGTTTGGGGAAACTGTTAGGTTTGTGCTTTTGTAAGGGTGAGGTCATGAGATGGCCTCACAAAGGCCACCAAGGGAAGAACTGGGGTAGGTAACGGGTGATCTTAAGAAGTTTTGTACTGTAGGGCTCTTTGATGGAGGAATAATTCCAAACACACAGATCCTTCTCATTTCCAACACCCTCCAGAGTGCCCAAGCAAGCTGAAGTGCAAGGTTCTGTCTATTGAGGTAGACGTCTCTGGGCAGCAGTCATATGGGAAGGGGAGAAGACACATTTCTGTCAGGCAATCAAACAGACCCAATGTAAAGATCTCCCCAGCTGTCTACAACAGCCTGAACCACTTGTAATCTGTTTCTTATTTCATGCTTTTTTGTAGATTTCCAATGTCATCTTTATATATTTCCATTTTCCATATCTAAAGCAGGAATAATTATTTCTTCTTTCCTTCCTTTCTCATGAAGGTCAGCTTGTTAAAGTCTAAGTTGCTGGGGTCTACAGTATTACAGTCATATAGATATTAGAAAGCAGGTAGACACAGATCAATCATATGTGTTTGGGTTATATGGATTTTACTTTGCCTTTCAGCTGTCAATGATGTCCCTGACTACAGGTGCATTAGGAACCCTTAGAAAATCTCACTGGTCTCTGAGATACCACGCTTTATCCCATTCCTTTGCCACCATCTCAGAGACTGAATGGTGGCTAAAGAAAGAAAGATACAAAGAGCTGGGTTCCATTGGAGACCCAAGTTTAGAGCCTCAGAGAAGCTTTAGAGACAGGATAGCATCTACTATTGCTAGAAAGGTTCATCCTTCCCACCCAACATTAACTACTAACCTCCCTCTATATAAATGTCAGCATCTGCCTCTGCAACAGCAACCCAGTCTACTTTTTCAGGCTCTAGAACAGGCACTAAGCAGCAACAAGCTTGCTGTCTTTCCTGTCAATGCTAATGTTTCAAGTATTTGTGCTGTTCTTCATGTGGGTTTAATATCACTCATTGTGGTAATATTGTTGATAATGAAATAAAAAGCTACATGACTCAGAAAACTCCTCTGCAAGGACCTCGAATAACTGTAAAAATATGCAATTTCTGCATGTGAAAGAGAGACAGTTTTCCTTTCTAACAAAAGGTGCAAACTGCAGCAACTTGTTAATGCAAGTAACTTGACCCATGAGAGCCATCTCGCTAATGTGAAGGGGACAGCTCATGGAATTACATTTGTTCATATTTTACTTGTTCTGTTCCAAACCATTCAGGAGTTCTTATTATTTAGTTCTTCAAAATTACACATTTGAAACTGAAGCTCTAGCACAGCTTTTAGCTATGCAAGTCCCAGTTCAATCTGTATTTGTTAAAATTTTACTGAGGACTTGCTAGAACTCCAGCTGGTAGAAGATTCAAAGACAACTCATAAGCCACTGCTCACCAAACCCATCAGCAAGGGTGTGCTCTGACCCTCCTTCCCTTCTTTGCCCCCACACCAACCTCTTACTATAAAACTTCAGTTTCGGTTCAATTTGTGGCATCTGATACATTTCACTCTGGATAGTCAGTAATTGCTGCCAAGAGGCAACTGTCATGTAATAATTTCAGCATCAGCAGAACTGGGCCATTAGACATTTCAGTGATTAATAATGTTGCTGGCTATCAAGGTCCAGATAGTTTTTAAATGAAGGGTGTCCACAACAGAATGATTGGAATCTGAAAATTGAAGAACATGTTCATTTTTTTGGAGATGTATTTGAAAATACAATTCAGCATGTGCTAAATTAATGATCACAGGCATGGATCAGATGGTTGGTGCAGGAAAAAGAATCCACGCGCCATGTGCCTGTTTCTGTGGTGATGTGTTGGTAATTAGTTTAAATATATCTGTTACATCTGTTGATTTTGGTTCTACTTTTGAGTAATAAGCCAATCTGCATCATTATTTAAAAAATAATTTAGCTCCACACTGCAGCAAAATTTATTATAATACTGTAAATAAACCAAAATGAAGATTTTCCAAGTCCCAGGACTGTAACTACTCATTTTAACACACACATGAAATATTATTTAAGCTGGCAACCTGCTGGGTTTCTTCATTATATCATAAGCAACCTTTAAGATTATGTAACAGCTGTAAATATAGCACTGAAGCAATTCATAGTTAAGAGAGGATTGACGGAAGCACTGTCTTTCTTAATTATTCAGCTATCAAACTTAGAGAGGCTTTGTTGATCCAGCAGTAGCAGACTTCTGCCCTCCAGCGTAATTCTCACTTGTGCTGAGCACCCGGTAAAACTGAAATATGGTTTGAAGAAAGGTGAATTTACCTCCTTTTCCATGATAAACAAAATTTGTTACTCTTTGTCATATCTGATTGCTTTTTTGGTCATAAACACTGAGCTAAGCATTGTGTCGGAGCCCGGTTGCCCATAGAGACCTTAGATCTGCAGCGTCGTCCCTATCTAGGGCAATGCTCAAGCACCTGGTATTGTGTAATCACATACACAGGTGCTTTCCTGAGCTGGAAATAGCTAAATATGTCCATAACGAAGTGATCTTCACCTTTTTGTCCAGATCAGCTTTGAAAATGATCCCTTCCATTCTATTTTAGCAGCAGAACTGTCCTTCCACAGTGCTAAAACACCTCACAGGCGCAGGCTAACTTCAGACTGGTTTTAGTTAAGTCTTTCAGGTCCTAATGTAGGATAGGATTTTCCACTCTCTTTCTCTGTGCATATTATTAGTGTTATAGCAAAAACTAAAAGCTTGGTAAAGAGTCCAACCAGGACCATACCAAGCCATGGTTCTGCAACCTGACTGTCAGGGATTTGCAGGTTGGGGTATGAAGTGTTGGATTTGATGTTTAAATCCCCAATGTATTGAAACCCACTATCTAAGAGGACAGTCTTCCCCTGCATGTCCTCCTGCTGAAGGTGAGGTCCTCAGGGGTGCAGATACTGGGCTCCTATGGAAGGAGTCAAAGAGGACAGTGCCCTCCCTTGGGGACTGGCTGGCATCAAAATCCACTCACCAGGTGTGTCTTCAATAGCTCAAATATTTTGTAAATTATGCCTCTCCTTTTCTTCTCAGATAGTCAAAATTGGTGTTCAAGACAAGGATCATTTAAGTAGAATGAGGCTGGAGCACAAGCTTAACACCTCAAATGGAACTGGAACATCCATTTTATGTCTGCCATTAGGTTACTGAGCCGTAGGGTGTATTTTAAAAGTATAGCAAAATTCTGGCTGATCTCAGTAGTTCAGGATTTGATCTGTAAAATCAAAATGGATTCAAAATGTTTCATTTTAGAAATTGAAGAACTGTATCAACTCGTATAATATTAAAGCCAATATTTTTCCAGGGAATGAAGAAGGGGAGAAATAAAAGAAACATATTCAGAACACAGGGCAGTAGTGAGAATCAGATATGTTTAATAATCTTTATGTTGTCATATCCCTGAGGACTGCTGCAGAATTGGTCTCATGTAACTAAGTGGAAATGCCATCTTTCCTGAAATAGATAGTCTTAAAAAATATTTGTTTTGAAAAATCTGTTTTCTGGGAGAGGGACAAGGAAGTGGAGCAGAAAAGGAGTTTCACCTTAAACCTTTGTCAACAGCTATACTTTAAGGACCAAGACTAAATATAAAAACAAATTTACAGAGTGTGTGAGCGTGGGTGAATAAATTATTTTTTTACCTTCACAATAATAAACCAGACTTTTCAGTAAGCATGCTCATAAGTTTTACTTCTAAAACTACTGAAAATTTTATATGAGCTTGATACTAGAGGGATTCATATATCTATTAACATTTCAGGAGCCAAAACTACTTATTTTCCCAATAGATATTTGATATTCTTGTCTTGGATGGCTTAAATGAAATATTTTCCTCCAGTGTTTAAGAATGTAGATTAGGGGAAGAACTGCTTTTTTGGTGGATAGAAAGGAGCTTTCATCTGACCTTTATAAATTTAGGACAAAACCAGCAAACAATTCAACTTACTGCAATCTCAACTGCATACTATTTACGTTGTCAGATTCACAGAAAAATAAATGACAATCTGGCTGATGGGTTTATCTTTCCTACTGTTTTGAATAATTTAAAAAGAACTCTCAGGATGCAGTTATGTTGTACGGATTTCATGTAATTTTCAAAATTTCATGGTGTGGAAGTACCTTATTTGATGGGGAGATGGATCACTAGCTCATTAGTTAGGAATGGGTCTAGAATACTTTGGCCCTTGGCAAAATTGCATTGTCACTTCTGCGTGTATCAAAGATGGATCTAACTGTGCTTTTCTCTCAGTTACGGCATCACTGCTTTCCACTGCTTCATGAAAGCAGAAACAATCTACCTAAAATATTCTCCTCTGTCAAAGTTTTAATTTTGTTTCTATGTAAATAATGAATGTGCGCAGGCACTAGTGCTACTGTCATTAACTGGGAATAAACCTGGAGCTTTCGGCTCTGAAAGTACAAATCCACACAAAATGAGCAAAAGCAGCAATTCTGTCACATACTATTAAGCAACAGACTGCTATAGTCAGAGTTACTCACCATAGGGAGGGCAAATCTGCATGCATTAAACACTGTTTATAATATTGAATATGGAGGTGCTAGCAGACAACGTAGACCCCTCATTTAATCCATTTTAAAGGGTAAGAATCAAGCATGGTATGAAGACAGGTTGCATGCAGCTTTGCTTGCAAGTACATCTACCTCACTTTTGATTTCTCTGTCTGTGCTACAGTCATTAACTACCATAGCAGTGTTATTCAAAACAAAACAGACTAGAAGTAGCAACTGCAAATGAAATAATTAATCTCTCTTTCGCTGAATGTTAAGAGGTTAATTGTTCTACATACACTTACCGAAAGCCTGTATCTTTTTTGTGTGTGAAGTAGTGAAAGCTTACTCAAATACTGCAAATGTGCCTGAAATGATCCAGCTAGAGACACTGTGTGCTGCAGTGGGGAAAGCAAAAAAATGCTTTTTTCTCAAGTCTCAAACTGATGAAATCTTGATTTCAGGGGAAGGCTGTCTTGAAATGCCTGAGAAATAACCCATTGCATTGATATTCTGTCAAAGCTTTCCACTGCTGAAGATACAGAGGCAAAACAAATAAATCCCTTCACTAGGAGCAATCCGATGTCAATACTGTGCACAATGTTTGCAAGGTCAACTCCGTGCTCTCTACAGGCAGGTCTGTTTATAACTGCTGTGTTCAAAACCAAAGCCTGCTGTCGATTCCCATGTGCTGACAGCAGTTACTATCACACCAAAACCAAAATAATAAATTGCACCAAGCAGTCTTCAAAGGGAGACCTGTATTCTTCAGGGTTAACTCCAGAGAAGAGGAAAGTGATGTCAGCACGGAGGCAAACATTAAAAGACACGCTGGAGAAGCTTTGAAGATCACTTGGGCTCTGGGAAGGGAAGAGTCCAGAAGTCATCCTGCTTTTTCTCTAGTTGTCATTCATGTTTTCTGTATCTTTCAATGTATTCTTCCATGTCTAAACTGGAAGAATCCCTTACCATAGCTTTTTAGGATCTCTCTACCCTGTTCTTCCCCTTTCAAGCTACGTGAAGGAGGCTAAATTGAAGTGATATGTTGCCCAAGGATGACTGGATCCCCTATCATGTTCTGCGTAACTGTATCTCACCCATAGAGACATGTTCACTCAGTGAATATACAGATTAAAACATGTGCATTGCTCTGTTTAGCTGACCAAACACTCACTCACTACCTTCCTCATCACCCTGGAGGAGGCTGAATTATGTTCTCACCCTTAGAGGTGACCATTCCAAGGGAAGGGGACAGTGCAACAGGATTTAGGGTCCCCAATGACTCAAGAAGGCAGTCAATGCTTCTACTAGGACACCAATAAGCAGGTTATAGGAATCAGTTGTAATCCCTGAACCCTCCTGAGCACATTTTCACATCAAGAAGAGAATAAATGATTCAGGCAGAGAGCAGATGTTTAGGCTGTGTCTGCTTAGTTTGAAAGAGAGAAAGATGTTTTCCTCCGTTGATGTCGATAAGGTTGAGTTGTTTCATTCTTTTATTTGAGAGAAAATAAAAGCTGTTTTGAAGTGCTATCCCTTACTTGCAGTGGCACCCACTGGTCTGCTGAGGAGCAGCCATGACCAGCCAACTGCAACACATTAACAGGGGCGGGCAAAACGGGCAAAACTACCAACCTTTGCTGTACGGAAAAACTCGGTGTACACCTTGCCAGTCTTCTTGTCTCATTAAATTAAACTAAATTAAATCAAATCACCTCTGAGGTCTAGATGGTAGAAATATTCACAACAGAGATCTGTCTATGCTTTAAATTCTGCATGAAGTGCGGATATGAGGACTGTGCCTTTGCAGCTCAGTTTCATTGATGTGTGAGCTAGTATTCCTGTCAGGTTTTCTTTTAAGGATACTTGAACGACTCTATTTTTAGACTTTACAGTGATCTTACTTCATCAGATATTGCATGCATAATGCATCATCAGCAACAAAAAATTTAATCATAGCATAAATCAGCCAAAAGATGCTACAAAAAATCAAAGTCCAAATTGCTTTGCTTGGGGACTTGAGTAAATGGATTCTGCTTTCTTATTCTTAAATTCAGAGAGGCTGAATGGGTGATGCTCCCCAGATATGTAGCTGATTGGGGAATGTATGTTGTAAGGCCCCTCAGATTGAGTCCCAACCATGAAACATCATATTTCAGTCTGAAAGCAGCCTTTACCTTTAAAGTTTTTGCTTAAGAGAAATTGAGACCAGAATTTGGGTCTCTCATCTAAATGACTCAGATAAAGTACACCTCCTGACTGATGGCAGAA
This sequence comes from Strix uralensis, assembly GCF_047716275.1. Classification (NCBI taxonomy): domain Eukaryota; kingdom Metazoa; phylum Chordata; class Aves; order Strigiformes; family Strigidae; genus Strix; species Strix uralensis. The sequence continues at coordinate 165,533,214 of NC_133972.1, forward strand.
AACCACTTGCTGATCATTCACAAATTCAAAAGCAAGGAAGAAAAACCTGTAAAGCAATTTCAGTGCAGTCCCCCATGACCCAGAAAGTAAACCCTTCACAGGCACAGGAATCTCAAATGCTTCCAGTTTCATTTCCAACAGCAAAGAGTAATTACCTGGGGCTGTGTCCTGTTATTAATGTGTTAAGGAAATAGAATTAAAATCAGACATCTTATAGAACAGCAAAGAGCACTGAAAGGGAATTAACAGACCTGTTTTTTTCAGCTGGGAAGGCTTTTTACTCGTTGTTTTCATTAAGGACAATCCATTTAATCTAGCTTCACAGTTTTAAAAAGTGGGTCCAATAGGTTATTTGTGGGGACATATGTGGGGGGGAGGGCTTATTCCTTTCCTTGCAGGTTACATGGATATGACAGTACCAGCTATTGCAGCTAGATGAGGCTTGACTGTGCAAGCAGTGTCTGCTCCTTGTTTCACCCTCTCTGGACAGCAGAGGCAGGAGCAGCTCACGACATGCTCTGTACGGGGACATCCCTGAATCATAGAATGGTTTGGGTTGGAAGGGACTTTTAAAGGTCATCTAGTCCAGGCCCTCTGCAGTGAGCAGGGACATCTTCAAGTAGGTCAGGTTGCTCAGAGCCCCGTCCAACCTGACCCTGTACTTGAAAGGAAGCACTCAAGTGTTAGGGTAGCTCTTGCTGCCTAAATAACCACTCTAGGTTGGATGGATAAGTCAGATCTAGACAGCAGGTCAGCAGCTGGACCTCCCCATCTTAATGGGACAAATGTCAAATAAAGGTATCATTTCATCTGAGGGCCATAACTATGACAGCAGCAATATTTTTTCCTGACCTCACTGACTTTTCTTCACACAGTGTTTTATCTTTTACAGTGAGAAGCTTTCTCCTTCACAACCTCTGCAATCTGGAGGAGTCTTTTGTATTTCTCTGGTTCATGAATCCATCACATTTTATCTTCAAGTTATCTCTTTCCTTTGATTAGGCCTTTTATTTCTCTTTCCCTTGGGTTTGTTTCCATAGTATATAAGTGAGCTGCTGAATAGCCATTATTAGTCCCTAGAGTCACATAAGGATCTCCAGAGCATGATAAAGCCCTCCTTGGGTGTGTTTTGGTTAGATTAGAGCCAAAGAACTAAATGGAACTGGGAGATGCAATACCTCCTATTAGTTTAAGAAGAATTGGAGAGGGAATGTTTATCCTTTCATGGGGCAAAGTAGCGCGGGATAGAGAGTGGGGGAGCAAGACAGAAGGAGGAGGAGGAAGGAAGCAGCCAGGCAGCTAGCGAGAAGGGGAAAGTGGACTACTTTGATCAGCCACCATGATGTGAAATTCATTCTGTCCTGACAGCGTGGTATTTACTGAAGGTATTACATCACTGCTTGGTGATGATGTCACAACATACAGCTTTTCAAAGCAGCAGAGGTAAAAAATTCAAGCAACTAACTTCTTAGTCAGCCAAGCACACCTGCCAGAAACAAGCCCCTCTGCAAGCAGAGCAGTAATAGTGCTAGCAGTGCTTCAGACAGAGCAGCTATTAACGTGAGAGGAGATTATATGCACCTGCGAAAAGCATCAGTGTATTATTTCCATAGCTAGAGGCATGATTTAGTTCCTTAGTGATCCCAGCCCCACCAGGGCATGAACCTGTAGCAAGGGAAGGCTGTGTGCAGCCTGCTTGAGCCCTGTACCAGCAGGCTGGGTATGGAGGCAGAGGGGAGAGCAGCATTCCCAGAGGGCAGTTCAGAGCATCTGGAGGTCCCATCCTCAGCACCGACTGCTTGATTCATCCTTGATGAATTCCCCATCTGATATTGCAGCTTATTAGCAAAATAAACAGATCAGAAAAACATGTCAATTTGGAAAACCAAGCACATCTCTTTCTTCCGAATAAAACGATCTGCATGATAGGGATTTGAACGGTTTTGGATTTGTCAGCTCTGTTTGGCTGTAGTAAATACTCCTAATATTCTCATTTAGCAGGATTTCAGTTTGACATTTTTATACTTTGCACTATATAAAATACTCCCCTGTGTGTGTGGTCAGGACACTAACCTAGATCTACATCCAAGGATATAATGAGTATTTAAAAGCCTGAACAGGAGAGAATGAGAGGCCTTTCGAGGAGGGTAGAAGGGCATATTATTGAGTGGGATACAGCTGGATTGAAGTTCCTGCAGGTGCTGGGTAAAAATGAACCTCATCTTTCTCTCCACTCCCTATAGCTAGTGCTTACACCACTACACCTTTGTGATGTCTTTGCCCAGGCCCTTCCCCTCAGTATAGGCCATATATTGCAAGATAATACCATCAAAGATCTGTGCAGTCAGCCAGTGTGTTACTATATGCTACAGTTATGTTAAATTCACCATGAGGGCTTGAAAACAGTTTCTTACATTTGTATACACAAAGTCCCATGGTGAACCTTTGCACTTACAAGTGCAGTATTTACATACTGAGAGGCAATGACAGGATGTATCCCCATGATCATCCCCCTCTGTACATACCCAAAGTGATTCCCAGCACTTGAAAGCTACTTGTAATACTGTAAAAAAAATGAAGTTCAGGACACATTGTCAATTAAAAAAAATAGAATTGTGTTATAAAAGTCATAATTGTGAATGCCTTACAGATGATGATCTGTCTGTATGACATTTCATTTGCTGCCTTAGGGAGTTCTCAGAAACAATGTATTTTAATGAGTCGCTATAATGACTTAAAATCAAGTCAGAAAAAGATACTCTCTGTAAAACACTACTTTTAATTTGGAACGTGAGATATTATTCAGGAATATATCTGTTGCTCATGTAATGATTTTTTATAAACCTGATGCAAAACCTTTCCTTGGTAACTGCTGTGTTAATGGAAAATGTAAACCCTGGCCCAAGAAAATCATTGTTATTCTTATATTTTGAATTACAAATGGAAAGAATTTTCACTCAGATTCTTTATCACATGTTTAGAATCTTTCCTTCAAAACGAACAAAATTAAAATTACTAAATGTTAAGAACAACTGTCCTGAAAACTGACAGTGCCCATGGGCTGGTGCTACTTGGCTTAAGCACCTTTCCTTCCTTTCATCATTGGTTATACTGTCTCAATATGAAGCTCAGGACAGAATGAATATCATGAATTTAATGAGGTTATTATAAAATTATTTTTTCGAGTTATATGATTTTTACAAGGTGAGCATATGTACTGCTGAGCTTTCAAAAGACTGTAAGAGGAAAAGCCAAGCTGGCAGGAAAAGACATGCAAAAGAGCAACATAATGAACCATAAGAAGGATTGAGAAGAAGGAAATGAAATTATATAACCACCTACCTTACTGGGAGATATCCTAGTAATCTCCCAGGGGACATGTTTTTTACAACAGGGACCTTCTTCAGGCTGAGGTAGGAGAGAGGGGTAATCAGTAAGCAGGAAGAGGCTTTCCCAAAGAAAAAGTCAGATAAAACATTCATGTAGTTCTCACATTCTGAGGCACCCTTTTGGATGTAACTGTGTCTCTCCAAATCTTCTGTAGCAACCCTAATGAAAGAAGCTTCTTAGCTTAAGGAAATAAAAGTTAAATGTATAGAATGGCATGATACAAAAAATCCATTATGACTACCCTACTGTTTGTTTACCCTTTCACCTGTAATTTTGCTGGCCAACACTGGAGGTGCCCAGAACTAGGCATCTAGCCAGTCTGCAAGGAAACAAAGCACAGAATTTCACAAAATGGCTGTAGTTTTCTCTTTCTGTACTGGACCAGGCATCACTATTCGGTGAAATTAAAATCAACTTGGAAAAAATACTGTTTTTTTCAATTTTCATTACAAACATTTTGCACAGATCAAATAAGACAACACACATGTTACAGAAGGAAGCAAGGAAAGCACTTGAATTAATTGTATACAAAGCGACCAGGAAGGGGAACAGGAGTCAGGACTCCTTTTTAACCTCTCAGGAAACCACTTTGCACTCCAAAGCAGTTACCAGCGTTTCCGAATTTATTTCAATTAACATATTTTAATGACAAACTTGATAGGTTTGGTCTTTATTTCCAGATAAACCATGTTAAATTTAAGCTAGTAGAGCAAAAGACTGTGGATTCAAAAGAAAAAATCGAGACATCCAGGGAAAATTAAACATTATGTGAAGCATCACTCTGATTCTCTTTACGACATAATTAAACTCAGGATGTTTTTTGAATCTATGCATTAGTAGTCACAAAAAAGAGACCATTAAAAAAGTATTGAAGGTGTTACAGAAGCAAACAATAAAAGGACAAAAAAAACAAGTCCTGAGATTTATGAATTGGAATTTCTCACAGCCATCAAATCTCTGAATGAGTTATGATAACTTCATTTTTCACCCACATGAAAATAAATAAAGGATATGTTGAACTATTATACATAACCAGTTATAAAGGAATGTATTGTGGAAATGTAATGTATGGTAATTGTTTAAGTATTGCTATAAATAAAAAAAAAAAAAAAGAAGGAATTAGGAAAGACACAGAGCTCCCCAAACACTTTGGTCAGGGAAGGGTGGTTCTGTCACTTTGTCTGATCTCACTGGACACAGCTGGACCTGGTGAATATTTATTTGTTCATGACAAATATCCAAATATGCAGCACCCAGTGCTGATGTTTCAGAAGATGGCACTGTGGAGCTGAATCAGATCTTCCCTGGGGGCCGAAAAAGAGCAATCTGCAACTCTGACAAGATTTACAAATTTTCTGAACCATAAAACATGGTTCATCATGACTGCCATGAAGAAGGTCAGGAAGGTATGGAAAATGTTAGAAAAGGCATTGAAACTCAAGCTTCAGTGACTTCTCATCATTAAAAGACAGGCAATCGCTGATCTATTAGCTGAGTGTAGAAGTGCAAGTCCCAACATCCCACCCATATTCCAGTTTGGACAATTAAATTCTGCATAGCTAAAACCCCTCTCCTGGTTAAGTGGCCATCATCTGTATGCCACTCTTTTCTTGGCCTCCTTTAGTACACTTGCTTTCCAGGTTTCCTGTTCTGTTTGCATCTCTTTGTTTTGAATTTCTTTCCCCATGCATGTGTTAGCTTGAGTCTTTTCCATGCTGTTTCATTTTGTTATTTTCAGCTCAGCTTTGAATGAGTTAGATTATGCTCATGCTGTAGAGCATTGCCAATCTTGTCATACCATCTGTTTCAAAAATTAGAAAAGAAGTTGAATCCCTTAATGGGTTGAAATAACTACTTTGCTCTGGGATTTTTCTTCATGGATTATGTTTTTTTGTTCACTTGTTGATAGTTCCATCCTTTATGGCCCAGTAATTTAAATACCACTACGTTCTCTGCCATTATGCCTCCCTTAAAGCTTCATTTTGCCTAAGACTGCTGACACTCTATACAATTCAATTTATTTTGCACTTCCAAACACAAAAGTCTTTACAGGTTTTCTAAAAACTGAACGAAGAACAGCACGTTTTATGAGATGACATCTAGGTGGCTCTTCTACTAATACTTAAGGCCATAGAGATTTCTATGTTATTGCCTAAAACAATAAAGGGAAATAATTTTAGTATTCCTCTTTAAAAATACTTTTTTTTTAAAAAAAATATTTTTACTTAAACTGAACTCTATTTAGGTTTCTTTTGTGCATCCAATTGCTCCTGCCTTCAGTAAATTAGATCCAGAGGATTTCTGAATAGTCAGTGAGCATGTGCTCATGTACCCCCGTGACAAACAGAATCACAGAATCATCTAGATTAGAAAGGACCTTGAAGATCATCTAGTCCAACCATTAACCTAACACTGACAGATCCCAACTACACCATATCCCTAAGTGCTATGTCGACCCTACCCTTAAACACCTCCAGGGATGTGGACTCCACCACCTCCCTGGGCAGCCCATTCCAACGCCTGACAACTTGTTCTGTAAAGAAATACTTCCTAATGTCTAGTCTAAACAAATGGAAAGCAAGCTGAAAAAGGTCCAAGAGAAAAATGAGGGGCACAGGAGCCTAATTAAAATGTGGCTACTGGAGTGAGTAAGAATTGTTTCTCCTCTGTGCACATGTGAGCGTGAACTTGTTATACATCAGTTACACTCCATCTTCCTGCTCATCTCAGCAAACAGTCAGTAAAGGCACGTAGGTCTGCAACAACTAGACATGATCAGGAATTTTTTTTTGCTAAGGCAATGATCATGTATAATACAATTTAAAACTGTAATTTCTACTAATACAGTCCTATGTATGTATGATAGTGGGTTTTTTTAAAAAAAATCATTCATTCATTTCAATGTTTTCTAATGCTAATTTGGACCTGGTTTCTCCAGAGGATGGTATTTTCCTCACCTGAGGGAAAACAAGGGACAGAGCAGAGCTGACAGAATCCTTCATGGCATGGGCCTTTCAGCGAAAGGGCCACCAGGAAATTTTCAAGCCCGTATATAAACAGAAAAAAACACTATTTTCTTTCTCTGAGACCGAGGAAGAGTACAGCAGTGTCAGGGGATTCAAGAGGAACTGAAGACTTCAACAGTTGTAGGAAGTTTATGTACAAGCTGTTGACAGATTTCTCTGTTTCAAGCCCAGCTGCAAGCTGCTATTGATGGGGAGCATCAGAGGTCTTGTAGTCCTCACTCTCCACTAACTAGGTTTATCTTCAGCACTTTAAGCTTTCTTCCTTTAATTGACTTTTGTCTTCTGCTGGACTTGTTGGAGCTGTTCTGGGAAAATGTAAGATGGCTGTAATGTAAGTGTAGAAACATGTACTAGAACAGAAAGGGAGAACAGCTAGAAGCAGTAGGGGTCTGTCCTGATTTCGGCTGGGATAGAGTTAATTTTCTTCATAGCAGCTGGTATAGCGCTGTGTTTTGGATTTAGGATGAGAATAATGTTGATAACACACGGATGTTTTAGTTGTTGCTAAGCAGTGGTCAAGGACTCTTTAGATTCTCATACTGCCCTGCCAGCAAGTAGGCTGCCAACAAGAATCTGGGAGAAGACACAGCCAGGACAGCTGTCCCCAGCTGGCCAGAGGGATATTCCATACCACACAATGTCATGCTCAGTATATAAACTTGGGGGAAAGCTGGAAAATTTACCTTTGTAAATCACTGTTCTTGTATTTGTTTCAGAGGATAAGGTGGAAAAAACAGGATTAGAAAACAATCATGTCTATTAGGAAGTATTAGACTACTGCTTCAATTCAAGAAACAGTTTTTCAGATTGGATCATTTTTCATAAATGCTCATTCTCAAATTCAACTGATCTCATCTCCTAAGCCCTGAAGTCCTCTCTTCTTTCATAGGCAAACTTCTTGTTTCTGTGGGAGTTTTGATTGCATAAGGACTCACACGTTCACAAGATTCAAGTTACTTTTAATTTTTTATATTCCTCTTTGAGATTAATTATTTATGTGAACTTTTTAGAAACTTTTGAGTTTGGTGTTACTAATTTAGTGCATCTTTTCTTCTCTGGATCCTTTTGATAATGCATTATTATACAGCTCAACTGAACGAATAACGAAGCTACATTTTTTCATTCTAATTAGCAGTCACATTTTTTAATAGCCTACAAAATATAAATGTCAAAGTGATTTATTTTTCTGAGACAATGACAGGAAGTTTGGTACATATACTCCAAACCACTGTTTAGTTTTAAAGCATAAATCAGTCTGTGGTACTTTATTATGTTATCTGCACAAGACTGTAATGTGATGGATAACACACAAAGAATTTTGCAATCCTGACGTATCATACGTTTTGGTAGCAGAATAAAATTATGATTATACCACAGATCTTATGCTAACTAAAAGCATGCATTTATGTTTTCCCCACAGCATGCTTGTACTGACAGAAAATATTATTTTATTCTGTTCCTTAAATGAAAGTCAGCATAGAATTCAGTACTCTAAAAAATCGTTTGACGCTAGGACTTGCTCAGAAAAATAATATTATGAGGGTCTAGTCAGCCAGCAGGTTGATTAGTTTAAGCACCAGGTCCTTAAAGTTCTGAGCTCATGTTTCTTCGTGAAAGAAATGAGCCATACATGAACCAATTTTCTTCTGAATCTGCACATTTTGGATTATTTATAGACATGTCCCATCACTGGTTTTTTTTGTTTATTATTATTTTGTCCAACATGGTTAACTAATTTGAAAATGTGTGAGAGAAGTAAATTACCTGAAAATACCTATTCATGCCAGTTAGTCTGTGATGATACCTGTTAACCTTTGCTGTTAGAAGAGAACTGGTTCTTGACAAAATTATACAAAAATAGGCAATAGTTACAAGAGATTCTCACATAGTGTCTGTAAACTTCTGAATTTTTCTAGGCTTTTTCGGTTATTTATTTTTGTAGGTGCCTGAATTACCATGGATCCATGTTGACTTTTTTTTTTTTGGTGCTAACATACCCTAAAGGTTCTCTAACGAAGGCTCCTATTTATTGAGAGGAGTTTTTACTCCATTAATGTCTGTTGAGAAAAAGTTCCACCCAAAACAAGGATTAATTTTTATACCAAAATAGTGAAATTCAAGAAGAAAAAAAACATATGAAGTGGGTTAACATCATCAGGATGACCGAATTATATAAAAAATACAATTTCATACAAGGCTGCCACCAAAACTACTTTTTTTGGTGGTAGCAGATAAATTTAAGAGCTTCCTATTCCTGCTACATCTACCTCTTTGTTAAAGCACCTAAATGTGGATTCCTACCTCTCCATAGAGGAACTGACTCAGTTGTGCAATCCTATTTCATTTAAGGTGCTGCACTCATTTTGGCTGAAATAAAAGTTACAGCTCGTATGGTGCTATGCTTTGGATTTGTGAACAAAACAGTGTTGATAACACAGGGTTGTTTGTTATTGCTGAACATTGCTTACACAGCATCAAGACCCTTTCTGCTTCTCGCACTACTGGGGATGTGCAAGAAGTTGGAAGGGGACACAGCCAGGACAGCTGGCCCCAACTGACCAAAGAGACATCCCATACCATATGACAATTCCCACACAGCAAGAAAAGCTGTGGGGAAGAAGAAGGAAATGGGGGACATTTGGAGTGATGGCATTTGTCTTCCCAAGTAACCATTACCATGATGGAGCCCTGCTTTCCTGGAGATGGCTGAACACCTTCCTGCTTGATGGGAAGTGGTGAATGAACTCCTTGTCTTGCATGTGTGGCTTTTGATTTACCTATTAAACTGTCTTTACCTCAACTCATGTGTCTTCTCACTTTTACCCTTCCAATTCTCCCCCCCATCCCACTGCAGGGGAGAGAGTGAGTGGCTTTGTGGGGTTTATTTGCTGGCCAGGGTTAGAGCACAACAGATGTCCTGGCATATCTGGAGTACTCCTGAGATGTCAACATGTGGAGGTCTCCAGCAGGCAGCTTGCCCAGAGTGGACAGGTCTAACATGAGGATTGCAAATGGCAACACTTAACAGGACTTGTGTGGGCAGATTGATCCTGCAGCCTGCAGGGATGGCAGAATAAGTGTACTTTTACAGATTCATAATAGCAAAATACTGTGTTACTTGTCCCAAATTCTCATTACATTTATCAAGGGGGCAGGGAGAAAGGAGGAGAGCAACACTGCAACAATTACATTGCAGAAAGCAGTCCCATCAAGAGGTGGTGCTCTATGTTAATTTTAGAATTAAGTTTTATCTAACGCTCAGTGTTGGTTAGGAAAGAGGGATGGGAAACAAGTGGTATCCACCTGCAACATGGTTGTTTGAATCAAACCATTGACTTCTTTAGAAAAGATATACTTTTTGCCCTGCTGCTGCCAACAGAATTTACACCCACTCTCACAGAGAGATTTGTGCAGTGGACATCAGCTGATTTTCACTTGTACTTCACATCAGTTGTGGTTATAAATTCAAGGTGACCTCTCAATCCTTCTTTTCACTTGAAGTGTTATACAGCTTTAATGGCAGATGTTTTTACTGTCAGTTGATGCAAAAATTGAACCTCTGATACTGAAATATTTCATAAGCATCTTGGCTCAGTTAATCATTATAAGTAGTTGTTCTACTACAATACTTATAAAGTTGGTTTCTAGGGATTTAAATCACTATATTACACATGAAAACTGGAAGTTATCCTTAAAAACATGGATATGTCATTTGGACAAGAAAACACAAACCCTTGTTTGAACCAATGTCTTGAGTGTGATACTAAGCAGTAGATTTGCTTCTGTCTTACTCTGCTGAAGACAGGCTCCTAGGACTGGCAAAAGCGTTAAGTAGTCTTGAGAGATCAAGAAGAACTAGGAGCTACAGGCTGGTCAGCCTCACTGTAATCCCTGGGAAAGCGATGGAGCAAATAATCCTCAAAATAATCCTCAAAACCATCTCTACACATATGAAGGACAAGAAGGTGACTGGGAAGAGTCAGCATGGATTCATGAAACGGATAGCTTTCTAGGACAAAATGACTAGCTTGGTGGCCAAGGTGAAAGCAATGGCTACTGTTTATCAGCTTCAGCAATGCTTCTGACATCATCTTTTCATTGACAAACCAAAGAAATATTGACTAGATAAAGAACAGTCACATGGAATGAAAACTGGCTGAACTGCTGTGCTCAAAGACTTGTCATCAGCAGCATGAAGCTAGCTGGAGGTAAGTCACCAGGGGTGTAACCCAAAGGTCAACACTGTTTAAGACCTCCACTGATGATGTGGATGATGGGACAGACAGCACCCTCAGCAAGTATGCAGATGATACAAAACTGGAGGAGCGGCTGATACATGAGATATGTGGCTGCTATTCAGTCTTTGACAGGCTCCAGAAGTGGGCTGACAGGAATCTCATGAAGAAAGGACAATGGAAAGTCCTGTGCTTGGGAAGGAATAACCCCACGCACCAGTACTGGGAGCCAACCAGCTGGAGAGGTGCTTGACAGGAAAAGCTCTGGGAGATCCTGGTGAACACAAAGTTGACCATTACCCAAAAATGAGCCCTCATGGCAAATAAAACCAAGAGCCTCCTCAGCTGCTTTATGAAGAAGGTTGCTGAGGTTGATCAAGGGAGTTAATCCTCCCCCTCTACTCATCCTCCATGAGACACATCTGAAGACCTGGGTCCACCTCTCATCTCTCCAGTCAAGAAAGACACTGAAGTGAGTCCTGCAAAGGGTCACGAAGATGATTAAGGGACTGGAGCATGTCATAATGAGGAGAGGCTGAGAGGGCTGGGACTGTTCATCCTGGAGCAGAAAAGGCTCAGGGGCATGTTATCAATGTGTATAAATACTTGACGGACAGAGGAAGGGTAGAGCCAGACTCCTCTCAGTGCTGTCCAGTGACAATATGAGAAGCACTTGACACAGATTGAAACTAGAGGAAGTTTTCTATTTGAACATAAGAAAACTTTTTCACTGTGAGTGTGGTCAAGCTGTGGAATAGGTTTCCAAGAGAGATTGTGGAGCTTCCATCCTTGGAAATATTCAAAATCTGAATGGACACAGTCCTAAGCAATGTGCTCTGGTTGACCCTGTTTTGAGTAGGAAGGTTGCATTAGATGATCTCAAAAGGTCTCTTCCAACCCCAACGATTCTGTGATTTTGTGATTACTTTCTATCAGTGCATATATAAACCTGTTTGTTTGTCTGTCTGTCTGTAGCAGTTAGGATCTGTCCCAGTGACCCACATCTATAGAGACTCCTTTATTACAAAATACTGCAGAGTATGATGATGTCAGCTACAAAACAAGTGCTTCTAGTGTGTAACATAGAAGTTATTTCAACTTTTTCTCAACAATAAGATATGAATCTGCCAGAAAAAATTATGTGAGTACTTCATGTGAATAAACTCCTATTGAAATTTGTTTACTTATTTTTTGATGAATGATTCACCAGAACTCAAGTTTGTTTCTCTTATTTTCAGGAGTTATTAGTCAGAAGTAGCATGTGCGATATTTGCTTTTCTGTTTCACATGCAAAGTTTCAGCCCCCTGGATGCTGCTCTTCTTTTTCACATACATTCCCAATTATGAGCAGTATACTCTCCTTTTTAGCTATTAGCACCTGTGGTGGGTTGACCTTGACTAGCTGTCAGATCCCCACCCAGCCGCACTCTCACTTCCCCTTCTCAGCAAGACAGGAGGAGAAATAGGATGGAAAAGCTCATGTGTCAAGATGAAGACAGTGAGATCACTCACCGGTTACCATTGCAGGCAAACCAGACTCAACTTGAGGAAAATGAATTTAATTTATTGCCAATAAAAATAAAGCTGGATGGTGAGAAACAGAGAGAAACTAAAACACCTCCTGCTTCTTGACTTTTCTTCTTTCCCAACTTCACCCACTTCACCCCTTCACCCCAGACTTCTCCCGCTGAGGGGCGCAGCGGTTGAGGCTGGGGGTTGCGGTGGGTCCCTCGCAGCCCTCTGGGCCGCTCCTCCCTCCTGCCCCGTCTCCCTGCTCCAGCCGGGCCCTTCCCGGGGCTGCAGTCCTTCAGGGACAACCTGCTCCCGCCTGGGCTCTCCACGGCCGCAGCTCCTGCAGGAAATATCCCCCCGCTGCGGCGTGGGGCCCTCCCCGGGCTGCAGGGTGGGTCTCTGCTCCCGCGGGGTCTCTCCAGGGCTGCAGGGGATCCCTGCTCCGGGCCTGCAGCACCTCCTGCCCTCCTCGTCCTCCAGCCTCGGGGTCCCTCTGCTGCTGCTCCCTCCTTGGCTTCCTCCTCCTCTGCGTGGGCCACCTTTGGCCCTTGCTGAAACCTGGTTTCCCCCCAAATCATCGAGATTGTTCAACATTTAGGTCAAAGCCCAAGAGTTTAAAAAACCTGAACTTCCACCGCTTGCCCCTGGCAGGAGCATTTGCAATGCATGGAACTTGCCAAAAGGAAAATAAGGAACAAGATGCTTCCTTCACCCCACTACTTCTTAATCCGATACTGAGAAACAAGTTAAACTTGCCAACAGTGTATGAAGATAAATGGAACTGACTGCAGATCATCTACTGAAAGAAGTTCACTTAACATGTAGCTGATTTGGTTTCATATGAATTATTTTCAGATCAGATTAGTCTCCAAAGAACATGCATATAACATTTTTCCTTTGTGCCTACTTTAAGATTAGTGTCTACTCAGGACATTTATAGATGTGATCATGATTTCATTAGTATACTATTTCAGAAAGTACTTTAATTGGTTTATTAAAGTATTCCATTGGGGGCAAAGTGAAGCCGCATGCATTGCAGGGTGTAGTTTGTGCTATAAAATACATTTTCTGTAGTCTGTAACTTGTTTAAAAATACATTGTTTAAAAATACATGCCATTTATGGAAAACTGGGTTGTTTTGCTGTATTAAGTCTGTTTGAGCTGCCAAAATTAACATGTGAATTCTTCTAGGTATCAAGATAAATGTTCAGACCAAATTCCTTCGGTTGTGTGGCGGGCTGACATTGGCTGGCGGCCCGTTGCTCACCCAGCTGCTCTCTGACTGCCCTGTCCTCTTGAGGGGAACTGAACTCAGTTTGAAAAAGGAACACAGCAATTCAGAAAATCAGAATTCACCTGAAGCGAGCAGGAGCGGACCTCCAAGAACTAAAATTTTACATGAAATATGAAACTAGAAATAATGTAATGTAAAATTACACTGTGGTGAAAAGCAGGCTGTGCACGAAGTGCTGTGGTTATAGACAACTCATGGTACTTTATTTGTGTGGCAAAGCCCTAACTAATGGATTTTAGAAATAAAGTTTCTCATAAGAAGCTAAGTCTCTGACTGCCATGAATAAAAGTTTGAAATAAGATACAAGTGTAAGTCTGAAGGAAGTAAGAAAAATCTAATTCTCATTATTACTGCTTAAATCTTATAACAGTTAAGCTCATGGTTTGGGAGAAGCAGGAAGAGAAGCAGAGTAGATTAATACATTTTTAGTGCTTGGATTGTTGATACTATGTGTGCCGTAACAGGCCAAGACAGCAGGTGGGAGCATGGCCAGTTTGTAATATTATCAAAATGTCTTCCTCCAGTACAAGTGCTTTGCATCAGTGGAAGTGAATGTTCTTTACAGAGGATGTAACAATTATTGATCACATTTCAAATATGGGGAACAGGAGAACAGATGAAGTGTCTTGCCCCTAAGCACACAGTAGGGCAAGGGCAGAGTCTGAATCCTGAGTCCGTGCTCATGGAGAATGCATTTATTTATGACAAGAGCAGTCTACACAAACTATATTTTTCAGCCAGGCAACAAGTTTAACAGGAAAGGTAAATTTGCAACAAAATGTTCTGATATAAATGTTATTTTGTGCAGATTTATTTATTAATCAGAACTGGAGAATGTATAAAAGTGTTTCTGCAATCTGACTGTAAGATAAGATACATTGTGAAGTAATGTAGGCATCAGTGTGTCAGCATATCCCTAGAGATCCTGAAATTAATAGCTGTATTTATAACTGAATTATATTCTGAATCTTAGCAATGGCAAGGGATGTGGTATGAACCGAAACATAATGTTATTCTAGTGAGATACTGTCTCGCTAAAGGAAGAACAGAACTGGGTCAGCCCTAGCCAAGGCAGAATCTGTGTCAGGGAGAGGGCTAGTGTTATCCCTTAATCATTTTTGAAATTTCAGTTTCCTTCCTTGTGGGCAAAACACTAGGGATTCATTCTGTGAAATGCAAATATTCAAAGACCGGTGACTCTTTCTTATTTTTTGTCTCCCAGTTCTAACTGTACCTCACAGCTTGTGGGCACAGTCTCCTTTCTGTCCCTTCCTCCCATCAAATGACAGTCCCAGAAGGGTGGAAGAAGTACCATGGAGAATGGCCTTGCAGACTCCCAGGTGCCTGAAACCTGATGATGGAGATAGAGAGGCTTTTGCAGGATCAGTAGAAGTAGGTGATAAAAGAATGGTACTAACGTTCCCTTCATCCTTTATGTTCTTCTCACCCCAGCTTCATCTCACTTGGTGTCTCTCCAGAGACAGGAGTTATCAGAATAAGGAAATCTGCAGTGCTAGAACACTTGATGTAATATTAAACTGTGAGTTACTATATTACAGATGAGCAATCATGCACCATTTATCATTTATATTCAAATGTCCCATTCACTTCAGGAGATGTAACAATGGGTCTATAACTATTTAGTTTATAAACATACAATTCTATAATGCGAGATCTATTAGCACATCCCTCACTACACTGAATCAGCTTGAACCTTAAGGGGACTTCATATGTTAGGGGAAAAGCTGTGTAATCGGTGGCCTTTTTGAGCTGTTCATTTTGAATTTGAAGGCACAATGCAGCAGTCTGCGTGACATCAGCTACTGGCCTCAAAGCTTTCCTCACCAGACTCATCACCAGGTAAGAAATCGACCATCACAACAACTAAAGAGTGTGACTGCTCAGCTGAGATTTTAATTTCCTGTGGGAGTGCCCTACTCTGTTGGGTGTTCTTTCTCAGCAAGGCATGGGATGGGAATGTAAGTAGATTACTTTTCCAGTCAGCCACCACAACTGGGGACATACCTGGGAGGAGATGCTGGGGCTCAAATAACATTGAGAGAGCAGCACTGAGAAATTGTTCCTAGTGCTGAAGTTCTCCACCAACCTTTACCTCGTCTCATGTCTCTACCTTGTCCCTGCCATAACTTCACCCAGCTACAGTTTAGTTAATGATATCATGGTAATCTATTCTCAGAATTGAAGAAAGCGCCTTTCAAGCTATTCTGATCAGAAATTTTATCTGTCAAGCATTTCAAAGATAAGAAGAGTTCTGAGCAAATATTCTTCAAGTTCATGTTGGACATGCAATCACATAAATCTATTCCTAATGAATGCTATGGGAGAATAAAAGCAACCTCATATGAAGAAACCACGAAAACCTACCATTTCCACCTGCTTTGGAGAGCCATTTTGAAACTCCTTAACACAAGCCCGAGAGGCTGAAGGTGAGAGGCTGATGGAGTCCTTCAGTTTCTCAGTTGTCTTTGAGAAGTAAAATTAAGGATAAAGTCAAGATAATTGTCAACAACAGGGTTTTTTTCTCAATTTCAGCATGCTCCAAATACAGGTTACTTCCTCTCATTATTCTGGATTGTAAGCAAAGTTGCTTCTCGTCACTATATAGAGTTCCTGGAAAAAAATGTTTCTTCATTTATTTTTCTTCCTCATTTTGCTTTAAGAAATTTTGCCCTGTGCAAGAGAACAAAAAGATAATCTATTGCAAGCCAAGTGGAAAGGTATATGGAAATTTTATGGACTACTTCTCTCTGGAACAGGACTGATGAGGTAGGAAACAGTATGTCTCTCATTCTGGTATGCACCACAGCTGGGAGGGAAAGAGGTTTATGCAAACCTGTATGTCTAACAAGGCCAAATAAGGAGACAAAGTCTTTCCTTCAGGATGGCTTTGATTATGTGACAGCAATGCTTTCTACCTACCCTTTGAAAGAGTGTACAAAAATACAGGGAATACTGAAGTAACCTCTGAGCCAATAATAAGAAGATGCAACATGAAAGTGACCGAGTAATAACATCAGAAGTTTGTAATCAATGACAAACATCTAAAGGTAGTGGTAGAAGACTCAGGATGGGTTAATCTTTGCCTTTGGTCTTGCCATTAAATGTTTTATTGCTAATACAATAAAAATGTGTTTCACACAGTTACCTTTCACTCAACAATCAGGTACACAAGTATGTACCAGTTGCAAAACTAAGGACTGTTCTCTTTGCAGTTTTTGTAAATAGAAAGAGAGCAACACCAAGGCCGTAGAAGGATGACGGCTGAGACCAAGCCCACTTGTGGGGATCAGAACATGTTTAGATTCCCTGACAGAAGTCGTATCAGACATTCAAAGCAATGAATTCTTTGGACACTATCCAAAATGAGCTCCTGCACTTGGAGATAATAGTATTGCCAGTGTAAATCATACTGAAGATGGCTTAAAATTTAAATGCTATGTTAATAAATCTGGTGGGTTATGCACATCAACTGTGAGCAGTAACAACCAACCACTTGATCCTATGCCTGTAGAGGCTAAACCTGGACTGATTTATTTGCAAGTGTATCTATAGCTGCGAGACGTCTGAAGATGGTCAGAAACCGACTGAAACAGGTCATTAATTACATCATGGCACAGTATTTTTTGGTTGTAGCCATAGGTGTCTCTCCAGTACACACTGATAGTTGTGGTTTGATTTAAATGACCAGGGGTTTTTTTAAATTATTATTTGCATATTATAAGAAAAGCAAAATTTAGTATTAGGCCTAAGTGAGAGACAGCTCGTATTAGCAATTTTCTTCTTTTACACTACAATATAGATAACAAGATCCACTAACCATAGCATGAAAGGCCAGATGACTGCAAGCCAGAACTTCATTCTGTCAAGCCTTATTCCTTGTGAAATCAGCTTTTGTTTTCAAAAACCATAAGGAGATAGGACTGACATCCATAATTAGTCATATTGATGCAATGTATGATGGAATTATTTTCCATTTACAGAGTGAATGTCATGACAGCTCCGGAGAAGCTATCCTGATAGCTAGGAATGGAGAGAGAGAAAGAGGTGAATCTGACAGATCTGTCTACAGAACTGATTTGAAGCTCTGACCATTTAATATTTCTGAAAGGTAAACAAACAAAAAATCAGATGCATCTCACTTTGGCTTTATTATATTCACCCAGGGAGTGATTATGTGGTAAATTAGAATCCCACCCCTGTATCTTGATGCCACAGAAGCATTTTAAAGAGGCCTTTTTGTAACATTATGAAAGATTTTAACAAGGTCCTGAAGAAAAACCTTTAGCTCCAGTAGACCTGCATTTTTCTTCACAGACTTTTGCCACATCATATGTTTGGTATTAAGAGTCTATTTTGTCTTGGAACTACACATTTTAATGATGCATACAAAACACTGCACACCTGTAGTAAAAACACAGTACACAGTAAAAGATTTCCCACTTAGACACCATTTTTGTCAGCCAATTCTACCCAATTATTTGAACAAGAAAACCATTTTAGTGGGAGGAAATAGATAACTGCTATTAGAGTAACCCAGTTATCCTTCCATAAATTAAAAGTAAGAAAACTACATGATACAGCAATAGTTACAACAGGATATACTACTTCTAGGAGTCCTTTGAGATAAAAGTAGAGATTTTTCACTTACTTGGTTCTGTTCTTCTGAAGATTCAAAACATTATATATAGATTAAAGTCTACACTTTAAAAAAAAAAAACAAAACATCTGCATTTAAAACCCATTCATGTGACAAACAAGGAGTAGTGCTTCCAATTGCCACCCCTATTTGCTTTCCTCTCCATATACTAGCACGTTGTAAACAATACTCTGCAAAGGAAGTAATGTGTTGTTCACTTTTTCCTGTCCTCTGTGCACAAACACCATGATAAGTTCTAAACAAGGCAACAAAAGATTCAGATACTTGAAGAGTGTGATGCAACTCACTGACTCATTTGCAATTTAAATAACTATATAACCATGTGCAAGGCATCCTAGGAATGATTGGAAGGCAAGTCGTTGGGAAGAGACTCTTGCAGAGTCTATATTTGTAAAATCTGTCCAGCTGCTTTGATAAAAGGCATTAAATATGGTACGATTTATGCATGAGTACTACCAATACCATGGAGCATTTTTGCATCTTTTTTGTGGTTTGTGAATGAAAGGCCATGAAGAAAATTAATGATTTCCTCTTGGAAAACTCAACAAGAAAACAGAAATTAGCAAACCTAAGGCCTGTGTTTAGTTCTGTCACATTTACGCTGCAGCAATTTGGGAATGAAATTGTTCTGCTAAAGTCAAAGGAGTATCTTTCAGCAGGATCATGATTTCTTCCTATTTACAGTCCTAGATTATGGGAAGAGCATCTCCAACACTACAATATCAAGGATTTTAAAAAATAACTGCTGTTATTGCTGCAGGAGTTGGGAACTAAATTTGAGGATCAGGCATGGCAATTCTTTCCATCAGTGACTTTTTGCTGGAAGAAAGGAGTCACATTTTTATTTTAACTCAACTAGAATTGCTGGTTTGTTTGATTTTCTTCAATACTATGAGGATTTGAATTTAGAATATTAAAAATACCTGCAAGCTCTCTTGCTTCAGAAACTTTGAAGTGGAAACCAGTTCAAAGTTTTTATTCCTCAGAAACAACAACTTGTTATTCCTGAAATGAAAGCAATTTCTTCTGCAGGCTATTTAAAAAAAAAAAAAAAAAAAAAGCAAATATCTCTTTCATGCTTTCTTTAGAAGGACATTCATAAAGCCAGCAGAAAATAGAAGCAATTGGAATACATAAGCAATTTAGAGACGCTTGTTTAATCTCAGTAATTACCTATTCAGTAGAGACAGGATTGGTTATAAAGGGCTATAGATATTTTTCTATTTAAAACTTTAAAGAGTTTCCTCAGATGTGCTAAACACAGTATAAATGTCATATCTGTTCTTCTGTCAAAATCATACCAAGATAAAGGACAGAATATGGTCAAGCAATAGAAAGTATTTTCTGCGTAGCTGTCACAGCAGATGAACAACTCTGAGCTGTTTTGTTCATTCACATGTATACAATCTCGCTTACTTCAGTGAACTTCCGTAAGGCAAGGAGACGTCAGAAATTGACCCTGTCAGTGATTTTCTGAACAGCATTTCCTGAAGTGGTTGTAGAAGTCAGCAATGTCAAAAAGCTGCATTTTAACACTGCACTTTACATCTTCTGTGTGTTTTGGGTTTTTTTAGTCAGATTACATACTATTTAAATACATGCTCACTCCTTCAATCTCTCATTGGTCATCCTGTAGCTTGGAAAAGATGAATTTGAGAATTCCACCTGCTCCCAGAGAGCAGAAATAAGGTTCAGGGGATTAAGAAGTACATGGCAGGACGTGGCACTTGGCTGTGCAAATTCTAGATCACTTTGGGCAAAATTAATAAATTCCAGTGCCTAAAGAAAAAGAGTATGAATGATAGACATCATCAGGTTACCATACTGACAGCAGTAACCTAGCTTAGGAAATGCCGGCCTTACTGGCTGCCACCTTTTTGATCAGTTTTGGCACTAAGGAATTTTGTCTTCCGTGTGACGAATACTTAATGAAGGACACAGGGTTTACAGAATCAGGTTATAAGAACACGGGACCAGCTGGCATACTTGAGAGCAAATCTGAAACTAGTTTCAGATTTTGGTAGTCACAGATGTCATGTCAGGGCATGACCTCTTCCCAGGCTGCTGAATCCAACACAAATTAGATAAAGCAAAGAAAACTTTTAAAAGTTTTCTGTTGGCATACTGGTGTAATGCAGTGCATGAAAAGGGAAGGGAAGGGAAGGGAAGGGAAGGGAAGGGAAGGGAAGGGAAGGGAAGGGAAGGGAAGGGAAGGGAAGGGAAGGGAAGGGAAGGGAAGGGAAGGGAAGGGAAGGGAAGGGAAGGGAAGGGAAGGGAAGGGAAGGGAAGGGAAGGGAAGGGAAGGGAAGGGAAGGGAAGGGAAGGGAAGGGAAGGGAAGGGAAGGGAAGGGAAGGGAAGGGAAGGGAAGGGAAGGGAAGGGAAGGGAAGGGAAGGGAAGGGAAGGGAAGGGAAGGGAAGGGAAGGGAAGGGAAGGGAAGGGAAGGGAAGGGAAGGGAAGGGAAGGGAAGGGAAGGGAAGGGAAGGGAAAAAATTGATGCTAAAGTTGTGGAATAGTCTCTAATGTATGTCTTTGGTTATGTTGGCTTTTATTCAGCTTCTCAGCTCTGTAGGCAAAATTCAGCTTGTGGCAGTGGCAATGTGGGCGGCAAATGGGTAAGAGCAAAGCTGGCAGGAGATGACTGAAGAAAAACATGAGAAATACATGCAGGGGCTGGGAAGACCAAGGGGCTGCGAGGCAAACAGGTGAATTTGAGTGGGCTTCTGGTGAGGGATACTGAGTGATGCCAGCATGGCTCTGGAAGACTCTGAGACAGAGGAGGGCACAGGGTCTTTGCCTCTACCTACTCTTCTCTTCTCCCATCATCTCCCATACTTAGTCTCCCTCTTCTTGCTTTAGTTCCCCTGAACTATGGGACTTCACACCTCGCACATAACCCACAAACCCTATCTTACCTTTAGCAACTACTTACATTTTTTTACATTTTTCCAAGAAAGAAGCAACATCCACTCCTCTCATTTGCTTCGGAGGGATTAAGAAAGTAAAAGATGGTCTTTAGACCTAGGAGACAGGACTGGAGTGTGAAATCACTGGAGATACTGGAGGTGAGTGGATAGGTATTGGCAGTGACTGCTTCTGCAAGGGACCATTTCGTATAGCAGTAGCAACTGCCCTTCTAGACAAATAGTCCAGAAAAGAACCAAGTTTTCTGCATTGCAAACTCTGTATCTCAAACCTTAATCTCTCTGTGCCTCAGTTCAAACGAGGTAAAAGTGTCTTATCTACTCATCTCAAAAAAGTGCTGCGTAAAGCAAATTAACACGTTACATTTTGTGAGGAATTCAGATAAATATCGATGAGCATGAAGGCACAAGTCCGCAAGGAAATTAAGTTTCAAAAGCAAAATCTGAAGAGGTAACAAATGCTCCACTGGGACACACATTGAACAGCAATAAGCAAACAAATTAGAGAATAGTTTCTCGTTTGGTAAACACTAATTGGTATGTACCTAAAACGTGGCAGAAGTCCAAGTGGAAGAAAATGCATATGATCAGGTGCCTGCAGTGCAAAACTCTTGTCTGAATCTGAGGAATCAAATTAAGTAGGCACACGCCACCTCCTGGTATTTCTTAAATACAGCTTGGTGACTTATTTATGTACTTCCCACATTGTAAATTTGCAGAAAAATGCAGATTTGAAATAAGTGTCAACTGGAAAAAAATAGAAGAAAAGGTTGTATCTATACTGTTATTTTCAAAATGAAAACTACTGGAGGTTTTGCTCCATATGGTGTTATTTATAAATTTATCTAAAAAGACAGAAGGGGTTAAAACATTATAAACCAGCTGAACGAAAAGTTCTGGACTAACATGCATTCGGGGGGGTGGGGTGGGTGGGAACTGATTTTTTAAAAGAAATTAAATTATGTGAGTTGATACAGGTCATCTGTTAGCTACCTCTAACGCCAGTATTTCCATTTAACCAGTACTTCTTACAAAGATCAGGTAACAGCAGAGGGGCAGTGGGATTCCTGTGCCTTAGAGTCTGTTCCTTGCACAGGAGAGGAGATGCTGTAGTGAGCACAGATGACCCTGTGCATTTCAACCAAGAATGATTCCCAGGCTGTGGTCTCCTAATGCCACTTTCATGTTTCACTGCGCCACTGACTCCTCCTCACAGTCCCGGTCTCCTCTCTGTGTCCATGCTTCAGGCTTTTATCTCAGCCCAGGTCTTCTTGCCAAACTGATAATGCTTCCTGTAACAGGATAAAGAAAACCTACACTATTTTCGCATAGAAAGGGATGAATCTCCTACTTCTTTTTGATACTAGATCTTAAAATAGTTAATATTTTACCTCCCTACCATTTCCTATTACAACATAATGACTTTTCATATTGTGATTTTATGCCCATTTTCCCTAAACATATTCCTGCCTAATTTTTTTGTTTATTTTCTGTATTTGCTTGGAATTATTTTTAACATCCTAGAACAGTAGGCCAATTGGCATTAAGTCAGCACAACTCAATTAATCCTGCCAGTTCACACAAGCTGAGAATCTGGCCCACTGTGATAGGAAATTAAGTCTTTTTTTTCTCAGTGGAGGCTCTCACCCACAGGCCTTTTAGAAACTTATTTGGTTATTTTAATGGATGTGACATGACTTTCTCCAAAAGGTATTAACAGGAAAAACATAAATATTTTTTTCTCTGATCAGTGGAACTAGTGAAACCTGACTTCCCATGGGTTTGCATCCCACATACCTGTACTTCCACTGTAATAATCCCAACTCCTCTCTTAGTTTCATCATGACCTCAGTCATCCCCTAATACTTTTAGTAGCCCCTCCCCACTCCCTCACTGCCATCTGGGAAGAAAGAAGCACACGTCAGGCCTGGCTTGGTGTTTTATCTCTGCTGTCTGCTGTTGGTTGCATCCGTAGCTCATATGCACAGCGTGCCTGAGCAGAACAGGCCAAGCAACATAAAAAAATGTTGAGTTCATGTGGTGCTTTTTTCTCTCAATGAGGTCACTAATTCAGTTTGCTTGTGCCTAACCTTTTACAGATTTTCACAAAACCTCCAGAACCTGTGAGACAGCTGTTTCTGTCTATCAGTGGCAGAAACTGGCCTGTTTGTTCCTAAGTTATTAGGGACTGACCAGCATGATTGCAAAAGCCTTAGAAACCAAGAAAAAAGAAACAAAAATAAATTGCATGGAACATAATGTGCATTATTTGTTGTCAGTACTTTAAATGACACAGACTAAATATTCTTTGTAATAAAACTGGAACACATTCATTCTTTTCTAGAGGGTTTTAATCAATTCTCAAAAAAAATCTAGCTGAGACTGAAAATGGAAGAGAATAATTAGATTCTATTTTTGGATGTTATGGTAATCAAAAATTTTGACATTACTCTCCTATTATATAGCAGAGGGAAGAGAACGCTTCAATGCAGATATATAGAATACGCTGAAGTACATCAGCAGCTCACTGGAATGGATTTGGAACTCGACTAATACATAATGTCCCTGATTTGGAGTATGAAAACTGTAGTGTGATCGGTTGGGACCCATACACATAGCCAGCTCTCTTCACAGGTAACACTTCAGGAAGTCTGAGTTTCACATACAGTATTTGAGATATCGCATTGCCACCCACTCTGTACTGGTAAAAGTTCTCTACCTCATTCCTCTTCTGCCCCCAGTTGGACAAGTAAGTTAAATTTTAATAACACAGACCTCATTTCTATATGGTATTATAAACCTATTTACTTTATAGAACCACCACCAATCCTAAAAATAAAATCTACCAAAATTGCTCCAATCTGCCAGAAAAATTATAACTGTAGACGTTCCTGATGTCAGAGGAAAGGATGAAAAGTATGTAATCCAATGGAATAAGAATGTCTCCTTCTCTGTTTGAATAAACTTGTTGTAAAGTCTCTTTAACCGTAGGACAATTAATGACTTAAGAATAAAGCATCTGTGGATCATAAACTATTATTCGTTATCAAATACATACATGTGTGTATATATACATCATATGAAAACATTTCTTACACACTTGAGGATTCTGTAATATTGGCATCTTTAATCTTGATGTAGAATTTATTCTCCAAGTATATATGACCACAGTTTTGAAAAGTATTTGGACGGAAAAGGATTTTGGATGCAATTTTAAGATTCTTGCTCTGAGACATCTGCAAGACTCTAACTTTTCTGACAGCGGCTGCTCAGCACTTTCAGAGAATTTCTAAAAAAATGTAATCATTCCAATCTATTTTTGCTGTCCCCCTGACAGCTGTCTTCCTAGTGGGTATAGCTGTCACTGAGAACTCTTGCTTGAGAAAAGACTGGAAAAAAAAAAGATATCTACCAGCAACTACTGGATGGTTTGAGGGACGGAATTGGCAGGAACTCTCTGCTCTGCTTTCAGGGCTGGTTAATATCGTCAATTTGCATCCACTCTGCCTCCTGCCAAAATGAACAATGACAGAGTAAACGTCTTAACACAGCCCCTGAGGATCTGACCTCTGCAGTCTAATGACATTTGGTAGAAACATCTTCTACCATCATCTACATTTGGATGGCCATAAAATATTGTAATTACCACCTGTTTATAAAATCAACTATAAAAATATGAGGTTGAAAAAATATGTCACCGAGTAAGTATTAATAAAATTATTATTGAATTGGCAACAGATTAAATAGATGGAAAAATATCTCAGTGAAATGCCTGGGAATGGGTTTCTTTACTGGTGGCTGGGCAAGCCATGGAGTCTTTCCTGTAAAAACTACTGTCTTCTCACTATTGAAACCCCAAATTAATTGCTATAATGGATTTTAACAACACAGTGGTGAGCAGCTGTAAATCACTCACCAGTCCAGCCTTCACTTGTTTCTGTTGATGAGTACTATACATTTCTTATGTTTTTCTCTGTCTACAACATTTTAAACTTAACTGCATCTTTCCTACATAACTATAACGGTAACACTAACTTTCTGCCATTCCTGCATTATACTGTTGCTGGGATACATTAATTCCTTTGGGATTTTTTACTTTTTTTTACCTTTTCTTTAAAGCTCCTTGAAGAGAGCTCATAGTCTTAGACCATCTAAGTCTAACTGATCATTCCTGTTACCCTTTTGAACCTCCACTAGCAGTTCAAACTAAGGTACTTTGTGCTGCTTGCTGCAGACATTTGATTGTAGTTTTATGTGAATTAGTAATTCAATTAGAAAACATAGAACTGCTACTGCCAAATTACTAATGCAATTCACATTTTTATTGGCCACAGAACAGGACGTTTCTGTCTCACACCTCAGATATTTCTAGTGTGAAAGCTCTAAAAGCTGTGCCTGTGTTAATGATTATCACTTAAAAATTTAAAGACAGGTCACATGGGAACACAAAGAGTTTTGTGCATGTGTGGATCAACACATGTATGAATTCTTGATCCAGAAGATTTAGGAGATGTTCAAGCAAAACTGAGCAGTCCACTTAGATGAGCTTGGAATGAGGGGAAGTAAAACCAGACAGTTTGGCTGCAAATTATCCATGTAGCAATTTCACGTATGTGCAGTTACTGGGTAGTTTAATTGTCACCCTAGATGGTGTCAAAGGATCTGGTCCATCTTTCATTGACCATAAATGAAAAATGGGTGTTGAACAGAAAGGTGGCTGGATACTCTTCTGATGTCCTCACTGAAATGAGAAATTCTTGTATTCTACAACTAAATTTCTACCCGTTACATAACACATAAGGAAGCACAAAGAGATCAACACATACATATTCATAGACTACAGCTGTTTGCTCTGTTTTGAAATTGAATTAGGGAAACAGTTGTTTTAAACAACAGTACTACAATTATGCTAAGGGCTTTACTGACTTTTATTGAATATTAGATACTACATGATACATGTAATAATATCATAAAAGAAGCCTGCTTTAAAACATATCAGCTCTCTTCAAACAAACCTCAATCCCAACACTGTTTATTCTGTCACTTGAGCTTTTAAAGTCTACTCCATATTCACAGCTGTTTATAACACACACAAAAAAAGGAGGAAAACATTTTAAAAACCCTCAGAGAATAAAAGGTATTCATCACAGACACAGGAGCTGTAGTGTCAGACAACTGAAACTTTGGTCTTAAACTGTTTTAGTGTTTCTTAAACCAAAAGAAAACTAAGAGTTATCAGGCCATGTTATTCACCATGTTACATTTAAATCTGTGAGTAGTGGCTGAATGAACACCAAGCTCCTGCTTGTCTCATTCAGACAGCTAGTAAGAACTAGTGACTGCACTATTTGCCAGCATTTTCCTGAAACCATATGGCATGACAAGTACGCTGAAGCTTGCACTCCTTTATGCACAGCTAATAGAAAAATGAGACAAATAGCTTGAATGAAACACCTCAATAGAGAGAGCAAGTGTCTTTAGTTGATCGTCAGAATGATCTTTGAACTTGAAGTTGCACCTGCATGATGAGTTGAGACCATGATAATTTGTTTGTATTTTTGGCTGTTGAAAAATTTATTAAAACTTTCTTCTGGAGAAGAACTAGGAGGATTATTATCACCAGCTATACTTAAAGGACAAAGGACAAATGTAGCTATACAGAATTTCTCAGCGCTGACCATTGTTGGCTGAAACATTTAATAAATTGCACTCTAATCCCAACAGGTCATGCTTTACAGGCAGTGACTCAATATACATATCTATGGAAGGCAGGCTGCTCATTTTTTGTTATTACTTTCATTGTTTGGCCCTGAGAGTTCAAAAATATAATCTGTATTTCAAAATTATATAAACAAATAAGGATTTTAGTTTATTCTTTTAACTCCCCCAGTTGCACCCACATGTGATAGTCTTGCCAATTTTCCCAAATTAACATATGTTTTGGAGACTGCTGAAAACTGCTAGACATGAAGACATCTCACCTCCCCAGTTTCACATTTTTCGGAATTATTTTCAAAGTAACACAAGTCAGAAACAGTGATCCTGCTTATCCCATTGTGAAAGTAAGTTGAAGATTCAAACAGTGTAAGAAGATGAAATGCTAGTTTTTCACCAGATGTAACATAAGCAGACCTGAAGTCAGCGAAGTATGTAAACTCTTAATAAGCTTTTAGCTGATAACTAAATGTGAATACCTTGGACCCATCTGTCTAACTTGATAGCTGGACTGGCACGTCTTCCTTCATGAAGCAACTTCACATACAACAGAAAACGAACTTTTCAGATTTCCCCTCGCCTGTCTAGAATATCAAATACATCAGATTTTGAAACTGGTAGGATTATTTCAAGGAGAACGGATTAAGAGATTATGCTGCCTTGGATCAGTAGCTGTTTCACGTGAATTCCATTTGGGTTATTCAGCACTGTCTGTCTCAGCCTAGCCACCAAGCACAGCTTGCCCGGCTTGGCCCCCTCCTTCAGTCCCTGGGTAACTGGAGCTGGGCTCGACGGCAGCTCCCTCCTGCTGTCCAGTTCTGACTAAAAGCAGAAACACACTGCCAGGCCAAAGATCTTCTGCCAACACACAGGTTTGAGGTCCAACTTTGACCTCGCATTGTTTAAAGCAAGCAACGCCTTCTCCCCCTCACAGAGGCTGCCACCTCTCCTCACACACATCACCCGCCAGGGCCGCCCCCACCACCGCAGGAACATGAGGGTTTTAACGCTAGCACAGCCGAATCTCCCTCAGACAGAGCCTCCCCATCAAGGCTTCAGCTCATCCGGGCACGCAAAGCCGGTGTCCGGGCCCCCCGAAGCCGCCGACACGCCCCGGCAGGGCGGAAACCCCACCGCCCCCATCACCGCCCCCATCACCGCCCCCATCACCGCCCCCACCACCGCCCCCCGCCCTGTCACGGAGAGGCGCGGGCACGTGACCCAGAGAGAGCGGGAAGGCGCCCGCGAGGCGGGGGCGGGGCGGGGCCGGATGCCCCGCCCCCTCCGCCCCTGGGCGCCGGCGAGTCTGCACCGCAAAGGCTGATGGGAGTTGTGTCCGCCCGCAGCGCCCAGCGCTCTCCCCGGCCGCGCTCGGCGCTGCCAGGGCGGGCCCTGCCTCGGGGCCGCCGCGCCGTGTCAGGGGTGCTCCTTCTTCCGCCGTGACCCCTGTCCTTGCTTGTGCGTGGGGAGGGATGGGCGGAGAAGGGACGCGGTACCGCTCCTCGTAGAACTACCGCTCCCGGCGTGCATTGTGCCCCGGGCAACTTAATTTGGGGGGGGTGGGGGGGAAGATGGCGGCGGCTAAACCGAGTTGGAGAGGCGGCTGAGGTGAGTCTGGGGCAGCCGGAAAGCGGTGCCTTTACTTGTCTTCACCTTCGCAGCCGTCTCCTTTTCCCGTTCTTCCGCTCCCTTCCCCGCTCTCCACGTTTGGGAGCGAGGAGGACGCGCCAGAGGGGCGGGCGCTGAGGGGTGGCGGTGGGAGGCTCGGGCCGTCCTGCTGCAGCGGGACCCCTCAGGGCGACGGGGGCGGCTGGGGGGGGGAGGCGGGAGAAGAAGCCGCAGGAGATCGCCGAGGGCCGGCGCCCCGCACGCTGTCAGCAGGGCAGCCGGCTCGAGGTGTCCCTGTGGGCGCTGCTCCGGCGGGCGGGCTGCTCCCCACCGGAGCAATCCCGGGAGGCCTGTAGTAGTGAGAGCGGGACCCCCCCTTGCCTTTCCCAGCAGAGGGCTTGAGGTCCTGCCACCGTTCAGTGGTGCCTTCTCCGGAGGTAGAAGCCTTCCGTGAGGCGATCATAAGTCAAAATCTTGTTGTCAGTTAGTCAGTCGTGTCTGATGTGGTCAGACATCCCTGTGGCATCAGTCTGAAAGCAGCGAAGCAGTGAAGGATTGTGGCTTTGGGATTTCCCTAAGCTGGTTTTCTTCAAATGGACCATAACACAGCGAGGTATTGCTAAGCATTAACCGAACACAATGCAAATTTACAAAAGGACTACACTGAGCTTTCTTAAATAGCTTCATCTTTAAAGTTAATTGTGCAGCACAGAGCCATACTTTAGATAATTGAGGTGTACGTTCTCTAATCCTGTTACTGAGAACTAATTATAGTACAACTTCTTTTTCGTTAAGCTGAATACATCTAGGGAGGTATTCTGTGGTACTTTGAGCTGAGATACTAGGAAGAAGAGATCTTGACATGGATGGAGAGATCTCTCTGCTCTGTTGGAGAACTTGTGGAAAAGCCTGTAACTTAAAACCAGAGTTTTAATTCCTATATCAAAATCAAGTTCACTAGCCCAGATGTTAAACTTTGTAAAGCTACATCAGATGTTTGCTATTCAAATCGAGTAGGTAAGCTAGAACCAGAGTAAGAGACAAGGCTTTAGGAAGATACAGGTAATACTTTACTTCCTGAAGCCTTTGTAATGCATTCATAATAATTTGAACTGTTTTCTTGAGTAACTTTAGTATTCAGGGCATCTTGCTGGATGCTCTTAAACAGGTGGTAAAATTTCCCTGAGAAATTGGTGGTTTGGAATTGAAATCTTGACTGTAGCACCCTGGTATGTGTAAAGACTTACGCTAAGCCTTTTAATTTCACTTAATATTTGTCTGAAAAAATGCTGCTAGAATGGGATTAATTTCCAATTCAGGAAAAAAAATCACAAAGATGGGAATTAGAATATAGTTTGTAATTAAACATTTAAGTTTGGCATCATGTTACGAAAATGCTTGCAGTTAATGATGAACATTAACTTCTCTCTACTCCTGGTCCAGACTTGTTCAGGAGAAAAGAATAAACAAATTTTATATTACATACAAGTGACTTAGAAGCTGAACTTCGAGTATAATGAAAGGGGATTACATTTCTAATCATGAAATCTAAATTGTAAAATGTGCATTGGTCAAGATCAGTGACTTTTAACTGCCCAGCCTAACTATAATTAAGTAGTTCTTGTAAAATTACTGTGTGACTTTTTTAAAAAAATGGAAGATTATTATTTTTTAAAAAGTAAATAATGTTTTCTATAGTTGGAATAGAGCAAAAAGTATTTATCTGGATTTTTAATCCACCACTGGCAACATGTGTACCTCATCATAAGAAAGTTGCTTTTAATTTTGCCAACGAAATGGTTAGTGGGTTAAACTAGCCTTTGAGATGGTGGGAAGGGTTGCTAAGGAACACTTAACTTAATGTGTAGGGTTCTTCTTGTCCTAAAACCATCTGCTCAAGATTGAATTCTCTAAGATGAGGCGGGACAAATGTCCTCTTGATGTGCCTGTTTACATGAACTCTTGGGTGAGAGAACAGGGTGGCCTCATAAATACAGCCAGGCTCATGCGTGGCATTGCTTCTTTACCTGAGAAAGCCAATTCAAAATAACGTCAGGTACTTTCACAGAATTGCACTATGTAAAAAAAGTGCTATGTAAATCCATCTTACATTGCATTTTTTAGATTTTGGGAATTGTAGTTGGAGCCGAACTGTCTATATTTAGGAATGAGTGTGTGACATTAATCTTGCATGGCACTGGCCATTTGTCTACCTTCAAAACTAAAGTCCCTTATTAATTTTTCAAATAGGAAATATGAGTGGGGAACCAAGTGATGTAAAAACTTAATGTGCGGTGTATTTTTAATTTTTTAGCTCGTGTCTGCCCAGTCTGGGTTGCCTGACTGTCAGAGGTGTTTAAACTTGTACTCTTCTTTGGCTTAATTGGAGGAATGGATGGGTGCCCAGCTGGCAATTTAATTTTGAATACTCAAAATCAAGTTAGTCATTTATAGTGTTACATAATAGAATAACATAATGGTAGGCTTACGAAAAGAAAATACAAAATCTTCAGGTATGCTGACCTCTGTTTCTTTACCTGTAACACAGAGATAGATAATTTTTTTCCATTTTAGATCTTTTACAGAAATATGTTGTTTTAGGGCAGACAGGACAAAGATGTCTACTCTTCTGTTTGGCTTTCAGTGCCATTTATGGACTCTTGTGATAATAAGAAATAGTTTTTATTTATAAACTGGTTATTTAATGACAAAAAAATCACATGTAAGCATGTAACTGGAGGAAGATAATGATCAGAACCAGTAAGTAGAACAAAGTGTATTTTTATTCCTATGTTAGTGCTGCTTGAATCTGATAGAACAATAAATCGAGCTTGGATTTCCTTATCTTAGCCAAATTGTGTAGAATGTCTTTAACACTAAACTGAAAGTTTTTGTTAGAAAAATGACCTTTCTGTGTCACACAAGTGTTGATCTGCTTTTTAAGGTACATTCACTAGCATTGTCCTTTTGATTATAATAGGAAAACAAAATAACTTTTAGTCCTCCACAGAAAAGTAGATACGACTCTTCTTTACCTCTTTAAAATCCAGAAGTCAGTTGCTTTGGTGCAGGAGATGTTGCATAGGTACATAATATCCTTAACTTGCTTCTGGTGATCTGTCAGATATCACAGAATGACATGAAATATGTTAAATAGTAATTGTTAGACTATTTAGGAAAAGTAAATTATATCTTATGGTTTACCATATCTCTTTTTTTAATTGCAGCCAAGTTCTACTTCATCAAATTCTGGATTCTTTTTTTTTTCCCTCTCTTGATATGTCAAATTTAATTCAGTGACAAACAGCAGAGCAGACTCATGGTGGGAAGCTTCTTATTTTATTTTTGTTCTGTTCTACTGTAACAGATATCAGCATCTGTGGACTAAACTTTGCCCTAGGCCTAATGAGCCAGTGATTGACCATTTTATGGAGAGGAAGTTGTATATTCTGTTCCAAATGTAGGATTCAGGCCATCTCCATATTGAATTTTTGGTCCCGTTACAGATCATAAAATAATTGAGAAGTCCAGTGAACTATTTAAAAACAAACCCCAGAATCTTCAATTTGAACACCTTTCTTAGCTGCTTATACAACTTTTCTAGTAATTTCTGAATTAATATCTTCTAAAGTTAGTTGACTGCTAGCAGCAACAGCAGTCATGTTCTGGCAAAATTACTGAATTCCTGATTGCTGGTGTTGGTCAGTAAAACACTGAGTCTCTAGCACTTGTCTCACTTGAACCTCTCATCAGGCTCTTCGTGTTTTTATGTTCTAATATGTCAGTAAATCTGTCTTCCATAATCTCTTGGCTAAATTCTTAACTACACTTTAATTTAGAGATTTCACTTTTCCATGTGTCTGAACATTGCAATCCACTCTCATAAAATTATGCTGCTTCTAACTCTGTCCTTTGAGAGGGACATACAGCTGTCTAATGGATAGGGTATTTTAAATAAATTACTTTGAAGCAGTATTTTTAGTCATAGTTACTATTAGCAAATTGGAACCTTTGAAATACATATACAATGAAAATAAAGTTTATTTGTAGTAACTATGAACATTGCTTTAGTATGTGATCATTAAAACATATTTTTGTGACCAAATATTTATTCTTACAGTATCAGTATCTCTAAGTGTTTTGATGCACATATATAACCAAGTATTAGCTGATTTTTTTTTTTTAATTTGTTTTTTAATTATATCTTTGAAAACAGCAACACTCAGTCAATTTAACTGAGATTTTTTCCTTACTAATGAAAAAGTACATTTGCAGGCAGGGTGCATCTGGTCGTTAATAAAACCCCAATGTGCTGGTTTAATATAGAAAAATCTTCAAATGATTTATATTTTAATACTAATTAATTAGACGGTAGATTAGGCTATTTTTATCCCCCAAATAAATTGTTGTAACGTCAGTTAATTGTATGAAAATATCTAATTGCATCAAAAATCCTTTCAGCAGCTTTTCTTTGTAGTAGTACTTTGCTCTCTGATATAAAATCTGTATTTTTTGATACTGGAAGAAGAATGTCCTAGAAAGTGCCACACACAGATTTTTCAGCATCCTTTTGCTCTGTATAGAACAGAAACCTTTCACGGTCATTTTAACTGAGAAGTGCTGTGATTTACGTTTGAAGTGGAAGTATCCTGTAAGGGGATACACATTTAGCACCTTAAACAGTGGCGGTTGGAAAGGCCATCCCAATAAACACGGAGAAAAATGTTGACTCGGGCATCAAATGCAAGAACAGAATTACTAAATTTCAAGAACTGGAGAAACCTACATATAGTCTGGATAGACAAAATGATATCTGGGTTTCTGTGGTAACAGCCTCTGATACTGGAGCTGAAGAACATGACTTTGGCTCATTCTGCATAAATTTCAATGTATATTTGGATGTAAATTGTCTAAAGCTATTGCTTGACTTAATTTTTTTTTTTCTTTATAGCTTCTTATATTTTTGCAAAATAGAAGACAGATTCCTGATTAACAATGCCTGGCAGTAAGTACTGTTACCTTAAGTATGTTAAGACAGTATTTAGGGGCGTTTACTGTTATGATATTTTCTTTGGGAATTAAAAAATCTACCAAAATTAAAATGCAAAAAAAACCCAGAACTATGATACTTGCTGTCATTTTTAAGGTATTTTGGATCTCAATATCATCCAGCCTCTGCCTTTGTAAATTTCCTTATGTTTTTCAAAAGAACCTAGTTTGGGCTCTGCATTTTCCTTTTCAATAAGAAGTTCACAGTTTAACATTGATGAATTTTGTGATTTAAAGTATGTTCTGAAATAGATGTATTCACAAAATAAAAAGATATTCTGATATAGCTATAATACTAGCTTTGGAAAATTACAGATATTGTTTACAGAAAATAGAAATACTATGTAGGATATAAAGTGATAAGACTTAAAATTTTTAACATTCAAAGATAAATGAGATTTTTGACTCAGGTGTTTCTAAGAATCAAATTATTATTTACCTTGAAGAGTAGCAAATTTCTCTAACACAAAGGCTCAAGTTATGAAATGTGTTTTAATAATTTAATTCCAACTAAAATTTTTTTGTTTTTCTAATTTCTGTTTAGAAGAACCCTGCATGGTCTCTAGTAAAATTGCTAACATCAGTCTTTGGAGAAAGCAGTCTGCTTTTTCCAGAGGATAGAGGTCTTCATAAAGTTAACAGTACCTATCATATTGAGTGCACTTTAATTATAGGTTTGTAATGAATTTCACAAATGTTTAATCTCATGAGGAAATGTTTGAGCAATTTTTTTTTTTTTGTGATGACAAGATTTGTAATAAAATCTGTAATAAGGTGTGACTACAGAGTACTTCAGAATGTCTTACAGTATTTCTGTGTTGTGTTGTTTGAACCACTGTCATGTAAAATACCTTAGGTATTTAGGTGTTTTCTGCTTTTGTGGTAAATAGTTGAAATTATTCCTCTATATAGACATGAGGTTTTTGTAACAAAATAGTGACAAATATGTATGTATTATATTGTATATTTACATCACGAGCAGCTGGCATAAATTGTTCCAACTGTACTATGGTTCAACTTTTGTAATCCAGTGAACTGCTGCTGTGTTTCAGTTACAGTGTTTAGTGCTATTAAGGCCTCTATCGTGATACTCACTTTTCATGTGAAGGAGCGTGTTGGGTTTTTTAAACAATTAAACTGGAAAAGTAAGACTATTTTTTTTCTAAAGCAAGTATGTTTATGTTCAGGGTCATTATTAACGCTATTTACCCTAATTCATGTAGAGTCTGCATTGTGACAGAGTCAGATGAAACTTAAAGGAGACCAGAACAACTGATCGCAATACTTCTCTGTAGCAAGACATACAGAACTATCAGCCATTTATTTATCTTCTGTGTATATTAATGAGTTTTTAAGTGTAAGGGTGAGGGGAAGGTAACCTAACAGATCCATGTGTATTGCAGTTACTATTAAGTACTTTCTTAATATTTTCCTTCCAAAAATTGTGGTGATGAAGAAGTACGATTAGATTTTTATGCAAGCAAGCATTGCATTGAAGCTAGTTCTACTTTTTATCTGTGTGCATAGAGACAGCCTTCAAGACTTCAACTTTGTTGCATGTGAAAGGGAAAGCTTCTGCTTGCTAATTCAGGTTTCTCCGGAGATTCCACAGGATTCTTTTCAGAGCACATTGACGAAACAGGTTGCTACGATTTAGTGTGACTTTGAAATCTTAAAGTATTTGTCCTTGAAATCTGAAAAACTCAGTTGTTCGTGAAGGCTGGGTTTTGGTTGGTTGGTTTTTTTTTTCCTACACGGAGTTCTCTCATCCCACACATCAAGAAGTGCATTAAACATCTTTTGGAATAAAATATGGAAAAGGCTGTTAGAGTGAAATAGTTTTCAAAAATGATTTCTGTCATGCTAGAATGAGTTCTTTATAAATGAAGTGCAATAATTATATCTAATTTAAAAAAAAGTTTGATGGAGTTCTCAGGTCATACTGATGAACTCGCTCTTCCAGTGTTGTCCTGCTTGCTTTCCTGAGTCTCTGTATTGGTTTCTGGTAATACTTTTACTCCTTTTTTGCAGTGCAGTAGTTAGGGAATGTCTAGGTCTGAAAGTGGGGGTATGGAAGGTCAGGAGAGGCAAAGAGACTGGTATCATGGAAAGACTGGACAAGGAGACTTAGTCTTTCCAGGTACTTTACCTGTTCCTGGAGACACTTTAGAAGTCAGTCTTGAAGTTATCCTACATGAAATGTTTTCAGGACAATATACTTTTTATCTCCCTCAATATTACCTGTCCAAAAAATAGGCATACAGTCACAATTGGAATGTGGTATTGAGAGAGAGAGAGATGAACCTCATCTCAGTGATGTGTACTGGTCTCTACACTGGTTGTTTGCTACATATCAGTTTATCAGATTTTCTGTTGATGTTGCTGTTTAGTGATCCCATTTAAGAATATGGGGATATAGTGCTGCATTGAGTCCTTAATGAAATCATAGAATCACAGAATACCAGGTTGGAAGGGACCTCAAGGATCATCTGTTCCAACCTTTCTTGGCAAAAGCACGGTCTAGACAAGATGGCCCAGCACCCTGTCCAGATGAATCTTAAGAGTGTCCAATGTTGGGGAATCCATCCCTTCCCTGGGGAGATTATTCCAGTGGCCGATTGTTCTCATTATGAAAAATTTTCCTCTTGTGTCCAATCAGTCTCCCCAGGAGTAACTTGCACCCATTACCCCTCGCCTTTTCCATGTGACTCCTTGTAAAAAGGGAGCCTCCCATCTTCTTTGTATCCACCCTTCAAATCTTGGACCATGATGATAAGGTCTCCCCTAAGCCTTCTCTTCTCAAGGTTGAACAAACCCAATCCTCTCAGCCTTTCCTCATACGTCAGGCTTCCCTGTCCCTTGATCATCTTTGTGGCCCTGCTCTGGACCCTCTGCAGCCTGTCCACATCTTTTTTTTTTGTATAGCAGGAATGAAAACTGAACACAGTATTCCAGATGTGGCCTGACAAGCACTGAGTAGAGTGGGATAATGACTTCTTTATCTCTGCTGGCCATGCCCTTGCTGCTGCAGCCCAGCATCCCATTGGCTTTCTTTGCCGCAGCAGCACCCTATTCACTCATGTTGAGCTTGTTGTGCACCAAAACCCCCAAGTCCTTTTCCACAGAGCTGCTCCCCAGCTCGGTAGATCCTAGCCTGTGCTGCACTCCTGGATTATGCCTTCCCAGGTGCAAAACCTTACACTTGTCATTGTTGAACTTCATAAGGTTCTTGTTAGTCCACTCTTCCAGCCTATCCAGGTCTTCCTGCAGGGTGGCTCTCCCTTCCAAAGTGTCCACTTCCCCATTCAGTTTGGTATCCTCAGCAAACTTCATCAGGGTACACTTGATCCCATCATCCAGAGATCACTTATGAAAATATTAAACAGCACTGGACTCAATATTGATCCCTGGGGGGCCCCACGTGTGATAGGTTGCCAGTTTGAAGAAGAGTTATTTGCCACCGCCCCTGGGTGCGGCCTGTCAGCCAGTTCCCCACCCACCACACAGACCACTGTGTCTAGACCATAACACACCAGTTTCTCTAGGAGGAGGCTGTGAGGAACTGTATTGAAAGCCTTGCAGAAATCCAGGTAAACAACATCCACCGCTCACCCCACATCAACGGAGCAGGTTACTTTGTCAGGTAGGTGATCAGGTCTGTCAAGCACAATTTGCCCTTGGTGAATCCGTTCTGGCTTTTCCCAGTCATGTTCTTCATTTGACTTGTGATAGCCCCCAGGAGGATTTGTTCCATAACTTTCCCAGGGATTGAAGTAAGAAATAAGATTACAGTCTCAATACAGTAATAGTCCATAAATAGAAATTTTTCAATCTAGTCTCTTTATTTTAAGATGTAAAAGTGGTTGGTTTAGACTAGCCATGGCATGGCATTTGTATTGACATCTGTTCTGTAGTGGAGGTATAATGCTATATAATTGCTGCAACACTTGTAACAACCTTGTTAAAGCATTGCTTTTCCCTGTATTCTTTGTAGGTACAGCTTTATGTGTAGTTCCTCTTGTGCAAATAACATGGGCATTGATGCAAGGTGTGCTTGTGCAGACACAAACGTGTCTGAAGTTGAAATGCAAGTTCTGAAATGTTGAGAAAGCAAATGTGTTTTCTCATTGCTGTTACAATACAGGAGGAGTAGATCAATTTCAGACACAGCTCCTTTATTAACGGATTTAGCTGTGCCTTATCACAAAGAAAGCGTGGATTAAAAGATTAATTAGTCCTTTTATTTAAAAACAAAACCAAAGAACTTGTAAGCAGATAGCACTTGCAGTACAGGCAGTATGTGTTTTTTCATGTCACAAATGTGCTCTCAATTTCCCTATTTAATAATTTGTGCTGATACTTTCATTTAACTTCTGTTATGGAACATGGGTGGTTTTGGTAGGGTTTTTTATTGGCTGTATTTGAAGTGTTACAAATGCTTCTGCTATGGAAAAAAGCATAGCTAAATCATATACCAAACCATTTGTTTAAGACTTTTCTGGTTTTGGACATTATGTTCCAGATATTCACACGTAATCAGATGCTTGAAATGCAGTTTGGTAATGAGTTTTTTCAGAAACAGCTAACCTACTTACTGGCTGTGTTCCCTGACTTCAATTAAATATTTAACTTCAAGGCAGATTTTATACTAAAATGAAATTTTTCAGACTTGAAAAAGTATTTGTGATACAGGTGAGGACACCTGCAGACTGTAAGAATGTATTTTACTTGTGGTAGCAATGTGTGTGATTTTTTTTCTTACTCTTTTCTCTTGTTGTTATGCAATTAACATAATTATATCTTTGCTTTTCAAGGTTTTGCTAATATGATTGCTACGTTAAACTGATTTTAGCTGATTATTAGCAGGTCCTTGTATGACTGACCTTGACATGCAAATTGAGAGCAAATAAATAAGGATTTTGACAGATGTAATTTTCCCACATTCTTGTCTTGAATTACTGCTGTGAAGTTCAGTAATATGAAATCTCCTATGCTATTCTGTCAAATATTTGCTTGTTAGAAAGAGGACACTGATTTAAGAGATACACGTATCAGTTATGTGGAAAATCTGCCATCATTTGTCCTGATTCTTGGTTACGGTGAAGTGACTGTTTTGGTAACTTCAGAATGCTGCTCCAAGTATGCTCAATGCATTGATTGCTTCTCATTAAACTACCCAACATTTTGTTTCCTCAGCTTTCCAAACACCATGTGGCTTTTTGCCGGTTGTCTTTGCAGGGACAACTAGTCTGCAGTTGGTGTGTACTGGTGGCTTCCCTAGTTCGTGTGAGGTGAAAGTAAATAGGAGATGGAACAATTGAATAGTGATTGTCATCTTTTTTTGTTCTTGGATGTTACTGCTTTCAGTTAAGTTGCTTCAAGGTCTTTAAACAACCCACCTGTTCCCCTCAACCAAAAAACCCAACAAACTTTTAAAATTATAATTTTCTTTTTGAATAGAGCTTCCTTGCCAAGCGTAGGAAGGAAAACAGCACTTGAAATGCAATTTGAAATGAGTGAATTCTTAACTTGTATTTAATGTTCTTAATGCACTTTAAGAGGCAGATAATCTCCTAATTTTGGGTTTCTTCCCACACAACAATTTTTGGAAATTAATTTATTTGTCTTCTGGAATTCTAGATTTTATTCTGTGTATAAGTAAGTAATAACAAGGTTGTTAATGAGAAAGGAAGACTTATTTCCCCGTGAAATACCCCTGGTGACTGGAGATGTATTCCTGAATCTGTCTATATAAATATTTCATGGGCTAAGCATTCTAATGTTTGTAGTGAAAATTAAGCCATACTTCTAATTAATAACTTTTTCCACTCTAACATACTTTTTTCCTCATCTGGAGTGTGTTTCTCATGTACCCTTGATACTTTAAAACCCTATATGGGACCTTCCACTTAATGAAGCGTTTTTCATAATTGCTTTAATTTATTTTATAGGCAGTAGAAAACCAATTGTTTTTTTGACAGTATTGTTGACTACTTAGAATAGTGTTAAAATAAATACACAATATTCCTATAAAATCTTCATACTTCGTTTTTTACAGAAGAGTTACATGGGGGAGTATCTCAAATCATTGTCTGCTGCTTGGTTCTAGTACCTTAGAGGTTGAGAAACAGTGGCCCTGTATCAAGTCCATCATTCAAGTACTAACCCTAACCACACTGGAACCTGAAAAACAGCTGCCAAGAGCGTGTTGTGGTTTGGGCTTCCTTTGGCAGTTTGTCAATTGCTAGACTTAGTCTGAAATACAGTTATTTTCCTTTATTAGCCTATCTGTAACTATTACTATGGTCACAAAATATATAATGGATTCTTTACATAATAATATATAGTAAATGCTTTCAATATGTAAACACATAGACACAGATTTTTTCCAGCTGATTTTTAAGTGCTTGTCTTTTCTACACTGAAAAGAAAAAGTAGTAACTTATCTGAATGTATCCTTTGATTAAGCTAAGGAAGAAACTCCAGGAATTTGTAGCTGGAAAACTGTAGCTCTTTGTTCACTTGTTTATTTCATTCATGATACCCTGAGCAACTTTGTGTACCAGTGGGGTGGTTGCTTCCATATTCTTTAGTGAATCTGTGTGGATTTCTTTAAGACTTGTTAATTTTGAACAAGTGCTCGTTTTGTTGTTTTCTATTAGCTGTTAATTCTCTCTACGTACGCATCATCCTAACCCCATTTGGGAAATTTGATGTTTATGAGCAATTCCATAGAAAGTGAAAATCACTTGTATTAACACATTGTAAATAAACTTTTAAACTATACATGAACAGTTCACCAAATGTTGAAATGTAGCTTAATAGTTTTTTCCAGGTTTTATTAAAATATAGCTATCGTTATTTACAGAAATCGCTTTGCATCTGGTTTTCCTATCAGTCGATTAATCTTCATGTGCAGCACTATTTGCTATTGATTTCTCAATCATGGGACGAAAGGGTAAGAAGGCTCATGCTGATTATGCATGCAAGTGTCCTATTTTTTTTTTTATGCATGACAACAAAGGAAAATTGATTTTTGGCGGGGAGGGGGTAAGTTTTCCATTACATGATTAAATGCATGTCTCTGTGGAAAGACAAGGGTAAACTGATTTTAAAAATATTTTAACCTCCCCTTTACCTGGTATATGGACTTTCTTTCCCATCATGGGCTGCTAGAACTGCAGTGGCTCTCTAGAGAATCAGGTACTTTGTGAATTGCTGAAGATGGAAGTTAGCTATGTACATGACTCTTGGCTTTCAGAGAGTGCTATTTCATTTCTAAGAAGTTACATAATTCAAGATTAATTCATGCAGGTATTAGGAATGATTAATTCATGCAGGTGTTAGGAATGATTAATTCATGCAGGTGTTAGGAATGAGTAGAAAATTGGGGTAGGGAGATGAGTGAGACTCTTTCTTATCTACTAACTTGTAGATTTCAGCTAATGATCATGTCCAAAGGTGAACAGTTCCAGATTTTGCTGTTTTGAAGGTGCTTAGCTGAACAGACAAAGTTCTGCTTGATTACGTATTCTCGAGTTGTGTCTATGAAGTATACTAGCAAATTCTGTTTGCAGCGGATGTGTTCAAGGGAATGACCTATGACTTTTACTGGTAACCCAGCTGGCTCAAAGAACACAAGCCTTTTGGTACCCATGTAGAGGTCAGTATGAAATTTTCTAACATAAGGGATGTGTCATAATTGTTTACATTTCAAAAGTTAAAACAGTTATAGAATCGTTGTCTTGCAAAGGTATATTTAAGAATCTTAAGACTAGCAAGTCTAGCAAGTCATTTGTAACCTAGGAAACTTTTTAATTTGCCTAGTACAAGATATAAAAAGCAAATTAGTTAAACCTATTTATGGAGTGCTTGCTGTTTTCTTGAATAGAAGCTTAGATCAGTAAATATATTTCTGTAGAGTCAATACTGCAGTAGTCTGACTTGCATGCTTTTAATTCAGAGCAAAAAAGGTTTCATTGTAGGTAAAGAACTGTCTAGTCTTTGATAATTTACATGTGCAAATAACTGAGCTCATGAAATGAATGCTGCTGAAGTACTGGTATTTTGTGTTTAAGAACTTTGACTTCTTTCAAGTATTGAATTGTTTTTCTAAACTAGGAACATGGCAATAAGAATTAATCTTTTAGGTTAAAGATGTGCAAAATCCCCAACAGTTATGTGAGAAAAGGTTAAATGATTTCAAAATAAACATTTTTTTAGATTGTTTAAAAAGCTACTGAGCTTAAAAAAAAAATAGATTTATACCATGTAAAGTCTGAGTAGAATTCTAGACCCCAAGATTTTAAAAAATAGTTGGTGGCTGTATAACTCAACCTTCCTTTTCACGTCCAACTTGAGATCTGTTAAGGGCCTCGGTCCTTTCATTTTTCAGGAAGA
This sequence comes from Strix uralensis, assembly GCF_047716275.1. Taxonomy (NCBI): domain Eukaryota; kingdom Metazoa; phylum Chordata; class Aves; order Strigiformes; family Strigidae; genus Strix; species Strix uralensis. The sequence goes on from NC_133972.1 coordinate 165,575,044, forward strand.
GCACAACTGTGATTCTAATTTGTATTTGGACATGTTACAGTATTTTGCTGATTAAGGTCTGTACTTTGGCTTGAAATGGGCACCCGGAGTCTTTAATTGTGGCTTAAGAATGCTTACTCATTCCTTAGTAAGAGAATGTTTCAACCTAACACTTAGCTGTATCATTATACTAACTCAGTATTCCTTCCTGATAATTTGTAAAGCTGTTAATATGTAAGGAAGTATGTGACGATAAATCTTCACAGATATCTTGTTAGTGTACTTCTGTAGTTCTGACAAATACAGAATAATTTATGCAATTAAAACACATTCTCCATTTTCACAAACTAAAACATAATTGTTCAATGATTAGAAAAGGACTTTACGGTGCTGATACCCTACTTCTGAAATTCATAGGTAATAAAATATGAATAGTTATTAAATGATCCGTGTCCGATATGATTGAGCTATCAAGAGTTCTTATCTTGTAATAAATGCAGTGCAAGCTGGATCCAAGACTTTTTCTATATGTGTGTGTTGTTTTTTTTTTTTAAATGAGTTTGTGATCTGTTATTGACATTAGTTTAGACATGACCTTAAAGTTCTTCAGAACTGACAGAACATTATTTTTGCAAATTAAATCTGATGTTGGAATTGCAGCATGGTGAGAAGCGCTGGTTGCGGGGAAGAATGCTTGGATTGCTGTAGAAACCAATGAGCCTGTGTGCCCACAGATGTCTTGTCTGGTTTCTACGGAAAGCTGAGACAACTAACACTTGCTGATTAACAATATGTGTATATATAACTACTTCTTTGTGTATAAATATAAAGCTGTCTGTCTACTAGACTGATCATCTAGACTGAACAGTTTGGTGGGAAGCAGAGTGGTGATAGTGAAGGGACATAGCCTTTAGGTAGTGAAGATGCACAGAAGAGCAATCAGCTGCATATATGTTCCTTGTGTAATCTGTGGCTGATTAGAAATTGCAGGAGGGGGAAACTGCCTTTTAATTAGCTGGAATACGTGGTTCTAGATAGGCATATCTTCTGTCCTTAAATCTCACTGTTTTGGAGAGAAGACAGTTCAGAACCTTGTAACAGCTGCTTGGCAATTATTCTGGAAAACCTGAATCCAAGCTGGAGCACTTTTTAGAACTAATGGGAAAGGTAACAACCACGAGGATATTTTATAATTCAGATTAACCTAGAAGGAGTTTTTTAGTGTAACTTCTGTCTTTTGTGTCTATGTTTAAAACTGTTAATGTGGAAGAGTTTTTGCTTAAGCTTCTGCTTGTTTGTTGTAGCACAAAGCTGCCTTTCTATGAGGGCAGGATGCACTAGATAAAGCTGTCTGCAGAGAAAAAGTGTGTAAAATGGAGTGTATGGGCAGCTCCAAGGACCAGTTGTTGATAATATGTAAAGAGGTTTTTTTCAAATTTTTGATTCCAGATTATTTTAGTGTTCTTCTATATGTATGTTCGCGTGTCCAAATTGCAATATCCTATTTCACAAATACTTTCTGGGAAAATCAAATTGGTAGGTACAGACACAAATAGGATACTTAATTGAAGATTGGTGAGACTTGGACAAGAATTTGAGTTCTTAAGCTTATGTATCACCTGTGACTCTGTTTTTCAAAGTAACATTACATTTTTGTTTAGCATTTTACTTTTCAGTAATGACAATACAATTTAAACACTTTGTAACCGAACAAGAACAGATGTTTTGTCATGTTTTGAGCCCTGTGTATGTGCCTCAGAAGGATTGCTGTGCTGTTTTATTAATGTAGATACCACAGCATGGTTCTAGATTCACAGAAAAGTTTTCATCCATTCTCTTTCTTATGTTGCTTTCTGTGTACAGTGTGTATGTGTGAAATCAAATTTATGTAATGTGGTATTGAACTACTTGTATACAGAAAGTTTTCTTTTTAATTAGGAGATGTTTTTCAAAATTTGTGTATATGTACTGAAGTCTATAGCTGAGTGTGCTGAAATGAGGGTAAAACTTCTTTTTGAAGCTCTGACCATGCTTATGTTGGCATTTGGTGCGTTTTAATAGAAAATAGAAAAAAGGGTATATAGAATAACACACTCACACATGTCCTATATACAGTTCAGTGGTTTACTCTGAACTAGTTAAAATCTAGTTCCCTAAGAGAAACCTTGCCACTGCATTAGCTTTGAGGCTTCCAGAGAGAAGGCCTGTGAACCTTTGCTTGCTCATCATCAGAACTTTTAATCATGATGCACATGCTGTTTTCTCTCACAGAAAGCTTCTCATGCTTTATTTTCTTCATGAATCAAGGGACAATGTGGTACCTACTCCTTGATCTATTTTAGCACTGTGCATTTGAGCAACGTGTGCTGCAAGGCCCCATTAGTCTGGAGTGGAGAATTTAATCCTCCCAGCCTAGATACTGCGGTCATAGGATACCTGTGATAAAGAAGTGACACAACTGTTCTGAGCATCCTTTCCTCTGAGGAAACAGATGGGCAGCAACATAAGATTCTGCGAGTGCTTACCACTGCAGCTGTGTTCCTCCCTTGTGGATTGAATCAAGTTCAAGATGATGCAAAGCGGCATCATTTTAAGAAAATGGAAGTAGTCATAGTCGGGAAACTTCTTCATGCTTTTCTACATTCAGATTTTTTAATGCACAAAGTTTCAAGTGCTTATCACCCTGAGAAGAGTGGCAACCCTGGGCACTTGCTGACCAGTTACTCATTGGTTTGAATTGAGCTTGTCTTCTGTAGGGCAGGTGATGGTCAAAGTTTGCCAGTGCCATCCTTCAAGCTCTCTTCAAATAGTGCAAATGTGTAGTATTGACAAAATCTTCATGACCTTCCAAAAGTAGGGAGTGTTTGACACTGTTCCACCTGTTCCTTGGCGTAGGGAAGCCACAGCTTCAAAAAGAGAAGAGGCTGCTATGTAATACAGATAAGCTGACCAGCAAGGTGTATCTTTAGACATTTTGGAAACTTCTCCATGCGTCAGGAGTCATTCCAATTTCTTTTGTGACTCTGACCTTGGAATCGAGACATCTGCTGAATCATGGTGTTTGGCGACCACTGATGTTCTAAGAGATGCTAAGTAATGCATATGTGCTACTGCCATAAGTTTGAGACTTTAAATGTACTGTTAATTGTAACATTACCACATTTACAATGGGAGGTTGTGTAATTTGCAGTATCACTGTGAGATGGTTGGATTTGCTTTAGCCCCTACTTAATAGACTACCACTACCCTGTCCTAATGCTCTGCGTAGAGTTGTATCCAGACCCATCTGTTTGTCCTGGCTTCCTGTTGATGCCCTCTTCTTCCCCTCCCCTCTCTCATCCTCAAAATACATGCATATACGAGGGGTGTTGCTTTAAAGGCAATGAATCCACATGAATTCCTGTAGCAAAACAGAAGTGAACAGCAAGTGTTAAAACAATGAAATAACTTTCTTCCTTGCTGGGAAGTAGGGCTGTGTCCGGTAATCTATGCAGAAATGCAATGGCACAAGGAGTGTGGAAAACCTAGTTTAGAACTTTTAAGATTGGAACTGGGCATGGGGGGAGTGGCATGGAGAAAGTCCCTGTTGGCTCTCTGCCTTGCTGGCTGGAGCTGGGACTGGGAAGAAATAGTATGACCAGCTTGAGCATCTGGGAGTGATTCTGTAGCCTGGGTTTGAGTAGCAGTCACCAAAGCTTACTGAGGCATTTAGCCAAGTATATATATTTTTACCTGTAGTTGGCTAACCTGCTGATCAGAAGTAGGGCTTGAAGGCTCCAGATGGAGACAGTGACCCTTTTGGAATAGTTTTGCCCCCGGTGCCCCTCAAGAACTGCATCTTACCGACGTCTGGCCACCCTGGAGATAGCTAAGTGTTACTGCTTGTCCTGTTACCTTTACTTTCCTTCAAACATAGTGCCCATCTCAGTCCTGAGGTGCTGCAGCATCTTCTGTAGAATGGTATTTTGTGTTACATGTTGCTTCCTACCTGCAACAAGGTGGTAGGAGAGGTGGAGGTGTTGCAGCCCTCCTCAGTGGAACCCGTGGCGGAGTGTAAAGCAAGTTTGTTGGCCTTTTGCGTGCCTGCAAAGGTTACGGAATGCTCATCTGTCAGCTGCAGCTATCCTCTGTGGCTGTGAAGTGTTCAAGGATGCAGATTTCTGAAAATTGCTCATCTGGGTTAGAGAATAGGTTAGGGTCAAGGTGAAGCCAGGCTTTAAACAGGATAGTCTGGTACTGGGAGCTTACTTCTATGCCAGGGTTGTCACTGGTCTGTGGAGACTCTGTTTGTCTGTACCCACTGATCTTGGGAGGAGCCAGGCATTTGGATGGGGAGAGACAGATTAAAGTATTCATATTAAGTAGTGAGAGTAGGAGGCGGCTGCTGTGATAATGTCAATCCTTCCTTATTTTTTTTTATTCTGAATTAAATAGTAGATAAAGGATATCTTGTTGGCTCCGTGTGGTACTGGATGAGGCCTTTAAGTACAGCAGATATTTTGTCATATTTGTTATGAGCTGTTCATGCTCTACTACTTGTCTGGGTGGAGGAATAATCAGTTCATGTGCTTCAGACATTCCACAAAGCACTATGAGCCTCCTTTTCTCTCCCCTTCTCTTTTAGTCCAGTAATTTGCTTATGTCCCCATCTTTCACTGATTTGTGAAACACCTTGCTATAAATCAGTATTTGTTTAGAAACAGGAGCATGATTACACAAAACCTCTTTTTTTTTCCTCTTCTGGGTTTATCACTTAGAACTCATTTTCTGACTGCAAACCCAATATTGAAAGCAGGAATGAAAGTTGGACTTCACCCAATTTTTTTACAGTTAACAGGTTATCAGTGCTGGCTGTGATGGAGAGGAGTCAAGAAGATTTATGTAGAGGTGTCTTCTGAAGTTGGAGTGACAAAATTTCCTTTTTGCATTGCTTTAGTGATGAGAAGTAAATGACCTTGTTATGGCCGGCTTAATAAGTAATGGCAGGAACTAAGAAGCAAAATTGTAATAAGCTGTAGAGTTTCTTTTGCTGGAACTGGATTAATTTTAGATATTCTTAATGCTGTATTAAAAATAGAGTGCTGGTACTATCTCAGAGTAGGAAAGGAGGAGGCGGTGTTGAACAGAACAGAAATGAGCAAGTAAAACAAAGTTACTATGTGAAAACAACAAAGGTGGGAGAGACAAGACACAGTATGGAAACACTGCAGGCGGTGGAACTTCTGAAAAAGAATGCAACCGGAGAACTCGATGTAATGGAAAACTTCCTTTTAATGGATTAGAAGTCTTTAAAAGGCACTGTCCCAAAGATAATATCATCCCTGGGGATTTGTTTTAATTGCTAATGGTTCTGAAAAGAATACCTCATTGAAGAAGCTTAGTGGTAAGCCTTATTTGACTAGACTGTGTGGGGGTTTTTTTCCTCCTTCTTACCAGTAGCTTGACATGCATTGTCATTCCTCATTTTCACAGAAAGCTTATATTCAAATCATTTTTTCATGCTTTTCACTGTATCATGCTGTGCATCTCTCCGTGTTGATTAAAGTACAGAAGAACACACCTTGAAGTCATATCGCACCAGAACTAGCTTTATAATTAGCTTTACGGCTTTACTGTAAGAATAAATGATTGGGAGAAAGTTGGTTTTTTCATTTATTTCAAACTAATGAAGCACCAAAATATTTTTAAAAATACACGTAAAATTGCCAAACCTAGGTGGTAGATGGAATTTGCCACATCGGCTGTTACTGAGATTTTGCTGTCACTGAGGTCAGAAGTTGACATAAAGATGAATATCGTGTTCTTAAGACACAAATTTCGTCTGCATGTTGGCCATTTTCTTTGAGTTTTGGTGGAGACAGTCTAAAACCCAGCTGTTTAGAAGCCAAATAGCACTAGGGTGGGAGGTTGAGAAGAGACTTATCTGGGGAATGGGACTTCATACTGTCTAAATGATAAGTCCTCTGTTCTCTCTGGGAGTGTGTTACAGGGACATTGCAATGGCTGATGAGCGCGTCCTTGCAGCAGTTGTTCTTTTTATAGCAGGTTGAAGAATATTTTTAATTAACTCCCTTATATGGCCAGAATAATTTCCTTGTTCCAAAATACTTGATCGGTTTTTAATAGTGGAAGGGGAATGCCCTTGAAAATAGCTTTAGTTTGGAATTAAATGCATCAGCTGATACTAACAGTTCAAAACTAACCAGGTATAATTAGTGTAATGACTGAAATGTTATTTTATGCACTTTCCTCTGGATATTTGAAAAAAAAAATTTTTGTTTATATTCCTTATCTCAGATATAGAAAAATAAAATGAATGTTTAATGTGTAAAAGTACTCAATTTTTACATAGTTATATTTAAATACATTGAGCAACCAAATGGAATTTTAATATTGCTTAGTTTCTTGATATTAGCAAAACATTCATTTATCTGTAGATTCAAGCTTTTATGTTGATTATATTTCTTTTTTTGATAGAACTTTTTTTTTTCTAAGTCTTGGAAGATAGACAGTAAAGGCAACCAGGTGCAAGCTTGGGACATAAAAATATTCAGTGAGTGAACATGAAATCTTGGTTCAGGTTGTTAATGTTCTGCAAACAGTTGACAACAATGTTAGCATTACAAAATTTTGTAAGAAGTTCTAGCTTTAGAGAAATAATACAATCCATTTGTTTTCTGTTTTGATAAAGAGGAAATTAATCTGGCAATTTTAAACTTGATGGGCAGAACTTGGTGTTTTATGATTAAAGCCAGTTTAAAGGTTTTGATTTTGTGTAATTTTGCATGAGTAAGATGTAGCAGTGAATATGCAGGCAAAGTCATTTCAAATAAAACTTTCTTGTAACGTGTATTTTTCTAATTCATACCATAGGGTTTCTTTAGTAAACTATGTGGTGACATTTTCTGTGTAGCTCAGTGTTTTTTCTGAATTTATTTGCAGTAAGCACTAGTTTATTAGCACTAGTCTCTTAAGTCTAGAATTGGTATGGAATTGTTATTTAGTGGAAATTATAAGTTGTGATTTTATTAAAAACAGTACCTTATTTCCGGAGTTTATAAATATACCTATATGAAAATCCTGTATTTGTGTCACCCAAGTGGATGTAATGTAGGAAGTAAAATGATAAAATGATGAGAAGTAATGGGAAGCCAGAAAGTAGCTTCAGAATTGCTTAACTCAAAATTGATTTTCTACCTGAATCATAATCTACCTGTATCATAATCTTTGTGAGTAAGGATGTTAAGGATTTAAATTCTGTAATGCTTTCTTCTTAAATTCTGAGGTAGTATTAGAGATAATGTTAATTTCATTAACCTATTAATTTTTAAAGTGCTTCTCTAATCTTAAACCCTTCAGGTAAAAAGCCTTTTTGGTCAGCAGTCTGCCTTAAGTAATTTTTTTCTAACCATTCTTGAGCAACATCAAGGAAGTATGTTTTGTAAAATATTTATCACTACACAGTGATAGGTGGCTGCTGACTGAACACAGTTTTTTTTCTGAAACTATACTGATTTTTTGCTTCTAGTCACAGAAATAATGAACTGTGTGATCCGGGGAAGTTGAAGTAATAAAACTGGCTCTGTCCACTTTAATTCGATGAACTGTGAATCACACACTGACAATCTATTTTCACTTTTATTCTTTTATCCTTTTTTTGTGCCTGGCATTGTTAACAGAATTTGATACTGAAGTTTTTCACGTGTTTGGTAGCTTTATGTAGATGTCACAGGGCTAATCAGATAAGCTTACAGTATTGCAGAGCCCTCGCGTGAAGTAACTGCTTCTATGCTAGTGGGAGAGAGCAAATTTCTGTAAAAGGAGAGAGTACTTGGGGAGTGAAATCACATCCAGGATGAGGCAGTATGTTCAAGTTCCAACTGTTGAGCAAGAAAAATCGTATGATTATAATTCTGCTTTTGAACCGAGACCATGTATGTGTTTGGGTAGGTGAAATTACCATTTTCTGATAACACGGACTGTTTCTTCTTACTGCTGTTGTGTAGAACAAATGTGTGTAAAAAGAAGTAACTATACAGCTGGAAAATATGTACAGTCTTAGCATGTGAAATGCAGATTACAGGATTCCTTTAGCAGAAGAGAACGTGCATGTTTAAACTTGGAAAATCCCACTATTGCAGAAGTAAATAATAAGTACTGTTTAAAGCTTTTATGTTGGTGATCATGTAACAGTGTGAACTTCTCTGTGGATGCCGCTTTAACCTTCATATTTACTTATATAAAATGACGTAAAGATGTCTTCAAGGGAGAGACCATTAAAATGCAAATTTTGCCTGACAGTGAAAGGGAATTGTCATAGGATTTTTTGATGATAAACCTACATAAAGTGGAGCAGGATCTTTTTACCTGGCTTAGTGACTGCGTTCTGTAGACTTACAAAACGGCTTATTTGTGTGAAATGAATCTGTTTATTTGGTTCAGCTTCTATCTGAGTTAAATTTGTATGCAAGAAGTATAGAATCTATTTTCAATTGCTCAGGTTCTCTCCATCTTTTAAAACATTCATCTTTTCTGGTCTACATAGTGAAGTGTTCTAAAATTCTATTTTTTTAAGTTCATTCTGTTTTTAATGTATGTTGTTAAGGGTTGATTTTTACGGGTTTTTTTATATACACACATTTTTAAAGAAACTTATTCCTATGTTTTTATTAATCTTTCCTGGTTATATCAAAACACTGAGAAATGATAAATAATTTTCCCACAAAGTGTGTCTCATGACTGTTAATTATTTTGGTTTTTGCTTTTGGTTTTCTTTTTCTCTTTTCTTTGTCACTTTTTTTTTTTTTTTCCTGAGAGTGTTGTACTTAAATTTCTTTGCTCCAAATATCTTTGGAGGATGAAAGCTTTGATAGATTAGCTCTAGCTTTCTAATACTTGAAGGTTCCATTTAATTTAGAAAATTATTTTAATGCCATTAAAATTGATACTAATTTTAGTTTTATATTTTATTATAGAGAATTGTTTGAAAATGTGGTGGTATTTTTTCATGTAAACTGTGCTATAATTAAATATATAGCAATGTATGTATACCACTGAAAATCCAGGATGGGGAGAAGAGAAAATTTTCAAATCTTAATGTAATATACTTACTGTTAAGCCTTTTTTTTTTTAATGTCAAATTTACTGTGTGTCACAAATTTGAAGAGCAGTGTTTGAACACTATAAAGTTTCCATTAACTGAAACCATCTGGTAAGACTGTCGGAATGACTTGGTGCTGTTATCTGATATTTCATCCCTCTCAAAGGAGTGATTGTATCCAGGTTTTATGTTCAATTTATGTAATTAGCACAGTTCTAAAACACTGTTTGAAAACTTAAACTGTGGTTCTTTGCAAGGATTTTCTCCCCTGCCACTTAAAGACAGAGAAACTATAGAAGAATTTTTAATTGCCCCTGTCTTGTATGTAATATTTTACAATATTTTCTGTTCTTACTATGGTTTAGATAGCTGTAGCAAAATATTTACTGTAGTTATTGCAAGAATGTTTTGTTATACTTAGCAGTAATCAAGCATACTGTTTACTCTGGACCAATGTTAGTGGTCCATAAGGTAGAAAATCAAGTAGGAAAACAAAACTACAGAGTGTTGAGCCAGGTGCAGAGCTGCAAACATAACTCAAGAAACATTTAACAATATTAAGTCTTGTTTTGGTGGATTTTGATGGTGATACTTGAATTTCCGAATACTGAGTGATATATTAGGCACTAATGAGATACGGCTTTCTTACTATGATTTTACTTTTATAATGTTACACAACATTGCTCTCAATAGAATAAATTTGTACAAGTATCTGAATTATTTTTGGTTTAATTCCAGTAGGTTTTCAGCCTCTTCTGATACCTACATTTTCCAGTGGCATATGAAATAGCTTTGATTTTAGCTGCCTAGGACCTGTAGTTTTTCTGTAAATGTAGATTTTTTTTTTTTACATTGATTAGACTTTCGTGAGTAGGAGATGTCAACAAAAGGAGTCATATGAAGAATTTAGCAGTAGTAACAAAGTTCTGTTTCACACAAAAGTTCTCAATATTCCAGTTGTTTATTCCTTGAGTGTTTTTTATTTTCATAGTTACGTATTGAAGTTGTAAGTCTGCATTCATCTTACTGGTGGTATATGACTCTCTAATTGATGAACTGAGTTAAAAGACCACTGAGGAGAACTTAGAGTGTGCTTTTAAAATTATAGATCTATCTTTAATAATTGTTTCCAATTAAATAAATTGTAAGAATAAAGTTGTCAGACTATGAGTACGATTCAGTTTTTTGTCCAGAAGACAAGTAGTATCAGAAAACAGGTGGAATAGAGGGACAATATCTACTCCTGTAGAGTCTTGTAATAAAAACAAGTACAGCAGGGGAAATCTTTGTCATAAATCTCCCAGATGTTCTGATAAATATGGTTAAAAACAACTAAGGTTACTTGGATGTCTTAAGAAATACAAATCCTGATGTATTTGTCTAATACTTCTTCACATCCTGAAAAGTTGATGATTATAATTTATCTGCAAAAGTTACTGCCCAGATATCCTTTATTCTTTTCCCTATTTTGATTTGCAGTAAAAACTTTTGCAGCTTTTACTGTTTTTAGTGAAGTGTTCTATGATTTTTATGAGTACATAAATGAGTACCTTTAAGATATTTGTAAGATATTTAATTATCTGAATGCTCTAGATACTGAGATTTGAAAGACCAGCCAGCCACTGACTTGCATGCATACTTGCTATATTATTGTTCAGTATATTATTTCCAATTTAGTGGTTCTTATGTATCAGAGCTGCTTTAACATTAGTCTGAGGCTTGGCCAGTGAATTAGTTTGGTAATATGTCCACTGAAACATTTAAAACTGGTTTGTCAAAACATTTAAATAGAAGAAATTTTAAATAAATAAATAAAAGAGTAAATCTGCACTGATAAAATAGTTGGACAGAGAACTAGAAATTTATTTTTTGTGTGTGTGCTAAGTTTTTACTTCAAGTAAACTGGAATTATTCCAGAGTTTTAGCAGTGCTGAATGCTAGAAAAAACCAAACTATACTTTGTAGGTTTCTATCTTGTTAGAGCAGGTGGTATGACTCCTTTTAAATTAATAAAATTGCAAGTTACATGTATTGTTGTCATTATCTTTATATCAGTGCAGTATTAGTAGTAGAGTAGAAATGAGATCAGAAAAATACCTTTCTTCAAGTCACTGTCTTTTGTCTGATGCCCAGTAAAATAGCGGGATAATGAAGAGAGAGCTTGTTTTGTATATTGTGCTTTATATGGTTGCCTGGAAACAGAAGATTTTGTAGTTGACTTTTTTGTAAAAGTGAACATACTGCATGTTTAGATATGTTTTGAAATGATCATTCAGAATGAAGATAAACCAGCAAATGATATAGCTTTGGTTTTAATATTACTAAATGTTGAAATTTCTTCATTTTTCTACATGTTTTTAAGTATGGCTAGATGACAGGTACAGGTACCCAAGATGCTTGCGTATTTTCTCATGTATTACATTATAATAGTAGTTTTGCTTATTTGACTTTTCAGTCATTTTCAGTTACCTTAATTTTGCTTTATTGCTGATGGTAACAAACAGCTGAATTCACTGTATCTTTTTTCTCCTTGCTTGTCAGCTAGTCACTTCAAATGAAAATACTGGAGTTTCTAAAGCTTAATTCTAAATTCTGGGGGGTAAATTTCTTTGCAGGAGTGTGCTGTTGCTGTGCTGCGTTGCGACCTCGCTACAAGCGTCTGGTAGATAACATATTTCCTGAAGATCCAAAAGTAAGTGATGACTTGAAAATTTTAAGGGATTGGCGTTTGAAAATTTTTGGTTAGTAACTAATGCTTTAGGAGTTTTCTTTTTATTTATTCTTTTCTATTTTAACATTTTACAGTAAATTCTGCTTTAGCTCTTCATAGCTTTAATAGAGGTTAGCAGAATAATTTAGCTGGAAAGGGACCTCTACAGATAATCTGGTCTAATTCCCTTTTCAAAGCAGGGCTGTGTATATTGAAGAGCAAAATTAGTATATTTTGTTCAGAGAAATAGAGATTTAATTAAACAGGGTATTCTGCAGCAGAGGTAGCAGCACTTAACTTCATAACTACTTAGAACCACAAGCATTTGTTTTATTATGGTTGCAGGTGTGAACATTTTCTGGTTTTTTACAATATTTTAATTTTCTAACTCTTAATGTATTGACTGTGTAAGTTTTTATAGTTCTGGTAGACTGTTGTGATCCAAAAGGGATTTTTGTTTTTGTTCTTTTAATTTCCCCAGTTATTCATGTACAGTTTTTTCATTTTACTGGAACAGTCTTGGAGCTGTATTAAAGCCTAATTCTTATTCTCTGTGAAAATAAGTTCTGTGTTACCATTTAGTAATGCCTATATCTATACATAATCATGTGATGGTTCAGACTGATCAAGAGTTTACGTTTTTCCTGCTGTATTTTTTTAAAATGTTACCAGATTTTGTATTTTTATATTATAGTAGAAGTAAACAGAAGAGCTTTTCCTTAAAATGTGTTGTTACTGACTGCTGTTTACAATACAAGTTTATGTTACCGGCTTCAAAGGAAATGTTTTCTCTGTATGGAACAATATAGTTTTATAGATTTATTTGTTTTAATCTACTTCTTTGATACAGGTGTAGAAACACCTGGAATTGCTACAGTTGTAGTCTTATAGCTTTAATCTCACTCAGTAGCTCAGTAGCAGAGACTCCGTAGTCTCTGCTTTTCTTAACATTCATTGTCTCAGTGCAGGACACAAGCCAGTCCATGATGTTTCACTGACCTACAGGGCCTTTTCTAAAGTGTGAGAAGACTTGCTTGACAAAATGCATTAATTAATAATGATTGTGTTAAAAGCTTCAAAGTAATTTATTTTAAAAATAATGTTTTTGTGAACTTCTAGCAAAAAAAAAAAAGACAAAGTCTTATCCTTCTTACCTGATGGTTATAACCTCACCTGAGGAGATCCATATCACAGTTCACGTTGAAACTAATGTGTTAATCTTTGATCTTGTTCTAACAATTAAGCCTTCAAGTCTTGTCCAAGATGTGATACTGAAGAAAGAAAATATTTAAACTACAATCTAAAATATTTAAACTACAGTCTTGTTTGTATATAATGTCAAAATTATACATCAAATAAACTTTTTTGGGGGGTATGGGAAAATAAAAAATTCACATTGTACCAGTAGGGAAAAAGCGTGTCTTAGAACTGATGACATATCTCAGTAAGTACCTTCTTTTGGAATACCTGTTTTCCACCCAGAAAAAGATGGGGGAAGATAAGATGCTTCATTTCTTAAAAAAGAATTAATTTTTTTTATGTTGCCCATTTTTACAGCTAAGCTATTGACAATTTTGCTCAAAAGTTTTTCTTTTTTCAGTACCTTATTCCCATCTGTATGGCTCAGATCTCTAAATGTTGAGTAGACAGAAGGAAAAACACTTCAAAAGCTTTATACTTTCTGTCAACTTTCTTATTTTTTTATTTTGTATGTCTGTTTTTAGGATGGTCTGGTTAAAGCTGATATGGAGAAGCTGACTTTCTATGCGGTTTCTGCACCAGAAAAGCTGGATCGAATTGGTGCTTACCTAGCAGAGAGACTGAGCAGAGATGTTGTCAGACATCGTTATGGGTAAAGAAATAAGTCACAGCATTAAAAATAGATTCTGACAGGTAGCTGCATTTCATCATATTTGTTTTGTTGTTTAGGAGGTAAGACAGACCCTTTGTGGTGAGTTAACCTTGGCTGGCTGCCAGGTGCCCACCCAGTCACTCCCCCTCCTTGGCATGACAGGAGGAGAAAATAAGATGGAAAAGCTCGTGGGTTGAGATAAAAGCAGGGAGATCACTCACCAATTACCATCACTGGCAAAACAGACTCAACTTGAGGAGGATTAATTTAATTTAGTGCCAATTAATAACAGTGTAGGACAGTGACAAATAAAAACAAAGCTAAAACCAACTTTCCTCCACTCCCCACTTCTTACCAGGTTCAACTTCACTCCTGACTCCTCTACCTCCTTCCCCCTGAGCAGCGCAGGGGGATAGGGAGTGAGGGTTGTGTTCAGTTCATAACACTTTGTCTCTGCTGCTTCTTCCTTTAGACGCCTTTTAGGTGTTGGAATGGGCTGACCAGGGATGTGGTGGAGTCCCCATCCCTGGAGGTGTTTAAGCGTAGGGTTGGCATAGCGCTTAGGGACATGGTGTAGTTGTGAACTGTCAAAGTTAGGTTAACAGTTGGACTGGATGATCTTCACAGTCTTTTCCAACCTAGACAATTCTGTGATTCCTCCTCACACTCTTCTCCTGCTCCAGCGTGGGGTGCCTCATGAACTTCTCCAAATGGGTACTTCCTACGGGTTGCAGTTCTTTAAGAACTGCTCCAGGGTGGGCCCTTTCTATGGGGTATAATCCCTCAGGAACAGGCTGCTCCAGCGAGGGTCTCCCATAGGTCACAAGACCTGTGAGAAGACCTGCTCCAGCGTGGGCTTCTCTCCGTGGGCCACAGGTCATGCCAGGAGCTGGCTCCAATGTGGGCTTTTCACAGACTGCAGCCTCCTTCAGGGCACATCCCCCTGCTCCAGTGTGAGGTTCTTCACGGGCTGCAGGTGGAGATCTGCTCCATCATGGACCTCCATGGGTGCAGGGCACAGCTGCGTCACCATGGGCTGCACCACGGGCTGCAGGGGAATCTCTGCTCCAGCGCCTGGAGCACCTCCTGCCCCTCCTTCTTCACTGGCCTTGATGTTTTCAGAGCTGATTCCCACATTTTTCTTACTCCTTTCTCACAGCTGCTGTGCAGTGTTTTTTACTCATTCTTAAATACGTTATCACAGAGGTGCTACCAACATTGCTGATGGACAGAGCTTTGGGCAGCGGTGGGTCCATCTTGGAGCTGGGCACACTGCTGGCTCATGTTCAGCTGCTTGTCAATTAGAACCCCCAGATCCTTCTCTTCCAGACAGCTCTCCAGCCACACCTCCCTAAGCCTGTAGCGATGCATGGGGTTGTTGTGGCCCAAGTGCAGGACCTGGCACTTGGCCTTGTTGAAGCTCATCCTGTTAACGTTGGCCCACTGATCCAATCTATCCAAGTCCCTCTGTAGTGCCTCCCTATCTTCATGCAGATCGACACTCCCGCTTAACTTGGTGTCATCTGCGAATTTACTGATAATGCACTCTATGTCCTTATCAAGATCATCCATAAAGATGTTGAACAGAAATGGTCCCAACACTGAGCTGTGAGGAACACGTCAAAAGAGGGAGAAGATTTTAAGGAATGTGGAAATGGAGTAGCAAAATACTGAGTCTGGGAAGTAGCAATATCCATCACAGGCCGTCATTATTGGCCTTCCTGATGTCAAAAGCTATTTTTATAACTCTGTAGAATGAATAAATGACCATTCATTAGGGTAATGTTGTTCGCTGCTTTTCTTTACTCTTTTTCATTTACTTAGCATGTTGTCTGACTGTGCAGGAGCGTAAGTTGTTGTCTTTCTGTACTGGGATTTGGGTAGACAGAGGAGCTGTAGACTAGAAAGCCGGGATTTGTAGTTGGAAATAAAATGTGCTAGAAAAGGAAATTGGACTATATTTACTCTGTTACCAGGTATTATGACATCTCTTCTAAAAATATTCTTCTCCCCATGCCCCTCACAAAAAGAAGAAAAAAGATGAATGTAGATGACACCTATAACTTCCATTTTTTAGATAATGCAAAAATATATGCTTTCCACTATTTGTCTTCTAATTTTTGTAGTAATAAGTACCTAAATTGAATTAATTGAGGTAATGATAAATGTAGCATGTGTTTATGTGAGTGTCTCTAATTAATTTTCAGGTATGTTTTAATTGCCATGGAGGCATTGGACCAACTTCTAATGGCTTGCCATTCTCAAAGCATAAAACCGTTTGTGGAAAGTTTCCTTCATATGGTGGCCAAGCTTCTGGAATCAGGCGAACCAAAGCTGCAAGTTCTTGGAACTAATTCTGTGAGTAAACTCCAATACTAAATCAAATTGGAATAAATTTTTGCTTATTTCCTATGGGAAAGTAGTTTCAGATGTCACAAAGTATCTGCCAGTTAACATGAATTGAGAAGATTCTGTACGTGGCAGGGTATACCATTTGGGCCTAAACACAGAGCAGGTATCAGCTGGAAGGCAGAAAAACTTTCCTTTAATCTCTAAAATTCTTTTGATGGATGGACTCATCCCGTGCAGAAAGAAACTGTTTCTGGAAGGAACAGAAAAGCTGTTCTGTGAATTCATATTTTGAATCTTTAAACGGACCTCCTGGAACCGTTGTATAGGTAAGACAGTGTTTTCTTGCTTTCCAGCAACGAGAGCACTGGTGAGAAGGAGGAAATAACATCCTTCTCCACAGTGCTGACACTACACAGAAAGATTCCTATTAACTGAAAAGTAGCCAGGAGACCAAAGCTTTCAGGATTGCAACCTCACCATCTTACTAGCTTAAGTATTTCAGGATTCAGATCCAGGCTCAAAGGGCATAGCTGAAAGTGTCAAAATGAAGATTTGGAGATACGGTTTTCCAAATAAAGTGGTGAATGCAATCAGTATTATAGTTCTGTCATACTTCTTTTTTAACCATTATTTCCGAGCTGGTACAATAGGGATCCCATAAACTTCAGGATTGTGATGTGGACTGTTTTCATTTAGAGTGATTGCTTTTACATGAGTAAAGAAGTAATGCTTGCATTTTGTGTACACTGCCATTGTTAGTAGTGTGGGAGTTTTTGTGGATTCTGTAGAACTGTTGGGCTTTCCTTTGGGCATGATTCCCAGTTGATGGAATTAAATAGAGTTGTAGTTCAGGGAGACAGGAAGGTGGAGTAGAATGATGCTACTCTGGAATAGAATTTCTCATTATGGTGGAATGCAGAGAGCTCTTGCTCTGATGTAGGGGAGTGTCACCTTGTGCCCCAAACTAACAGGACAGCTTTACTGAGGGTAATAAGATAAATTTATTTATTTATTTTAATATCTTTGAGCCAGACTACCCTGCTTCTTTTGATTTGTTTGTATAATAATGCCTAAGCAAAACCTCCTAGGGAAATAGCTTTGGAACTTATTTCCTGAGCTGCCAAATGGCAAGATGTACATCCCTTTCCAGCTGTTTAAAATCCTTGGTGGCAAACAGTTACTGCCAACCTCCACTTCGATGTACAAGACACATGTCACTTCCAAACGAATGTTATTGAACAGAGCTCTACCTTTTGGTAATCCGTTTGATATCCTTGTCAGTTCCTAATGAAGTCTTTTATGAGTAAAGCAGATTAATAGACTTCCTAAATTAGGAGATAATTTGTGTTTGTCTGTTGTAAAACTCAGTAACCAAAAATAATTATGTTTTCATAAATCAGGTGTCTAATTCTGTGAAGAGAGTGAATATATATGGCACTTCAACAGTATTCCAAAGGCTAATTTTGGCCTAATTATGCTAATTTCCCTAGGTGTCTTCTGTAGTCAATGGAGAGAAAGATGGGTCTTTTTGTGTTGACTCAAGAGGAGCAAAGTGTATTGGCACTGATAGTTTGTCTGTTTCCAAGGTCACTGACCTGCTATGTTCTTAAATAAATTTTGTCAGACATGGAGAAAGCTTGCCATCACATTTAGCCTTTTTTAGTTTTTCCTCTCATCCTGAAGGAAGGCAACAAATAAATAATAGAACAAAAAAACCCAACCAAAATAGTAGAGAAGGTAGAGTGACTGAATAATCTCTCATGTGCTTTAGTTATTCTGATGTACCACTTTGGAGTGGAGACTAGTATTGTCTGGAAGAGAAGAATAAATTGTATATGAAGTAAACATCTTTAAAGTGGTGAAAAATCAGGCAACCCATGGAAGAGTTTCTGTAACATTTTTAGACTATACTCAGTTTCAGGCCTATAAAATTTATATTCTGCTTACACTTAAAAAGATACAGAGTATGATTGTGGCTTGATTATCTTCCATCCCAAAGCTGACTTCCAAAGCTTCACTGAGGTACAAAGGCGGTGAAGTCTTTCAAGTAATATTGAACTGTCTTGTAGTTTTTTCTCAGCCTCACAAACAGATTTTGCTTCAGCTGTGGGGACTCTTCTGATTGCTCAGA
This sequence comes from Strix uralensis, assembly GCF_047716275.1. Taxonomy (NCBI): domain Eukaryota; kingdom Metazoa; phylum Chordata; class Aves; order Strigiformes; family Strigidae; genus Strix; species Strix uralensis. The sequence goes on from NC_133972.1 coordinate 165,593,168, forward strand.
AGTCAGGGTTTCAAGTGAAACAAATCTGTGTACTGAGTGAGTAGTTTAAAGTCTCGTGAAGATCTGGAAGCTCCCACTGTCTTCCTAGGTTTTTTCCTGACTTCCAAATACGTGGTTTTGGATGAAGAACTTATTATGCTTGGTACTCTATATCTTAAAAAACCCTGAATTTGTATTCAGCCGTTTGATGTCCTAAATTCTTTTTTGAATTTAAATTTCATTTTTTAAGTTGATTTACTTCTGAAAAGCAAACCTGAAGATTACTGTTTTATAAAAACAATTGTTTGATTTTCATTTATGTACTTTTATGCCTGATCTTCAGGTTACATGTAATGAATTCCTATGACTTTTTATGCATTTGTAAATTATGTTAGCTTATTTCCTAGAGCAGCAGTGATATTTTTTATAACGTAATTGTAAATCTATTTATATAGGCAGATACTTGAAGACAGATGAAACTCAATAGTTGATAAGTTGAAGTGGAGTTTTTTTGAAGTAGACCAGATTTCAAACTGGCAGTGTCTATGAAGTTCAAAATGTCTTTTTCTATCATGGAAGATATTTTTATTAACCATGTGCTAAGATAGCATATGCTAGTGAGGAAACCGAAAAAAATGCGGTGAGAAAAAGTGAAATTTTCTTGGCTTAAGTATTTCAGTATTTGAAGGCTGATTGCAGTAAGCTTTTACTTAGAAACTTACGGCAGTGCTGAATTCCTCTCACCATTTTGCAGAATTTCAGTAACCGAATATCATGTAAAACATCTGTCTTTCTTATGTACAAATAATTACATGTATTGATTAGATCCATGGTGGTGTTATTACTAGAATAGAATTAAATAATTAATAGGATCATAGAATGCTTTCAGTTGGAAGGGACCTTAAAGATCATCTAGTTCCAACCCCCCTGTCATGGCAGGGACACCTTCCACTAGACCAGGTTGCTCAAAGCCCCGTCCAACCTGGCCTTGAACACTGCCAGGGAGGGGGCAGCCACAACTTATCTGGGCAACCTGTTCCAGTGCCTCACCACCCTCGCAATAAAGAATTTCTTCCTTATATCTAATCTAAATCTCTTTCAGTTTAAAACTGTTACCTCTTCTCCTATCACTGCATTCCCAATAAAGAGTCTCTCCCCAGCTTTCCTGTAGCCCCTTTAAGTACTGTAAGGCTGCTATAAGGTCTCCCTGGAGCCTTCTCTTCTCCAGGCTGAACAACCCCAACTCTCTCAGCCTGTCCACATAGGGGAGGTGCTCCAGGCCCCCTGATCATTCTCATGGCCCCCCTCTGGACTTGCTCGAGCAGGTCCATGTCCTTGTTATGTTGGGGCCCCAAAGCTGAACACAGCACTGCAGGTGGGGCCTCATGAGAGCAGAGTAGAGGGCCAGAATCCCCTTTCCTTGAGCTGCTGGCCGTACTGCTCTTGATGCAGCCCAGGATATGGTTGGCTTTCTGGGCTGTGAGTGCGCATTGCTGGCTCTTATTCAGGTCTTCATGCACCGACACCCCCAAGTCCTCCTCCACAGGGCTGCTCTCAATCCCCTCATCGTCCACCCTGTATTTGTGCTTGGGATTGCCCCGATCCATGTGCAGGACCTTGCCCTTGGCCTTGTTGAACTTCATAAGGTTCACACGGGCCCACCTCTCCAGCCTGTCCAGGTCCCTCTGGATGGCACATCCCTTCCCTCCAGTGTGTCGACCGCACCACACAGCTCGGTGTCATTGGCAAACTTCCTGAGGGTGCACTCAATCCCAGTTATGCCTGTTCTTCCTGTCTAGGCGTGAACAGCTTTAAAATCTTCGAACTTGTCAAAATTTTTTGGGACAAGATATAATTTTTAAAATTATTTTTAATTTTCTGACATTTTTTTATAGAAAGGGTCCAGAAAATCACTTCAGTGAGCAGCTGGTCTAAAACAATGGGCTGTATAATTTAGTAAAACTTTCATGTTGACAAAACTCGGTTGAACACAAACATTTTGAGCTAATTTGGAACGTTGGCAGTGAATTCTGTGTATTTTAATAGTAAAACATTTTTTTTAATGTGAAATTTATCAAATATATGTAGAACCCAGTATTATCACATTTTAAATTATTTACCACAAAGGCTTTCTTTAGTTGATAGGGCATTTCATTTTAGAAGGGCAGTTTCTTCTTAGGAGCTGGGAAATAATGATACCATCAGTGACAGTGTTGGGCTTCCTGTGCATGAGCTGACTGTTATTGCTAATTGTCATCATGTGTTATTTAAAAAAAGACAAGTGGTATCCTAAGTGGAAAAGTGAACAGTCAGTGCCTGATATAACAACAAGATTTTTATATTTGTTAGTGCTGGCTTATAAAAGCAGCTGGGTTTGTCAGGATTGAAGTGCATGTATATGTAAAAATAGTATAAAATGTCAAGACTGAAATTAAGGAATGTCAGAATTAATATTCCCGGCAGAGTACTCATTTGTTTGTCTTGCTTGTCTGCAGCATGCTAATCTGGAAGTATGTGATAGAAGCTTATCTTTATTGCAAGATGCTTCTTTCATTCCATGTACCAATACAGAATTATGTGCTAGTGGTGACTTAATACACAGTGAAGTATTTCATCTCTAGGATCCCTGCTCTATCTTTTCTTATAGGAGTTAAAGGTATAGAGAGACAGAGTTACACAAAGCACTCTCTCATCCTGTAGGTTATTAAATTATCTTCTAAATTCTGTGTCTGCATCTACTAGAATTTGAGTGATGCTAGATAAATTGTTTTAGGCAGTCCTTTTAAGGTCATTCACAGTTAAGTATTGCTTCCCCCACCTCATACTGGTGCTTTCTGGTCTTGCGGTTTCATAGCCACACTAATGTGGCTCTGTAGGCCAACATACCATTACTGACTTCGTTACACAACTGCACACGTAGCGTTTAGGATAATTTTCGTCCAAGTGGCATGAAATAAATAGAATGTGAAGCTATCCATCCCATTCCAATAAAACTTAAAATGAGAAGCGTCAGGTGACTTAACTATTAATAAATGAACTGAATCACCAATTTCTATTGCTGGCATATAACAACTTTATTTTTGCTGGATAACAACTTTATCTTGTTATTATTTATTGTGATCATTTTAATACTGTGGTTATAAAGTCAGTGCATGAATCCAGTGTTCAAAACTTTTCTATTTAGAGAAGTTGAAGTGTTTATTCCTTTTGCATTTGTTTGGTGAAGCATATACATCCATTCAGACGCTTCTCATTAATGCTCTACTGTGTAGTTTATAAGAGTCTTATGTTTATAGGATATCATGGCTTCCTATGTGATAGCTTCCTAATAATGGAATACAGTATCTTTGTCTGTCAGAGGTGGTAACTATCAGTATCAGCAGCCCTTTTCCCCTATCTTAAACAAGAGAAAATTGCAGGCTGCAGAAGACAGACTGGCGAGCTCAAATATAAATAAAATACTGCTCAGATCCAGCCTACAGTTTTTACATGGAGATACTTTAAATAACGTAACTCAAACTTGAATATGATGCATGCTGATTGTTCTTGAATTGCTGCAAAAACCTGACCTTCTTCAAAGACATCCACAGTGCATTAAAAGTTATGATTTTTCTCCTACTGTACTGGCTACGTAAGAGTGATAAGACAGCATAAGTATATATAAGAAATTGTGTCCTTGGGAATGTAATTTGGGAACTTGCGTGATTCACTTACAGAACTGACACAATCTCTCTCCCTGGTAATATGATCCAACTTTCTTGACTCAGTCTGGAACAAACATCTTCTGAATAGATAAGTTCATTCCTTATTTCGTGGTAGACTTATATGTTTTTATACTGATTGAATTTTATTGATTTAAAAATTAATGGAAATAAGATATTACCAGTTTAAGTTCCTTTTGTACCTTCTGTATACAAATACAGAAGGTGCTTATACTGGTAAAACTTCCATAAATTACCAGTGGGTGACTGCAAGAATTTACTATGACTGAATGACGTGTTTACATCTACAGAAGCTTTTTAAGTATATCCCAGGCAAGTTCTTGGACTTTCATAAGAGTTCTGTCTTTTTTTAGGATGAATAATTTTTATAGTTGAAGTATGCTTGAAAATAGGTGCTTAGGAGTAAAATATTCTTTATTTAACAACAATAACAGTTTAAGAGCACCACTGCTAAGCAAGGAGAAAGTATAGACTTATGTATACTGTAAAGACTTAAAATTTTTTGTAATGAGATGGAATTGTATACTTTTTGGAATGACAGTGCAACTCAAAACAGTGTTATCGCAGTTAGCTTTCCTGTGGCCTAAATGTTCAGTCATCTGAATGCTAATCCTGGAATATGCTTCAGAAGTGCTTTATGTTCAGTGGCTGTAATTGTTTTGTTATACACATGAGGAAATAAAAACATTGCCCTTCCTGGACATTTTACTGTGCCATTTTGAGATGTGTAAGTTCTGGGTACTTTCTTCCCTGCTGCAAAGCTACATCATGATGTAGGAGAAATGTCCAGAGTGAGAGTCAGTAATGCTTTCTTGGCCTAAATTTGTCATTTATTCTTACAAAGCAATTTCTTGGTATAATAAATCTTTCTTCTAGCGAAACAGTTATTAGTCTTAAATTAAGTTTTTGTGTTGGAAGATCCTGTCAATCAAATAATTTTGTATTTTAGATAATAATAATACGCTAATATTAAATGCTAGATGAGTTAATATTCTCACAGCCCCTCCCATAGTGTTTTCTGTTCTTTAAACTTTTTGCTTCCATTCTTTTACATGCTTTTATGAAGTTTGCTGGGTGAATCAGTTGTAGACTTGAACACTTGAATGTCTGGAAAATGCTAGGATCATATTGATTGTTTTGGTTTTTTACCCCTGAACTTTGTGCTTTATTAAATTGTAAAGACTAATTAGCTTCCTGTCTTCAAAAAAATATAGAAAATCTATTTCTGTTTTGTAATTAGCAATTCCATGAAACAAACCAATAAGACATAAGACTGCTTTTCCATGTGGGTGGCAATGAAACTGCAACACGTAGTCTGAGGGCAGTCAAATGAGACTGCAGGGCCTTGGGACGGTTGGTAAGGGAATTTGGAGTACAGGTTATTTTTTCATCTCTCCTTACTTGCAGGCAGCAACACGGGAAGAAGTAGACGGACCCAGTCTATTAATACGTGGCTCTGTGACTGGTATCACTGCCACAGTTTTGGGTTTTTCGATAATGGGATGGTTTACACAGCACCAGGCCTGCTGGCATCAAATGGGATTCACCTTTCTTAAAGGTGGAAGAGGCTCTTTGCTCACGAGCTAGCTGGGCTCATTGACAGAGCTTTAGACTAGACTTGAAGGGGGAAGGGGATCATATCAGGCTTGCCTGTGACAAGCTGTGGGGTGACATGTCAGGGTTAGAGGGACAGGGTGCTAGTAAGGGCTCTCAGCCTGTTGCTCTGTGACATGTTGTCTGCAGTGCAGCACACTTATGGAGATGAGCCAGGGGCTCCTGAGGTAATAGGAGCCAACAGGGAAATACCAGTGAAATCCTCAGAGCAATTAAGGGGTGTTCCTTTAAAAAGGTGATATGGCTGACAGCCCAGCTGAAGTGTCTCCACACCAGCATGGGCAACAATCTGGAGGAGCTGGAAGCCACCGTGCTGCTAGAAAGCTACGACCTAGTTGCCATTACTGAAACTTGGTGGGACAAATCCCGTGACTAGAGTGCAGCTATCGATGGCTACAGGCTGTTCAGAAGGGACAGGCAAGGAAGGAGGGGTGGAGGGGGTGCTCTCTACATCAAGAAATGGATAGAGTGTGGAGAGCTGTCTCAAGAGTAGCCATGAGCAGATTGAAAGCTTATGGGTAGGAATCAGAGACCGAGACAACAAAGGGAACCCTGTGGTTGGTGTCTACTACAGTCCGTCTGATCAAGGGGAGCCTCTTGACGAAGCCTTCTTACTCCAGCTACAGGAGGCATCGCGCTCGCAGGCTCTCGTCCTGCTGGGGACTTCAACCACGCCAACATCTGCTGGAAAAGTAGCACAGTGAGCTGTAGGCAATCCGGGAGAGTCCTGGAACACATTGAGGATAAATTCTTAAGACAGGTAGTAGACAGCCCTACCAGCCCTACTAGAGCGGGTGCGATACTGGACATGATGGTCACTTGCACTGACGACCTAATCAGTGACAGCAGGATTGGAGGCAGCCTGGGCTGCAGTCATCATGCACTGGTGGAGTTGCAGTCCTGAGGGATATGGGTCAGACGAAGAGTAAAGTCAGGACCCTGAATTTTAGGAAAGCAAACTTCCAGCTGTTCAAGGAGTTAGTCAATAGAACCCCCTGGGAAACTGCCCTCAGGGACAAGGGAGCAGAATAAAGCTGGCAGGTCTTTAAGGACACTTTCCATAGAGTGCAAGAGCTCTTGATCCACAAGTGTAAGAAATCAGGCAAAGAAGGCAAGAGACCAGCATGGCTGAGTCAAGACCTGCTGGTCAGACTAAAGGGCAGGAAGAAAATGCACAGGCAGTGGAAGCAGGAACAGATATCCTGGGAGGGTATAGGGCTGCTGCCCAGTTGTGTAGAGATGGGGTTAGGAAAGCCAAGGTGTGGATGGAGCTGAACTTGGCAAGGGATGCAAAGACTAGTAAGAAGGGCTTCTACAGCTATGTCAGCCAGAAAAGGAAGGTCAAAAAAAGCATAACTCCCTAGTGAGCAAGACTGGCAAGCTGGTAACAACGGACAATGAGAAGGCTGAGGTACACAACTTTTTTTTCCTCGGTCTTCACTGGCAACCTCTCTTCTCACACCTGTAAAGCAGATGGACCGCAAGATGGGGACTGGGGAAACAAAGCCCCTCCTACTGCAAGAGAAGAGCAGGTTCATGACCGTATGAGGAACCTGAACATACATAAGTCTATGGGACCAGACGAGATGCATCCCAGAGCCCTGAGAAGTTGGCTGATGTAGTTGCCAAGCCACTCTTCATGATATTTGAAAAGTCATGGCAGTCAGGTGAAGTTCCTGGTGACAGGAAGAAGGGAAACACTGCACCCTTTTTTAAAAGGGCCCTGGGAACTACCACCTGTCAGCCTCACCTCTCTGCATGGGAAAATCATATGTTAAGGCACATGGAGGACAGGGCAGTGATTTGAGACAGCCAGCATGGTTCATGTCCAGCATGAGACATTCACCAATGGCAAGTCTTGCCTGATCCAACCTAGTGGCCTTCTGTAATGGAGTGACTATGTCAGTGGACAAGGGAAGAGATATGGATGTCATCTATCTGGACTTCCATAAGGCCTTTGCCATGATCCCCAACAACATCCTTCTCTCTAAATTGGAGAGAGATGGATTTATTGGGTGGACTGTTCGGTGGATGAGAAATTGGTTGGATGGTCACATCCAGAGGGTAGTGGTTAACGGCTCAATGTCCACATGCAGATTGGTGACAAGTGTTGACCCTCAGAGGTCCGTACTGGGACCAGTACTGCTTAATATCTTCATCAGTGACATAGTGGGATTGAGTAGACCCTCAGAAGATGACACCAAGCTGAGTGGTGCAGTTGACATGCCTGAGGGACAGGATGCCATTCAGAGGGACCTGGACAAGCTTGAGATGTGAGCCCATATGTGAACCTCATAAACCTCAGCAAGGCCAAGTGCAAGGTCCTGCACATGGATGGGGGCAACCCCCGGTATCAATAGAGGCTGGGCGATGAGTGGATTGAGAGCAACCCTGTGGAGAAGGACTTGAGGGTACTGGTGGATGAAAAACTGAATATGAGCCAGCAGCGTGCACTCACAGCCCAGAAAGCCAACCGTATCCTGGGCCGCATCAAAAGAAGCGTGGCCAACAGGTTGAAGGAAGTGATTCTGTCCCTCTACTCTGCTCTGGTGAGACCCTACCTGGAGTACCATGTCCAGTTTTGGGGTCCTCAGCACAGGAAAGACATGGACCTGTTAGAGTGGGTCCAGACAAGGCCACAAAACTCTTCAGAGGGCTGAAACACCCCTCATGAGGACAGGCTGAGAGAGTTGGGGTTATTTAGCCTAGAGAGGAGAAGGCTTCTGGGAGACCTTATGTTGGCTTTCCAGTACTTAAAGGAGGCTTATAAGAAAGATGGGGACAGATGTTTTAGTAGGGCCTGTTGTGATAGGACAAGGGGTAATGGTTTTAAACTAAAAGAGGGTAGATTTAGATTAGATGTAAAGAATAAATTTTCTATGATGAAGGTGGTGAGACACTGGAACAGGTTACCCAGAGAGGCTGTAGCTGCCTCATCCCTGGAAACATTCAAGGTCAGGTTGGACGGGGCTCTGAGCAACCTGATCTAGTGGAAGGTGTCCCTGCTTATTGCAGGGGGGTTGGACTAGATGACCTTTAAAGGTCCCTTCCAACCCAAACTATTCTATTATTTAAAGCATTTTCCAGGGTCTATTGGGAAAGAAATGATCATTTTTATAACTCACTGTATTGGGAAAAAAAAAAAAAAAGTATGATTGCTGTTTGTGGATTGCCTTTGAAACTGACAGTAGACTATAAAGGATTTTTTTTTGACTGTATGTCATTTTCTTATCACCTGACTCTACAGGATGTTCTCCAGAGAAGGTCATGTAAAATAAAGTAGTATTATACAACATTGCTCTGTTTTCTGTAATGGCTGAGAATATAATTTTACAAACTATCACTTTCAGCTATGGCTGTAGCTGTCAGTGGGTGAACTGATAGAGCAGTTGAAAAGGATAAGTGTTCTAGATAAAACAGAAAAAAAGACTTTAAAAAAAGTAGAAAAAGTGGTGGGTTTTTTTCTGAAATACACAGCTTTCATTTTCAGCTTGAAAACTACCTCAAACCTCCACAAATCGGTATGCTGTAGATTATGCTAAAGTGCTTTGGGCTTGTCTAGATGTATGTGGGTAACGTGCTAATAAAAGCAGGTTCTACATCTTGGGAAGTATACCAGAAATGCTTCAGCCTGTGCTTAGCAATTGGTGAGAAGAACACTGGTGTGGGAAAAAGTGGAGAGATCTTAATGGGACATCTCTCTGCTTCTGGGCAGAACCAGCACTATGTTAAACCTTTCCTGACAACCTTTCCTTTCCCTTTTTTTCCTCCTTTTGTAGTCTGGGTTTTACTTCACTGACAGTTTTAAGAACAGAAGTTCTTTAGGCAGTCTGCTCGCATTAGAAAGGAGGGGTTTTGAATGTCTGACTTGGGTAGCCTTTGCTTCAGTGTAAGCCCGTTGTTGCTTTTCCTGTTACCAGTGGGACAAAGAAAACCATTTATTTCTTTTCTTTTTGTAGCTGTCTTCTGTACATTGTAAGACTAATATCTTTTAGTCAGCTCTACACTAGATAATTTAATGTCTTTCAGTCTTTTTAACAGGTGTTTATCTAAAGTTTTGTTCATCCCTTGAATAATTGAAGGACTGTATCAGTTAATCACCATCTTCAGCTGTGATGCTTCAACTGGATGCGGTACTTCATCTAAGGGTTTATTAGTGCCAATTAGATGGCAAAAATTTTTTCATAGGTGTCATGGGTAATACAGATGTATCACAGTATATTGTTTTCTTTTTCATGCCAATATAACGGCATTGACTTCTGTTGAATGTGCAATTTATTATAACCCTAAGTTTCTTTTCTGCATTCGGCTGTGTCTGGCTTGTACTTTTACAGTTGTCTTAAAGTGGTATTTTGTGTTTGTCATTCCTAAATTGCTTCCTTGATTTTTCAGGTCCGATTTCCAGTTTGTCAAGAACCAGGCATTGAGTGTGCCTACAGCTCTGGCCAGCTTAGTGTTCTTTGCAAATCTGATGAGCCTATTCTGCCATTTAAGTCTCTAATGAAACTCAAATAATACTGTATTCCAGGCAGGGCCCTTCAGAAGTTCACTCAATACATTATTGTAGTTTGATGACTTACAAGTGTTTCTGTATTTTTTCCAAACCCTTTTCCATCTATATTACGGGGAGTGTTCTTGGATAGTGGTTTTCTAGCTTCCCTTTGAGAATTCTTTGTATTTTTTTTGTCAACAGCATCACTGAAGTTAAGATACGACAGATGCTGCTTCATCTGGATTCACAAAATCTGCTTCCCTGTCATAGGAATAATTTAGACTGGGTTGATGTGATTTGTTCTTGACAAATCCGTGTTGACTGTTACTTACCCCTTCGTTACTTTGTAGATGTTTGCAAATTGGAACTTTTTTTCAGAGTGTCTTTCTGTGAATTGAATTAAAGTTGACTGGATTATGATTCCCTGACTACTCCTTTTTCCCTTTTGTAAGGATAGACAGAATTGACAGGATGCTTCCAAGTTTATTTCCCTTGAATTTTGGTAAGTTAGAATGTTGCTGGTTAACCTGCCAGTGACAGTGCACCATTTAATTGCTTGGACAATTACCTGAAAGGAGGTTGCAGCGATGTGGGTGTTCGTCTGTTTTCCAAAGTAACAAGTGTTAGGATGAGAGGAAACAGCCTCAAATTGCACCAGAGGAGGTTTGGATTGGATATTAGGAAAAATTTTTTCCCTGGAAGGGTTATCAAGCATTGGAACAGGCTGCCCAGGGAAGTGGTTGAATCACCATCTCTGGAGGTGTTAAAAGACACATAGGAGTGGCACTTAGGGACATGGTTTAGTGGTAGACTTGGCATTGTTGGGTTTATGGTTGGACTCTATGATCTTAAAGGTCTTTTCCAACCAAAATGATTTTATGATTCTATGAATTCGTGGCACTATTCAAGTGTTAGGTATTTCCATATTCCATAGTATGTTGTATTTCATGCAGTTGCACCCTTCCATAATTTCTAGTGGAAAGGCTTTAAAAAAACCTCTCCAATTTAACTTTTTCATCTCTGAAGTTAAATATTTAAGTATTGTCATATCTGGATTCTTTAATAATGCAATGTTTTATGTTGCTTCTTAAATGAAGCTTAGTATATTCTCTTTTGAGAAATTGGCATCAAAAGCTTTTTCAACCTATTTCATTTTCCAGTTTGTCAAATTTGCCAACATTGAGGAAGACACACCTTCATACCACAGACGCTATGACTTCTTTGTGTCTCGATTCAGTGCCATGTGTCATTCATGTGACCACGATCCAGAAACGCAAACGGAGTAAGTGCCATTCTGTATTAGAGAAAACTGTCTTTAACGCATTAATGTAGTCTGTAATAGAGTTTTTTATTATGATATTTAGTGAAATAGTTCATTCCATAGGAAGAAAATGAAAGTCTGACTTTTAAATAGCACTGAATATTGTACATTTTAAGTGGCTAGAACTCCTGGAATATGTAAGTGGAATTTTACCTGAATAATGCTTGCCAGATTGCATGGATTGTCTCCAGAAAGGCACCGCACATTACTGTAAATGTGTGCAAGTTGCATAACTCATTTGAGAAATTAATAGGGCTACTTATATGAATAGCAAAAGCATATTTTGAGTCAGCTCTGAGAATTACTTATTAAAATTGAATTTTCTTAGATGTATGCAGTATGATACTGTGTGTGAAACTGAAATGCCTTCATGAATTACTATTACTAATTTTTACATTATTATGTAAGCACCACAATTTTTTTTACTTCAGCTCCCCCTAGCGATGTGTTCTTTATATGAATTGTTAATCAGTATTTAACTTCTGAGCATTTTTTAGAAAACTTAAGGCTTTTCAGATTATATTATTTGGATCTTTTCTATTTCCATGCATGAAAATGTTTAGCCAGCTATGAAAAATCCATGTGATGAACATTTATTCAACAATTTGGGTGTACTGTTGTTATGTTAGCTGTAATGCACAAGGATTTTTCTTAAAGTTTGCAGTTTCAGAAATCTGTGGACTGTATTTTCAGATCTGTGAACTGTATTTTCAAAAAGAATGAATACTATGTACCTCACTTATGAGAAAAAGAAACAAAAATAAAACAAAAAATTAATTCCCCCTTTAGTCTTCTTGTTCATTGCTCCTTATTTTTTTTAATTTGCTGCCATCTTATTTGTTGCCCTGTTGCTGTGTGTAGGGTTCTGCTGTAAATGTTGTCTCTAAAAGGGTTAGGATTAAACCTGCCTGATTCTCCTGTACTTTTCCCCTGCACCCACCCCCTTCTCTTTAGGAAGGTTATTCCAGTGAACGGTTTTACAGGATGACCTTGTGAATTTTTTGGGGCAGTAGTGAATTGTACTCAGGGACCAATGGGAAAAGGGGATGGAAACTCTTAAGCAGGTGTCACTAGTGAAGCCAGTGTGTTATGCAACTACCTCATAACTAAGGCTTTGGTCAGGTACAGTGTATTTACCTGAAGCTGATGTTTGCAAATAGTATTCATAAATGTTTTAATGAGCTTTTTGAGATTTTGCCTTTTTAGGCTTAGTGAAACTAAACCAGAAATGTTAAATTACTTACCATAAAACATTTCCTAAGAGGTTAGGATATGAAGCTCATCTCAGGATTTTAAGTACTACTTTCACCTTCATTGCCCCGTGCAAATGAGAGGTAATAATAGTAATGAACTAGAACATGGAATGAATTAAGAGACTAGTCATCCCTGATTAATCTATCAAGTATGACCTACCACTCATAAGGATACCCCAAAGTAAAATACCTTAAAGCTGTGGTTGCTGTAGGAGTAAGAGAACTGTGCTAATCTTTTGCTCTTCAAACTGCCAGCCTGCTCTGTTACCTGCGCTTCAGCCTGCAATGCTGATGTACCCTTAGACAGGGAGGAATTTCATCCTAGTGACAAGAATGTACATGATCTTGATTTAAATATAATTCCACTTTAATACCTATCTGAGCCATCTTTAGAAGAATGAAACCTTTCCTGTGTGTGGTGAAATTTCCTGCTGCACCTTCCTTAGTACTTCAACCCCCATTTTTCTACCTCCTGTACAATACTAAGAACATGAAATCAGTGCTAGTGGCATTCCAATACACAAAAGTGTGGAATTTTCCCCATGTGAATCAATTTTTTTTTTTACGCAGGTTAATGAAATTTATAGCAATATGACTTTTTCCACATCAACCTAGACAGTTTGAATGTATCTCTTTTGACAGAGATCTTTATGGACATCAATCATTCTTGGAGTTGGCATACCAGATTTGCTGTAGGTACTGAGGTAATTGAACAAAACAGATGAGCTATGACTACAGATGACACATCTAAATGCAGGTATCGCAGGTAGCCAACACCACTGATGGGGCTAGGGAGTAATTCATCTCATCCTAAAACAGACATCTGGAGTTGCTGTTCACCTGCATAGCTTGAACATCATCTACACACGTAGGCAGGTAGTATAGGATTCTGAGTCTGAAACTGAATCTCACCTGGTAAGTGAGATTTTACTTTCAGCAAGGGAGGTTAGTGCTAGTATTTAATGTATCTAAAGCCACAGTATCAGCAAAACTTGATTACCTTAAGAACTTAAAGAGAAGAAAAAAGTTTCAGTGATGGAATTTTAGAAGCTCTGTGTCTTAAATGTCAATCTTAAATCCTTAATATTGAAAATTTAATATTGGATACTGCACTGTAGTTGTAGTACAGCAATATGAAGCGCTTTTCTAGCTGTTTGTGCATCCCTCATCTTCCTTGTTTTGTATGTAACCCTATTAAAACTGTCTTGAAAGATCTAGAATGATATTGGATCCATATTGAATGCGTATGGCTTTGTTCAGAAACAGCTGAAACTCAGGGGACTACAGATTTAAGTATTTACAAATGGAAATCTAAACAATACTAATTATAGAGTTCAGCTGGCTCTGTAGTTCATCTAGCAAATGTTTTGATGTATCAGGTTTGATGGAACAAAGACTAGTTATGTGTTGTCCATACTGAAATTAAGATTTTAAAAAATGAGGGAGGGATTTTAATAGAAATAATAGCAACTTTTAGCAAAGCTTGTGCTTATTTCCTCTGATTGTTGTATCACCCTTTCATCTACTTGTTTTCAGTAAGTAAAATTCTATTCCTACCACTTGTTACAATGGCTAATTTGCTTACTTCAAAAAATAATATTTTGCCATTCATTTCATTGAACAGATTCTCCTGCAAACTATTTTTGTTCAACAAAACAAAATAGCTAACAACTAGACTAAGTCTTTTTTAGAACTTATATTATTTTTTCCTTTTTATTGTTTTGTTGTTGATCAGGTCTCGTTTTGGTTCAAACGCTTTTAGTGCGTCAGGCTTAAATTGGTAGAATTATCCTTTGCTCTCCATCTTGTGAATCTTGCACAAATCTTTAAAGATTTGTTATGATTAATCCACAGCCTTAATTACAACTTTTAAGGACATGATCACGTGGCTCTGTCAGCTATTGCTTCAGCTTTGCTGTGATAATTTCACAATATTTTTCTTCAGCACTGGAATAGGTTGAGATTGCACACAGTTTGAATGGATGAATAGTAAATTGTTTAGAGTTGCTGGGTTTTTACCCATGTGACTTTCTTTTGGAGGTGTTATACACAGTTTGAGTATTCATTGATCGGTGTCAGCATTATCCTTACAGATCATCTTCTGTTCAGATGTTTTGGCAGCTTCATTATGGGCTATAAAGCTGTTTAAAGGCAGTATGGGCAACTTTAATGAATTGGCCAAATTTCCAATACTACATGATTACTACTGCCTAACAGGTAATCAGCCATACTGTGAGGTGCTGTGTTTTTCCTTTTCAGTAATTACTTTTTTCCTTCCTTAGGATCCGAATTGCTGGAATTAGGGGCATTCAGGGAGTGGTTCGAAAAACAGTTAATGATGAACTTCGAGCAACTATCTGGGAACCTCAGCACATGGACAAGATAGTACCATCATTGCTGTTTAATATGCAGAAAATAGAAGACATTGACAGGTATTTTTATTCTTGGTCACTGGCATTTTTTTGAGCAATCTTTATGCTTAGTTTAGTTAGGATACCTTTTTCTTTTCTTTTTAGTGGAAATAAGTACTGATGTTTACTAGCTGAGTCTCCTTGAAACTGATAGCAGAGCTCTGCTTAACTGCTCTTAATGTTTCTTGTCTTAACATCTTTTCTTAGTTTCACTTGTTCTAGATTCTTTTGGCCTAAAAATTGCTCCAGAAATTGTATTACTGGGTTTAGACTTCTTAAAAATGGTAAACTCTGTGTTTTGTAATGCCAGAGAGATTAGTAAGCACAGGCTTTTAGGCAACTCAAATGGTTTTGCTAGTTATTAAAAATTGAGAGTTTTAATGCCTATTTAGCCATCAGTAACAATTGTCTGTCCTGTTTGCAACAGTACTTAAAGTGAAGATTTAAAATTTATTTATATGTAGACACCCTTATCTTGTGGGTTTTTTGCTTTCAGTGATTCCTAGGTATGTTACCTGCCAGGTATGCCTTCAAAAAAGATCTCTGTGATGATTGATGTTGAGGATATGCTAGTCATCTTACAATTGAAAACTCACTTTTTTTGGTCTATGTGTGTATTTGTGGCTAAACACTATGTAGGTGTATAAAGTATTACTAACACTGGAAAATTTCCATAAAGCAAACTTCATTTAAGCTTGTTTGCACAGCTTTTTGTTTCATGTTCAACCCTAGCTGCTTCAAAACTCAGCAGCCTTCCTATGACAACATGCTTTTTATCCTTTAACGTGATGCTCGCCTTGCTAAATCTGTCAGGTTTCTTTTTTTGTTTGTTGGGTTTTGGTGGTGGGTTTTTTTCCATTCCTCAGCCTTATTTTTCTTATTTCTGGCAGTATCTGTCTCCTCTCTAAAGCAAATTTTCAGACTAAATGACTAAATAGTTGTTTATCTGTCCATGCCTTATCTATTTACTGCATATATCTGCGGACCCACACGGTATGTACAGAAATATCCACTTGGATTTTACATCTGAAGAGTGATCTGAATAAAGAGACAAAGGTTTCTGAAACTGCTATTTGAACAGGGAGAGCCTAATTAGCCTTTGCTTGCTCTTACAGGGCTTCTAGATGCAGGTGGGCCCTTTACTTCGTTACTCCTTACAGTGCCCTCAAGCGTGCACTTTCCTTTATATAGCAAAATTAAACAACGTACTGATGGAAAAACTGACTGAAATAGGATTTGGATCAACCACTTAAAGCAGATCTGCAGGACTAATTTTTATGATTTGTTGAGCAATGCAGTAGTGGTGGTAGAAAAACAAATCTGTCAACAAACAACTGTTAATTAAATATCTGAACTAGCTGCTTGAAACTTTTTCTATAATGCACGTTCAACACAAAAAAAGACTAATGATTTTCCATGTGGCAAGTAGGGGCCTTGTATGATGTGCATATGACAGAAAAGCTGAAAGCAATATTTATAAATTGTTGATCTGCTGGCCTTAAATGATATTACAGAGAATTTCTTATCTTGTTTTATATGTGACTTCATATTTGTGGAGCACAAACAGAGGCATCTTGAAGAGTAGGAGTAAGAAACATATTGTTCTGACAGATGGAATCAAAGCATTATTTTGAGAAGAGCAGAAATTCCAGAAAATACCCCCAACTTAAGTCCATAGAAAATAACCATTTTTGGTTAAAGCTGAAGTACACATAGGTAAAGCTTACCTTAAAGATCAGTGTAATTTTAATTGTGGAACCTTAATGTCTTAATTCAAGATTCTTCTGGGTACATGTCAGATGAGACACTTTTTGGAGTTTTGCCAGCCTTACTTAAGGCAGAAGGACATGCTAGTACTTGTAGACTTGACTTCAATTCCTTCTAATATATTTATAATATTCACATAAATTCTTGTTTAGGGGTAGATTAGAACGTATTTCTTTCTCAGGGTGAATGAATCATAGTCAAATATTCCTGTAGCTACTCTGCTCAAAAGTAGTAGTTAAGTCTTAGTTCACATGTCGCATCATATTTTTTGGCCAGTCCTGGTTTTGTGGTATTAAGGAAGTCTCATGCTTGAGATGCTGAGTTGCTCTGAGCCAATTTAAGCCTGTGATTAGATGTTTGCTATGAAAACTGCTGTACTTCAAAACGTCCCGGCTTCCAGTTCCTTGTTGCCACCTTTTCTGATAGAGATTACCTGCAAGAAAGCTGGTAGAACAGCTAAAGGGAATAGTTCTTGCCCATTTCATTGCAAAATGCATTTCATGTTTCACTCCCCTGGACTTGTGGTAGTACAGAAAGTCTGAATACAGAGGAGTAGTAGTAATTTTTTTAAAGTGTTGCAGTTGGATTTGTCAGAGGTTTTCTGATCTTGGTTTAAAAACCAAGTCAGTGAAACAAAATGTGTACGAGTTGCTCATTTGGATTTAGAAACTTGGAGAGGCTGTACAAAGCTTTCCTTCAAAACTAAAAAGTTAAAAGAGTAGTTTTATATTCATTGTCTTTCATCTGATAATTGTAAGGAAGACTTAGCGAGAAATACTTAATGTAGGTGCTGTTAAAAGTTCAAAATAAAAATTAGATTCCTACAGACAACAGAAGATAATTTTGAATATTCTGATGCAGTATGTTTTAGACTAGGAAGACAGGATTGCAATTTCTTCCTTTAACCTATTCTTAAATAAGACCCCAGGTAATGCTGAGAACTCGCATTCTGCAGAATTGCATATACAAACACTTAAAAGACAACTTATTTTTACTGCATTTTAACTAGAATTCTTCCAGATAGACTAGCTCTGTGTGTTCTGCAGCCTTTCCTTTTCCCCACCCACCCACCCTTGTAATGCTGCTGCGTTTTAGGGAATCTGTGTCAAAACAGCAGTGGGAATGACTGTCCTGCATTGCTGTTTGTACCTTCTCTGAGCTGAGAAGGATGCTCACCTGTCTAGATATGAGTCTAGGCAGTATAGGGGAAAAAAAAAGGAAGCTTGAGGGGCACAGCAGTTGGATAAAGCTGAAGTTTAGTGGTACTTGTGGTGGATTACATACAAATTGTCATGCCTTTTAAAATTCTAATCATTGGGCATTTGTAAAACTGTTTGTCCTTACTTATATAACAGAGTGCCTGGGGCTTGTTTATTATTAAAATCTGACAAGCTAGCAATGTTACGGTAACTTCTGAAACAGTGATGTTACCAGACGAACAGGATTTTTAGATTGCAACTTTTAGATTGCAGCAGTCTTGAAACACTGTGAGATCTTTTGCTATCAGAAGATATTACAACTATGATGTTAATGTGTTTATTTGACTAGTGGCATTTCAGTATTTAACTTTTTATAATGCTCTAAAGCTATGTTTTTATGATGCTGAAGAGTGAACATTAATCAAAGCTGATGCTCTTAGTGAACACTTCTAAACATTTAATGCACAAACTTCACTGCAGAACTGAAAATGTCTTTAAGGTTTTGGTGTATTGATTTCTTCAGTCTAAAATAAATCTTCTAATGCATAGATACATAATGTTCATGTAGGTGAATGAATCCTCACTCAAGTTTCTATCATTTGTTTTGTGCAAAAAAATACTTGCTACCTGTAGGTAAAGTACTTCTTGACAAGTAATATAAGTACCTTAGGGAGAACCTTTTTCTTTTGTTCTTCCTCAATCTCCCACCTCTCAGCTGCTCAATTTGAATGAAATATTACGAACAGCTTAATGGTACAATGTGGGAAGCACTTAAACTCAGAAATACATTTCAAATGCCTTTAATTTGCTCTAGTAATTCAGCTGTCTGTGTACTGAAAAGGAGGTGACTTTGGGCAAAGGAAAAAAAAAACAAAAAAACCCAAAAAAACCAAAAAAACCACAAAAACAAAACCACATGACCCAAAAAATGAATCAAAAAACATTGCCAAGGCCTGCATCAAAAATGAGAAGTAGGAAACTGGAAACTCTTCTGGAAAGGCTCTGCTTTTCACTGTTTACAGTGTAGCTACTGATCTTAGTTATTCCAAGGTGAGGACAGGCTATTCCCTTCAAAACTCAGTAGTACACTTCAGGCCTCAGTAGGTTTCAGTTTGTCCTTAGTAGTATGGAGTTTCTGTAGTTCTGCTTCTCTTGTGTCTGGATTTAGTCTTTACTTTGGTGCTCTTCCTCTTTTTAATACCATGTTGATTTTAAATAGCCTAATTCCCAGTCACAGAGAGAAAAGAAATAATTGAAAAATACAGGATTTGAACTTTACAAAAGTTTGGTCATTGCTGCTGTCATTAGTGTGAAACATGAAATCTGTGCTTTGCACTGCAAGATTTATTAACTCTTAAGTGGAAACTTCCATATGCAAGAAGTTGATATTTAAATGCTGATTTTAATTCCTTTTTAATTTCCAATAATTTTTATTTTAGTTTAAGTCATTCATTGGAGTTTTTTAGCACCTTAAGAAATAGTAGCTCTGGTAGTTAGAAGTTCTTGCCCTGCCCATTGCTTTTTTTCTCCTCCCTCCCATCGTGTCATATTTTATTGTTCTTTACAATAGGTAGTTCATTTCTGTGATTCAGATAACTGTAATCTTTTTAAAGGACTAATTTCTCAGTAAAACTTACATGTTAAAACACTCTTCATGGTGCATTTATCTGATGCAAAGTTTGACAGTGTATTTTTTCATTACTATTTTCTGACTGAAGGAATCAAGTGCTATGTTTCTTTTTCAGAGTAATGCTTTTAGGGAAAGAAGAATCCTCCTTCAACAAGTGCCACCTTTATAAATATAGTATGGGGAAAATAACATCAATATCTACGTCTTAAAAATGTTTCCAAATGTGAAAGGTGTTGGGTTTTTCCCCCGCCTCCAAGTTAGTAGTAACATACTATGTGATAAATATGGGAGTCTAGTTGCCCAACAGTATCACACAACACTAAAATGCGAAAAACAACTTGACAGTGTATTATATTTTAATAAGGTTAAAAACTAGAGGTTTTTGTGCGCTGATGCAGACAGATATTAGGCTTAACTTTTCAATCCTTGTGGTGGGTTAGCTCTGGCTAAAAGCCAAAGTACAATCCAGCCGTTCTTTCACTCTACCCCTGCCCTTCAACCGGACAGGAAGGAAAATGGGATGAAACAGCTCATGGGCTGAGGTAAAGACAAGGGAGATCACTCACCAGTTACTGTCACAGGAAAACAGACCTGACTTGGACATAATTTATTTTATTGACAATCAAAATAGATTTGGATAGTGAGAAAGAAAGACAAAAACTAAAATACCTTCCCCCTTCTCCAACTTTTCCCCAGTCCCACCTTCACCCCTTCACTCCCGACTCCTCTCCCCTGAGGGGCGCAGGGGTTGGGGCTGGGGGTTGCGGTGGGTCCCTCGCAGCCCTCTGAGCCGCTCCTCCCTCCTGCCCCGTCTCCCTGCTCCAGCCGGGCCCTTCCCCAGGCTGCAGTCCTTCAGGGACAACCTGCTCCCGCCTGGGCTCTCCACGGCCGCAGCTCCTGCAGGAAATATCCCCCCGCTGCGGCGTGGGGCCCTCCCCGGGCTGCAGGGTGGGTCTCTGCTCCCGCGGGGTCTCTCCAGGGCTGCAGGGGATCCCTGCTCCGGGCCTGCAGCACCTCCTGCCCTCCTCCTTCTCCGGCGTCGGGGTCCCTCTGCTGCTGCTCCCTCCTTGGCTTCCTCCTCCTCTGCCTGGGCTGCCTTTGGCCCTTGCTGAAACCTGGTTTCCCCCGGGCGCCCCCAGCTTGGCTGAGGGGCTCAGCTGTGTCCTGCACTGGAGCCGTTGGAGCCGGCTGGGACCAGCTGGGACCGGCTGTGTCTGGCACGGGGCAGCCCTGGCCTCTCCCCACAGAGGCCGCCCTGCAGCCCCCTGCCAGCGCCTGGGCATGGACACCTCGTGCAGTCCTCTCCATAGTAATGTTGGGAGACAGTTAGAAGGCGACTAACATGTTCACTATCTAGCTAGAGGTAACTATGTGGGTGATAATGTTCTAATTAGTTCAACCAGACTTTCTTCCAACTCACAAGCCATCTGTTTCTGCAGAAGTAGTGCCGTTTTATTTAACACCCACCCACACAGTGTGGATTCAGTAGTGGGCAGGTGAATGAGATCATTAGTCTGAACAAAATGACTAAGATTCTGCCTAACTTTTTGCACGGTTTCATAGCCTTCATTCATTGTTAGTAATGGGTGATAGTTTGTCAAAATGCAGTGGGTAACAAGTTAAATCAGTATTGGTTTTGCCATATACATATTTCGTAATACAGTGGTTAGTACTGGGTGAACACATGATGATCTATGGTTCTGCTATAGGAGAATTAAATGTTTTTTTCAGAATTCTGGTTTGATGCATATTGGAGATACAGTTCTTGCCTAGATCAAGAGTGTGACTCATGAATGTTGTAGAACAACAGTGGGTACAATAAGAAAGGTGAATATTAATCAGTAGTAAAATCAATGTTTTTTTGTCTTTATTTCAGCAGAATAGGCCCTCCATCCTCTCCTACAGGAGGAGAGAAAGAGGAAAATCCTGCTCTGCTGGCCGAAAATTGTTTCAGGGAACTACTAGGACGAGCAACTTATGGAAATATGAATAATGCTGTCAGACCAGTTTTTGCGTAAGTTGAAAATTCATCAAAGGTCTTAAGAGATTTTTTTTTTTATTTCCTCCTCTAATTATGTTGCATTAAATTCCTTCCTCCTTTTCAACCCAAAGGATTCTAGTCATGTTTCTTCAAAAAATTCTCCCTCTTTTAATTTCACCTCTTTGTGTTGCCTATCGATGTTCACATCCCATAGATGACTCTTGCAATCAGTGAAGAGACAAGCCAAGTAAAATACAAGTAGCAACAAAGGAATACTGTGCCCAGATTAATTCATAAAGTTAAGATTTCTACTTTCTTGCAGTTTTCTTCCAAGACCTGCTTTGATATTCTGTGAGGAATATCTTTACAGCTCATTTGGTAGTGAATGGCAGTTATCACAGAATCACAGAATCGTCAAGGTTGGAAAAGACCTTGAAGATCATCCAGTCCAACCATTAACCTAACATTGACAGTTCCCAACTACACCATATCCCTCAGCGCTATGTCGACTCTACTCTTAAACACCTCCAGGGATGGGGACTCCACCACCTCCCTGGGCAGCCCATTCCAACGCCTAACAACCCGTTCTGTAAAGAAATGCTTCCTAATATCTAGTCTAAACCTTCCCTGGCACAACTTGAGGCCATTCCTTCTTGTCCTAGCGCTTATTACTTGGTTAAAGAGACTCATCCCCAGCTCTCTGCAACCTCCTTTCAGGTAGTTGTAGAGGGCGATGAGGTTTCCCCTCAGCCTCCTCTTCTCCAGACTAAACAGCCCCAGTTCCCTCAGCCGCTCCTCGTACGACATGTGCTCCAGACCCTGCACCAGCTTCGTTGTCCTTCTCTGGACACGCTCGAGTCATTCAATGTCCTTTTTGTAGTGAGGGGCGCAAAACTGAACACAGTCATCGAGGTGCGGCCTCACCAGTGCCAAGTACAGGTGTAAGATCCCTTCCCTGTCCCTGCTGGCCACGCTATTTCTGATGCAAGCCAGGATGCCATTGGCCTTCTGGGCACACTGCTGGCTCCTGTTCAGCTGGCTGTCAATCAACACCCCCAGGTCCCTCTCTGACTGGCAGCTCTCCAGCCACTCCTCTCCAAGCCTGTAGCGCTGCTGGGGGTTGTTGTGGCTGAAGTGCAGCACCCGGCATTTAGCCTTATTGAAACTCCTACAGTTGGCCTTAGCCCATCGCTCCAGCCTGTCCAGGTCTCTCTGCAGAGCCTCCCTACCCTCGAGCAGATCAACACTCCCACCCAACTTGGTATCGTCTGCAACTTACTGAGGGTGCACTCGATCCCCTTGTCTAGATCATCAATAAAGATGTTAAACAGGAGAGACCCCAAAACCGAGCCCTGGGGGACACCACTCGTGACTGGCCACCAACTGGATTTAACTCCGTTCACCACCACTCTTTGGGCCTGGCCATCCAGCCAGTTTTTTACCCATCAAAGCGTGTGCCCATCCAAGCCACGAGCAGCCAGTTTTGCCAGGAGGATGCTGTGGGAAACGGTGTCAAAGGCCTTACTAAAGTCAAGGTAGACAACATCCACAGCTTTTCCCTCATCCAATAAGCAGGTTGCCCTGTCATGGAAGGAGATCATGTTTGTCAAGCAGGACCTGCCTTTCATAAACCCATGCTGACTAGGCCTGATCCCCTGGTTGTCCATTATATGACTTTTAATGGCACTCAAGATGACCTGCTCCATGACATTCCCTGGCACCGAGGTCAGATGACAGGTCTACAGTTTCCTGGATCCTCCTTTCTGCCTTTCTTGTAGATGGGTGTCACATTTGCCACCCTCCAGTCCAATGGGACCTCCCCAGTTAGCCATGATTTCAGGTAAATCATGGAAGCAGCTTGGCGAGCACATCTGCCAACTCTTTCAGCACCCTTGGGTGTAATCCACCTGGTCCCACAGACTTGTGTGCATCCAAGTGGTGTAGCAGGTCTCTGACCACCTCCTCTTCAACTGTGCTGAGCTCAGTCTGCTTCCCCTCCCCATCTCCCAGCTCATGAGGCTGGGTGTCCAGGGAACAGCCAGTTCCACTGCTAAAGACTGAGGCAAAGTAGGCGTTGAGCACCTCAGCCTTTCCCTCATCCTTAGTTACCATGTTTCTCTCTGCATCCAATAAAGGAGGGAGATTTTCCCTAATCCTCCTTTTGTTGTTAACGAATTTATAGAAACATTTTTTATTCTCCTTAACAGCTGCAGCCAAGTTGAGCTCTAGCTGCGCTTTGGCTCTCCTAATGTTCTCCCTGCATAACTTCACTACGTCTTTGTAGCCTTCATGAGAGACCTGGCCCCTCTTCCAAAGGCAATAGATTCTCCTTTCGTTCTTGAGACCCAGCCAAAGGTCCCTGTTTAGCCAGGCCGGTCTCCTTCCCCGCCTGCTTGTTTTTCGGCACGTGGGAACAGCCTGCTCCTGTGCCTTTAAGACTTCTCTCGAAGTATGTCCAGCCTTCCTGGACTCCCATATGCTTCAAGGCAGCCTCCCAAGGGATTTTGTTAATCATTCTTTTGAAGAGGTCAGAGTTAGCCCTCTGGAAGTCTAAGATGGCAGTTTTACTAACCCCTCTCTTTGTTTCTCCAAGGATCAAAAACTCAATCATCTCATGATCACTGCACCCTAGACAGCCTCCCACCTTTACCTCCCCCACAAGCTCTTCCCTGTTCACAAGAAGCAGGTCCAGGAGGGCGCCTTCCCTGGTCGGCTCACTCACCAGCTGTGTGAGGAAGTTATCCTCCACACATTCCAGGAACCTCCTGGATTGTTCCCTCTCTGCTGTGCTGTGATCCCAGCAGATACCCGGGAGGTTAAAGTCCCCCACAAGAAAAATGGCAAGTGACTGTGAGATTTCTCCCAACTGTTTATAGAAAGCTTCATCCACCTCACTGCTTTGGTTGGGAGGTCTATAGCAGACTCCCACAGCAAGATCTGCTTTATTGGCCCTTAACCTAATCCAAACACTCAACCCCGTTATCATTATACTTGATTTCTGAGCTGTCATAGCATTCTCTTACATACAGGGCCACTCCACCACCTCTCCTTCCCTGTCTATCCCTCCTGAAGAGCTTGTAGCCATCGATTGCAGCACTCCAGTCGTGTGAGGCATCCCACCACGTTTCTGTTATAGCTACTATGTCATAGTTCTCGTGCTGTATCATGGCTTCAAGCTCCCCCTGTTTGTTGCTCATACTGTGTGCATTGGTATAGATGCACACAGTATGCACGTAACGCACAAATGCGCACAGTACAAATTATAGCTGATGTATTGACTATCAGGTCCAGTGTTTTTCAGTTCTCTGCATTGCCCCACTTGCTTGCTTAAAAAATGTGGTGTGAAAAAAGCTGCAAGCATTTAGACCTTAAATCTGCTTCTTTCACCTCTGCTAGTGTCTACAAAGTAGACATGTTCTCAGGAGAAATCTTTGCAAGAAGCTCTAGACTTGGTGATACTGCTTTCAAACCCTGACTTTTCCTGGTGATGAGGAGACCTGCTTGCTCCTTGTTGTAGATTTTCAAAATACCTACCTGTTACAGGAATATCTAGTCTTAGATGGCCTAGTTCTTCCCACAGAGACTAAGTACTCCATTCATATACTGAAAGACTTTCAACTGAGGTACTGAAAGCCATTTTCAAGTTACTACTGATAAGAACAGAAATGCAAAAAGAAGATAGGGTAGATACTGAGAGTAGAAAACTTTTGTAGCCCCTTGTTTTTCACCCAGAAGCATTAAATGCAAATAACTGTGCTATTATCTTACTTTCCATGTGTACCTGTTATACCAATCTGATAGGAATTTAACTTGCAAAATTGAGTGTTTTACTAAAATATTTTCATCCTTTCCTACATTTAAGATTTGCATTCCTCCAAAATACCTGCCACTAGAGTGAACATTTAGGTACTAAACAGTCTGAATGAACTATTTGGTACTATATTGCAGCTGCTTTCTTACCATTTTAAAGTTCCTTTTATGGGCTTATCTTAAAACTTTATCAGCATGTGCAGTTACTTCAGTCTTCTGAATCATTTCAGCATCATGGAAGTTTCCCTCATATTATTCCTGATTCCCTAGATTAGAGTTAGTGCATGGTTTGGGAATTCAGAAGGTGTCATACTGGCATTTCCTGTGGCAGATCCAAAGCTGGGTGTTATTCAGGGTGTTATTTCTAGCTTAATTTCTTACTTGCTATGATCCTAAGGAACGACTTGAGTCTTTGTGCACCTCTATATGCCGTATGCTGCATTTGTGTGCTGAAATCGGTAGATAATGACCCAGAATATATTATCTCTGATGAATAAAGAGTCTTTGTGGTCACCAATTTTGTGTTCCATTTTGAGGAAGAATTGCCAAATAAATTTATCTTTTTATAAGTAACTGCTGTAAACGTTTAGTATTTTTGAAGAACAAGAGATGCAGAAAATGCAATTTCCAAGCTTCTTTTCCTAAACAAAAAGGGAGTGCTCTATCTAATCAGCTTCACTTTGTGACTGAGCAGAACTGGTAGAATGGAAGTTTGAGATAGCGCGTCCTTTGCACTTCGTCTGATTGAAAATTTAAATTTGATTTATCTTATTTTTCCTTCCAGTTTTTAAAGGGGGTGTACAGGAAAGACGGGGAGGACTCTATATCAGAGAGTGTAGTGATAAGACAAGGGGTAATGGTTTTAAACTGAAAAAGGGTAGATTTGGATTAGAGATAAGGAAGTTCTTCACTGTGAGGGTGGTGAGACACTGGAAGAGGTTGCCTAGAGGGTTTGTGGATGCCCCCTCCCTGGCAGTGTTCAAGGCCAGGTTGGGCGTGGCTTTGAACAACCTGGTCTAGTGGAAGGTGTCCCTGCCCATGGCAGGGGGGTTGGAACTAGATGACTTTAAGGTTCCTTCCAACCCAAACCATTCTATCTATGAGTGTATGAAAAACCTGACTTAGTTTATGTATACTTGATTAGAAATCACTATTTCCTAACAGTTTTCAATAATTTCCCAGCTTTTAAGAAAGCTCTGGAAATAAAGATAAGGCCACTTATGACAGTGCTAACACTGAAGATGCAGGGTCAGTTCCCCACTTGAAGGCTTGCTTTATGTGGCATTGGAATACCAGTCAACATGCTGTCACTTCTTTACAAAACTGAGTGAATGTGCTTCACGTAAGCTGAGTACATTCAACAGTTGAGGGATTTAAATGTAACGAAGATAGTTGAAACCTGAAGTCGGTCTCCTGGTTTGGATTTGGATTGACCTTAATTCTTGCCTTTGGCAAGAAATCTCCATGGTTATAAGTGTCTACATGTAGTAGCTAGAAACTCAGATTCTTATTTTTTAATGAAATCTGTCAGATCAATCTGGCAAACTGCTTAATGACAGACAAAAGTTTTATAGTACTATGATATGAAAGAATTTTGTATTTTGTGTCAACAGTCACAAGCTATTTAGACTTACTTAGCATGAATTTGCGATGGTGACTAGATTAGGCAGATCCAGAGGGATACGGAAATCTAGTGAACATAAGCAACTTCCCAAGTATAACAAGTTACACCCTATTCATTTCACTGTATTTCCATTCTTGTGAGTTATCACATCATCTGTGCAAGGGTTTTGAATATCCAAAGACTGGTGTTTAACATTCTTTCAGCAAACATGATGCCTGAGAAGATTATTTTATATATTCCCATACATGCCTCAGTTTTGCTTTCTAATCATCAGTATCAATTTATCATTTTTTACTGTAAGGATTGCTTGCACGTGTGACAACGTGAGTGAATTCTGGGACTGTTAGTGGCTCTCACTCCATAAAGTAGTAGTTTGCACTAGTGGTTCTGCTGTTCCTTTTAATTTGAGAAACCTAATTGTGTTCATTTGCTACATATATGCAGCAGACTCAATGGAAGGCAAGTTTGGCATTTGTTAATCCAGCAATAAAATGTTTTGCAATCTCATTTAGATATTCTTTATTAAAAGAAATGTAATTGGATAAAAAATAGGCAAGATGTGACTTGATTTTAACTAAACTAAGTGCACCATGTTGAAAATACCATTTACTATCTTCTACAAAAACAAAACTACATTGAATACACTGCCTGCATTATGAGGTGTAAAATATATCACCTACAGTAATCTAATACTCCTTTTCTTAGGAGGAAGATTCCATTATACAAAGTATGCTGCCCATTGAGCTGTTGCACAAAACACTAACCTAGGCTGTCATCTTCCCCCTGCTGTCTTCCCATCAGTTCAGCTACCTGAAGCAGATAATACTTTGCTTTTCTGGAAAAATGAAAACTATATGTCTTGTTTTGAGGGGAAAGGTTTTTAAAAAAAACCTTGATATAAGATGTAGTTGACCATAATCTGCCTGAATGGATCTTTGGGGCAGGTAAAGAGGAACTGTCAAAGGTAACAGAGAATGTATGCTACCCAGAAAGATTAAAGGATCACTTCCAATCAGGAGAATATAGTGGAGAGTATGATTTTGTATTTGATGGACTGTACTGGAGTGATATTAGGGAGAAAGATGGCATGAATAAATATATTATGAGCTGCTAAGCCTTGAAGGATTTAAAGAGGTAATTTCGTTTGTCTTTCTACCCCAAGGCAGTTTTAGATATACCTGCGTGTTTAGAATGTGCACAAGAAAGGCAGCTATCCCCAGCACGTAGTCCAGTTTAATATTTAGTAATGCAAATATGCTGTTATCTTGGCAGACAAACACCTTAAATTCCTGGAATTCTTTCCTGCAGGGATTTCTAATAAAGGTATGTAATGTGTCAAAATGGCAGTATGTTTTTTTTAAGCTCTGTGGTAGACTGCAAGATAAATTTAGGGCATGGGAGAGGGTAGCTTTATGCCAGTTGGGTTTAATCAACCTTGAAGGAGACCTGTGTACTCAGTTAGGTCACTGGGCTTGGTAGCAGCTGGACAGCGAGTTAAATGAGACCTCCAGATTCTAGGCAAAGTTAATTAAAGCATCCAGTCAGTCCTCCTGTGTTCAGAATACTGACATCTTTCACCTGCGTGCTTTCAAGTTTGTTATTTGAAGCATCTTTATACGTTTACTACATTCTTTGGGAAAGGGCAGACCAATACTGATTCTGTAGCTGAGCTACCTATTTAGAAACTCTACCTAAATTCAGTTTCTGTAAGAAAGTCTTGTTGATTTGGGGGGATTTTTTGTTGTTTGTTGGTGGGCTTGGTTTTGTTGGGTTTGGGTTTGGTTTTTTTTAACCTAAATCATACCAGTGAAAAGGCATTCAAAATTTCTTTTATCAATCTTCTAGATTTAAAAATGCATTTATTTTTGTCCTGCTTTTCCAGGTACTCAGAACTCCTTTTTGGAAAATTTGATGTGTGCCCTATTCATATAGCGTTCATCATAGTGCTTAAGCAGAATTCATTGCCTTTGCTTGCAGCTCTGACAAAGTTATTCATCGGTGGTTCCTATCCCATTTAAAGAGAAACTGATGGATTTATCATTCTAATTGTGTTTTGGTATTTCTTGCAGGAAGTGTTGAAATGCTTCAGAGTGATAAAGGAGTATATGCAAAAAGAGTAGCTCTTGTTTTCCATATATATTATTCATGAAACCACTGTGAAAATGAAAATAGTTCTTAGAGTCTCTATTCTGGATGTAACGTTCAGCCATAATTATATTGTACCTCCTGATTCAAAACAAATTATTTATCTTAGAGTAGACATTTGTTAAGGTATTATAACCATCCTCTTCAGTGTGTCTCTTTCATGTAAATAAGCATATAATGTGACAGACAGTTTTATGCATGCACTTTTTATGGAAACAGTATATTCTTAACTGTATATCCTTGGTATAACTAGGTTCCTTAAATTCCTGAAACTAGAAGATGAGGAATTTGTGTTAAAGCCAAATGTTTTGTGATCACATCCTAATCTTTGAAGACAAATGTTTTTCTGAAATTCTGTTTTTTTCACCTAGTTAATAAGTCATTGTTTAAAAGCTTTATGTAAAGAAGTAATCCCTTTGAGGTGAATTTTGAGAAAACTGTAAGATGCCATTTATTATATCTGTGGAATGTCATTATTTCAGGTCCCTTAATTTTTGGTTACAGGCATTTAGACCATCATAGACTATGGGACCCCAATGAATTTGCTGTTTCCTGCTTCAAAATCATCATGTATTCCATCCAGGTAGGCTTTGCTCCAGGGTTTTTTTTCCTCACATACATGTTTCAAGCACATAAGACAGGTTTAAATTCTTACCTCTAGCGATAACTCCTTAGTCTTATTCTTTAAATTTATCCATAACTCCTTAGTCTTATTCTTTAAATTTCAAATCATAACCTAATCATGATTTATGATCAGAAGTTACCTGATCTATTTTCAGTTACTGTACACTTGTAGAAGAAAAAGAGATAATTAAGGAATTCTCAGTGGAAGATAATGCGGGGGGCCTTCAGCAAACTCCATAACAGGGAGCAGGATAGCCATACTTATTTGACATTGTGCTTCATAAATAAATCTCCCTTAAGTTGGTCATTTATCTGTGCCAATCCAGCTGTACTGCTTTTACAACCCAAAAAACCAACTTCACATGGAACTGTGTTGTACTAATTGATTTCTACTAATGAGCAACCTCTACAGTCTCTTGTAAACCTGATCAAAGTCCGATTCTTGGATTGCATAAAGAACAGACACCTGGAAGATAAAGTCGTAAAATTCCACATTTGTGGAAGAAAGCTGAGTTTTCTCAGTGTTTGTATTAATGGTGCTTTTTTGTAAGACTGGCTGAAGTCCTTGAACTGCAGTTAGCTGAAGGAAGTACCACTTCACGCTTCCTCTGTTCTTGCAGATACTCTGGGTATTTTAATACTGTAAGCTTTTGTATACTGGGCTAGATGGACCTGTGTGGCTTCATCTGTCGTGGTAGGTTTTTTAAATCCATATTTAATCATGAATTGATTGAAATTTAGATAAATTTATGAGTAAGAATATTACAGAATAGGAAGATGGTCGTGACTATAGCTGAATGGTGTATGAGTTTATTCTTATTAAAGTCATAGATTAAGCTTTTCTTTCTGTTTGTTTGTTTTTTAATAGGCACAATATTCCCATCATGTAATACAAGAAATCCTTGGGCACCTTGATGTTCGCAAAAGGGACTCGCCACGAGTTCGTGCTGGTATTATTCAGGTTCTTTTGGAAGCAGTTGCAATAGCAGCTAAAGGATCAATAGGTAAGTTAAAGGCATCGGGTCAAAGGATAGATTTGAGGGGTGGTGCTCACTTTTGCTTTGTTTTCAGACTGAATGAAAGTATGTATTTTGAGAAGGTTTTGTATTTATTAATTTTTTCCCCTTTGTGCCCATAAAATGTTTGAAATCTTACTTGGTTTACAGTTTAAACATTCTTACTTTGTCATTTGACTGTTTCATAATCCTTCGCATTGAAAAAATTGAGTAGATGTATTTTTACACCCTTGTGAAAGGCAGGAATTCCTGTTTGGTAAGAAGTCACAGGCTCAGAGAGAACTGTGTGTGACTCAACACAATGCCAAGAGCGCTGTCGCTTTGTGATTCAGCTGCTGTCAGATGAGTGTTAATACAGGAGTCAAGAGTAGAATGATCTTTGAGAAATTTTACCTTAGTAACTGTGAAGCAGCTGAAAGAAGGTGCATATGTCATTTAAGGTAGCATAGTTCCTTGAAATAAGAGTAGTTACAAAAATGTGTATGCACATGTGCTCTGCTGTTGTTTTACTTTTGTCTCCTGCTGAAGCATTATTGCTTTGCTTCATCAGCTTGAGCCTGTCCTTTCTCCTCCTACAAGACCCACTTGCATGCACAGACTTGTGAGGTCTTTTACCTTATTGTGAAAAGAGCTCATTATTTGATCCAATGTATAGGACTGGATTTTAGTTGCACGTTTTGCAGTAACTGAAATTCAGGTGCAAGTACCTGCGGTTTAATCCATTGTTTCAGCAACCACTCATATTTTCTATGTAAAACTTGCATTGTGGGTTGACTCTGGCCAACAGCCGTGTGCTCATTCCCCTTTCCCAGAGGACAGGGAGCAGGTAGATAGAAGGTGTGTCTCCTCCCAGTTTCTTGCACACCCCAGCCTACTCTCTATAGAGACAGAGTGGGAAAAAGAAAAAGCCTTGACACTTGCTAGCTCTGTTCAGCAACAGCCAAAGCACTGGTGTGTTGTTAACACTATTATAGTCACAGGTCCAAAGCACAGCCCCACCCAGGCTGCTAGGAAGAAAGCTAACTCCATCCCAGCCAGACCCTGTACAACTTGATAGCAATGGATTACGCATATATACCCGATTGCATTTCCTGATTCCAGATTAACTTCTAAAATAGCAAGATGTAGGCACACTTCAAAAGTTTATCCCTAGGCCATATCCTTCAAACAGTGGATTTCACTTGTTCTTTTCAGCTTGATCTGATTTCCCCTGAAAAGGGATTGAAAAGGTCAGTTTTAATTTTCTTAAGGCATTGCTCCCTTGACAGGTGCAGTCATTGTTATGTGTTGTTTCCAGGCCCAACAGTTCTGGAGGTTTTTAATACCTTGTTGAAGCACTTGCGCATCAGTGTTGACTTTGAGCTGGGTGATAGGCGCAGTTCAGCAGGAAGTGCCACTTTCAGCACAAACTCCAAGGAGAGTGATGAGAGGATTGTCCAGAATGCTATTATTCAAACAATTGGTGAGTAATGCCAGTAATGTAGGCTCACTTAAAATTCCTCCCCTTCTCCCACTTCCTCAATGAGATGGTATTAAACCAGCTTGAATTAAAAGGAGTAATGGCAAGTGTGGTATCTCTGATTGTACTTGCCTCTAAATCTCAGGCTCACTTTATGTATTTGACTTCTGAAAGACTGTTCTTTTAATCATTAACTGAGCAGATAACCAAGAAACTCTGAAAATTAGAAATGCTGGTGGACTTACAATAAATTCGTTGGTTATATTATTACATGGCCCTTGAAATATAGATGTCATTCTGTACCTTTGGTACATAACTAATATTCGTTCTTTAATGAAAATCATATTGCGAGCAATCATATGCAGTAATACATTTTAGTAACTATTACTTGAGAATTTGTAGAATTCAATGTTAAACATATTGGCAACAATGACACCTAATGGCCAGTTGTGCTACCATGACTTAAGTGAAGTACTTTTAAGCACAATGCTGAAAATAAGAGCAACAATTCCTGTAAAAGATTTCATTATAAAAGCCTCTCCTCTTTTATCAGATTTTCTCTTTATGGTAGTGATATTATATATTGCAGTGCATTCATGATGTGTATTCCTTTACTTAAAGAGTAAGGGGGAACGTAACTTAAATGTTCACTAATCTGTACCTTTGCTTATCTTTACTTTGAAGCTTTCTAGAGCAGTAGCAAATATGTAGTAGACTATTTCTCACCATTACAGTAAAACTCCAAGTTAATGTTATCCCCCCACCCCCAAAAAATCCCAACAACCCCACAATCCAGTTTTTTGAAGTAAAGCTTCTTTCTATCCAAGTTACATTTATACTATTGCACAGCAATAGAATAGGGTAGAATATAGGGTAGAATAATAGTTGGAAGGAACCCATCAGGATCACCAAATCCAACTCCCTGCTCCTCGCAGGACTACCTAAAACTAAACCATATGACTAAGAGTATCATCCTGTCACTCCTTGAACTCTGACAGGCTTGGTGCCATGACCAGTTCCCTGGGGAGCCTGTTCCAGTGACCAAGCATCCTCTTGATGAAGAACCTTTTCCTAATGTCCAGTCTGAACTTCCCCTGACACAGCTTCATCCCATTTTCTCATGTCCTGTCGCTGGTCACCAGGGAGAGGAGATGGGCACCTCCCCCTCCACTGCTCACCTTGAGGAAATTGTAGACTCTGATGGGGTCACCCCTCATCCTTCTCTTCTCCAGGCTGAACAAACCAAGTGACCTCAGCTGCTCCTCCAAAATCTTGCCCTCGAGGCTTTTCACCATCTTGGTCACCCTGCTCTGGACACACTCTAATAGTTTGACGTGCTTCTTATACTGAGGCGCCCAAAACTGCACACAGTACTCGAGGTGGGGCCGCACCAGTGCAGTGTGGAGTGAGACAATCACCTCCCTCGGCCGGCCGGCTGTGCTGTGCTTGATGCACCCCAGGGCACAGTTGGCCCTTTTGACTGCCAGGACACACTGTTGACTCATATTCAACTTGCCATCAACACAAAACCCCCAATCTCTTTCTGCAGCGCTGCTCTCCAGCCTCTCGTCCCCCAGTTTGTACATATAACCAGGGTTACCCTGTCCCAGGTGCAGAATCTGGCACTTGCTTCTGTTAAATTTCATATGGTTGGTGATTGCCCAGTTCTTTAGTCTCTCCAGATCTCTCTGTAAGGCCTCTCTACCCTCGAGGGAGTCCACAGCTGCTCCTAGTTTTAACTATCATCAGTAAACTTAATGTACATTTGACTCCTGCATCTAGATCATCTATAAAAACATTGATGAGCGGTGGCTCTGAAGTTGAGCCCTGGGGAACCCCACTGGTGACTGGGCCCCAGCCAGATGTAACCCCATTTACTATAACTCTTTGAACCCGACCTGTCGGCCAGTTGCTCACCCAATGTATTACGGACTTGCCTAGCTGTGTGTTGGACAGGTGTTTGTCCAGAAGGACACTGTGAGAGACAATATCAAAAGCTTTGCTAAAATCCAAACCCACCAGATCCACTGGCTTTGCTTGGTCAGCTAGATGGGTGACCTTGTCATAACAGGAAAGTAAGTTGGTTAAGCAGGACTTTCCCCTCATGAACCCATGCTGGGTATGACCAGTGACTGCGTTGTCTCAAGTGGTTTTCAGTAACTCCCAGGATAACCTTATTAATAGTT
Source organism: Strix uralensis (assembly GCF_047716275.1). Classification (NCBI taxonomy): domain Eukaryota; kingdom Metazoa; phylum Chordata; class Aves; order Strigiformes; family Strigidae; genus Strix; species Strix uralensis. The sequence continues at coordinate 165,627,401 of NC_133972.1, forward strand.
TCACCAGGCACTGAAGTGAGACTGCAGGGCTGTAATTACCAGGGGCTTCCTTCTTACACTTCTTGAAAGCTGGGACATTTGCCAGTTTCCAGTCGACTGGGACCTCTCCAAGCTCTCAAGGCCATTGAAAAATAACGGAGAGAGGTCCTGCGATGACATTGGCCAGCTCTTTCGGTACCCTGGGATGAATCCCATCGGCCCCAGAGACTTAAGCACATCCAGCTGGAGCAGTAAGTCTCGAACAAGTTCAGAGTCAGCTGGAGTTCATCATCCCCCCGAGCTGTGGTCTTCCAACACACAGCTCCAGGGGTTTCTAGGGCCCTTCATTGGTCTTAAATGCCGAGTTGGAGAAGATGTTAAACATCTCTGTTTTATCTACATCCCTATTTGTGAGGTGACTGACCTTGTCAGGTAATGGACCAATGTTATCTTTGATCCTCCTTTTGCTGTTAACATTTAAAAAGTCCGTTCACAGTGCTGGCCAACTTGAACTCTGAGTTTTTGCCACACAAATTTTCTCCCTACAATGGGGAACAGCATCTCCGTTGTCCTTCTGTGTCACTTGTCCTTGCTTCCAATGTCCATACCCTTTCCTTTTCTGCCTAAGTTCTAGAAGAAGATCCCTGCTTAAGCAAGCCGGCCTTCTCCCCCACTTGCTTGACTTCCAACACTTTGGAATTGCCTGCTTCTGTGTTCTCAAAAGATGGCTCTTAAAAAGTGATGCATCCATGGACCCCAATACCTTCAAAAACGTGCTCCTTCAGCAGCCCAAAGTCTGCTCTCCCCATATCCCGGATCAAAGTTTTGCTGGCAGTTTTTCTCCCTATCGCTGACAGTTTGAAACTCAACTACTTTGTGGTCACGGTGACCAAGAAAGCCACCGATCACCACTTCACCCATGAGTCTCTCTCTCTGTTTACAAGCAACAAATCTAGGAGTGCACCTTTCTTTGTCAGCTCCCTTAGTACCTGCACCAAGAAGTTATCTTCAACATGCCTCAGAAATTTCCTGGACCTGTTTGTGTCCTCTGTATGATATTCCCAGTTCATGTCTGGCAAATTAAAATCACCCATAAGACAAGGGCAGTTGATCTAGAGGTATCCCTTAATTCCTTGTAGAAGGTGTCATTGTCCTGGCTGGGTGGTTGATAGTAGACTCCCACAACATCTGCTTCATTTGCTTTCCCTTTCATCCTTACCCAGAGGCTCTCAACCACATCACCAACAGTAAGCGCCATAGAATCCAACGCCTCCCTTGCATACAGCAGCACCCCCCCGCCTCACCTGCCCTGCCTGTCCCTCCTGAAGAGCCTATAACCATCCATCATGGCACACCAGTCCCAGGACTCATCCCACCAGGTTTCACTTATGCCAGTGTTGTTGTAGCTCAGGGACCGGACCAAAGGTTCTAGGTCCTCTTGTTTATTCCTTGTGCTGTGCGCATTAGTATAGAGACATTGCTAAGGAGCTCCAGTGTACTCAGCACATTGTGGAGCTGGCACACTGTCCCTCAAACATTGGCTTACCTCTAGCAAGCCTAGTTTTATCCCTTTCCCCCTTCATATCTAGTTTAAAGCTCTTTTGATGAGCCCTGCGAACTCCTGCACAAAGATCCTTTTCCCCCTTTGAGACCGGTGCACCCCATCTGTCACCAGCAGGCCTGGTGCCCTGTAAACTGACTCATGATCAAGAAGCACAAAGATCTGCCAGTGACACCAGGCTGGAAGGATAGAGGAGAACACTACTTGTGCTCCTCATCCCTTAAACAGTTGTCCCAAGCCCCTGAAGTCTCTCTTAACTGCAATTTCATCACTGCCTACATGAAAAAGTAATAATGGGTACATTTCTGAGAGCCATACCAGCTTAGGAACTTTTCTCGCCACATCTTTAACCTGGACCCCAGGGAGGCAGCAGACTTCCCTAAGAAGTGGGTCTGGTCGACATGTTGGGCTTTCTGTTCCCCACAGAAGAGAGTCTCCTATGACAATGATCCATCTTTTCTTCTTCATGGAAGTGGTTTTGATGCAGGGCATAGGCTGACCTAACCTTGGCAACATCTCCAACCTAGATGAACCATCATCCTCCTCATTGTTCGGTTCCACTTGCAGACCCGTACCTATTACACACGGACACCTGGGAAGACGGGGCGATCACGGAGGAGACGTGCCTGCTGTGCTGGGCAGGAATTGTTACCATTGTCCCCTATCCCTTAAGTCACCACATTCTGCCAGGTGGGGAGAGGACGGGAAATCCTCCATATCGTGTGTCCCGTTGGCCTGACAGGCCTGTCCCAGGGAAGGCAGGTGCAGTTCCTGCAGTCTGTCTCCCTCTCGCTCTCCCTGATACCCCTCAACCTGCTGCCCCCCTCCCGGAGCTCTGTCCCTAAGCGGAGGAGCTCCTCTCCCTGGGCGCAGCTCCCACAGCTGTGCTCACTGCTGCCGGCCGGCGCTGGCAGAAGAGCAGGGCCCACCCTGCAGCCTGGCACCCGGGTGGCAGCGTGTTCCACCGGAGCTCTGGCTGCGAAGCTGCCTCAGGCGCGGCGGGTGCAGAGTTTAGAGAGGCCACGGCCTTTTGCCGGGTGGGTGCCATTGCTCCCCTCTGTGCAGACTGCTGCACCACGCCCTGTTTGCCCACCCTGGTCATGGTGCTCCCTGGGGGCAGATCTTATAGGTGTGGGGGCTTGGCTGCTGTTGCTCCTGGCCCTGCCCAGGTCTCCTCAGTCGCTGTGGTGTGAGCTGCTGGCTCCTGGCAGGTCTCTTCGCTCCCCTCAGGTTCCCCCTGTTCAGGGAACTCCCCTGTGCACCGCACTAGAGTGCTCCGCTGCCGATTGTGCCAGCACCAGAGCAGCTCGCCTCAGCAGTCTCAAAGTAAAGTAATAGTCATATAATACTTGATTATCTCAGATTTCTCCTCGCACACCTGTAATATGATGATTTAAGAACAGACAAAGGTAACACCACTGTGTTCCATGAGAAACACTTCCAATTCCTTACTAGTTATAAATGAACAGATGTCACGTATTCAACTTTAAAATGATATATTTAAAGGAGGATAAAATTAGACAATTTTCGGTTTTAAAGAAGAAAGTGAATGTCATGAAAAGTCTATAAAGCCATTCAGCAGAAATGAACATGTGAGTATTACACCCTAAAACAAATCATAGTTTTATTCTTCATCTATTTTGACCTTGCAAATATATTCCTTGTATTTATAAGGCTTTTCTTGTGTGTATCTCTTTCCTTGTGTGATTTCATTCCATTTTTATTTAGGATTTTTTGGAAGCAATCTCCCGGATTACCAGAGATCAGAGATTATGATGTTCATTATGGGAAAAGTACCTGTTTTGGGGACAACTTCACAGTCACTGGATACCAGTCACCTTGGGTTTGTATATCCTACAGGTTTTAATTTCTAATAAAAAATTTAGATTTTAGAATCCTGATCATTTATGAATTGAATAACATTAAGAAAAGTGAAATGCAAATTCTCACTCATTAGGGACCTTATTAAATACTATGCAGAATCAAGAGAAGCAGTGTCAGCACTATGAAATCAATCTCCAAACACATTACTGAGAGAAAATACCTGATTGGAATGCAATTTATTTTGCACTAAAACATTTCTTCTCTCTAAATCTGTACAAATGTGTCTGAAATTATCTACTTAATGGTGGTTAATTCCATAACTTCTTATATGTGTGTTTTGTGAATGAGGGAAATTCAACCATGACTACATTTTTTCGAATAGCTGCATAATTTACAAATGTTGTTTTGCTGTGGTCATTCTGTATAAACTGACTTCAGATTAAGAAATAAACTGCAGAAATTACAGTGAATTTCTTTCAGTTTAGATTTTCCTGATTTATTTAGAAATAGGAAACAGCTATAGGTGGGCAGACTCCTGGAATAAACTCATAATTAAAAAGCCACCATATGCTGAAATAATACTTTTTCCTGTAACATGAATAATTATGTTTCAAAACTGCTTTTCCTCAGTAAGGGGAAAGTCACTGAAAAGGTTGCAACTCTTTCCAGGTGTGCATAATACTTTGTACTACATATGCCTGGTCCCCTGCTAGGTTACATCGGAAGTCATTGTCTTTCTGCTCGCTTCTTGGGAGCTTTTCATATAGTATTGTGTCCCTGCAGTATGGGTCGCTATTCCATGGAAGATAGAAATGTCTGTGCCAGGCAATTATCAGTCATTAAGAAGGTATTTGAAATAGAAATCCATTTAGAATTCTGTACTCGGATTACCAGTTGGCATGGGGGTATTTGTTTGGTTTTTTTAACTATAGAATTTTCCTTTATGGGATTCTGTGTAAACATGGGACTGAGTAGTATGTTAGTATGATGCACATATGTAACTGAATAAAGTAAGCTTTCTGACTGCTGATACAGTCTTTCATTACTTACCTGAAAATTTGTTCTCTGCTACACAAGACATTTGAATGATAGTGCCAGCTGGATATAGCCAGGATTATAGCCCATGAAGGTGGAAGTTTCCACTGTTACATGGGGGCCAACTTTTGTGAAGAGGCTTGCTCTTTCCTTACGCTATTTGGTGGACAAAAGGGTTTGTACCTTTTTTACTTTAAAGAAGGAATCTCTTTGAATGAAGCCGTTTATTCCAAGTGCACTTTTATTGTAAGATCTTGCAAGAACAGTGCGTATGTGACTGTATGCCAATAGGTATTTAACTTCTTTTAGTACCAGCAGATGGAAAATGAGAACAGATGAAGAACAGATTAAGTGGTAGTCTCTGTACCTTCCTGTGAATTGAAAACTAGGGTTCTTTCAGTTTTTCTTGCCAATTTTGCAGATAACTTCAGTCTCAAAGTTTTGGGGTCTGACTTAAACATGAAGAGCCCTGTCTTCTTAAAGACTCAATTATGTTTTAATTTAGAAGAAATTCTGAGCACTGGTGCTTGTGAAAATTGTCAAGCATGTAGCAGTTGAACATTTCAGAAACAAAGAGATTTCTGAATGAAACCGGAAGATTTAGACCTGCTTCACAGATATCATTTACTGTTTTGTCAGTAGTATGTGCTTCGTTTTTTAAGCCTTCCTATAAATGTTCCTTTCAAAAACAGTTAATTATTGCACCTCATTTGGAGATATTTTCCCCTTATTTGTGGTCAGCCAGCATCCCTTCCAAGACTGCTGTATTCACTTGTCAAAAATGCGGTTGTTAGAATGATGTCTGGAGTGAAATAATATTTTGAAGATATGCAAAGAAACTAATTTGCAACTTGTTTCTTATTGTAGAGATTTGGGAACTAGGAGGATTCAGATCATGTTATTGAGATCTTTACTTATGGTAAGCCTTCTGTGTTCAGTATATTATAAGCGCACAATGTTTCACTTTATGTGTTTATATGTATAAGAACAGTATTGGAACTCTGTATTATGAATTTAAACATACTTTCATATTACATAGGGCTATTCTACTGGGTAAAATTGTGACAGAATTTTCCCAACTTACATTGCAAGCAGCTCAAGAAATAGTCCTCCATCTCTTAGAGCACTTCAGTGAATATCAGTTATAATAGGATCTGCAGATCCAAAAGAACATCGTAGAGTAGGCTGAGTTGACTAGTTCTGCCAGCAATGCTGGCAACATCAAAGTGAAATCACTTTTGTCTCTGGCACCAGAAAAGCTGTAATTAGTAGAATGGCTAATATTTTTTAAACTGTAGAAATAGATGCCTATCTCCAAGCCCTTAGAGCCTCAGGCACCATTGTTCTTTCCTTCCTAGTATTTCCCAAGTTTCTTGTAAGGTATGATTAATTGTTTTATCACAAATACATTTTTCAACTATGAAATCAACGAGTATTTCTGGAAATACATCCTGATGGTAGGAATCAGAAATGGGTAGTAAAGGAGGCTCTTCCCTGTAGAGTCCTGGCCTATTTTGTTGCAGAAACTGAAAGCTGGTTAGTGACAAAAGTAGGGGAAATAGCATAAAGAATGATTTCATGACTAAAGCAGAAAAATGCCTTCCTGGAAAATGAGTTTCTGTCCCTGCTTTGACATGAAATTTGTGTGCGGTGTTAGGCAAATCAGTTAAACCATTTTTTGCTTGTCAGAATATGAAATCCTAGATTCTGGCTTGCTGAAGACCTGAACATTCACAGTTGCAGTTTAAGGACAGAAAAAAACGTTAAAAAGGACCTCAGGATTATTTTGCACGTTGTCTTCATTAAAGATAGACTCAGCTGTACCTAAACTGTTCCTGACAATATTTATCTCACCAGTCCTAAAAATTTCCATTGCAGTCGCTAAGAATTGTTCTAATTATTTGAGGTGCTGCGTAGCCTGTAAGTATGCTTTAAGGTGTTCCAGTTGTGCATGTGGAAGGTATTTAACATTCTTGACGCTGAATTTTGGTTTGGATCCTCTTTTAGAATATGGAAGTAGAATTCCATCATGGTACAAAGATGTGAAAGTGAATGTGTTATGCTTAATGAATTACTCAGACACTGATAAATATTGTTTGCTACTGTCTTTTTTGCAATCGAGTAGTATCCATAAATGTTTAAGATGTACATATAGCCCCGATTTCTCTTTTTTTTTTCTTTGTGTGAGCCTACTCAGTACCATATATGAGCAGCTCAGAGCCTGAAATGGAAAAATCTCTATTGAAATTATTACCATCTTCATTTTATGCCCTGCAACTTGTCATAGGCCATTCTTCAAAAAAATTTCTTAAATGATACCTTTATTTTTTCTTTTGGGTGTGTTGGTAGAGGAAGGATCCTGAGAAATACCACTTTAAAACAGGTGAAGGGAGTTCATTTGAACATGAATATTAAAGTATTTCCAAATTTGTAATGAGATTATGAATTTTCAAAACTAGTATTTCAGTTTGAATCCACCTTTCAGATGCCAAAGCAAGCCCACTAAAAAGTGAGTGACACTCGCAAGTAATTCTTACAATGCGATAATGACACACATTAATTTTACTTCCAACAATGAACAGGTGACTTCAGGATACAAAGCAACAACAATAACTAATGCGCTTCCTCCCCCATTTCTGGACCCATTACTGTCTCCTTCACTCATGGAAGACTCTGAGCTAAGGCAGCTGGTCTTGGAAATACTGCATAATCTCATTGATCGGCATGACAACAGAGCAAAGCTCAGAGGGATACGGTAGTTCTTTTTGTTTGCTTTGGCCTACTTGAAATTCTAGTTTAATATCTGAATGATAAGTACTGTTGATTTTTAAATATTTTTCCTAATATGAAATGTTAATGTACTGATTTGATAAATGCACAGTGCTCAGTGTACTTTACTGATGGCAAGAGTTTTACAGGTAAGCCTCAGTGCATGATACCTTAAATGACCATTCCAAATATCTGCTGGTTTAACTGCGGAAGGCAGTATATGGTATTTTATGTAGAAAGAAAAAAAATATGTGGTTGTCATAATAATTCTGTTTATGGTTTTTCCTCTTCAACTGAAATTTGAATGTCATTGTTAAACATGGATATATTTAAAATGGAAATTGCTTCAAGATTTGTTTGAATAGTTCGTATATTTCACATCCTCTTCCCTTTCAACTTCTTCTTGCTAAAATGACATTTTTGTTTGCTTTGTAGAATAATACCAGATGTTTCTGATCTAAAGATAAAACGAGACAAAATTTCAAGGCAAGACGTGAGTTTCATGAAAAAGGTAATAGAATGAAAAAGTTACCTTTTCTATTAGAAAGACAATAAAGTAACTGAAACAGTTGCTTTGCTTTTCTTCTACAACTTTTGGAACAACTTGCAAAGATGAATTGTCAAGTGATTTTTGAATAAAGTTACAGTGATTTCAGTGTTGAGGTGTTCTAGATACTTGAGAGTTGGTTCCATGGAATAAATAAATTTTCATTTATGTCTTCAGTGAAAACTTTTGTATGCATGAAATTAGAACAGTGTATATCTAAACCATGATTCTGAAAAGACCTCCCTATAGTTAGATCCCTGTGCATCATTTCATTTATGCTCAGTAGTAGTTTTTCATTTGTATGGCTTTTATTTTGTTGTATTTTGAAGTAATTTTTTATTTAAAAATCTTTTTTAAAAGCCTTGGTACAGGGCTTGTGTCTTATGTTTTAGGTAAAGATGTCAAAGAAGGTTAACTTTGAAGAAAAAAGGCACCTCCTTGCAAGATTGTTTTTACAGAATATTATGTCAGTTGACTTCTGAGGATGTTTCGTTCTAAAGAAAAACAGATTTAGGTTTTTTAGCTGATGCTTATGTGGAGTGAAATCACTTCTTTACAATAAACACCTTATTTGCTATTTGAGAAAAATGCATATAGTTGTTGGTGTGCTCTGTCATTCCTGACTGTTTTATCTGTTTGGTATGTTTGTAAACAAAAAAATACAAATTACTGTAGTAGTCTCAGGCAGGCTTTAGAATGTTTATCATTGTTATCTTCCTGAGAAAATATATTCATTTCTCACAGCTATCCCATGCTGCTTTGTTTTTGATTCCTATTAGCCTGTGAATTAAAAATGTGTGTCTTCAGAGTGCTGACTTAATTTAATATTCTAATTATAAAAATCAGAAGACTGCAATTTAACTTGTCCAGAGGCAAAATTAGTACATGTGCAATAATATGCAGACTAGGGTTGTGAGGTTTTCAAGTAACATTGCAAGGTAAATGTTCTTGCTAAGTTAGTACAGTTGATACTGCTTGCGGTATATTTACACCTGTTTGATACTGGAATAATACAAATATAAAGAATGCTACAACATTGGCAATTATTACTAATGTATCTTTTTAAAAAGTGAATTAAATTTTACTTCATCAAATTAATATCTAGGATTTAAAACACTTTGGATAAGTTGTATTTACTGATTTTGCTAGGTGAAAATTTGAATTGTCAAACTAAATATTTGAATTGTTAATGCTTATCTGAAAAAGAGGGCAGGAGAGGAAAAGAGACTCTTACCAGGTCAAGAAAAGATTATAGTGTCTTCTAAAAAAATGTATTAACCTGGGAAATTAAGTCATTCAGTAATTATCTATGCGATACTGTTTCAGGTGCATATCATAAACCCAGTGTTATTCACCTAGTGTAGATGTGTATGTTGGCAGCCTACTCTTCCTAGATTCCTTGCATAATCAAAGGAGAGGGGTGAAGCACCTCCAGAATTCCAGTAAGATCTGCATGACAGTCTAGGCTTGTTTGATGTTAGATGAGGATCCTAAGGTAATTCTGTATCAAACTTAGGAATTTTGAAACTGAAAACTAGGTGGAATCAAACCAGACATAGGCACAAAGCTCTTTTCATTGCAGTCCACTTTCTCAAAGTCAGGAGGTTTATTTTTATCCTTTCTTTAAACGGAAATACTAGACTTCTTGCATTTCACAATCTTCTAGAAAGATACTACGTGTCAAGAAAATCCACATAATTTATTTTCATATCTAAGTGCAATTCTTTATCAGTGTGATGAATCATTTCATTGCATTTATTTTCCAAATATACTGTGTCTTTGAACAGCTAACCTTTACTATGCTTATTTCTTAGTAGCTTCTGTGTTTTGCTAATAACTGTTTCCCTCTTTTCTACATCAAACATACATTTGAACAACTTTATATTTGATTTTAGAAGTACTAAAAAAGCCAACATTGTTATTATTTCTTCAGTGAATATGTCCTCCTTGAAGAACAGATGTTTTATTTCTCCTTCTAAAGCTGAGCTAGTACTTCCAGAGATAAAACATCAGTCCTCAGATCTTGGAAAATAAACTGTGTCAACTGATACAGATCTGTATCTTCTACAGATTAAGAATGCTGTGGTGGAACTGAGTTGCGTTGCATGCAAAACCTGCTGCTTATCCTGCCCTTCTGTGTTTTGATTTTTGTGTTCAGATAGTAGTTTCTTTACAAAGATTTGGTTAAGCAGAGTGTTATCAGGAAATGAAAGTCACTTTTGAATTTGAGGGTCTTTCATTAGATAACCTGTGTTCTTCACTAGAGCTAGAGCCTCTTTATGCACACTGGTAAATGAGTCCTACTCGCCTTCTGAAACACTCTCTGCTTAATGAATAAATTTGATGTTTTCACAAGGATAACCCATGAAGCTCCTCAGTTACATGAACATTCTTGAGAATGTTTCAAGATCTACTTTTTGTTTTCTCCTTTTCATAAACAGGCAATTTTTTTTCTGCATATTTCAACAGGAAATGAATACCAGTGTCTGACACACAGTGCAGTATTCATGTGCAGTTCTCTGTATCATCTTCCCTATCTGTACGCTTCTACATAAAATGGAACAGTGCTGTTTTTGTAAACTAGTAGTTGTCATGATTAATCATGTACTTGATTGTGTATGTGTATACATGTATTTTATGCTTTTCTAATTTTTATAATTCTCTGTCTAAAATGATCTAACATCAAAGTTGGCCCTGCTTGGAGTAGATAGTTGGCCCAGAGGACCTTTAAATATCCTTTCTAACCTAAATTATTCTGTGATTTTAATATACATTTTCCCTTTTTTGTCTTTTATAGCATGGTCAGCAGTTGTACAGACACATCTACTTAGGCTGTAAAGAAGAAGACAATGTCCAAAAAAACTTTGAACTACTGTTTACATCTCTAGCTCTTACCACAATTGAATTAGCCAATGAAGAAGTGGTTATTGACCTCATTCGATTAGCTATTGCTTTGCAGGTATGAGTCTGAAACAGCATTGTGTTCATCGATTGACAACTTACACTTCTAATTGGTGATGTGGATAACTTTTTTTGTTTGCATATAGATCTTCAAATTGGAAATCTTATCTTTCAGTCCAAATTTGATCAGTCCATTAAGGAAGTGCACTTTGTACGTACCCCTTACTAATAGGGAAGTTTCAACTAATCAGATTTGTTACAAACTTCTACAGCATGTTCTTTTCAGGAAGTGTCGCAGATATGGAAATTTGTTGGAACATTCCTTAGAATCACTGATACATTCATTAGCAAATTGACAAGATATTCTTACAACCTGTGATCTTGCATCACTGTTCTGTATAAAATATATGGACTGTCCTCACCTTGGAAGAAAGCTTTTGGTTAATTGATTGTTTGGAAATATTTGTCAAACCAGGCTATTTAATCTTACCTTAGAGTAAAATTCTATCAGTGTGTTGACAGGCTTTATTCCTTAAGATTTCCTTTACAGGATCAAACATTATTTCATATTTGCATACAGTCTTTGGTGAGACTGTATAACTTAGTAGGTTTATGTATGTTGAAATTAAAGCATTCAAATAAATAGTATTAGCATGTGCCATGGAAATTTGATGTAATTGTGTCCTGTATTTGCGGTTCACTCTCTGCCATTAGCCTTATTGCCTAATGTGCACCTGCATTATGAAACCTCTGAAATGCAGAATGCATTCTTAATTTTAAAATACATCACTGAACCAAATCCTTACTTGATGAAAATGATATTAGGAGTTTTACTAGAGCAAAAATAATACAATCTGAATAATTATAGAAATGCTAATAAACATTAAATAATTCCCTTTATGATACTGTATCTGTGACTCACAAGAGTGATTTTTGTTATTAAACTACTGTTTCTAATTTTCCTGAAAAAAGTTATGATCAACAGGTGGTAAGGACAAGATACTACTACCAGTCATTAACCTGTACTCTCTTTCTGTGAAACAAGTGTTTGAGTTGAGTAGATTTATTTCTCTTCATAGAGGTTGAATCCTTCAAGCTCTCTAACTTCAGATTGATATGTACCTAATTTGGGAACAAGCTAAAAGACTAGGATTTTATGATGAGAGGTGTTAAATGCTAAGTAATACCAGATAGTCATCATATGTCAGCTAGTGTTACTGATCATAAATTTGACTTCCATATATTTGGGACATCCTGTTAACTTTGGGAAGTATAATGCTATCTTTTATATTTCAGGACATTGCCATCATCAATGAGGATAATCTGCCAATGTTTAATCGTTGTGGTGTCATGGCATTAGTTGCAGCGTATCTAAACTTTCTGAGTCAGATGATTGCAGTTCCTGCCTTTTGTCAACATGTCAGCAAGGTAACACATAATTAAGTAATTTAAGTCATGTAGAACAGTACACATTCTACTGTAAAATGGATAAATTACTTCTGTCAAGTAGTGGCTTGTGGTGGTGTTCTCCTATATTGGGTCCACCAACATTGTCTTTGGTCTCTGATGACATTATTTGCTGACTCTTTATGCACAGAATTTTCTTAAGGTATAGCATTTTTATTTTGTTTATCGTACCATATATAATGGGCTAAATCCCCATCTGGTATAAGACTTTACAGCCTCACTGGCTTTGGTAAAACAGTATTGACATGCACAAGACCATGAGAAACAGATTTTTAGTCTAAAAGGTGAGTGCCACAATATCTTACTTTGGTTACAAGACATTCTAAAAGCCTTTTTTATGCTGAGGTAGATGTTAGTGAAGGATTGGTAATCTGCTACAGTAGAACCTCTTTTGAGCAACTTGGTCATTGGAGAAAATGGCTATGGAACTACTTTTGTACTATTTGGTTTGGGTTTTTTTCAGGTCATTGAAACTAGAAGTCTGGAAGCATCTTATTTTCTACCAGAAACAATTTTTAAAGACAAATGCAAGTAAGTACATATAGGATGTGAATTAGTGAACAGTGAAGTACCTATTTTACTATTAAAAATTGCACATCATCGAAATATGGTGCATATGTGAAAAATAATTTAGAGGTTTAACAATGTGAAGGATAGGCAGAACAAAAGCAAGCATTAAATGCATATATGCAAAAAATGTAGTTTTCAGACTTTTTTTATTGTAGTCAGAGGCACTTATATCTGCACAATATGGTGTTTGGTGTAAGTGTTAAATTAACACAGCAGAATGCGTTTTCACTGAATCACAGAATGGGTGAGGTTGGAGGGGACCTCTGGAGATCATAGAATCATAGAATTGTTTAGTTTGGGAAAGACCTTTAAGATCATGGAGTCCAACCATTAACCTAACACTGCCAAGCCCACCACTAAACCATGTCCCTAAGCACCACATCTACACATCTTTTAAATACCTCCAGGGATGCTGATCATCTGGTCCAACCCTTGTGCTGAAGCAGGATCACCTAGAGCAGGTGGTTTGGAACCACATCCAGATGACTTTGGAATATCTCCAGGATGGACACTCCACAGCCTCTCTGGGCAACCTGTGACAGTGTTTGGTCGCCCTCACAGTAAAAAACTGTTTCCTGATGTTCAAACAGAACTTCCTGTGTTTCAGTCTGTGTCCATTGCTTCTGGTGCTGCCACTGGGCACCACTGAAAAGAACCTGGCTCCATTGTCTTTCCACCCTCCCTCCCTTAAGTTGGTTATACAAATTGATAAGATCCACCTTCTTTTCTCCATGCTGAACCATCCCAGCTCTCCCAGTCTTTCTTAATTGGAGACATGCTCCAGTCCTTTACTCCACCTCAGTGGTCCTTTGTTGACTCTCTAAAATAAGTCCATGTCTCTCCTGTCCTGGGGAGCCCAGCACTGACATAGTGCTCCAGGTGTGGCCTTAACAGTGCTGAGTAGAGGGGAAGGATTTCCTCCCTCAACCTGATAGCAGTACTCCGCCTTATGCAGCCCAGGAAACCCTGAGCCTTTTTTGCCACAAGGGCACATTGCTGGCAAATGGCAAATACTATTACTCTGCAGTTGTTTTCTATATAACAAAGACCATATTCTCTCAAGATGTAGCAGAATAGGTGAGGAACATATTTCAGACAACCAAGAAGTGTTAAGGTAGTTTAAAATATTCCAGTGGTATTCAAAGCACTAATTTTGGGCTGTATATTCATTCCTAAAAAACTGAGCAAGTTTTATTTCCATCAAATCATTGCCTTTGACCCTTTTGGTTGCTTACAGACATTAGAAAAATATTGTACTTAGCAAACAAATCTCTATTGGTAGATAATAACTTCGAATATATATTTCGACAGTCTTCCAAAATCCTTAGAGAAGCATGAAAAAAATTTATTTTTCCTGACGAACAAGATTGCAGAATCATTAGGAGGCAGTGGATACAGTGTGGAAAGATTGTCAGTTCCATATGTACCCCAGGTAACAGGTAAGTGGTGATTAATGGTAAAACTACTAAGTACCAGTTACTAAATGCCTTCCTAGTGTGTTGTGTGCCAATGAAATGTAATGTGACTACTTGGCAACAAAACTTAATCATAGTATAATTTTATTTTCTCAATATGTTTTTTTTTTTTCTTCTCATGACCTACTGTATTATTCTTAAGAAGTTTCAGCTTTGTGTCACTTGAAGATTTTGTTTTCCTTAAATTCAGGAGGTGGGGCAGAAAGCTCTTGAGCCCACTTCCACTCTTTTTAATGAAGCTTTTTGCTTTCAGAAGAATACCTGAGAAGATCGTAGTGATTATTACTGGTTTTCTGTATTAACTTGAGTTAGCAGGTGAGAAGGGATTATACAAGTCAGCATACTTTTATCCTTTTTATGTAAACACTGCATGGAACGTATTCCATCCTTTTGCCATATAGCCTTGTGCTGACTTAGTTATTGGCCTTAGTGAAATTCTCAATGAGCAGATGTTAATTTAATCAAGATTTTTTTTCCTCCATTAGATAGCTATGCTACCTTAGTGTCAGGTAACACAATGAAAAATGAAGTACACCTGAGGAAAACCTGTGAGAGTTCATTGCTACCCAGGATGCATGAATAGTGCATGTGAATGACTAGCTAGTATGTGACATTGTGTGTTCTAGGCTTTTCATATATTTTCAACAGCTAATTGAGCAACTTACTAGGAAAAAAGTTTGAAGAATTTGTTTTATTAACTATGTGTGTTTTGTGGCTGTAAATACCTGGTTGCTATTGTAATAGACTATGGGACATCCCAGTGTGAAGCATGATCTTTTTGTGAAATAAAAGTACTTAGCAGGAAAATGTGATTCTTATGTTTTGTAGCTCATGCATAGAAAGAAACATAGTACGTATGGACAGTGAATGCCAGATCTGTCACACTTGCAATATGATTCAGAGACATTGGTGCCTGCTCTTGAATAAGCTTTTTGGATAGCTGCTATAGGAGGGAATGAGTTCTCCAGAACAGTAGATGTGGTTTTGTCCCAAGTGCTAGCAGGCTAGGTTGTCATCTTCTAAAAAGGAAAAAGTTGCTATACTTAACAGATTATTTCTTCTTGCATCCAAAAAAACAGTTAACATTATATTTTAATATTGTCAGAAGAGGCAGGTAACAAGTAAGCAATTGTTAGGTTTTCAAATTTTTACTGTTTTCAGGTGAATGAGAATGGAATGAGAAAGATATCCTGGTTTGAAATTTATGTTAAGCCTCTTCTAGAAATTGAGATGTATTTGTACCCAAATGACCTTGCTAGAGTTTTCTTGGATGCTTTGATAAAAATGCATTCCTACACAGTAAGGTACGTAAGTTCTGACATCAAGGTTAAGTGAGTTTAGCTGCAAGTAGGTGATTATCTGCCTCTTCTGGTGATGAAAAATGGCCATAGTTAATGCTAAATCTTAGCATATGTGAATCAGATGGGGTTTGGGCACTTTTGTAATCTTTTTGTAAAGAGCAGCACCCAAAATTAGTTCCATGTCTGTTATCATATCTCATTAGGATCATTAATTTCTGATCCTGTGGGATATTGAGCTTCCAAGGTTTTCATTTAACTAAATCAGGACCAAACCGATTATGATTTGGAATTCTGAAACTTTTCTTTTTTTACTTCAATGAAATGTTTCATTTCTGCAATTATATTACAAAGCTAGTATATAGCATTTCAAAATATTCATTTTAGTAAAATATTGATTCATTTTTTGTATATTCCTGTGAAAGTTATGATTGAACCCAAAAAGCCAGTAAAGATTTTATCCTAATTATTTCTACTATTTCTGAATATCAATGATGTAATACTTAACAATGACTTACAAAATCATCATCCTGTCTCTTTCAGGTTTTGGTACTTCTTATCAGTTTGAAAGACATTCATATTTGCAACTTTTTGTACCTTGTTCTCTTCTTTATTTGGGGGAGGGGGGAAGCTGATAATTTAAATGTATATTTAATAATTTTTTTTCTATACATATTTTTTTTTTTAAATTTAGCTCTATTTCCATCAGGCAAAAAGCCTTATAAATGCAGACACAAGTCAAAAGGTAAAAATGAGTTTGTAGGTCAGCCTGCTCTCCTACTAGCTGTGGTGTGTCTGTATATGATGTGCACAAAAAAAACCCGCTTTTAGAAGGCCTTTAGACCTTTAGGCCAGGTATTGTGTTGTACTTAGTGTACCTAGTATTTCCTTCCACTTTTTTTTTGTTTATTTCCTTGATATACCTGTAGCAATGTTAGCTGCCACAAGGTTTGCCTTTGTGTTTACTCTTGGTTTGGAACTCTACAATATGGTAGCTTCCTATTTTCTTTTCCTGAGCAGGTAGTAGGGCTATAGGTATCATTTTTGTGATAGTATTAATTACCTCTTTGAGTGACATTACAGGAACTTGGTAAAAGGTTGGAAAAAGCTCTCATCTGTTCACAGAATGCTGATTCATCTTACTCATTGGCTGTTGAGGATAAAGGTCCACTAGCAGGACATGTATACCTGCATGCATTCTGTGTGCATCGCACCAGTAGCTGGGCTTAGACACTGTCTACTCATCAGCTGTCTCCTGGTTCCCAGTCTCCCCAGTCACTGACATCTGAGCGTGAGTGTCCCCAAGGCCCACAGCTGCTGGTCCAGATCCCCCTTGTGCACACCAATGCACATGTGCGTGTACACATTGGTCTCAGTCAAACCCCCACGTTCCATGGTCTTTCTGACAGTTGGCCTGGGCCTCCTGGTCTCTCCAGGTGCCTGCCCCTGAGAGACACACAGAGCGCCAGACACACACGGACACCCCCTGGCTCCCAGGCCACTTGACCTACTCACATGCTGGTCCAGCTTGATACTCCCTTGTGATCACGCACTGACGCTGTGCACCTTCGCTCCCCGCAGACACACGGGCCTTCTGACCGGTGCTCTGACTCTGGTTGCTGTGCTCAGACCACCCTGCACACATCTGTGCAAAGAATAGAGTCCCTCACCCAGAAAAAGAGAAATGGGATTTACTCAGAAGATGGGACAGGCTGCACTGATGAGGCTCAGGGCATGGCCAGATGCACGTACTGATCAGCAGCTAGTTAACATGGGACTGATGCCTTTATCCCCTTATCCCTCTCTTTTCCTTGCTTCCTCCTTCTCAAACCATCTCAATCCTCCTTTTCCCAACCCTTGCTTCCATCCCTAAACATCCCATACTAAGCCTGGTGCAACCCCAAGGTGCTGTTCCCCTGTATTACACAGTGTGTCCCGTACCCCAGTCACCGATCCCACCTCAGCCAGTGAGGTGACCCAGAGATCTGCTTCCATTGCCCCATGGGGTGGGTGCCACCCCTAGGCCATGGGGCCAAGGCTCCTGGGACAGCCCTGGCAGGGGCTGAGGCAGTGGGTGTTGGGGCTCCACCACTGCCCTCGTGCCTCTGGGCTCCTTCGTGTGTGTGGAGACGAGCTGTATACCATATAACAGGAAAAAATTGCAATTTTCACATTTTTTTTTACCACTTATTATTTTAAAATTAGAAATGAATGGACGTTTTTATTAGGCAAGTATAGTGAGGCATCCATTACAAAAATAAACTCTATCCAGAGTAGTCCCAGAAATGTATCTTCTGGTGTTTGCATGTCAATTATAGAGAGAGCAGCAAGATGGCAGCAAAGATATAGTTTTGTCTTGTATTTACCCTTGAAGGCTAAGGTGCTTTCCTCAGACTCTGTATGTATTGGGTTGTGTAACAGTGAGCCATCAGAGATTAAAAATCAAGTAAATCCTTTAAAATGCCACTTTAAATGCTCAGACTCCCTGACAAAGATAGCTAGAATTCTGGTGGTTTTCACTAATCTTATTCTTTCACTGCCTCTTCATCTTAAAATGGCATTTCATTTGTATGACTTCTGAAAGTTCTTTCTTGATTTTTAAAACCTGAGTATGTTCAGCTGTGCTGGAATGAATTCTATTTGTTCATGCTCAATATTTACACTGCCAAAGCACTTTGCTAGAAGTGGTTTAAACAAAGGTTGCAGAAGAACCAGAATAAATTAAGTTGTGGTGGGAGAGCTTTACAGTCATTCTCCTTATCTTAGTATCAAGTGCCTGTAGGTGCTTCTGACTACATGCAGTGCAAGTCATCAAATAATAATGGCCAGATCCAAATGACTTGATCTTGGCTAAAATCTAAAATATGGCATCGCAATTCATGGTTTTGTAAATGAGATACATGAAAGTCAGGCCACTCAAGTCTCCATTTCTCAGAGGATGCTCATGACACATCTGTAAATGTATTTTTACTGGGGTTTTTTTTGAAATCTTATGTTAATATATTGTCAAATATGAGAAAAGATTATTGGTGTATTATCTCAGGAATGCAGTTACAAAAGGAAAATCCATCAACAGGTGGATCATTTGATCATAATCTCCTAATGCGTTAATGAAATTGTTGTGCTTCTTTTAGTATCAGCGCAGTTGGTCTTATTCTGACAACTTTTTAAGCCAGCTGGACTTGCTAAAATGTTTGTAGGAACTTAGAAATGGAGAGAATTTTTTTCACCAAGTAGATTTTTAGACTCGTTGAATATGGTACTTGGAGCAACAAGAATAAGGAAGCATGGTTGTTCATTTCCATTCAGAAATCTTCATTTCTCCAGTCAATGAGTCATCTTCCAAGAAGTCCTTTTCTGCTTCAGAGTACCTTCAAATCAAGATCTTAATATTTCAGTTTCACAACAAAAAAAAAAAAAAAAAAGTTCAAGCTTATGTAAATTAGTCTGCAGCAATATATCATTATGTGCTATGTTATTTATTAGGCATTTGAATAAGATCTCATCTCATTTTTTTAAATTCTGGTCTTTCAAGGGAAATTTGGCAAGGTCTGGGATGAGAGGGGGAAGGGACAAAAAAAGTTATTTTCCTTCATATTTAATAATTTAGAACAGTAACTGTTCATTTTTCTCAACAATCCAAATGTTAAAATAGATGATCTTGGGTTAAATAAGCATATAGAAACAAATCTACATCTGATGTGTAGAGATTTGATCATGTTTCAACTGTTATACAGAAAGTAAGATAAGTTGTTTTAATTCTAGATGAGGACAGACTCTCCAGGAGGAAGAGCATTGTGGACACGGTATCTATTCAGGTGGATATTCTGCCTGGCAACAACACAGATGATAAGGTATGAAAATCACAGGATATTTTAAAGCAGCATCTTTGGGGGGGATGTGAATGAAGCTTTCCCAGAAAATCTAATATCTAATTGTTCTATTGTTCTAATATCTAATTGTTCTATTCAAAATGCTTTGGGGTTTTGATGTTTTTTTAACTTCTGTGTTTGTAGAAATGTGTTGTCAAAGACACTGATACTGATCTTGCTCTAAAAATGTATTTTGTCACTATAGTTTTTACAGATAGTACTGCAGAATATGGGGTAGCAATACATATATATGCCAAACAACTAATATTTTATGAGTAAATATTCTAAAATATGTTCTTTGAATTTTGAAATAAATAAATTGAATTTTTGAAATAAATCTTTGAAATAAATTCCTGCATCTGTATCCCT
This sequence comes from Strix uralensis, assembly GCF_047716275.1. Classification (NCBI taxonomy): domain Eukaryota; kingdom Metazoa; phylum Chordata; class Aves; order Strigiformes; family Strigidae; genus Strix; species Strix uralensis. The sequence goes on from NC_133972.1 coordinate 165,647,068, forward strand.
GCATCATTTGAAGTATGAGTCTTGTTCATCCACATGGGGCTGACAGATATAAGACTAGTGGGAGACCTGCTGTCTTTGAGAGGGGCAGGTAAAGACTAGGCAGGCTACATACACTTTTCCCTTCCAGAAGAGTTTAGCACACAGTGCTTTAAAGTCACGAGAAGGATAAGATAGCAACACAAAGTTCATATGTAGGGTACAGGAGCTGATGCTAATTATCCCTTAGGAAGACTGCGTTATAATTAAAATTATCTCACATCTTTTGACACTTCATTTGAAGTATTTCTTAAAATAAATTTGTGTTTCTACTGAATCTTTTCCAAGGTTCTGCTGATTTTTTATTAACCAGATTTCTGCTGGTTGCAATTGAGATTAGCTGTTGAAATTGAGGTGCTTGTACCTGCAAATAAATCCTACCTTTAGCATCTTCGAGCACAAACCAGCTAGGGACATGAAACAGAATGTGTGGACAGAGGCGAGCTGGATGTTAGTTAAAAATGCAGTGTTAACCTGTTACAAAGGAGCAAGCTTCATTTTAGAACTTATTGACAGAAGTGTTTTATGTTTTGCATGATTATTATTCCTTACTGCTTTCTGCTGATGATAACTCAGATGATATTTTGTGTTCACTTCTTGCTATTGTGCCTTGGCAAGGATACAGATAAACTAGATAAAAGTTTAGGAGAAAGAAGGGGTTTGAAAAATAAGCCAGATTATCACAATCTTTAGCTTTCTAAAGAAAGTAAATGCTCCTAATAGGAATGGGGGTGTTTGCCATTATTATCCTTTTTAAAATCATGTATTATATGTGATTATATGTGATTGAACATCTCTTTTGAAAGTAGAATTAATTGAGAGAAGTTTCCATTTGAGATATCAAATGATTATGCTGATGTTATGTTAAGCATTGATATATAGACATTTTTTGGAGAGGCTATAGCAGTTGTAGATAAATCAAAATCTTTGTATGCGTTCTCAGTTAATGTGGTACCATGTCTTAGAGAATGAATTACTGTTTGTCTCACTTAAAAACAAGACTTTTATTAATCAGAAACAAATGAACAAAGCTTTCCTTCTTTAGTTGCTTGACAGTGTTTGTTTACAATGCAAAGGGAAGACCAATATTTTCCAGTTTGCTGACTGCATCTTGATACCTATATCATGAGCAACTGAAAAACTGATAGATAGACCAGAACGAACATCTCAGTCATAGTGAGGCTCCAGTATTATGCTCTTGCAATTGGTTAATCATATAATTATTTAGGTTGGAAAAGACCCTTAAAATCATGGAGTCCAACCATTAACCTAACACTGCCAAGTCCCCAGGCTAGACCATGTCCCCAAGTGCCATGTCTACACGTTTTTTAAGAACCTCCAGGGATAGTGACTCTACCACTTCCCTGGGTGGCCTGTTCCCTTGGTAATGGTGTTCTGTAATTTTTGCTAATTCTTGTTCCCTCAATGTGCGTGGTTTTGGCCACGTGCAACATAAGGTGATACAGTGGATGTAACTCAGGAGGAGTTAAAAAAGAAAGAAGTCCACAAGGATATTAAATCTGGTTCTCTTGCTATGTAAATTAGTAAGTATAGCATAATATATAACTGTCAGCAGAATTAAACTGCAAAAAAAAGGAGCATAAGACTGTGATTGAGAGGATAAACTACTTAATGTAAGTTTTAGAGTTAACGATGTATAGTATCACTTCTACACTGAGGTAGAAGACTCTTTATCCATAAAATACCTATTATTGTATACCAAAGAAATGCAGGTTTTTTGTCAGCTCAATCAAAGTTTCTTGTTGTGGCACGTGTGTTAGTGAATCCTGTTCAGGAAGATGGTTTATTCCGTAGTTATCTTCATTTTTAAGATGAAAGCACTTGTAAAAGCTGCTAGTGCTTCTGTGATATTAATAGCCAAGTATAATGCTGGCTAATATCAGCAACTACTGTGGATATTAATTAGAAATCTGTAAGGCTTCCATAAACAAGTAAAATTTACCAAATATGAATCATATAAAAGGTGATTATTTAAAAACCTGCATGCTGTTAATCTCTAGCTATAACCACAAATATTTGACATAAAGGGTGTTTTACTGTTATTTATTAACCTTTTATATATTCAGAGGTAGAGAATACAATGCTAATGTAGTAAAATCTGTTAGAAAAGCATCATTTACAGCCCCATCTTCTGAAATAACAGTGATGTGAAAAGGAAACAGCTACTTTTGGCTTTTCCATTTACAGTAGGTCAAGTCAATGAATTAAAAATTTGAAAGAATTCAGTCTCTTCTTAATTGGGTGAAATAAACTTTTTGCTACCTTACAGATCTTTTATCTTAAATCATATTAGACCATTCTAAACAATTAGTGTTAAAGATAAAAGTGCTGGCTGTTTACATGTAGTTTGTTTTGAAGGTTTAAAGTAAGGCAGTCCAAGCCAAGAAACCATGTTATATTCAGGTGAACACTGTTCTGCCATCTAAGCATTCTCCCCTAATACTATCACAGTGGTTTCACTGTAAATATGCTTACTGATACAGAAACTCTAGATCTATAAAGAACTGGAACACAAAGATCCATGAGCTGGAGCTCTTCAGAGAAATGTTCATGCATCTTTGGTAATTTTGCAGCCCCAAGCGATTCCTAATGCAGTACATCTGCAGCAGCAAATGGGTATTCACATTGCTAAATGAACAATTTTTCTCAGTGCATCAGACATAGCTTGTTATGAAGAGCACTTTAGCTCCAATGTTTATGACATAAGCACCAAATTATTTGGAGCCCATACTGGTATGAAGTTAGCCTAAAGCAATAACCATTTTCCACTGTACCCTTCACTACCATCTCTTATTTTCGTAGCAGATTGCTGGTAACTCAGCTAGTCTCAGGACCAGTTGCTGTGATTCACGATAGCTGTCTAAGAACCAGTACTGAGGCTTGACAGTATAGAAACACCACAGCGTATTGCTGACCCAAAGGAGGGTTCTCCAAAATTCAAGTCCTTTTCTAAAGTATTGTTGCCATAGACCATCTTGACTAGAATTTGGAAAGTTTTCCTTGATCTCCTTTGATAACAATTACCTCACTAATTGCAGTGGCTTAAAAACATGAATTAATGATTTGTCGGCTGTCATAGAAACTCCAGATAAAGCTATTAGAAACTTGTGAGGCAGAAAAGCTCTGTGGCCATTTTGCCCTTCTGTATTTAAAATTCCTTATTTTTTAGAAGCTTATATGTTATATGTGAGATTTAAGGGGTTTTGTTTCTTTGTGTTTAGGTTGATAACACTGAAGAAATCACCTTTGAAGCTTTGAAGAAAGCAATCGGTAAGATTTATTACAATTGTGTTTATGCAGCATAGTTCTAGATTACTGTGGAATTACTAGAGAAGAAGGTGTGGCCAGAATAACATAATTAAAATATTACATTTGTTTCTCTTCAGGTAATAAATTTATTTAAAACTTGTTAGTTATTTCTAAATTTCTGAAATGATACCTTGATAATTTCAGTGAATTCATTTTCTGAAGCTAATGTGTCTGAATGAAAAGCATCTGGAAGTGCCTGTCATATATCAAATTTGCCCTTATAGGCCAAGCTATAAATTATGTGAGATTTTTCAAATTCCATTGAGTGATTATTTATAAAGCAACTTAAATATTTCTTATGTAATAAGATTTTCAGGTCTTTAGTGCATTCAGAAAATAGATTGTAAGGTACACATTGTGGACTTCATAAACACTCAATTTTTTAAAATAATCTTTTTCTGACAAATGACCCAGCTACCAGAACTCAAAATTATCCAGTTTCCTTATTTCATATCACTATAAGTAATTGCTAATTAATGCTGTCCAGTCCCCCAAAATCTCATCCAAAATATAGATTAGACATGGTTTAAACAATAGACACTGACATTTAAGACAGTAATTCAATCTGGCAGTTTTCCAAACTTGCCTAATCACTTAGACACTTAAATTCACTAGATGCTGGAAAGTCCCAGTTGGTTGTAGGTTCACTCAGTCTAGGGAGGTTGAACTCACTTTTCCCAAATTCTGACAGAAAATTCTGCCCACCTGTCTGCATGATACTTGGAGGGAGGATATCCCTTCTTTTCTCTTGAGGCTGAAGTTGTGTTTAGTGAGTGAGAAGTGCAGTCTTGAGCCAGATAACAAAGCAAAAACAAGCCTGGATGTACTCATACTTAAAGGACATAGCAAGAAAGGGGCAAAACTGGGGTCCTCAAACCAGCTCCCTGAAATTGTATCTGCATTTTGATTTAGAAGCCATGACAGATGAAAGCTCTCTTTTGTATGGTTGCATCACTTCAAATACAGTGCTTGTTTCCTTTTGCAGTGCAATTTGAAGGTTTATATCACTTATTCTTGATAGGAAAAGATTACATTTTTCTTTTTTTTTTTTTTTAATTTTTTTAAGATAACAATGGACTTGAAGAACAGGAAAAAGAAAAAAGGCGCCTTGTGATTGAAAAGTTCCAAAAAGCGCCATTTGAAGAAATCGCAGCACAATGTGAAACCAAAGTGAGTTTCTGAAAAATATTATACAGCATCGAAGATACTAGTATAAGTATTAATGAGGATGAGCTGGCTAAAGGTGATTTATCTTATGTCACTGCTGCTGTTACTTCCACAGAAATTCAGTTCTTTGTCTTCAGTTATTGTCTCCCCTAATATCAACATCGGGACATACCAGTTATTTAAAGTGTGCTTTTGATTGTTCCTAGACCATTTGAAAAGGAGTGGAAATCTCATACACTCTTCATCTTAACGTTTTCCTTGCTGTCTTTGAAGTCAAGATTCACTGTCCATTCCTATTTCATCCTGGGATAACTGGAGCAGTAGTTACCCCATTATAGATTTCGAATAACTAAGTGTATTTCAGGTTTGTTAAACTCCTATCTGCAGTAGCAAAACTTGCTGTATATTCGTTGTACTCCAAGACAGGCTCACTCAATCTCAAAGCCTCTTCAGGGCTCAGAATCCTTGCAGCAATGAGAAAAGAAATTGAAACAGGAACTGCTGCCTAGATTTGCCATGTGGTGACATGGAACACACTCACCAAGTATGGCCTGGCACATTCATTTTAGATTGGTTCAATATATAGTAGTTAATAATTCAATTTTAATTTTTTTTTTTCTTAGGCAAACTTGCTTCATGATAGACTTGCACAGATACTGGAACTCACCATTCGGTAAGGCTTTATGCAAGAATATGATGAATGAAAAATGAGTTATAAAGCAATTGTGACTACTTGCAGATGGTCATGTCATAGTGTTCTTAAACACATGTAATAGGCAGAAAACAATTAACTTAACTGAATGTTGTGGTTTAACCCTGGTAGGCATTTCAGCCCCACACAGCTGCTGGCTTACTCCCCCTCTGTGGGATGGGGAAGAGAATTGGAAGGGTAAAAGTGAGAAAACCCCTGGGTTGAGATAGGAACAGTTCAATAGATAAAACAAAAGCTGTGCACGCGAGCAAAGCAAAATAGGAAATTCATTCACTGCTTCCCATCATCAGGCAGGTGTTTAGCCACTTCTAGGAAAGCAGGGCTCCATCATGCACAACGGTTACGTGGGAAGACAAATGCCATAACTCCAAACATCCTCCTCTTCCTCATTCTTCCCTGAAACCTGTTACTGCTGAGCATGACGTCATATGGTGTGGAATATCCCTTTGGTCAGTTGGGGTCAGCTTCTTGCCCACCCCCCAGCCTACACACAATGGCAGGGCAGCATGAGAAGCAGAAAGGCCTTGGTGCTGTGTGAGCACTGCTCAGCAATAGCTAAAACATCCCTGTGTTACCAACACTGATTTGGGCACAAAACCAAAACATAGCCCCATACAAGGTACTGTAAAGAAAATTAACTATACCAGCCAAAACCGGTACACTGAAAAAGAGTAGTCTTCCCTAAAACAGTCACTAATTTTCTTGTTATTATTTTGAATCTTTTAGATAGTGGAGAATATCCAGAAAACATGCCATGTTCTTATAATATTTCTATGTATATCAGTAGTATTGAACAATGCTGTTGTTTTCCCATTGCTGTATCTGTTTAAGAAAGAAATTAAATATTGAACACCCAAAGTGGTACATGACATTATTATAGTTGTGCACATCCATTGTATAGTATAAATAATATTTGTTAGTAGTAAAATGCATTTTCATAGTTCTCTAACATCAGTGAAGTTGATGATTTAGACCAGAGTACAAAAAACAACGCATGATAATTTCATTACTTTTTCAGGAATAGAATAATATACTGATAGTTGGGGAGGGGGGTGGGGTGGGGGGGGGAAGTAGTTTACTCTTGTTTCTCATCTATTAATATAAAAAATTGTAAAAAAGAAAGCAATCCATATAATTACACATTATATGTATTGATTGTTCTTCTCACACAGTCCTCCACCTAGCCCCTCAGGAACGATGACCATTACTGCTGGACATGCTCATTACCAGTCTGTTCCAGTCTATGAGATGAAGTTTCCAGATCTTTGTGTGTATTAAGTGTCTTCTGAAGTCTGCTGGACATTATTTAGAGTAGAGTACAATAGAAAGAACAAGATGAGTTTTCAAATTTTGTTGTTTATTTCATCTAAACTAACTTTAAAACAATGACGGACATGAGCCAAATACAGATTTCTCTAGCCAAACTCATGAGACTGTCTTGAGTTGTTTTCTTCTGTAATATATTTGAAGTTAGGTTTTTCATATATCATGTTTCTTCTTTTTCATATTTAAGTACACATAAAAGTCAGATCTAAACCTTGTTTTGCCGTATAGGTGAATATTTCAGTTACTCTAGGAATTTGTATTTCTGTAAATTCCTTTAATTTGAGACATTGTAACTGAAGAACCGTTAAAGCTTTCTTGGTTTTTTTGTTTGCTTGTTTTTTCTCCTATCCACCTCAATTATATATCTAAATAGAATGCTTTGGCTTGCTTCATCTTGTTAAATGTAGCCAGTGGAGCACTACCTTAGCTCCCTTTTGTTCATGCTGTCATAGTTGGTCAACTTATTTATTTTGAAATATATGGAAAAAAACAATACCTTACATGTGTTCAAGTACAGTAAATGAATTAATGGACACTTGTTAAGTATTTTTTTTTTGATGCATCACATAACATGCTTTTTAGATGTATATGCCCAGTATATGTCCTGTGTTTTTTGCTAAAAGTTAACTGCTTTGCATAAGAGAGGATAAATCTCCTCCTGAAGCACTGAATTGTGCAATATTTTTCATGTCTTAAGGTGTATGGTTTACAGACTGTACTTTTGAAAATGCAGTAGTATTTTACTGTCTGCTTTAGTATAAATACATGAGAGATATATTTAGTATAGCAGAAAATAAACTGAGGGCATTTTAAATCATAAATATGGAAATTACAAATATATTCTATGAGGTATTTCTCTGTAGTTTATTACAGCTTTTTAATGATATTTTAGAAATTGAAAGAAAACTGGATGAAACCATTTAAAGACCAAGAATTTATTACCTATGTTTTCAAGCAAAAGCATTTTTAGAGATGCATCTTTGTGTTCATTCATTTCATTTCTCAAACTTTTCTAGAAATAAGAAGAATATGGTAACTTTCATAGGTTTATGTATCTGAGTATACTATTCAAACGCACAGAAAGTAAAACTGATACAGTAAATCACTGACCTTTTGATGATAATTGTCAAGGCTGTTTTTATGACTCACTGAATTCTGCAGGCAAAAAGGAAAAGCAGCTTTTGTTGATGCCATGAATAGTAAGTTTGAAGTCCCTTAATCTATCTGAATCTGACTGAAGCAGCACAAACACGAATGAATGATCTCAAATAATCTATAATGAATGTAAGACATTTAAGTTAGCCAGCAGTTTAGATGAACAGTGATCAGGCCATGAACAAAGTGATCTAACTTCAGTTAGCCCTGCTTTGAGCAGGAGCTTGGTTTAGATGACCTTCAGAAGTCCCAACCTAAATTAATCTATGATTGCATAATTCTAAGATTGGAATGGTTATCAGGCCAGCTAATTTGCTGTTTTGAGCATTTGCAAACCCACTGTAAAAAGGATTTTAAGTTTTTTGAAATGTAGTACAGTATTCCACTGGACTGCTTTCAACAGCCTGACGTGGCATAACATCAGAGAAATATCAGCTACTTAAACCTATGAGATAACATGCTGAGACTTTCAGAAAGCATTCACAAAACTCAAAAGGTAATTGAGACCTTCTTTTCAGTTTAACAGTGCAATCACAGCTGTTAGTGGATGACGAAACAGCCCCTTATCTACAGCATTCCGTTGTGATTTTTACTGCTGCAGCGTATCAGCCTGATCAGACCACAGTCTACAAATAAATAAGACTCTAGCTTTTAGTTTTCACTTTTTGGGGGTTTTTTTAAGGTAAGATATAATAGACATAATTTTGGCCTATATAAAGAGTGTAATTTTTTTAATAGTAAATCTAACCTAGGGATACAATGTAAAACACTTATCCACTCTGTCATTTTTTACGAACAACACTGTGTGCTTTTGTACAAAAAGAAAATGAGGAGTCTAAGAAATAAAGAATGTACTTCTGTTTGCACTCTTGCAGTATGAAGACTGTGCTGTAAATACAGGATTGTTTCTGTGATTGAATTCTGTTGCATGAATGCTGCATGTGAAAATAACCAGATTCAGCATTTCACTTTTTGTTCTGTTTATGAAGTACTTTTCATTTATGCTAATGGTAGGTTACCATGTTTTCAGTGTTCAAATGAACTTTGTTTGGGAAATGCAGGTGTTGTGCAGGTATTGTGCAGGGAATGAAGAGCTTGTAACACTCTGTGTATTCACATGATATTTAATTTCTTCCTTTCTGGAAATTCAGGGAGTCTGTAAGTTGATAATTGGTTCACTCTGGCCTTTGTAGCCAGGTGGGAGACAGGAGTGACTGTAAAACTTATTGTTTTGGTAGCTATTGTTATATGTAGCTAATGAATGAAACCAAATGAATTAAGAATGCTGTCGTACAGTATAAAGCTGCTGTGTTTCACTTATCTCTTTATGTTCTTGAGCAAGTTGCAGAACTTAAAAGCTCCATGTGTATACTGGCCCTCTGTTATCTGCAACACATTGAGTACTGTCACAATGTTTATAAATTGGTATCCAGCTATTTAAATGTATTCCAGCTTTTGCTTTGGGTTCTCTCTCCCATTATGTAATTTTGAAAAATTATAGCTTTTGGTAGTGGGTCACTTTAAAGTAAATTAAATCCATGTTAATTTCAAAAGATAGAAATAGCCTGTTGTCCAAAATCAGAGTAGGGCTAATTTGTTTGTTGTTCTGATGGTCATATCTTCTGTACTGTACGTAATGAACCAGTTTCAGTAAATGTAAGAACACACTGTGCAATCTATATTTAAGCAATAAAATAAACCAAAATTTAAAAACAGTCTTTTCTAAGGTGTCATTTAATTTTTATTGCTCACAATTAAAATGTCAATGATGGTATTTTTTTGCGTTTAAAATAGACCTCATTTTACACACCTCTGTTTTCCCAAATGTTAAAGCATTGCAACATTATTAAACTACTACTTTTATTTATGATTAAACCATTGCTATTGCTAAGACCACCAAAATTTGAGAATGCAACAATGCAAAAGTCATTTCCTAATAGCAAATAAGCTTCAAGAAGATAAATAAGCTATACTTTTCAGGTCTGCCTCCCCAGTTAAAAAATGTATTGGGTTTGTAGTATCAATTTCAAGGAATAAAGTTGTCAGTACATGCAAAGGTCCGTATACAGCTTACCCACAGGCAGCATTTTTCAAACAGTGATGCCGTCTAATGGGGCTGTTTGTTACTTCCTTTTTTTGGTAGCATTCATTTATTTAAATTATTTTAATGGTGCACCCTGAGAGAAGTAGGAGGAACAATTTTTTTTTTTCTATTTTGAAGAAGTCGAGACCTTCTCTAGCTCATGTGAGATACGTCCTAATACAGAGAGGACTTTATCATCGTCTTTTTTTCCCTTGCTCCTCTATTGCAATTTTTGCAGACATTAATTAAAACTTTGTGTATGTTTAGGAAAATTTAGAGGGTAGGCATCTTCTTTCTATAATCTATGACTTATCATGCATCTCGGAACCTGCTATTAAGATACGTGGTCATCAGCCTTTTCTCTTGCTCACCTTGGTCTGAACAGGATTTGATGATGGATACCTCAAAACAATCCAGGGAGAAAATAGTCGCCACACTTGGGAGATTATTTTAAATCATATCTAAAATGAAGGTGTAGAGGTGAGTAAGAGATTCTGTCACCCTGCCACATGAGACCAGACAAGGAGGGACAATAGCAGCAGCCACTGCAGTTGTAAGACAAAGCAAAGGTGACCTGTTAAGAGCTTTCTGGGTACTGGGGGAGTTTCTGTCTGGAAGTTTTTGCTTCTTCAGTTGCCTTTGTTTGAAAGACTTAACTCATTCATTGCTCCCAGTTTTGATGATACTGTGATCAAGACGAGTACACCTGAATAGTGCTGGTTTTCAGAGTCCATGTCTTCCTAAATTAAGTTGTTTATGAAATCATATTCCCAAATCTTTAATACTTTTATCAGTTTACAGACAAAGAATAAGTGCTTAAAAGGTTAAAATAAGTAAATCATTGTCTAATGAAGTAGGAAATCTTTTTAGATTAGTGATTAATAAATTAGTTCACTTTGGGGAAGCAACTAGGATTTGGCCAGCTATGCCCCAAATCTTTGAAAAATATAGTGTAAAGCTACTGTGAGAATGAAAGAAAGAAAAAAGCTGTGCTAAATGTCTTGTTCTGCTTATTTTTTTTATTTTAGCACTGACCTCTGAGAATAAATTAGCTAATCATAGCTAGATTTATTTATTCAAGACTTCTCTTTATCAACAAAATTCATATGGTAGTAATTACTCTACAAAACGATCTTGTTGTTAGATTCGTCCTGAAATAAGACATACTGAAAAAAGCCTGAAGGAAGTGGTGACAGCATTGCCTGAATAACAGCTCATTTATATTGTAATTTCTCTGTTACTTGGTCGATTCAAATGATCTATCTCTATCTCTGCAATCAGAAAATTCATATCTCTGAGTGAACATATGCATGTGTTATTTGCATAAGCATGAATGTAATACTAGTTTCTAATAATTAGTAGAAAGGGATGATTTTTTATCTTAAGCGTGTTATTTTACATTCAGGCTTCAGAGCAGCAGCACTGCTATCAATCAGAGAAATGAACTTGTGTTATTAAGCAGCAATGCACTTAATTCACTTGTTTAAAGGCCAATTTTTCCCATTTCAGTTTATTAACTATCTGACCTTATCATTTTTATTTATAAACGCTGTGAAATATAAAATAGTTTTTCATCACTATGTGATAGAAGGCTGATAAAAGTTTCAGTCCTGAAACAAGTAAACATATCAGTGTAATGCAGATCTCATCCTCAGCACTGGAAAAAATGAGCATTTTGCAGATTTGTAGCATTTCGCTTGAGTACTGAAATGCCCTCTTTCTATACAGCATAATGTGTGTGGGGAAAAGTAAAATCAAAGTTAATTAAAATCTTGTCTGCAGATAGAATTTCTCACATCATTTAGCTATCCTCTGCCTTCCCTTGAAGAAAGTCTTTATGTTCTGTTTTATTTCACTAAGGGTGTAGCCATTGTAGGCAGTGGGATTCACATAGCTGAAATACCTTTTGGGTTTGTTTTTGATTTGGATTTTTTTTGATAGTTTTCTTTTTTTCTGCACTGCTCTAATCCTTTGCAATTTTAATGTAGGAAAAAATACCGCAGGTGGAATACCACCAGCCAGAGGCTTACAGAATATTATCTGCTCATCCAAGAACATTCACTGGCATTTTCACCTGCTGTTCTCACAACATTTAGTTCCCACAAGGAGATCAAATGATATGGTTTAGGTAACTGCTTCATGCTCTAGAAGAAGACACGTTAGCATTTCTGTATGCAGCATTAGGATACAGACATTGATCTGTAAGGAATACTTTTGTGACAGTTCAACCCTGTAGAATGAGATTATAGAGAAGAAATCCAGACCTTTCAGAGCAGCTGAATCACTAGAAACTTTGTAGCAACACTTTTTGTTCTAAGACATGTTAGTGAGCCATAGAATGGTTTGGGTTGAACGGGACCTTTAAAGGTCATCTAGTCCAACCCCCCTGCAATAATCAGGGACACCTTCCACTAGATCAGGTTGCTCAGAGCCCCGTCCAACCTGGCCTTGAATGTTTCCAGGGATGGGGCAGCTACCACCTCTCTGGGTAACCTGTTCCAGTGTTTCCCCACCCTCATCATAAAAAAATTCTTCCTTATATCTAGTCTGAATCTACCCTCTTTCAGTTTAAAACCATTACCCCTTGTCCTATCACAACAGGCTATACTAAAACATCTGTTCCCATCTTTCTTATAAACCCCCTTTAAGTACTGGAAGGCTGCTATAAGGTTTCCCTGGAGCCTTCTCCAGGCTGAATAACCCCAACTCTCTCAGCCTGTCCTCACAGCAGAGGTGTTCTAGCCCTCTGATCATTTTTGTGGCCCTTCTCTGGTCTCCCTTCAACAGGTCCATGCCTTTCCTCTGCTGAGGACCCCAGAGCTGGACACAGCACGGCAGGTGGGGTCTCATGAGAGTGGAGTAGAGAGGGAGAATCCCCTCCCTCAACCTGCTGGCCACACTTCTTGTGATGCAGCCCAGGATGCAGTTGGCTTCTTTGGCTGTGATCACACATTGTCAGCTCATGTCCAGCTTTCATCAACCGACACCCCCAAGTCCTTCTCCACAGGGCTGCGCTCAATCCCTTCATCCCCCAGCCTGTATCAATATTGGGGGTTCCCCCCACCAATGTGCAGGACCTTGCACTTGGCCGCCTTGAACCTCATGGTTCCCATGGATCCACTTCTTAAGCTTGTTCAGGTCCCTCTGGATGGCATCATCCCTCAGGCATGTCAACCACACCACTCAGCTTGGTGTCATCTGCAAACTTGCTGAGGGTGCACTCGATCCCCATCTCTGTCACTGATGAAGGTATTAGACATTGCTGGCCCCAATACAGACCCCTGAGGGACACCACTCATCGCTGATCTCCATCTGGACATTGAGCTGTTGACCACCACCCTCTGGATGTGACCATCCAGCCAATCTCTCATCCACTGAACAGTCCACCCATCAAATTTGTCTGTCTCCAATTCAGCCAGCCAGCCTGGTCCACAGCAGAGTGGCAGATCTTGGCATACCGTGGATGTTCCTGAGGCAGGGAAACACCAGGGAAGCAGAGACACCTGCCAGGAGGCAGCAGCTCTTGTAAGAAATGCTGATGAGTCCTGGGTGTTACCAGAGGAACCATGGCCACCCCCACACCTATAAAAAGAGTCTGGGGAGCTCGAGCAACCAGGAGCGCTGCCAACAGAGCGGGAACACAGGGCATGGTACATCAACCAGCGCAGCAGTTTGCACGGGAGGGTGTGAAGGAACGGCATCATCACCATACCAGCTCAGAAGGTCAGTTCAATTGCTGGTCACCACCCTCCCAGAAGGAGCTTAACTATGTGCTGTGGTTTGAACTCAGCCAGCAGCCAAACACCATGCAGCCGGTCACTCACCCTCTCCCGCCTGGTGAATGGGGGAGGGGACTGAAGGAACACTAGGAAAACTTGTGGGTTGAGATAAAAAAAAACAGTTTAGTGATTGTAATAAAACAAAACAATAATGGAAAGTACAGATGAGTAATGTACAATGCAACTGCTCACCACCTGCCAGCCGATACCCAGCCCACTCCCATCAGTGATCTCAAGAGAACGAAGCTCCTGCCAAGATCCCGCCACACCAACTGGAAGTGAGAAGAACCCGCCTCTGAGGTGGAATGGAATGGAATGGAATGGAATGGAATGGAATGGAATAGAATAGAATAGAATAGAATAGAATAGAATAGAATAGAATAGAATAGAATAGAATAGAATAGAATAGAATAGAATAGAATAGAATAGAATATTTCAGTCAGAAGGGATCTACAATGATCATCTAGTCCAACTGCCTGACTGATTCAGGGCTGACCAAAAGTTAAAGCATGTTTTTAAGGGCATTGTCTAAATGCCTCTTAAACAGTGACAGGCTTGGGGCATCACGTGCCTCTCTAGGAAGCCTATTACAGTGTTTGACAACCCTCTTGGTACAGAAATGCTTCCTAATGTCCAGTCTAAACCTCCCCTGGCGCAGCTTTGAACCAATACCAGGGAGAAGAGAAAGAGAGCCAACAGGGAAACACCAGTCAAATACCTCAAAGTAATTAAGGGGTGTTCCTTTAAAAAGGTGACATGGCTGACAGCCCAGCTGAAGTGTTTCCACACCAATGCACACAGCATGGGCAACAATCTGGAGGAGCTGGAAGCCACTGTGCTGCTAGAAAGCTACGACCTAGTTGCCATTACTGAAATTTGGTGGGACAAATCCCGTGACTGGAGTGCAGTTATCGATGGCTACAGGCTGTTCAGAAGGGACAGGCAAGGAAGGAGGGGTGGAGGGGGTGCCCTCTACATCAAGAAATGGATAGAGTGTGGAGAGCTGTCTCTGAAGAGTAGCCATGAGCAGGTTGAAAGCTTATGGGTAGGAATCAGAGACCGAGACAACAAAGGGAACCCTGTGGTTGGTGTCTACTACAGTCCGTCTGATCAAGGGGAGCCTCTTGACGAAGCCTTCTTAGTTCAGCTGCAGGAGGCATCGCGCTCGCAGGCTCTCGTCCTGCTGGGGACTTCAGCCACCCAGGTTGTCTCTTGCCAGAGCTGGTGGCTTCTGGCAGGTCTCTCCATGACTCTGGTGTTTCCCTGCCTCAGGAATCCACCTGTGCACTGACATCCGCTGCTCTGCTGTGGGCTGGACTGGCTCCAGAGCAGATCGCCTCAGTGACTGACTGCTAGCTTCAGTTACATGGCATTTCAATCTTATGTTCCAAGAGAGGGTTTAAAAGCAAGGGAAATTTGGAGTCTTTGTAGTAAAAATATTTTGTAAAATTATTATTCTGCTTTTTCATATTTTTTCCAGTTAATAATAACAAATAAAAGTGTGTTTTTGTTAAGCAAACTGAAGCATTAAGTGTGAGGATTCTTAGAGACCTTTCTAGTTCCCAGACAAAGTGAGACAGGAATGACTTGATCCTCAAATCAATTATTAATTTGTTTCTGTATGTTGAGGATCACCAGACAAACCTGACGCCTTGACATACCACTTGGAGTTGAATTTACGAAGAACAATATACAAACCAGGTAAACTCTGATACCAGTGTCTTCAGACTCAGAATTGTACAACTCAGAATCCAAGTGTCTCAGGTAATGTGGTACCTAAACTTTTGCATTCTGTCATGGTTAACATCTGGACACCTCAACTGGGAAGTAAAACCACCTTGTTTTGATTTCTGGTTCTAGTTTCTGAGATGCCTGGGAAGTTATGCTGAGACGTAGTGCAGAACTGAACCCAAACTCTGAACTTAAAGGTGGTGGTGGGGTGGTTGGTCTTTGTTTCAGTGCTCAGCAGTGGGAGAGCTGCTGGTGAGAGTGAGGTGCTGTTAGTGCTTCCTAAGGAGTGAAATATGGCACTAGGGATCGGGGATGCAGTTGAAGAGAATAAGACAAAGGAACACGACTATGATTCAACTGACTAAAAGAATGGAAATCACCCATCTAACCTTTAAAATTTCTCACGAGCGATGCAAACATGGCATAACGTCAGTTATGTCAGGTCAACAGTTGAATGGTCAATCAAGTTAAAATGATATGATTGCTTTTGATCAAGAAATCAAACCTTTACTCTTACAATTAGATGTGCTTACAGAGGAAGTCCCTTATTAGTATGGTTATGATTTTGCAAATACATGCTCAGCAGAAGTATGGAAATATCAGTAATCCCATTGTATAAGATGTTATATGACATTTTGGGTGTCACCTTCTGGGTTTAAGCTGTGTATTTGTGTGCTGTACAACTAAAATCTAATGAGAAAGACATCTACAGATTATACCTTTGTGTGCATCTTTCATATCAAAGTAACAAGCTTGCTAGTGATTTTGACCCTAGTTGGGTTTTATTGTTGTTTAGCTTGATTATTAGTAGTCATGTTCTAGTAATATTAGACTAAGAATAGTCTAAATTTGCATCTTATCAAGTAAAAGGATATACATATCCTTTCATAGTGCTGTTGTCTGATAACTGATGAACCTTATGAGTGGTGAATTTGGAAAAAAGATAAAAGCGAAAAAACTTGGGTTCAGTAAAAAGCAAAAAGCATTATTCCAGCTTTACATTACATACTTCAGAATGCATTAGTTTTTGTTGATTTCAGGAAGCAGAACCTTTAAATTTATTCCCTTTATCATCCTGAAATCTCTCTGGAGATAACCATGCATAGTACACAGCTTTGGAGCAAGGGATGTGTCTTTTACTGTCATGATCTGATTGACCAGCAGAAACTCTGCGAGTTGAAAATTGCAATTAGATAAGAAGGGAAGAAGGAACTCATTTTCATGTAATTCCCTTAGCTTTTCTTTTGGGTGTTTCGTGCTAAGCTCAGTAAAGGAACAGTGTCTGCAAAAGGAGTTGGAGTAGTTGCAGATTGGTTTAATTAAAAACCTGAAATACTTAGCCACCATCAGCAAAATCCAGTGTGAACCAACTACACAGTTAACAAAAATCAGTCTTTGATCAGAACTCTTTTTACATGGAAATTGAATGAAATTCTACAGCATACTGTCAAATAATTATTTAAGGTAATATCTGATCTAAATAGATGGTCCATAGTGCCGACTTCACTACGGTAAGGAGTTACACAGTCTAACATTTAATACCTAGTCTATGATTACGTCATTTGTGCGCTGGAAAGTGTAAGGGAACATGTAGAGTGATAAGAAAGAGTAAAGTACACAATGGCTGACTCTGAAAGTCTCCGTGCCGTTTCTCAAGTGCATGGTGGTGGTGGTTGGTTATCTGCCTTCATGTTGCACAGTTCTGGAGTTTCCAGTGGGACGGTGTGTCTCTCTCTTTGCTCTTAATATGCTCCATAGTGGACCTTCCTCCTCACTGCTCTCCTCGGAGCTGGAAATCCCAGGGCCTGTTTCTGTGCCTGTTGAAGGCCTTTCATAAGGGTCTCTTTGACATAAGATTTTCCCCTCTTGGCACTCTTGCCTGTGTGGAAACTTAAGGCTTTCATTGAAGAAGGCAGAAGCCATGCACTCGGCTGCTGTCTTATGGCAATCACATAGTAGTCTCTCACACATGGTCCAACCAATACCTTAAAAAGAAGTTTCAGAATTAATGTTTGAAAGCAATAACAATTAGTCAATGTGTAATTTTCAAATATGCCTTGAATTTTGGTCTCTAATTTCACCTTTAGTCATCTAACTAATAAGCCTGACACCAAGCTGCTGGGCAGCTGAAGGTCTGACTGGCTTTAGTTCAATGTGTGAATGTAAACACACCAACAGCTGAATTCTGTCTTCAATCATAAAATGCCTTAATGTAATTTTCTCAGCCTGACCTGATCACATCATGCACAGTAGTATAATAACCATTATCTCAACTAGGAAAAAAGCTCAGGTTTATAGTAAAATTGCTAACATTTTGTAAGCCAAATTTTTCTGTCTCCATACTCAGCTCTAGCAGCTCACAGGCATGGTGGCATTCAGTCTGTAATGCTTTGATACACTGTCATCAGGACATGAGAAATTTCCTGTAACACAAACTTACATTTTGGCTTATGATCAAAACATACAACTTCAGATCTTGAACTTCTTTCTGCCTGACATCCAAGTTTCTTAACTTGTTCCATACAACAGTGATGTGAGAAGCAGCACCTAAAATAAACAGTAGATATAAATGAAAAATACCTAATCTTCCTGCATCACAGAGTACTCCAATTATTTTATCTCTTTATTTTCAATGCCCATTAAAACTGAGAAATTTTGGTTTTCATATCATGAAAAAATCTTTTCCATAAAGAAGAAAACCAACCCAAACTGTTCCTAGTCTCCTCCTACACCTGTCTGCACTTTCACTACCTCCTTCCTTATTCCTTTGGTATCATATGTTTAACAGTACTGTAGTTTTTTAGGGGGTTTTGTTTTAATTTTAAGACATATAATTGCAGTTGTAACTGTGACCTAATCTGCTGTGAGAAGTGTCTTCAAGTGTTCAGATATTATTGGCTGAAATTCTGAAAACTGCATTATGACAGCCAGAGCCTTGACTAGCCTTCATCTAGTCTATTTTGTCATGTGCAGGCAGTCTTATATGTGTGCAAGTGTAAGAAAATTATGTGTGCTGGATACTAAGTGCTATACTTAGACTTGATGTGGCCCCAGCTATTACGAGCTTCCACACAGGGAGAGATTTTTAGTTGTAAATGCAACACTCTCGGAGGAGATTGCTTTACTTTGATCGAATTCTCTGCCTTACTCCAGAATTCCTCCTCTTCATCAGCCACACCGTGACAGCACAGAGTCAGCCGTGGCAGGTCTCTTGGCTGCAGCTTGGGCAGTACTTCACTCGAGCTCTACTCTCTTCTGAAGGACAATGCAGCATAGGCCTATGTTAACTCTTCTCTTCATAAATCACTTTCCAAACCACCTCTTAACCAAATTTCATGGCAACCCTTATCCTCATCTCTTTTGATATACTCTTCCTTCTGCTCTACTTACCTCCCATTGTTCTTCTTTCTTATTTTGAGTTAGTAAAACCTCTCCAAAACATACAGTAATAGAATGTGTCTTAGTAACATAGAGTATTTCGTGGTTTATGTACGTAAGTGGATTGGGTTTTTTTTCCAAATGTGTCCTGACTACTGATACGTAGCTATACAAGGCCCAACAAAAGGTACACCGATCTTTGTTGGTTCATAGGCACCCCAATAATACCCACAGTTAATGGCAGATTATAGAAGAGCCCAGACCTGTCCAGTGCATCAGCAGGATAACCTCTTCCTTCTTGGCCACAATAGCAACCATAAGACTCAAATTCCTCTGGGCATCGCTCAGTTAAACAGAACAGCATTTCTCCTAGCTGGGGCAGCTCCCTCTTCACTCTTCCATCTCCTTTCTCTTGCAGAAAGGTTAATCGCTCACATACTATAAAGCAAAAAATGTTATTTGGCACATCATGTTTTCACAGGCTGGGGGTTCTCCTGTGATGATAGAATTATTTTCAGAGCTATCAGAAACTTTTGAAGAAAAGATTTTACTATTTCTAAATTATTGCTCCAGCCCATGAACTGTGGCTCTTAGAATACTACTGAGCAAGACAGCAGAAGGGGGGGGGAGGAGGGGGGAGGGGGGAATATTTAAAGGTGACAGAGATCCCTATGAAGATATAAATCACATTGGAATGCAATAAGAGTAATTTTCAATCCTTGGTAATCCTTCATAGTTAATTTTTTCTTCTGGAATATTCAAACCTAGCTGAGTATTCAGTAGCTTCTGTCTTGGTTTATTCAGAAAATAGAGCCCTAACCTCTTGTGCTTGGAGTGACAGCTGGGCAATGACTATGTTGTTCTGGATTTAAATATAGTACAATTTGAGCTATGATGTCCCCAGCCCAAATGCAGGAGCAATCTGTCATAATGGTTACTGTGCTGATGAACTTTAGGCATCTCCATATCCCAGCACTAACGCCTCTGTGGCTTACCCCACTCAGGAAGAACTGATACTGTGTGAATTATCCCTAAGATCTGAGAGATGACTGTGTTCCATATCAGGAAAAAAGATGTCAAGAGGGCCTCTTTTGGGACTTTTGGAATGGCAGGAGAGAGAGGAAAGGCTTCTGTTCCCTGTGCATCCTCCTTGCTTCCATGGATAATTCCATCATCCCTTCTGCAGCTCTAGACTGACTCTCTTCTTCTTCCAGGGGAAACCCTGGATTACTTTCCCCCAGTAGGAAATTCTGCCCATGTAACTGTTTGGGTCTTTGCTCATTCATGTTAATTCACTAAAAACGGTTCCCAGGTTCATGCACTGACATGCACTCTCTAAAAATGATATTTTGCAATCAAATGTTTCAATTTGATGGAAGGCTGGATTGATTCTTCACGTCTGCTCTTTTCCAGTTCTGGGACTGCTTCTCCCCATTGGGAAGTCTAACAAGATGGATGGGACAGTCTGAGTGTAGATTTACAGCAGTGACAAGTTTGAAATGTCTTGGGATATTTGTGAACTCTGAGCAAGAGTTGGAACAAAATCAGAAGTGGTGGGAAAAAGGCTGAATCTGGCAAGACTTTGGCAACAGGTCAAAGTGAGGAGCAGGGGAAGTTCCTTTTATTGCTTCTGCTGCTTGTAAAACAAAGTAACTTAAAGATATGATTAACTCACTGCCTGAAAACTAAAGCAAGGGGAAACATTCACGGAGTTCATTTTAGATCTTGTACTGTATGAAAAATATACTTACAACCTAATCATAAATAGTTTTGTAAGTGTTAATGATAGCACATTGGTGGAAGAGGTTAAACTGTTGGAAGCTTTTGCAGATGACTGCATCTCCTGTTGTTCTTATAAATAGCAATATATATGTGCTTGTCTAACTGGTTTAGAATAACTATAATCTTTACATGTAATATACACCTACCTTTTAAGACAGAGGTAGCTGAATATTTCATTAGATATAACTGGGAAAAAAAAAAAAAACTTCATTTACCTTTTCCTGCAGGTTCATTGGGTCCCCTTTCAGACAATACCAGTTCCAGAGCTATGCCAGAGGAAGCTGTGCCCTGGCCACCCCTTGCAGGGCTTGTCTCTGGAGACGACATATGCATATGTTAGACTTGCAAAGGTAGCATCAACTCTTCTTTCATATCCAAAAATGCATATTCTGAACCATAATCAATTGGTAGTCTTCTAACGTTAATTTAATTCATAGTTGGAAGACTGTTCATTAATGGTTAGATAAGTTTTTGTGGTCAGTGTTTGACAGTGAATGCCCCTTTCCAGTGCAGTCAGTGTTGTGCACCCTATATTCTGTGTAACCTGTCCAGATTTAGGGAGAAAATAGTGTTATTTTACACATCTATGAGAAATGCTGAATCCTGAATTTACAGTACAGGGGGTTACTGTAAATTGGAAGAGGTTTAATTCAGTTCTTACTTGCCTTTTCCTTTGGTCTTTGCAGATGTGCCTGCAGGAGTCTTCTCGGTGGGGACAATTTTGGCTTGCATTGAGTTAATATCTCCAGGGAATGAGGTTGGGGAGGTGGTTATCTCCTGCGCTGGGACCACAGCTTCCATAAATCCATCCTCTTCTGAATAAGCAGAAGGAGGAAAGCAGGAGAAGACATGCAAAATAAACATCAAGATTTTCATTTTAGATAGATGGTCAGAGTAATATCCTCGGGCAGACCTGGTGTGAATTGATGGTCATAGAGAAAAATCCATTTAAGATGAAAATTTTAAAGCAAAGAGAATCCACACTGGTCATTTCTTCACAAATCTTGTCTTTCAGAAGAAAAGACACTGGTTAAATATGACCAGTTTAACTGCTGATTATTTTTTTATATTTTATACTGAGTTGCATACTGAGGTAAAGAGCTGTGCCAGTTGACGAAAATAACAGGGTTGCTGTTTAGTCAGCCACACTGAGAGATGAAGTGCAGGTGAGATGTCATGAGATGCAATTTTCTGAGCAAATTGCTTAAAAAAAAGTGTCAGCTCACATGAGGGTACCAAAACTGAGAGCAACATTAGTGAATGCAGAAAATTGTTTGACTGATGCAGACCTGGGCAACTGAAGGATGTACTATGTTGTAACCACAAGGAAATATCAAGGGGAAAATAAGTTGATGTTGAATAAAAACATAATTTTAAGGAGATTCTTTTATCCTAAAAATTAAATTGGTATTTATTTTTAGATTATTTGGAGCTTTATTGTTAAGGAGAAATGTTTTCTTTAATTTGGGGATTACTTAACATCCTTTTTAACCTTTTTGTATAAACTAACTTGTAAATGAAAACACTGTTATCAAATGGAAATCAAACGGTTTATTTTTTTCTAAACATCAATATGAAGAATGTGGCATTTCACAAACAAAATACTAGTGAACATTGTTTCCACGTTTTTAAAACCTTTCCTTTTGAATTCCTTGGCTGAACTTATTAATTGGATTAAACTCAAATTCATTAAATTTGTCCCTCCGATGTTTTGGTTTTAGTATGTGTTGAAAATAACCTCTCATAGGATAAGAGAACGGAGTAAAAAAATGAAAGTACTGCTAAGAACACAACAAAGCCCATGAAAGGTTGCAGAAAGGGATCAATAGCCACACACTAGTCTTAATACCTCAGCAAGGTGCACATTTCATGCCGCTTTGTTTGACAGTGTTGTGTTCAAATGAAAGTGATTCCTGATAGATGTAGAAAATAAAACTGGAGTCTGGGAAATTCTGCACTTAGCTAAGAATAGATATTGCAAAGTTATCTTCCTGGAGCTATGCAGACCTGCAACACAACACACAGATTTTCTGATACATTCAAGTTAATGTAGAAGAATATGTAGGGATTTTGACCAGTGCTTAGTACAGTAATGCCAAATTTCTGTATTGGGGTGGGAGACATGGATACTGTTCAGACAGTGTAATCAGAGTTAAAAAATTACTATTTTCTACTCTTCATATTCAGTGTTCCTTGACATTTTTCTGGTGCATTTCAATCTGCCTGAACAATCCTTTCTACAGAAAAGGGGCCACTGAAAACTTCCAAGTCTACCGAGGTGCTCCACTTCTAGCTATAGCTACTGGTGTGGCTGTGCTCAAAGCAGTAACAACTGCCAAAGCTGAAATATGTTTTCGACTGGGAAAGAAATCCATGAAATTCTGTATAATAAAGGAGGAGGGAAAATCAGAATAAACCCTTCTGGCAGCAGTTGCTATGAATGCAATTTAAAGGACCAACCATTACATTGGAAAACCTTATGTGAAGAGGTTTTTCACAAATGCTTGGATGAGGAGTACAAATGAGTGGCTGGAGGCAACAAACAGCTAATACTTCTCAGTCTGATTTTATTGCTTATGTTTTTGCTATCTGACCTTGATCTAAATTTGCTTCTCTGGCAGCCCTGTTGTCACCATGCATGAATTTTTAACTGTGATGCTTTTAGATGAAGTACTGCCGTGTCAGTCAAAGAAGAAGGAAAGCTGAGTGTCACTGACCTTTTATTGAAAGGACGGGGGGAGCAGGAGCTGTACCTTTGTGGTCTCTTGTGGTAACTGTACAAAAAACAGAGGCATCGTGGTAGTGACCTACCTGCTGTATTTCTGTAGTGCATTTCTAGAGTGACCTATAGTGAAAACATCATAAAGCTTAACCAAACATCACTATTAACCTTGTTTTATAAAGAGGGTAATTAGGAGAAACAAAGTGATTTGCTGAAGCATGTGCAAGTCAGCAGAAGAACTAGAGGTATTATCCAGAAATCCTGTGCTGCAGATTTTTAACTGTGACACCACAGAGCTTCATAGACCAAAATCCATTTTCACCTAGAGTTCAAGAGTGCCTGATCCATCAACAAAAGTATAATCAGACTCTTACCTCTGGCTTTGGAAGTCCCCAGGACCATCTCACTGGGCTCAGAAGAAATCACTGTTGAAGACAGAAAATGTAAACTCAAAAAACAAGTTGCCAGCACAGACACTTATGAAAAGTCAAGCTGCTGACAAGAGCTTTTTCAGCAAAGCAGGAAGACCCCAGTATTTCATGTATAAAGATTTACCTGTTTTTCTCAGCGGTGCATTGATTGTTGTAGACAAAATGATGCTGATAAAATAATCTTATTGCTGCATTCAAATAATGTGCTTTACACTAACAAAGAAGCAGCATAAATATGACTGAAATGGCAAATTCAATATTAAATCCATTTGACAAGCAAATACACTAAAGAGGATTAGGTCTAATATCTCACAGTTGTACACAGAAGGGTGCCACATTTCTCGTGAACACCTTGTGTTTGCCTGCATTGAAAGTCAAGCTACAAGGCCAAATACTTCCCTAACCTCCAATTTATTTCTTTACCTGATAAAATGATTTTCATTTGTCAGCTACTTTTTGCTAAATTATAAATATAACTATCAAATGATCAAAAAAATAATCTCTGCATCTTTTTGTGTGTTGTTAGGATGTTGTGGTGTGAAGAAGAATGTCTTTGCCTTTGAATGAGTTTCTGAGTACTTAGCTTTTGTTTAATGCAGTTCCCACAGTTGTCAATGGTGAAGCACCTTTGGGCTTAAATGGGGAGAAAATTAGTTAAATGGTAAGTGGTTCTCCAAATGTTTCCTTCAAAGCCTGACTAGATATGTTATCTATGATACATTTTCAGCTTTCTAAAATTCCTAGTACAGGTTTTTATTCCTTGACAGTATTTTGGGCCTTATGAACTATGCCTCTTTAGAGAGAGCACAAATAATAATTTTTTTTCAGGAAGTAAGAGATTGCTACAAATGTGCAAATACAAGTAAACTCACTCCTTCAGGAGTTCTCAGTTTTCTATTATCAAGCCTCCCAGAAACAGCCAGTAACCAATATTGGAGCTGTTGTTAAGTGAGAACAGGAAAGATCTGGTAAAAAACCCACCTCCTTAATAATACAGGAGAGGTATGAAGGAACAGCCAGCACTTACACTTGGCATAAAGCCTTTTCAGGCAGGTATCTTAAAAATAAAAAACCCCTGTTAAAGTCTGAAACATAGTTTCTTAAAAAAAAAAAAAAAAAAAAAAAAAAAAAAAAGAAGAAGAAAAAAAGAAGAAAGAAATTCCGTATGGTTTTTCATTCTTCCAGACTCACACTTAGGGCAGTGGCTCACTATGAGAAACACAGAGGAGCACACTACAGATTGAAACCAGGTTCTCAAGTTCTCAAAAAGTACAACTTTCCACCTCTCTAAATTGGACAATGGATGGTCCAAGACTGGTCTCCTTCTCTATTTCACTAAGATATGACTTGGCCCTCACTAGGTGTGCCCTCCCAGAGCCACCCAGGACTTTGGATGACTTCTGTCCATGGCCTCTTGTGTTGTAGTGCAAACCATGCAGGTAGGAAGAGAATAGTTTTCTCATACAGCAGCAATGAGATTTTACAAACAACTATTCCTGAATAAGGTAGCTATTGATTGTAGCAGAAAAAAATGAAGATTGTCAGAAGAACCACTTGATCTCGTGGTTTATGAACTCACCAAGAGGCACCAGATTGAGAGGGACTTCAACCTGGATCTCTATATTGCAATAAACAAGCCACCAAACTGCTGGCTCATTTGCAACAAACCATGCTCAACTTTTCCTCATGATACTACTTGATCCTGTATAATTAAAAGTCTCTTTAAAGACACAGATATACAATTGGCTGTGGGTCCAGTGGTTGGCACCCACACATCAAGTCTCTGCCAAACAGCTCACCTGCTGCAACCTGAGTTCCCAGGGAAAAAAAAAGGTCTGTTTGGGTGAAAACAGGTTTTGTTGTAGAGTGCTCATTCTCAGCCCTTGGGAAACTTACTGTAAACACCAGTTGAACACATCACATGAACAAATTGAAAAATTGCACCTTCTCATTCAATCTTGAATTCGATCACCAAAACTTTGTATCTTATTTTATATCAGTCCTTTTAGAAGGGCAGAAAGAAAGCAAAAAGCTTATTCTTGTATTTCATTCTTTCAGCTTTTGGGAGGTGAAAACAGTGCCTCTTGCACTGTAAGTTTCAAACCTTCTTCCATGGATGCAGTTGCAGCCTGTGTTTTGTCAGTCCCACGTTGAAGGAATTCTGTGAAAATAAAAGCATTCTTACTCCAGAGAGTCATGCCTTTAGAATGCTTATTAGACAGGATCTTGGCATAACAGGATCAGAGTCATCAGAATGGAACTTATTTCTAAATATTACTACTGTTGTGCTTTTTGTACAGTTATTATATGGTATAAATATAGCAAATACAAACCTAATTACTGATGATTACAATAACAGTATTAAAATCCTACCTTAATATTTACTCACTGCTGATACTAAATTCTACCCAGCAACATACAGTATAATAAAAAAAAATCCCTCAGCCTCTATCATAAAGAGTTCCAACCTAAACAAGACAAATTGGCTAGCAATCATCATTTTTTAAATTCCCATTCAGCAGGCACTTAAATGCATGACCTATAGTGAAGGTATGAAGATAACAATTAAACTTTTAAACAGAAAACTTAAATGTTTAAATCCAGGCACTTGGCTAGGAACCTTGTTGAAGCAGGGACTTAAATGTGCATGTGAATAGAAAAGGATCTATCTGAAAATATTTTTAAGTTGCTTTTAGTGTGTTTCTTCTCATGTTATTTCTAAATGAGATTCAGGGTTCTCTTCTGAATTCCTTCTCAGAAAAAGGAGTCATTTGGCTGAAATTTTCCTGTGCACCTGTGTAAAAGCTTGGCACAAAAATGGTGCTTTGGTTTATTAGGCTTTTTTCTCTATCTTTCATATTTTGACCTCTTGTTAAAACTTGTCTGCTTCTCCGAAAATAATTCATATCTTCTAAAATACTCAGGTTATTTTTCTGAGTATAAATTAGTCTCAATTGAATATACTCCAGTCAAAGAATTACAGAGATAATGACATACCATCTGTGTGAAGGGTTGCTAGCTCTCTCTTGCTGGTTGTTTCTGAAAAAAAAAGAAAGCTTTCTATTAGACTAAAGCATGAGAAGAGGGTTTGTCATTGTTTTATCTGAATGGTACAGATCAGGAGTTCATTGAATTTATTCCTATTAAAGCAAAGATTTAGGCAAATAAATCCCCATTTCATTCAAATTTTTCTCTGTAATAAAGAATCTACTAAAATCTTTTTCCTAGAAATTTGTCAGATAGGTTTTGGGTTTTTTTTTTTCGAAGTCTGAACTGGCCAGAAACACAGAGAGATAATAACATGTGTAAACATTAAATAAAAATGATTCATTCAAAGGATTCTTTTTTCCAATTAAGAAATATAATCAAGAGGCTAAATTTAGTGGAGTTATTTGGTAAGATAAAATTGAATCTTTATCAGCAGTGCTAAAGCCAGCATGATTTTCCTGTTAGCACCTAACAATTTCCCCTTTATTTATAATGTGTTGGAACTGCCATACTTTATATTACAGCCACCTGATCTCAGTGAAAGATTACTGGCTTACGTGAAACAATTTTCTGGCTTTGATGCAAACTTTCCTGTGGCATTTTATTCTCCTTTGACCTATTCATGAGGGGGGTGCATGAATCCAGAGCACGATATAGATGTGTATATCTGTCCTTAGCACTGGGGTGTGTGAATATGAGCCAAAATATGAGAAAAAATAGCATTGCTTTTTCATGTCTGTCTCTGCTTGGGAGTTCAGAGGTTCTCCCCCTGCCATGCTCTGACTGCAATCCATATGAATTAAGTTTTTAATCCAGCCCTGTTCCCACAGGACAGGTATTCAGTCTTACAAGGCTGTAATTTCAGCTTCGGGGCACAGATCAGTGTATGACAATGGAGATAAATATCCCCTTCATCTTTAGAGAGGATTTGTCCTTCCAAGATGGAAGCCAAGTAACAGAGCAGAGTGGGTCTATTTTTGCCTTTCCAGCTAGTTTTTGCATGATTTAAGAAGAAATATGAGCTAGCAATATTTCTGGTTTGGCATTCCTGCTAGTGACCTCAGTGGGTCACTAATCAACCCAAGTATCACCCATGCATTCAGGTTGGCAAGAGCCTCACAGGGTTGGCAGGAGCCTCCTGAAAAAAAATATTTCTTCATATCTAACTGGAACTTCCCTGTTGCAGTTGTGTCTCTTGCCTCTTTTTCTGTCCCTGTGCACCTCCAGGAAGAGTCTGACTCCATCTTCTCTACACACCTCACTAGGTATTGAAGACTGCAAAGAAATCTCCCCTGAGCCTTCTCTTTATTGGGTGCTCCAGACCCCTCATCAGCTTGGTAACCTCTCCTGGACATGCTCCAGGATGGCAATTAGTCCACCTTCTTCTTCTCTCTTGGTATTCACTTGAGTAGCAGTAAATGGAAAGGACACATGAAACAGAGAATAAGACAGACTGCCAGATTTAGTTCAGGAAAGCACCCAGCTACTGTTTCATTCTTGTTGGGTCAAATTCAATGCCAGAGAAAAATCTGGCAGGACAGGAGGAGGCAGTCAATCAGATCCTTATTATTACCTGTAACCAGAGATGGACAGAAAGAGATATCCAGCCCATTCAAGGAAGAGTTAATACGCGCGTTCACAAAGCATTCAATGGCATCTTTGTCGCAGTTGCAGAGGAACTGTTCACAGGGATCCCCAGACTCTGAGAATAAAATAAAAATCCAGACAAGGTACTGTTGAAATATCTTTTCCACCTCCTGTTTTTTCCTCCCTGTAAGGTTTGTGTCTATATTCATTAGTGCAAACATATTTATACTGTGCTTCTTCACATTAAACACAGTCAAGTTTCATAGTAGAACACAATTTGTTTTTGAAATGCCATCCAATATAGTCTGGCACAGCTGGCAATAGACATCTTGCCTGTACTGGTTCTTCCTGCAGAGTAGTGAGGACTACAGAGCAGTGTTTTGCTGCCTGTAGTTTTTCCACGGAAAACTTAACCCAGCTGATACCGAGTCTGACATTTCACAGCTTCATTTAAATATTCCTCCTAACCTAAAGAAGTCGTAGTTCACAAGACAATCACATAAGATGTGTTTTCCCCCTTTAAAGGATATGAAAGTTTCCCAACAAATACTGTTTTCCCACTTCAAAACCTACCTTTCAGAGTTTCAAAAAAACATTGACCTTTTGGAGCTGTCACACTTATGTTTCCCATTTTTAATGGAGACTATTCTTTTTTTGTTCTTGCTTTTTTTTTTTTTTTTTAGTTTGAACAAAATGTTTTCTGATTATTAAATATAGAAAGAACTAAAAAAACGCTATTTATGTTTAAATACACTTGGTCCTTTATAGTTTGGCCCACATAGCAAAAATGGTTTTAGTTTGAAACAAGAAAAAGGAAATTGGATCAGATGGCTGCTTAAACAAGCTATAAGGGTAATGGTTTGGGGATTCTGCTCCTCTTTACTGGATTCATCAAATCGTGTTCTAGCATATAGTCTTTTCTGAAAGTCAATACTTGTGAAAAATTATATTAAAAATATTTAAGCATTAAAGATCTCCACTCCACATTTGCCAGGACTGTACCAGTATTGCATGGAGTAGCTTCTGTTATAACGGCATGATCTCTGCCCCTGTTGGTGATACTGTTGTAGCCGAGGAGTGTATATGACCCTGTAAACAAAGAATTTGATCTTTCAAACTATATAAAAATCAGGCCTTGAAGCTTCAGAAGGGAACTGTTTTTTAGGTCTTTCCCCAGTATCCACTGCATTTCTGATATGTGGAGATATCTCAAGCAATGCTTAGTGGTCCTGCAAAGTCAGCAAGAGGCTGCCTGTTAGAGAAGCCCTGAAAACTTTCTAGTTATTTGACTTCAATTTTCCTGCCTAGTTGGGCTTTGATGCCTCTGTGTATTCCTATTTCCATTCACCCCTGAGCAGAACAATTACTCCCTTAAAAATCCACACATGGAGATGGTTTCTGCTTAATTTAGATATGACTTTTGGTAGATAGATGAGAACGAATGGCTTGGTCATGGTGGGGCTCCAGTATTAAGCTCTTGGGATAGGTTAATCTTACCGCAGGTCAGGTTTTCAGTAGAGCAGCTGACATCTGTAGAAATCTTTGACGGGTCCCATGTGCACTCCATCTCTATTGCTTCCTCGTAGCATTTGCGGTGCTGGAAACAGCATCTTAAAGAATGAAGTAACACAGAGTTTGCACAATTTAATTTCAGTTCAAGATCAGACCGCAATGCCTTCATGTTGCTCTTACACAAGAATGCAAAAGATGCCAAAGGAGAAAAAAGGATCCTCAGTGTGGTCCCTAGACACAAGAAAGGCTGAGTATTGCTTTCCCCTGAACAGTCTAGTGGGTTAAGTACAGCTGGATGCAAAATTCAGAGGTGGCAGCGGGTCTGCATGCTGTGGGAGACCACACTTACATTTCTGTCCTGCTGTAGTATCTGAGTTCTTACAAGGACTCTACAGGCAGTTTAAATGAGAAATCCACTATCAGTGCCCAAATATCCACCCACAACACTGTCAGCTCACTGCCAAACAGTGCCCCATGGCTCAACTCTAGAGGTCTTGGCTCCAGCCCTGCCACAACCTTTCTCGTTGCAGATTTGGAGAACTACATAGAACCTGGCACTCATGGAGGGTTAATGTCTCTGCAATGCCTTGTGAATCCCTGTGTCTCATTGACACTATATAAATACTGCAGTGCTATCTTCTGTTTCTTGTACTTTCTCTTCTATGCAACAATCAGAATTAAAATGCACCATTTAGCCATGGGAAGGAACCATGAAATATTTTTCTCACACTGAAGTAAAGCAGCTTTCATCCACCACCAAACAACAAAGGCAGTTAGAAACCTTGTGTTTTCCTACACCCCTGCTGTCATGCAAACCTCAAATGCCTGCATGACCACTTTAGTTGTGAATAGCAATGAAAAGTAAACCAGAACAACAAGCTCCTCATCAATCCTCTTTTCTCTTCAGCTGTTTTTGAATAGGCAAGTCATTTACTTTTACATTATAGCAGCATCTGTATGCACTGACATCAGCTATAAATGAAACACCAGTAAAATGTTCAGTAATCATTTACCCCAAATAAAATTGTTACATAGGTTAAGCAAGGGCTTGGTGTTAGATTTAGATTGAGATATCCTAATTTCAGAGAAACGGACTCAGAACAGGGGTCTGTTACTGAATTGCCGTTGGTCTTGACCACGTCAAACACAAAGACAACATTAACGCTCAAACCCAGCATCTGCTGCCAGGAAGGGTAAACTTGTGATCATGATGTAAGGAGTTTAATTAAGCTCATGTGGGATTTTTGTTAAAAACAAGGTGAATGTGTTATTACACATCACCCGCAGCCCTGCATATGCACTGAACCCATGGATGGACAGAAGCAGTCCTGCACTGATCAAAGCAGGTAGGAAACACCTGTCCCTTGCAGGTTCCCTTCTAGGCTACTGTCTCACTTCCTATATCTAGGAAGCATTTAATATTTAATCATTTACTATATTAATAAATAATTATTACAATGTTTAATATGTTCTCAAAACCAGGGAATCAGTCCAAGTCCTAACCACGATAAGACTTTTGACTTGGTGAAAGACATCAGTGATGAGGTTTGCTCAGATTGCCAGCAGCAGATCAGAGCTCATGAATAGCATTATCCCACCTGATGAAATTTCAAAGCCCAATTTCTTGCACTCCAGTGTCTCTGCTGCCTGTTAGTGCTTTACTCCCTGCTTTAACCTGGTCTAGGAGCCTGCAGGAACGTATTCAACAAAGGTGAGGGCAAATAACATTCAGCAGAGAGGGCCTGATGGGCCATCCACACCTCAAACACCTCTGTGCCTTGGAGTTTGTGAGCTCCATCAGGAACAGGGTTTTAAACATGCAGCTGAGGAAATGTCTCAAGACTCACTTCTGTCTCTGCCTGAGGTCTAGTGAGGTGTCAGCAGCTGAAAGCTCCTCTAACTGCATAATTAGTCTAATACAAACTCCCTGCAGTTCTTGTTTGTTTAGAGCATCACAATTACATCAACACTTACTGGAACAATTAATCAGAAAATTTACTCGCCTTCCCTTTGCAAGCAGGGGATTGTAAAACATGGATTGCCCTCTGGGCATCTATGGAGGTAGACTAGGCTCCTAATTTAGATAGCTACTCTGGGAAATGAGAAAAGGTTGGTCTTATGAGCACAAACACTTTCCAATGCCTTAAAAACCTACAGTGAGATGTTCAGCCCTTTTCTATGGAGCAGAAATGGCAGTGACAAAATCCAAGGTTTGCAAAACTAGTTTCTAAGAAATAAAGATAGTGAAAAAATTGCAACACTGTGGGAACTGTGTCTGAGAAAGACATGTGGCAGTCACCTGTTTGAGGGCTTTCTTGAATCAAGGGCATTTCTGTGTCAGTGGTGAAACAATAATCAGTCTCTATTTACTGCAAACTGCAGCGGGGTTGCCATGCTGCTAAGGAAACCTCACCGCGGGACTGCTAACCACTTTGTAAACACAAAGTGACTCTGTAGACGTTTCTCAGGACAAAACAGCTGATAGATCATTCTGCTGTTTCCTCATTTATGTTGTTCTGCATTAAAATAAAGCTGAGTGAAGTGAAAGCCCAGGTGCTCAGTTCTTCAGGTATCAATCCATTGAACTGAGTCAAGCTCTCATTTCAGCATATCATCACGATTGTTCAGAAAACCTTTAATAAGAAGTCTTATGGCTTTTTTCCAGTAGCAGGTTTAGATCTTCATTTTCCCAGCTATCCCATGCTGGAAAGTGAATGAATTAATTTCCATCTAGCTATAGGCATTTGCCCTTTGTGAGCCATTGCTGTCTTCACTCATGGAATTAATACATTACATGTATTGGAAAACCTTTTTTCTATTTAGGCATGGATGGATCTTGATTCTCTTTGATTTTCTTTTCACACCTCCTGCTTATATAAGTGAACAACCATTTGATTGTCCTGTTCTGAGATTAGGCTTTTTCTCACTAGCCTAGTCAGGGTCTGGGGCAGTATTCCTCCAAAGCTCAGAGTGGAGTTTGGATGGTTTTTTTACTGGTGCATGATATTGGGAAAAGCCATTCAGCTACACTGTTATTCTCTATGCCTGGATGCTCTGGTGTCTTACAACCTCGGCATGTACACAGGTATTCAGCGCAAGATCTACTTAACCTCCTAACTGCCACTTGAAGTCATACCTAGCTGTAACTTGATTCTGTTGATGCTTAAATCCCCCTCAGATGCCAACATTTTCATCATAGTCCATTATGAGCTTACATTGCTGGTGCATTACACAGATCCCAATACCAACAGTTTGGTAAGATTGTAAACCTACTAAACAGCTCAGATTAATGCTCTCCCACTCACCTTATTAACAGGCCCTCCAGTTTTTGGCACTGATTTAAGTGTGAGACAGAATTCCCCAGTACAAAGAAATGAATGAGGTTTTGTTCACAAAGATCCATTCAGAATTTAGAGACCTCTGGGTAAGATATGTCAAGGAGATGGGTATGGTGTTTGCTTATTCTATTACATTAATGGTCACTCTTTGTAACCAGTTTAAACCATCTGTGCCACCGGAGTTGCACTGGTGGAATTGTATTCAGGTGTGGGGGACTCTGCTTTTATCTGTAGGATGGGAGTATTTTTCCACATTGAAGTGTGAGGAAATAAAGAGAGACTCCAAGCTATGAGAAAAAAGAAGCAAGTGGATCATCACATGCTGTAGGTTATGACTACCTTGATTTCATCTGTTTCCAAGACGTGCTGTAAGGCAACTGGTATGGAGTGCTGGCCCAGCAAAAAGGTAGCGCTCACCAGCAGGTAGGAATAACACAGGATGGGGCTAATAAACCAGAGCTGTTGTTATCTTTTGTAGGTCACTTCAGATATTTAAATTGCGAGTGATGACTAGATTAAACAGAGCCGGATGGTGTGGGACTGAATTACCCTCTGGGTAAATAATCTATTTTTTTACAACTGTTCTTAAATCACTTAGGTGAGTGTTATGCTTTGGATCAACAGAGCATGAAGGCACTGACAGCCAGTCAGGGCAGAAGAGAACATCTCATGGATAAGACTTACTCATCAGCTTCATCCACTGGGAGCCCTTCTGTCTCAAACCGGCAAGAGCAACCATAGTCTTCAAAATCCCTGGGACAAAAACCAGTAGCACACTTCATTTTGTTCACAAAGTTGAGCAGGGCAGGGAAGTTAGTGAAGATGGACTGTAACCAGGTGAAGTGAGAACCCAGGCAGTCTGGAAAGAGAACAGCCATAAAATGCATGGTAAATAGAGGTGAGCCAGGTGTAGGTCACACATGGGTGACGTTCGCATGAATGCAGAGCCTAAGCAAGGCAGTAACACAGGGAGATTGAGCAATGCTTGACACTCAGAAGTATTTAGTATTATAATAGTCTTTGGGGAAATCTACAGCCTCAAAATTCCCTGTTCCTTTCCAGTATATACAAAAGCTAACTCCAGAGGATTTATATTCAGTGCCCAAGTACAACTGGAACAAATACTTACCAAAAAATAATGCAACACTTTCCACATTTTGAAAGACACCATTGAAGAATGTAGCATTACCTAAATGAAAAAATAAACAAACCACACTTCTTTTTAAAAAAATAGATGACAAGAACTGACCCCAGACTGCCCCTGGTCTTGCTTTGGTTGTTAAACCGTTTTGAGATAAGAGTTACTAGCTATTTGCTAACAGGACTCTTCCCTGCAGTGTTTCTGGAGTACAAGTGATTCCGCACTGCTATGCAATATTGTAGAAAGTAAAGCTTAAATCATTCTTACTCAAGATTCTTTCAGGTGTGTTAAGAAGCTCTGGCAGGAATGCTGGCGGCTCCAATTCTTGGCCACCTACCTCAGCAAACAAATTTGAGAAGAAAAAGATTTAAAAATAGTAATAATAATAATAATAAAAAAAAGAACAACAATCCCACAACATACACTTCATTACAACACATACACTGCAGGCATTTTGAATACCTTCCTACACTAGCAAGCTGATTTATCAAAGCCATGAAACACTTGCTAGCTCCATCTGCACCCAGGAAAGCCCAAAAGTTTATTGCTAAGTCACATTGACTTCAGCTTAAAAATCTGTTACGCTGAGGTATTGCTAGTGAGGCTGTGCTAACCCTGTGCTTTTCTGAACAGTAGCACTTACTGGGATAAATCAGTAGAATTGTATAAAATTGTTTTAGTTGCCCAACTACTTTCATTGTCCCAAATGTTTCTACTCTGTAACCCTGTGCTCTTATTTGAAGCAGGGTTATCTGAAGTCAACAGGTTTGTTTTTTCTGAGTTCTTATTGCCTATTGCCTTATTGCCTCTCTATCACTATTTCTTTCTTAACTTGATTACCTCTTTTTCATTTTGAAGGTGCCGTGTTATATTTTCCACACTTCTTTTTTTTTTTTTTTCCGTTTCCCATGTCCTGAATTAAGGGTGAAATTTAATACTTGTTCTCTCCCTTCCCTTTTTTCCCTTGTTCTTATCTTCTGTATGATTTTAGGAGAGAATGTTACTTTGGATTTATTTAAACTTGACCTTTTTTTTTTTTTTAAAAAAAAAAAAAGGTAATAAATCAAGGGTGTTTATTGTCTCAAGAATCTAAAAACTGATGAAAAAACCTAATGTTAAATTCATGGCATAACTTATGTCTCAGAATAACTGGCATTAGGAAAGCTGTCTATTTTCTCTACAAAAGATTCTGGGAAAGAACTGAGTTATCTTGCTAATATGTTACGTTTTCCTGCAATAAATGCAGGTGTAAGAGAGTAAAGTGGAGTAGTGGGGTTTTTAGATATAAGGCTTAACTCTGTGTTTAGCAAAGGATTAGGGAAAAACAAGACTCTTTCTGATCATATATAAGGGCCCTCTCAGGATGTCTACAACTTTGTGGAGTGACCGAGATGTTCATGGTAATGGTCATATGCCTCCAGCAATTAATTTCTCAAGTTTAGTGGCAGAATATGGATATGGGACTGAGGGAGGCAGGAAGAGCTGCTTCCTCTTAAGTTATTCTTTCCTTGAAAATCTTGGTCACAAATAAAAGCTTTTAGATGAACAGCAATCCATCCTTCATTGTCCTTCATTGCAGCAGATCTGAGGGGAACAGACTGCTTTCCGCAAACCAGAAAAGGTCTCCCGATAAAGGCTGGCCTTTTCACAGAACTGGAACAAGTCTGTTGAAAGCTTGACAGCCATGAGGAGTTCAGATTCAAGTGAAATAATGGTGTGCCTTACAAAATAAATAACATTCGTACACATGCTTGCTAAAGAAAATGTCCCCCTTATTTTCTGGTTTAAAGCCTGTATTTTCTCTGCAATGACAAACATCTTTCCCCCAAGACATGCTCTATCAAATGCATCTAGAGCCAGGTTTTGACACACTGCATAACACCATGGCTCAAACTCAGTGTCTGTTGATGATTTAGTCCTTTCAGCAAAGTTTTGGAAAATATGAAAATCCCATTGAGTTGAAACGAGACAGAGGAGACAATTGATAAAGCCATGTTACAGAACTGCTGGAAGTTGTGATTGCTCCAGCATCCTTCACTTGCACTTAGTTCTTCTCAGCAAACTTAATTTGCACACATTCAATTAACACATAAATGTTTGAAGCTCCCCTGGAGAAAAATCTCTACCACAGGGACAGCGGTTTGGTAAACCTTTAACTCTTCTAATCCTTTCATTATGAAGAATGATATTTCTAATTGTCACTAAGCCAAGATCAGTGAACCAATGTTTGCTAATGAGATTGTTTAATTTTTTTTTTTAAATCGTGGGGTGTGGGACAAAAAGAAAATACTTTTTGGATGAATTATTCTCTTTTCTTCTTTTGCTCTCATGTCTTTTAGGTCTGTTGGTCCTACATCATTCCCTGTATATCCAGTGAAAGATTGCACTACAAAAATCGATCCTTTAAACCTCAGAAGACTCCGGGGAGGTCAACTTCTCTCACCTTTCTCAAAACCTGCTAAATTACTTAGCACGTGTCCTGAGGAGACTTATTTGATATATCAGCTCTTGGGCTTTCCAGTTGTATACCTTATCCACAGAATTTCTTTCAACATTCAGATACATGTAAAAATGTTTCTGGACTGTGTCTGTGGTATTGCTACTCTGACAATGCTTTTCTGAAGTGTTATCTGAAAAAAGTCCATCAAAAAACCCATCAGTGCGCCTCCAGTTGTTTTTCGCAAACATGACTCATTAAAATGTCATAATATAATGCATGGACACACCTATTATAATCCTCAGGGAGCAGAAACCTTGACTGTGCCAGGAAAAGTCAGGGTACAGCAAACTCAACCTATTTGATTTATTCAAGGTAAATCACATTAGCTCCTCACAAAGATGCTAGCTCATGCACAGATATTTGCTTCAGTCTCAAAGCAGAGATCAGCAGAATAGATCCCACATAAATATAAATCAATAATCCTCTCCAAACCTAAAAATGGTAACATTTTAAATCTTTATGCTCAGATTGTACTTAGCTGGGGGAAAATAATGTAAAAGCTGTGGCATAGGCTTGTGAGGTTTGGGGCAAAATCTCTTTCAATCAATCTCTTATGTCAGAAAAATTTCTGAGTATCTAGATATTTCTGAGTGCAATAGATATTATCAATACATATAGTCCCCTTTACATCTGGGGACTAAATACCTCTTTAATTTTTATGAATAAACGGCGTAGACATTTTGGCATTCTTTATCACTGCAGTGGGAAATGTTAATATTCTTACTGATAACTATTTGTGTAGTAGGAGTCTTAAGGTTCAGCATCATCAATGTATTTTAGCCCATGTATTTTGTGTTAGATCTGTTTCTTTACTTCTATTGCATGAAAACCCTTAGAAGAGAGGCAGCTGGTGAAATAGGTCAGTGCAGAGATTTATCTATGCCAAGATCCTGAGCTTTCTTTTCCCTTTAGAAATAACCCCATGGAGCAACCAGAAATGGTGTTAGACCTTCTAAGAGTCCTTCTCTTCACCTACACGCTGCTACTCTTAATGATATTCCTACACAGTGCAGGGATTGCAGAAATTTGATATGTTTGCCCATCCCTGTCACTGGGAAGCTCATTCACCGATAATAATAAAATCTAAAGAGCTATATGAAGGAAAAAAACATATTCATAGGAAAATTTGAAGGAGGAGCTTTAGCTGAACATGAGTTATATTTCAGGATGCACTGAATGGTTTGGAGAATGTATACAATACACATATATTTAATGAGTAGAATCTCTTTATGTGTAACCTGTAACTTTTTTGGAGTCTAAAGGACTTAAATAATGACCAAATATTAGCAGAAGGGAAGTTGCAACATTTTGGTTATATTTTTAAGCCCACTAAATGTTTCTTGCTTTACTACAAGACCTGAGAAAATATGTTTTATAAGTACTCCATAGGTAATCTTATTTAAGTGCATTTGGATGTTGAACAACAGGTTTGAGGAGACAGAAAGTGTGCTTTTAAAGGATTGTTTCCAAATGTACATACTTAAAATAGTATTTAGGCATAAATGTCAAATAATCATAAAAATACATTGCCACTTACCACTGTACAACACCATTGACATAGACACCATCAGAATTACAATCATTTCTTTGTTTAATTCAAAGACAAGACGCCACACAGCAGACTGGTGTGCCTGGTGAGTTAAAAAAAATATTAGGCAGAATGTTAGCTCTTGAATCTGGGAGCGGGAAGACATCAGTTTAGAAAATCATTCTTTTGTAGCCTGGCCATATTTCTGCTTGATGCAATTCAGTTTTTACCCTTATCATAGTAAATGCACATATAACAGCAATGATGATCCTTATGTATCCTTCCAATTTTACCAATGTTTATTTTGGAATTGTTTTAGGTGAGAACAGGCTCTGCGAAAGTACCATAGACAAGGAAAGTCCATTTAGCAATAAAGTGGTGTACTTGAAGTTTCTTTTGTTTTGCAAAGAGTTTTCACATCTTACTTAATCTAACAGAATGTTTGAACAACTCTTCACATT
Organism: Strix uralensis; assembly: GCF_047716275.1. NCBI lineage: Eukaryota > Metazoa > Chordata > Aves > Strigiformes > Strigidae > Strix > Strix uralensis. The sequence goes on from NC_133972.1 coordinate 165,685,755, forward strand.
ATGTTTAAATGAAGATATTGTGAAACACTCTGTAAATGAAGAGACATTCTGGGATTACTTCTATTGAACCCAGTTAATCTGCAATCTATTATATTAGTTGGCTTCACATTGCAAAAGTCTCTTCCACTTTGTAGTCAAACATTTAATCTGTGTGAGACTGATCTAATGCATCATATGTTTTCCTAATGATAAACACTATGTTATCTGGAGATCTTCAAGTTCTGAATGTGCTTGTTGTTAGAGAAATGTGTGTAAATAATTTTTCTGCAGCTAAAAGCCTTGCACTAGTATTCATTAAATGACAGATAATTTTGAACTGCAGTCACAGTTTACCATAAATTTAGAATTATTTTCTAAGTAAGTCAGGCATCAAGTTTTTTACAGCCAAATAGACAAACATTTATCACTTTTCAAATATGCATCTACTGTTGATTATCTGCTCCCCTAAGGTCAAATATTGCATTCATTTCTATTAAAAAATCTTGTAATATTTCATCAGGAAGTGAGGTTATAAATCTAACACCTCTAAATATTTATAGTTTACTATCCCAAATCTCTTACCTATACTTTAGTCTACAACTCCACAGTACCAAATAGCTTATTCTACATTGTTTTCTTCCTGATTCCTGTATTATAGAGTACATCTAGGAAGGCTTACCTTGAGGGATATTATTCGAAAGCAGTTGGATGGAGGACAAATGGATTTCAACAAAGTCAGTAGTAAGTTATTTATACTCACCTGGATATATACCTCACCCATGTGATCACTTCCTTTATCAAACCCACTTCAACATTTATTAATTAATTCTTCCATGAGATTCCTTACAGTCATTATACCCACAGTGTATCTTAGTAATATAGCTCCAGCCATGTAAAGGATCTATACTGAGAAGTCTGTTCTGCAGGTGCATTCACTGTATAGTAACTTTCCCTAATACTCTTGGATGTAATTAAACAACAATCATCTTATTGTTATTAATCACTCACAAAATCTCTGGGGCATGTGAATATGGCTTTAATAGCTTAGCAAGAGGTAGTGTTCAGTGATGAAAGATGAGTGAAAATTTATACAGCTTTAAACACTGACATTCCTCAGCATTGAGAAGTCTGCTGTCGTCTATCCACAGTGGCTCTGATCCAAAAGTGAGTGAAATCCAGGGGAAGGTTGAGTCAGTGAGCTTTGGGAAGGCTTCTTCTCATTGGGAAGGTGTGTTTTCTGTCAGGGTCAGACACAGCTACCCTTCAAAGATGCCATCAACAAAGGCAAACTCTCCACTGAGTTTTAGCATGGAGAAGTAAGAAGTCTGACAAATTGGGAACTGTAAAAATACATACATGAACAAAAGACTTGGCTCCTCCAAGGACCTGTGAACTACATTCAGAAAGGCCTTTGACACTGTCTCCCATAAGATCCTCATAAAGAAGCTGTTGATATATGGGCTGGATGAGCCCAGCAAGGTGTGTTGAAAACTGGCTGAATGGTGGGGCCCAGAGCGTGGTGGTCAGTGGTCTAGTTGGAGGCCAGTGACTAGCAGTGTACGCCAGCAGTCAATACTGGGTCCAGTCTTGCTTAAAATCTTCATTAATGATCTGGATGTTGGGGCAGAGAGTACCCTCAGCAAGTTTGCAGATGACACAACCTGGGAGGAGTAACTGGTACGTCAGAGGCTCATTCTGCCATCCAGAGGGATCTTGACAGGCTGGAGAAACGGTCAACAGGAACTTTATGAAGTTCAACAAGAAGTGCAAAATCCTGCACCCAGGGAGGTACAACCCCATGCACCAGTATATACCGGGGATCACCCAGCTGGAGAGCATCTTGGCAGGAAAGGGCCTGGGGTCCTGGTGGACACCAAGTTGAATGTGAGTAAGCAGTGTGCCCTTGCAACAAAGAAGGTTAAAGGTATCCTCAGCTGCAAAGTATTGCCAGCAGGTGAAGGGAATGGATCCTTCCCCTCTACTCAGCACTGATGAGGCCACACCTGGAGTACTGTGTCCAGTTTTTGGCTCCTCAGAATGTGACAGACATGGACAAACTTGAGACAGTCCAAAGAAAGGCCACAAGGATGGTTAAGGGACAGCAGCATCTCTCATATGAGGAGGAGCTGAGAAAGCTGGGACTCTTCAACCTAGAGAAGGTTCAGGGGGATCTCATCAGTGCCTTTAATACCTGAAGGGAGGGTGCAAAGAGGACAAAGCCAGGGTCTTTTCAGTGGTGCCCAGTGACATAACAAGAGGCGGTGAGCACAAACTGAAACACAGGAGGTTCCCTCTGAACATCATGAAACACTTTTTTACTGTGCGGGTGACTGAGCACTGGCACAGGTTGCCCAGAGACATTGTGGATTCTCCCTCCCACTCCCTCCTTTGGAGATATTCAAAAGCCATCTGGACATGGTCCTGAGCAATTGGCTCTAGGTGGCCCTGCTTGCGCAGTGGCATGGACCAGATGACCTCTAGAGATCCCTTCGAATCTCAACCATTCTGTGATTCTGTGATGCTGCCAAGAAAAGGACAGGGTTCAGTCATACCATTTCTGTGACCAGCCCCATCAAGGAACTTTACAGAAGAGTGAAACATGGCAGAAGTTATAACTTAATGATATGAAAATTCATTTTCATGTGAGTTTTGGTTCTTCCAGTTGGAATCCCCAGGGATTGCACCAAGTGCATTTTTAGTACCTTGACGAACATTTTCAGCCTGACAAATCAGAGTGGCCTTGACTGGGCATAATAATAAATATGAGTCCTCTGAGATAGTGATCTGCCACCATAATTTCTGTATTTCTGCCTAACACGTACAGAGATTTTTCAGGACTGAAAAACCTGGAATATGGAAAAAAATTTCTTTTGAGGGCAGTCAATGAGTTCACTTTTTTCATGGAGCCTTCCTTTTTCACTCCTCTCATTTCATAGGTTTTCCCATTAATTTTCATTACTCTCATGGGAAAGTCAAACAGTAAGTCTTAACAACTGTGACAAGAAGGTTGTCATTCAGGACAGGTACCATTAATCTTTTCTCAGCTCCTTTCAGAAGACACCCATAACTATATGATACCTTCTAATTGTCTCCTCATGAACACGCTCGAGAAGCAGCTCTCAGCCCTTTCCAAGACCTTAGAGAGGAGATGGCTGTGACATACCCCCAGTGCTAGACATGGCTCAGGAGCACCCTATCAGACTATAGAGAGGTTAGCAATTTGTCCAAGGACTTCTATTCCTAAAGGAAAAAAACCAACGATATCTTGTAAACACAAAAGTGTCCTTTAGCATGGAGATCAGTGCTACAACTCAGAGCTGATTAAATTCATTAAAATAATAATAAAACTATCTTTTAAAAGGGAATCCTCTTCAAAAAATATTTTTCTTTTGATATTGTCTTTTTATTCAAACCTAAATAAACCCAGAAAGTCTAAATTATTTTAATCATTGTTTTCTCCCCTTAAGTTATTTTTTTCATTTTTCTTCCTGAGTTCTCAGAAAACTTCATGATAAAAATGTAAGAAACAATATAGATTTTTTTTTTTTTTTTAAATCATGTCTTCAGGCTTTAAGATATTTTTCTGGGATTTAAAAGCAAAAGTTGCACAAAAGTGTAATTCACCCAGCTCTCACAGCAGAACTGATCATGCCTTGGGTGAGGAGAGGTACTGCAGGTGAGATCTCTCCACAGCATTGCAGTACCGTGGCCATGTTAATATTCCTGACATATACATTCATTGTGTCGACATTCCTATTTCTTCCACTGGCCTAACTTTCAATATCAACTGTAACTGGTACTACTCCAATCTATCCTGCTCTTTGATATGACAGAAATGCTTCTGTCATGCTATTGAACACAACAGTGAAATGTATTTTGGAAGAGGGATGCTGCATCCTAACTCTCTCTGGAGGCAGCATTCCTTATGGTGCCACCTTTCTCTTTATTTTTATACTACATTGAACACATATTTCCTCAGTGAAACAGCAATGTGCACCAGCTGTAGTGCAAATAATCTTTTTTTGAAATATTAATGGCTTGATGATGTACTTTGGGTTGCATCATATTGTTGCAGTGTAACAAAATATAAGAATTGTGCAATATGTTTGGTTATTCTTTCCTTCTTTAGAACTGGTTTTTAGTTCACCAGAGGTGCATACAAGGAAGGAGATGAATCTTGGTGAGCTCACACAGATGTATCACATAGTGAGAGTACAAGAGGTGTGAACATTTCCTTGGTCAAGCTCTGCACTAGACGAGTCACTAAATTAATGGAGACTCTTACTTTGAAATAATGGATAATCTACATGTGTTTAATACCAGAAAAAATCCTTCTCGTTTTCAGTATTTCAGGTTGCTTTAAAATTATTTTTATTTGTTCATTTTGATTATTTTTTTAAGTATAAATAAAGCTAGAATATTTGTATTCACTAGCCAACCACATAAATATCCTTTATAAAATACAATTTTTAAAAGCCTTTCAATGCTTTTATTTCAGTTACATCACTAAAATAAATCTGGTTTTACACATTATTTTTACAATGCCTTGGAGGAAGACACATTTCTAAATTAACATCTGGTTAATAGCTTGTCTTGTTACAAATATTTGCAAATAACATGTTGCATCCTGATTTTTACACTGAGAAATGAAAGAGACAACCAAAACTGCCGCCAATCTTCCAATTTGCAGTAAAATTCCTCAGTGCTCTAGACCGATGTACAGATGTTTTTAAGGCATTTTTGTTTTAATGCTGGAAGAACACGAGAAAATTGTTATCAGAAGAGGTTTTACGAGGAAAATATTAAAAAAAAATACATGAAGGTTAAAAGATTTTTCTTAAAATCTGTTAAAATCATTATCACATAAAATAGCTATCTGATGAAAGACAGCAAATACTCTGTAGATATCTAAAAATTTTTGTTATACCTTCATAATAAGATATGTAGAGCTATAAAGAGAAAATATACATACTGTGTGAGTAAGTAACTCTTTTGACTCTTTCACAGACATAACTTGCACTTTTCAAGAACCAGGAATAGTATTCAACACAGTACCTAAAGATGTAGTTAAAATTAGGAGAGTAGAATCTTGTTAGCTTTCATAAATGCAATTGTATGCATATCATACTGCTAATATTGAATATGGGAACAAAAAGCTAGATCCTAACCTCAATGATGTCATTAGATATTTGGAAAAATTCAGCTAAGCTTTATTCACCTAGTTTGAATACCGGAAGCCAAATCAGGTATTGATTAGTGCACTGGGGAGCCATTTCATTCTCAGCCAGTAGCCACAGACTCTCAAAAATAAGCAATGGTGATTGAAACTTGTCATTTGAAAAAAGCCCGATGGAGTATTTTAAACAGAGAGATTGAGAAACTAGTGCCAGGTTTTACCTCATAGCTTCCTTTCTGGAGTATCTTCTCTGACCAACACAGAGACACAGCTGAAAAAACCTACAGAGCTCCATCACACAGGGATTGATCTTTTGCACTATAAGGGTGACAGGAGGCGAGGTCACACGGGACTCTTTGAGGATTGCCTGTGGACACCCTAGGAAAAAATACAACTCTCAGCTAGGTCAAATACTTGTCCCATTAAATGTCTTGCAATGTCTTATCTGGGCTATGAGAGACATGCAGATTAATAAACTCATGTAGGTATCTTAAAATCAAATCTGAGTGAGGCAGATAATTGAAAAGAAAGCAACACACAGCCTGGCAGTTGCTTGAGTGAAAGCACAAATAATCTGTTCAATTTATTATTATTTATAATCACTGGTTAGTTACTTAAAATCATGTTGCTTTTATTTATCACAAATGTAAAGAACAAAGCTAAAGATGTAATTTATTTATTGTTACCTGGTTAGGTGGAGCTTCAGCTGTCACTGAAGCATCAGTCTTTCACAGTGCAAAACAGCAAGACAAAGAACAGCACTGTAGACTTATTATATTTGATATTTTGTACACGCATATGCTACTTTAATGAAAAATTCACTTCCAGTTCCTCATGCTTCCCTACACCCACCCTCTAAATCTGAGTCCTAGATTAAATATGACCAAGCTAATAAACAAACAGACTGTCATTGCTCTCTCCATCACTTTTTTTAGCTTCATTAACAAAATAAACATGGTTTATGCAGAGGTTATGGCTTTCTCTGTCTATCTCTCCATCCATCATTTTTCCCCTTCTTGTTTCTAGTGACTTGAATAATCACCTAATTTCAGCCCAGTTTTTAGGGATGGGTAAAGATCATCTGGATAAATACAGTCCTACAGGTTTCATGAAAGCTGACAAGTAACTGGAGGAGAAAAGGTCAATTTTTGCCTGCACTGAGATGAAGGTAGGAATAATTTATCCATTTTACTATTTGTTTGTCAGGACCCAGCTGGTTAATCAGTGTTTATCAATTGACCACCATCATATTATTTTAACTTAAGAAAAATGCAGGGAAATGGTGTGCCTAGGGATGGACTCCCCCTTCCCCTCTCTTGAGACAACTAAAAGGAAAATATCTAGTTCACTCTATTCATTGAATCCTCTGCAGTCAGCAGCAAGAGATAAACATTTGCACACCAAACATTTCATCCCACCAGCAAATGCAGCTGTGCCACACTGCAGAAAAAAAGCAATACTACAGAATAGGTGATGGCAGCTTATAACAAAATCCTGATTTGCTATGTCGTTTTTCAGTGTCAAATGCAATCTCTCTTCAGACTCCCTTTATGTTGTAGAAAAGAGAAAAGAAGTCAAGGTGGAAATGCAGGAAATTGAGACAACTGAAGCTGTTTTCAGTTTTGCAGGGCTTTTGTTCATCTTGTTAAGAGAATAACCTCACATTTGCCATAGTCTTGCCTTCTCCAAACCATTACCTTCCACATATCATCTTGCATCTTAGGTAACAGTTGTGTTACAATGGGTCAGAACCTGCAGCATTTACAATATACTAAAAGGCTGTCAGGGCATGGCTAAAATAGGTGTGTTAGCACCTCTCCTTTGCATATTTAATAACCATGCTCAGAAGAGGAGACGCTGTGTGTGAGGCCACATTTTGGGTCACTGCAGTGAAGCTGCCTGCCCTGCAAAGCATCACATCTGACCCTGGGGAGCTGCCTGCACACACTTCATATTGTCCCCTGCATACAGCAAACCTTCCAAAGGGGTGTCTCCCCCACACCAGCACTCTGAAAAATAAGAGACATCCCTGGAAACGCCATGCTGGGGCTCTGAAAAGATAATCAGGGACCAGGCTGTGAGAGGGCACATTTTGCGTGATGTGGGTGTCCCCCTTACATGCACCCGTTGGGGTGGAAGAACCCGAACATGCAGAGCAAAGGCTGCTGCAGTGAGATTGTCAATTTTTTTTTTTCCATTTGTGCAACTAGCAACAGGCTTTGGCCATGTGTAGATAAACTGCCTTACCTGCAGAGTATAATCCCCTTAGACAGTGTAATTGCATTTCCAGGTTCACGTGTCTCATATGCTTTCTAGCTTTGGGCCATCTTATGTTATGTGATAGGAGAGGTTATGGAGGTTAAATCTGGACTAATGAAGTTCTGTTGAAATATTCTTGAGTCGCCTAGTGCTGACAAGAAGTTTAATATAAAATGGCATTCATGGGCAGGAGGAAAATAAAGGCTCTGCCAACCTGAAAGAGATCACTATGAAACTATTTCTCTTCTGTCTGGGCTTGCCCAAGGTAGCAGGAGTCATGGAGGAGTCATGGCAGACACTCACAGCTCCCAAACTCACAGGCCCCTCTGAAAACCAGTTGTGTGTCAAAGGCATTACACAAATATCCAGCATAATTAGTTAGGGATGGGCAAGAGGGAGACCTATTTCTCTTAATTTTAGCAGCTTTGCATAAACGTCATTAGGCTTTGTCCACTTAATAGCATTTGACAGACCTTGATTTTTTCCCACTCGATGTCAATTGAAAATTAATTATTTCTTGTTTTAAAAACACTTTTCATGTTAATAACCATACATCAGATCATCATGCAATGAGGTTTTAATATAAGTTGTCCATGAAAAATAATGTTACAGTTGCTGTGAATAGTTAAAACTTGCTAAAAGTCACCCTCCAACAAATCTCCGCTGAAGTGGATACTTGCTATCCCACCTAACAGGTGTTAAATGCTTTACTCAAGCTATGTGTTTTGCCAGCAGAAATTCAGCTTTATTTAAATGTAAATTGAATGACTGTAATTTCAATTTGGATTCATCTGTGTGGGAAAGAGAAGTTAAATAAAAAAGCTGAAAGTTAAACAAATTGCTTTGGTTTTCATTTTTGACAATCACTCAATTTTAAATTAATGCTGCGTTTACATAATACTACTTTTATGTAATGCTGAAATTTTCTTTCAATTAATGTTGCATTTAATTTTATTTGGATTGGATAGTATACTCACATCGTATTGTTGAAATTAAAATTGTCAGTGCTTCATAGTAATGTTTTATATCTCTTCTGTTATAGATTTCTACTGTGAAATGTGGTTTTTGTATTCAATTCATAAGTTCCTACAGATCTGGACTGAAATTAAAAAAATAATTTAAAATAGGAATTAATTTCAGAACTTTCTTTTCTAAGAATTTTCTTTCCTAAGAAATCAAGTCAGTCAAAAGAGGTGAGAAAATGCAGGAACCACAGCTCCCTGTGCAGAGCTTTGCTCTTGTCTATTTGAAATTACCACGTTACTGTCACAGGCAGATAAGTGACCAATTCTTGCTGCAGTAAACAGACTTTTCCATTATTAACTCAATATCATATCTCTCTGACACTGAGATTAAATTTTGCTGCCAGTGAAAAGAAATGTTACTGCTACTGTGAATAATTCAGACTTACAATATCTCTCCCTGAATGCTCTAATATGCACACTTGCATATTTTATCAATTGGCATCCACTTTTGTGATTTAAGAAATGAGTTCTTGGAATAATGTCTCAGTCTTCAGAGCATTGTGGATGCCCTTCATTGCTTTGTGATCCCATTGTTCAATTTATTTCCCCAAATGCATGATTGATATATACAGGTAGACAGCCTCTGTCATCGTGGTTTCTGATAGAGAGGTATGTAGTGACTCTTCATTCCCTGATCTCATTGACATCTATGTTTTTTAAAAATGGTCTGGTTCCAAGTCCTAGCTTGTCCAGGGTCTATACTGTTGCCCACCAGACAGCAATTGGCACATGAACAAAGTTTGTAGTGTGCACGCCACAAGTTCAGTCACACACACCAGTAACTTCCAGCTGGCTGGAGGTTAGTTAATCCTCAATCAAACTCACCCAAAGCAAGCAAGACACGCAGAGAACTTTGGTTTTGTGCAGAATTTTTGATGGATATGCCTCTGCTCCCAGTCAAGATAAGAAGACCCAGTTTATCTTAAATTCTTCTCTTCACACCATCAATGTCAAGAAGTTAAATGATATTCATGTGATATGACATCAGCTCATTTTCTTCATGCAACCAATGTACGTCGCAGAGGGCAAGATAAAGACTCTGGTATTTTGAGCTCTTTAAACAGAAGTAAAATGAGAGAAAGATCAAAAAACCATATTTGGCTTCCTATCTCCATGGTTTGAAAAGCCTCTTACATCAAGAACTACTCCTTAGCTCAGCACCAGTGAGTTTTCTCCTTGGAAAAATGTCTCAGCAGATAGTTTTTTACTGTGGTGTTCTCAGGCCCTCCCAGGCTATAGGTTCTTCCCCCTCTTCCCTGACACTGCCTTTCTGCAGGAGTTGTGTTTGCATGATCATTTGATGCTATTGTCAAATTTTGCTTTTCATGGTCAGTATTTTTAACTCTGATAACATTATTTACTTCTGAAAACGGATACCCCACTGAGTTCTATGCTCTCAAATGCTTTCTTTTCTAATAATATGAATTAAAAGAAAATTTAAAAAGAAAGAAAAAAAAAAAGATGACAAGCATCCCAACATATTTTGATAAAGTCAACCAACCAGGACAGGACAGAACTATGAAAACCCTGATCAGAATCAGTGAAAGCTACAAAAAAGTAACAGCATAGGATTCTGGTCTTGGATTGTTGCAATAGGCAACAACAGAAAAACCAAGAGAAAAAGCAAATGACAGCTACTATGTGATTATTCCTAGTGACAGAAAAATTGAAGATTTGTGAAAGAACCTTTGTGTCTGACTCAAATATATTTACCTGTACAAAAAAGTCCTTTACAGACAAATAATGGTTTGTTGGAATTCAGTAATGAGCTGAGAGAAGTCAATATTCAAAATACCATTAGAAATGGTGAGATTAGCAGAAAATCCAGGCACGTAGATTTTGTCTAGATCCCAGAACAGGCAGTCTGGATTTTCCCTTCAAATACAACAGCAATATGAAATCATAATAGTACTGATGTGCTTTCCATGCTAGTATCAATGCTGGAACACATACACCAACGTATCTCTCAAATTTACTTCCTTAAGTACCAGGCTAATGGGCAGCATATAATCAAGAACTGTGACATACATGCAACTTCAGCTGTACCTTGCCTGCTGCTCAGCTGGCCATGTGTCTTGGTTTCCAGTGTGACCACTGGAAGCAAGGACACCAGACTAGGAGTGGAAGGACCCCAAAGGCACTAAAGGTGGGCTGCATTTTACCTAGTTTTAGATAGCCATGATGCTGGTACCTAGAGATGAACTAGTTATCTTCAGTCCCCAAGACTGGGATTTGTGGCTGAGATTTATTCCTGTTGTACTTCTGAGCTCTGCTCCTACTTTGCAAATTTAGGTGTAAATAGCCTGGACTCAGACACATACAGCATCCAAAGTAGGTGCTGGACTCTCCCAGAGTTCAGTCTCCTCTCCTGGCATTGAATCAGGTCCAGTTTTTCAAAGCATGTAATCTCTTACTAAATACTTATAAGTGGAGTGGCACATCATCTTACATTAACTTTGAATTTCTAACTCTTTATTTTGGTGCTTAAAAGGAAGAACTGAGCTTTCCTGAAAATCTAGTTGATAATGATCCTTCTTTAGCTGAAGAGGAAGTTTGCAGTATTGTAAATTCAGGGTAATTCTGGAGATTTCATGTGACATAGATTGACTTAATAATTTTTTTTGTACCAATATGGAGATTTAAAGCATGATACTTTCTTTTGGAATGGATGAATTTTAAGGTTCTCCAATAACCAATCCATGTTAAAATTGACACATAGAGTACATATGTTCATTATATCACCACACTATAATTTATCTTTTGAATGTGTATGATTCACAAACAAATATGGAAGCAGTCCTTTAGACATTTTGGGCATTTTACATATATAAGATATCACTTAAATTAAACATGTATGTTCTTTCTGCATGCGAAAATTTGCATATTGATATACTTTCAAACATGCTACTATTTTTGCTGCATGAGGTGCAGCTACTTACTAGTAGCTGAGTAAAGTTTCAATGTCACACCGGGCCTATTGGGTGGTGTAGACAGTGCTGAAGAAGGCAAATCTGAAAGAGGGAAAAGACATCTTAAAAAAAAAAAAAAAAAGAAGGTTAATTGAAAGAATAACAGAAAAGAAAAAGAAGCTGAAGGCACAGACCACTAATAAACACTTACATAGACATTGATGCATAAATACATTCACAGTCACCTATTTCAACATATAATATTTTCTATTTCATAAATGTGCCAACTGATGCACTTTGTTATTATCCCAGATCAATCTCACCTGGCTCTGTTTGCGTCAGTTTGCTGATTTCTTGAGGAGACACCGTCTGCATCCAAAATGCATACACATTGGCTATGGGAAGAGAAAGACACATGCTCGTGTCATTCAGGATATTTGCTATTTATCTGTCTATTGAGAACTGCTATATACGAGACAGCTCAACAGCCAGAGTCCCTCACCCAGTACTTCCAGTGGCATATAAAAATGTCAAGATGAACAAGGAAGGACAAAAGCTGTACTTTGCTAGATATTGAAAAGTCCATGGGCTAGGGAAAGGTAGGATTTAAAGAAGGTATGTTTAGTGGAGGCCAAGAGAAATGGCTCTATAATGCTTTTTCACAAGTCTGCTCACTGTATTTGGAGTAAAATGTGGGTGAGGACCTGGGTGTCAGAGGTGTCTGTGAGGAGCAAGGTTTAGTTTTTCCCCAAAGGGTACGAAACTACAGATGGACTCTATAAATGATTGTAACAATTCTACAATAAAAAAATTCTACTCACTAATGACCCAGGGTGGGTCTCCCTGAAGGGCGTCCCAACCTCAACCTCAGAGATGTGGTTTCAGGTTTTAGCCAAATGCCACCTCTAGCAGGGTAAAGCAGGTGTTGGTCCTCCTCAGCGTACTCACTGGGACTGGGCTGCAGAGCTGGCCATGGGGCTGAGCTCTCCCCTGCAGTCAGAGGGGGTCCGGCCGTGCCTCGTGGTCTGGAAGCATCCACATGCAGTGATGGAAACCCTGATCCTTTCACTCCAACCGTCTTTGGCCATGGTGGGAACCTCACGGTGGGGGTTTCCTCTCCTTTCAGGGCAAGAGGTATCCTGGTAGCTGGAGAAGCAGGAGAGACAGACGGAGGGCACCAGCAATGCTCTGTGGATGCTGATGCCCCATGGCAGCATCGAGGGTAACAAACTAGGGGACAATAATATCTAAAATACACCCAGAAAATCCCATCTATTCCATGAGTGCTTCCCCTGGCAGGTGAGATGTCACCTCTCCATTTCATTTTAAATACAGAAACATGGGGAGTGCCAATAATGTTTGAAATTTTAACCGACAACACTTTAATGCTGAAGTTTTCGTAAACAAAAAAAGAAAGTGAAATGTTGTGGAGAGATGAAGCTGCAGTGATGAGAAGGTATGAAGTCAAGGTCTGAATTTCTCTTGACTTCTACTATGTGCGAGCAAGCATGAAGCCTTGCTTTTTGGCTTTCAAAATGAGGTAGACTAGCACTTTTCTATCTTGTAGTCTTGTGGTGAAGCTAAATGCACTGAAGTTTATGAAATGCTCAGTTACTCACAACAGCACGTCATGTAAAGTCAAAGACAGAGAAAAAAAATTATGATAAAAAAGGAGAGGAAATAGTTTAAATAATAATTTTTGTTGTTTAAAACCAACAACCATTTTTTCTTTACTTCTTTGCCTCTTTACAAATCTTTTTCTAATAAAATGACTTTTTACAATACTTTTTCTATCCTCGCCATTCAGTGCATTATTGGCCTGATCTGCTGTTTTGGACAAACTTTTATCTTACTCTGTAATTGTAGATCAACATTACAGTGCTGTGCAGCAAACATATATGATCATTTGTTCAAGTTAATCAAGGAGAATATAAATTTGATCTGACAATATTTGCTCACTTTTAAACGTCCACACATGTTCTGCTGATGGATCCACTGTTCTGTTTGGGTCTTCCTGTAATTTCATGAAACTTGAAAAAGTCATATCTAAGTCTGAGGTATGAGAAGATAGGGTTAGAACACTCACCATCCATTGCATATTGGGTGATAAAAAGGAAAGAAATCAGGTTCTAGCATAATAGAAACAGCTGTTGTCTTTTTTAATTAAAGTAATTTTTGGCAGAGTCTTTTTTTTTTTTTTTTTTTTGAACGGGGGAGAAGCATCCTTCAGCTTTCAGCACAGGTAAACTTGCCACTGATTTCACTATTTGCCTGCTTTAATCAAGCATTGAAAATGAGAAATAGTCATGGGCAGCAATGAGAGGTGAGCATGTGTGAAGTATGTGAAGTACCGCTCAAGCTGGCAAAGCAGTTTTGGGTGGAGGAGCCACGCAGCACACTACTGAATATATTCAACTCCATTCTAAAGATAACTCACATAAAGGTAGGAGGTTATTTGTGCTGAGAGCTAAGAAAGACACCATTTAGATTAAGAGCATCAGGGAGCCTCCCCAGTCCAGTGCTGAATTTCGTAAAACTCTCACCCCAGAAGGTTTTGTTTGCTCCTTCACTAGAAGACCTTGTAGCTAACAGTTTAAAAGTTTGTAAATTTTGCTTATATTTCTAATATAGATATTACACTGTACTTAATATAAAATATTATTTTAATGATAATAAAATATATAATGTGTACATATATATACGTATTGATAAAAATATAAAATAATACTTTAAAATATTTTTACATCATGAAGATGGAGTATTCATTGCAAGTGCTACGTGGACATGGTTTTCATTGTTGCTGCTGTTTCCTTTTATTCCTCAGGATGTGCTTACCCTGGTCAGAAGATGTGTTACCAGAAAATGTGTAATTAATAACAGGAGACTTCTCCAGCATTTCCCAAAAGTCAGACAGATTTCTCCCTGCAAATAGAAATGTTTACAAATATCAAGAAAGGCTTGTTTCTAGTCTAAGTCATCTCTGAGAATAAATAGGGCAATATTTTGCAGTGGAATGGCTTTAACTTTTACCTTTACCTGTCTGTCCTGTCATCACGCAGATGTAGATACAATCTGAATCATTGCTCTGACGCACTGAAAGGGTAAAAAAAATGTAAACCAGATCATTGTTACCTGTTTTCATTATATGATACTATCTTAAACAGTTGAAAACACAAACACAAAATGGTATGTGGCTACTGCAGCTGGCCAAATATTTTCCTTCTGATCTGATTATAGACAAAATCCTAGAACCAGCATCAAATCCAAATGCTAATATTTCCAGGGGAAATATTTCTATCTAATTAAAATTCTAAGTTACAAGTATTTTTACATGGAAAAAAAATTCTTCAGATAATATAGCCCATAATTATTCTTCGGGAATCATAATTCCCCAAAATACTGGTATTTAATAATAATTCACCAAACTTTCAAAAAAAACATAGCTGTTCATAGAAACATGTATGTCTCTATATTATATATACACATTATATATGTATCTTGTTCCTCTAAGGAGACTTTGTTTATAACTTCAGCCTGTGCTTTGCAAGAAAAATGTTGCTGAGTAAAAGCAGTAGGCTTTTATACACATTTCTATGGTTGTTTCCATGCCAGGAATAAATCAGACAAATAACACAATGATAAATGTTAAAAGGAAATGCAAACCTGAGAGAATAGAAGCAGATTTGAAAATTTCTGTGAGATAACTGGTGGAGTTTCCAATAATATCAACAAGTAAAGCTGTAAAATCTAGACAACAAAATAGACAATGTTTATGATTGAAAATACATATTCTATCATCTATGCTAAGTCAAATAATCACTTTTATATGTGATCATATTTTGGATATATGCTTGTACATGACAATGTTTAAAATGTTTTAAAGTTCAAAGTGTTTCTGCTGGATGGGAGTGGACTTAAGAAGCCACTGGAATACTCTGCAGAAATACATTTCAAAGATGATATCCAAACCAACACCAATGTGCCTAAAAGTAAACTTAAACGGAATTTATCTGTTCAAGAGAACAATTTAAAGTAACACTCTACTTAGTTTGCTTAAATGTAGAAGCAGATCCAAAGCCTGCAAGCTTTGCCTGCATTGCCTATGTGTCTTGTAGGACCTTCCAGGAGGCATCTCATTGTGTGTTCTGAGGTCTACTTCAGACATACCAATGATGTTGTCAGCTCGAAAAATGGCTAGTGGTGGTGTGGTATTACGATTTTTTCATAACAGGTTCTAGCAATAACAGGTCAATGTTCTCACTTAAGGAGTGAAAAACATGAGCCCTGTGTTGAGCCCTGAGTTTTACTACTTGGGAGGATACTCTAATCGCCAAGATATTCTGGATTTGGGGCAGAAAGATTAAAGTTTCTCCCTTATCTTCCAAGGCAGACTGGGTCATTATGCAATAAGGCTTGTGAGAAGTGTGAAAAAAGCCATGAAAGTCATTGTGGCTCATGTGTGGGTCATCACATGCAGCTTAGAGGGTATGGGTTCTTGTCCCTAGCTGCTGAGTTACTCTTGGTATTTACATTAACCAGCCATAGAATCCAAGTGCTCAGATACATCCTGGAATGTTAAATACAGTTAAATACTGTGGATCATGGATGTGAATGAGGATTATCAGTGAAGGATTTGCCCAATAACATTTTACACTCTTCACAGAGATGTTTAACAGATTAACAGATTAATCCTTGCTTTTCACTCCTGCTGGGCTCATTGAAGTTATTGGAGTCTACTGGTGCAGCCCCTGTCCATTTCCTGTGAGTTATCTCAGGAGAGCAAAAGTGGCTAAGGTAATGCATCATGCATTGCTGGGTTGTCTCTCCTGTGCTGGTCTTTGTATTCTGAGGAGGAAAGGAAGGTCTTTCTGCTGGGTAACCCACACCTGTCACTTGACTGATGGCTCCATCCCAGACTGGCTGGCTGGGTGCAGCCTTCTGAGACTGAGTTCACTGAGTGTCCCCCAAGGTTCAGAGCAGCCACTCATTGTGAGTTATGGCTGTTAACCTCAATATGGCGATGCTACTCATAAGGATGAAGTCTGCAGAACTCAGGCTACAGTTTTCAGCTCCAAAGGAAATAATTCAGCTTAAGCACACACAATTGCCAACCTCTCCTGTGTACCCACCTGTCAAGTCATTTGTCACATTGTTCAAACAGTAGCAGTAATGCATAGGGAACTTGCCAGGGTCAACATTTTTCAAGTTAGAAACTGTAGGGAGAGACAGAGAAATATCAGTATCTTGATGCACAGGATGTGTGAGAGAAAATGCTCTTGTGGGGAGCAAAGCATCGAGGCACTCACTGTTGTAAATGGTGACTGACACTTTGTGGAAGGCAAATGAGCTGTAAGATGTGACGCTCAGCAAAGAGAAGAGTTTTTTGGTACCTGCAGAAACACATGCCCATGGTGCTATTAGTGGTAGGCACAAAACATGAGAACCGCATGTTTTGACTCTGCTTATTTAATTTCTAAAAGACTCCTGAGGTGTTCATACTATACAGCTGCCTGAGACTCAATTCTATCTCATTTCCACTGGGAGCAGGATAATTTCTATTACTTCTTCTTTTTTTTTTCTTTGTTTTTTCATTCAGACCTACATTGGATTACAAAGTGTTTTCTAAAGGCATACCATGAGTAATTATGGTGTGTCTATATATAAACACACACTAATTTTTAAATTCTTTGGGGCAGACTGTTACAAATGCACAAGGGTAACATGCTCCTAGAATTAATTCTGGAGGTGGACAGCATGCATTTATGGCTTCTTGTGCTAACACCACTAGCCCTTTATCTCAATGACCATCAGGCTGAGAGCCTGTATGACCTGCCTGGCTTTGTTGTGTTACCTCTGAGTGTTGTGTTCAGCATGTTGTTCACCAGCTCTGTCAGGTTAATAGCAGCCAGATCCATGGACTTCGCAGGCAGCTCTGAAAAAGAAGGGTCTCTGAGCTGCTGGCTGCATGAGGGTACGAGGAAATGCCCATTAATCCCCTGCTTGAATACGGCAAAAACCAGAAGAGGAAAAACAACAAGCAGTTTATGTATTGGAGTGCACTGAAAAACGTGGTGAGAAAATAAAAATTCTGGGAGTGCAGAGAGGAGTCTGGGAAATAGCAAGATAAAGTGGGCAGGGCAATTGTAGGCCAAAAATGTAGGTCGAGCTTTATGTCACATATTCCCTTGAGCATGCCCTTGTGCGGGCTGCCAGGGAGCAGAGCCAGTCCTGAAGTTTTGGTGCCCCCTCGTGCTGGGCAGTGGGTATTTACTGCCAAAAGAGCAGCAGACCTCTCTGCAGATGGCAAACGGAGGAGAAAGTGCCTAGGAAATGTTCTCCCTTCCCCAGTGCTACATGGAATTGGGATGAAAATACAGATTTTATTTTTTTCAGCTACCTCGATGGCTATACTGCTACGACAGAATAAGTGGACTGCAGCTGAATCACACTTTTTATTTTAAGATATTTTCTTTCTGTTGCCATTGCCTATTTGTTTTTCCTGTCGAAATTTCTGAAGACATTCATTTGCTTCCCTCCCACGAAGTCATGCAGAAGCAAAGCAGTATGGTGTCTGTGTGTGTACGAGAAGGAAGGTCTCTGTGTGCATGACAGAGAGAGAAAAAACAGAGCAGGATGGAAAAAGAAGCACAGAAAGCCAAGATGAGAACAAAATCGAATTTGGGGGAAAATAAAACTTTCCAATGACATCAGTATTATTTTTAATCAATTCGAAACCAAGCTGCACCCCGGGGTTGGAAGCGGGGTTTGTCCACAGCGTAGAAGAGAGGAAAGGGTAAACAAAAAAGAATGAAGAGCTGGGAAGAAGAGAAAGAAAAAAGAGAAAACAACATTTTAGATTTCTGGGAGGACAGAGGTTAAACTGGCCATGGACCTGCGTAAACCCTGGGTTGGGTGAGGAGCCCTTGCAGCAGTGGTGGGTTCAGGCTCACAAACTCTGCAGGAGAGGGCCCCACCTGCTGACACCTCCATGCCCAGCACAATACCTCCCACTCCATTAACACCCCACACAGTCTCCTGACATGCTGCTTGTTACCTGCGGTGGCCAGCACTGCCACTTGCTTGTCTTTCTTGTTTTCTCTTCTTATGCATGAAACTGTGAAGTGAAGAAAGAGACTGAGAAGCGGTTTTCCCTATTGAGATACCAAGCAACTCTCTGTTGAGCTCTCTGCCTGGGTTACATTGCTGCTCTCATTCATTATAGCTCAGAAACTGATGGCCATCAACACTGCAAAGCAGGCCACTAAGTATCCACAACAGCAGTTCATCAAGTGCCTAAAAATAAGGATGTCCTAAAGGACTTGCCAGGTCCTTTAGCTGCCAGCTAATAGAAAGAAATAGGTTAAATATCTGACCTTTCCCCCTTAACTCAAGAATCAAAAGAAAAAAAATAGTAGCAAACTGTTGTAGAGATCTGCACTAGGCTTGCACACAACACTGACTGCAAGGTACATAGCATAATAAGGCCAGATCTAAACCGAGCTTCACGGGCTGTGTGCATATTTGTTATTCAGAGCAGTCATTCGATTGAGTACTGTTCTCAAGAGCTGTGTTGCAGGAGGGATGAACTGGAGCTGGGCTCAGGAGACTGGACTCGCTTCCTGGCATTCCCTCAGTGACCAACAAGGGCAAGGTGCAAAGCAGTGACATTGCAGGACAAGTTGAAGTGCAGCAGTTTGGTGCTTAGGTTCCCTATCTCATCAATGGAGAGCTGAGTGCTTCCAAAGAATAATCTGGAAGGCTCCCAAATAAGTCAGTGCTAGCAAATGCTAAACTCCCACACCCCTCTGAAGCTTAATCTTCTCAGTCCGTTCAAGCTCTCCAGAGAGAAGTCCTCTCCTGGGAGCTGGTGGTGAGGAGGGCTTGCCTCAGTGGTGGTGATGCCCCTCACTGCGTTAAAACCTAATGGACAGAGCTCTCACCAGGGAGTAGGAAACCTGGGTTCAGCTTCCTCTTCAGTAAGATGAAATCTGCAGGACTGGAAGCAGCAGAAGAAAGAGGAGATGTGACTGCATAGTCTGGCTGTTTGTACCTAACTTGGTGAAACCCAGGTGCTTGTCTCCATTTGTACTAAAATCTGTGTCTTGTACAGAAGACAATCCCTGGATATGTTTCTCTTTCTCCTTCTTTCTTTATATATATATAAAGGAAAAATACTCTATAGACAATCCATGGTACAATGCCTCCTCATGCAGTACTAGTCAACTATATTAACAACTCTCACTTACTATGAGCTACATTTGGACCGACAATCTGGGTGGTAGGAGCTCTTCTAATCCTTCTCTCCCTTTCCATGTAAACCTTTCCGACTCCAGATTCACAACATGGGAGCCAAGAATTGACCTTTACCACCATCTGGTCTGCCCTGCTGCATGGCACCACCCCTGGAGCTCCAGCTCATCACCCTTGCCTGAGCAGGGTGAAAAAAACAAGACTGCCACAGATATGGGAATGGGGCTGTGGGAACAACTGGGGAAGAGACACCCCGGGGAGCACAAAACCAGCATCCTTACCTGTGTTGAAAACCAGAAAAAGACACAGAAATCCCAGGCTCATCTTCACTGCCACATGCCAGCATGACCACTGCATTACGGATTCTGACTTCCAGCAGGTTTGGCTGTTCTAGGAGAAAGAAATTTGGTGGTGTTAAAGTTTTCAGTATTGTACTATTTTGTCAATTCTTGTCCCAGAATGATGTGACCATGAGAGAAATATCCTGTCTAGGATGTGGAAAAAAGACTGGCAGTGTAAATAGCAAAGAATCAGAAATCACACTATCAGCATTTTCCGTGTATGTGCGGGTCTCATAAGCTTAGTATGTAACTCTTAATTTTTGAGTCCTATGTAACTGTGTCTTTGGTGGGATCTGGTAAGGTTGTCTACACAGTCCGCTTCTCTGGCAGGATGACCTGGGCCCAAAGCACACTGAAAGGTCAGAAGCCTACACCCTTTCTGCTGAAACAAGATAAAATTTACTTATGTTCAATTTCAAACCAGGTATGAGTTGAGCTCTCTTTCTGTGGAAATGTTGATTGCCCAGTCATCTTTAGTCTTGTATTTCTATAGTTAATTATTGTCACCAAGCTGTGTCCTTTGTTGCCTTGCCTAGTTGCCTGGGAGGGATAAATGGTCCTCTGACTTTCAATGAGCTGCTTTCCAGGTTTCAAAGATTTGATTAGAGGCAGTTAGAAAAAAGAAGGAGAGTCCTTGCTACTTTACATGTTTTCCACTGACTTTGTAATACCAGAACACGTCAAATAGCTCAGTAGCTGTCAGAAAATGAGGGAGAGTATGAAAATTAGCAAAAAAAGGTCCAAAATTTTTTTTCATATCCTCTTGGAGTAGTTAATCTTGTGAGTATGCAGCAAACCATTATCTTGAAGACAATACTGTTTGATTAACAAAGTATTATCATCATGTTCTCATATTTAATTCACTAGAGAGCTACACATTCTGAAAATAGCTAATTGTACTTAGCAGATCTAAAGAGACTTTTCCTTGGGATGGTGAAATGATACCAAGCATTTCTGTGTTTGAAATATCTGTGTTTGCTCATCTGATGAGTCAAAAGCATTTAAATGCCAGCTCTGCTAAGTCAAACAAAGCTCTGAGAAGCTTTTTAGGTAGTTCATCCTGTCTATTCAGTCTATCTGCCTAATCCTTTTTTACTCAACCCTAAGCCTATACTCATCCACGGTTTCTGTGGGGCTGAGGCAGAGAGAAAGCCACGGCCAAATTGCACTCTCCAGACTTCATACTCCACCACCTTTCTGTGAACTGGACTAATCACTCATGGACAGAGTCCAGTGTCTGTGGACCAGTCCAGCAACAAAAATCCTAAGCTTGGCTCTTTTTGCAAAAATATTTGGGATCTGACCAACAATTAAGAATACAAAACATGAATGTATTTCTGGCTTGACAATCACAGGGCCTGAAACCCCATCATGGCTATCCCTGCTTCCACTAGCCGGTGTTATGAAGCTTACTGGGACTTGTAACAGCTTTTTGTATGAACCTGTGGACTCTGTAGTTAGGGGAGACTGTAGCATGGTAGCTCAAGCTTGCTAACATGCTGACGTGATGGAAGCAGTGGGGATGTAGTCTGCACTGAGGTAGGTATAAAACTAACCCACGTTTATGGATTCTGCACAATGCTGTATTTTTTTTCCACCCTTTGCTTTGACTGTATGAAACGGAGAGGAATTAGTGAGAAATACTCCTCATTAGCATTGAATTTGAAGAACTGGTGCTTTGCAAAGGTGTGGGGAGGTGGCTGCTGGGGAGAGCAGGCTCTGGGGTCAGCTGGGGTTGTGGGAGGGAGAGTTGACCAATCATGTCAAGTGGAGGTTTGTAACTACCTATGTTTTGGAGCAGGAGGGCTATAGTGGCTGGTGCACCTAGTCAATTCAGTATCCTATTAAGGGGGAAATGTTGAGTTGTGTCTTTGAGTGGGGTCAGCAGTGGGGTGATTTGCTGGTTTTTTTTTAATGGAACTTTATGAATTTTTATTCCTGTACTATGACAAGTGACTGTCTCCTTAGCTCTGGAAGACCTACGTTATGATGAGACATGCTTCATGATGACGGGTCAGTGTTTATGGGTCATAGACCTCTCCCTCAGCAAGTTCTTCATCACCCATTCCCTGCACATAGAGTGTGATCAGGCTGCACAGCTAGTGCTGTCTCTGTGTACACCACCCAAGGGAAATCAACATGAAACACAGCCAAAAGCTGTGCTGCCACCATACTGTCCCTGTGGCATAAAGCTCGTCTTGGCTGGAGGGTCTCTGATGCCCAGATGGACAGAAGAGCTCAAACCTCTGCCCTTCATGAAGATTTTGTCTGCGTGGTGAGTGAGAGACTCAGACCTAGGAAGTGGGAGGAGAGGACATCCTCTGTCCCACTTTCAGTCTGCCCCTACACATTGGTGGTCAGTGCTCATGCCAGTGTGTGGAGACTTGATTTCCAGCACATACTTTGAGGAACATGGGCTCTCCTGGGTCACCAGTGAGTCATGCTTGAACTAAGACAGAAATCCTTGGTAAGAGTATTTCATAGACTGCTCTGCAAGCACAGCTATTCTGCAAAGATTCACAAGTAGAAGGGTTGATAGACTGTAGATAATTTCCTATCAGGGATCTAGCTTCATTACTGATTTATTTAAACTGGACCAGAGCTGTTCATGGTGACAGGATGGGAAAAATAATCTGTCAGAGGACTCAGTGCAGCAGGCTAAGTCAGGGGCTAGAAAGACCACATTCCCAAGAGGTAGAGAAGAGGCAAGAAGATTGACACATGAAGGAACTGTCCTGCCAAAGCACCTTAGGAGAGAGAGAGGGGGGAAAAAAAGGAGTTTTAAAAGCAGGAAAAAAAAAAATGAAAGAGAGTGAGATACAAAGTTGTGCTTGGAAGCATCCCATACACATTGAGAGATGCTTTCTTGTTCACCTGAATTTTCAGTTCCCTGCTGTCCTCCCCACTGAGCTGCTCCTCTATGCTAACAAACACATACAATTTTCTCTGCATATGATGCTGATTTGCGGCAGGAATTGAGAGCAGCCATTAGCATGGCCATTGCACCTGCATTTAACTGAGGTGTGACTGCATACTACAGACTCAGTCGAGCCAAATATCTAACTATTGGGACAACATCCAAACCTAACATGGAAGGATGGGTCATAATAAGCCAAATCCTGTTCTACTTGTAGCAAAGAAATATTAAATAATGTTGGTATAAAATGAATGTAAAATTCTCCATTCATGGGAGGGCTTGTTTTGCCTGAATGCCAGATTTAGCACTGTGGTGTCCTCTGGCCAGAACAAGATGCTTAAAAAGAAATTGCAGAGCAATGTCAATACTAAGAACATCACTCTAGGAAGGACTGCCTTTACTCCTCAACTGGTAGAGATTGTCTTAAATTTGAAGCATTAGGTTTTAGCTGCTTTCCACAATCTTTTCCCAGAATTAATTCTCTGAAGATTTATGCTGTCCAATTAAATTTCGAAGCCATCTGTGACAAATATTCCTAGAACTGCCACCTGAAATATCTTATCCTTCAGCAATGTGGATATTAGTAATATTAACTCTTAAGATACATGTCATGTTTGCGTTACTCAGGTCTTCAGATAGCTAATTTTTGTCTATCTGTGACAAGTCTTTATTACATTGTAACTGTATCTCTTCTGTTTGCCAGCATGTGACACTATCGCGATGACTAAACTACACGTCCAGATTGCAAATATGAAACCCTCATTGTACTCCAGCTCAAAATAATAATTTCCATTTCAAAACATAGTCCAATTCACAGGCACTAAAGGCACAGGTGACACATGACCATCCCATAAAGTGACTCTCAGTGAATATTTTCCTTCCAAACATTTATTTGATACAAGCTGCAGGTCAAGTTTTTAGTTACAAATTCTCCTTCTCCTCTACTGGATACGATAATCCTCCTCTTGTGTTTATTTTAAGCTGAATGATATTAGTGGAATTAATTTTACTTAGAACTGTTGATCCAGAGTTCACTGAACTGATGAACTGGAGATTTTAATCCAGTTCAGATTGCCTTTATACACTCATGAAGATTTCTTATTAAATAACTCTTTGCCACTCCAGATTAACAGCAATTTTAAACCAGTGTGTTTATTAGCTATGCTTCATTTGAACTAATTTTAATGTGGCAGGTAACCATGAAATTTGAATTGGTTTAATTTTTCTTGTACAAACAGAGTGCAATCAGTTTTCCTGTGTCTTCATGCTAAACAGAGCAGAAGAGAGGTTAAGAGACCAAAGAAATAAAAAAAGGAAAGTCCTTCAATATTAATTTCCTTACCTTCATTCAGTTCCAACATCTAAAGGTCATCTCTCATTTTAAGCACACCATGATACACCAGGTCTAAAGAAATATTGCATGTTAACATGAAAACATGCCCATGTTACAATTGCACACTTCATTAAATTGCTACAACTACTTTTTAAGTTCAAATTTATTTGTATGAGAATTTAATAAAATGTAATAAATGTACATTTAGTACAAATATATTTCATTTGTTACATTTCCACCGAACATTCGTAGCACAAGTGAAATTATTTCCTCCAAGTACATGTGAAACCACTGAGATTTGGAATAGTTAATATCAACTTACCTGATTTGTCTTGACAAAGATGATTATCTTCAGAGCCTATATAAAACTGGAGGTTATTGTGAGGTCTTAATAATCACTTTGTGAAAGACTTTGGGTAGACAGACTTGATAATCTTGCTTTAGAATCCTGTGAAAATTGTTATCCTAATCCCAGAAAGAAAACTAGAGGTAACGCAATCATAAGAACACAAAGTGCCTGTTGAGTCCCACACGGAAAGGCTCTGTGGCAGGTCAGGTAAGGATTAGAAGCTCCTGTTGGCAGTAATGACTGGAACTGCAGAGCAGAAAGGATTTTTTTGCCTTTTAAAGAGACAGTTCATTTTACTGCAATTAGGCCAATGCCACCTTTGAAGGTAAGAGGTAGGCCAGGGTAAACCCTTTTGGTAAAACTTTAGCCATCCTTGGAAAAGCAATTTCAACAAGGGGCACTGTTGAGATGATGGAGAAGAAACCTGAAGTGTATCTTAAAGGTAGAAAATCAAAAGGAACAAAATGACAGATAAAATAGAAATTTGCTTGGCATTGTGGTTAAGTGTCAAGGAAGGAAGAGAGATCTGGTCACAATGTAGAGCAATTTTGGTGATGATGAGTGATGATTATACAGAACACGATCACTATTGGAAGCAGATGATGAAATTCTGCTCCCATTTACTCCCCTGGACTGCAAGTCTGAAAATCAGTAAGTTTAGATGCAACACTGTTAAAAGCAGATAACCATCCATTCAGTAGTTTTATCATAAACCACCGAACACCTCAATGTGTGAATTAATTCAAAACCTTGGAACAATTAGAGAGAGGCAACCTAAAAGGATTCACAGTCAGTCCATGGAATAAAAAGTATTTTAAGGATCTGCACAAAACTTCAACAGAGATATATTCTAATCCTTGTTAGAAAGGGAGGTGATAAAGAAGAGGTGGCAGAAGAGATTCACGGACAGCTACATACAAGCTGTCTGTTGGGAATTGTCCCCAGCCCCTCTCCAGTTTTCAGACTTGGCTTGGGAAACATTGGAGCTACTGGTCAGGAGCACTCTGGGATTGTCCTTTCAATGTCATGGTCCTACCAATACTATGGACATTTGGGTTGCAGGCCTTCCCAGCACTACTTAATTTATTATTGTAGATATTGCCTGGATAACTAATGTGTCATCAGGCCTGGTTTGTTGTCACTTGTCTTTGTTTAATTGTATTGTCCCCATCTTGCCCTTCCACCAGTTAAGGCAAAGAAAGCTGTGATATTACTCAAAGAAGGAAAAAACTTACTGCGGCGGCTAAAACACTGCAACCTGCCAGCATGTCAGATCTGAGAAAGTGATTTTTCTGGTTTCAGATTTCAATCATATGTTTCCCACAGCAAAGATGTTTATGGGATCATGTTATGCATGTGGTAGGCTGTGTCTGTGTCTGTCCTGCAATACTGTCTTCACCAAGAACTTCGGAAGGCGCCTGCAGCCACATTTAACAGAGTTATAGCTGGTAAACATATGCTTATACATGTGCATGCACACACACTCTGCCTTTCATGAAAAAACATTATCCAGTGGGATGTCATTGCATCTAAAATTATCTAATTCTATATGGAAGTTACTTGTGTGATAAAAGAAAAATTTTTATGACTTGTGACTAAATGCTGCAGCTTGAGGAATATGGCAACACCTTTTCTTTGACAAGACTTACTTTCACTGATTTAATTACCAGTTGTTCAATGTCTCATCAAGAAGGCTGGGATGAAAGTCCTCTCTGTAACAGCTGACAAAACCAGGTATAGCCAGGAAAATGTGTGCGCTGGGATCAGTTCCAACCGTTTGATGTTCGGCTATGAGGATAATTTGACTTTCAGCAGGTTTTACCTCATGCTGTGTTTTACCCTGGGACTCTGAAATTTTAACTTTCCTCAGCTGCAGAGCAATGCTCAGGTGATCAGGGAGGGGACTATTGTTCAGCCCCAACTTTGACTCCTGGGGATAATGTCATGTTCTCACTCAGAGCATCACTCTGAGCAAGTCGCTTTCTCAGGAGTATAGTCTTTACGTGCTTCATTTTTCCAGCGTCTCTTTGTATGACAGCACTGTGTCCATAACTAACATCCCAAAATCCAGAACAAGAAAAGAAGACATTTTTAGTGTCTTCTTATTAATACAGTATAGCCACATAATTCATATAAATTACTGAGTAAAAGCATTAATTTGCTGAAGTCTACTCAGGATAAGTCCCTGCTAATGCAATTTAAGTAATCACACATTCAAGCTGAATGCTTGTGATTTATCTGTAAGAGAGAGGACAGCATGGCATGAAGTTCTGGTAAGGAGGTACAAAACAAAGTCAGAATGTTGGTGCTTTATCTCTCTGTGACCTGAGAACACAGTAGGGAAGTAATGCACTTCTTTCATGTGGCTTTTTTCTTAGATCTTTTAAACACACTCTTCTATGTAGCAATTGCAGTACCTGTGAGTGACTCCAAGGGCTCCAGCCATATGTTCTTGTGACCTGAGCCGGAGTCAGCAACCAACATCCCCTCCCACCCGCTCTGTCCTGCTCTGCCAGTGTCTTCACGTACCCACCTCCCTGGCTGGGGTATAAACCATCTCTGCCCTAAAGGATGAGCTGCCACGCATGGAATACTGTAGTACCTAAAATATCTTACAAACCTACTTGTCTTATATGTTTAGTAGGAAAACACATATCCAGCTGTGCCTCTCTCTCATCAGATGCTAACATGCAATAGAAACTGAAGCACTGTTTTTAAAAAAAGAACAAACAAGAGAACTTAATCCAAGCTTGTTACAGAGGATTGAAGTTTTATCCTCAGTTATACTGTATTATACCACGGTAAATGCTTCCATGAAAGCACCTTTGAGCAATTGTTTATTAAACTCTTTAGAAAAGTATCAACTGTGTAAATTACATTTTTTTTTCTGAAAAAGCCTGATTAGAATTCAGCACTTCTCCTTTAGTCCTCTGCCATTACAATTTTACGAGGTATTTAGTTTATTTTATTAAGAAATATAATAGCTCTATAAACTTTTTTTTTTAATCTGAATTTCATTTCAGGTGTTAGTAATATTCTTCTAATTATATTTTATTTTTGCACAAATTTCATTAAGGATAATTCTCTAAATGTAATAATGTTTCATTGTTACTCTTCTTTTAGAAGAATAAAACAGATTTCAACTCTTAAAAGGAGAATTACATATAGACTCATAGAATCACTTAAGTTGGAAAAGACCATTAAGATCATCAAGACCAACCATAACATACACTGTCAAGTCCACCACTAAACCATGTCCCTAAGCCCACATCTACACATCTTTTAAATACCTCCAGGGTTAGCAACTCAACCACTTCGCTGGGCAGCATTTTCCAATGCCTGATACCCTTTTGGTGAAGAAATAAACCTCCCTGGCACAACTTGAGTCTTGTGCTATCACTTGTTACTTGGGAGATGAGACCAACACCCACCTTGCTACAACCTCCTTTCAGGTAGTTGTAGAGGGCGATGAGGTCTCCCCTCAGCCTCGTCTTCTCCAGAATAAACAACCCCAGTTCCCTCAGCTGCTCCGCATAAAACCTGTGCTCTAGACCCTTCACCAGCTTCATTGCCCTCCTTTGGATGTGTTCCAGCACCTCATCATCTTTCTTGTAGGGAGGGGCCCAAAACTGAACACAGTATTTGAGGTGCAGCCTCACCAGTGACAAGTACAGGGGGACGATCACTTCCCTGTCCCTGATGGCCATGCTATTTCTGATACAAGCCAGGATGCCATTGGCCTTCTTGGCCACCTGGGCACACTGCTGGCTCCTATTCAGTTGGCTGTCGACCCCCAGGTCCTTTTCCTCCAGGAAGCTTTCCAGCCACTCTTCCCCAAGACTGTAGCATTGCCTGGGGTTGTTGTGACCCAAGTGCAGGACCTGGCACTTAGCCTTGTTGAATCTCAAATATATATTTATATATATAAATATTTATTTATTCCCATTCATAAAACTTCTTTTCCATTCCAGGAAATTTATGTAGAGTTGCAAACAAATCCTGTCCTTTATAACATTCTTTTTTTAATCTGTCTTAATAATATCTTGCTAAAATGGGTACTAACACCACAAAACCTCCTGAAAAGAATGAGCATTAAACTCCACAGCCATTAAGTTTGACTGTTTCCAGTAAGAATATTTTGTATATTTATTTGGCTAAAGTAGTGAACACTCTTCTGTGAAGTGTCTGACTTTTATAAAAATTTTGCTAATTCAAGCACATTCTTAAGGAAGGGAAGAAAAAGAGAGAGACAGGAAAAAAAGGAGGCATAGAAACTGTGAAAATATGTAGTGACAATAGGCATGACATTTTCACAGCTGATGTGGAAAAAGACTATGAGATGCTTTTGCTGTGTTCCTTGCCAGAACTTCACCTCATCTGGGAAATTAGAGAGATGATGCTTCTCAGAAACACTTTTTTTTTTCTGTCACCAAATCTTTGTTTCAGTTGCTTAAATGGGCCAAGGTTTCTGCACCAGGGACACCCAGGATTTCATCAGCTTAAGATTGCCATTGCTTGCCCCATGGAAGATACATTAAGTGCATAAGAACTGAGTAGTTCTTATGGGTGCTACTCCATTCCTCAACAATATTGTTGGCATGTTGGGACAGGAAAAATGATGAACTGCCTGGGCTGGTAGAGCAAAACATATTTACTGAGATATAATTATTGGACAGTCTTGAAGAGAACAGAGCCATTGCAATCATTCTGCAGACCCGTGCCACTGAATGTTCATTCATAGTGTAAGTATTTCTCCAGAAAACCAGTGAGTACAGTTGCTGTCGCAGTCACTGCATAGCTCTGTTTTCCTGTCTATAAAACAAAATGGGAACTGCAGGGAATATACTGAATCTCAAACCCAGTTCATCTCTGGTGCCCTCCTGTTGGTTTTGCTTTCTTCTCTGAGTGTTACATACATCCCACGAGTTTTGTACAGACCTACCTGCGCAATACCTCGCAGTGCTCCTCTGGGGCTTCCAAAGATAAGAGTTAGTGATCAAGCACTCCACATTGGCAAATCTAGAGACTCATAAAGCTTTGATAAGATAAAGAGAAGTTGCAGCAGTCCAGAACTTACTTAGAAAATATTTAATGATTTATCCAGTGCTGTTTTTTTCTGATATGTTAGATACGTAACTGGTTCCATCAAACTTGCAAAAACTTTCATAGTACATCTTACATTTCCTTCTTTTTTCATGATCCCTAGTCTGTATTCTGCTGATCATCTGCATCTGACACAAGGAAGCAGGAGAGAAGCTGTGGTGCTGTCCCAAGCCCACTGAGCTACCAGCCATCAGGATCATAGGCCTGAAAAAATCATCTTAGAGGGCAATTTCTTTAAAGACAGTCTAGATCTTCTGCTGCTCTGTACCACTGGACTTGGCTTTCCTGATTCCTTCCCTTCTCTGTGATCCAAGAGGATGCTCCATGTTAATCAAGAGACTATTTTATCTGGGCTAGTTTTCAAGACTCTGGAAAGTCTTGAAAATCAAAGCATCCTGAGAAGAAAGAGAAAGACACACTGAGAAACTTCCACTCCTGACACTGTTGCTTGTGCCATAGTGGACGCATTGATATTTACCTTTTCTAAACTGTTAAGCTCTAGTCTTACTCTGCTCAGCCAGGGGCCATTTATACATGACCTCAGCAGTCCTATACAGATGCAAACAGAGCCTGCAGGAGGGGAAAACTCCCTGGATATAAGCAGGGCTTTGCCTGAGGATAAGTATCACATCTTGTTCCCGTTTCAGAATCCATTTCTTAAAAAATCAGACCCAGTGGCTTATTGAAATCCAGTTATTTGGCATGCTTATGTATTTGGGTGACAGCCAAGGGGAAGTTTTACTGCAATATGTTTCAGTTCAGGTGAACAAAAGCTGAGCCACCTATTGTCATTGCTGTGGCTGTCTGCATTTCTTTGCAAATGAATTCTGCTGCACAGTGGCTCTTCAGTTCAAACTGGGACATTGACTGCTAAATCAGTAATGATAATATGTGGTAATATTGTCTATAAAAGGATGTGAATATATTTGAAGTACTTTTGTGTTTGCTTTTTAGGGAATAAAGAAAATGTTAGTGTTGTACATAGTCTTTAGAGCTGTATAGAAAACTGAACCCAAGAGATTCAGAATGACAAACTCTGGTGCATTAGTTTAAAAAAATACTGTCTATTTTTGGAAAAAAATTATAGGACTTGGCTGTAAAAGCCTGTCACTGATCCTATTTAAATTGATCCATTAAAAAAAAACCCACAACAAAAATACCCCAAAACAAACTCAAAACCACCACAACTGGATGTTGTACTACTACAGGATTTCTTAAATTATTCCAAATTTACAGGGATATAGAAGTGGGACAAGAAACGGGAAAAACTGCTGAATAACTTTTTACCTACCACAAAAGTTTAAGAAATCTTTTTTTAGGGTTGCATTTCAAGTGTTGAGCAGATCTGGTTCACTGGTGACAATCATGATGCTGAAGCCACAGGGAATACCTTAAAAATATCTCACTGGGTCCAGTGATATTTTTGGGAAGACGTGGTGTGTCACATACTTTCTTCCCGTCTCATTCAGGACAATTACCCTTCAGCCTTCTGTCTGAACTGATAGGATGGGATTCATCTCATCTTGTTTAGCAATGTGAAAGATATGTTTTTGTCCAAGCTGGTCATTTTTAACTCTATAGTTAAGAAAGATGCCAGGTAGAGACAGGCATCATCTGAGAGAGGCAGTCTGGGTCATGGGATGTAGGACTGACTGGACCATGCTCTGAAAAGTGTTGATTTTCCTCCACTCATTGTGAAAGGGGTCTAAGAAGAACAGAAACTGATATCTTTGACTTAATGTTGAACTGTTACATGACTGCTGTCACTCAGAGAAATCAAACCCTCTCATCCAGACAGGCTGTACAATATTCCTCTCCCTACACACACACCAATCTTCCTGCAATGCTTGAGACAAGCAAATTCAGTTGTGCACACGTGCGTGCACACTCTGTGGCAACTTCCAAACTAGCAGCTAGGAGAAAAAAAACCTTCATACCCTACCTAAAAAAATATATATATTTTTTAATACTATTAAAATGATATCCCCAGCCAAAACTACAAACAGAACTGTTTGTAAAAAAGATGTTTGAGATGAATTTTCCTCAGTAACACTTCCCTATTTGTGTAAAAGAGCAAGACATTTTGAATAATTCATACTGTCCCACAGTGTTGCTGGGAGGCAAATGAGCAGCCTTCTGGTGGTTTTATGCATCAGGAAGACAGACAAACAGCTGAAGATGCAAGGTCAAGAGCACACAGAAATGCAGCAACAGAACCAGGGACAGAATTCAGGCAACCCTCTTGCCAAAAGTTAAATTCCTTGTAGAGGATTTTCAGAGCAGCCTCGTGCCATTACTATGTTCTCTTTATATTAATGTGCAACCTCATAATATTTTAGCACATTAATATATTTATGTATGATGTGAATATGAATGTATTTTTCATAATATGAATGTATTTTTCCCTAGTTTTCGTTTTCCCACACACATATGATCAAAGACACATAAGCTACATGGCCACTAAATCAAAAGAAGTCACAAATAATGGGATCTATTGTGTGTTATAACAGGACTAGCTGTGGAAGCCAAATAAAGCCTATTTGTAGCTATGAGTTCAGTCCTGCACAGATAAAGTTAAAAGGATCTTTTCCAGTGTCTTTGCTGGGGGTACATTTGACACTGTGTTTTTTGAATAAGTGTGAAGGTATCATGATATAAATGAAAATAAATTCCTCCACATCATAATTGAAATTTCTATTTATTAATAAGTGGTGCAGTTTTTAAAGACAGAACATAAAAAATCAGTTAAGAAGTATTGTTTGCATAATATATTGAAATAAACATATTAAAGTTGTTCAAATATTGGACAGTGCCAGAATATAAATTACACATACAGTTTAAAAATTACAATAAATAATATTATAAAGAGCACTAAAGGCCACTTGTATAAAAGTTGTGTTCCCTTGTCAGCCAGAATCTGAAAAGCATCTTTGTAGCATGGAGAAAATTTCAGTGAGCAAGGCACAAATACTAGTAATAATAAGATGCCATAACTAGAAAACAAAATGCAGTTGGCTATGTAACCTTCAGTCTCAGCGTATTCTTGAGGATGGAAATAGGATCCCACTTCCAGGATTTTGCTTCACTTAACTTCAGAGGGAAGCTACTAAAAGCTGAATTGGGAAGGATCAAATCTTACAGCCTAAATAATCAGAAGCAATAGTGATACCCAGGATCTTTATTCCCACAGTGTCCAGCTAAAAGCACTTGAAAATAGCCCCTTTTTTCTTTGTACCTCTGAAAATGGTCTTCAGAAGTGAACACCCACATTCAGTTGGGCTTCTGAAAAAGTGATATCACACCAAACTTGTGAGGTGCTCTAGAAAATTTAGGTTTGCAGGTCTTAGGCACCTAAAGCTTAGTGGTGGGGGCTGTGGGGTGCAAGGTATCAAGATTCAGCTCTTTCTCACATGCTCTGCACTAAGCAGGAAAAATTCAGTTCTTACACAAGCAGATGTGACACCCCTGTAACAACTAGGCTCCCAGCAGCGCTTGAACTTGCTCCTTAATCTGCATTTTCTGATTGTTTTAGGCTGTGATCTTGCAAACTGATTGGACCACGGTGCTCGCCTGAAGGCCACAAGTCAGCAGCCCGACTACACACAGGTTCAGGTGGGAATTAGTTTGCGGTGCTGCTGGGCCACAATTTGAAGCAGAAAATTTTAAAACTATTTCCACTCTGAACCATAACAATGCAGCAAAATTACAGATAAAAACAGAGCAAATATAGCCAAAGTCAGTTTAGGACGTTTTCAATCAATCTCTCCACATGCTGAATTCCCTTTTGTTTTGATAGGAGCCAGACTGATTAATTCAGTGCAGGGAAAAGCCAAGGCAAGGACAAGAGCCATTACCTGACTAGATTTTTTTTTAAAGGACCAACTCCTTAAATGGAGCATAAACCACATTTTCTATACCTGCATAATTTAACTAAACATTCACTTCTGCCTTAACGAAATAGTCTGTTTGAATCTAAGGTGAGGAAGCTTGATTGATAATAATGCTGCAAAGAGAGGCACACAATGTAAACACAGATTCACCTCTTCAAAAACTTCCAGATGTGTGTCATTTGTTAGTGACTGAAAAATGAGCGTAAAAATGTAGCTAAAAAAAATGTCTCCAGATCAGCCCTGTCTTTCACAAGGAAATTCATAAATAAAGGCAGATTAGGACCCGATCCTGCTCCCAGTGCATCAGTTTGAGAAGGCTTCTTACCGACTTTGAGGAGAGCAAAGGAAAGTCCCACACTTTCTGATTATGAAAAACATCTCAAGGCCTGAAATGAATCCTTGGTCACTTGTAGGAGTTAAGAGTCAGCAAAGAGTGAATTTCAATGGTTAATTCTCTTTGATGTTAACTATATGTAAACAAATGTCAGTGTCAGTCTAGATACTAGGAAGATTGGACCCAAACAAAATTGATAACTGTTAAACTGAAACGTCACACACAAATGGAAGAAGGGATAAATCTAATCCATTCGTAGTACAAAGAGTACTATTGACCCAGGTGCCTCAGTCAAGTGAAATTGTGAATAATGATTCCATATATGTGGTGAACTTACTCTGCAAAACAGGTCCTGACCTTTTAAATGTTGGCAGGGTCAATAATCACAGATATTTTATTCTGTTTTGTCCAGTATCTATGGCTGGCACATAAACTGTGGTTCCAAGGTTGATGCACTCTCTGGACTCAATCTGAACTGGAGTCTGATGAGGTTTGTGTGCACATCCCAGATCAGGGATGGTCTCCAGATCTCACCTTGCTGGTGACTTCTTGACATGTACCTGTTTCAGCACAAACAGCAGAACTGATGCACACCCTATTTTTAATCCAGATGATGTAGCAGGCAGAAAGCTGCTAAGTACTTCATCCTTCTGAACAGAGGAGTGACTGGTTTCAGTGCAAAGAAGTATGTTAGAAAAAAATAAATGCTAAAATAAGTTATTCAGTCCTTCCTTGACCCACTTTTTGGGTCTCTTCCAGAGGATCCAGAGATGTCCACTGCAGAGGGTCTTGCTGAGCTTACCACCAGTGCCTATTAAGAAGAGGCAGACCTTATCTGGCCAGTTAGCACATCATTAAATATTTAATGATGTGGCTACAAATACCCTACCTGGTGCTTTTAAGTTGCATATAGTAAATTGGTGTTTACAGCCCATAGAAAATGCTCAGTTAAAGGCAGTTCAGCTCTTAAGTGTACACAGTGCAGGGCAGCCCAAATCCCACTTTTTCTGGGGCTGCACTCAGTGTGCAGGTGAAGACTTATCCAAGTCTCTGCCCTTGCTTGCATTTTCTCTTGGAATTAACATACCTTTATAATGTGGTGATTTATGGATTTTCAGTGAAGTTTAATACTGAGAAAATATTCCCTTTATGTGACCTGGTATGGGAGAGATTAGAAACCTGAACTGAAGAATCTGAGGGGGAATTGGGCAGGGAACTGCATGGCATAGCCACTGTCAAAGACATTCGCAAACAAATTTCTCAGATTGCACTTGGGTTTTGGCTGCCTTGATTTTTGATTGCACAGACCTAGAAAGCATTTTAAGAAGGGAGAAACTCAAATCAGTAGGAATGCCAGGCACTTGACATATAAGAAAAGTGAAGCAGGCTTGTCTAGCATGTACTTACACCAGTTTTAGAAGTCTAGCAATGTTAAAATCAGTTTTCACTCTTTTTCATTCATTTATCATGTGAGGGTTAAATCTTACGAGTTGCCACAGATGTGTGTTACTGTATCAGAAAGCCTGCAGCAGATGCAATACAGGTATTTCCAAGAATCACTGATGGCCAAAGAATTCTTCTCGATATGCCAAGTTATAATGAATTACACTTTTGTCAGCTAGATTTATTCTATTCAAGTTTAGCAATGAAACTGCACCAAACACAGATTATCTTTCAGGTAACGGCTATTTCGTCAATTAAGTAATTACCAAAATGGTGCCTCGTGTCATCATAGTTACTGGCCTCAGAACAGCTCCATGGACTCAGCCCAGTCTTCAAACTAGTAACTGGTCTGCATTATTTACTCAAGTAACCACTACAGTTTGTCCTCCCTGAGGATTTGTCCCAGAAGGATTTATCATGATTTAGCTGAAGAAGCAGATGAAGTAAGAAGATCCTAATCCTTTAGATGTCTCTTTAAATAGAGAATAAACAATGAAGATTAAGACAATGCCTATATCTGGAAGAGAATATAAACTCCCTGGATGAAATGACTGTTACGAGATGTCAATGATACTGAGGAATTAAACATGAAGTTTACTACAGTGGGCAAAATCCAACAAGGTATCTTCCATTGAAGTGCACTCTATCCAGGCCTGTAAATACCCAGTAAATATTGGGAATCCCAGTAAAGTGTCTCTTTTTCTTGTGCTCTGACTGGATGTGCTAAGGATGCTCACTTGTGCAGCTGCAGTATAATACAAGCAGTCACTAAAGAAAGTCCAGTTTCTAACATCTTACATGGGCCAAATCCTTGTGTCTTTGTTGGCCAGTGCTCTAGCCACGGTGGTGAAGTCATCGTGTGGAGTGACAGGGGTCATCCTCAACAGGAGGTGGGCATGAACCATGGTAGAGGGGCTGCACGTTGGATCAGTGGGGTAGGGGTGAGAGCCTTCCCACTGACTGTGAGTCTCTGATCATGTGACATCTAAGCAAGTCACCCTCTGCTCCCTTTGAAGTTGGTAGAAATTTGGTCACTATAGATAATTGAATTAAAGATGAGATTAATCTCATCCTAAAGCTGATTGTGTGCCTTGGTTCTTATACCCTGTGCTCATCACCTGTACTGATTAGTTTTCCACCAGCTGTAAAGAATTCATAGCCATCGAACTCAACATCAAATGGCCTCTATTTCATAGACATTGGTGTTCACACCAGATGAATCCTATTTGGACAGTCTAGTTTCACTACCTGTATAGATACTACATTCCCACTGTAGTGGTGAGAGCTTTGATTCATTTATTCCCTGTTCACAGTGGGTTGGATTGTTTTCCTGCTCTCCCTCAACATAATTTTCAATTCCCATTAAAAAATATTTGGCTGAGGCCTAGGGAGCATACTTATCTCTCTGTTGCTCAGGGACAGGTGACAAAAATGGTATTTATGTATTTGTACATTGATCTTAAATATGGCACATATTCATGGATTTGGAGCAGTCCATTTCCAAGAGAAACAGTAAACAGAGAGAAACGGATCCTGGCAGCATCTCACATTGTGGAACACCCAGGGAACAGAATAGCAATACTCTGCACACCTGAGGAGCTCAAAGCGCTTGGCAAATATTAGTGAATTGAGCCTTACAACCTGTGTATATGTACAGAAGTATAACTCCCAATTAACAGATAGGAAAACTGAGGCACAGTTACATTATGCAGCTTACCTAGCAGCACATAGGTCAATAAAACAGTGGAGTGTATAAACCTGGAGTTCCCTACACTGAACAATCTTATTTTTGGAAGAGAAAGAAAATTTGGCCCCATAAGTAGCAAGTGGGCTTAGCAAAAGATATTCTAAAGAATTGTAGTCATGCTTTGAGCAATTTTATAAACAGTAGTGAAGATTTTCAAAGTAGTTTGAGGGATTAATATTTACATTTTACAATAAATAAATACCCACGATCAAACCTAGGAGGTGGATTTGATAATTTTAAATTCTACTCTTAATTTCATTTTGACATTGTATTTCATGGGTAGTTGTATAAGACATCACATGAGAAACATTTAGTTCACAAAACCTTTTCAGTAAGGTCATTTACTTTCACTCAGCTTTTCCCTGCTTTGAATATTAGACGCTCTTGGCTAGGTTGGTTAGAGATTGATTTACTTATATTGGAAAATGGATTCAGATGTTATGTTTCCACAAAGGGATATTGCTCCTGAAAATATTTTTACTTTGCTGCTCCATTTACAAAATGTAGCAAGGACCACCATATCTTGCCTGTTATCAATTCACCATTGTTGTATTGAAGAGTATCAGATAGATATGTATCATAGAAGAAATCAGCTGTACCATTTATATAGGGTAAAGTCATGCAAACCATGCTCAAAACTAAGCTCCTTAGTTTTGGTAGCATGAAAAAAACTGCATTAGTAAATTGTATGAAATGGTGCAGAATGACTACCACTAATATCACATGCATCTTATGCAGCCATTGGTGTTTTGAACTAGTAAGCTTTGGGTGTAGAGTAAGTGAGATATACAAAGTATGCTTACATTACATGGAGAAGTCAACCAGTGACTGCCCCCACACGCACTTTTAAACTGGCTTATTTGAAGGGGTCCATATTGAATCTGAAATCCCATCTCCTGTAGAAGACAAAGGCATGGAGCCACTTGGTGTAAAAGGGTCGGTGTCTGTGTCCGTTTCCCCCTCTGCTAGGTAGCGTTTCTCTCTCATCCATGCCGATCCCCCATTGGGGCCAAATGGGAAGTCGTCTCTGTCTTGGGAGATACTGAAGCCACTTGGGGAGCGCTCAAGTTCCTCATGGTTGACGGAGAGAAGGGATAATGGAGTATCGCTGTCTCTTGTTAAGCTCCTTCTCTGCCTTGGAGACACCTTATCTGAGTAAGGGCTTTGTAGGTCTCCTTGAGAGTGGTAGCTAACCTGGGAGTCCATTAATGTAAATATAGGCAAAACTGTTGGCCTTTCTGCATATGAAGTTGAGGAAGGTGTGGCTTGCAGTTTGCCAGAGTTTTGCCCACCTATTGATAAAGGTTGTGAATGAGTCGTATGACCATGTGCTGAGAAACCATAAGGACTGACTTTGTTGACTGGAACCTGCTGGAAGTTGTAAGGAGTTTCGTGAGCACACTGCTCAGTGTATTTATATATTATTGTTTTTAATTCAGAATATTTGTTTTCTTCTCTCTTCTCCTTTGCAGGAGAAGCAGTTTCTTTCAACGGACTTATCTCAGCGACTTGTATTTGTAGCTGTTCCATATGATGCATATGCATATCAACAAGAAAATCCAGTTTCTTCCCCATGTCATTAACCTGAAAAATACCAATGTTACGATATTGTCTCAAGTCAGTTGTTCAACAAAAGAGTCAATGCTTTCATACATATACTGCTCCCAGCAATGGTGTGCTGCCATCTTAATTGGTCATGAAAGTAACTACAGGATAATCATGACATTCCTTTGGAAGCTGGGCTGCAGTGGATGCCAGCTTATCCTCTAACTGCTCCAGATTAAGAAGATCTATTCTTATGAACTGTGCCAAAAGAATTCTTAGCATTGCTGGATATTTGGCAGTCCAGCGTCCAACAGCAGTCTACAATGTTATGACCAATATCATGACACCATATGGTAAATAGCTATTACCAAAATACCACATGTGGAATTACCTTCACACACAGACCTACTCTCTAACTCTTAATAGTCCCACAGCAGCGTTAAATATCAGGACTAATTTCCTTTCTCTTTTGAGATTACTTGTTTCTGAACATTTACATAACATGAAAGGAACTGATGTGAATCAATGACACTTGCCTCCATCTTAGTTATGTATTTAAAAATGAGAGCGTCTTGACTTGTGAAGTGATAGGTTAGAATACACAAAGAGGGCCTAAAAATACCTGTGGAAGCAACTGTTTTGAGTGCCAGGCCCTACAAAAGAAGGTGGTGCTCATAACAAAACACCAGACATGATGAATATGGAGTTTAAAGGAATGAAAATGTCCCTTCTAAACATCTCAACAGAATCTTGCTGCCATATATAATGATATTCATTCATCAGGTTTCAGAATGCATGCTTCCCAGTTAATTAAATTCTTTAATGAAAAACTGACAGCATAGTTTTGAGATCATTAGTACAAGATCTGTGTGAGTCTTGATCACCAACAGTACAAATCTGACTGGGTCACCCAAGACTCATACAGAATTCATGTCATCTTTATAATTTCTGTACAAGCACCTCAGCCTCCACCATTGTCATGAAATTACATACCTGTCGTTCAACTTTAACAAATTTGCCCATCATACTTTGGTCTTCAGTATCTGCTGTAGATGCTTTGGCTACATATGGATCATTTCTATAAAGAATTAATAACTTTATTAGTGTTCAATTTTTCTTTGCATCACAGTAAGTAATTTATATCAGAACACAGAATTACCATCTTGGTGGTATATTCATATAGTTCCTTGGAGCCCCATTTAAAAAAAGATTGAATTTAGTTATTTATCATACGAACAGGACCAAAAGTCTATTCAATGTGATTCCAATGCATTTCTAAAAAAATGTATTCCTGATGTTCAATTTAAAATTATTTTGGTTCAAAATTAAGATGAAGATTAAAAGAAAACAAAAGCAAACAAAAAATTCAAAATGAAAGTGAAATTAATCTCAGATTTGGTGAAATAATTTCAGGTTTGTGAAAAAAGTTGAGATAGTCTAGATAGACTATCTAGATAGACTACCTAGTCTAGGTCTACAGATGGCCATGTGTTTTTAAATCTAATTCTTTATGATTACTGTCTCTGAAGACTGAATCTGAGTTTTCAAGGGTTTTTTTCTCAATTTCAGTAAACCAAATATTAAGTGGCAGAGACTGGAAATGATGAAAAGAGACAGTCTGGCCTGGAGATTTGAAGTAGATTCCTGAATAAATTTTCTTCTATGTAATTTTCTACTGCCCATCCATCAGATGGACTAACTTCAGGAGGTAAGAAGATGATCTCTGCTTAACTAAAGAACTTTGATTTATAACTTCATGGGATTTAGGATGGTCATTATCAAGTTAAATCTTTACCAAAAGGTTTCCAAACCAACCTCAAAGGTACTTCTGTCTTTCTATAACCTATGTCCAAGTCTAGAAAAACAATTTCTAAGCTCTTGTTCTTTAATATGATTTAGAACAAATATATCCTAAAACTTTTGTTTTAACAGGTCCAGTTCTTCTCTTCCTGACAAAATTCAAAATATATCTGTGAATACATCTTACTAAAGCAGAAACTATAACTAAAACATGTCAGATGATGCACATTGGGTTACTGATGATATAGGCTCATTCAAATTTTGCAATCTGCTTTGTTTCCCAAATGATCATTGCCTCTTCCATATATGTAGGTCTCTGTCTTCACATTTACATGTTTTTAGATTTTTCACTGGGTGGAATAAACCAGATAGAGCCAAGTTAATTTATTTTATGTAAGATTACTTTTGTTCTGAGCAACCATAACAGCTTTGGGGACAGATTGTTGATGGTCTTGTGTGGTTCTTCATGGGTATTTATTGACAGATTGATAGTTGTAAATAACAGAAGAAATGTCATTTATTATTGAATTTTTGCTACCAGGAATGCAGCAATACAATAACACGCTGTAATGTTCACACCCAGAAACCTGGTATTGCAAATTATTTTCAGTAATTCTCACCAATCATTGGTTTTAAAGCAGCATCATTAAAACTCTGTGCTTACCATTTGGTGGGGGCTATAATGAAACTTCTTCCACTTCAGGAAGATAACTGGTTTACCTTCAAACTACTGGTGATTCTTATTGATTTTTTGAGTGGGTTTACTAGTTGATTGTTAGAAATTCAGCACATCAGCAATCACATGTATGCATTTCATATAAAATCACATTTCCAAAACACAGAGAAGTTGAGCTAGACAATTAAGAACCCATTAAGTTTAGATTTCCATCATACATTGTTCTTAGGCAAGCTAGTCTCTTTCAGGCTCAACTTTTACACATATATATCTTGTAGCAACATACTCTCTCAGTATCATTACTGTAACAGTGTGCTAGCTGGATGAATGAAGGTCATGCTTATTGGTGTGAGTAAACTTTTTATTTCTGTTTCGTCTGTGCAAAATACTAGGCATAAAAAATTCACCTGGGAGACTGTTGTGAAGGGTAAGAAAAAGCTCCTCCCTTTTGGGATTTCTTATGCTTGGGAGTAGATGGAGGTCCAGGCGTAAAAATCATATCTACTCTGAAAAAAAGAAAAGTGCAACTGCATAAGTTCATCTCTAAATTGTAACACGTGATAAAAAATGCTATGCATCTCTGCAGCAAACAGTAACAAAGATTAAAAAAGGAAGCACATTTTGATTTGGTAATATATCGAGGGTCATGACGTGTTTGTTCTGTTCTGGGTCCACAATCAATACATTGAATTGTAATTACCTGGTAATTTCATGGTAATTAAGTAATTATCTAGCTCCCTGTTTCCAAACATTGACATTTGAAACACATGACTTCATTTCCTTCCAAGGCACTAAACAGTATGATTGTCAAAAAACCCTCCAATAACAGCTGCTCCTAAAAACATCAGGTTTTGTGCTGGATACTGAAAATCAGAATTGGCAAAAGGTGGGAATTCTTGATACTCTCAATAAACCAATGACTTTTTAGCAGTTATTGTGCCTAATTATCAGTATTTTGTTTTGTCTTTACTAATTATTCTTTTGGTTTGAGAAATATAACTATAAATGAAGTTTCACAAGGACTCCTATTTGACTTTTTATCTGGAACAAAACCAAAAGGATTGTTTGGGAGGCTCCAGCACATTTAATTACACTCTTTTACTCTATCAATATATTCTTTCATTTGGCATATCCAACTGCTCAGGTGCAAGCCAGCCTCTGTTCATTCAGTTCACACACCAAACTGACCAGGTATCAGTCAACACTAGTCCACAGACCAGTTATCCATGCAGGTACATTGCATGGCTTCATGGTGCCCCATGGAGTTCTGAAAACAGAACATTAAAAAGCTCAAAGCAAACCTCACAAAACTAGCTAGATATTTGCTAG
Source organism: Strix uralensis (assembly GCF_047716275.1). NCBI lineage: Eukaryota > Metazoa > Chordata > Aves > Strigiformes > Strigidae > Strix > Strix uralensis. The sequence goes on from NC_133972.1 coordinate 165,728,160, forward strand.
GCACCCAAGCATTGCTGGGCCATCCGTCAATGCCTCATCAAACTCCTATGGCATCTCGCTATTCACAGACACAGTCAGTAGGACTCACCTCCCTGGTTTTGTCCAATTACAATCAGTGGAGACCTATCAACACAGTGAAGAAAATTTGGGGAGAGTAAGGGAGATTCAATTGATCAGATGAAGGCATCTGGTTTAAGCAGAGATTAATTTTGCCTAAAAGGCCATTAATTATGTTGATTAGCTTTCTATTAAATATAAGAGGAATCTCACTTGCCTTGCCAGGATTATGCTTTTTCTTCAAAGACCTCTAAAAACGTCTTCCTTGTATACATGCAAAATGGTTGTGGAAATTTTGTGGTTCTTCTGCTACTAGTGATTCTTTATACTTTATACGGCATTGCTGAGCTGAACATCACAGGGCTGAGGCTGTGCTGTGATTCTTGCCCTGACTCACCTGGGATGTGTCTTCATCCCCCAGAGCTCTGCCACAACCACTGCGTGAGATGGGCCTAATCATGTCAGGCACCTTTACTGCTGCCAGGACTCAAGCAAGTATCTCAGAGGTGCTCTACTGTCTGAAATCACTCAGCACCTCAGTCTGAGGTAAAGGAAGGATCTCCAGTATAAGGCATGTAGACCCCACCATAGATAGGTGCAGATTTCTAACATCATGAGCCCTCCTCAACTTCCTGAGTTCAAAAAGATATTACTGCATTGAAACCTAAGCTTATGTGATGCAGAGCTCATTTTATAGAGTAACAGTGGTGTTTTGTAGTATATAATTAAAGAAAGCAGCTTTTCTAGTGTAATAATAGTGTGGTAGGAACCAGACATGCTATATACTTGAAAATGAGATAGCCCAGTACATGGAAAAGCACTTTGCAATAAGAAATTATGAAGGTCAATGGAAGGACCAAAACAGCCTTACAAAGGCAAGGTAAGTCTAGATAAGGGCAAAACATGCAGTAAGAGTTGCACTGGCTCAGCCCGTACCCTTGAGCTGATACCCTTGAGAGAAATCAAGGACATGTCCGCATGGCATTTTGCTGTTCAGAGTGACTGGTGGGCTCAGGGAATGTGGACAGCACTGTGCTGAGACTGAACTAATATGGCTACACATGTATACACACACATGCACTCAAACCCAGACAAGCTCACTAGCTCAAGCTCTGACCTGCGCTCATGGCTCACGATGCAAGCAGCACAAATTTTTGTTGACATGCCTCAAAAGCACAGTGTGATGAACCACTTCTGTGAGGAAACAACTGTGGGGGCAGATTGCATCTGAACAGTCACAAAGGCATGAAATTCCAATTTTTTCATGTAGGTCAATTTACACCTGAGTGAAGGGGATGTAAAACCTTCTGTGTTGATGTATTTTTGCACTTGTATGAGATGTTTCAGGTCAGTAGAGAATCCAGCCCAAAGAAAAGCTCATATAGAGCAACTATTGCTTTCATTTATCATATGTAAAAAGGAGAGAAGAGGAGAAACTTGACCCAAATCAAATAAGGCAACTGTCAAGAAAATTCACAGGATATTTTAGTCTGATTTCCTTGTTCTAAATATGAGCCAGTGATCTCTTCTGCTGCAGTTACCCTTGCTAGCTGCTCACTTGCCTTTATTCTTTGGGGAAAAGGCTTTCTTATTGACCAGCTATGCTATGCAAAGACATATTCTGGGTGGTCTTGTATGTAAATATGCCAACTACGCTTTTATTTTGCCAGCACAGATACACATTTTCCCCACTTACCAGAGGATTCTTACCTTGCCTGAAGATATTTTATTCTGGAAAGCATATCAAGATGCCCTGCTGAGTATTGCTCTATCACATCCTTGACATCATAAGGCCTCAAAGTCTCCTTGAATTTTTTTTTATAGAGACGAAACTGTAGTATTCTGCATAATAAACAGAAAAATTATTAACTTCCTATATAAATTCCATAATGATAATTTGCAGTATTGAATAATTGCTAAACACTCTGGATGGTTGAAAACTGAGCATGTTATTTCAAAACAAAGCAATAAAACATAAGTAGAGAATGTCTAATATCATACCACATTTGTAAATATATAGTAGTTGGATTTTCATAATTAATAGGCTAAAATGAATTATATGGACAAAATGCTTTTTTCAGTATTATCATCATAACTAGAAATGGTCCAAAGCTACAGAATCGTATATGGAATTTGATTTTGAACCACACAAGTCACAAGATACTTTGAAGCTGTGAAGCTGAAGCTGGGTTTTTTTAATACTTCATAAAGTTAATTTTTAGTATATATAATACTGAATCACTTTCAGCTTTGTTTTCATTTTGTAACTGGAAAAGTTTTGGATAGGAAATGTTAATTTGATAGAAATGTGGAAGTTAAGAACCTAGCAGAAGTTCAAATTGTGGAGAAAAGAAAAAGTGTTAGAACTGTCTGAAGTGTACTCGAAAAAACAGCAGTACAACTTTATTGTTATACATAACAACAGCAGTATAACATTATTGTTATACATAACAAAAACAACAATAATAATAATGTATTTGCTGTTATTATTACTATTATTATAAAATGTCCTAGTAATTAATAACAGAATTCCAACCAGTGTTGGCCAGAGCACATGAAAACTGTTTGGCATTCTCTTTTTCATTCTTTTCTGTTTATACTGTTATATCTTGGTAGATTAAACAAATAGATGAGAAACATATGTAAAGAATGAAAAACATTTTATTTGTTTAATCTGCCTTAGGCTTGGGATCTGACGGTTTGCTTTCTCAGTAGATTCTCCATGTTCTTATTGGTCTGAATTGGGGGACTGCTGTCATCTGTTAAGATTCTGACCTGTGTTTTAGTCAAGGTTGGGGTTTTTTTTAACCTTTTTAAAATCTGTATAAACTTTCATTTAGCAAAAGTAATTCTACTATGAGCTTTTAAGGGTTTATGACTCTTTAACTCTGTTGCTTATAAATCTTCCAAGATTTCAAAGTTATACCTATGCCTATTTTAGCCAAACTATATATGATAACAGCAAAACTGTACTTAAAAAAAAAGATAAATGAAAAATAAGAATCACAGTGTTAGCAAGTTCAATTTAAAATCTCCTTGATCATTGCCCTGAAAACCCATTAAGTGGTTTTGTTTGAAAGAATTACTTCCCATTAGCATTCAGGGTCTGGGTACAAGAAAAAAAAAAAAAAAAGCTTGGCTCGTGATTGAGTTTAAAGGGAAATTGCTTAAATCAATTAGATTTGGACAGGATGTGGGAAAGGAAGTTTTGTAAAAGTAATAATAGCATGTCTCGTGGAGATGGGGCTGGAAAACAGGGCAGATGTATAGTCTCTGTTTGAAAGCAAGCAGGTATCAGGGAAAGACAGGAAAACCTGTGAAGGAAGTAGGGATGAAGAAACTTCCAGCAGGAGGGAAGCAGTCATGGGTAACATGAACAAAGCCTGTGAGTAATGGCTTTCAGCAGGATTGAGAAAACTTGGAATTTTTAATGACTGGTTATAATGCACCCAACTGAAAAAGAACCAGGAGACTATATATTATGGTTATATACGTATAAGTATATGGTTATATCCTTATAACCATCTTCTTTGAAGCTTTTCTAAGAAGATAGTTTTGGGGCACTCCACACTTGCTGTATTTCACCTGGAAGGTAGTAACTCCTTGGCCCAAAACTTAACAACTTATGTAATAAAAAGCAATTGCAATGAAAGAAGAGTATTTTCCTATGGGGGCATTTTTCAAGGGAAGAGAGTAAAAAATACTGAGTGGAGGAGTAAGAGAACATCAATAAATGAATTCTATGTGCTTGATGTGCTAAACATCAAGCCTTACTAGGAGTTTTCTAACCTTAGGGAATATCTCTTGTGATATGAAAATAGAGGTGACACATGTCACAAGCTGAAGACTGATGAAATGGAGACCTCAGAATCTATTAAAAGATGACAGCTGAAAAGCATATTGCATACTCATACAATTGTGAGTAAAGAAGAGTTGAGTCAGCTCAGAGTTTATTGTTAAGTGAAAATTCCAGTCTTACGTAATTACTATAGTCACTAAATTGAGCAAGATACTATATTTATAACAAATTTTAATGAGGAACTGTATACAATATTAATTTATAATAAATATATTTACAGAGTATCTTGCAAAAATGGCCTGGTCAATGTTACTGAAAACCATTTTCCTTTCTGCATATTTTCAACGAGGACTTTAAATAGAGTCTGTCTTGTGCTTTTCAACATATCTAGAATTGACTAATCTATTTCATTTTAAAAAACCAATAGCAGCAACAATGAATCAACATGTAGCAACATGGTAATGTGATTTTCTGAAGCACAAGCATTCAAAGTCAAAACAAAGCACCAAGAAGCATCAGAGACATTTACCTGACAGCTCTGATGGCTGTCTTGAATGTGGGGATCATATCTTCCATAATGAAGTCGCTACTGTCGCCTCTCTCTTCTGCCATGGGTTCCCCTGTTCCTGCATCTGCAAAGCAGGTCAAACAAAAGCTGTGTGAACATCTGACCACACAATATTTAGAGGGAGGTCTGGCTGACTACAAAGTAAGTGTAATTCAGTAAAGGAACATCTCTTGCAAGTTCCTCTTTCTCTGGTCAGTTCTTGAAAAGGATTTCATAATTCTGTTGGGACAGTTGTAAGACACACAATTTGAGGCATCTCCTCTCAGATTCCAGCATTTCTGAAACAGTGGGAACTTTTTTTCCTTTCGAATGGATTTATAAGTTCCCACTTTTATGAGCTTTTACAATGAAAAATCTTTGCCAAAATTATTTTACGTAAGTCTAAAAGAGGTGTAGAAACTACAGGCCAAGTTCCCCTCTCACTTGCACTGTTTGGAACTCATGTACTGTCATGGTAGAAAATAATCAAGTTCCAGGTGGGGACACCCAGGCTACATCCATGGTAGTATGCCCAGCATGCACTGATGCCAGCTGGCACAATAAAGGAGAAACTGTTATTTAGAGACCATTTAGATGCTATAGGCAAGAAGAGGAAAATGTGTGCTCAGGGAAGCTGAGAGGAAAAATGCCTTATGATGTTGCATGGACACCCAGTGGAAATCTGCTGAGGGGCAGCAGTCTTAGGGAGAGGGGGGGAAGCAGCCATTGACTCTGTAAAACAAGGTTTTAAGAGAGTGCAATGAGGAGATGTTTGAGATGCCTGGACACAAGGTAGTGCAGGGCTGGATGCGGTCTAGGAGGGACCTACCTTAACATAGCATCCCTGCTGATAAACCAAGCCATGATGGCATGTGTTTTTTGGGGGATATAGATTCGCTGCCCAGTGTGCCCTTTATTTCCAGATCAAATAGGTTGATTCCAGCACTGGCTTTATCCCATATCAGTTGCTGCTTTTATGGAGGGCCATTGTCTAATTTCAGGCACTGTGTTGCCTGGACTCCAGCATTCATTACTTGGAGCTTCCCCAAATGTGCCATGTAAAACCAGGGACCAGCCATGTTTGGCCCAGAAAGCTGCAAAGCTTCAACAGAAGATGGAGAGGAACAAAGTAAAATGGGGAGAATAGGGGGTGGATAGAAAGAAATCAACACAGATGGGCTACCTTCTGAGCTTTGCCAAAAAGCGTACGCTTTCATTCGGAATGCAGTGCGAAAACGCTCCTTATTATTCAAGACAACATTCTTAGGCTCTTTTGAAGGACTTTCTTCAATGGCATCTACATTCAGAGGGGTAAATAGCTTTCCTTTAGTATTGGTACCACGAACCCGATCCAAGAGACCCAGCTTTTGGCTACAAAATAAGCAAAAGTAATCATTTTCCTCCTTTGTACACTTTTAACTTGTTTTCATGATGCTTTAAATATATAATGGGCTAAATAAATGTTTTTACACGAGGACACTGCTGGGGCTACCATAATACATCAATGTCTTTGTAAGCAACAGTTAAGCACCACATATAATTAACTGCTTTTTATGAGCATTTTTTTATCAATGTTGAAAATGTTACCAGAGGGTCTTGCTATCCTCTCCATGTAATGTATCACGTGCTTCAGCTCCCATAGTGTCTGAAGCATTAGATTTATTATTAAGAAGAGAAACACCACTACTTAGGCAGTTATGCTAATTATAAGGATGTTTGGCCTTTCCTGTTCAGTGTTTTCTTTAAATACTGGGTCTGTGGCAGGCTATTAAACGAATAATTCGTAGAATCATAAGAATCATAGAAACATAGAATCATAGAAACATAGAGTCAGAGTGGTTTGGATTGGAAAGGACCTTAAAGATCATCTAGCTCCAACCCCCCTGCCATGGGCAGGGACACCTTCCACTAGACCAGGTTGCTCAAAGCCCCGTCCAACCTGGCCTTTAAGACATCCAGGGAGGGGGCAACCACAACCTCTCTGGGCAACCTGTTCCAGTGTCTCACCACCTTTATAGTAAAGAATTTCTTCCTTACATCTAATCTAAATCTACCTTCTTTCAATTTAAAGCCATTACCCCTTGTCCTATCACTACATGCCCTTGTAAAAAGTCCCTCTCCATCTTTCTTGCAGGCTCCCTTTAAGTACTATAAGGCCACTATAAGGTCTCTCTGAAGCCTTCTCTTCTCCAGGCTGAAAAATACCAACTCTCTCAGCCTGTTTTCATAGGAGAGGTGTGCATAAGCAGGAGTAAAAGAACGTCAAATGTGTTGTGAACCAGCACATCTGTGAACCAGCACATAAATTATCAGCAAAATACTGGAAAGGCATTGCCAAGCAATTGCTAGGTACATGGTAAGGCAGGCTACCCAGTTCTCTCCACCACTCACATTCAGTTATCTCTCTCTACATTAGAAACAGAGGTGACCTATACGAATTGTAGTAAAGGGACATATTTTGTTCCTCTGATGATTCCTTCCACTGTTCTCTAACAGATTTACTGACCAAAGACATTTGTCTATCAGTGTCAACATATAGCTAGAATTGCATCTATCTGTCATTTTACCAGCATCAGTAACCCTTTTGACGGCCTGATGACTGTAACAGTCTTAAATGCAATTACTAATACCACTGAAAATAGCAACACAAAAGGAATTTGCTAGTGAGTATATCAGATTATATATGCTCTGAACACTTTGGAGGTGATGGTAGATGGTATAAATATTTGATTTGCTTGTTCAGTTGCTGTTTAAATATTTGTTAATTTCACATGGGAAGAAAGCCTTCCTTTTAACCCATTTCTGTACGTTGCAGTGTGGGACACCTCTGAGGAGAGGTCAATTGTGTTCACATGGTCAAGAGGCAGTTCTGTGCAGGACACAGGGTCAAGCAGGTTGAGTGGGGAGGAGGGAAGAAGCCACCACAGCTGGCACGTTTCTGAGAGCCACAGATGGGAGCAGAGCTGAAGGACGAACAGCAGTGGTGACCAGAAGAAAGACATTTCATAGGTATGCAGAGAGGTATCTGCGCAGTATGCTCAGCTGAAGCCACTAAACTTCCTGGCAGGAAAGGCAAGCATGGGAAGGGTCCACTGTGCAAGGACGGGAAGGGTCCACTTGTGTGAAGACCTTGTAAGTGAAGGGTCTTACTCACAGAACTACTTATCCTCTGTTTAAGGGGTTATTTTGCTCAGGCAGATTATTTTTATGTTCTACGTTCTCTGGTGTCATTGGTGCACCTCTTTAAAAGAAGGATCTATTTCTATCTCAGAACTCTGCCTGATGCAGTATCCTACCACAACAGAAGTTCTTAGGACATTCCTCTTAAAATGATAAAGGCGAGATTTAAAGACATATATGATGACATTGCAGCTTTTTTTTAGAGTGCTGACTCAAGTAAGAATACTGCAATTTACAGCATACAAAATGCCGACCTGATCTGAGCATTGAACATCACAGCTGTTGAAGGGTTTTGTGTTATTTTTCCTTTTAATATGAATTACTAGGGCCCTCATCTCTACTATCTGTTTCTGATTAATGTATCTTTGATCCAGGAGGTAATGAAATATGGGCTTCCCTGTCACAAAAGATGGAAGCACTAAACCTTTGTGTAGGGTGTTTTTTCAGGCCTTCTGAATTTTCTTGTTGACATGACAATACTTGTGAATGCAATTGCTTCAGCCTAGTAAATTCAGACATTTCCCCTGTCATTGCATGTATGAAGTGCATATATGTGTGCAAGTATGAAAGTGGCAGCTAAGGACTTGTGTATGGAGACAGAGAACTAGTCCTGATGATATATCAGCATTGCAAGGACTGAAGACAATGATGTGAGAAGATAAAAGCATGGATTTAAGTGAAGAATTAGAACAGTCTAAGTGAATGGTATTAATATTACTAAGACTTTGCCCTAATGTAGTTTCCAGAGGAATCCATGGCATATGTGGAAGATATACAAAGTACAGACAAAAGTATGGAGCAAAAATCAGGGATTACTTCCTTCTTTGTAGAAAAACATGAGATGCTATTTGTTGACATCTGTGGCAAATCAGTCACCACAGAATGTGTAGGGCAGTCTCATGTTTGGTCTTAAGAACTTATTTTTAAAAATTGTTTTCATAGTGCTTGCTTTTGGGTTGGAATCTTGATCTGATTGATTCACCAATGTGCTCTAAAGGCTAAACTGATGGTGAGTGCAGAGTCCCCACAAGTGATTTGTGTTCCAAGATAGGGAGAATCCTGTGACCTCTTTTCTGTATTACTTTCACTTCTCTGTTTCAGAGGCTAGGTTTGACAGCAGTACAGCTTTACAAGACAGACATCTTAACTCCATGGCATTTCTGTGAAATTTGGATTCTTCAAGCACTCAGCTATCATATATGTGAAAAATATATACAGGAGAAAGCAACAGCTAGTGAGTAAGTTTTGAAAGGGCATGAAAAATAAAGGTGAAGAAGTAAAAGTCAGCTGAATGACATAGAATCAGAATGGTCACACTTGGGGGGGAGGGGGTGGGTGAAGTAGGGAAAATAAACTCTCATGTCTCTTTAGTAATAAAATCGAAGTTTGAAGGAGGAATTAATTTTCAAGAAGGATGATCAAGAAGAGTCTGGAATCATGGCACATCACTGAAAATGATTGTAATGCAAAGAAATGGACCAAAAATCTAGCTGAGTCTCTAGCTGACAAAGAGTCAGCCAGCAATACAAACTGATGGGCATGAACATGTTAGAGAAAGAGCTTGTGAGGTCTTCAACGTGAAGAAAAAAACACAGAGCAATTAAGCATTTTTGTCATGGTGGTGATCATTGTAGACTAAAGGAGACTGAAATAAGCTACAAGAAGGAAGAAACTGAAGCAGTTTTAGGATGAGTAGGTCTATTTGTTTTATTAGGACGAGTAGGTCTATTCAGTGATAATAAAATGATGACATTTTTCCCTAGATCTGAAAAAAATTTATGTACAACAGGCTTGTTGTGGAGATCAGCTTTTCCTGGTGGGGGTGAATATCAGGTCATCAATGATAGATGAATCTCAAATGAAAGGGGAGACTGTAATCCACCTGTTCTTCAGGATTTCAAGATTAAATGTCTTGGTTCAATAACTTCTGGAGAGACCTTCCAGGATGAGAAGGAAGCTCCTAGAAGGATGAAATCTGACAGTGAAACTCAGATGATTTCAGATGATGAGGTGATTTCCTCAAAGGCAATAAGGGGTCTATAAATGTTACAAGATTTGCTTTAGTAACACTACTCATTATCAAGAGAAGAATATGTTTATGACAGAGAACCTGAAAGATGAAGAAGCAGAAAAATAGGTGAGAGAGAAGATCGCTATTGTTTATAAAAAGCAGTTTAATACTATATTAGCAGAATATAGTTGTCATTACATGTGGCCTCTGACTGTTTCTCCAGAAAGTTGCTTCAAAATACATATCTAGATCTCTCAGTTTGCCCCTTAAAATTCCTGTAATAACTGCCTTTCCTAACAAAAGACAAAGAGGCATAATGTGCATTGCAAGGATCTGTAGGGATCAGACGATCAATAAAAGGGTCACTGGATAATGCAAAGTATCCAAAACATTAACTTTGTGGATTTTTCTTTCAATATAGGACAGAAATATAGGCAATATATGCAGAAATGTCTGCCATGGAACTATACAAGTACAGGACCGATAAAAATTTGATATCCTCCTCATAGATCAAAACAGATCAAAGTATTCCTCTGCATTCAGCACAGAAAGCAACTTATTTGCAGTGATATTTTCCACTGCATAGGTAGACACACTAACTTGGTTTGGGTTTTGGGGTTTTTGGGGTTTTTTTGGTTGGTTGGTTGGTTGGGTTTTTTTTGTGGGGTGGGGCTTAAGGTAGACAATATGAACCAAAAGCATTCCTAAATTCTCCTTCTAAGGAGTTTCTCAACTTTCCCCATTGATAAGTGTCAGTTTAGGAACAGGCTGTTGTCCTAAGACTGTTGCTTGAGCATCTTAGGTTTAGGACCTACAACTCATCTGATCTGTCTTAAGCTGTTTAAAAAGTTAAATGTCCTGTCTAAGATAAATCTTTAGACCCCTTTCTATAATCAGTGGCAAATTAGCAACCTACAGAGTGCAGTTCAGCTCCATTTCACTTTGGGATGATTTTACAGTTGGGGGAATTTTTCTCTTGTGATTGTGTACAGAAACATCTAGATGAGAAGTCATTTAAAAAGCCAGTCTATCTAGTCTTAAATTCAGGTAACCTGAACTGAAACTTTCCTTATTGTAATCCTAATGATTAACCCTTAAAGTAACATTCAGATTCATAACAGTATGTTTATGTGATAAATATAGACAATTGTGTTCATATCCAGGCAGCCAGAGCAGTAGAATCATCAGAAAATAATTCATCAGCTTCACATGAAAAAACTACAACAGTATGTTGTATACAAAAGAACTCAAAACAAAACCCAAGCTTGTTTCCAGATAATGACTAGCTGTCATCAGAAAGAAAATGGACTTTATTCTCATTTCCAAGGGATGAAATCTGGGTCTGCTGGGGTTTTTGTTTTCATTGTGCTTTTTAAAAAGATTTAGGAAACATTTGTTCTCATGACACAATCTCCTTCATTAAAACAGCATGCGCATGGCTCAGTCTCAGAGTACGAAGCATGCGCAGATCACATCAACCTTCATGAGAGTGACTAGGACAGTGGTTCCCACCCACAGGTTCATGTACTGCTGCTTGTCTTCCAGATTCCTCCTACTGATATTAGCTACTCTTCCTCCCCTTGGGATAGCCACCCCACTTAATGTCCCTTCCTTACACTCAATAAAATGTGATTCCTGACTTCCAGCACAGTTCCAGAAACTGGGGGGATTCAAATGCATCCCATACATGCTAACAAAAGTGCAGAGTTGTTTCTCTGAGTAGCTTGGATATGGTGCCATTGCTGGTCTTGCATGCTATTGCATCCTCTCCCTTGTGATGGAAGAAAAATTTTCCCAAAACCTTTGTCTTTGGAGTCCCAGGATGAGAACACCTTAACTCTGTGGTAGATACAGACCACCATAAAGGGAGGAAGGCAGAAGCAGTGCAGACAGCTTGGCTTGAAAGCTTCCTACCTAAAGGAAAATTCAGCTCTCACATTCTTGCTCCCCAAGAACAGTGGGAATTATTTTGGACCATCTGAGAGATGAATTTGGTGGCTAGATACAAAAGAGGTGGCTGGCTGCAGATGTTTTAGCCTTGCTCAAAATAAAGAGTGGGAACCACTGAACTAGAAATACTTTTCCAGAAACAGTCATGCAAGGAAATAATGCAGTTACATCCCATCATGCAAGTCAGATACTCTCCTCTCTGTGCTTTGCCTAGTATGGAGTTTCATAAACAAATGGTACGTGTATGAGAAGAAAAATAATGAATTAATGCTAACAGTGAATCAAAGACAGCCCTCTTCCATGTATTTACCACTTTCACTTACTAAGGACTAATAATAATCAGGAAATTTTTCCATATTTTCTGCAGTTTAGCTAATCACTAAATTTAGTTGGTCTCAAGTAACAGGAAGCAAAAGGTAGTCGTGTTTATTCCAATATTTTAGTACATTATCAGCTGAATTTATGTGTGTAAACTTAGCTTTGGAAAATCAAACATTCTGAATGAGATTTCTAGAAGTATTCTGCTTTGAACTACTCCCAGCAGAAATTAGCAGAAAACTAATGTTACGAGGACAGCCATGAATCCTGTAGTGAACACATTCAACTGATCTCAGAGAGTTCATGAATTTTCTTAATATAAAACAAAGAGCATTCTGCACTTCCAAGGTATTTCTGAGCTTTGGCTAATCAGCTTTCCCTTTTATCAAGTAACATTCCTTTCTACAGAAAGGATCTCACAAAAATGTTCAGTTTCAAAATAATTGACTGCAACTTCTTGACAACTGATGTCTTCATTTAAAAAGCCACTTGCACCCTGAATTTTGAGGTTTAAATTTGCAAATTTCTAATGTCTAAGGAGGAAACATCCCTTTTTAGCCAACCAATTTCCACACTCTTTGGTGGTGTATGTCCTCAATAGTATTTAATTGTAGGCATGACTCTAAATCCAAACTCACCTACCATGCAGATTCTTTGCTCAGAAACATGAACACAAGTTCTAACTTGGGCTCAACTTTGATGCTCTTCAGAAAGAGGAAGAGCTCTTAACCACACTAAAGGCCTTTGCTTAGCCTGTCTTCTCTTCCACACTTTCTAAAGTGATTGGAAGTGGGTAAAAATAAGCAATGTCACACAAGTCCATGGGGAGAATAATCCAAGTTCAATTCTTTGTGAAAACAGGATGGATATTTTTCACCAATGGATGCAGCCAGCAATGTAGGTAGAAACCATATGGATGTTGACCCACTCTTTGCAGTGAAGATATCTCCATGTATCAACCACTAGAAAGAAAACCAAACTGCAAAATCAATCTCTCGACTATTTTGCATGGGACAATCATCCAATGAAAAAATGGAGTGCTTCACTAGCAGCTCTCCAAAATTTGAAGAGCTTAGGCTAGAAAAGCTGAGTTGTGTGTTGATGATTTCATGTTTGTGGAACAAAGTGGGAATGAGAACAATGAGCTAAAGTTGAATGATAGCAAGATGTTTGTGTGGGGTAGAAGAAAATGCTTGACAATTTAGTCAAAATATTATTATTTATGATGATGTGTCTTTTAGATTCCTGAAATGCCATAAATTATTTCTATGTCTCTTTGCAGGAAGATAAAGTTCTTGCCCCACATCTTAGATCACAGTTCAGCAAGATATTTAAGCATTTCACTAACTTTATTCAGATGATCAAAAGCATCCAATTGTTTTCTATTTGCTGAACCAGAACCTGCAAATACACATGCAGAGATGTTGTTCCACTGAACTCAAATGCAAAGTAACTTGCATGAATTTGTGTTGGCAGGGTTGGGACTGCATAAGCAATGGTATTTAGCTCTTACAGTATATTTTTCTTACAGTAAATTTCTAAATGATTTGCAGAGTAGGTTAGTATCATTCTCATTCTATGGAAACAGAGAAAAGCACTTTTTTCTAAACAGATCATTGGCAGAGCCAGGATTAGATCCCATGTTTTCTGAACAGCAGAACAATGAACTATCTGCAAGGTCATGCAACTTTATTTTATGCTTAAATAACTTCAGTTGTATTGCCCTTTACTTTTTATGTACTACTACTGTAGTAAAAACAGAAAGTGCAGGCAGAAAATGGCATGCAAGAAATATGAAAAGAGTAAGGCTCAATTGTTACTTGAATGTATATACCTAAGTTTTCTTGTGAGGCTTGATCCAAAGAATGACTCCCTACTAAACATGACATTACTGTAAAGTGAAGAAAAGTTATTAAGATGAGACGTTAATGATTACCCATGAAAAGCTCTGTGAAAAAGAATGGGAACAGCCTTTCATTTGTAGTTAATGTAGTGTGCAGAGTGGCTTTCTCCTCCTTCCTGTTTTGGGTAAATGTATTAAGAAGAAATGCTGACAGTGAAATTTTCCACCTTGCAAAGTATAATTTTATTTTCATTATGTTGTTACTATTGGCAGTACAAAAATGCACCACATTATACGCATTCTTTCACACTCACATAATAGGAAGGACTAGTACTGATTCTGTCACTTAAAAAAATCAAACCAACTTTCCAAAGGCAAAGAAATATTATTTATCTTGTAAAGATAGGAAACAGGGATAAATTACTTTTCTGCAATGACATAATAATAGATCTAGGAAAGAACATGCTCTTCTGATGTCTAGTTCTACAGTTGGATAATGCTGATTAGGAGCAAAACCCTAGGAGAAAGTTCAAAATCCTTAGCTAAAGTGCCTGTACATACAAGTGTCGAAGTTTTGACACTAGCTGAAATCAGTGGAACAGCTGCTAAGAACAGTGCTGAAAAATCAGGCCCACAATTCATCCCTCAAACATAAGACATAAAAAGTTGGTTCAAAACAAACAATATGTTCATCAAGCAAAGGCCCATCTTAAATGTCGGTCAGGCACCTAAAAGTTTGCTGAATCATTTGCTGCATTCCAGAAGAAATGAGCATTAATATCTCTTTCTCATTAACCTTCCTTATTGGGAGCCGAACAGATAACAAGGCTTTGCAATACATGCAGAAGAGCAATTTCTATCTGAGATTTCATGGGTTGGTAGGTTTAGGCATTGATTAAGGAAGAAAAAGGCAGTGGCACCTCTGTTGTGAAGTCAGTAAATTCCCCATCAGTGAGCAACGAATAGCACAGCTGCAGTTTGTCCTGGTTTGGGGGACTATACAGGGCATGTAGGGAAAATGCTATTCTTAACAGAGCAGCATCATATGTACCACTTCCCTTCACTGCTTACAGGACCCAGCCTACTGTCTAGCTCAAGTGTATTCCAATGTGCTCTTCATCATGTCTCACATCTTCACAGTTTTAGTTTAGAGGGAGCTTCAACAAAGCCTTAGGCTGCTGCCAAACTTTAATTGGCTTTCTACTATCACAAGTCCTTCCCTGCAGCCTTGCCTTGGGATCCAACTTCTCAAATGAACTCTTCCACTCTATTGTCTCCCCCGTGTTTTTCCCAAAAGGCCTGAGAACAAGGAGCTGCATCTAGCTGTGACTTTGTCATGATGCCAGATCCTGCTTCCAAGGAGAGATGCAGATTTCAAGAAGGATCTGTCACAGAGTTCAACTCTACTACTGTGGAGTTCCCAAAGAGCTTTTGCACCACTGAATAGAAAACCTGCCACCTAAAGCGCTGCACATCCTCAAATTTTCACACAGCCAGGACTCATTTTTAGTTTATTAACTAGTTAAATTTTCTGACTCTTCTGGGAAAGCTTTGGACCAATTCTCTCTCCTTTATCAACCACTGTTCAGACAATGCAGTTTATTACTACATCTTTTCCATAAGTACTTACTTAACTGATGCAAGAACCTGGAGACTGAGTGCACTTATGGGCTGTTCTCTCCAGTGGGACTGCATTCCCTTATTGCTCATTTATTTCAATACAGCCTTAAACACAAACTGCAGTGAAGTACAAGTAATACTTTCTATACTAAATCACTGTAGGAGGAAGAGGAATTTTTTTTTTTTTTTTTAATTATCTGGTCTGTGAATAAGAGTTTTATGAGAGATGGGAGGTGGGACTGTCAAAACAACCAGATTTTATGGCTCAGTCCCATGTCTACTAAAGTCAGTGGATGCTCCCACAAGCACCATAATTTTTCTGTTTACCTGAAGGGTTTTCAACCCTTCTCATTGAATGCATATTTCCATAAACATATTCCTGCTAACAGGAAAGCTTCAACGCAGGTTGACTGATGATTTTGCTGAAGGTTATTACATATGTAACAACATAAAATCAAGATATAGCCAGCTAGAATGAGGGGCCTTGGGATTATAGCTTTAAAGATTTTGAACTGTGAGCCATACTTTTCAGTTTTTAATCCAGTACATCAACATAAAATGACTTCTTCTACTGGTCTGAAAGATCCAGTAACACGGAGGCTACTCCACAAACTGTTCTATCACTGCAGGTGCAGGACTTTCTCTAGCGGGGCTGTGACTAACAGCAAACTGCAGCAATCATTCACTTTCCTAATTTTAATCTGCTGCTGCATCTGAGTCAGAACACGTTTTAGCTCAAGGTATGGACTTACATACTCGAAAGGATTTCAGCTCCTAAGCTCTTTCCTATATATTAAAGGCCAAAATTCATCTCCTGCCGACCCTGGAGATGGCTAAAATCTCTAGATATCTACATTGATACAACTGAGCTTGCTCATGACTGCTTAGCCTGGGCAGTGCCATGGTACTTGTATGGTACTTATGGTTGATGAGGGTTCACAAACTAGGTAACTCCCAGGCACTCTGTGAAGAGGAGCAGGTTAGCTCATGATGATGGTGGCAGGAGGGGGAAGTCATCTTTTCCCAGTAATTCAGCACTACAGCACTTGACTGTATTGTAAGAAAACTTACAATAGGTTTTTCTTTTCTGTCAAAGGAGGTTTGAACCCTAAAAATTCATAGGAGAACAGCAAGTATGAATCTGTTTTTTTCGGCTTCCTTTATTGAAGCTGTCATGTGTTGCATGAAATGTTGAAAAACAAAAAGAAAAAAAACTTTTCATCAGGGCAGGGACTCAAAACCAGGCCTAACCTTTTGTTGAAAACCAGTTTTCAAATTTTGCTACAATTCTTGGTCTTTTTCTCTGTGCTGTAAATGGGGATGAAAATGAAAATATCTTCAGCACGAGTCTGTGGAACTATTTATCCTTTAATTGTTATTGACTTTCATTGTGGGTGATCGATGGATAGCAGTTTAGCATTAAGTATTTCACATTTTTGACCTAAGAAGTTTAATTATTTTATGTGCTTTTCAATCTGCAACTTAGCTAGAGGTGGTTATAAATACTTACAGTTGAGACCTTGCAGGTTGACTGACAATGACTGCTATGTTGTAGTCTTCAGTGACTGACTAGCATTAAGATCAATGATTCCTTCATCCTGTTTGCTTGTAAATTCCCCAGAGTGACTGGGAGCTTTCCCATCTGTTTCAGCAGGGGTGGGACCAAGGCCTCAAACCTAAGGTAGCTTTTTTAGTACTGCCAGATTGACTATCCTGCTGATCCGTCTTAGTATTTATCGTCAAGAAATCTTTGCATATGATAAATCAATGCAGACTTGATCTCTTACACTCCAACATTGCTCTGTGCAGGACTGTTGAGCTATAACATGAAGCAGAACTTTAAATTCACTCCAGAGCAACCTGGATGCTAAACCCTGGCTCTATGGCATGGTTCAGGAGAAATCTAGACCATGATTAATCATAATGAACAATAAAGCTGTTTACAGACAATCAGCAAGCAACACTGCATTTGTATGATTAACATTTTAGCTGTGTTGTTAAACTGGGAAAAAAGCAAGCAATTAGGAAATGGGTTGGTTAATCATTTTTAATGACTACCTGTGGTGTTAGTAGCATGTTTTGGTTAACAGCTTATGAATCCACAAACATTTAACCTGCATCCTCCAATAACTGTATTAAAACAAGGCTATAATAATGGCAGCTACGTACCTGGCAGTACCATCCAATTGTTCTTTCCTTTTATAGAAGAGAGGAAGCATTACAAGAAAGCAAGGAGAGAAGAATTACATCATAAATTCATCAGAGTTTTTTAAACAGAAACTTCTAATCTATTGCTAATGGTTTATACCTCGTTTGTTCTGTGACTATAACTGACAGCAGAATAAAAGCTACATTTTCAGCTAGCCATAAAGCAAAGAAAGTGATATAGGTTCCTGAAACCAATCTGTGCTGCTTAGACTGGCAATCTAGTCTTTGGTGAGAAGTGAACTCCCTTGCCCTCTCTCCCAGGACCTTATTTGCAAAACACCTATTAAATTTCAGGTTGTATTTGAATCACAGAAGAACCTACATACAATGAACAAGCTTGAAGAGTCTAGACTCCAGGCAAGCCTGAGAATTATTCTCTGAACAAAACCTGAGGTCAAGAAACCCTCTAGAAATGACTCTGCAATGGATAATGTGGGAATAGATACAGAGTGAGAAGGGATAAAGAAAAGGAAAGAAATGTACTCAGCCTTAATTGAACACTGTGGTGTTTGTTCTTAGAGATTTCCTTTTTGACCTAAGTGAAATCAATCCTAAAGAAATATATTGTAAATTAAAAAAAGAAAGAGGTAATGTTTGTAATTTACCCTTTGTGAAGGCAGGAGCCTGAAATGTTTCTTCAAGTCAGTTTTAAGCAACAGCTGGAGCTGCAGTATTAGCACAGTGAGCACAACTTGCATGTGGAGACCTCTGTTTGAGTTGAGCAGTAGTTTAAGGGTACATTTTTGACAGAATGAAGCATAACAGCAAGTCCAGAATGAAAGTTTAAATCATAAACTTGGATAAGAAATGACTACTATTAGTAGCTGATAGTCTATAGCTAAAAGTCTTGGCTTTCATAGGGCCAACATTTTAACATGTTAAGAACTCAAGGTGAGGAAGGTGCCTGTTTGACAGGCAAGAAAAGTGAGATCAGACAGACTCATATCCATAAACATGTGACTGTCCATTAAGTCTGAATGTCTTTATGTATTCCACTGAATCACCACAGAAGTGGTGATTAAAATAAAACCATGACCCCAACTCCCCAATAGTTTCCTTGTGAAAGTTCAGTTAATAGTTTCAGTGGAAGACAGTTTTAAACATGCTTTGGCTGTCCTCCACTGAATTATCCCCTTGAGCAACTGGTATTGTCAAAAGACAAGCATTTAACAAGCATTAATTATGTTCACATGCCATGGCCACCTCTGTGAACAACACAGTTCTCAGGCCAGTTGAGTCAAAGAGTTGGAAAAGTAAGAATTTTCAGTATAGCCCATATCTCAAAATACACAACCACATCATAGAGGGTGCAAGAAGTACAGGCGCCTCTGAAATCCAGGGCTAAATCTTTATCAGGATCAAAATAATAGAGGAAGAAATTGAGATTTCCAGGGCAATAAACTCCAGAGATTTACAAAGGGAAGCTGACAGTGAGGCAAGCTTCTCCTTTGTTTAATGCCAACATGAAAGCCACTGATGGAGTTATCCATGTGCCCCTAATAAATCCCACCAGGGGAAGGGAGAAGAAATAGATCCAGAAGCCAAAAAACATGTTTTTCAGTCTCAGCCAGGAAGTTAACTGGCAACTCTCCATTACCTACAAAAGCCTCATTGATATATATAAAGTCTATGTTTCCTGTCCTGACGTATACTTCACAGAAAATTATGATGGAGAGGTAGACAATGCACTTACCTGAAAAATGGAAATGATACAATTGATTCATAAAACCTCCAGGTGGCAACTAGATCAATCCTGTTGGGGTTAGTAGCATAGTATCTCCAAGCAGCCTGAATTACAAGGGAGAGGGAATAGTCAGTGTTAGGCAAAGCTATTCCCCAGGCTGACAGCAGCCAAATTGTTTCAAATAATATAACAATGCACCTGAGTCATTATCTGGAAATTAATTACTAATCAGCCATACCAAATGAGTGTCACTATTGACACTGGATTATGATCTGGGAGGACTGTTAAAAAAGACAGGACATGACAGATAACCACCAACATCAACAAGACTTATATTTGACTAAACTGGTTTTATTCTCCTGCGTGGTATGTCTAAAAGAGCTTCAAGCATTTGTCAAATATTTTTGGAAGCATTTAAGCTAGTTTACTATCTAATGTACCATCAGAGGAAATTTTTCTGAGCATTTTTCTATTTCAGTATTTAGCTCCAATCAAAATTCTCTAAGCACAAACCTAAAAAATACTGTAGATAAATTAGCTGCTAAGTGGAGATGCTTTAATTGAAAAGGTGAATTCAATTCAACACTCATGCCTGCAGCCCCTTCTATTTCCTAAGGAGTGTCTTTAATTAGAACAACATAATATGTCACTCAGCCTGTTTCTCCTGAGGACTGGTTTGATCCTGAGCAGTCCTGAGCACCAATGCTTCCATCTGATATCACAGAAACTTTCTGTGTCCCTCTGTGGAAATGCTGCCATTTACTTCACTGCCAACAGGGTGTGCTCCACACCTACTAAGAGTAATTCCTGTCAAGTTTGTCAGCCTCCAGACTAGTAATTTGAAGCTTAATTTTCTGAATTTGTAACAAAGGCCATAACTGAAGTCCAAGTGAGCTAAGGAGTCTCTTCCCATTGAATGCTCTGGTTGTCCAGTGACATAACAGGAGATCCAGGGTATGTTTCAGTTTTTACAAACCACACACAATATTTACATCATTTGTCCTGATTGAGACTGTCACTGTCTATTATGTTACTTCTATTGCTGTTTTCACATCAGTAGCAACCTAACTTTGTTTGCACATAAAAGCACTCTCTCAAGGGAACTGACAAAATCTGGATTTTGGAAAGAATATGTTTTCAACAGCTTGTTTTCTGTGATTTTGTGGCACTGATGCAGAAGCTGGTTGGTTTCCAGAAGCTAGCAGATGAAATCCTTTCTTCTAAAGACACTGTTCTGAAAGATAGTCTGGGAATTGAAAGGAACCCTAAAAACTGCAAGGACCACTGGATTTTCTAGCTCAATGTGAAAAAAACCTGACTCCTTTACAAACACAGCTTTTCACCTCCTGCAATGAGAAATAGAATTTGGGCAGGGGGAAAGTGGTGGCTCTTGTTAACATGATGCAGTGGTCTTCATACACAACACTTTTCCAAGGAAGGTATAAGTGGCTGCAAACCTGAATGAGTTCAGCTGCTGGCTTTCTTCTTTTCTCAAAATGTTTTTGACGATGTTGCTCCTGGACCTTCAGTGCCAACCCTGAGCCCAAAATTCCCTGAAAGCATAGAGTGGTGCAAGATTTTAGACATTTCTAACTCAGAAAAAATAGATTAATAACGAGAGGAAACAGGTCTGTCGGTGGAGATGCATATGGCTACGTGGGACCTTTGAGCAGTACAGCATGTCTTTACCACTGCTCTGCTCATGAAACACAAGTTTGTCCTGAACCTCTGAAGGGCCACAGGCCACACCAAATCCTTTTAAGGTCCTCAGCAGGCTTCTCAAATGTCTACTGCCTTTCCAAGTTGGAGGTGTCCAGGTGGTGTATTACTTTCTGCTCAGGGTAGAGTGAAACTGCTTGTGTGATAAAAGAGCTATACTAAGCATACTCTGGATTGGGGTGTGTGGGACTTCCCATCCTCTGTAAAATTCTTTCCAAGTCTCATTTTAAAGGAAAAATATCCTGAAATCTGGACTTGGGATGGTTTCTGTTGCTATTCAGTCCATCTCACCCAGACCTTGTCTCATTCTTACCTGAGGACTTTGCAGACAAGGAAATATTTGGCCTACGTAACCCAAGAGAACAAATATACTTTCAGAAGCAATTTAGAGATAATTTCTTAAGCAGTCAGAGTAGGATTCACCTGACTAGATGAAAAATACCTGTACTGTCATCTGCTATCTAAATTCCCTTTAATCTTAGTGGGTAGAAACAGCACTTCAACAGTGGTGTCAGAGATCTCTTCCAGGAAGGAAGGGAAATAAGTGAGATGAAATGCTCTGCAGAGTTTTTTGGTTTAAAGGATGATCACTGGTCTCTGATGATCACTCAGATGTAGATCCCTAGCTTGCAAGTGTTTAGAGCTGGGTAAGATGGCCCAACCCTAATTATTAAAACAACAAGCCCCATATCCTTTAAAAATGCTTATTGTGTGGCTATGTCAATACCAGTAAACTAACCCAGGACAGGGTGCAGACTCATGAACTGCCCTGTGATTTCCCAGACTGTACACTTGATGGATTAATTCTGTACTGTGCTGATGAGCACTGTCTCAGAAAATGCCCACACGTGGTTCAAGGAGTATCAGGGTGACACAATATTCCCAATAAGCTCTATGCAAAGTTGGGAAGAAAGGAGTTTGATGTACTGATATAGACCAGCTCAACTGCCTGAATCACTTCTTAAAAAGGGATTTTGATTCCACTGTCAGTTTTGATCACTTTACCTTCTTTTTGCATGTGCTCAATGCTGGGCTATGCCTAACAGAGGAGGGAGAAGGTACTTACTGCAGGAAGAGCAAAGAAAGACACTCCAATGAGAGAGAATGTAGCTGCAATCAGTCGTCCCTCCCATGTTTTGGGGGTCTTGTCACCATACCCAATCGTAGCAAGGGTGATCTGTGGGCAGAATGACCAGGACTTCCCATAAGAAAGACAAAGTCAACAGCTCTGCTTTAAATGTCACCATGAAACTTGCATAACTCACTTAGCTCTACAGGTGCTCATGCACAGCTTCTTGAAATAGGATCTTGATGCTGGGCCATCCAATTCTTTTTAATGGCATCATAGTCCAGAGGCATTGCACGGGGAGCAGATTTAGCCTTAAAGAAGCTGCCTCTCTAGGATGCATTTGCTGAAAGGGAACTCCATGTGACATTTCATGCAGAGTGAGTCTCCTGCCCACCATCAGTGCACAGTTAGGAATGGGACTTGTCAGTTAACAGCTTGCAGAGCTTTAACAGCCTAACAGGACTACCTCTCTCAGAAGTCCCCGTCTTTTTAAAACAAAGATGACTTTGTGAAAACTTGCTCATTTCCTGCACAATTGTTAATTTCCAGCTGTGTACCTTTTCTCATCATTGAGACCCTACCTAAATGTTCTGGATATGAAATGATATGAAAATATCCAGGTGTTCCATGCAACACTTTTGATTAATAGTACGGGGGAGGGATCTTGCCATTTATGAGTGAACTGCATTAAATAAAAAATATGCTGCTGAATTTTATTCACAGCATGATATAGACTCCCCTAGCTATTGGTAGCAAAGCAACATGAATTCTGTCTACCAGGTGGCAGGAATATTTTGAGCAGTAGTGCAAACCAATACTCCTCTCTTCATCAGAAGAGACAAGAACAGATGTATCAGAAGTGCCCCTTGCTCAGTATCCTACCACCGATGGCTCCTTACAGACCAAATTTCCATGACTGTCTACCTATACTGCTCAAAACTTTAATGCACTTTGCTAGCCCAGCAGAATAGTCCATTGGCTAGCTCTGGTTTTACCATTTTCTGAGGGACATAGGTCTCCCATACGCACAGACTCTGCCAGTGCGGTTATACCCGAAGAGACACTCTTCTAAAAGAGCAGTTTCCCAGAAGCCAGGAGCACAGATTGATTTCTGAAGGAGGTTTAAGCACCTAAGCACCTTTGTCTGACTGAAAATCAACAGGGATATAAGTTTTGCTAATTGGTTGTAGCAGCATCCCTACTTTGGTAATGTTATACCAGTAACTTGCCTCTCACTCAAATTTAGTAGCACTTATACTGTAATCCCTAACATCAATACTTTATCTCTTCTTGGATATGAAGTTTTTGAGAAGGGGATAAGGTATTTTTGGAGTCACTTACCAGCCCCCACCACAGTGCATCTGCATAGGTTTCAAACTCTTCCTTCATCTCCACCCCATTAGCATCCTTTTCAGGAACATCTTTTTCAACCAGATAAACAAGAAATGAGGATAGGATGAGCGTCAGGAACCCGATGTACCAAGCAGTGATGAGCTCCTGCAAAAGAAACAGATGGACAATCGAGGGGCTGAAAACAGTCTCAATACCCACAGCGGCAGAATAAACGTCAGGAGAAGTGAGAAACATGGAGGATAACAGTAGAGCTGTCACTGCTGGCTTGGTCACAGTCCATGACCAGCCCAGCTCAGCACTTACTGGGAAATAATGCAGAAATTTACAAGAATTAGCCCTTACATAGCATCTTCCTTGGGAACAGCTTCGAGCAATCTGCAGTTTAGTTCTGCATAAAGCTGGGTTAAGGGCTTAGCTGCACCCATGACACGGGGTGCTGCAGGGCTCTGTCCCTGACCTTGACTCTTCCTATTCCTGCTGCCCCTAGGCTTGGTCAGTCTTGGCAAGCAAACCAACAGCTTTGCCTTCCCCCTACCTCCAGAGAGCCAAGGCTGCAGGATGCAGTTCCTTCTCTTCAGGTATATCAAAGGAGGTTCCACCATGAATAATGTTTTCACTATGAATTGATGTGATAAGAACAGACTTTGAAAATCGTCTGTGTGAAAACAAAACCTGAGCTTCCTTGTTTTAGAGAGTGACTAAAGTGGAGTGTGTGGCTAATGCCATTAAGGTGGGAGATGCAGCAACCTAAGTTAAAATCCTAGCAATGTCTGAAACCCAGAAGACACATTTCTAGTGCAGGTGTTTAAAAGTGGGTAAAAAAATCAATATTCCACTTCTTTTCAGTTTCTGAGAACTGCATTTGGAAGGGAAAAAAAGCTGTAGCTGAGAATTTCATAATCAAGTCTTGAGATAAGTCAACTTTCTTGGCTAATTTCTGGTGTGCAACCACAGAAGGATATTTGTTGACTAACCTTGTTACCAAAACTGTTTCTTTAGTGACTCCAGTAAAGCAGTTCTCACAACCCCTCTTATCTCCCTTGGCCAGCTGAGGTCCAAAGGGTAACGGTGGGGAATCAAACAAGGAACATTTGAATGAAATCCCACACAATGAAGCCTTAAACAATTTCTAAACAATGACTTTGGCATACAGACTTCTTCCATGATCTCAGTTTCCTGAGAAACATTTTTGACATAAGTGTTTATGTGCCACCTGCCTTGTAGCACGTTTCTGCAGGGAAGAAACAGAAGTTGGTATGAAATGAAGAAGGGTGGGTATCCCTATCAGCCACTACAAAGAAGCAAAGTCTAATTATGCTGTGCCAGCTGGCATTTTAATTTTCAAAACCCCCTAAAATGTCAGGAATGTCATTCATGGATAAGAAAAAGCAGCAAGTAGCACAGCATATATGCAATTTTTCTACACCCTGTGCAGATGAGAAATCTCTTCTAGAGGATTTTTATGCAGATAGTTTTTAACTTGTAATAATGTTTGGTGAAAATGCAAGAACACAACGTATCTGTCTGGTGTGAGACAGGATGTGTCTGAGTATAGCATCAAGTTAGACCGAATGAAGATGATTTTAGAAATTTTGTCTGTTTGGGTTCACACTGTGTGCGTCTTTGTATTGTCTGACCCATGCTTCCAAAGAGAAATTATACCAGTTGCTCCCTCTGAAACCACATTTCTGCTAACCAGACTCTTTCCATCCCTTCTGAGTCCTGCTCCATCTGTTGATCAGACAAGTCTGCGAAGCCACGACAAACATGTTGCAACTACAGAGGCGTTTCTGTCAAAGATTTCAACATACTTCACTGTAAAAGGGATGTCCCTGCTCTCATTCAATGTAAAGGGAAAATTCCTGTTGTAATGAGTGTGGGAATGAACATTCTCTCGTATCACTTCCCAGCACCTCTATTGAGTAGAGAAGGGTAAAACAAGGGGCAGAAATGCTTCAGAGAAGGGAAGAGGGAATAAAGCTGAAAGGACAAAACTACTGCTTGAACTACTAGACATAAACCCAAGGCATTGCTGTACCTGTGCATCCTGTCTCTTTCCCTTCAATGTCTCTCCCCCAAACCCCAGCTGAGCCCTGCAAGCTCCTCACTTACTTTGCTATGTGCACAAATGGCTGATCCCAAAAGTTTCCATGTGCCGCCCCGCCTGTCCATTCGGAGCATCCGTAGGATCTGAAGGAAGCGGAGGCTTCTGAGAGATGTGGCCAGAACATTGCCCTGGTTCCCAACAGCAACCACTGGCACTGAAGCAATCAGCACAAAGATATCTGCAAGGCGAAAAGAACAAAGTCTGCCAACAAAAGTGGCCCCATCACCTGCTTCTTAATCCCATCTGGTTGTGCTGCAAATTTCCTGAGGCAGATTTTAAAGCTGCCTGAAAATGCTTTCTCTTGCCAATTAAACAGATATCTGCACCTGCCACACAGTCGGCATCATGCACAGAACCCACCAGAAAGCCTCATAATCTGTTTACAGATCCATGCACTGGATTTGAGACACTGTCTGAGCTAGTTTAGGGATACACAGAAACAGTGTCCTAATGTTGACAGAAAATCAGCCTTAAATTCATCTGTCTCACAGGAGCACTATAGTGAACAGGTCAGCAGATAAGAAATTCAGTTTTTGATGGTGCATCTAGTATTTTGTTCTTTTGGCTGAGTTTTCCCATTAAAATCTCAAAGCCAGTACTACTAATTTTTGCAGGCACTCACAGGGCCAATTTGCTCATCAGCTGAAAAGGTTTGAAATGCAAATCACATCGCTTCTTCTTGTTTTATTTTTTTTTCTTTCTTTTCCTTGTCTCCCTTCTGCTTTTTGATCATACACATAAAAAAGAAAAAAGTGGTACCAAAAGGCTTCAAACATTCTCCAGGCACTCGGTCTTTAAATTGTCTTCATATTCTATTTCCAGCCAAAAAGAGTGGCACCGGATGGATTTCAGATTTGTTCACTTTCAATCATTCTCAAAACTAACTTGTGCCAGTGACAACCAAGAGATGATATTAATAAATCCAGTGGGATCTTTTCTGTTATACCCAGATATCAATGAAGATTCATTCTCAGAAGTGAGATGAGACTTTTACCAAGAAGGTATGAGACAGTATCAATCCCACTTGCTCACACCGTGCTCTACTGCCTTCACAATGCTATTAGAAGTATAAGAAGTATTTATACAACAGTAGCACCCAAAGGAGCACTACTAATTTGAAGATAGCACAGATGGACAAAGAAATTTTGTTCCAATTTTGTCTACCATTTAGACCCACAAGATGAACAAAAGGAGTGAGAGGGAAGAGAGTGACATGTATTCATATAACTGTAGCACCACTGCTCCCCAGAGGGGTATGTTCTCTACAAATAAAGAACAAAAAAGCTAGTGCTTGGCCTGAAGAGCATCAAAACAAATGAAGGAGCCTGGAAACAATGAATGAATGTGGATGTGCATGACAGGTGCTCAGGGCAGAGTGAGCTCCTGAATGTTGGCTGGTTGGTTTGTGGACATAATGGGGAGTTGTAGAAGGGGATTCGAATGTGAATAATGAGTAGTTTTATGGATAGTTATAGGCAGTGCCTTCCAAGCCTGAAAGATAACATGGGTGAAATCACAAAGATACTTGTTTGCAAATGCAGACCAACACTACAAAGGTAAAACACAACATTTGAATATGAGAGAGCTGGGAAAGATGGTGTAGGGTTGGGAACTGAAGTGGTTTGAAACTGAAGGCAGACAGGGTATATTTGGGGATGAGCTTAAGAAAAATGCAGTGGGACTCAGGACAAGGAAAATGTGTTTGAAGAGTAGAAGGATCCATTTTTTTCTCACTGACCAGCTACCCGAGTGTCTTTTGAATTAATTGTTATTTCCAGGTACTTCAAATAAATATGTCAAGCAGGACACAGCTCCTAGCACAAAGGGCAGACCTGATTTCAATACTCTTTGCACTCTCATTCACTGGTTCTTGGACATCTCTCCAAACTAGCTTAGAAGTAAAATGACATAATGGGGAAAACAGTAGTAGAGAGCATGTGCCTACCCAGCATGCACAAAGGCTTCCTGGCAAATTTGAGTCTCCCCCTCCATCCTTTGTAGCGACAGCAACACCCAGCAGCCCAGATTCTTAAGGCAAACTCCGCTCCAAAGATGAAAATGGCAAAAGTTTCCTGTATCAAAGACACAAACTACATTGTTAGACTCAACTAGTTTTGCAGTAATCCTGGACACAAGGATATAACTGAAGGAAATAGATGAGGTGCAAGTGTTGGGGTATGTGAGAGAGAGAGAGAGGAGAAAGGTGGGGAGGAGAGTATAGGTTGATGAAAAAGGCAAGGCAAAGTAGGACATAGCTTTACAGCC
The DNA here is from genome assembly GCF_047716275.1 of Strix uralensis. Lineage (NCBI taxonomy): Eukaryota > Metazoa > Chordata > Aves > Strigiformes > Strigidae > Strix > Strix uralensis. The sequence goes on from NC_133972.1 coordinate 165,755,890, forward strand.
TGTTAATTACTCTGCAGAAAGGATGTGCCCCTGCTGTTGGGTAAATGTGAAATGCTTACCCTGCCTTAATGGAAGGGCAGTTACTTCTCAAAAAGACCTCGTTTCACGCAAAATGAGAAAACATATGCACTGTATACCCACACCCAGGGTTACCCACCAGCAGCTTGTTCATGCAGCTTTATCTATAGAGACAGGGACAGGATACAGTATATTCATATGGTCATAAATTTAAGGCAATGATAAAGGCATATATAAGACAAATTTAAGGCATATATTATTCCCTTAAATTTCTGATGCATGGAAGAATGGGATTTTCCACCTTGCTCAAGAACTCTTCTAAGCATGGGGAGGGAATGGGGAGGAGAGAGCTTCTCTGAGGTGCTCAGCAGAGATAGGCCAAGAGCAGCATGGGGCACACAGTTACGTTTCCTCTCTGTGAATAGCTGACAAGGAAGAAAGGGGGATTTTTCCTGATGCTCATACCCACAGCTGCTAGGCACTTCTGAAAACCACTGAGAACCACATAAAAGCAAGCACAGGAGAGGGAAAAATAACCTCAGGCTTTTTCAAATGTGAAAACATGGGTCCAAGCAGGGTAACAGGGACCAAAAGCGAGTTTCACATTCCCTAGGGGATGAGGATGTTTTCATACAGGCACTTTTTGAGAAGGAACATGCAAGGGGAATTCACCTTTCATTCCTTTTGGCATTTAGTTCTTGCTCGGATCTACATGGCTCTAGGGGTACAAGGGGAAATGGAAGTTGAGATCCCAGAACTACTACTGCTGTGCAGTTTCCCTAGAGATGTTTTTCTACAAGGCCAGGTTAAGTGAGAGCTTGCATTCCCTATTTCATGACAGCTATCATCAAATCATGGAATGGTTTGTGTTGGAAGGGATCTTAAAGAGCATCTAGTTCCACCGCCCCTGCCATGGGCAGGGACACCTTCCACTAGCCCAGGTTGCTCAAAGCCCCGTCCAACCTGGCCTTGAACACTGCCAGGGAGGGGGCAGTCACAGCTTCTCTGGGCAGCCTGTGCCAGTGTCTCACCACCCTCACAGTAAAGAATTTCTTCCTTACCTCTAATCTAAATCTACCAGCTTTCAGTTTAAAGTCATAACCTCTTGTCCTGTCTATCACTACATGTCCTTGTAAAAAGTCCCTCTCCAGCTTTCTTGTAGCCCCCTTTAGGCTCCCTAGGGGAGCAGAGGAAGTTCTTTGTAGGGTCATTTTCATAAAATGATGAATATGTCATGTTTATATTCAATAAGGGTTTTTTTCCTATTTTTTTCTTCTGCCAAATGGAAGCCCTACAGAAATATAGTCTTGAGCATGAACTCCAGTATTTATAAAACAAGCATGCTGGAAACACAGAGAAAGTAGTATATTTGTTGCAAATACCTTTTCTTTCATGGATAGTCATCAGGGGCACTGCCTGCAACAATTTCATTTTTGCTGCTATTTGGCTTAAGCAGGAGTTGAATTCTGATGACTCCCCTTGAAAGAAATGTTGGGATTGGTAGAATGCTGTGGAATGAATCAAAATAATTGAAAGATCCAAAAAAAATGTGCTTTCAAATATGCTCATGTCTGGCATGATCAGTAGGATATTTATTGACCCTTTGATGGGAGCTGTTAAGCAAATACTGAAAAGTCATTATTTAAAAGTCTCAGGCTAGTATTTTTCCTCTCTCCTCACTTCCCTTTTACTCAATCAGTGCTGACAATGGACTAGGGACTCTCCAATATGTAAGTGTATGGTCACTGCTCCCGGACCAAGAGAAGAAATTTTATTGCATGCAGAGCTGGGAGTAAGTTTCCATCACTGCTGATGGGGCTGATTTCAATTCAAGGACATTACTAGGGTGATGCAGCAGCCAGGCTACTTACCAGCAAGAGAAGCCAGTCTCCAGAAACAGTTTCATACTCTTTGAAAGTTGTCAGGACAGCTAAGATCAAACACCCCAGGACAATCAGAAACCTGGAATGAAAAAAAAAAAGAAAAACCACAGCACTGTTAGCCCTCTCTGTGTTCATATTGGAGATGTTGCCTATAAAAAAATGTGTGGAGACCTTCAGGGGGTGGCTACTTCCCACTGGTGAGCAGTGAGGTGTGCTCTCATGAAGAGCAAGGGTTCTCAGCCTGGGCAGGGCGGGGCCTGGAATTCAAGAAATCATGGCAAGATCCTAAATCAGAATGGTCCTGGGACAGACATGCAGTAATTAACTCATTTGCACTCTTCAGGAAGGAAATGGATGATACTGCATTTTTGGAAGGGATTTTATGGTATGACAGAGGACTGTAATGCTCAGGAGGTCTATTCCAAGCTGATGTGCTATGTGCTTCACAAAATGATGCTGCAGTTACAGTGAAATAAATCTACTTGGCACATCCTGAGACCCAAGAAACAGTAAACGCTTCAATATAATGCAGTACCAGGACAAACCCTCCCTTGAAAACTGCACTGCACTTACTTTTTCTTTCCCTGTGTGCACTCATTTCTATGCAGATGAAAAGATAAAAGGTTTGAAAGAGAAACAATAGAGAGGGAAAGTTTTGCTCTCCAATAAACACAGTGTGTGATAAATCACTGCCCCTGTGCTATTATCTGTCTGTGAGGCTCCAGAACACAGAGATTTGACAGAAAATTTAACTCCCACTGCTGGCAAATCCAATTCAGTCCAATCTAAAGTCACGTTGATCTGCTTTGTAAAACTATTCCCAGGTTCAAGCTTTTCAAAATCTTTTATACTTAAAGAAGTAAGAAAAATCAAGGGATTCTTGTAAGTGATTACTGTGAAGCAGAGTGGTGGAAGCTCATATTCTAGTACTTCATGTACCCAGAACATGGACATTATAATGTGCTCCCAAAACCTGATCCACAGGAACAGAGGGACAGGTGGCCATGAAAATGTTTCAGAGTTCAGTAAGTAAATTGGAAGGATGTCTTCATAAAGACTCTGGATCCCTTGCTTTCATAGCTAGGGTACATCAAAGAAATGATAGGCATTAGGTACTGAAATCATTCCGGGGAAAAAGCTTGTTAAGAATCAAACTGTGTTTAGTGTGTGTTTACTACTTCTTTTGAATTTCAATCTGATACTTAAAGTGTGATTTTATTTCTTGCTGAATAAAACTCCACTTTGTTCTTTGTTTCACTGGGTAAAATGAGCAGAGTCCACAGCCTGAAGTGTGGAGTCAGCAAGCAAGGACCATGGGGAAGGGAGGCTCAGCTCAGAGACACGTGTCCTCTAACCTGTCTTGGGGTTTTGTTTCCTTCATGTGTAGGGAAATCTGGGGCTAAGGGAGCATGTTCTGAGAATCTGCAGCGTTTTTGCAGCTGGAGTAAAAGGAGAGGTGAGCTCCGGATAGCTCCTGCTGCCTTTTGGGAAGGCATTTCCTCCAAACAGCATCAACTAGCAACCTCCATGCAAGGAACAGGCAACTGTGAAACACTTGACAGAAAACCCTGAAGGATTATTTTGCTGAGGCTTTCCTAACATTAGCTATTCAGACTGAAGTTTCCCATGCCAGGAAAATTTCAGATCAGCCATTTTGAACAAGGTTAGAACACAAATAAATGTGTTTTCTCATGCTAAATAATCCTGAATTTCTTTGACAAGTTTCACCTTCTCCCACTCACCAGTCATGCTCCAGAGCAAGGGTTATGTGGTTGGTAGGAAACAGCCTTTGGGTCCAGAATGTGTCTTTTACCATTTACCAATAATAACCATACTCCTGCTGCTCAAGGCGTTCAGCAGTTAACTTAGTAATTTTGTGATGTTCCTGCCATGTCCTCAAGCTTGCTTTGTCACACCATACCTTGCTGTCCCCATCTTGTAATTACGAAGCCAGTGGCTCACTGTCTTCCCAAGACCCACTATCCAGCTACACGGCACCTCTACAATCAAATTGGTGTGAACTTAACCGAGACAACATGATTCCTTCAACTAGCTATAAACTACCTATGATTTGCCACATTACAGCCATTACAGTGGTACCATCACTAATTCTCCATTTAAAGCCTTGAACTGCTGCTACCTGATGCTTTCCATTACAGCCATTTTTTAATACCATGTGAAAATTCAGTCACCTATCAGCTCACAAGTATCATTTAAATGATTTAATGAAAGGCAAAACACACTGAAAAGAGTCCAAGGAAATTACATCATCAGCTACTTAAAATAAAGGCGTGAACTCACTATATCATTCGACAGAACAGCACTGTCAGATAAAGATGATGTGCAGATTTTTGTCCAAGAGGAAGACAGAAGTTAGTGTGAAATCGTCGTCTTTTGCCTAAAAATGCCTGCGGTTTTACCACTAGAGGGTATCGGTGCTCCATAGAGCAAGGACATACTGTTTTCGCTTCTGGTTTTCTCCCCCATGAGACAAACTTAGTGCAGGTGTTCAGGTGATGGCACCCATGTATTTGATATGCAAGAAAAGGCATCTCACAGCGGTGACAAGGCTTTTCCTTGGTCACTAAAAACCACAGATGTTGTCATTAATGGACAAGGGGTGCTGCTTGCTTGATCACAGCCCATGCAGCAAGCTCTACTGCTCCAAGAGTGAGCCCATCCATGAGAACAACAGACCACACAGGACAAAAAAAAAAAAAAAAGTGAAAATAAGATGAGAAGGTGCGACTGAAGATCACAAGTCACCATGAATAATTCTGAGGGCAAATCTAAGCAAGGAATGTGGTCTGAACCCCCAGTTGCAGGAAGTGCATTAATGCAGCTCAGAAGAGTGCCTTGGAGTGCAACTGCTGAGCATGAACCACAGTCCCAAAAAACACACAGACCACAGAGTCGGGGTCCTGCTCCTTTCTGCAGTAGTCTGGGGTGTGCAGGGACAAAAAGCCTGTGTTGGGACACATAACTGCAATCCATCTTGGAAGGCTCAGCTATCCTCCTACTGCACTGTTTCCAAAGGATAAACACCCACTGCAAGTTAATGAAATCACATCTCAGCAATCTTCCTTTAGCATCTAAAATGATGACCGGGTTCAGAGCACTTCATGAATTTTAATCTCCATTGATGCTATGCAACCCACCGATTTCCCTGCAGCCTCTTCTGTTTTGGATCTTGGTGTTTACGAAGCCTGCAACTCTTCTTGTGTCCTCTTTCTATGGAAGATGCTACACAGGTGTCACGTTTTTTTCATCAATCCCCCTTGCTCAGCAAAGATGATAACAAGGTACATCTTCACCTTGCTGCCTGTGCCCATATTGTGGCCTTGCGAACATAAAGACTTAACTTGCTTGACAGTTGCTGGGTCTATTGTCTGATAGCAATAGGACAACAGCTGAGTCTATATTGTTTAATTTCATCTTTCAGAGGCAGCAGTGTGGGTCCAGTGGTTGAGCCTGACTGTAAAATCATAACAGGCAAATTGCAGGGAAAGAAACTGCTGAAAGCACAAGGGATGAGCAGAGAGGAGACTAACACCAATCTGGGGAATCAAGGGGCAGAGAGGGAGAAGGTCTCAAATTTACTTACAGTTATAATGACACTATCCATGGGCCATAGAGCATCAAGGGTTAGAAGAAAGAAATAGAGTAAAAGTCAAGGTTTAGTAATGAAAATAGAGCCCTATTAAGCCTAAGCCTCCTACTGAACAGTGTTTCAGCAGGTGGCAGTCCAGACTTCAAGAATGTAAATCAGATATGCCAAATGAGGAACTGAATTTTGTTCTTCAGTTTTTAGAATCATCCTTCCTATCATTTTACATCATTTTTCACAGCCCATTACATTGTACCTATTTGCAGTATTATGCCAAAAATCCTGATTAGTTTGTTGTATGTATAAGTTCCAGACCACCAAATGTCAGTGCTCTTTTGTCACTGTCACAACTAATATGCTTTTCTAGTAAATAAATGTTCTTGTTGCTGGAAATCACATGTTTAACACTCATATTTTCTAATTGTACTATTTTGGTGTATTAAAGACAGTATTCCAAAAACAATACATATTTTTTCCAGGAAAGAAGAAGTAATTTATGACTATGCTAGACCATGAATCTAATGTTTCTTGGCTGAACATTAGAGACTGTTTTGTTTGTCAATTTTTTATTTCTTTCAATATTTCACATTCTTTGAATTTTTGTTCTATATCTGCTTTCATTTGAAGCCAATATAATGCAGATATTGCTGAGAACTTTTATATTTTTTCCATATATAGGTGCTCATTGTGTATCCTGTTCACCATTTCTTGCTTCAAAACTTCAGGAGCAGATCACATAGCAATTTGCCTATAATCTATTCCAAAACATAGCAGTCCTTTTGAAGCTGTCAAGAGGACTAGGCATAGGCAGGAGTTGTCATAGGCAGGCCAAACCATCTTTGCATCTGGCATAATTTTGGCAAATTTTTGTCCTGTGTGACAAAATTTTAAGTCTCAAGAAGACTTACAGTTAATACAGAAGAACACGTGCTTCTAGTGTACAACTCACGCTGTTTTAAAGGAGACAGCTCAAGCTGGCCAGAAGCACCTACAGAGACAATTTCTTCTCTATAATGGTAAGGAAAGACTCTAGTGACTGCAAATGAGCTGAATGCCACCCCTTATGTTCAGCCCTGTTTTGGATACAATTGCAAACACCACCTTTTAATAATGTTTATATATTTTTACTACTGAAAGAATGAGCCTACCAGCCATACCAGCCCACTTCTTACGTGACCAGGTTGCTCTGAAATACTTTGCTGTGATTTAGGTATCACATCTACATCTACGTGTGGTTGAGGATCCTGCTTACAAGACACTAATCCAGGCTCTGGGCAGGAAAGCCTCTTGAACAGTTACTAGTAAGAAATCCTCTCCAGTGTGACACTGCATAGACTTCTGTTTGCTCTCACATCTTCAATACCATTTCTTGCAAGCCATTGGAATTTCCTCTGTCTCCAAATGTTCTTACGAATCTTAGATTTTTCTGCTTTGCTTCATTTGGTTCTTTCCTGTTTTCCCTTAAAACTTGTGCTCTAGTTTCATTATGATCTGCCACCTGGTAAATGCTAATGGATTCTCTAAGATTATACTAGGAAAATCTGGCAGTGTTTTGCTAAATTTTTGGTTTAGGGTTCCCAACGCAATATGGTTCTAAAACCATGATTCCCACACACTTTCCCAAATTTCATATTGGAACAACCTTATTTTCTTCAACTATTGGCTTTTACCCATAAGGATTAAAAATGTATCTTTTCTCACAGTTCTTTCAGTTGCTCTATATGCCTACCCACCATCTTTTTCTCTGCATCCAAACTTCAGTTTTCACAGAACATCTGCACTATCTTGCACTGATCATTTTATGGTTGCTAATGAGAAGCTTGAGTTGGGATTTTTAGCACTAAATGACATTACCAAATATTTGTGAACAGCTCTTCAAAGAGAAGGGATTTCATGCCTGGTTTTCACAGACTTGGGAATATTCAGTTTAATATTTAGCTTCTTGTATGTCTACTCCTCCAAGCAATAGGCCAGCTACTCTTACAGAGATCAGTACTGAGATAAGGATGACAGAAAAAATCCAAAAACATTGTGAGGCTACAAATGTGCACTGTGCAGAGGGGTGCGGGGAAGGGCACTGAGAAACTTAGTGGAGGTCCTGGAGGAGGAGGGAAAAAGCAGCAAGTGCTGCAGGTAGGGATGTTCAAAGGTTCCTTTTTCTCTGCATCCACAGATTCCGCTGAGTACACACACACAGCTCCATGCAGGAGCCCCTGGCCCAATGCCATCATACAGCAAGGGCAGAAATGCCATGCTCAGTAAGCTGAATTGCACTCTTGCTCTGCTGCAATGGCAGAGACAGAGCACGATCCTTCACAAGGCACTGGAGGAAACCCTAGGAAGTAAGGAAAGATCCCCAAAACATTCTTATTCTCCCTGGCATATCAGCCAATCTGGCAGGTGATGAAGTGATAGCCCAGAATGACACTAGTCCATTGGTGACAGAAGTGAGAGACATTGTTCCTCTCACAGTAGGAAGCTGAGCCAGAAAAGCCTAAATGTTTATGCCTGCCTGGTTTTTGATGACCTTGGGTTCTCATTGGCAGGAATGCCTCTGAATGGACTTCACTGTTGTTTCCTTAAGTTTAGAAAGCTTTTAAAATCAAGACCTGGGAGAGGAAGGCTGTACTTCACAGCAGGACATTTAAGGTGCAAAAGAACAGCTTTTAAATCAGACAGTTCTTCGCTCCTGTCCTCCGTGTGCAAGCCAAGAGCCTGGTTAAGGCCTCCTTCTCTTTTTCTTCAGGTCTGCTCCTAAAAACTTTTTGCTTCAGTGCCCTGTGTACCACCATTGCCAGCTTCCTTAGGGAGTCCAGCATGCTGGTAAAAAATATTTTGGGTCAGCAATGTCAGACAGCATGAACACCATCAACCTGGACTTTCTGCTCTAGGGGACATTTCAGAAGAATGGCCTGACACATTTCCCAGGTTTGCTGGCATGAGATTGCAAAATAGCCCAGAGCACTACATTTCCCTGCCTGATTTTTCTCAGCTTGGAAGACAAGAGTCATCCACCAAGATCCTACTTCCATCTTGTCTCTGAGATGAGTTTTGAAGATGCTCTGAAAGGCCTAGCATAAACAGGTTACAAGGAGAGGCCTAGATATTTTATCACATGAGCGACTAGGGGACAGATTGCAGAAGCAAAGGAGAGGCAATGACAGTATTCGCTACCAAGCAGTTCGATGTCTCCTATCCTCCTCCAGCTTGAATAAGGACGGAAAAGCTTCTGACTGTTGTTACTAAATATTCTGAGTTGCTCTGTTAGTGGCTTTAAATTCTATCCTTATATTATGTAAGTGACATTGGACTGAACTATTGTTTGGGGCTTTTATCTACCATGACTAGTATGCTTGTCCATGGGCTTATCTCCGGCTGGCAGCATGCTGCTAATTGAGTTGAGACACATAGACTATGAAACACGGTGGGCCATGCAGCACAGCAGAGAGCCAAACTGCATTACTCAGCAGCCCCAGCTGCAATAACTGCAAATCAAATGAGTTTCAGAAGTGCTTCTAACAGGGCATTCTCCAAAGGACATTAACAAATCTGTGTGAATCCATTCGAAGGTAAACTTTAAGATTCATGCATTGGTTTCTGCTAAATTTTGTGAAATAAAAGGTAGGACATTTGAATGTCAGCCTGTAATTCAGCAGTCCAGCCTTCAGCAAACCCTGTAAAGAAGTAAAGTGAATTTAGAGTATATAAAGAGCCTAAGGTAAGAGTGTTAATCATCCATGTCAATGCTTAAACATTCTGAGTAGGAATATCCAGGAAAGTACATTTCAAAACATCACCAACACTGTTGTGTCCAGAGACATGAAAGATCCACTGCCAAATATGACAAAATCTCAAAGATACCCAAAAATTAGGTTCTCTCACACAGACATGCACTGATCTCCCCACAAACCCTTCCCATTTCTTTAGAAAGGAGGAGAAGAATGAGTTATGTCCTCTGAATGATTTTTAATGGAGCTCCAAAGAATGCAAATGTGAGAAACTTCTGAATCCACTGTCATGCCTTTTGCCTTGACTAAATACACTGTTGTGATACACCTTCTCATCTAAAATCAATGAAGATCAAATACGGTAGAGGAGAGAAAAAAACAAGCAAAAAAACCCCAGTCAAAAGCCTACCCACCCTTTCTTCCACCTGACCAAATTCCCTTTTCTCACAGGCACTCTCATCAAATATATTAGGTCTTCCAAAGCTCATATAGCTGAAAGTGAATTTCTAATATCAAGAAGACAGCACTATCCAGAAATAGCCTCTGTAGCCTCTAATACAGGGTTTCTAGGTAGAGAAGTGATAACATTAATTCTGTGGCTGGCCAGATTCTTCCAGTGAACTGAAAAGAGGATCTTTACTCTTTACCCAAGACTTCAACCCATTTCGGAGTTTTGATAGTTTGTTGGTGTTTTTTTTTTTTCTATTTTTGACCCTGCCATTGCAAAAGAATATACTTTTTTTAAACAGTGACAATACTTCCAACCTAATCTAGCACTTTTAGACAGGTGGAATTGCCAAGTGAGAAAACAATTTCCAATTTGGACTGTGTTTTCTTTGCCTGTGCCATCTCAAACTCTATCACACACTCACCTTTATGTGTGAACATGAGCACTTTATGCAATGATCTCAGTTTTCACATGGAGTGGGACATACAGAAGAAAAGTTGCATGGTGCCATTCTCAATAGACTTTTTTGCGTGGTCAGAGATTTGCAACTTGTGCAAATCTTTGCACAAAAAGAAGAGGTGCATGGCTGCACATGACCTGCATCCTACAACAACACTGCCAGTACTCTCCAGGTCCAGGTAACAGTTTAGATGGTTTTCTATTACGGGCAATAAAGGGTGTCGTGATAATGCAGCTCCTCTGCAGCCAGATACACCGCTCAATTCTCTCAGTTTGAGTGAGATCTCTGGATTACAGGAGGTAAATATTATCACTTTAAGAGCCCCTTCCTGAATTTTCTGTCATTAACACCACAGAGATCTCTATCGGTTTGCACCTGAGGTGACCACAGTTTTGGCTGTGACACAGGGCACTTGACTCAGGACTTTTCCACTTAAAACTATGAAGTATTACAGCTAGAATGAAAGAGAGATCTTTTCCACATAGTGTTTAATCACTGCCTGCACTGGAAAATCAGAGAAAGGTCTCAGATCCTTGCTTTGAACTATCCAGTTGTTGGGTTTTTTTAATCCAGGAGGATTTGTTGAATTTTTTCTAATTTTTATGTAAGTGAAGAATGCAGAGTCATCACCCACCACATCTGAGCCTATGTGATAACACTGCACATCAGTTTTCCTTAGCAAACTGGTCTGTAGCCTATGTCCCATTCACAAATCCAGTGGTGCTGCAAAACAAGATCACGTCAATCGGTCAGGAAAGGATTTCTTACTGTGCAGAATGCAAAGCAGATGAGCTGTTTTCACTTAATTCATAGGGAGAGAAGCGGAGAAAGGATCTGTGCTAAAAGATGCAAGGGCTAAACTCATATTACAGTAGCTGTGGATCAAATGAATAGCAGTGGTGTGGAGGAATGCTTTTTCTTGGGATACAAAAATTAAAACCAGGCAAAATACTGTGTTAATAGACAGACCAAACTTCTCTGCAAATTAAACCAGATTTTTAGTCTTGTTTGGCTTGATGCTCTTCCTATAAACCTTCTCTTACATCAGGCTTCATTTTTCCTTTGTGCTCCATAGATAAGCAGGCTGTAGTTTGGCATTGATGATCAGTCAGGCAACAAGGATGTACAGCTCTGGCCCATTGCCAGTACCCCATAAAATGGCATTAGCTGGAGGCTGGGGGAAGGTTACTGAGCACTGAATGAAGAATATTCTTGAATATCTCTTTCTACAAACTAACTGGGGATGTCTCAGAGGTTTCAGTTCAGCTCAGATATGACATGAAAATAGGCATTTTTAAACATATCGATGTTTATCTCAGTCAGAATCCTGCCCAGGGGCTGGGCTTTTATCAGATAATGATGCACATCCTGGTGCAACTTCACTCTCAGGCTGCTTCTCCACAGGGGTGCAGAAGCCTCATAGATTCATATTTTCCAGCCCTGTATGGATATAGAAGATCCCCCATGGTGTCTCATAGTGCACTAGGTGCATGTGATTCAAGCCCCAGTTCTTTACCTTTTTGGAGAAGATGGCTCCATTATACCAACTGAAAGCATTACCAGAGTCCTGGCACTGAATACAGTGGATGAAATTGCCTTTTGGATGTCAACCTGAGCAGCGTGGTCTCCTAATCACACCTTGCCCAGCTGGTCAAATACTCACTGTCATGCCTTTTCTCACAGTGCAGAAATGAAACCACTCCCTGTAACTCAGCTGCACATCAATCAAACTGCTGCCACAGGTCTTATGCATTTTAATGCCTGACTTTCGAAATATATTTGAAGACTTCTCTCATAGTTCTATATAAACATTGAGAACATTTTTTTAAGAATTTATTGGGAAGAGAGAAGAGGGACAGAAAGTGGATTTCAACCCTAAAATGTCAGCTGCTACCTTGATGGCTTACCACATGACAAGATATGTGGTCTAGATAGAAATGTGAGGGGGATGATCATTTATAATCATGGTTTTTCAATATCTTGTCTTTAAACTAATGAGAGTATGTCAATAACTTTGAAGTGATTCAGCAAAGATGCTTACAGAGGCTGTTACATGTGGAATTTCTATAGGGTCTGCACCTCCACAGGAAAAAAAGCATTGAAGGGTCTGCAGCTCTCAGTGGGCTGCAGACCCATGGTGCTAACAGTCACTAAGGCCAACACAGGAACAGCTGAAGCGTATAGTACAGATAAGTTATATGTGCTCCTTCTTCACCTCCAGTTCACATTCATTAGTAAATTATGAGTTGTGTTAGCATGGCAAATGACTCAAATCCTCCTTGAAGGTGAACGTTGGAAAATGACCTCTTTAGAGGTCATTGTATCCTCAGAACTCTGATTTACACAACCACACAATAACAATAGCACATGGTATTTTGTACCTATGTAAATTTAATGCTGTTTTAAAGTATTTCTGCTGCTTTGCATTACCATAAGCAATTAATCAGCATTCAAAATTCAGAATGATCATCTGTAAGCATGTGATATTTCATTTGAAGTCTGAAGTTGAAGTCTTTGGAGGAGGTTATCAGCCTTTTCCAGGCCTGCCCAATTTTATTCCTGAAGTGTTTCACCAGCATTTGCAACAATGTTTCTCAACAAAATGTATGATGGCTCTTTTGCTCAACTGACTTGTTACTATCTCAGATTACATTATCCCTGTTTAACCTGACAGTTTCAAACAAAGACAATTCTATCAAACCTTCAGGAAAAAATGGCAATATGGAAGGGAATATTTTTATTTGTTTTTCTTTGAAAGAGCTCTATTTAGTTGAGTAAGTAATTTGAAATGGCACAGAATTCAGCATACATATACATTTAGAAAAATAAACCCCAATTTGCAACAATGAGAAGTTCTGCATTCAGAATACAACCTATCAAAGCAGTCAAGTCTGTGCTAAGCACATCTATTGGGACTCACATGTTTGCATCCTCAAAGAACATGAATCTTTGGTTCTCTCCTAAATGAAGCAGCTGGGTTTACTGAAGAAAGGTCCTCTATAACTCCTCTGTAACAGAGGAGTATTGGACACAGTGGGACACAGCCTTGACATAACTTTCCTATTCTTATTCAACATCCATGGGAACAGGAATTCCTATTCTTATTCAAGCTTTGACACCTTCTTCTGTTGTGGCATCAATGCAGAGAGTGGCTGGAATCACAATGTAATATTAAATCTATAAGAGTGGAGAGTTAAGCCCATTTTCAGGTATCGCATGACAGATCTGACCAGCCAGCTAGCCAATAAAGCTCATTCAGTGAGCTGAACTGCTCTCTGAGCTCCACGGACTGTACTGACTAGATTAGTGGCTTAGTAGATACTTAACTCAGACACAGGCACGCAGATATTTGGATGCCTGAACTGAATTTCTTAGTCATGAGTTGAATCTCATCTCATGTAGGTGAACAAAAGCAGAAAGCCTGGAGCAGAAAGCAACAACACTGATGCTGTGCTCACAGCTTGTAGTGCCTCTGCCAGTCCTGAACAGTGGGATGATGGGGAAGTTTTGCATCAGACATGCAGAGCTTTTCCTTTTTCCTGTAAAATTAAGACTACTGCAGAGGAATGAATGTCTGACTTGGGCTTTTTTTATTGACCTCCCAGACAACTGTTATGGTTGACACAGGCATCTAAAGTGTGTGGAAAGTCAGGTTTTTCTCCCTCCACATCCCACCAAGACATCTCCAGGGATGGGCTGGCACACTTGCCATGTGACTACAGAAAACATTAGTGAGCGCTAGGCAGTAACTCTTTCCCTGGTGAGACATACTGAATGAATCAGACAATCTCTCCAGTATCTCAATGCTCTGATTATATATGAGTATTACCCTTGGCTATCTACAGTATTGCCTGTATATTTGTATGTGGTATAGCATAGCTTGAAGTTGTTCTCAACATTGATTAATTATTTAGGTCATAGGCTCTAACTGTTGCAGTGGTGTTACAATTACTTCTGAGTAGTCTTGATCAAGATGCTCACAACTGATTGTACATTGATTTTTCCATTGCTTACCAGCAGCAGTATTCCTACAAAGGTTCAGAAGAAGTCTGGTCTATACTCAAAACACTCCATATTTTTTTTTAAACAGGAAATTAAGGAGTGTGTCAAGATTGCTCTTCCAACATCACTCTCTTCTTAATTTTTTCTGAGGGACTAATTCAAAGTGCCTTTAAATCAATTAGAACATTTTCATTGGCTTCAATGAGTGCAGGATCTCAGCCCTACCCTTTTGCCAGCTAAGATTTCTGACTGCATTTTGATTCAATAAAAAATAAGTCAGATGTATGTGAAATACAGGCTGGGATTCACCTCAATTTATTGCAGACACTGACAGTGCAAGTGTCTGCATCTCAGCATGTCCAGTTTGCTTTAAAGCAGTGGGGAAAACTGAGGACCTTAAAAGCATGATTCATCTGCTCTATTTTAGGTACCTACTTTAGGAGATGAACTATGTATTAGAAGTGCCTACTTCTCAAACTGGAAAAAGAGCCCCAGGTGACTAGGCCAGATGAATCTCACTCATGATGTCAGATAACAAGCCATGAATCAAACCTAACATTCTCTCGAAATGTTGGGAATGATAAAAAAGAAGAAAAAGGGAAGAAAGCTTTCCACCGGGGAAAAAAATGTTTAAATACAACCTTTAATGATAGGGAAAAAAAAAGGGGGGGGGGTATTTTCTTACTCTCTCACCATTTTAACCATACATAACATGTTTGACACTCAAATATTTGTCAAACTGAATATTGAAAAAACATGAGATGAAGCCAAAATTAATAATAAGATGTTCTTAGAAATACCTCCCTCACACCATTTTTACCCTTGAGGGTACATGCGTTCTAGTGTTCTTCCACAGACAAGACAACTATTAAACAATTTCTAAAGAACAAAAGCTTAGTTTCTCCTATGAAGGTAATGTTATAGTTAGAGAAAAGTTGAAGAAACCCAGTATTGTAATCCCACCTCACCCAGTAAAATTACCAGACCTGGTAACTATTAGTTTTGAAGTTATTTGAATTTTGAGGGTGCTGTGGTAAGTCTGATGATAAAGATAGTCACAAGAACAAAATTTGAAAGGGTTTCATGGTGAATACTTCACACTAAATTACTAGCACTATTTCAGGCATTGTGACATTTTAAAAATAAGCACATGTTTATACTCAGCTTGCTTGTAAGGTTATTAGATGTATCTCAAGGTGCCCACTTTAAGTGTACGCTAAACAGCTGTAATGTGGCTATGGATGCTGTTTATCTAACACAAATGATTCAACATGCCTGTAATGGAAAGCATGCAATTAAATTCTGCACACACCATTACTGGAGTTATGGGGGAGGCTAAGAAATATTTCATGCTTTAGACTCTTGGGGGAACTTGTGCTCCTTCCTCAGCATGCATCATTGTGTTTTTTCCTTCACAGGACAGAAGGATACAAAGCATGTGAAATCTTTCAAACCTAAATATTTTTTGCCAGGAATTTTGAAGCGTTATCCTTGTACAAGACATGCCACACTGTGCTTAAAAGCAGGAGCAGCTTTTCCCTTGGACCTGGACAGCAGAAGGTGATAATGCAGCAGTCATCTTGTACATTCAGTTGCATCTTTCTACCTTCAGTGTTTAAACTCATGTCAGCTTTATTTTTTCTGTCATTTTTTAATGTGTGGAATGTCTTTATGCTGGAGAATACTGTCATATATAAAATTTTTCTCAGTTCCTGGAAATTGTTTGGCTTTTTTGCTCTTTTTTTTTTTTTTTTTTCTTTTTTTCTAGCACAGCTTTTATTAGTTCCCTAGTTTACAGAGCAGGGAGTAAATTTCACATGTCTCTCTATTCATCCTTTATTACAGCATTAACGTTTCCATTATCAGCTCAAAAGCAGGGTTTATATTGCAGGCATCAGATCCAGCAATGACTTCATAGGCTGATTTAGTAGCAATCCCTATCAGTTAGTTGATGTCCCACAGATCCAAACTTCATGAGATAGATGATAAAAGAAGAAACAAGAAGGAACAGCTAAAACCAGATTGAATTCAGGGGTTATTGGTTCCTCTCCACTTGCTTTTACAGTACAGAAAGCTAGATAGATTGGGCTCACACTAGCAATTGCTTAAGTTAATGTTCCTAATTGATAAGATATCAGTGCATGAGGTCAGGCATTCTTTCCATGCATGAGTTTCCTTTATTTCACACTTACAGCTAAGAACAAATGAAGTATAGATGTATTTTCTAGGATTTGCAATATAAAATCCATACCATAAGTATATAGCCTAGAACATTCTGGGAGATACCAGTCCTTGTATCTTAATGACTTTAAATTTAGAGTCAGTGTGCATCAGTATGGTTTGTATGCTTCTGCCTGCCCTCTCAGGTCCTCTCCCATTAGTCCACTCCACCTACAAGATGGCATTCAATCTCCTCCATGACAGGTACCAGCTTGCTTGCTTGGTGAGGAAACTCCAAAGTGGAGGAAGAGCAGTTAATCTCTCAAACACTACATGCTATTTGGTGGACTTCAGTGACTTATGGCCTCTACAGTGAGGATAAAACTCACAGGTTGACACAGAAATTTGTAGGCTAAGGAAGTTTAACGATCACTCAAGGCACCATTGCATAAGGCAGGACAGACAGCACGTCAGTGATCAGGAGAGATGGCAAGACTCAAGCTTGTGGCACTCCAGCTACCAGCATTCAGGAGAACCAGCATCAAATGAATGGATATAACAAAGTTATCCTGGGTTAACTGTTTGTCTCCTGTTGCTCCAGGTTAGTGCTGCTGCTCTCAGGGATATCTCAACTAGAGAAGAACAGACACTGAAGCCTTTAGGAGAGTCTCTCATCCCTTGGTGCCCAGGGGCAACTGGGAAAACTTGAAATGTCAATCTGGACAGATTTGGATAACCTTAATTCTACCCTGACTTCAGTCCTATAGGCTGGATCTTGGCACCTTGGCAACAGAAAATACTGGGTTTAGGAGGAGTTAAGGCCATATGAATCTGTTCCTTGGTCTCCACTAAGCACCACAAATTTATATTGACATCACTGTAGTTTTTTTTGCTCTCCAATGGGATTTCAATCCAGGTTAGTTTAAAAAAAAAAAAAAAAAGATTATCTCTGGTCCTGAGAACAACTTTCTGTGCACACATTTTCACAACCTTAACCTGAAGCTGGAGATCCAGATCTGGTCAAATAGCAAGTCATACTATTATTGTTACTTGTTAGTACCTCTGACTTAATTGTAGGATGTTTTAATATGGAAGTGTTAGAATTCATGAAGCTATCTAGGGCATTAAGGTAAATGTAGCTGAAATAGAATGGGTTAATTTTCCATGCTGAGAACCAATTAATTAATGATGTGATTAATTAATCTGAAGGCACAGAGTCCTTTGCTTTCACAGTTAATCTGCTTCCATTATTATTGTAGCTTGGTTAAAATTAGCTCAGGTATTTCTACATCCCACTGAAACCCGTTCCACAGACATATTTTTTGTTTCTTAAGTGCAGTACATATACAAAGGCCACCATTTAAGGAAAGTAATGACAGCTTGAACAGAAGTGTCATAAAATCCAAAGTCTCTGATGCACAGGATGACACACTTCGTGTATCTTACTTCCACAGTCTGAATTAAGCCAAGCACCAGATTTGGCACCAGGAAGGGATATATCTTCACACCACTCTCGCATTGAGTATTGACTTAGGCCTGGATATTTTCTTTTCTTTTCCCTGGAACATAAGGCATTGCCTATTTCTTGGGCTTATCTGGGAATTATTTTGCTATAGCAGAAAATTATTACAGTCTCACTCTTCCTCATGTATATTACAGCTGAGATGCTTGGTCTTTAGCGTAGGCTTTTTCTTTTTAAATGCTTCAGGCTCATCATAGAGGTGACTGTCATTATTCTAGTGAATGCAGTGCATAAGTAGATAGTCTCCAATATTTGAATAAAACAATTTTCTCTGGCTGCATGTGACTGAAGCTGTTGGTCCTTGTAGCCTTTTTCAGTGAAACGACTCCATCTTCATAGTCAGGACCCTGACCTCTCCAGCATGGAGGTGTAGGAGGGGTTGTAACTCCAGCACATGCAGCAGACAGGTCATTGAAATGAACCCAGAAAGATGCACATCTGTCTTCTTACTCCATCATCCTACACTTCCTACGGTTTCACTGACCCAGATCTTCTCCCTGGTTCCAGAACAGTGGTAAGAAGCTGATGTGAGGGCACAGGGTGTCAAGCAAAATATACCAAATAAAGGAAGCAGACAGCAGTAGCTTCATTTTCCCCCCGTCAGGTTTAAAATATCTTTTGATGAATAGGGAGAACATCTTTTCAAGTGAACTAAAAATATTACAGGAAATTAAATAGGTCTGTGAAGATGTTAAATCTAGAAAGTATATTCAATCATTATAACATCTTTTATGGCAGTTTTAGTTCTGATTTAAGCTCAAAACCTCAAAGTAAACTTAACTTTGGAGCCCTTACATCTCTGGAGTGTATGTTGGTTGCTATATTTATAGACAGTGTTACATGAGTGTTCTCTCTCTATATGCAGCTAGTCAGTAGATAGCACGCCAGTGGGTAGTACTCCAGAATACATCTGCTTGGTATACCAGCATTATGGAGTCAGGAAGGTTTAATTTAGCAGCTTTAGCTGCATGAATTGTTCACAGGGCTTAGATGTGAGCAACCAGAAATTATTTAATTATTTTTAACATGAATACCCAACTACTTACAGGCAGGTTTGTACATGGGAGTGAGCATGCGCATGTGTATCTGAATTTATTTTCTGGGAACTAAACAGCCTACAGACATTGGTTTGCTACTTCTAGGAGAGCTGGAAAATCTGATCTACCTTGATCATCACCCTATCCTAAAGAGGATTTCCCAAAATGCTTGAAGTAATCTGACAAATCAGATTATTCGCTGCTTTTCTGAAGTGTTTCTACTCTAGCCAAAGGAAAAAAAAAAAAAAATAATAGAGAGACAGAAAGAACATCTGTGCTTTGGGGAATGAAGCCTAGAGAGAAACATTTGGGAAACTTAAGAAAGAATATGAAAGGCAAGTAAGAGCTTGATCTTATGCTTACAGAAATTACTGGCGAAACTCTCAGTGACTTTAATAGTGAAAAATCAGAGCTCCAAGCATGAGCCCAAGAGAGGAAGAGAAGAAACAGGTCTGTGATGAAAGACAGTAGGCACAGAGAAATGGTGACAGTCAGACAGCAAAGCCCATAGCCAAACACTTTCATGTAAAAAGCTCCATGCTTCAATGACCTACGCACTTCTGATGTCTGTAATTTCCCTCTTTGGGCAAGATGGCCCCAAACATACTGTCACTATGCATTGAACACAGGAGGTTCAAAGATGATTGTTTCTCTTTCATGTTTTCTCTTTTTTCCTTTTATTTTTCCATCTATCTGTTGTCAGCTCAAGAATTTTTACCGCATCAATTCTGAGTACCTATGTCTCTGGTGAATGGCAGAAGCCTTAAAGAGCAATTTAAAGAGAGTTCTTACAACTGTAAAGAAAACCTTTACATTGTAATAGCTTGGAATACAGATGGCAAATTGAGGTGCCCTTTAGCTAATGCTGTAGTTACATGTGCTTTCCAACAGAAAGATACGTACAGAACTGGAGAAACCTGCTAAAGCAATTAAAGGCTTGAAAGAAGACAGGATTTAGCTAAGGTTTTATTAGGAGAAAGAATTAGTTTTGAATTTTACTGTGGCAGTTTTGAAGGCCTGGGGCTTTAATACTGCAAAGACTTTACCATGCAATCTGTGCTGGATATTACAACACCATACATCATTCCCTGTTCACAACACAATTCTTTTCTGATTGAGATTTTTGAAAACTTTGAAAAAAATAAAGCATATGATTCACCTCCCATTGATCAGCTAAACTGCACTAGGCTGCAGAGCTTCTTAGGATGTAATCCTTTGGGGGAGTTAAATTTTAACAGACTGCTGGGGTTATTTTTGGTTTGTCATGTGCAAACTGACTGTAATCTCATTGGTACCCACTGAGAAGGCAGAAAGGATGATGGCTGTGCTACAGCTGGTGGTGAAAGGTTATTCTTAATTTTGATCTGGCAAACGAGTTATCAGCCATCATGAATGACAAGATTCCTTCTCCCACTCAGCCAGTGATGAGCAGACTTTCAAATGTACTTTCTTAAGAAGGCATAATTACAAAGCCATTTCAAAGTCAAGGTTAAAAACCTCGGATGCTTCACTGCCCCTTGGTAGAAGAACATGAAATTGCATTCCCCTCTCTTTCCTCCCTGACATCATTAACTATGTCTTTAAAAAAAATCTGCAGTTGCTGTGCTAGGAGGCAACTGACAGTTAAAAACTAGGGAGCATGTTTTACCTTAAACTGGAGGAAGAAAAGTGTTAGGAAAATGAGAGGTTTGTGGATGTTTTGGGCTAAATCAAGCTCTGGATCAAATAGTCTGGCAAAACAATGGAGGTCTACCATGACTTAACAATGAATGAGGCCGCTAGCTGCTGAAAAAAGCTACTCATGACTGGAAAAAGCTTTAGTTTAATTTAGAATGCAGTGATTCAATAAACAAGAAAAGTGGAGACAATTTCATGGGTTTGTGGGATGGCACACCACCACAAACTAACGGAGTAACGTTTTCCATCAATATCAGCACTGATTTGAAACTGTGTCTGTTTTCAAAGCTGAACCAGTCTGAGGGAAAAATAAATAACAAATGATTTCGTAAGTAAATCCTTCCATTCACCCTCAAGGAATTGTTAAACAAGTCAGAGGGTCATTCGATCTAATTATATAATGTGAGCAAATCTCTGAACAACATCTGCAGCATGAAGAGAGCATTAATGTTAACTCTTCAGCATGGGCATCAAGGTCTGATGATTATCACTCATTAAAAACACTTTGTTGCACATGTAAAACCCAGTTGCTAAGGGGACCTGAAAACTATTTAAAGGCAGAAAGTGGCAGGCATCTTTATGCATGCTCAGTGTTATGGTGTCTCTGTAATCCTATTATTTTAATGCAAAAATTTATGGTGAGAGGCATTACATAAGTTGAGTAAGATCTCTACTGTCTTGCACATAATGGTGGAAGAAAGGAAGAACAGCGCAGAAGAGCACTGGCCACCAGACATGTCTGCATTCAGAATGAGCCACTGGTTTCTATATAGCCTGGTACCAAAATGAAACAATTGCATTTATTCTACATGTACATGTTCAAATCACTTTAAACCCTACTGCTGATGAAGACCTACCAAACCTCTGTGTGGTGCATGTCTTGCTGCTTTCCACATCCTGACAAATATGAGACAGAAGGTTAGCTAACCTGACCAATTCTATAAAGTTTGCCTGATGATGACAAGGGAAAAACCTAAAGGAGCAACTGAAATTGTAGACAAGTGTCATCCTACACAAATATATGCCAGAAACTTCACAGTTACAGTTTCCTGTCTTACAAGATATTGTCCACACAATAAGATTCAAGATAAGATAATTCAAAGAATCTACTTGACTCTAATCACTTTTCTTAAAATAATGGGTTTTTTAGTTTCTGGTATCAGTCTGATGTCTGTAAGCATTCTTAAAGCTCTGGGTCTCAGTAATTTAGTTTTGCAGACAGGGAGCTGAGATGTAACTTCCTGTACAGCCTTTCAGTGCAATCTCACAGTGCTCTTGTGATTCCCATAATTTTGAAACACTCCACAAAGGCAAGACCTAAAACAGCAGAGGGGAGAAATGTTTGTCCTTCCCTTAAGGTGAACATTTTCTATTCTATTCTATTCTATTCTATTCTATTCTATTCTATTCTATTCTATTCTATTCTATTCTATTCTATTCTATTCTATTCTATTCTATTCTATTCTATTCTATTCTATTCTATTCATGTTTCTATGGGAACTGCGCTAATAATAACCTGAGAAATTAATTCTGATATCTTCATAATTCTGCTGGATGATACCAGACAATACCTAGTGCTGCTTTCCCTGAGTTACACAGGTAACTCCAGCATGCAGCACAAGTCCAGAGTTCTGCTGAAAGACAGACTCCAGGAAGCACAAATTTACACAGGCTACAGGACCAGTATCTCCTGGAAATTTCAAGGAGCCGTTGTGCTAACAAAACTTTAATTAAGGGAGGTGTAATAACTTGTCGAGACAGTCCTGAAGTGTGAAGCTGGTACTCAAAATACATTTAAAAACAAAATAAATGCATGTACAGTGTTATTATCACAGAATGGCTTGGTAATTTCCTTTTCAGGACATATTATTTAAACTGAAACCAGGTTATGGTCTTGGAATATGAATGACCTTGCACGAATCCTATCAATACGAAACACACACAGGTGTTTTTATACAGCCTATTGAAACCATCCACTGTCTTCCAGTGCTTATCACCTTAGTGTCTGACTTCAGGCAAAATCTGACAGCCAAAAGCAGGAATTGAGTAGGAGATGAATGTTATCTGGCGACAAACTATGGTGGATTTTCTAACAGTGCTGATAAAAACTCATTAATCACAAATGCAACCCTGCAATGAAACAGCCACTGGCTCACAGTGTAAGGAAGAGGTGTACCCATGCTGAGAGCAAGGACCCCTCTCCATCCGTGTTCCCTTCCTGAATGCCACATGACCCAAGTGGTGTTTGCCAGCACATCCCATTTGGATGACCACAGCTGCTGTCAACACACCTGTCCCACTTCCAGGAGCACTTATTTTCCTGAGGAATGGGGTAAAAATCATCTCTGGTACATGCAACATGGAACGTCAGACCAGGCAGAGAGGTCTACTTGGGCAAAAGTTCATTTCTGCAGTGCTGTGAGCTCCCAAGCTGTGGCTATGTAAAGGGGCAGACTGCTAAAAATCTCACAGGTAATACCATCACAAGGAAAGATGAGTTACTTTTGGTTATCTAGGACCACATTAAAGGTAGCCACCCTTGGGTACCATCATGTTTTGAGTCTTACCTCTTACACTGGGTTTGTGTGTGGCAGGGTTTTGGTAGCAGGAGACGGGCTGCAGAGGTAGCTCCTATGAGAAGGTACTAGAAGCTCCCCTGGCTCCAAGATGGAACCACCTCTGGCCAAGGCCAAGCCAATTAGTGATGGTGGTAACATCTCTGTGATAACATATTTAGGGGGATCTGCTGCAGAGAGGGAGGAGGAGTGAGGGAAACACCTATGCAGACACCAAGGTCAGTGAAGAAGGAGGAGGAGGGGGAGATGCACCAGAGCAGAGACTCCCCTGCAGCCCGTGGTGAGAGGGCAGGCTGTGCCCCTGAAGCCCATGGAGGTCCAAGGTGGAGCAGATGCTCCCCTGCAGTCCATGGAGGACCCCACGCCAGAGCAGGGGGCTGCACCCAATGAAGGCTGGGACTCTGAGGGAAGTCCATGCTGGAGCAGTCTGTTGCTGGGAGGACTGCAGCCTGTGGAAGGGACTCATGTCAGAAAAGTTCATGGAGGACTGTCTCCCATGGGAAGGACCCCATGCTGGAGCAGAGGAAGAGTGCAAGGAGTCCTCACCCTGAGGAGGAAGGAGCAGGAGAAACAATGGGTGATGAACTGACTACAACCTCAATTCCCCATCCCCTGTGCCGCTGGTGGGGAGGAGGTAGAGAAATCATGACCAAAGTTGAACCTGGGAAGAAGGGAGAGGTGGAGGAAGGTGTTTTTGAGATATGGTTATACTTCTCACTATCCTACTCTGTTTTGATTGGTAAATTGATAGTGGTGGTGATGTTCAAATTAAATTGATGTGTTTTTTTCCCAGATTGAGTCTTTTGCCCATGACCATAATTGGTGAGTGAGCCCTCCCTGTCCTTGTCTTGCTCCCTGAGACTTTTGTATATTTTCTCCTCCTTAACTCACCCAGGGGGGTGGAGTGAGTCAGTGGCTGCGTGGTACTTAGTTGCCTGCTTGGGCTTAAACCACGACACCCCTCTCCACCCCTCTGAAGCAAGAAAGTGATTTTGAAACTATGAATACAGAGGTAAAGCAACTTCATCTAGTGCATGGTGTCTGCTTGACCTTGGTGAAGTAATGAGAACAGTTTCTATCTGCCAGAGGGCTGTGACTTGCTCCCCCTCCTCTTCATGAGAGCCTGGGACCTGCTTGTGTTGGTCCCTAAGTCCCCATGAGTCCCAGTCCCTAGCAGAGCTTTTGACAGAGCAAGGCAGGATAGACTCTGCAAGGCGATAACCCACATTTTTAATCTTGTCCCTCTGTGCTGTTTTTCTCTTCCTTAGCAATTCCTCATTACTTGCTGTGTGTTTCTCTAGCAGTCTCCTAGCCTACATCTGTTGGTCAGCTTCTCTAAACCTCTTTACCCATGGCTTTGCCCAGAAGCTGCAGAGCACAAAACATTACATCCCATCACAACCACAACCCAGAAGTAATGACAACTCTGGAGAGCACTTCAGGCTGTAAACCTATATCTGGTATTTAGGATTCATTTTATGTTATCTTTACAACGCAGACCAAGCAGCAATTTTAATACATGAGCAAACAGACAGAATCAACACACCAAAGGAGAAAACATTCTCCTTGGATATACACAAAAGGCAATTTAATGCTTTTTGCCTCTAAGGCTTGCCAGTGCCAAAAGATTTTGAAATTTATCTTATAACTGCCCACTGCTTTTTTCTTCATCTTGTTACTTGCTTCTTCCCACCCTGAGGACACACTGTACTTTACATTACAAAGAGATACAGAGTTTGTCCTAGAAAAAACAAAACAAAACAAAACAAAAAACTTGTTTACTGGGGAAAAAACAAAAGCCAAGATATCTCTCTAGCAACTCCTTTCTCACCTTAGCAAAACAGTGCTACCACCTTCAAAGCATCAAAATTAATCCTTCCTGGTTTGCTTTAAATACTTATCCATTTACATTTTATTTTAAAATACAATCTTCTGGCTCTGAGATATTAAACATATAAAAGGATGAAGGTTACCCTCACCCACTAGTTCTCTGGGAATAATTGTTGCTCTGATCCTACTGGGAAAGATACACCGTCTGCAGTCTCCAGTGGATGAAGATTCAGACCCTATAATGTGCAACTTCTCTCCCTCTTCAGGTTACGGTATTTTATTGACTTTCAGTGACTAGATGAACAGGCTGAATGTCTGTATATCTCATTTCAAGCTAAATCCAAGAATGCATAGTGAGTGAAGGTCTAATACATTAATAAATAATAGCTGTGCAGGGGAAGGTAGGAATTCAACACCTTTTGTAAGTGCTTGCAAGGTTAACAGAAGTGCCACCAGGCAGCCCATGATCTGTCAGACTGGAGGACCAAGGGCACAGTGTAGCTGTGAAGAAATGACTAGTGTTCCCCAATGACAGAAATTCATTCTTTGTTACTAAAACTTTATGGCTGAAACAGGTGATTTAAAGGCATATTCGATGCCCTGTGTCTCTCTCAGGGAGGCACCAGAACTGTGTTAATGGTAAGACAGCCGGAGCCAAGTAAATGTCAAAGCAGAATCCTCCAAAGCTGTCACTTGCAGTGATGGATAGGCTCCAAGAGGTGGTATAGCTTGACCTGACTTGGCATCTTCAGATGTATGGTAATATGTGATACTTGGCAAAATCAAGAATCCCCAAACCAGACAACCCAAAATACATTTGCAACTGTGATCAAACTCCATTCCTAAAAATGCAAAGGCCAAGGGCTTTTACATGCAGAAATTAGTTTCCCAGTCTCACCTCTATTTTTTGTTTCAGCCATCTGTTGCTCTCCTGCTTATCTCAGGGAGAGTTCAGCTCTCCGGAGCTGAGCCAGCTGTCTGTGCCATGACAGCACACCTCTGCTCTGGTGTGAGGGACAGTGGCTGAGAGGACACGGTGCCTCAGGGTGGCTGCTGTGGGGAGAGGCCCTGGGTGTCAGGACATTGAATTACTCGAGTGTGTCCAAGAAGGGCAACGAAGCTGGTGAAAGGTCTGGAGCACATGTTGCATGAGGAGCAGCTGAGGGAACTGGGGTTGTTTAGTCTGGAGAAGAGGAGGCTGAGGGGAGATCTCATCACCCTCTACAGCTCCCTGAAAGGAGGTTGCAGAGAGCTGGGGATGAGCCTCTTTAAGTAAATAATAAGCGATAGGACAAGAGGTAATAGCCTCAAGTTGCGCCAGGGAAGGTTTAGACTAGATATTAGGAATGGGCTGTTAGGCGTTGGAATGGGCTGCCCAGGGAGGTGGTGGAGTCCCCATCCCTGGAGGTGTTTAAGAGTAGAGTTGACATACCGCTGAGGGATATGGTGTAGTTGGGAACTGTCAATGTTAGGTTAATGGTTGGACTGGATGATCTTCAAGGTCTTTTCCAACTTAGATGGTTCTGTGATTCTGTGACACAGCTGAGCCCCTCAGCCAAGCTGGGGGCGCCCGGGGGAAAGCAGGTTTCAGCAAGGGCCAAAGGCGGCCCAGGCAGAGGAGGAGGAAGCCAAGGAGGGAGCAGCAGCAGAGGGACCCCGAGGCCGGAGGAGGAGGAGGGCAGGAGGTGATGCAGGCCCGAAGCAGGGATCCCCTGCAGCCCTGGAGAGACCCCACGGGAGAAGAATCACAGAATCACAGAATCATCTAGGTTGGAAAGGACCTTGAAGATCATCTAGTCCAACCATTAACCTAGCACTGACCTTTCCCAACTACACCATATCCCTCAGCACTATGTCGACCCTACTCTTAAACACCTCCAGGGATGGGGACTCCACCACCTCCCTGGGCAGCCCATTCCAATGCCTAACAACCCGTTCTGTAAAGAAATACTTCCTAATATCTAGTCTAAACCTTCCCTGGTGCAACTTGAGGCCATTACCTCCTGTCCTATCACTCATTACTTGGTTAAAGACACTCAAGCAGAGACCCACCCTGCAGCCGGGGAGGGCCCCACGCCGCAGCGGGGGGATATTTCCTGCAGGAGCTGCGGCTGTGGAGAGCCCAGGCGGGAGCAGGTTGTCCCTGAAGGACTGCAGCCCGGGGAGGGGCCCGGCTGGAGCAGGGAGACAGGGCAGGAGGGAGGAGCGGCCCAGAGGGCTGCGAGGGACCCACCGCAACCCCCAGCCCCAAACCCTGCACCCCTCAGTGTCAGGGGGAAGTACTTTCAGTCCCTGTTTCCCTCTGAAAGTTTGAGGCAACCATCACTGGTGGATCCCATTACCCTCAGTGGACTAAATATCAGTTTATATATTCTGGATGTTTTAATGTTTTCGTTATTAAATATTCAAAAATTTTAAAAAAAGGAAATAGAAAATATTATCTGGACACCCATTCCAGATTAATTTTTTTGTTAGTATCTTTCTGGATTTAATACTAATGACCGCTGCCTATCTGAATGTCTGGAAGGTATCTGATTCTTGATGAACAATTAGTGTTGTTCACACTCTACTGACACTGTCAAAAATGTATCTATGTTCTTTGCCTTTAAAAAAAAAAAAAATAAAAATTCAAAGTTGTAGCTGTAACCCAATTATGCCCCATGTCAGGGCAGAACAAAAGCAAATGAGATTTTGGCTTCAAGCCTGCCAGCATCATTTAGTGCTTCAGTGATTTTATTTCCCCTAAGTCAGCAGTATTTAAATATCTCTGTAAATTATTCCTGGTAGTTTATTCATATCTTAACAGCTGGATTGTGGCACTGTGCCCTACACTGTATCAGTGCAGGTTGAGCAACATGGAGCCACTGTGCCACAGAGATCATCTAGTGATTTATGGCTGACTCAGGTTGAGTTTATTTTGGGACAACACCTAGAGGGGAAGACCTATTTCCAGTGCCCATTTGACGGCAGGGGGAAAGCAGCCACTGCCTAGTGTATATATGGGACAGGAACAAACCCAGCTCACAGTGACAAAAAACCTGGTAGATGAAGGATATTTTAACATAATCAAAATTCAGACCAGAATTCTAAGCAGGTCCTTAAGCCAAAGCAATCGAGGCATCATTGTATAACAGGTTACTGACTCTCACATGGGCATGGGAACTGGCCATGCATATATCCGTAGCCCTCTTCGGCTGTGAAATAAAACATGTTAGCTTAGAGCAGGGACTTCTGAACTCTGGAACCATGAATGATTTCAGCCATGGTTTGGCTTTGGTGATAGCTTTGGCTAGGCTGGTAATTATGGTAATGATCTTTATTATGCTCCTTTTTAGGCAGTGACTTTAGTGTTAGTCTCCAGGGTAATGTCTCAGCAGATTCATTTATAATTGCTCATAATCTAGGGAAGCAGCACAATGACAAGTATTTTCTAGATAGAGCAGTGAAGAGTATTTCAAATTTTTATCATGTACATATATAAAGCTTCCCTGTAGCCACTAAAGGAAGGCTGTCTGTGTCAGTGAAGGATTTTCTGTTCTTAGTTCTGCTACGGATGCACTTCCTTAGCCTCAGTTAACTCATCTGTGAAATGGAAACCCTATGATTTATTCACATTTCAGACCAATGAAATGTTTGCAATTTCAGCAAATTAAGATGAAATCAAGAAATATTAAAATACTGTTGTTATTGTTGTTACCAATGCAGGGTACCTCCAAAAAATTCCTTACAGCTCTTCCTACATGGAAGGACCATGGCAACAGAGAAACTCCTGTAAAGAAGTTGCTGGAAACGCAGAAAAAGCAGTCTAACAGTGCCTATTTCCCTTTCATACTGAACTCACACACTGTTTAAAATTATTCTTTACATTCATCAGCCCAGACAAATCCTCTCCACAGCACCTGTAGAAGCTCTCTGGGATGTTCCCAGCACCTGAGCATATGGGCTGAGAGTGCATTTGTGCTTCAGCTCCTGAGGGCACCATGCACACAGACAAGGGGCTGTGAGACTCAGCACCAGCTGTAGCAAACATTGTTTAGGCAACTCCCTGGTTGCCTGTTCCTGCGTATATTCAGCAGCAGTAGCAGAAGAATGATAACTCCTGGGTACTGCTTTCCAGCTCCCATTCTGACTCACTGTCTGACCCTGCACAAGTCAGTTAACCTCCGTTTGCCATTGTATGCCTGAGTGTTAAAAGGATGCAGCACTTACCCTCCCCTTCTGGGTGTAGTAAAGCTTTGGTAATTTATACTTGTCAACTGCTTTGGGATCTTTAGATGAAAGGTGCTAAAGGATCATTATTAATATTCATGAGAAATCAAAACCTATAACATAATGCATGCAAGTTGAATGCTGGGCAGAGTTTTACAGCATTGGGCCATTGGGCTTATTTCTCATCGCTTTTGAGATGAACATGATTACAACAGCACCCTTGAATGGCTATGTCATTTAACAAGGATCATACTTAACACTAGTTGCACGTTTCACAAAAAGAAATAATAACCTTGATCCCATGCTATGCCAAATGTTGCCCAAATTAATGGATGTAACATCTTGCCAAGGCACATGGAGACCTTGAACCTCAAGCCCTCCACTGTCAGATCATATAGGTCGATACACATCCACAGAGCTGATATATCCTGTCATATCATAACATCTTAATAAAGTACCTGCAGTTTGGTTACATATGGGTAGATGTCCACTGATGTGACAGGGGTTTTATCTGGTCCATGAGCCCCATGTGAGCATCCTCTGACACGTGATGAAAACTTTTTGCTACAAAATATGACTTTGAGGCAACTAACATGTCTCCCAATACATAAGGTCACTCCTATCACTTGATAGAACATTTGATTGCACTTATGTGACAGGGGACATCAGACCTGTGGTAGGCTGACATCTTAGCTTCTAGTCATGTAGCCTGTATGGCTCTTGGGAACGACAACATCAGGGAGTGCCTTGCTAGGGCAATTTGTATGGTCTGTGGCTCACTTCTAGGACACAGACCCTTGAAAAATGTGACTGCAGGTGATGGTGGCGGTTTGTCTCTATCTATTTCACGGGACACCCCTGCACTATATAATTCCTTAGCTTCTCTCTCATCCTTTACAGCAAGTCTTCTTTTCTTTGGTCTGAAACACCGTTAGTCTAATTTTTATCGTCATAACGGGAGTTCTGTTTTAATAAGACTTTGTGCAGAATTCAGTCCTGCTTAATGACTGACTGCGTGGTCTGGACTGAGTTACCTAGAGGGCTAATTGATGTACATTATGATTCCAGCTTTATAGAGCAAATTTCTGCATGACTGCAAGAGAACTGCAAGAGAACCACAACTCCACAAGAGCCTGATTTGGTAACCAAAATCAACTGAAACAAGACAGGGATTTCCTTCACAAATCAGCCAGTGATGAGAGAGAGCTCTAAGTGAGAGTTGCTTGCCCAAGTCAAAGGTCAGAGAGAGAGATGCGCTTCTGTTGGCTTCAGGGAGCATCACGACTTGGAGAATTGTCTCTTTGCCCTCCACCATGGATTGCAGCACTACAGCTGCTAGGTACATGGCTTGTCTACAGCGACCTGGCTATTTGCCTCTGTAGCTCTTCTTTATGCCTAGTCAACCTTCCTTAAATAGGGTGGGGGCAAAGAAGATGACAAACATCAAAACCAGGCTTTTGTAACTAGGAAAAAAAACCTGTGAATCCATTGGGCTGAGAGATGTGTCCCTGTGCTTTTTACAGTCTGGTCATGTTCTCTAATTGCTCTGGTGATTTGTACTTAATCACAGCCATTCTCCTGTCCTGCCCATTCCCCTCCCCTGTCTGGCCCTGGGATGAAGTCACAGGCTAAATTTGTGATGATGACAGTCAATTACATAGTTAGTTATAGGCTGTGCTGTGGTCTGCCTATAACTATGGCAGATCTGTGTTTTTACTGCAGGGTCAAACACGAGAAACTGATCTGGGTAGGGAAGGGAAAACTTTTATTATTTTTAAGTCAACTATCTCCCTTCCATCATGCTAGATGATAAAACATGTAGAAACAACCCAAAATTAGAGGGGAACACTGGGGAAAGAGTCATTTCTGAGCGTAGAGTATAATGTGCTTTAGGGATTTATAGGAACCTGTAGTCCATTCCCTACTCCTCCGGCACTCTCTTTCAATCTAATTAAGCATAAAGAAAATTACAACCTCAGGATGATGTAATGCATCTGTGTAATTGAGCAGTGCATTGTCAAAGAGCATTCAGTGTATATTTGATGGAACAATTTCCACTATTAATATTCACTGAGGATTCCTAAAATTAACTGTGATTACTGAGGGAAAGGGCCTAGATATGACAGAGCACAGCTCAAAGAAAACATCTGTTCAGTGCTCTGTGCTGGGCAAAACCACAAGGATGATGTTAGGCTGCATTAGGAAAGGGCAAGGTAACAAAATATTAAAGGAGGCAATTGAAAAAAAGAGAGGAAATAATGACTGGCTTCAGATTAAAATCCAGTTATAGATTCTACTGCTGACCTCAAGAAGTGGGAAAGCTGCAGGGTATTCACCCACAGTTACCTGCATCTGTAAGTATGAGACTAGAGAAATAGTAAAGCAAGACAAGTCTTTATTTTTATCTCAGAAAAGTTCCCAGAAAAATATGACTTATGGTAATAAGTAGGAAACTTATGAACAAAGTGATATGTCACCACATAACTGTACTGCAAATCAGACCCCTAAAAAAACCCACCCCACACAAAGGAGGAGTGTGAGAGACTGCAGAATGGTCCTTCATGTATTATAAGGAGCAACATAGCAACACTTTTTGATTCATTAGCAGACCAGGTCAAAATGTGGCACAGAAAAGTTTGTTTGGCTCCAAGCTTGTAAAGTTCTTGCTGATTTTCACTAATGTTTCAAAATTTAACAGCTCTAATGAATTAATGTTTCAAGTGAACAGATGCTAAAAAGGTTCTAAAAAGCATGTATTTGCCTAAGTCATATTTTCTGTTATTGTTGCTGTTATCTTTCTAGCACCAAGTTCTCCCAAATCATTAATAAAAACTTGGTGCACGGATTAGCTTTTATATTATGATTGTTCTATACCCATGACTGTGGATCCTTGAAGTTGTCATCAGTATAAAGAAATGCAAGGAAGGAGGCTGGTGAACTGGCCACCATCTAGTCTACTCTTTCTTCTCCTCCCTGCACCAAACATTTCTTCTTTTCTGGGTTGGGAGGTAGGTCTGGTGGGTCTGGCTGAATAACTACATCTTTTCAGGACTTCTGGAGGCATGACTGTACAACAGATCTAACGGGCTTGGGAGGTCTCAGCTACACAGCCTGTGTCATCTGCCAACGTCCAAGGCATTCTGGAGTGGCATGGATTAACTCTGTCTTCCTCTTTCTAAGATGGCTATGAAACAACTTCCCAGCAAAGTTTTGGGATGTACATGTTGCATTCTGCTAAGGAGCAGTACTTCTCATCAGCTGTGATCAGTCAGCATCCAGGAAGAGCATAGTTTGCTCATTCTGGTGTCTTATCATGAACCTTATAATAAATGGTCTGCCTTAAACTTCTATACTCCCAAACCACAGTGTAGTCTTGGCACATTTCGTTCCCCATGTGCTTGCATTTTGGAGCTGATAGATAGGAGTCACATGTACGGATGGTGCCTACACACCCTTTTGTTGAGAAATGAATTCTAACACATTTACTTCTCAGCTGATCTCATTCACTCTGTAGGTCTAGTCATGGAGTAAAACACAACTCATTATGAAGAGATTTATCAGGCCATAAATTTTCAAAGCCATATGAAATCCTTTCGGCTGAACAATGTCATGTAAGGCTACAGTAAACCGTTATCATAACTAGCAACACCCAACCAACTGAAGTGGTTGAACTTTATTCTCTTGGACCTCTGGGAGGTGCAGTGTTTTGTAGAGTTGTAAAAATAACTTTTGAAGCTTTGCATGAAACTTATAGTCAAACACGCAGGGAATGTTTCTTATGTTATAGTTGCAAAACATCTGCTTTAACCTTGCTGGTACTAGGACGTTTCAATCTGACAGGTTATGGGATTAAAAGACCAATGTGCAGCGAGGCAAATTACAGGATATAAAACATATGAGGGAAATTGATCCCTTGTGTCATTACATCTCTTCTATCATGGGACATCACATCATCCTGAGCAAAAGCATGTCAGACTCCATCTCCATTGCTGTGTTTGTCTCTCCTCTGGTGCTTCTAATGGGAGAGTGTCATAAAATCGCACTCCTCAACTAGTCATAACCCTTCTTGTATCCAGCCTAAAATATTCAGGAGCGTTGTATTCACATTTGGTTCTGCCAACACTGTCCTGTCTGCTTAATTTGCCTCCCCAGTGATCACACATTGATGTATTGACAGAGAGCATATTTTTTTGCAGCCCCCACTTTGCTGAAATTAAACAAACTGACTCAGTTTGTCTCTCCTCATAAGAAAATAATCTATTTGCTCCATTATCCCATGGCCTACCTCTGCAGCTAACCTAGTTTGAACTTCTCTGCTCTGAATATGGACGGACAAAACTGTATATAGATATGGGCTGCAGCTTTCTCAGTCTCTGGCCTCCAGAAATTTTTGAATGGAGCTGGAGATACTTTCCAAGTTGCTGAAGGCCTCTGGAAAACAAAGCTGATTTTCTGATCTGCCTTTTGTTCAGTCCCTACAAGTAGCCATTTTACCTCAAATAAAAACCCACAGACTTGCAGTATTTTAGATCTTAGTATCTTAGCAATAGCTTGCTTCAACACTTCCCCCTCTCCAGTGGCAAAAGCTTCTGATGTATCCTACAAATGCATTTGCTCTTTCACAGCCACATTACGTTTTCTGTTTATCTATTTCTTTTAAAAGAAGGAAACTCTTACAGTCATGTATGCTACTAAGGCCAGACAGCCAGCTGGTATCTGCATAGATCATCTTCTCAGTATTTGACTACAGGTAACATGCTGACTATTCCTCATGCACGTGCTGTCACTCAGTTTGATAGATCTACTAAAAACACTCACACAGCAATCAATATGCCAGTTTTTCAGGATTCTGGGACAAAGAGTGTAACATTCTCCTACTGAGAAAGCCTTATTTTCTTTGAGATTTGTTACCATATTGAATATGATAGCTTCCTTTATTATATATTTACTTTGTATTTTTTAGCTTGTACTCAAATAAGCTTTGCTCTTGGCCTCACATCCCCTGCATTTCTGTTCTTATTCTTTTTTTATTTATACTTCCATAAAACCTTCTGTGCTTGCTTTCTATTTCTTTCACAATGTTTAAATCAGTTGGTTTTGTAATTAGCAGATCATGTCTTCACTTCCTGTAAAGACACTGCTTTTCTTACTCAATTCTTTTTTTTCCCTTACTCTTAAAATATTTTTTAACATGGATAAATAGATTTGAATTTTTTCTCTTTTTTTTTTTTTCAGATTATTTACTTTCTTGTGGTTCAAGTTCTTGATATCCAATTATACCCTTGGCAAAAGAAATGTGAAGTTTATGCTACATTCACTTCACTGAGGTCTCCAGACACAATGGCTTTGGTAATTAGACTCCGTCTTTTCCTAAGGAAAATCTGTAGGAACAATCTATTTTCATTATTCTAAATTTAATCATTGCAAATCACTTGATTCAATAGTATAAAAAAAAAAGTACACCTAACCTCCTAGCCTTCAATAATGACCTCAACTGTTTAGAAAATAAAATCCAATGTGGCATTACCTTCTGCTCATTCAGTGACTATTTGATGAAGAAATACGTCAGCTACACATGCAGCAGTAGCCTGAACTGGCTGTTTTTAACTGAAGCTCTTCTCTACATTGCACTGAGAACACGAAAATCTTTTTTACTGTTTGACTTTAGGAGTTTTCACCACTTTAATAACTTCACAGAGCTCTGTGTATATAATTAAGATGGACCTACCCAAGATGTCTCAAGACACATTTCCAGCACCACCACTATGGAGTTTTGTATACAGTTATCCCCAGCATGATGTTAGACAACGGGAATTTGAACAATTATTTATTTGTGTTCAATGCAATAAGAAGTAAAAAGGGAAGCGCAGGGAAAAGAATAGCTCAGGCAGGTGATTCTGTTGTATACATATATAGATGCACTATTTGAAGGATTATATTAAGGATTATATACTAGAAGTGGACTTGTAGCCAAATGCCTTTAATCAACAAATAGAGATGCAAAATACTAAACAGAAGCAGAAGTCCTTGGTTTAATGGCTTATTGCTATATAGAAATACTCACTACATTTATTTTTATACCTGTCTTCCTTGAACAAGATTGACTTCAGTGCCTGTATGTCAATCATTACAGCAAATCCAGTACATTTTTATTTCTGTAATTATTGATTTGCTGTTCCACATCAGAGCTCTGGTGCCTTCCTTCTACTGCCTGATTTAATGAACAAACATCTCAGCAGCTTCTCACTCTTTCTGAATCAACCTATCAATAACAACATTTTGTCTAAAACATTTATGACCAATCTGAAATGACCATTTTCTTTCAGGTAAATAATCAAGACTGAGCTGTTGCACCCTTTCTCAACAGGGCCCATACATAAATTTCTGTGTTAGTAGGCTTAGCTTTGTTCTTTGTGCTGTTCTATGTGTTTCAGCCTCTTGTGTTTCACTTAATGAGTAAACAATGGTTAAACTGCACCACTGATTTCTTGGTCCAAGAAAGAGTACTGTTTTAGTTGACCCAATCCATAATTTGGCATGTTTCAAAATCTTCTGACCTGAAATTTCAAATGCCATTCTGCCTCAGGTCTCTTTCCTTATTTTGACGATTTTTTTTTTTTCCATAGCTATGTTCTTAGAGCCTTGGTCATCTTTAGTAAGCTTCAGTATGGACTGGAAGATTTCCCCTGATGGGCAAATTCTGCTTGCTTTTTCAAGGATTGACTTTGATTTGCCAACCTTTACACACCAGATCCCTCTATCAATCCAATCTGGTCTTTGAAAGGATTAGCCTACCTCACCACTCTTTTCCCACTGTGATAATGTGGGTCTTCAGGCTTAGAGAAACCTACTCCTCTACAAGTTCACCTTCTTGTATGATCTGTTTAGAACATACTTGCTCACATACTTTAGTTCTACCAAGACGGCAGGTTTCTATGACACCATTTCACATGCTGCCTATTGCACCAGAGAACTAAGTGGAAACTACTTAAAAGCATTGAGGGTTTCAGAACTACATTTGACTCCTTTTTTCTAGTTCCTATTTCTTTCAGAAGTTGTTGTTTAAAAACTGTCCCTCTGTTAATCTGTATTTCCAGGAAGTTTCAATACGTTTTTCAACTGTTCCACCCTTTCTTTCATAATGTTCTCTTATTTCATTATACTCCAGGTGCCACTTCATGTTCAGGATTAACTCAGACCAAACCCATGTGCAGACCTCTGAGTTATTCAATGATCACTTTTTAAAGGACCTGATGGATTTGACTTAACTCTTCCAGATACAAATGTGAACTCTAACCAAGGGCTTCAAAGTGAAAGGAGCTGTGGCCATGGGAAGCCTCCTGTGTTATGGAAAAAGTAGGACTGATTTTATGTAAGAGCCTCTCCCCAGCCCAGGGTTCATATCTGAGTAGCAAATGAAGGCACTATCTCTACCCAAGTGCTAAACAGCCAGTTCCAAGGCAGTGTCAGAATTTAGTCTTTACTCATCTTCTCTTTTCTTTTTCTTGACCAATTCACATGTTAATCTACTTGCAGTGATAGACCTTACCCTTCACATATCATATATGGGTCACAGGGCCTCACCCCAGCTCAGAATTCAGCTGGGCTGGTGGGTATTGAAGAGTATATTCTAAGGCTACGCTTAAATTTTTGGGTTGGTTTCTCTGTGCTCACAAATTAGTTAAGTAAGAAATCAGAGTTTGGTGTAAAGGGACATTTGCAGAGAGATGGAACTAGAACCTGGGGGTTCCAGCCAATAATAATATGTGAAAAGAGAATTTTCTTGTAGCACCTCAAAGCTGGCAGGTTATTTTGAGACTTGTTAGGAAGCATAACTGTCATTTTGTCTCTGTTCCAAATCGGAACAGATCATCAGAAACAATCCAGTGGTGAAGAGAGCCACAGAACTGTGGCCTTTAGAGTGCATTAGAAATTAATTTTAATTTAAGTTTTCCTCGGGGAGAGTTCTAGTTCCCCTGGATTTAATATGGGGTTGAGAGTCAGGACTTGTGGACTCTGTTCCAGTTTCTGACAGAGAATCAAGCATTCTTCTCTGAAAACTTGCTGAGGCCAAAGTATCAATTTAGAAGCAAAATAAATTATCTAAAGTTTTCAGATTATTAACTGCATTTTGATTATAAAGGACAGACAGTTTTATTTCCTACTGGCTTCTTTTATATTGAGAGTACTATGCTGGATATTTCTTCCCAGAATTTTGTAAAAAAATAAAATCTGATTTCTTTCTAAAAAAGATGCTCTGAAAAAACAAAATTCACATATTTCTTTCATGGATACAGAATGACATTGTGAGCCTCCTTGTTATTATAAGAGTTGATTATACTAGTTGGTCAGAAGGATCTTTTGTTGACTTAAAAATTAAGGAATTCAAGTGTGAGAATGCATGAGTTTCCATTTGAAGGGTAAACAACAAATGGAATATACTACTCCATTTTGGCATATTTAGTACCATTCTGTGAAATCTCCTTAATAGTGTCCAAAAAGAGCTAAATCTGCTAAATCTGAGACCTGATTTTTATACATCTTTTGCAGTACATCAGCTCTGTTCTAGTTTAAGAATGAAATGTCTCTCTGTTTAACCAATGTGCTTTATACCTGCCACATTTCTTTGAAGTGCAGGGTACAAACCTTCCACAGGTAGAAGCATTTCATTGGAAGGTTCTCCCATTTTCACATCACAGTCTTGTTCCCACCTCTTTCCTTAATGGCAACATGCTTTTCTGCAGATCTGAGAATCAAACAACACCTCTGAACCTGCCCACAGTGTTCTCAATCACAGCAGTCTTTTATCCAGTTGATGACATCTACTTCCCTTTTGGGAAGGAAAGCTGAAAGGTGTTTGATTGCTCAGGATAACTGGAATGTCTTTTCTATTATGGGTCATTTTGACAGAAACAGGATAGGAAGAGTTCATACCACATCTTTTCTAGCAGATCTGTGAGGGTGGCATTTCCCAGGCCAAGGTGGGAGGTGAGAATTCAGTCGAGGTGGGTGAAAAGGCAGTAACCTCTTTCTCTGATATATCTCCTTACAAGGCATGTTGTCTACAATTTGAAAAGCCAAAAACTTTCTCCCTTACCATTCTTCAGGTGATCTGCATGATCTACCTGAATAGACAGTAATCTGGAAAAGAGATATCAAAGAAACACCCTGCTAGCTCAGACTAGTGGTCCATCCAGGTGTTCTGTTCCAGAAATAGCAGTAGGATATGCTATGCAGGAGCAATACTGAGAGT
Source organism: Strix uralensis (assembly GCF_047716275.1). Taxonomy (NCBI): domain Eukaryota; kingdom Metazoa; phylum Chordata; class Aves; order Strigiformes; family Strigidae; genus Strix; species Strix uralensis. The sequence continues at coordinate 165,794,300 of NC_133972.1, forward strand.
GTAACACATTTTCCTGTCTATTCCCTGCACTCTTCCAACACACACAATGGCTGTATTAGCAGTGTTAAATCTTTTCATTCTGACAGTATCCATATAAAATCCAAATCTAATAGGACTCTTTCCAAAAAGCTCAGTCAAGGATGATTTTATTATATATAAATAAAACTTAATCTGAGCATGAGAACTGGAAAGGTGATCAAACTGAGACTGGGAAGAAATAAGTGGCACATACAGATTTTTTTGAGAAGAGAGAAAAGACAATAGTAGGGGGAATATCATAATGTCAAGGGAGACAGGAGCTGATCTACAGTAGACACTCATGTTTTGGGCCATGGACCTCATAAAGTCTGATGGAAGAAGAAACAAGGACTTGAGATCCCAGCGGGGCTGAAGGGTCTGGACTGCATAAACTTAGCATAGTGATTACATGGCAGACAGCATTTTTTTTGTGACCTCCAAGTTTCTCCTAAAATAGGAAGAGGATGCAAACAGGGTATGGTAGTGGAGGTGGCTCTCTAGTTTGGCTCTGGAGACAGGCCAAGCTTTGCACATGTTTCAAGTCAGTCTAAATGCCATCAGACAAAGCTGTCAAGCTTTTGGGGGTTGGCAGCCACAGTTTGGGAGATTGTCTATGATATACACAAGCTAAATTGCAAAATTGAACAGTTGCACAATGTTCATGTGTGGTCACAGCACACCTCCCCAGTGTTGTGAGAGCACTATCTAACAGCTGTCAGTGAGGAGGAGCCCATGAAAGTCACTCAACATTATTTACCAGGTCACAGTAGTAACCCAGTTGTAATAAGAGTTGCAAGTATGAAAATGATCACTCTTTCTTTGAAATAATAATCCCAAACACAATAAAAGCATCAGGACAGGGTTAATTCTGAGACTAAACACAGGTGTGTACACTTATGTGCTCAATCCACAAGTAGTCTCAGCATCTACGTTTCCCATTATCATTAGTGGAGATCTAGGGCTTGGTTTATTTGCACAGACATGGTTATCATTTGAGCTGCCATGGAAGATTTTCTCTGTGTCCTACTTACCATCTCATACAGATACTTTGGGGCATCTCAAATGGCACTAGATGCCTATATGTAGACAATAAATTGAGACTAAAATGATAACTCTCTTTTACCCCCTCCTACTCCTCCTCAAACGAGAGAAAAACAAAACAAAATGAAACAAAAACCCCCTTGATCAATACGTTCCCTCATTTATAAAATGAAGACTGCATATTGACATCTTGTACCCATTTTTAATGTCAAGCTCAGGGAAACTCAGTCTCCTAAAAGCTGGGAAATCGTGGGTTTAGTAGTTGCTCACACAACCTTAACTGAGTGATACCTTGATAGTATAGATGCTCTCATTCTGCCCAAGATCTGCACAAACATGAGCTGTAATCATATATGTGTGTGTATGTGCATGTGTAAGTGCTGCTAATGAAGTTCTGGAGTTGAAATTCCTCTATTCTTACTTTCTCATCCAGTGTTTGACCTCTAATTTCTGTTTATAAAGGATGTTCCAGACTCTAGTTTCTTTTCAAGAGAGCTTAAAAATATCATCTACCCAGAAGTGCCAGTCTTTTTTTCTGTAAACAATAATTTAATTACATTATTTCTTGAGCTTGTCATAGCATGCCATTCTGCAAACCCCCTCATGTTATCGTCCTGGTATAAATACATCCTCAGCTCATTTGCTCAAATCTGACTGTTGGCAATCACAGCAGGAGCTGGAAAATAATGAATTTGATCACACACTAAGGGAAAGAGGCTAGCCTAGCTTACAGAGAGACTTTCTAAGTACAATGCTTCCAATAACCCCCTAACGACATCCTTAAATGAATGTTTTTAAGCCAGAGCATAAATATAACAGCAGCACGCCTGCGCTTGCTGGAAATAGGTTATGTTCATAATATTCAGTTAACTTCTGCTGTGACACAAGTTAGGGTTCTGTTTTCTGCCTGTGGGCTCCCAAGACCTGCAAAAGATGAGTTAACACTCAGATAGGGCTCATCAGAGTCCGTGCCTAATTCAGTGAAATGTCTAAGCTAGTTAGCTGAGCTGGGCTTCAGAGAGAAACAGGTGCCTCCACAGGAAGAGTCAGCAGATCTTAGATATTCCTCACAGGGTGAAATGAATTGCTGTATTGCAGCAATTTTAATTTGGAAGTCTCAAATTAATTCAAACTCACAACAGCCCCCTGGTGTGCAGCTGAGAAGTGATTTCTTTGAAAACAGAGGAAAAAGAAAGTTAAGCTGCTTGTCTTGGGCATCTAGTGAATCAGCAGCAGCTGGCAATTGATTTGACAAGTCTTGGCTCCACACCGCAGTGATATGAGATCTCTTTGAATCCTAAATCCTGCCCCCTTGGAAACACAGAGGCCCTGGCGGGGAATTAAATGAGTGTCTGCAGATTGACAATGCTCCCTACTGGCACTCAGTAGGGATCCACTGGGCCCTCTCTGGGTGGTCATTGGGGATCTGGGTGGGGACATGGGCAAAGTCTTCAGCTGTGCAGCTGGAAACAGTTCTGGAAGTGCATGAAAAGAGGCTGATTCTCCATTACGTGAAGGGCTTTTCCGCTCTGACAGAATACAAGATTGTTAACACAGAGTGGAAATGGTCCTGTGTAATGTCCTCTGGCATGGGCCACCGCACTCGGAGGTGTGGCTGCAATACACCCCCCTGCAACTCCTTCCCAATTCCAAATTTAGGCTCTGCCTAACACAGATATTGAGGGTATAGAAAAGAGCCAAAGGTGTTGATCACTCTGTACACCTACCGAGAATCTGCTTCAGAAAGCACAACACTTATTTTATTGCTCACATTTCAATTGCTGCAGGCAACTGAGCATATGCAGCCCCTGGGAGCTGTGAAACCCAGACGATGGTTAGGGCTGAGTGTTTGCCACGGGGGCGGGGGGGGGGGGGGGGGGGGGGGGGCAAGGGCAAAGGGAGGAAAATCCTACTTTGAGGTTGTCCCAGAATAATAATCATGGAGCTATTCTTTTGGCTTCTCAGTCTAGGGAGGATTTATTCTGGATAATCTAAGCCGAACCTCCTTGTAGATCTCAATTGCTCAGAGAAGCAATTCTTCTGACAAATTGCAACAATATAACATGATATTCAGCATTTTCCTTAAGGCCCAGCTCCTTCAGTTATATGATTATACAAGAATCTCTGGTTTTGGCAAAATAAAGGAAAAAAAAAATCTGTTGATGTGACAGAAATACAGAAAAGTCTGGGAGTATCAGACATGAAAGCTCCAACTTTAGAAAGCTGGTAACTTTGGGTTTAGATTTTAGAATTTTTAATTTTTTATTATTTTGAGGACCATACTCATCACTTCATTAACACCACTGAGGTAGTGGACAAATAATGGCAGGAATCTAACCAGATGATATTTGTTCACACTGCAGTGCCCATGAAAAACTTTATCCTGTTGTGTATCAGTATTGTTCAGGAGAAACACTAAAGAACAGGAATAAAGCAGATCTCCATGCTGTATCCCAGAAACTGAAGACCATAAAATCTGGGCCATAAAATGTGTTCACCTAAACAAAAGAACAAATCCAAAGGCATCTTTACCTCTATGACAGAGAGCACTGAGGCATGCCTGCAAGCCTGGAGCAGCTCCATGCTTGGCATTTTGCTCATGACAATGATGCACTCCAAAAGCTGTAGCTTGTGTCATGGCTAAGTAACTCACAACCACTGCACAAGCCATAAAATGAAAGCATGACTCAGCTCCTCCTCATCTTCCTACCACCCCTTCCCAGTATTGAACTCTGCCTGCTAAGAGTCCTAGAGGTATAACCACTATAAACTCATCTCTAAGACCAAAAGCTTGTCGGACGCTTTTCTAGCTTAACTATGGTTAAAATTCTCCACGTTTTGTCACAGTGACCTTCATTTTAAGGAAAGCAGGTTCGATCATAATGAGAAGTAGCAGCACTGTTCACTGGGGTGGGAACAAGGTTAACTGACATGAAACATGTGATGGCTCTAAACAAAAGTGTCTGCATAGATAGGGCTGTATTAATGCAAATCAATTCAGTCAGTGCAATGACACCAATGAGTGTTGCCAGATAAGATTTCCTCCTGGTGTACCTCACTAAGGAGTATGCTTTTGATATGCTCCAAATCTAACAGACTCTGTAGTCCTAAAGCTGGCCAGCATTTAGCCCACTGATAAGGGTAAGGGCACAAAGGCAGTAAGGAATGATTCTGCCATCACCTGGTTTAGCCAAAATTTGCAGTGAAACAATCTCGAGTTTTGGTTTGTTTTTTTTTTTTTTTTTGGTGGTGGTGGTGTTGTTGGGAAGAGAAGAGTTATCCTTTCAACCTGGTATTCAAAGAGCCTGAGACCTCTTCTCAAGAGCAGATGCTATTAAATTGCTGTGCCTTAGACAAACAATTGGGACATTTGTGGCCTGACCCAAAAGTGGTGGACAGTTTTTGCATGCACAGACATATAAAGATGCCCCTGACTTAAACCTGTGTGCTTTAATTACATAACACTTAAGTGTCTGAATTGGAAATAATTTTATTCTGCATCCTTGTGCCTTTATCTGATGGAGAATTCTTCACTTACAGACCTGGCATAGTCATGCAGTTTTGCTGTGTTTTGTAAACAAATACCTCACTTGTTTGTAAAGCTCTTTAAAAATTCAACCTAAGTGTTTTTGCTGAGTTATTTAAGGCTGCACCAGATACAGCTGTAAGAAATGTGGCTTCTGATGCCACCTGTGCCCTATGAAATGCATGCCTATAAATCATTCTGAGATCCACTAGAAGGAAAGATCCTACACAACTAAAGATATGGTGTTTCAGAGCCTTAATGTTCAGGTTCAAATTCATTAATGGGCTTCTGTCAATTTACTCCAGGGAAGGAACTAGGATATTTTTTTTTTTAATGGCTATAGAAAGTGTCAGAAAAATCTTGAAGAGGTTGAAAAGTTTAATTCCACTAACTGTCTACAGCTCAGGTACTACATTATTCCTTTGATCTAAAATCATATTAACACTGAACGGATTTCCTCTGAAGTTTACCTCCCCTATATATTTGCCCATAATGACCTTCCAAACCTCCTGATGTTTTTTCTTGTTATAATTCCTCTTTCCCAGTAGCTTCCAACTTTTTTGCTTTGTGAAGGTCCAATTTTATTTTCAGAGGCATAGCTGTCATGCAGGGATTTAGCACCTCAATTTGCTTTTCCTAGTTCCTTTTCATACTTTCCTCTTCTTACAAGCAGCAGTTCTATGTTCAAAATAAAGCAAATTTACTGGCTGCCTAGGCTTCTGAAAGAGAGCAAAGGAGGGAAAGACAGAAGGAAAGAGAAAGGGAAGGGAGGGAGGGGAGAAAAGGAAGGAAGAGAAGTGAGGAGAGGAAGAGAACGGAAAGAAGGAAGGCAGGCAGGCAGAAGGAAGACAGACAGGCAGGCATTGAGGCTGAAGAAGCCCCAGCCTAATATATTTTACAAGGTAGTGGAACAATATAGTGCCAAATAATGTCCTTTTAATTAGACTTTTAATGATTAAGCCTGAAGGAATTTTATAGTAATTTAAATTCATAGAAATTCTGAGGTTCTTTTACTTCATTTGAGGTAGACCCTGAATTTAATTTCCCGTCTTTCACTGGGGATAAATTCTGATTGTGCCTTTCTAATCCCCCACCGCTACAAGTTTGGGTCTGCTTTGAGTCAGTTCAGAATTATCTTTACTCAAAAAAGCAAACAAATAAAAAGGATAAAATCAAAAGGGGAGAAGAACAGGCCTGCACTACAGGTTTCTGCAAGGTAGACATCCTTCTCTACATAAAAATCACCTTCAGAACTGGGAGGAAAGGCAGGAAAGACAGAAGTATATTGAGATAGCTTTCCTTCTGGTGGGTCTCACTACAGCTCAAGGGAAGAAATCAACAGAGATTGTCAACAGTATGTTACACTGCATTAGATTTGCACACAGGTGCCAACACATGGAGCCTCACAATGTCACCCATGAGGAGCCATGTCCCAGTGCATAGACCCTGACCATTCTTTGGACTCCAGCACAGCTCGCAGGACTCAGAAAATAATCTAGCCATATGGGTCAAAAAGAGGAAGCAGACTGTGAAGTTACTAAGAAGTCTCCAGCATACTTGTTACCCTGAAAACCAGAGCTATAAGCATTTTCTAGTCTTGCCAGGTGATTAGGATCTATTTCAAATGCAAACTTGTTCATGCTACACAGATCTCAGGAGCAGTGGAGCAGTGCCATTTGTCTTCCTAGTAGATTGTCTCATTTCATTAAGCATTATAATAAAATTATTTGGGAAACATCTCTGGCTTTAAAACCCTGTTATTAAAATAACCCACCTGGGATAGCTTGGCTGGGCAACTAATGCTGTAAGTGACAACTAGTACTATGTAGTGACTTACTACAAATACTCCAAAGATTAGCTTGAAAGATGTTAAGATTTTACCCACTCATTTTTCTGTTCAAGTCAAAGGGCTGTACTGTTTTAAAATCCATAAGCAATTCCCTTGTACAACACATCATGAAGGACAATGACAGCAACGCTACACAGTTACATAGATCAGGATGCAAGAATGACATCTCCAGTCAGAAATGAAGGTTGAGGCTGGATTGGTAGAGTTTAAGCAAGTATGTTCAGAGGAACTTCTGAAAATAACTCTATGCATCTTTGCTTGTAGGGCTGTATATATATAGGTATACCAGGAACACAGGATGGATGAGACCAGCTGGGCCTCTACTCAGTCTTTGCAACTGCAGGTAACTATGGAGACATTTCATCTAAAAGTACCACAAAACCTCAGCTCCACAAGTCATCTTTACACACTGTAACAATGTAAAAGTACAAAGGATCAAAAGTTGCCAGAACTACACAACACAGCAGAAGAGAACAGGAGAGGTCGAGGACTGCATTCTTTCAATTGCAAAAGCATTCAAGTGAAAATACCCTATTCTTCCTGGGTAGTGGATTATACCTCAAACTACATGTGGTGGGCTGACCCTGGCTAGATGCCAGGTGCCCACCAAAGCCGCTCTATCACTCCCCTCCTCAGCTGGACAGGGGACAGAAAGTGTAACAAAAAGTTCATGGGTCAAGATAAGGACAAGAAGAGATCACTCACCAATTACCATCATGAGCAAAACAGACTCAACTTGGGGAAAAATTATTTATTAATAATCAAATCAGAGTAGGGTAATGCAAAATCAAACCAGATCTTAAAACACCTTCCCTCAACCCCTCCCTTCTTCCCAGGCTCAATTTTACTCCTGATTTCTCTACCTCCTCTCCCCCAGTAGCACAAGGGGGTGGGGAATGGGGTTGAGGTCTGTTTATCACCCATTGTTTCTGCCGCTCCTCCCTCTTCAGGGGGAGGACTCCTCACACTCTTCCCCTGCTCCAGTGTGGAGTCTCTCCCACAGGATACAGTCTTCCACAAACTACTCCAACGTGAGTCCTTCCCACAGGCTACAGTTCTTCACAAACTCTCCAGCGTGGGTCCCTTCCACGGGGTGCAGTCCTTCAGGCACAGACTGCTCCGCGTGGGTCCCCCACAGGGTCACAAGTCCTGCCAGCAAACCTGCTCCAGTGTGGGCTCCTGTCTCCATGGGGCCACAGGTCCTGCCAGGAGCCTGCTCCAGTGTGGGCTTCCCACAGGGTCACAGCCTCCTTGGGACACATCCACTCAGTCCAATGAGAGGTCCTCCATGGCTGCAGTTGGAGATCTACTCCATCATTAACCTCTGTGGGCTGCAGGGGCACAGCCTGCCTCACCATGGTCTTCACCGTGGGCTGCAGGGGAGTTTCTGCTCCAGCACATGGAGCACCTCCTCTCCCTTCTTCTTCACTCACCTTGGTGTCTGCAGAGTTGTTTCTGTCATATATTCTCACTCTTCTCCTTGGCTGCAAGTTGCCATTGCACAGCAGCTTTCTCCCCTTCTTAAATATGTTACTACAAAGGTGCTACCACCGTCACTGATGGGCTCAGCCTTGGCCAGTGGTGGGTCTGTCTTGGAGCTGGCTGGTGTTGGCTCTGTCAGACATGGGGGAAGCTTCTGGCATCTTCTCACAGAAGTCACCCCTGTAGCCCCCCCTGCTACCAAAACCTTGCCACCCAAATGCAATACACAACAGAAGTAACAAAAGAGAAAAAAACCCAAACAGCTTTTGATCACCAAAAATGGAGAAAATTTCCTCCAAACCATAGATCTGATAGTCAGTTTAGCCCAGGTTGCATAAATAAAACTCTGGAACAATACGTGTAACACCTGTAGGAATGCCAGCGTGGTTCTGGCCATCATCCCATCTCTTGTCATAGCCAATCTCTGCTGTTTCACAAAAAGGTGACAATTAATTTTCTACAAAACCAAGTGATGTGCCAGGTTTGGGAGGCCAAGGGTGGAGGATATACTTACTACCTGTCACAGGCCACCAGCCAGTGTGTAGGTTTGGAACAAAATAAATGTCATAAACTAAATAAAAGTCTATCCAGACTCAGCTGACTGAGTACTGTTCATAGCACTGGGCTGGATCCAGCTACACAGTATGTATGTCTGGATAATGGTGATGGCAGGACCTCTGCCATTACAAGATCCAGACTGTGCTCCCTACACCGGGCAATGTGAAGGTCAAAAGAAGAATGATGAGTAAATCTCTATCCATCCAAGTTTCCTGCAAGTTCTCAGTAAAGATCAAAACTAGCAAGAGCACAGGATAACCCCAATTCTTATTCCCTTATCAAATAATACAGCCTTGTTTCTACTATCAAATCTGCTTAGTTACAATTATTCTGTTTTGACCTTGATATGAAGGTTGTTCATCACCACAAAACTTGTTTATTCAAGTAGACAAAACAGATTTTTAAAACCTCTTCTGCTGAAGTGTTTTGCTGTACCAAGAAACACAAAGCAAGGATATTGCCATCATCAGAACACTAGAGGATATTGAGCAGTTTTCACCATTAACAATTTGTGTTCTCTCCTGCAGAAACTCAGGCACTCAGAGGTGGAAAAAAGCCAATGATACTGACCTCCCCACACTTGAAAAGTGAACTCCAAAAGCCTGGGAAAAAGAGAGTCAGTCGTTCTCAGAGTGAAACACAAGGCACTCAAGTTCAATAAAGTTCAGTGAAGAGAAACAGATTCCCAAATATATTTCAAGCTTCTCCATTTCAAAACATCCTTTATCACAAAACACCCAGTAACATGCAGAGAACAATGCTCCAGTATCAGGGAGATGGAGAAAATTCACATCCATACAGTAGAAGAGGAAGCTTACTTAGGAAAGGTAGTTTTGTGATTATAGAATAAAGAAGAAATTCTACTGCTGTAGGTTCAGCTGTTGTTTTTATCACAGATATTGTGTGTGTCTTTTGGCAAGTTACATAGCCTGCTACTGAAGCACTTGCTTAACTTACCTGCTTTCTACCAGGCATACTCATTAGTTTATGTGCTTGAGTTAACTTCAAGAATGTGCTTAGCATTGTACAAGAGTTTAAGATCTCTGCTAGGTAAGGATTTGAGGTACAACAGCACTGGAACATACTAGTAAACTGGCCCTATTTTGTTAGGTTGCCTCCAAGATGACTAGTTTTCCTAGGTCCTTCTGACAGTAAATGAAGAGAGAGAAGTGCCTTGAGAAGAATATTCTCCCTATTTATTGAGAAATCTGCCCACTTTTTGCCCATTCTTGCAAACTCTAGAGGTGGCTGGATCTCTTCTCTGACTAATATAAGGAGCTTAAAGCAAAATAGTTCTTGCCATACACACCTTATATGCTTTAATTTAGACAGAATAAATTCTGAGTGAACAGGCAAGGAGACAAAGTTATTCACTATCTCATATTTTGTCAGATATGAGCTGTTTGTGATTAGCAGACTTTCTATTACTTCTTTTGTTGAACTACTCTGGTGTAATCAACAGTCAGTTTAAATTCCATATTTCTCAGTGGGACTTGATTACTCCCTAATTTCCCCCCTCACCCGCCCCCCAAATCACTCCCTTTCTTCAGTCTTTACATATGTATGTATATTTTTTTAGCTTTCTCCTCATTTACCCACAATTTAACAACTGAGAAAGATAGGGACTCTTTTTCAGTCCAATTTCTGTAATAAACCTATACTTTCCAAAGCAATCCTGATGCAAGTTTACTCCAAAGACCCAACCCCCCTAGAACAACTTTTCAAAGAATGCATCTGTAGGGTGAGCACAGAATCTGGTACAGATACATGTGTATACCTTCAGAGAGACGTGACTGGGATGGGGAGACAAAACTGGGTACAGAAAACTTCCACTTAAGAAAAAGGTTTGTAAGGTCTATGGGCAATATTTGAGAAAAGATAGTAAAGATAAAAGATACAGCAAACAACATCTGCATATCACTAGGGATGTCCAATACCAGGAATATACTAATAGTGATCTGTTTCACAGACAGTGACCATCTTCCTCACTGGAAGCTTGTAAGGACCAGTCAGAAATAGTTTCTGTGATGCCAAGCTTTCCTGAAGGCAAAAGACTGTCAAGGCAACCTCTCCAGGTCCCTTCTGGGCTGGTTTTATACCTGTTTTGAAGATAGGAAGCTGCAAGCTGCAGCTTTGTCAGTCAGCTCTTTTCACAAGCCTAAAGAAGCCCAGTAAAGTAACTGCAATGAGTCCAGTAAAGGAAACACTTTGAAACTGAAATAGACAATGCCCAGATGCAAAGAGCCGACATATATCTGTCAAAAGCCCCTGCAGTAATTTTGTGAAACCTCATTTCACTTCCTTTCACATAGGTGCTTGATCTTTCTTACTCTCTGTGTACTTTAAGTGAATCAACTGTTGTACCAATCACAGAGAAAGGAAAAACCACAGATTCGTGGCTGGAGGAAGCATCTCTGCTTTGTTGCATCTTCTCAACTATCACCAGAGATCATGATAATTCACTAGGGAAATGAAAGCCATTCTGAAAAATTGGAGTGGGGAGAAGTGATGAAGGACCCAGTAGGGTATCAGCTAGATGAAGAGATGAAACAGAGAAAACCCTATAAAATAAGACTTCCTAGAAAGGGACTATAAAAAACCTGATGTGATAAAGAATGATTTGGCCACGTGAAATATTTCTTCCAGAATAAAATTTGATAACTGAACACTCCCTTAGAAAATATCACTGTACTAAATAAAAAAAAAATACAGATACACTCCTCTGTGTATCGCAGCTCTCCAAACATCTGAATAGTTCATATTCAGTAATGTTTTTTGGCTTCTCTATTAAGGTAGGTAATAAGGTATTGGCCTCATTTCACTGAAGAGGAACCAAACCATAAAGTAGATTAAGTGAACTACCCGAGAGTGCACAGAAGTGTTGCACGATAGGCTCTTTTGATAGATATCCAGCAAAAGAACTGGCAACAGCTGAACTGAGAATTAATCCCAGATCTCTTGAATCCAATTTGCCAGATTAAATTTTATCAAAACTGTTACTGGGACTTCAGGACTAAGAGATATGTCTGTGTTCTGCACATTTCATTTGTCCCTATATAAGGCAGATGCAAGTTCAGGGCTATGTGTTGGCAATAGAAAAAGTGAGTGTTGTTATCTGTGGTTGAACATAGGAGATCTGACCTCCCTGACCCTGCTCTAAATTCTTTGCAGATAACGTTGTTAATCACTAAAGGAATATTAGCTATCTGTGGCATAAAAAAGCTGTTCTCTTTACTTAAGGGAAAACTACTTTGGGTATAACTAGAAAAACAAGATAAATCATCAGAGCAACAAAATCAGCCATAACCCCCAGGAGAACTCAGACAGAACTATCTGTCCTGCTTGCATGACACCAGTGTTCGGACTCTGATGCTGACCTGTGACAGCTACTCTCAAAGGAAAAAGTCCCAGTCTTCATCCTGAGGAGTTAAATCCCCAAGGAAAATCCCTCTTTGTGGCCCTGGGAGTCTCCTGCTGCATCCTGGCTCTAATCCAAGCTGCCATCTGAGATGTTAGAGCTATGCAGACTGTTACCGGGGCACAACAATGAGGTATCCTTCTACATATCTGAGATGTTAGAGCTATGCAGACCTTTATCAGCAAGGAGTAGCCAGGTGTAACTACTCAGGCTGGCAAGAATAATCCTTTCCTAAATCCCACAGTTTAGAGCAGAAAACAGATAGATCATCTAGATGGAGCAAAAGCAGCCTTAGCAACTGCCTAGCAACACTACCGCAGAGAAAGGCAGGAGCTGCCGGTTATCCGGATGCTAACTCACAGGGATGAGCCACTGTCAGCCAGAGCTCAGCAGCCTCTAATGCACAAACTGAACCTCAGCCTTGTCTCTCTGTCAGCCCTAGAAAGGCAGGAAGTTTCTGTCAGTAAAGCAGTGGGCATTCAAAATTTGTTAAATCTTTTCCCTAAAAATCTGCTTTTCTCAGTCTTCTGCCTCACCAACCAGATAAACTCACCAGGTAGACATATTACCAGTAGTTCAAAGGTTAACAGTCACTCCCAAGACTGACAAGTTTTTTTTTTTATCTTCAGTACATACGATCATGATCTGAATTTATTTTTTTTCCTGCTCATAGAAATGACTGATGGGTTGTGGAACTCTTACGGTCATCTTAACTTCCTCCATGGAACATTGCACAGTTATAACTTCCAGCCTTGCAGTTTATAGCTTCCACAGTTGCTTTATTAACACTGCGGTAAAAGAGAAATATTACTTGGGCAGTATATTGGTGCCCATTGGTATTTTAGACTGAACGTTATGCATCATATTGTAACGTCTCTGATACCACAGCCAAATTGGTTACAGGATGAATAATGCTTTTAACTCTAGGGACTGTGAACAATTAATATTCAAATACTGATCCACCTTAAAAAACAGTCCTTGATGTGAGCTTTGAGCTTACAAACCTAAAGTTACCATTTTCCAGGTGGAAAGACATTCATATGAAAAACAGCTGAAAGCAGAAGCAAACTGAGAAATTTAAGAAAAGTGTTCACTTTGGCTGTCCAGTTGTGAGGTCTTCTTGTGTAATAGCAATTATTTGTGATTAGAACAGAACAGAACAGAACAGAACAGAACATTTCAGTTGGAAGGGACCTACAATGATCATCTAGTCCAACTGCCTGATCACTTCAGGGCTGACCAAGTTAAAGCATGTTATTAAGGGCATTGTCCAAAAGCCTCTCAAACAGTGACAGGCTTGGGGCATCAGCCAGAACTCTAGGAAGCCTGTTCCAGTGTTTGACCACCCTCTTGGTACAGAAATGCTTCCTAATGTCCAGTCTAAACCTTCCCTGGCTCAGCTTTGATCCATTCCCACATGTCCTGTCACTGGATCCCAGGGAGAAGAGCTCAGCACCTCCCTCTCCCCTTCCCCTCCTCAGGGGGCTATAGACAGCAATGAGGTTCGCCCTCAGCCTCCTTCTCTCCAAACTAGACAAACCCAGGGTCCTCAGCCACTGCTCACAGGACATGCCTTCCAGCCCTTTCACCAGCTTTGTTGCCCTCCTCTGGAAGCATTCAAGGACCTTCACATCCTTCTTACATCGTGGGGCCCAGCACTGCACCCAGTATTCAAGGTGAGGCTGCACCAGCACTGAATACAGCGGGATAATCACCTCTCTTGACCGGCTGGTTACGCTGTGTTTGATCCACCCCAGGGTGCGGTTTGACCTCTTGGCTGCCATTTTGGAAAACTGAATGCAATTATAAATAAATCCATGAGCTAATGACTAATGATTCATCTTCTTTTACCTAATATCCGCTCTGATATTTCAGTTTCAGAACTAAATTGTCAGGATGCCAATTTGACAATGAGATCATTTAAATTATAGATACAAGACTTTAAGATTTCTACTAAGTTTACTACCTATTGTAATATATTTATGCAATTGCATACAATCTTCATCATGCCTTCTTTATTTTTTTTTCCATCATAAATATATTTTAAAAGAAAATGCTTTTACTTCTAAGTTAGCTCATGCTAACAGGTTTTTAAAGCACAAATCAGTTGTCCTTCAACTGGTAAACTCCAGAAACACTTGTTAAGAAATCAGAATTGTAACGTATCTCAGAAAGTTCTTCACGTGAGCAGCTGGGATTTTACATCGTATCACTGTAAAGGACTCTATTGGTTACTCTAAGTGCATTGATTTTCATTTGGATCATTGTTGGTTCAGGGGTCAATTTTTGCAACTCTAACTGTGGATTTTTTTGTGTGTTTGTTTGTGTGCTCATTTCCAGCCTAAATGTCCCCCAAACCACTATAAAATGGCTTATTTAAAAATTGACACTTTGCTATAATCGCTCAGTGCTACATACTTAATCAATGAAAAATAGTCTGAGCAGTTCCTACATCCCTGACATAATCCACTGTAATCCACAAGTATTTCAGATTTCCACTGGTTTTCTTCACAGATGTAGGATTTGAGTACCCACTGGTCTGAACGTAAGGCATGGGGTCCATCCAGGATGCGTACTCCAGTTCCCACAGTGACATGCAACCCTATAACAGAAGTGAAATCCAAGAAAGCTGCCCTTGGTGTCATCCTGAAATATAACTCCCACAGTCTGCAAATGGTTTGCTTTTGTATGACAGTGTCCAAACCTTATTTCATTTACCAGTTTAATGCAGAAATTTCTAGTTTCAATTGCTTTCTGTGTAGATTATTTCTTCCAAACCACACCACATGCAAAGGAATGAGTATGGCACAAGCAACTTTTCACTGTACATCCAAGTACGGGGATGAACCTGTCAAACATTTCTTTTCCAATTTAAACTGCATCACATTTGAACATAAGCTGTCAACACCTGAAAGTGTTGTAACCTATTTAATACAGTTGAAGGCAAAACATTTCTGCATGATTTTTCCTGTTTTACAGAAGACAAAGAATATAACACTGGCATTTACAATTTTTAGATCATTCCTCACACCTCTCACATTTGGACCTGAAACACTTTTTACCTCCTTAAAACTGCACAGATGCTAATGCACCGCATTTGTGATCTTCACCAGGACCTCTCTGTATTGCTTTGTCTCAGTAACCCCATTCTGATAGAATTGATGAGGCAGTATCCAGCTACTTATATATAGTATAATTCCTTGACTGAGCATGTGTTGAATAGAGCAAAGCAATGAAAGATTTAATGACTGCTGAGAGCAGAATTCAGGATTTCTGTGATCACCAAGTTTTCCTTATAAAATCCCACATTTAAAATACAATTAATACAGATATTTGTTACAGGATCAGTTCTTGGATTGCTCTTCCTAAATACCAGAATACCAGGTAGCTTTTATTGGAGTCTTATTTGAAAGCAATGGTGAGGATTAACAAAGTTTACCCAGTGTTACGGGTGTGAAAAGGGCTGTGGATCCAGCTATGTGTGAGGAAAAAGATAGGGTGTATCTGAAAATCACAAGTATAAATGTTGCAATCTCAGTCTTTCATTAACTGCTAAACCAAGTTGTTATTTCTGAATTACAGTTAGTTTCACGATGCTATTTCCCTTTAACATCTAGATCAGAAATTATAATAATTATTTGTGCTATTTAAGGACCTCTGCTATCTGCTGTCTTTTTTCACTTCATCTTATAGGAAGAAGGTGGTGACTTATAGCACAATCTAAGGCCTCCAGATCTGACTCTTCTGTTAGCCCCAGCATAAAACAGGTCTTAAATCAAGGAAATTACTAAAATAAAAAACTGTCTAACATGATCACCTGCAGCATTCATTTCAGAGAAGCAGAAACAGGACTATGACAGTCCCACACGTGTAGGGATGAAGGGGGCTGTCCCCGTCATTTGACTTGGGAAATCAGTCTGCAGTTGCATAAGCACAGACTGAAAGAGAAGAGGAGGAGGATCAGAACTTGCTGTTCAAAAGCACTTGTTTACTGTCCTGTTCCAGTGGGGCAGGGACTCAGAGGGAAGAAGTGTTAAATCTCTGTCTAGGTCAAACTCACAGTCCTGCTCCTGGCTTGTGGTGGCGAAATCCAGTGTAAATCCAGACAGGATTTAACTATAAAACTGCACCTTAAAAAAGTGTATCTGTCTTCTTGTTACCAGCAGAAACAAACAGCAGGGCAAGTGAATGAAAGGCCAAAGAAAACAATATCTAAGAGATAAAAAAATTCTGAATAAAAGTCAGGAAAACAAACAAGATCTGCTGGGCTGTGAATCAGACTCACATTTAACCAGTACATTCAGAACAGGCGAAGTTAGTCTAGACCAGATAAAATATGGTAAGGAATCAATTTGTGAAGAGCATAGAAATGCCTAAATGATACACCATTTTGACTTCAGTAAGGTTTTTATTTTTGTCACTATGAACTTGCATAGCTACCGGACATACTGATTTTAAATCTTGCTGCTTCCAGAACTGCAAGGGACAACAAACATCATCACAGGCTTCTCTGTGCATCGTGGAAAGGAGATCTTTTTAAACCAAGATGTTTATTGATACTTTTCTCTTAGAAACTTTCCATTTTGGTAAGTTGCTCTTATTAAAAGTAAAACAAATGCCCCCCACTCCAACAGAACTTTTGATTCCAGTGCATTTTTAATACCAGTGCATTTTTCAAGGCAAGGTAATTTACATGCTGATGTATGAGTTTTACAGGTCAAACCAGAATCTTTCTGTCTTTCAGTCTAACTTCAGAATACATAGCAAAAAATGGTATGTGATTATAACATTAATTCTCACATGAAGACAACTGAATGTTTCTGTTAATAATATATTCTTTAATGTTAATAAACTGTAATCTTTTCAAATATTGCCCTATTTAAAAATGTATATTGTAACATTCAGGGAGAAAGTTGGATTCATAATGACACAAACTACAGAAAAAATAATCCTTAATAGTAAAACTTCCAGTTTCTTCAGTAAATAAATACCTGCATGTGATTCAAAAGACCAGACCTAAAACTTCGTTCTACCAGCAGCCTCACAGTATTTAAAGAAGTATATTCAATCAGCCCATCAGGCATACATTACTCAGTTGCCATGTCTTTGGATATGCAGTGATGAGACTATAAAGATGGGAAATATTTCAATCATACAGTTTTAGTTCCTTATGTTTATATGCACCTAGCTCACTTCTGCTAACTATAGATGTTTCCATAACTACCTCATTCCCATCTGCTTTGCTTTGAAAGCAAAGTACCTGGATCCCCAAAAACTTGTTCATGTATATCTGTGCTGATAACAGTTTGAACAGTTGGGAAAGCACACACTATTCATATTGGCCATATAAAGCTACTTTTAATAAATTCCAGAAGTTAGGTCCAGTACCAAAATAACAACATGGGACAGGAACAGCTGAAGACTCAACTCTTCTTGCCAGTGACAAAGAATCATCCCTTAAGAAGCAGCATTCCAGTTCTCCAGGTCCTTTTTATCAATGAACCTCCATAAACCTCTGAATGGAGGTTTCCAAAGGCACTGGGATAAATTAGCTCTTTTTGCCTTAATCCAAAACCCACTTAGATAAATAGTAAGAGTCCCATTTGTTCCAGGGAGGTTTCGAATCTGACCCTATGTCCATTTAAATATTGGCTTTTCTGCAGAACTCTTCAAACATCCTGACATTTTGAGCCAACCACAAGCCTAGGAGGTGGCAAGGCATGTTGCCAATGCAAAGTGGTTGTCCTGATTTTCCAGGTGATAAAGTATAGGAAAATATTGTTCCTGCTGTGATTGCTAAAAAGCATTTCCCTGTGTTCTGCTTGCTATGCTGTGAAATGCAGGAACCATGGCTTTATGTTTTTGTTCTTTTGCCATCAGTTGTGTCATTCTCATATGGTTTGTCCCCACTGTAAGACTGAGTCAGAAATGAAGTCATGTCATGCTTTATTTCAGGCTCAGGCCATGTATTTGCTATGGATAATGTTCACCTGTTTGGAAATCTGAAGCGATCTGTAGAGATTGGCACTATATCAAGGATTATGTTTTATTCCCAGAACCTCTGCGCTTGGTAGCAAATAGCCAGTCAAAACTAGGTATCCTACAGCAATAAAGCACAATGTCACTAAGTGAAATAACATCTTATCCAGCTGAACAAAGGGGTGAGAAGTCTTTTAACTTCACCCATACTTACAACAATCTCACAGATCATTTTTCTGGTCCATGGTGTCACTTCTGCCTTGACACTTCAAAACTAGATTCACCCTTTTGCCAGTGGTGAGCTTGTTGCTTGTCACTGTCGTTAGCAAATATGACACATATTTTCTTTTGAAACCCAATCCATCTTCCAGCTGTATAGTACAATTGTTAGTACAGCCTGGCTCTCGCATCAGCCTGTGCAGCACTGCAGCTTCTCAGCTCCCTCCCTGTTAAAAAAACCCTGCACCTCTGCTAGCCCTTTTGCTCCACTTGCTAAGCAAATCTTTCACACAGCCACATATTTTATTTTCAAATCTTTGACCTCACATAATTTTTCTTCTCCTTTGTGTAGCATTTAGTTTGACCAACACTTTCACTCTTCCCTGTCTGCTATGGAGATTCCCTAAAAGCATCAAGTAAGTTTGGTTTTTTTGCACATTCATTTTGCCTGACTTGTTTTTGGCATTTGTATTGGCTGCCTTTAATAACTTCATCTTACCCAATTTAGTAGCAACACTAAAAGCCAGTAGTAGTTACTCATTTCTGGTGCTCCTGTTTCCTGGCATTTAAAATAAAACCTCCTAGCCCTTCTGTGTTGCAAAGGAATGCCTCCAGATACAAATGAGCATGGACGTGCCCACAAATAATGATGTTTAGGAAATCAAGACTTAAAAGGCGAAGCTTGTATAGCTAAGCCCAAGTGCTTGTGTACCATGTGGTGTCACTGGCAGCAGAACTGAAGTGATTCTAAAGCAAAAAGGGTCATAGTTTTTGGAATTTTCAGAAGGATGTCCTTTCCCACATGGACTTGAAATCAGCAGGTAGAATGGGTATGTAATGTAAAGTTTTCCAGCAAAGGAAAGGAAATAGAGAGGAATGTTGATACTGTAAAGCTTATTTCAGTCACCAAGATGAACAGCTTTTGCAGAGATAACACTGAAGAAACAAAAGTTTCCTCTCCTGTAGCTTGCCTGTCTGCTTGGCCTTGCAATAGCACTTCTTGTGCTCTAAATATAAAAGATGACTTAGGCCTATTAAAGAACTAATGTTCAGTTCTCCTTAATAGGATAATTCTGGCCATTTTTCTTTGCAGTGATTTGATCTGGAACATCCAGATAATATTTATCTACCACAAATGGATTTTATTGAAAGAATAAGAAAGCTTTAAACAGGCATGTAAGTGAGAGGTCAGTCAAATTAAGTAGGTATTTCTGTGTATTTAAATGTGCCCAGTCCTTTTCTTGTCTGTTCTCTCCATCCAGTGTGGGGACAGAAATCTTTCTGGCTGAAGAAGGAAAATCTCTGTGGAAAAAAAATCTCTGGAGTTTGGAAAATCTTTGGGCAGTGAATGTGAGGTGGCCTCAAAGAGGTCAGGTTTGGGTATATTTATAAAGACAAAACTGGCTGAAATCAGCTCCATTGGCTTAACTTCAAGCTCTTCAGGCAAAATTCTCGTAGCATGAGGGTCCTTAGAGAGCCCTGGAATTTGGCTCAGTGGTTTTCGTGACATCTCTATTTTCAGAACCTAAATGTTGGTCTTCATCTGCTTGGGTTGGGCTGGTCCATTGGGCAATCACTGCAGGGCACTGTAGTGATTTTTGTTGTGTTTTAAAGTTGCTATTTCAGTTTCCAGTGCCCATACTTGTTAGAAAATAGCATGTCTTCCCTCAGTCTGCTAGGAAGTACGATGTTGATATCCCAGGTAGCTAATTTAAAGGCAGTGCAAGTATTTCCAGTGCTATGCTGTAGCCTTTTCTATCACTTAGTCTGGAGTTTCCTTCAGTGTTCCTGTGTTTAATATAGCCCATGCTGGGGACCATAAAATAATAAGCAACCTTTTGTCTCTAGAGATACTGGCACTGTGAAAACGCATTTCTGATGCTAGAATTCCTAGAGAGCTTTCAAAAGTTTGAAGAATGCTTCAGTTTTAGGGACTCAGCTTCTAAATCATGTCTGCTGCTATAAAAGTGATACATATTTAAGCTCCATACTGTTCATGCATTTTTTAATATTTCTATTTAATTATTTGCTTGCTTGCCTGGGCCAATTTCTTTTCTCTTAATAAGAGCAAAATGAAGTTAAAGTGTATGCATTATTAAATTTAATATGAAGTTACAATTGAATTACAAAGTAGTAGTCATTTCTCTTATTTATTATGATGAACTGGTCTCTCTCTTTCACTCACAATGGATCTTCTTTTTTCACTTGTAAGATATGGGGGAAATAGCCTAATAAGCTGTCCTTTACAGCTGAGATTTTCAGAGCGACTTCAGATGTCTGGATGCCCTCATCCTATTTAATTTAATGAGGACTGAGAATCAAATCCCTTAAGCAACTATGAAAACTTCAGAAGGGAGGGAGGATATTCCAGCAGCCAGGGCCTTTGTGTGCCAAGGCTGCCTGATCCATCAGGGACTCCCTCGGTGATTTAAGACTTCACCTTGCTTTCCCATCTGCAAAGTGTGGACAAAGCACTTTGTCACCTATTGTGGGCACTGAGGGTTGTGTGAGGATGAAGACATTAAAGAACATGAATTTTTAGACTGCACAGAAACAGGGGTGTTTACCTAATACAGAAGTCCACAGTATCTCAGAACCATTTCCTTGCATTGACGCTGCAGTCCTGGCATTTCATACATACCTGTCTTACTGCAGAAAGCTATAAACATCAACATGACAGAACCTGCATTATTTGATCCAAGAAACCATCAGTTCCCCTGAACAAGAGAGATGAAAATAATGATTGAGGTAGAAACACTGAGAAGAAAAAGAAGCTGTTCAGGTTAAGAAAGCATCCTGTCCCAAGAATTAAAAAAAAAGTAAATATTGGCCATGAAAATTTTAGGCTACAAAATCAGTAGCAATTAGATGGCAGTAGCTCTGGCATGGTCTTACAGAAGTGGCAATGGAAACAAAAACGTGTAGCATGATTATGATTTGGAGTCTATAAAGTGTAGCAGCAAATGATTCTATATAAAAAACAAGGTCTCTTTCAACCCTATTGTACCAAAAAGCATGTAAGATTCCTTCTTTCAGAGTGAAAGACTCTTTTTATAACCATAGTTACCTCTCTTATGTAATTCCTACATGATTTTGATTGAGAGACATGAAGGGGAGTAAATGTGTGTTGGTTTCTAAGGCATACTGGAACTAACCAAGGGCCATAAGAAATAAAAGAGAAATAAATAGGAAATGTTAATCTATCAGAAAATTATAAAACGAGGTCTAAAGCTGGTCAGAAAGTTTTGACTAGAAATAATATGCAAACATCTTAACATGAAGGAGTGGCACAGATCACTAAGATAGGTGGACTGGATTTCCCACTGCAGAAAGATGTCTCTCTCTCCCCCACTATAATAGGGTTTGGAGGATCCTTTCAGGTCTTGAAGTTCATGCCTATGCATATGAGGAAAAATACAGTAATGATAGAATGACTTGTAGTTAAAATTTTTCTCTTGTCTTCTCCAAGGAATACAGAGTCTAAGTGATGCTAGATTAATGGAGGTAGCATTAATTTAATAGTGCCTCATAAATTAGATTTTTTTTTTTTAAAAAAAGAAGAGATTAGAAATGTAACTGCTGTGATTCTAGAATGAAATTATTTTCCCTCTGAACTTGAGAAAAGGAGAGGAGAGGAGAGGAGAGGAGAGGAGAGGAGAGGAGAGGAGAGGAGAGGAGAGGAGAGGAGAGGAGAGGAGAGGAGAGGAGAGGAGAGGAGAGGAGAGGAGAGGAGAGGAGAGGAGAGGAGAGGAGAGGAGAGGAGAGGAGAGGAGAGGAGAGGAGAGGAGAGGAGAGGAGAGGAGAGGAGAGGAGAGGAGAGGAGAGGAGAGGAGAGATTGTGGTTCAGTTGCCTGATCCATAAGAGCAAATGGAGCAAGTAGAAGATGTGACTAGAAACAAAAATTAGCTTGTGAACTCGGTCAGACAGGACAGATTTGAACTTTTTTTACTAAAATGGAAATGGCAAAGATCAAACTTTGATACTGAAGTGCGTAGTCCTGACTTTCTGTGCCTGAAAACCCTGAGATCTGGATGATACAGTGTTCTGCAGTATTCAGAATTTACCTGACATGCATAAACTATTCTTGCTGAAGGCCCTGACTGTGGCCCCTGCTCCTTCTCATAGAAATCTCACAGACTTCAACAAGTACCAGCCTGGTCATAAAACTCTGTTTTTCTGGATTTATTTGCAGGATTAAGGACTGTAAATACATCTCACTAGGGAATGTCTGGCTCAGATGCTCAGCAACAGATATAGATGCTTTCCCATATAGGTCATTAGGCTGGATCTGCTCCAGGTCAGTAGTGGCCAGAGGTAAATGTTATCTCGTTACAAAAGTCTAAAGTGAATCCCATTTAAAACTTTAAATAAGCAATTGCTATTTCACCTAATTTCTTATGTTAAGTCTAAAAATTTCTTGCAAATATCATGACATAGAGGTTATTGTCTTAAAGACCAGCTGTCAGTTATCCAGGATAATGGTGGGTTCAGATAACTGGATTAACAGAAAGAATTGGTGATATGGACACAAGTTGCAAAGACATCCATCTGGCTCTGTATGGAGTCAGTCTGGGTCCAGCAGGACTCATTAGCTTTCAGGTCCATCCCTGAAAGATTTGAACTAGTTCTTGTGAAGCCACTGGCCACTCCAGTCCCCTGCAGTCCCAAAGGACTGTGAAGGTGAACACGCACCACCACACAAATATACAGATCCTGGTTCCTGCAGTGTCATGCTGCTAATTTTCCCAGAGAAAACACTGGGAGCACAGTGCAGAGTTTACTTTTAGGACCACTGCTGCTCAGCTGCCAGGGCTTTCATTGCAGCAGCCTCACACAGAAATACTGGCTGTGTACAGACCGAGCTTGGATCAAGCACTGGAGATGATCTTGTGCTTCATCAGAGATGCAGGTGCCTCCAGTAGACCCTGCGAGGAGCATAGCTGCACTTGTCAGGCTCACTAATAGACCTAGCAAGCAAGGACTGTCATCGACAACCCCAGTACTCAACATCCCAGTGATATGACCAAAGAATGGTGAATTTGCCATATTACAGCAATGGAATGTTTTAGTGATCACAGCCAAATACATTTGCAATGGAGAAACCACCACCACACTTGGCAACAGTTTTCTCCCTAGCTGGCCCACAGAAGAAGTTGTTATGACACAGAGACCTCAGCTTTTACCAACAGTTGCCGAACATCATATTTCCAAAAGCTGACAAGCCTCCCAGCTTAAAAAAGATGAAAGACCACAGGGACTGGAAGGGAGTGTATGTGGTTCAGCGCTCTCCTACTTTAATCCACAGCATCTGACTGCTGACAAGATAGGCTATTACAGCTCCTTTAGGGCTCTTCAGCACGCTTGTGCCAGTTCTTAATCTATGGATCATTGACATGATGGAACATAATGGCAGCTTCAGAGCCCATTATATTTTCAGTTGTCAGAGTGAACACAGGGAGATGCTCATCAGCAGAAACTCACTATAACACTACATACAGACATGTTCATGAAGCCTTTAATCTTTCATACCAGAAAGGTACAAACACACCACTTCACATTTTTTTTAATTGCAAAGGCCAAATTACCAAGTATAATGAAGCAAAATTATTTCATTAGAGTTGCTTTTTCCTCATTTCTAAGCTAAAACATTACAATTACAAGACCATCACGGATTCAGAGTACTATTTGTGTTTCTTTGCTTAGTATCTGATTAAAAAAATATATATTTAAAGGCGGCTTAAAATTGCTATGCACCATTACAACTTTCCTGACAGATCTCACTCCTAAGCACATTACTGTTAGAAGTGAAGGGCAAAGAGCTACAAAGTGGGATCCAGAAGGGTATCTCAACAGCATCCTGTCCAAGGCGCAGCTTAAAAAGGCAGTAGCCAGAGCAATTAATGAGATCATACCTACTTTCACCTTAAAAATTTCAGCAGTAAATTTCAGATCTCTCCACTGCCCTTCACATGAGTAACAGTGGAGTGGGTAAAAGTTATCAGCTCTGTGATGAAATGAATGGCAAGCGGAGATTTGATTCACAACCTGGCAGGTAACAACAACAACAAATGCTAACTGTGGTTTTATTGTCAAAGCATTGATGGGTTTGGCTTGTTTCTGGCTAAAGAAACAAAGAGTCTTTCCAACTTTCTGTCCACTTAAACAAGTTCAAAAGGGGAAGGCTATAGCTTTTTCCTCAGCAGACAAAGTTGAAATTAAGAACTTGTATGGAAGTCAGGATGACTATAAAAGCTCAGTGAAATTAACTCAGCCTCCACCATTGCCTGATTCAGTTTAGTTTCTTCCTCTTGTGTCTGAGATTGTCCCTTAAGATGACAGCCTTGATAGCAACATCTTGACAGTCACTCCAAAGTCATTTCAAGCAATATATAATTTCCATGGGGCTGAAAGCTCCCAGCTTACATAGCAATAGCAGCTGTGTGAGATCTGGTCCATCTGCCAGATGATAGCTCTGCAAACTTCACCCACCTCCTTTGCAAGCTTACCCACTTGATCACAAGACAGTTCATTGAGGCTCCACAGGATCTGGGGCCCAGATGTATCTCTACCTTGTTCTCCCCTGAGGAATTGCAGCGTTTCTGCAAGGACGAGGAGTTGGCAGTTAATGTTACGAAGGCAAACATCAGTGAAGGGTGCAGGATGAGTGCTAGCAGGGTATGCAGGGAGCAATAGAAGCCATAGCACAGCTTCCTTATACTAAGCATAATCCTGGTGTTAGAAAGATCAGCACTAATGGAGAGTTTGCTCAGTCTCTTACTTGTTTGCTGAGGGGATCAACAGGTTACAGAGAGCTTTTCCAGACATTCACAATGGTCCAAGTCAACATCCAGATTCAAACATCACTCCTTACTTGCATCTGGAGTTATGGTTCACCAACACTGCCAACTATGCCACGTGCTTAATCTTAGCATTTTGGATCCAGTTCAGCATGCATCACATAGTTCACTAGAAAACAATAACCTTTAGCCATCACTGTCCTTAGTCAGGCTTCAGAACCCAGCTGAAGACTGAAGTTCCTCCTTGGAGTCTTTCCTTTGTGTTAATGGGAAAAGCATCAGATACTGGAGATGTGTTTTGAAGTGATGCTGTTAAATAGCAATGAATTTTGTGGTCCCTACCTAATTCACCTTGAAAATTATTTTGTTACTACTTGAATATATCTATTCTCTCCCTCAAAACTCTCATCCAATATACACTTGATAAACCTCCCTCCATGGATGTACATTGCTCAGGTAAGTGTTTAAACAAGTATTCAATATTGATAGGTTAAGAGGTGTCTATACATTAATAAGCAAACAGATCGCTTTTCTACAGAAGAAGTTATATCCAGAATTACATAATTTAGGAAAAAAAACAGCTTTAATGATCAAATAAATTATTAGACCTGGAAAATTAATCACTGCAAAAGCCCACTCACTTCTTTAACATTTCAGAAAGCTCATAACGTAAAGTCTTGTTCCCATATCCTGTTTCTGCACTCCGACTGAGCTGATTTTCATGTTTTGCTAATGTTTATCTGTGATATCTTTGAGCTATGAAACAGAACAAACATCTCCAAGCCCAGGAAGCCATACATGCTGCACTTGCTAAATCCAATTCCCTGCCCAGTCACTGGTCAAAAAAATGGGGGTCCAAACACTGCCTGGGGCAGAAACAAAGCCATACTGACTGGATTTGTCATACATGAAAAGCAAACCCAAACTATACAGGCAGCCTCACAACATAACAGGTCCCAGCCTGTAAATAGTTACATGTCTCAGATCTTAAAAATCGCAAGATAAAAATATTAAGAAAAATTTTTTGCACCTATTTTATTATTTTGACACATAGAGGTGCCGGCCAGGGCACATGCCACACAACAACAGAGCAGACTCCTAGCCATGGCCCTCACATTGTTCAGTGTGGTCTGTCTGCGCTGTGTCTACATGGAGGGAAGGGATCATGAAAAACGATCCTATGCAAAAAACATCAGCGCCTACAGTGCAGAGTCCCAGCACTGACAGGACAACCCAGTTCATACCTGTGCCCTGTGATTCAAGGGAGAATCCCCCTATTACACTGGTGAGACTACACACTGATTGAGAAAATGCAGGACAAAATAACAGTGAAATTCTTGATGCTCTTGAATGAACTATAATTACTGCATTGTCTAGAAAAGTAGCTCAATTAACAGAGATCCATGCATGGGGGATTACTGTGGTAAAGAACACTCTCCTTCTAATGACTTTCTACAGAAATTTTTACTCAGAGGGGATTTTAAACATATTAAATGGTGGGCAAAGAGAGCACTGCAGGTAAAGCTCTGCTGCGTTATTGAATTTTGAAAGAAAGTACAATTTATATTACTGGAACATTTAGAAACAATTCAGGCAGAGATAATAAATGATTAATGACTATCAATAGATGGTTGGTCAGTGGTTATGACAGTTGAGAAACTAAGAGGTCAACAGATTTGCTATGTGATGGGATTGTACCATGTATAAAGTATATGCTACTCCTGTTAGCAAAATGTTTTTAACACCTCTTTTATTTAACCTTTTTTAACTATTTATAAAGATGGACTAAATATTAATTAAAAAAAAATTACTTGGATCCTGTTAGACCTACTGTAAAGGTACAATGATTTTGAACTCCTGCCATTCACTTTTAGCCACAAAGTCTAGATGCCAGAGTCAAGCTCAGCAACCATTCTGGTCTGGTGTGTCAGGAAGAAGGACAGCTGAAGCAGACACTGGTTAGTTATTCTCTGATGTCTTTTTTGGTTTCCATCTACCTATTTATATCTGTGGTCCCTCTGGGCCTCCAGGTTAGTCCAAGAGAGATTTCTACCTGCCTCTGCAGCATTATGGTCCTCTCTATAGCCCACCTTCTCCTCCCTGCATATTCTACCTTCCTTACTTGCACTGAAAAGTTGTAGCTACTCTCTACTATTTCAAAGATGGATTCAGAATCAATCCCTAGCAAAGCAAAGCAGCACATCTAGGGCCACCACCCTCCTTCATGGATGGGAAGCATCATTCCCTGGTCACTGTCAGTCTTTATTTGGCTATAAAAGTGATTCACTCTTCCTACTACGCTGCTGACCTTTTCAGAATTACACCCACAGCTCACCCTGAAGCCAATAAACTCTTAGTGCTAAGGGAAATAAACTCACCTAAGCCCATTTCAGGGCTTTCTAATTATGTCTGAAATGCCTTTGCATTTACAGTAGATCTTGGGGCTCATTGTACTGTGGAGCTGACACATGTAAAGTCTCCTCCCCAAATGTGAGAGAGCTACAGACAGTTCAAGAACAGGCTGACAATGCCAGGTTTATTTCTGAGGACAGGTAGATGCAGATGCCATCTCTCTACATAATATATTCAAAATACCTATTACCATGCCATTGCGAAATAAAGATACAGCCAACATAACTTAGGTGTCCCAGTTTTGTCACACCTGAGCTATTGTCCAAACCTCCAGTACTGAATCAAAAACTAAGTCAATAGAGTCAATGGGGGCCAAATGTAAGAGGTTTACGGTAAGGCCGATTGCATCCTAAACTCCACTGATTTTACTGAGCAGCTCTTCCCCTGAATATAATGGGGAGTCAGGGACAGTTTCTCATATATGAGTGTTTATGTTGTAGATAACCACATTAACCAAATGAATTTCACTCTTGTTTATTAACTGTCAATGGAAGGGCAAGGAGATTTTCCACTGCAATTTCAGTCTTCTTAGAAAGCTGTCTTGACTTCTGGGATTTAATCTCCCTCTGTAGAAAATGCTGCCATTTTGTGAGCTCCACACTGGGGAATGGTTTCATAAGTGTCTTATACCTGTACAGTCCTGTAACTACCAAAGCAAAGACTTTTCACAGTATTTTCTTTGCAACCGGACTGCTTGTTGTAACAAAAACTAACTGAAAAAAGACAAGTTATTGTCAGTAAGATTCAATTTTTTACACAGAAGGAAATTTGCTGATTGACAAAAGTCAATCAGCAAATCATGAAGTTGCTAATCCTTTTCCTTAGATGCCTAATAAGAAGCGTGTGTTATCCTCTCCCCCACTAATCACTAATGTAGCTGCATAAGCTTTATGGGGTGACTCTAAATTTACCTCGGGAAATGCACTGACAGCCCTGCAAGACTGGGACAGAAGTGAATTTTATTTTCTCCCGGCTGAATTACCAACTATGGCAATTTCAAAACACAGCATATTCTGTTTCTTTGACTCTTGCAGGTCACAGACATGACCTGACAGAGTTTCCAAACCATTTCCTGACAAACTGAGGCAACTGACCTATCTTGCTTTGTTAAAGAAGTTGTGCTATTGTGTTGGGAGGAAAATTGCACAAATGACTGATCTTAAGTCAGAAAATCTGATCATTTCATATTCTAGTGCATGATTCCCCATATGTGGTGCACAGGACATGTATTGCCTGTGAGAAATATTGGTGTTATCTGCTGTGTACAGGAAAGCCAAAAACTAAAACTGAAACTGAGAGAAAAACATGTATATAGTCATGCCTACACTGTTTTTCATGCTCACAGGCGGGAGAGCAAGCATGAGTCCTACAGCAATGAGATTTCAATAGCCCTTCACTCTGCATGGACGTGGGAGGCAGCTTTTCTATTCCATAGAAGAAAAGTCTCCATTTGAGGTGAAGTTCTTCCTTTCTCCTGGGATGTTGTTGAGAAGGTCTGGACAGACATTCACTACCTCTGACTCCTTCTCCCAACCGTGCGGGAAAGCTCTGTACCCAGGACTGCTTGATGTCCTCAATTCCAGCTTAAGGACTCAATTTCCCTGAGGATTCTACCTGGTCTGACTTGGGATCCCACTTGGTCTGTCTTGAGATCCAAAAAACCTGAGTGTCATTCCCAGCAGCATTACACAACCTCCGTGTAGGTGGCTGCTGCAGGACAGAGTCACTCTGGAGAAAGAAAGGCTCATACCAGTATGTTAGAGAGTGAACAGATCTGGGCCAAGATTCAGCCTGGGTAGCTTTAAGTACTTATCTACAGAGTCTGAACTAAGCATATTGTCACTTTATACCCCCTTTTATGCCTGTGCCATCAATTTGGTTTGGTTTTAGTACCAAGAGCACCCTTCATGATCTGGTGATGACCACAAAGAAAACACAGATGGACTCACAGCTATCTCCACAATGCTTCAATTGGGGTGATTTAGGTTTAAGACATGTAGCAGAAGTTCATGGAAACCTGTCCAAATTCAGTTCCTGACCTATGACAACCTTGACCACCCAGTGCTTTTTAAACAAGAGCTGAATGTGGCGCAGGCAACGACCCCTGAAAGTTAATGCAAACAGCAGCTGGAAACAAACTCACCAAAGCTTAATTATTAAAAAGCTCTATTACTGGCCTGAGCTCAAGATTATGGGTGTATTATCCTTTCCAGTCAGGGCCTGTCTGTTCAGCACAGTTAAAATTAAGGATATAGGTGATCTGAGGAAATTATTCATGTTATTTCAGATTCAGGTACTTATTTGGTTTTTTTAGCCTTTCTGTCTTATCTCATTAGGAAGTAAATCAAAGTCAGACCCACATACACAGCTTCTAATGAAACTGCTGGAGTGACAAGAGATAGCAAGATAATTAAATTCCATGCTGTACTTGAGCTAAAACATAAACTTTTTATGCTTCTGAGATTGTTAAATTGGCCAATACTCAGCCTTGTAAGTTTATGATTTTTAGGTAAATTATAAAGGCCCCTCAGAGCATACACAAGGTATTCCTCAATGGTCCTTACCCTATCTTTAATTTCAGAGAGCATATATTCCTTTAGGATTAGCTCCACTGCATACAGTCACTTTATAAAATCCTACCGAGCTAATGAGGGCTACACTCTGAATTGCCAGGTCTTGTTTTCTGTTGAGTCCTTTGTTTTGTTCTTCCATCATGCTGCTGGCTTGTATACTTCATCTGCCAAATTATGTTTCTTTACACTAATTCTGGATTCAATAATAACTGCATCTCTTAAAATTCAACCATCAACAAGATGTGAACAACAGAAAACGCCTGAAGTGCTAAGGCTTGGACAACAGGCCCAAGCCAGAGTTGACCTATAGATGAATCCTGTATATTTTATAGCTGATAACCATTGTGCTAGTAGGTATTGTACTAAATTATAACAACCCACTTATGCTGGTGTAAAAAGTGCTAAAGCATTGTAATACTGCAGCCTGAACAACAGGCCCCAAGCTGAAGCTGCTAACTTAGCATGTAGTCATTAATAAAATATGTAAACTCGCTAGTGAAAGACAAAATATAATCAGTAGTGAGGAGAGAATGTATTCAACTTTCCTTTCACAGCCTTCTTCAAGGCTGAGAACCTAGGTGTTTGGCCTTGTTAGAGACTCCCTTGGTTCCCCGCCCGAGCCCTGGCCAGGCTTTGGGTGGAATCCAACAGGAGAATGAAACCAGAAATTTTCTGCTCAAAACAAAGATGCCAGCTATTCTGGCTTGTCGATCTCTGGTATATAAGGCTGGGCCCATTCACAGCGACTTTGGAAGCCTCACCTATGGGTGGACGCACCGCGTAGGATTTCCCACTTGCCGGGACAGGCTCTCCAAATCCTCGCTGTAACCGGGGCTCCCCAGCATCTGCGGATCTGGATGATGATTATATATGCAAGTGGTGATGTATTTCTCTTAATTACTATTCTCTCTCTCTCTCATGTAGTAATGATTTGATGCATTACCCTGTATTTTCCTGTTTGTTGCTTTAAGTGCACTGTTCTTCTTCTTCTTACTGCATGTTCTCTGTATTACGCTGTTACATTACTTGGTTATCACTAGTAAAGTACGCCTACTCTTTTCACTCTGGTGTCCGAGTTTAATTGGTATCCTTAATCAGCAAAACAACGCCTAGCAAGAGCTGCAGTTTCCTCTAAAGAAAAATAATTTTTTAGACCGAAGTGCTCTGTTGTCCAAAGCATCCATATCTCCATTTTTTTGCTCTTTCCTATCCTTCAGCTCTCTCCTTTTGTAGTTACTTAGCCTTAATTCTGTCTTTAAATGTTCAAGCTGACACTTGACTGTCCTGGAGTTACACTAGTTAAAAATATATCTATCTGAGTTAAAACCGGCATATATTAAGGAGAATGAGATATAAAGTAACAGCTAGAGAATATCATTATCCTGTCATTGAAAAAAATGTAAACAAGTACTTCTCAAAATATGGAGTTTTGTTTGTACTGGCTTTCTTTTCCTGGCGTTGGCATAACAGGAGCACTATCACTCATTGCTGCATTGGAACGGCTAATCATTGCTCCTTAGGAAAGCATACTTCATTGTTCAGCATTACAGTTCCCACACATACCTGTAGACACAGAGATGTAAGTCAACCAAGTAAAAAGACAAAAAAGAATTTTAAATTCATTATTACATTCCAAGATTCTAAATCTGGACACCTAAAGCTGGCTGTTTCGGGCATATTTAAGCAAAATAAAAGATATTTTGTGCTCTTACATGCTGAATGGATGCTAAAATCCCTTTGTGACTTATTGTGGAACTTAGAACAGCCCTTACGAGGCAGATTAAGTAAGTTGCTCATTTGGTACGTACTTGCTTAAAACTATCAATTTGCTAAATATAAATTTAGACACTGAAGTTTAGGTAAGTACCACTGTTATCTGACTTTGTTTTATGCAGCATTTAAAACCCATATCTGTTTTGGATGACACAGAGAACATGAAGGATACCAAAGATGCTGGAACGACATTTGGGAGCAAAGCGTGTCTATCTACACAACAGATACAGCTCAGGCACCACTCTGTATTTGCTTACATTATCTTCTGGCTATATACCTGCATGACCTTCAAGGGCAAGATTTCTGAATGAAAGAGGATGTCTTCAGGATGTTCAGGCTGTAAGGCTGCTAACTGGCAAACGTAAAGGTGATCTTTTCTTTGGAGAACTGACCATTAGGAAATGGTACAAAGCAGACCATCTCCATCGCTGTTTTCTATTTTGAAGTAAAAGAAGCAAGCACATGCAAAAGATGGCATGTAGTTACTGGGGTGATGGAAACATCTACCTACAGAGGCCAAGAGATTAAAGGTGGGAAGTGAAAATTTGTTCAGCACAGACACACTTGGGTTTCCCCTGAACATCACGGTGGCCACAGGACAAAATACCATCTTGCATCCTTTAAGGAAACAGACCTTCTCTGCATAAGAGGAAGGAAAGCCAGCCCGGACCAAAGTCAAGCAGTTCATCAGCTCAAATTGTCCTCTTCGGAGTGGAGCTAGACCATCTAGCTTGTTACAGTTATTGGCCTTGTGAGAGAAATAGGTAGCAATCCCAACACTCACTGTCATTATACATCCACAAACAAGACTATAATCCCCTAAAGTGAAGATATAATACATATACTTCAGTGTCCTGTCCTCATAGCACAGGTCACAGTATGGTGCAGAGAGAGAAACTCATTGTTCTCTCAGAGAAATTCACTGTTCTCTCCCATATACAGACTGGAAAAGAGTGACTGGGGATTGGGTGCCTGACTACTGCCTTTAGCCATCCCACTGCAATGGCCAGCAGATCTAAGCTTGTCTAAGACAAAGAAAAGGTTAGTACAAATTGGTTCCCTAATACAGCCTCACTCATTCCCTGTGCTGCCCCTGCAGATAGCTAGGTCTTCCTCAGTGAAGGCAAATTGCAAGCAATACCTATAGTTGTCTACCTTCAACTCCCTTGGAAAGGATTGACATGACAGTCATAACCAATCAAGAGGCGATTAGCCAGTGGGAAACCAGCCTGTGGGCCACAACAGAATTGGTCTGTTTGGAGCACTGTGCTTACAAATAGACCAACCAAAAGAAAATAGAAAGTGAATTTTAAAGGAAAACAAATGTAAGTTTCTTAAAGCTTCATGCTCTTTGCAGAATTACCTGCTGTATTTCCTGTACACAGGCAAATCCTTGGGCAGGCTGTGATATCATGCCATATTAGTGGGCTGTCAAGTTCTACTGATGAACACACATTGAGCTGTTCTGCCATCCCTCTGTCACAGCACTGTAGAATCAGAGTGAAATGGAGCTGGAGGGGGCACACAGCTGGCAGTCCCAGGCTGGAATAATCTATTCTGGACAGACAACTGTCAAACTCAGCACCTTCTGGAAGAAACATTTCCTAGCCTCTCACATTTTTTGCTTATTTAGCTAGACTCACTACTAAAAACATTTTCCTAATTTCTAAACCAAGATTTTTCTTTGAGATATTCCTTCATTGCATCACGTCCCACCTAAAAGAACACGGACAATAGACTATTTTTGCAGCAATCAGTTATATATTGAACACTGTTACTTGACACCTGTCAGTCTTCCCCAGACTGAGGAATCCCAGTCCTGCCTATCTTCTGATATGAGCGCCATGTCTCCAGTTGATCTTGCTGTTCTCCCCTGGGCTTTCTCAGCAAGCCCAAATTTGTTGACATGTGGTGTTCACAAAACTTCAGACTGAGGTCTTACTAATACTGAATGACGTGGTATGATTACTGTCCTCCTGTGTCTGCCTTTGCTGTAAGAGCATGAGTTTGTTCACTTAGTCAAGGCCAGCTTCTCACCTACTATAATTTCCAGAACTTCTCTTGCAGATCTGTTTCCCCCCACCTTTATTTTTGTAATTGAGTCTCTCTGCCTAAGGGCAATATCTGCAACCTTGAGTGCACTGAAATTCACCATTTTATTAAAAAGTTCAGAGATAGCTTCTTTTGAATGTGACTCCCACCCACTGGTGTGTTTGGTCAGTCCCCACTTGGTGGTACCTGCAAATTGCCTAAGCAGGTTTCTTATTCCATCATCTAGAGTATCAGTGAAAATAGTAATAGGCCACACAGGCCAGACAGCTCTTTAATCTCACTCAGTACAGACCTTAATTCATAATATGCCATTCTTTGTATGATTTTCCAGGCTATTATGCATACATGTTCAAGCAGTTTTACTCAAACCAGGTATCTCTACATGTTATATTATGCTGTTGTACCAGTAGGTTTAGAGAGGTGCTTGAAAATCAAAACTTTAACCTTTCTTTCTTTCCAGGTTCATTGAAGGCTCTCTTGTTTCTCCATGCCCTGCTTACAGCCTTCTTGAAACACTACCTCTAGTTTCCTGTTTTGGCACAATCTCTCCCCAACACCATGTTTCCTTCTGTTGTTTGTCTTTGATATGGGCAGAAGTCAGAAGTCTTTTGAGTGCATCTTTTGCTTGGTGTTACTGTCTCACCCTCTCTATGAGAAAGTCCTTATTCCTGGACTTAATAAAGTGTTTGCACTAAAATCAAATGAGAACCCAGCACAAAAATGTGTTGATTGAGGGTATAAATATCTGTCCTGCAAAGAAAGGTAAGTTTTTGGCATGGATTTGTTTTAACTTGGACCTGTAGCTAAAATTCTGCCTGTGGTTTGAACTCAATCTGTTATCCTGGGAAACAGCCAATGTTGCCTTGGGTGGAAATCAGTTTGAGAGTAAAGAAACATATATATCAACATAGATGTCTGCCTGAATGCCGAGTATCTTAAGCTCTTTTTGCAGCAAAGACATTCAGTCAATACAGCAAATGGTGCCTGAGAAGTGATTCAGTCATCTAGACACTAGCTGTCCACTCTAGGGTAAACTGAATTGCTCTCTGGGCTGCATTGACTTTACTGACTGCATATCCAGTCAGTAATGGACAACAATGGGATCCTTAGACACAATGGGCTCCTTTCAGTTGTCCATGTGGGCCTTTACCCAGTGTCATCTGAGATGATCCAGGCTATCTTTCATTTGCTTCTCCTTGGGGTGTCTCATACAGCAGTAGCTAATGCATCACATCTCTACACATCCTACAAAGGTAAAAGCTCTCCACTCTTCCTTTAGTCTGAAGGACCTAAGATGGCCTAGCTGAACCAGGAAGAAAAAACTCTATTTTTGGTAGCCTTTCTCTAGGATATAAGTCACATTTCTACACTGACTCAGGGATAGAAAGCCAGGAGAAGCTGATGCAGTGATGAACATGATGAACAGAGGTCTCTACTCTGTTTGCACCTCTCCCTATTAAAATGGTTGTAACAAGTCTGGAGTAAATCCCTGAGTTAAAGCCAGGTCCTAGACTCCTAACCCAGCAGTTTACCCAGAAGCCGGCTTTCCTTCTTTGATGAATCCCTTTGGATATCACCCTGCTGTGCACTGGTCTTGCTCTACTACACAGTGGGGACAACTGCACAGAGAAACCTTCTGTATATGTCATGAATCAGCAAAAATGATCAAATTTAATAGGAATATGTGTCTGAGAAATATGTCAACATAAAGATCCTTCTCTCCCACTATATGGCAAGTTGCACTCATTGAAAGTCACTAGTCTTATTAGTATAAGGGGAACTAACAATGCTGTGTAGGAATTAACTTTGAGGAGCCCTGGGTTTCAGCCTTACCCTGTTGATTGGCTCATCTAAATGACTTACTGCAGGGCCAAGTTCTGTGCTTTTAACAGAAAAGTCAGCAATGGTAACTAAAAACCCTTCCTAACAGCAGGAAGTTATGTGCCCATTAATTACATTAATTTGTATATTAGCAGTGTGAAAGAATTATTGGCTTTGACAAACAAATGGAATGGTCCACACTGAGTATAGTGTGTTCTAAATAAACTTCCTCAATTTTTCAGATTTTTGGAATGAAGGTCCAGATCCATAAAGGCATTTCGCTGCCTGAGTCCCACTGAAATTAATGGGAGTTGAGGGCAAGAGTGCTTTTGTGGATCTTGGCCAATGTGCCTGAACTCCAATTCAGCTGCCAAGGACTAGAAGCAATGGCAAAGTTCCCATAAAGTTCGGTAGAACAGGCTTCTAGAGATGATTTATTGTTAAAATCAAATGTTAAGGCAGATCCTCAGCTGAAGTAAATTGTCCCAGGCTTGTGGAATTCAGTGGACCTTGAATAACTGAAACTAGCAAGGAAATGCCCCACTTCTTTCATCATTTTGTCAGTTGACTCTCATGTTTTCTAGTATGAGGCTGCTGGCAGAGACCACAGTAATGGCCTGTTGGACTACGGGAAGAGTGAGACTGATGGAGCAGCCTTTGTGCACCTACCCCATCAGAGGACATTTCCATTGAAGCAGTAAGACAGAGAGACAGAGAGGTCTGAGATAGATACCCTCATGTTTACTGAAGTCTCCAAGACATTGTTGGAATATTCCCACAGACACTGTAAAAGTGGATCAGTGAGAAGCTACAAATCCAGCTAAACCACAGTGCTAGGTTATAGCATGCCTCCCCATTGGTTTCCCTGCAGAACATTAGGTAATTGGCTTTTAAATATTTTATTTGCTGTGAATTTCAAGCATTTCCCCAGCATGCTAAAATGTGCCAAGGATTGTGGCTTTTGATATTTAAGCCAAAACCCAATAATCTGTTGACCTGTCAAATAAGATATTCCTCATGTTTAATAATAATTTTTAAAATCCTGTATAAGTCAGTTCAGAAAATATTCTTGTTAGACACTGGTGGCTGCTTTAAACCATTCACTTAAGGCCTGTGTGGAAGAGAATAAGAGATAAGACCAAAGTCAACAAATCCTTTGAGCACTGTGATCAAAGTACATAAGAGATACTTCAACAAAACTGCTGTTCTGTCAAAATGCTGCTGCCTACCTTAATGCTCTCATAGTGCACCACTGGAAAGACTACTGAAGCACTTCTCTCTTTAAAACATCAGTGTCTCATGATAAAACACAACTAAACCACACAAATATCAGCAGAAGTGTGTTGATACTAAGGGACTTTGGATCAGATTGTTAATGGACTGATTGGACCATTCATTTTAAATTTTCATAAGGTAGGTATGTCTCACTAGTCCCATTGATAAGAACAGCTATTAAGCATGTTGATGTGCCTACACACACGTCCAGAGCTGTCAGAACATGTTGGCAATGGTGTTGGGCTGCAACCAGCACCCCCAGGGACTAATTGCATTTTTTCAGACCTGAGTTCATTGAGAGCTTTTAACTAGATTTGAAGGGGGAAGGGGACAAAACTGGAACTCCCAGACATAAGCCTCAGGGTAGATTACCAGAGTTTGTGGGTTGTTATGCCAGCAACGACCCTCACCCTGCCATATCAGTGGAGGCAAGGGATGGAGACATGCAGCACAACAGAGATGCAAGTGATATTGATGGATCAGTAACCATGGTAACACCTGTGAAAGGTCAGGCTCAAATTAGGACCTCTAAATGCAAAAAGGTGTTAGGGACATCAGCCCATCTGAAGTGCATGTATACCAAGGCACACAGCGTGGGTAACAAACAGGAGGAGCTTGAAGCCATGATGAAACAGGAAAATTATGATGTAGTGGCTATCACAGAAACATGGTGGGATGTCTCCCATGACTGGAGTGTGTTAATTGATGGCTACAAGCTCTTTAGGAGGGATAGACAAGGAAGGAGAGGTGGTGGGGTGGCACTGTATGTTAGGGTCTGTTAGGATTGCCTTGAGCACAAGTGTAGCGAAGACAGGGTAGAGTGTCTTTGCGTTAGAATCCGGGGGAAGGCCAACAGGGCAGATGTTGTAGTAGGAGTCTACTATAGGCCACCCACCCAGGACAGGGAGGTGGATGAAATATTCTATAGGCACTTAGGAGAAATCTCACAATCGCTTGCCTTTGTTCTTGTGGGAGACTTTAACTTCCCAGACATCTGCTGGAAATACAACACAGCAGAGCGGGACCAGTCCCGGAGATTCCTGGAAGATGTGGGAGACAACTTCCTGATGCAGCTGGTGAGAGAACTGACCAGAGAAGGTGCCCTGCTGGATCTCTTCTCTGTGAACAGAGAAGGACTGGTGGATGATGTGGCGGTTGGAGGCTGACTAGGGCACAGTGATCATGAAATAATAGAGTTCTCTATTCTTAGAGAGGCCAGGAGAGGCGGCAGCAGAACTGACATCCTGGACTTCCAAAGGGCTGACTTTGTCTTGTTTAGGCACCTGCTTGACAGAATCGCTTGGGAGATGGTCCTGAAGGGTATAGGGGTCCAGGAAGGCACTCTCTTTAAGAGTGGACACTCTTTAAGAAGGAAGTCTTAATGGCAAAGGAACAAGCTGTCCCCAGGTGCTGTAAGAGAAGCTGGCGCCAGAGAAGGCCACCCTGGCTAAACAGGACACTGGCTGCAACTGAGGGAGAAAAGGAGAGTTTACAGCCTTTGGAAGAAGGGGCTAGCCACTCACAGTGATTACAAAGATGCAGTGAGGCTATGCAGGGCAGAAATCAGGAGGTCTAAAGCCCAGCTAGAAATTAATCTGGATTCAGCAGTCAAAAAGAACATGAAATGCTTCTGTAAGTATGTCAACCAGAAAAGAAAGACCAGGGAGAGCCTCCATCTCCTGCTTGATACAGGGCAATAAGTGATGAGGAAAAGGCTGAGGTGCTTAATGCCTTCTTTGCCTCAGTCTTTAATAACAAGACTAGTTGTATTGAGGGAATCCAGCCTCCTCAGGTAGAAGACAGAGACTGGGAGAATGACCCTCCCGCATTCCAGGAGGAGACAGTCAGTGACCTAGTGCATCACATAGACACACACAAGTCTATGGGACCAGACGGGATACACCTGAGGGTGCTGAAGGAGCTGGCTGGGGTGCTCGCCAAGCCGCTTTCCATCATTTACCAGCAGTCCTGGCTGACCGGGGAGGTCCTGACAGATTGGAAATCGGCCAAAGTGACGCCCATCTATAAGAAGGGTCAGAAGGATGATCCAGGAAATTACAGGCCTGTCAGCTTGACTTCGGTGCCCGGGAAGCTGATGGAGCAGCTCATCCTGAGTACCATCCTGAGTACCAACAACACATGCGGGACAAACAGATGATCAGGCCCAGTCAGCATGGGTTTATGAAAGGCAGGTCCTGCTTGACAAACCTGATCTCCTTCTACAACAGGGCAACCTGCTTATTGGATGAGGGAAAAGCTGTGGGTGTTGTCTACCTTGACTTCAGTAAGGCCTTTGACACCGTTTCCCACAGCATCCTCCTGGTGAAACTGGCTGCTCACAGATTGGATGGGCATACGCTTCACTGGGTAAAAAACTGGCTGGATGGCTGGGCCCAAAGAGTTCTGGTGAGTGGAGTTAAATCCAGTTGGCGGCCGGTCACAAGTGGTGTCCCCCAGGGCTCGGTTTTGGGGCGACTCCTGTTTAACATCTTCATTGATGATCTAGATGAGGGGATCGAGTGCACCCTCAGTAAGTTTTCCCAAGTTGGGTGGGAGTGTTGATCGACTTGAGGGTAGGGAGGCTCTGCAGAGAGACCTGGACAGGCTGGAGTGATGGGCTGAGGCCAACTGTAGGAGTTTCAATAAGGCCAAATGCTGGGTGCTCCACTTTGGCCACAACAACCCTCAGCAGCGCTACAGGCTTGGGGAGGAGTGGCTGGAGAGCTGCCAGTCAGAGAGGGACCTGAGGGTGTTGATTGACAGCCGGCTGAACAGGAGCCAGCAGTGTGCCCAGGTGGCCAAGAAGGCCAATGGCATCCTGGCTTGCATCAGAAATAGCGTGGCCAGTAGGGACAGGGAAGTGATCTTGCCCCTGTACTCGGCACTGGTGAGGTCGCACCTCGATGACTGTGTTCAGTTTTGGGCCCCTCACTACAAAAAGGACATTGAATTACTCGAGCGTGTCCAGAGAAGGGCAACGAAGCTGGTGCAGGGTCTGGAGCACATGTCATACGAGGAGCGGCTGAGGGAACTGGGGTTGTTTAGTCTGGAGAAGAGGAGGCTGAGGGGAGACCTCATCGCCCTCTATAACTACCTGAAAGGAGGTTGAAGAGAGCTGGGGGTGAGTCTGTTGAACCAAGTAACAAGCAATAGGACAAGATGTAATGGCCTCAAGTTGCACCAGGGAAGGTTTAGACTGGATATTAGGAAGCATTTCTTTACAGAACGGGTTGTTAGGCGTCG
This sequence comes from Strix uralensis, assembly GCF_047716275.1. Lineage (NCBI taxonomy): Eukaryota > Metazoa > Chordata > Aves > Strigiformes > Strigidae > Strix > Strix uralensis. The sequence continues at coordinate 165,834,337 of NC_133972.1, forward strand.
AAATGGTCTGCCCAGGGCAGTGGTGGAGTCCCCATCCCTGGAGGTGTTTAAGAGTAGAGTCGACAGCACTGAGGGATATGGTGTAGTTGGGAACTGTCAGTGTTGAGTTAATTTTTGGACTAGATGATCTTCAAGGTCTTTTCCAAACTAGATGATTCTGTGATTCTGTGAGTTGCAGGACATATGAGCTTCAAAAGACTCCTAAATCATTGATCCCAACACTGAATGTATCTGTAGATATATGCACAATGTGATTGTGACAGTCCTCCTTGTCTCCCCAAGTAAACACTTATTTTAGATGTTATTTTTAAAAAGAGCTAAGTACATTGGAGCTGAACTGAGGACTGAAGAGACTGGGATCTTCTGAAAGCCTACACTAATAGGTGGCAGAATAACAATTTCAGTTTGCTGAGTCCTTTAGAAAGGAAGATAGGCCTTAGGAACAGTCCCCATCATTGCTGAAATCAGAAACGTGACCATATGATCCTACTGAAAAGGTAATCAGGAAGGGAGATTGATAATATACAGCATGAGCTTGATTAATAGAGATTGACCAAGTTTTATATTTCAAACTCAGTTAACAAACAAATTAAAATGACCTTCCTAGTCAGAAGCAAACGAGATCTTAAATTATTTCCACTTTAATTAATCAAGGTGGCAATTAGTAAAACTGCTGTCTTGTGGAATTAGCAGGGATTTAGAACGAGTTACATTTGTCCTCGGGAAGTGCTTGTGGCTTCTGTTTTCTGAATAAATAGGAAAAGAAGTTGTTTCTGAGGGATCCGATGATGGCTAAAATTAATGCCTGTGCACTAAAAATGCAAACCAAGCCAAGAGCTTGGACCAGTGTGCTACTGTCTACAGTCAAATGCAATAAAGCCTGGACAGAAAAAAACCCTAAAATTGCTCACATTTGAAATGGGGTTACTTCTGAGATCTCTAGTACACACGTGTGCCCAAAAGTAGCCTGAGTCAAGGAAGCAAGTCAAGCTAAGCCAGAGGAAAGATATTTGAAGTGTGTTCTTCATCTTATTTGGTTTCCTTGTCTTGTGTACTGTTCAATACTGTTTGAATGTTGTTTCTCTCTAGGTTGGTTCAGCCTCTCTGCCCAGACAGTGTGCCATGTCACCTCCATGCAGAGGGGACACCATAGCTTCACCCTCAGCTCAGAACGACAGCCACATTGTCATCCACATGCTCTCAACAAGAAAAATGGGTCAGAGTACCCAGCTGATGTGCACACAGCAGCTTTCCCTAAAATAAGGTGCCTAAAGCATACTCATTTGGTTTCCTTGAGCATATCAGAGCTGTTAACATCAGAATGGAAACAATAAGGAGACTAATGCCCCTTATTATCAGTTTAGCTGAGGGGACAATAAGGCTGGTTTTCTTTGAGAGCAGCATACCAAACCAAAAACCCCTCTGTGGGTAGGGCACCAAGCCATGCTGCAGAGCAGCACTCTGCAAACAGTGACCCCCAGCCAGGCTCCACGGGGGAGCTTGCTTACAATGCAAACAGGTGGAAACTCCAAAGTTTTAAACTTTTTAAAAAATTGCCTTCTCTCCTGCTGTTTCAGTTCCCTGAAAAGGAATCACAGAATAATCTAGGTTGGAAGGGACCTTGAAGATCATCTAGTCCAACCGTTAACCTAACACTGACAGATCCCAACTACACCATATTCCTAAGTGCTATGACAACCCGCCTCTTGAACACCTCCAGTGATGGGGACTCCACCACTGCCCTGGTGGAACAGGACACAGTGAATTAGGAAATGCTCATTCCTCTTCTTTTTGGTTGGGGGTGCACCCTGTCTAGTTTTTCTTGTGCTTTCAGGTCCCAGCCTCCATTCAGGGACTGGCAGAGAGGGAAGGACAGATGGAGCAATCCTGAGCCCACAGGACAGTGGAGGCAATATGAAGGTGACACTGCTTAGGTGTGCTGCCTCTGACATGGGCAACGTGCAGGGGGAGCAGCTGTGTATGTATGTCTGTGATTGTATACATAGCCAGAAAAACGGGGACAGACTGGGAATGAGGGAATGCAGAGGTACATCAGAGGGGGAAACTGATGCATTTGATACACTTCTAATTATCACTTTTTAAAAATTATTTTATACCTTACACCTACAGTTACAAGCAAATATAAACAACTGGAAACCTGGGGAATATAGATGGCACCACAGCAGTAACAGAAAACTGCCATCTGACCTGGTTAAATCACAAATTAAAATGGTTACCTCAGCAGAACCATAGTGTTATGGAACTACTCTGGCTGGAGGGGACCTCAGGAGGTCTCTAGATCAAGTTCCTGCTCCAAGCACTGAAATCAGAGCAGGTACATTGTCCAGTTGAGTCTTGGAAACCTCCAAACACAGAGATCACACAAGCCTTCTGTACAACCTGTTCCAGTGCTTAATTATCCTCATAGAAAAAAAATATATATATCCATTTATTCAGTCTGAACTTCACTTGTTTCAATTTATGACCACTACCTTTCTCCCACTGTGCACCTCAGTAAAGAGCCTTGCCTCATCTCCTTGATAACTTCCTCTTATGTACTGGAAGGTTACTAACAGCTCTCCACAAAGACAACCCTTCTCAAGGCTGAGAAACCTGTTCTCTCAGGGTCTCCTCACTGGGCATATGCTCCAAACCTCTGTCCTCCTGGTGACTCTCCATGGGGCTTCATCCAGTATCTGTCTTGTACCAGGTCCCAAACCTGGACAACTGACACAGTACTACAGACAGAATCTAACATGTGTCATGTAAAGCGGAATAATCATGTCCCTTGATCTACCTGCTGTGCTTCTGTTAACACAGCCCTGTATGCTGCAAACCTTCCCTCCTGCCAGGACGCACTGCTGATGCTTGCTTACCCTACTGCCCACCAGGACTTCAAGGTCCAGATTTATTATTTTTATTTGTTGTAGGCATCTACTCTCACTGAAGCCAAAAGCTATATTTGATCAGAAATGTATCCAGCATCTGATATCACCACTCTAGGGAGCATGAGATTAGCTCAACGATTGCAACTGGAAACTTAATCAGCACTTCTAAACTTTGGCAAGTGAAGGAGACCAAAAGACAGACTGAGAGATCCACACCACAAATATCTGCCATCACAGAGTTAAGTGTCTGTTCCAGCAGAAACAATTTCATGTGCAGATGTAGCCAGAAATCTTGCAGAGAAACACTCCCTTGTTCCTTGTTTCTGAGCAATGACAGCCTCAACTCCCTCAGATGTCTAGCACCTGGGACTCACCTGAGCACTTGTTTCTTCCACTCAGCACCTCTTCAAGGGGTATCAGTCTAAGCACAGTCCAGCCAACCACTGGTCACTGCAATATGTGAAACGCCTCTCACATTTACGCTGCTCACTGGTAGCAGCAAGACTTTCAAAGCATTCTGCCAAGTTGCCAGTACAGGGTACCATGACTTCCAGTTCTCACCCTCAGCCAGACCTTTTTGTAGTATTGGCATAAGGCTGAGCCTCTTGGCTCCTCAGTCTTGGGCACTGAGCTCAAAGTCACCTCACCTCCTCTTAACTGTAGCAGTGGGTTGCAAAGCTGCTCTGAAACGAGACATGGCCCATAAGAATAGATGATGAAACAATCATTCCTTGCTGCTCAAGGGAATAAACAGCAATGTTGTGGGATCTGGAAGTCCTTTTCTGTCTGCCAGTCACAGAGCGGAGACCCTCTAAGACCCAGGAGGCATTAACTACTGTCTCCAGCTCTGCATGAGCCACTTATGCAACCGATATCTGTGCTCTATGCTTTGGCTGCCCTCTCCATTTTGTCCTTTTGATGATCTCTCAGGGTTTTCATTAGTAGAAGTTCAGAGGTGCTGCTGCCATCAGACATCTACTTTCTCCAGACAATTCCTGAGGATCCACTGGCTACATCTATACTAGTAAATAAAAGGACAAGGACTCTGGCATAGATGGCAATGGTTAGGCTCATGCCCATGTGGCCAGCTCTCGTGCCCCTGACACAGGCTGGCCTCATCCCTGCTTCTTACTCAGAATCATCCTTGCCTCTACTGTTCCCCAAGATATGACCTTTGAGGGACTTGCCCAAGGATCATGCTAACAATTGCATGGTCTAGACAGTTAGGACAGTTCTTACACCCATGCCTTAGCCCTGTTTAGCTTTCTTAGTGCAGACATAACCACTGATTTCAGCTTAAACCATTAAGGGCAAGTTTCTCCAGACTTAATGTCTAGGATAAAATTTAAACACACTTCTACTTAAAAAACAGCCTACTGAAAGTGAAGAAATGGTTACATATCATAAGCTTTAAATATATCTGCATATTCTTATATTTCCTGCATAATACATAATTCTGCATGTGGATATGCTCACAAAAAATAACTACGGGATGTGCAAATGAATACAGCAGATAACTGGGAAATGTACCCTTGTATTTCCATTTCAAAAGAAATGTCCTGCAAGGGTTGTTTTAGGGGGCTAAACTGACACATCTGTATTTGAAAACTTCTGCCTGTGTGTCAGTAAAGTCGAGAAATTTATTTCTCCATTGCTCTGGAATAAAATTTACCAGAACAGTAGAACATTCTTCTGTGTATTCACGATTCACTGGCCTTCTGTCTGCTTGAAACACTGTTAGTAAAAATATGGACATTACCAATAAGTACTTGAGGTGAGACAAGAAGTTTCTGTACAAGAGAGACAGATCTCATATCCCCTGAAGGGATGTTTCTCAGATCTACAACAGCTCATCTGGAAACAGCTTCTTCCTGAAAATTCCCCTTGCTGTAAATGGTGCTGATGCACTGAGTGCATCCAAAATAACAGCAATTTTCATGAAGGTCGACTGTCAAGCACACAAATGCAGGCAGCTTCTGTCAGACTGGTGTTGCCAAGCAAGTTCTTCATTTAATATGTAATAAGAGACTAGCCATACTGGCTCAGAGCATGTGTGTAAATAGAGAACAAGAGTTTTATATTGTACTTGCATCTGGTAAGGGCAGAGGGAACATCATACGGCCATATGCAGCTAATGATATGAAGGACTACATTTGAGACTTCAAAACAATAAAGAATGACAGAGTCAATATGAGGGGTTAAAGCACACACTTGTGAAAAACACTCAACCAAAATATACATGTCAAAAAGACAAGAGTAAGCAATAGAAGAGGTTCCTTCTAGCTTAACCAGGGGAAATGCTCCAGCCCCAGCTCCGATGTCAGATCAGGTTTTTATTCGTGTTTTGAGTCAGAGGAGAGCAAGCAGACAGGTACATCTTGCCCACGCTGCTCCTCAAGAACCACCGTGATTCACCGCTCAGGAACAACCAGCACGTTGTGCCTCTCAGATTGATGCAATAGGTAAAGCTCCACATTAAAAACAACCCCATAAAATCCCCTCATTTTTAGACATCTTTGTGCCCCTTCCTGGGCTTGTGTTTTATGGCTGTTCCTTCATTTTGATCTTCCCCAGAAGATATCAGCAGATGGAGGCTGTGGATGTATGCAATGTCAGAAACCATCTACATCTGACCTACACAGACCCTGATGCAAAACGCAGTGAAGTCAATGACAATTTTCTTTCCTTCCTGTCACGCTGGATCAGGTTTGTGAAACTCGAACTTGCAATGGGAGAGAAGAGCTTGCACAGGTGGTTACCTCGGGATGGAAAATACATTGATTTTACCTTTCTGGTTTTATATGTAGTTGAACACATTTTTTCAATCTGAAATTGTTTTCACCCCAGAAACTGTGAGACAGAGTCACCCTTGTCTAACTAGGACATGCAAGCCTTGGGCAGTGATGCATTAGTCACAAACATAAACATCTCCATTGGCACAAAAGGCAGGGGATAGCACAGTAGATCTTCAATTTTGTTACTTCTAAAGCAGCAGCCTTTCACATTGTAAATTTCTCCTGTTTCTTCATGCAGTTAGCTTCTGTTTACAGCTTGTTTTCTTGTGAGATCTGGTGATAGAAGATGAAAAATCTCAGGTTTGGGTAGTTCTGTTTCAATGCATCTGAGAGACCAGAGCAGCAGCAAGATGAAGAATTAAATAAGAGATGAGATGGTGATAAGTCAACGCACTTTTAGCCCCAAAACTAAACCTTTTTTTTGATGTTCTTGACACTTATGTCACTACTTCTCTTGTTAGACAACCGTTAACCTTACAGACTCCCAAAACACGCCACATGCAGCTGGTGGGCCAGAACTGTGACCAGCTGATTTCCTGGAGCTGGCCTGGAGGAATGAAAATCAGAAGTTTCACATCAGCTGGAGACAAGGTGCCTTGGGGGCTGCAATGGGGAAGGGAACTTCACAGAAATGCCCACTTCTCCCCACGGCCACAGTCTCTCTCTTGTCACCAGATAAGGTATATGACCATCACATGGCTTGATTTGCAGACATGCCCTGTCATGGGACTGATAGTTTGGGTAAGAGCTATGCTGGCCTTTGGGAGAAAGAGGAAGGGGAGGGGGAAAGCAGTGCAAACATTTGATAGTGAAGTATTGCCAGATTTTGAAATTTCTTTGGAAAACAGCATCCCTGATTTCCTTCTCCTGCAGGTAATTCCTACAAAGAGTCTTTGACATTGAATACAACTGCTTTTAGGGAAAAAAAAAAAAAGTAAGAGAAGATGGGAATGAGCTCTGTTGCTCTTACTTGGATCCTAAGCAGTTTCCTTGGACAGAGTAACAACAGGATACACATAGGGGAGAGAAAAGAACAGCAAAGATAAAACCTGCCATTTCTGATTTTGATGCTAACTGGTAAACATGCTCACTGTAGGAGAAAGACAGACACAACATACTTTCAGGCCACCTGGAGACCTGGCAAACTTATGTCATTGTGGTGCTCTTTAGAGAATTGCTATTTAGCTGCCTTTTTGGTGATGACTTCACAGCCAAATGTTTTCTGAGCATGATCCCTTTTTTAAGCACATGGCAAGAAGAGATGGGAAAGAGAAAAAGTAAGCATAGAAAGGGAAATGAAACATAAGATAGATATTTGAACCCCTATTCCTTGAGCTGTTCGAGCTTTAGCAGAAGCCAATTGATGAAGAAAAAAAAAAAAAAAAGTTAAAACCATTTCTTCACATCCAACTTGCTCAGTTATTTCTTAAAGTGAATATATGAAAGTTCAGCAACATCAGAATGGTTATGGGAGTCCAGTAGATGAAGGGAGTAATGACTCTGGTCCTTTCTGCTCTATATGCCCCTTCTCCAGTCATGACTTGTATAATTTCAAACAACTGAGCCCAAAAAGGTTATACATCCCATTGGCTCATTTTCTTCTTTGTCAGTTAGTCTTACTTCCCAATTGATTTCCAGCTCTACACTTCTCCTGTTTACCAAACATGATCTCAGCATCGTCCTTGATTGGCATTCATAGACCCTTTATTTGGATAAAGCTAATCTATCTTTAGCTCTTGCTGACTTATATGAACAATCCTTGGTATCAATCTGAACTGGTCTTTAATTACTTCGGATGATGTAAAGTCTAGACCTCTACCAAAGCATTCTGTTGTTTGCTCTAACTTCCTTTGTGGTCTGGGAAATCATCTGAACCCTGTGGTATCATTTTTTAGCTGAAAAACTGGGGTATATACAAAAGTCCCACCTGGTCTAGGAATTATGTTAGTGAGCAGGGAAGTGATACCAAGAGGATGCTGAAATCTCTTCAGAAGTGTCTGTTCTTATCAGGGAGCAGACGGTTTACAACCTGACTATGGTTCTTCAGGATCTCCTTGAGTTAGACCAGTTTGGGATCTAATTTAGGACACCATGGTGCTATCCCTGAAAAAGCCCACTGGCAAATCCTATTTGACCCAGTGAACTCAGCATTCCTTCTTGTTCCCTGCCGTTTTGAGATGATCGTTGCAGGGAACTGTTTGCATACCATAGTAATGAATGACGACACTTAGATCGAGATTGTACCTCAAACCCAAGCTGGGGCCAGGGTTTGACCTTTAAATCTCTTTTTGTTTAATTGTCCTATCTAACAGGAACTTGCCTTTCCTGAGGAACCTCAGGTCCAAGGTTGGTGAGAAGAGCTGGGTCTTTTGAAATGGGAAGTGAAATACAGCACCTTTTTGGTCTGGAAGCTGCTCCTAAGCACTTCACAGATGTTAGCCACCAACTGATCCCAGCCCTCAGGAATGAAGTTCTTCATCCCCAGCATGCCTGGCCTCTGCTCTCAGCTGATGAATAAAATCTATGACCAGCATGAAGAGGATGGAGGGACCCATAGTCAGGCACAGGATGCCTGAAACTCCTGTCTGACTAAAGACATAGTGATGGTGAGTCACAAGCAACACTGGGATCAAGTGCAGTTTACCCATATAGTGGGGTCACACTCTCATCATCAATATTGCTTCAATATTGATGCATTTCACCAATGTTAAGAAGAAAAATTATGTTTTGTCATTAAAAAAAAAAATCTCATAACCCTTTATATTTGTCTTTATTTTTTAGTAATGTTTTAATGAAACAGTTAAAAATTCAGGGAAGGGGTTCTCCATTCTTGTTTTGGGATATATTTGTTCAGCATAGCATTTTTTTTATGTTCTGTCACTACACATTTTTCTGAAATTTCTCTATTTTAAATAGCCTAATTAGAAGAATTTCTCATTTAGGTTATAGTTAGGGTGACTCTGTTAAGAACTATATTTACTTTTCCAACTTGAAGACAGAAGTGCCAAGGCACATCAATATTACTGCTTAATTCTATTCATGTGTTGGTAACAGACTATACACCCCAGATTACTAAAATTTTGCTAAGTCTCAAAAAAAATTGGTTTCTCTGTTTATTTTTTTCCCTTCAGGAGTATAGACTCTTGCTCTGGAAGCTGTTTTAATATATCATATTAGACACTAGTTCTGATTGCAGACTAATTGACAAGTAACTAATATGGTTGCCTCTGAAATACTATGTCTAAATGGGGTCACTAATGTTCAAGAAAGATGAGTCCATGTTAAAGAAAGTCAAAGTTCAATGACATGTCAAAGAGAATGGATGCCCATCTAAGAAGAGAATACGGGGTAATAATGCAGTCAGTTTGGCTAAATAAAGGTGTTTGAATTCATCAGGAGAATAAATAGTAGGGAAGGAGATGAAGCATTCCAACCATAAACCAACAGTGGCAAAAGCTAGGGGGAATAAAAGAGTAATAGAAAAAGGTTATTAGCTATCAGATAGTAAAGCTACAGAACTAACATTCATTCTGGAGTTGCGAGAGTTAAATAACCAATATCTTTTCAGACTGAGCTTGATATCTTCAAGGAAGGAGCTGGATGAAATGGTAGCACTGGAATTGGTCTTGAATAACTCTCTTAGGCCCCTCCAGTCCATAAACATAGTACTTATTCTGAGAATGTCTCAATGAGCTGGACAAGAAGATGTATGAAAGAGGCAGACATAAGGAGAACCCGTCAATAAATATGCTCAATTTGCAAGTGAAATGATCCCCACATACACGCACCAAGTGCCAGCCTTGCAGATGTAATTGGAGATCTGAAAGTCAAATTGTGACCTTTCTGCCTCCTTCCCCTTCACCAGGAATAAAGATATTTGTGATCAGAATTTAGCTGATTTGGGGTTTTTTTTGGTAGTAACGCATGAGGCAGAATATCATCACCTCCTTCATCTAGAGACATGTTCGCTCTGTGAAAGTCAGATTCAGTGTGTGACAGACAAGAAACGTGCCTGAATCACACAGAAAAGCCACATCTCATGACTCACTGCATACTATTTTTACGCAGATCCCTGGGTTCTTCTTTTATTTTTACAGCCATTTTTGTATGATTTGTGTTCAAATCCACTACAAGATAGCTCAGAAAAGCAATATAGGTCAAATTAGAAATTCAGACTAATTTTCACCCTGTGACTGATTCAAGACAGAGGCACCTAGCAAAGCGCAGAAGATGGACAAGTGTCTGATCAATCTTGCTCTGTTATGCGAATTCACTGCCGACTGCTCTGATGTATCCTTGCGACAGAAATGCCTATGGTGATACCTCCATCTATTACCTACACAGCAGCTTTAGTAATGACAAAAGTCCTAGATGACCTAATACATATTTTTCAAATGCAGACTCCATGAATCTAAGATGAAACTACTAATCAGAGACAGAAAAAAATTACTGAAATAAAAGGAGGGCAAAATGGGTCACAAGAAGTAAATTAAAAGAATGATCTCAGTGCTGCCTATAATGTGTTCTAATAATAAATTAATCAACTGCATGATAAAAATCTATAGGGAAATCTGTTAACATACACTAGGCAAAATCTGACTTTGAACGTCTTTCATACAGCACTTTCCCAGGTTAGTATGTAGGTCAACTGACACACTAAAGCTCAGTATTCACAAGAATGGCAAAATGAATCATACAGCAACTCTAGGCTCTTTTAGTCAATAATCCATTAATGTAGAGAAGCTATGCTTGATTCATGGCTACAGACATTTGGGGGCATTATTATTCTGTCACTGGAAGCACGTCACATAACTCACAAAAAGTAAAAGTACAGCAACTGACCCTTCTGTGAGACAATGTCTGCAAGGAGGGTGGAAAGCTGTAGTTCTTCCTGCAATTGTTAATCACACTACCAAAAAAAGATGTTTCTAGCACTTATTCATAGGCCACAACATCCTAAACACTGAATTCTGAGAGCTGTCAAATGTCTGACCTCACAGTTTGGTTTGACAATAATTTCACTCCCAGGAAAACTCATGGACTATTTCTCAAAAGCAATAAACCACAAGCTCTGGATTGGAGGTAGGTAAGGATAGACAGGTTGGTTGGCATAGCCAGGAGCATAAAATAAAATGTACAAAGTAATAATCTATTTCAACTAAAGAAAGAAATCACCAAAAAAACCGAACAACAAAAAAATAACCTAAACCAAAGAATCTCAAGCTGAGTATTATTAAATAATGGCATCCGTTATTGCTTTCCACTCCCCAGTAAGTTGTAGGAAAATCTTTTTTCAAGTTTGAGAGGGGTATCATAGGGCACATACTTTATGACTTTTATAGTTGTGGAAAACAGACATTGGCATTTAGGTAAACTGGTCTATATCTATCCTAGCTCACTGCCAGCTTCAGGGGAATCTGGTTCTAGATTTGATCCAAATTTATATGTCTATGGACACAGTCAGGAAACTGAACTGCAGAAAGGTGGGGGTTTTATGAGAGTCTTCAGTCAAATTGCTTAAGTACTTCCTAATTCATACTATAGGGAGAATCATAAAAATTAGGACTGGAAAGGTCTTTGAGGGGTCATCTAGTGTACACTAATGCCCCAAAATCCACTCTTATCTAAATTTCTTCCAATTACAACATTCACCAGTAAAATATATTATTTAGATGTGTCACCTTCTTGGCAAAATGTAAGCAAGTGAAAGAAGAGCACTTTCCTATGGAGTTAGGGTTTGCAACTGAATCCCTTAATATTCTGCTCATGCTAGACTATTTTATTTTTCTAATGTAATCCTCCCAAGTTCCTCACCTTCAGCTAAACTTTAAAATATAAAATCAACACATTTACTGAATTTAAAACTTCTTTCTGAAATGTTTTTACATGTTCATTTCTCTTCGTTTCAGAACAGAGGGCATTAACCTGATGTACTTTTAGACAGACTGTAAAAGCTCTAAACAATAGAAAACTTGGACAAGACCTAGCAGAAACCAAAGCATGCAGCATTATTGACACTACTGACCATGAGAGATTGAGCAGAATAGAAAACAGTGCAGCAAGTCTTTGTACATTAATCCTTTCGTCACTATCTTCACTTTCCCACTGAAGGGAGAGACAGATATTTCTGGAAGAATTCTCAATATGACCTTGCAGATGAGACAAAAAAACTCTCCAGGCACCACAGCAATGAGTACTCATTCATTGGTTTTGCAACTAAATGGTAGTTTTAACCTGAAATAGGGACCAATATACACAAAACAGAAAGCCTGAGGATATCTTCTCCAAAGCCAAACTAATAAAAAAGAATAAAGAAAGGAAAAAACACTTTAAAAATAATCTCCTTATTTTCAATACAGATTTCCACAGTCTCCCTTGTATGCATCGCTCTTTGGATCAACATCAATGACCATATTTCCTTTCAAACAAAATGGCTGTCAGTAAGCCATATGACTCCCTGCAGTAAGAGTGCCCTATTTTCTGACTACAAAATCTGCTGCCATTCACTTGTCCTATGGCAGCCAAAAATCTACTGCTAAATAGTCCTAGCTCCTACTGTGTCTGCCCTACTTTGTGATAAGAGGGTATGCTGTTATCACTCTAATCTACCATGACTCAAAGAAGTGATGTTATTAGTTATCTTGCATTTCTAACCACAATAGGAGTAGCATCTCTGGAGACTGACTGAGATTCCCTTAACAGTTCTTGGACCATACTTGAATTCTTGCTATATCAAAGGTTTTCCTTCAGTAGCAGCTCCTGATCCTTTGTGATTAAAAGGCATCCCTTTTTTTCCTTCTGCATTTCCAGACCCCTGAATAAAAGTAAACTTCCTAGTCAGATTTAGATAACCAGTAGCCTTAAAATCAAGTGTTAATGAATACTATATTCATGATCTAAAAATGAAAAATCATGTTTTTGCATCCTCAAGTCTTGATTTTTGCATGCACACTGACAACCATTCTGCCTATCAATGGGAAAATGGTAATACGACCTCTTTTCCTACAGGGTGATCAACAGCCTGATAAGAAACTTTAGATTGATTGGTGACATAGCATTTGTCTTACTCCATGTGCAGATCTATAATGGTATATGTCTGTATCTGAGCAAGTCACCAAAGTCTTCCCCGTAGTCAACAGAGATCTAACCAGGGTGTTCAATGAAACGTAGGGTGAGACTAATCTTAAATGATTCTTATTATTCATATAATCTATGAGTTATATGAATACTCTTCACACATGCTGAGATGACCTCAGGAAGAGATTAGATGAATGGCACACTTTACCTGCATTGACTATAATGAAAGCCTTGATTAAATCTTAGAAGCAGATACCCACATCACAGACACCTAAAGATTTTGTCTGGCAAATTTCACCTGGGTGTCTAAAAGCCTTCTTATACACCATTAATTGCAGCTTATGCAGAAAGGCATCTCCATAAGACAATATGTTCAATGGTGCTAGACACCTGTCTTGTGATCACAGTCCTCCAAAAGCACTGGTCTCTCTCTCCATGGTTATACCATGAGCCTAGATGAGCAGTGCAGATTGGGGTCCTAATTATCAAAGAGCTAAAGACGGGTGATATGAGATCTGCACTTATGTTCTGTGACTTTGATGGACAGGGACACCAAATCAAGTAAAAATAATGCTTTTAACAAATGATTGTGCACAGTGGATCAGCCATAGTGTGGGTTCACTCCAGGAAATGCTGTGAGATGGGTTCCTTAATAAATAAGCTGTGCCATATGTTTTTTTTCATATCGTTCCTCTTTCCTTCTTTGAAAGTCTGGTGGTCACCCTATTTTCAACTGAAAATTGAACTGAACAGCTTCTAGTGTCAACACTGTGATTTGATGTCTGCCCGCTTAACAGAATGAGAGGGTCATGGCCAGCTAGAAAATCTGGAAATAGAATCACTTGGCTCATCTCTTCACAGGATAAGACTTCACACCTCTATCTCCTTGCCCAGCACATATGCAACTCTCTGTTCAGGCTTCCTAATATTGCTGCCTGCTCTGGAAGTCTTGCCTGTCTACCACGCTGCTCTGAATTTAAAACATAAGGCAACCATGACAAATCATAACAACCTCAGTCCCACCAAAGGCAAAAGAATTCGTACACACCTAAGACTGCATTTCTAAGAGTTGTGGTTTCACACGTCGAGCACTAAAAAGACTATGTAATGGCATCCTGTTGTTTTATATGAAGGGATACAAGGCTTTATTTCAGCCTTTGTCAGGTTCAGTTCTCAAATGCATATTCCAATATTGCTACTTTTGTTACCTGAATGACAATAAGTGTATGTATTATCTCACATCTGGTAGGTACACAATACTTCTATCTAATTATTCTTTAAAGTTTGCAGTAAAAACTTGCAGAGATTCTGTTTATGGAAACCGAGGATGTCAAACATGGAAGAAATAAGGGCCCTGCTTAGCACAGTGTTGATAGGTGCTGGATATGGTTTCTTGATTCTCTAGTCCAAGCTCCGATTAGAGCAGCCAACAGACTGCATGCCCGCTGAGAACAGTCAGAGAGCACAACAGCGTGCTGTGGCAGCTTCTCCCTACCATGGCCTGACAGCAGAGCGACAAGAGCACTAGCTAGCCTGGCACATCAGCTATTGGGGCGTTTGGCATGCTACTCTGGCGAGCAGACTGTGTGGGAGCATCTGTCCCTGAAAGCAGAAGAGAAGAAAAAGAATAAGGATAATGCAGAAGCGCTCTTGGACAGCCCAGAGAATCCTACTGATGCAAGTACAGGCATGAACAAAGGGTCATTCTGCTCCATGCCCTGTAATCCAATCAGCTAATATCCCTTTTTAATTAGCTACAATCAAGTTAGCATAATGAGTGCCTTCTCTGTTTACAGGCTTCATCTGTCCTCTTCCATTCTTGCATCCAAATCTGCAGTGCAGTTACGGCTGGTTTTTGATGATATTTGTTAAGTAGCTTGACAGAGGGTTGTCCCAAACTTCCCATTAACCTCAGGGGCACTGAAATGCACCATCCTGTAACTGTTAGACACTGAAAGAGAAAATCCTGCTACCCTCATTCCTAGTCAATGTTCTGCCCTCCAGACAACAACCCCTACCTCTCTGGAGGAATACTCATGTACTGCCAATAATCTGATCTAATGCATCATGGATGAGAGAGCCTTGCTCAGCCCTTGTACCTGTTCACAAGTAGAAATATGGAGGACATTGAAGGAGCATTCAGGGGACAGGCAAGAAGAGTAGCTGTCCTTGAAACCTAATGTGTCACCTGTGTTTATTTGTACACAACAGGCATTAAAATATACAAGAGACTTCAGAGACTTAAAGGACATTTGTAGCAATAGCCCAGGACAAATTCTGCTTTGTAAGAATTTGCTATGGATCTTCACATTAATGCAACAAAATAATTCTTTCATTTCACAGCTCATGATTCTTTGTCAGATTATTGCACAGACTGCTTTTTATTGCTCAGTGGCTTTTAATTGGTGTGCATCGTAGGGAAGGAAATATCAATGCAAGAACGACTTAGAAATGCAAAATAACTAGGTTATTATCCTATTTTACAGTAAGCCTTCTTTTAATAGCCACTCATTTCTGCTGTTCAAGCAGCCCCTGTGAAAAGGGATTTTGTCCTTCAGCCAGAATAAAAGACATCTTGATGCTAAAAATAAAAGAAACGGGAATCACTTGCCGGAGCTGGAATCCTCCCCTGCAAGAAGGCTCTGACAGCACTGAGGCTGGCAGAGGAGCGTCGTGATGGAACAAAGGCAACAACAGCTCTGAGACATCTCCCCTGCACAGCAGGAGGAAAATATTCATAAGGGTCTGTATTTCTTAGAAACCATCCAGTGATGCTGTGTCTACCATCAGGCTCACTTAAAATAAGGCAAACTTTTCCATCAGCTTCACCAAGCTTAGACAAAGATTTTCTAATAACTGCCTTTAACCTAGCACAGCCCAGCTACCGTGGTGTAAATGGGGCCAAGATAATGTTCTGTGGATTAAAAATTGAAGTTAATTAAAGCAACAAACTGCCAGAGTTTGTCCTTTATTTTGCACTTTGCCTGTTCTTTTTTTCATTCTTTTTTTTTTTTTTTTTTTCTCCTTTTCCTGAGCTAGTATGTATCTGCTGCTGAGAGAGACCAACTCATGGCTTCAACTGAGCAGTATTAGTGTACAGTATCTCAAGACCCGGCACATACAAACTTGAATGATCCTGTTCTAAGAAATATTTACCTAAAGACAGTCTGCACCTGCACTCAAAGAAAATTGCTAAAATGGGAGATTCCTCCCCATAAAGTGTCAGCTTTCTAAAATCCATCTAAGAAAGCTGCTTTATGTCACTGCTCAGTCACCAAGTGCACAGCAGCTAATTAACACACACAGCTCCAGCTAGGAAGCTTGTTCTGACTTCTGGCTATAACTGGCAGGCTTCAGCCTGCTTAGATAAAGGGTCATGAGAAAATGTAATGTCAGACAACTTGCTCTCTTTGGCTTTGTTCCTTTTCTTGCACTCACCAGGACCCAACCTGCAAAGAAGGGTCAAAAGTCTGCAGCTGCCCAGTCTTTCTCTTCTCATCTAGCCTCAGCACTCATCCTAACAAGCAAGTCTAGTTCAGATTAAGTGCAAACCAGTTTATATTAGGCGATGTGTGAGAGACTTTATCAACACAATATAATGATTGGTGTTCTCAGGAGGGGCCAGTGGAAAAGACCAAGGATCACCTGTCTCAGAGTCAGGTACTTATATGTACTGGCAAGCATTTCAGCATAAATTTTGGACATATCACTCAGAAAACTGCCTCTATCAAGCCAATGACATGATGCTTTGAAAGGTAAATATAGCTCTAGACAGGCATCTCTGGAAGCCAATATGACTGCACATGCAATGCACCTAGTTGATGGGTTGTGTCAAAGGTGGTGCCCAGCAAGCTCTCACTCCCATTATGTGACTGACGATGGGCAAAGAGCATTACCCATCTCAGAGATCTCTTGTGTAAGGACACATCACTTGTAACACATCTGACCTTCTTTATTTTCTCTGTAGCCTCCTTCTCTGGGGTAAAGCAGAGATCAAACCTGAGTCAGAAACAGCCTGAAGCAAAGAAGTGTCTCCCTCTGAGATGTTCTTCACTTCTGCTATGGCTGTGTTGCACGCACAGGAATGTACGTACCTGTTGGTCCCCAATTCTTTACTTGAAAAACAGGTTCAGCGCTGGTTTTACATAGCACCTACCGCATGAGGAAAAGAGTGCTCAGCTGCCATTGTACAGAGCTTATTGAAAGGACCTCCATAGCATAATTACACAGCAATAATAATACATCCCTTCCTGTCTTTCAGGATTAATTGTAAAACACAGGCAAGCTGTAACTCATCTCTAATACAGTGATACCTACAAATATCTCATCATTAATCCTGAACTGTGCAATGCCAAGATGCTCATTAATATGTCTGGGATGCTTCTTCCTTTTCTCACAGTAACAGCAACCTACAGACTATGAGCTGATTCTTGCCTGCTCGAGATGGGTATCTCCACTTGATTCTAATATCAAGCTTGACATTAGCAGCACTTTCTGTGTTGGGTTTTTTGTTGTTTTTTTTTTCCTTCAGCTATTACAGAGATACCAGCTCAGATAAAATGCTGCCAAAGTAACTCTAAAAGTACAGAGTGGCCCAAATGGAAATACAGATTGAAATAAGATTGAAAAAAGACACACTGAATGAAGAAAGGTAGAAATGAGCTCAGAGAAAGAAACAATCTGGATCCACAAGAAAAAAAGTTCTCTATTTTAGTGAGGTCTGCCTGCCTGGGTTCCTCTCTAAGGAACTCTGAAGTTCCCTAATTCCTTTCTTGGCAATTCTTCCATATGCTGGTATGCTGTTAGCACACTGCAAGGACACAGATTTCCATGATGCAAGTAGCTTATTTTTCCTTAGTCCTTCACTTTGTTTGTCTAACTTTGTCTATATGCTTCCCATGGCAATCTCAACTTCGATGACAGAATTATTAACAGTGGTCAGGGCTGATGGGGAATCTCAAGCAGAGTAAACACAAACATACTGGTGTAGCACAGTGTTTGTTATTGCATGTGTCATGGTAAAGCTTTATGAAAAGAAAAGGAAATGTTCCACTTCTTAAAGCTAGTCTCGTGGGACACAAACTATTCCATCAAGAAGTTCTAAGGGGATATTGTAAATGAGCTTTTCAGCCCTAATGAATTGATTTTTATTACCACTCATGTCCAGAAATGTATGTGACACAATAGCAAATTTTAGGGTCAAAGGATTCAGCAGTCAAGAAAATACCAAAAATGGTACAGTCATTTAACCTTCCATTCCTTTTTATTCTATATTAATTCTTCATGAGTATTATGATAGTCTTTAACTACATAATCACAGACTAGCTTCCCACTGGGCCCCTACCACATTGATTGCATGTAAGACACGACGTGCACTAAGCAGGTAGCTATTCAAAACTCCAATTGAATGCCACTGTTTAATGGTAACTCTGTACCATTTTTGTCATGACTCATTCAAACTCTGCATAGTTTGAATTCATTCAGTTTTTTCTGAGTGCATCATAATTGTCCTTATGTGCTTCAAGAGGGGCTTGTCTTCATAAGACTTCAAGAATATTAACATCCACATTTTAAATATGAGGAACTGGGGTTGAGGGACATGTTATTAGACACACTGTTAACCTTGAAAGACCAGTTTCTCATGCCTATGGATTGATCTTTCTGAATAATTGACATTTTTGTAGCACTTCTGGCCAAAGTTTGTTGCACAGACACTCACGGACAGTGCATTTGTCAAGAAGGAGAACTAGTTTATTCAGATCTTGGCACAGGAAAACACTCATGTGAGGAATCAGAGCTCTCAAACAGAGGTAGTTGCTTGTTGCCACTGATGATGGGAGTCTCTGGCTCTACGTGAACACCCCAACAAACATAAAGTATTGCTATTGATATATCTTAACTACATATAAAACATCTCACAAATAACTACACTAAAAAGACTGTCCCATATAACAAATTTTGCACTTTCAGGAATAATTTCTGTTTACTATTTACAAGTGTCTTATCTAAGCACAATCTGATCACTTTAGGGAATCTCCTGTCTGGTCATTCCAACCAGGATGCTTAGCAACACATTTAAACACAGCAGGAGCTGCTGGGAGAGATATTTATAACTGTCCAAAATTCCTGTCTGGATGGGTCCTGTAGCCATCGGTGAATACTTAGTCATGAAGGCTCCATTAACACCTAGTTTCAAGTCAGTCCACTGTCTTAAACCAGCTCATTATCTCATCTTCACAAACAACCAGCCAATAAATTCCTGGACTGCTTGGGAAATTAATGCTTTAAGTACAGCAGATGTGCACACACAGGCACAGTCCAGCTACACCACAATTATAACTAAAAAATCTGATTTTCATACTTTTAACTCACCACCAACTTCAGCTTCATAAGTCTTGTCATCAGTTCCCACGGACATCAGCTGAAGATACCAGTGCTTGATCTTTCTTCAGATGAAGCCCAAGTCTCAACTGTTGCACACCCCATGAAAGAAGACCACTTTGGGCAAGGTATAATTTATCAGTCTTATATGAGGGTATGACTTAAGGCTGAATCAGAATCAGGTGTGTGAATGGATGGTCCTCTGGTTAACGGTGTAATCTTGTTGTCCCCTGCCTTATTCGTTATACAACTAGGATTCACAGCCCTAATATACAGCCCTTCCAGGGGTGAGACAGAGGTCCTTCACTTCTTCTTCTACGCTGTCTTGGTATCAAAACGAGAGGCTCAGAGAACACGAGCAGTTGTCTTTCTGCTTTTGAGTGCTTGCAAACAAATCCTAGTGTCAAGGAACAAAGTGACAAATCTTTCTTGACCTCTGATTTGGCACTTGGTCAGTAGAATGTGTAATGGGCTAAATGCAAATCACTGTAACACAGTAGAAGTAGCAGAGGAAGGAGTAAGTTTAACATAGTCAGAACTGTGGGAGAATTCACCTCCGCAGTCTCAAGGAGGACCACAGAAAATAAGATCTCAGATCTTTGACAGATTTGGGTAATTTTTCACAGAGATGAAACACCCAAACAGAAGGTAAAAACCACATCTGAAACCTGCCTTTCAAGGCAGGAGAGCCTCTTTCTCTGATCTACTTCTTAGGAAACTTCTCAGGGTGACATATAAAAAAGTACCACTTCTTTCTGTGGGCTTAATCTTCACATTTGCAGCTGACAAGGGCAAAGATCCTCACAAACTCATTCAGGAGAAAAGAATATTTAACACAAATAGCTACTTACTTTTGCCTATGCATAACTGGCTGCAGTGAAATCTGGGATCATTACGAAGAGTTTGTCTAAGCATACAGAAATATGGGCTCAGCTCCCTGCTCATCCACAGCCTTCCTTGCATGACTTTGAGAAATCCCATAGGTCCAGAGCTTTCAAGTTATTTAAGAATCTGCTTACAGTCCAAATGCCTACTTTCCTCTGGATTCCATTTCACCTACATACCCTTGAAGATCAAGGCTTTACCCACTCTGTTTCAGTTCCCATCTGTAAGATAAAGGCACTATTCCCTGAACTTATGGGGTGACAAGACTTTAGTGTTGGTGGATGCTGTGCAGGCACATGAAGCCCAGGGGACATTCAGAAGAGGTAAGAACATGTCACTACATACTGTCTCATGCATTGAGACGGAGGTTACCTGGCTGACTGGGATTTATGAGAATTTATTAGGACATCTATGGTTTGCATTAGTCAAATATACACACAGTCCTGTGCTCCTTTCCTCAGTATTCAGTTTGTCATAGGTGAAAAGATAATGATTGTTTTGAAGAGGCTGTCAAAGGAAGAAAAGGACTTTTAGTCACCAAGTGAAGACAGACCATGGCTGAAAAGTGCAGCCTGACAGAGACTTAGTCTCTGAGAGGGAGGGACACTGTGATGGAGCCAAAACCTTGTGAACCCAGACCTGATGTTTGTAGGCTACAAGAGAGGGAGTAAAAGGTAAGCTGCTCTCTTAGACAAGGGCAACATGATTGCACTACATCAAATTAAAATAAAAATGAAGGTTAATGTGGCATTTAGTACATGACCTTTTCTTTTTCCATGTTAAATCCTTTCTCCTATAGGTCTGGGTTGTCCTCAGTTTTTCATAACAGGAGCTGGTTTGAGGTGTAGGAATGTAGTGGGCTCATGGCATGTGGCCCTGCTCTCTAGCATGGAGTCAGGTATTACAGTAATTAACAGCAATGGTAGCTGTGACTACCGAAAGGAGAGGAGGCCAGCTAAGAGCACCATTTAACATAAAAATAAATTAGACCTCAGGAAATGGGACCACAAGTACATAATACTTTACGGACAGACGCTGCTAAGCAGTCAGCTCCCCTGACCTGAAGAGATTAATTTAATGCATGTATGACACTCTCCTTTTAAAGCATCATTCATATGGGCACAGTGTTCTTCTCTATTCTTTTGACTTTGTGCCAGAGTAAGAGAGAGGACAGCCAAGCTGCCTAGCTTTAAGAAAAATAGACCTTCAAACACACTATCACCAGATTTCTGCACTAACATATTCTGTAGCAGGGCTGGTAAACCCTAAACCTGTAGGCCAATTTGTGTTTTAATTCATGCAGCAAATGGTCTTGTGACAAACTCAGTATTAACTCATTTATCATCTCCTTTTTTCTGCTCAGCTCACCAGCAACAGCTTTATTTGCAGGCTAAATGCTGAACTATAGATAGCTTGAGAGGCAGAATTTGAAATGAAAAATGAATGCACCTTAAAAACTTAGCACCTTGAGTGGTGATCTTGTCAAGCTTTACAAACTAAGCAGAATTGGGTTAGGCCTGCACTGAAAGGAGAACTATCAAGAGGGAGAGGCAAGAGAAATCAGAAGGTGACATTAGCTTTACTTTCACCAGGACAGCAGAGGGACAGCAGAGAGATGGTTCCCTCACGTAAACTGGGCAGATGCTGAAGAAAAGCCATAGGCTGGAGCACGTTAATGTTGTAAACTTTGGTTCTCAATGCATTAGAGGAGAGTTTTGCATTGATGCTTTTTATGATTGCAGGTTTTTTTCACCAGCTCCATTCACATTGAATCCTCCTTTTGCAGTATTTGCAAGTCAGACTTGTAGTTTCTGACCAGTGAGGCAACAGTACTCATGTCTAGAGCAAAGTCCGGTGCTGTCCATCTGAGGCTACTTGTCCACCTGTGTGTTGTTCTCCACTAAAATAAAGGAACAGTGCAACTGTTGCAAAGCCGAGACACCATGAACTTGTTTGTCTTAAAAAGAAAATGGACTAGAGAAAAGGAACAGTGCAAAAAGAAATATAAAACTTGATGATCTTAAAGGTCTTTTCCAATCTACAATAATTCTATTCTATGATAAAAATGCTGTGGTGACTGCAAGCATATAAAGGACTGAAAAGAAAGAAATAACATTAAACAATTTCTTATTTCATTTTATTTCTGCTTTTTAACCATTTGTAGATTTTGTACAATGAAATCAGCCTCTTTGTTGCATTAGAACATCCCCACATCTTAGCCTGGTTTCATGTGAAACCAGATTATATATGTCTGTCAGACACTCCTCCACCCTCTTCTCCCAATGCATTTCAACCCTCTTCCAATTTCCAACAGATTTAAAGATGAGAGAGAAAATTGTAAAAGACAGAAAGTCCCACAAGCTGCCTCAGAGCCAGTGTCCAGAAAGAGGAAGGAGAACTGAATGAGTGCCTCCAGTGGGGAAAAGCTGCAGTGGGTATTCATCTTCTGAACTCACGTTGCATGAGCATGGACCCACTAGCTGGCCACGCAGCACATGATACAAGCCAACCAGCCAGTGCATGCCATGTCCCTGCACAGGGCATTCCTGCCACATCAACTGCCATGTGCCCAGCCAGCAATGAGGAAACATGGGAGGTAAGTTGAAGTGTGTGTCTAGGGTGGAAGTCCTAGTATATGTGGGCATTACCAGGATCAGAGAGAGAGGTCTCATGTGAAAAAAACCCAACTCATACTCATTGAAAATTTGGGAGTTTAGTTCAATTGGATTGATTTGCTTAAATAATTGTTCAGTATTTGCCACCAGCACAAAATCTTCGTAAGAGTTTTAAGATCAAGGTGACAAAACGCACAAGTCATCAATGCCTAGCCATCAGACTGACTTCAAGTGCCAAAAGCTATAGGTGAAAGCTTGGATCAGTAACTCTGCAAATCAAGCTTCTTACAGACAGAGCAGGAACAAGCCCCAGACCGTGAAAGCATTTTATCTGGTAGGCACTTTGTTGTGACTGTTTGGGCCCCCTCCACTGATCAGTTCAGCCTCAGATGGTGCTCCTCAGTTTCTTTTGAAATTTGTTAGGAATTAAAACTTCACCCTGGGGAGAGTTTTATCTCATTGTGGGGATGGACCCTCATGCCTATGAGTGTTATTGCATGAAAGTCGGCTTTCCCATAATTTCCTAATTTTCTTTACGATTAACTTCCACTGCTATTAGCAGAAAAAAACCCAAAACCTTCTTGCAAGCAGAAGAGGGCTCTGAAAGACTAAAACCTCTGATGTCCCCAGCTTTCACTTGAAGCTATATGCTTTCTCAGAAGTCTGTTTTCTATTTCCACAAAAGTCAAGAGGTATTTAAATCAACTATTGTAGCCTATACCAAGCCAGTGTCCCTGGCATACACACTTTTATGAAACAGGGTAAAACAAAATGCTACCGTCTCATAAAATTAAATAGGATGCATGGTCCTGGTAATTGACATGACTCCAACTCTTATCAGTTTCCTCAGTAAATCAAGTTATGTCACTGAGGTAACTTTTCAGCATTTGCAAATAATAGGAACAGCAAAGTCCTTGGAGAGTTGATCTGGCATAATAGCTGACAAGTAACATATGGGGCAATTGGTCACGATAAAATCTGCACAGAGGTAAATTTCTTTCTCAGACATCTCGGGGACAGTCCTTAAAATAACACAGAACTCAACACAGAAAAAAAAATACTGAAATACAGACTTTGAATTACTACCCCTCCCAACTCAGAAAATTATAATGGGACAAGAGAGGGAATCCCTCAGTGCACCTGATCCCAGTGAAGAAATCTAGGAAAGTCTGTAAACATTGAGCCATCTGCATGAAAAGTGAACCTGAGCAAAAAAATGAAATAAATTTTTGCAGGTGCAGTGAGTTAAATGGGACGTATAGAGGTCTGAGGGGTGCTATAGGAGGCAGCAAGAGCAGGCATCTGGGTGTCAAAGGCAGGTGGGAGGCTGAGGTAGGGGACGAGGACATCACTCTTTCCTCAGCAATGAAGCAAGCCCAGCTTCCTGCTTGAGTAGTTTTCCCCACAGCAGCAAATTCATCCATTACACTTCACAGCTGCTGCTGAAGCAGTGCGTGGTGGGGACAATCCAAGACAGTGCTATGAACTTCTTTAGAGCACAATGGTGCTGCTAAAGTACCATATATTTTATCTTGACAAAACCACTACCCTACGTAACAGATGCTGACACCATCATGGGAGGTGCAGAAAGGTATCTGATGGCATAACAAGCACAGAGAGAAGTTATCACTTCGTAAACTGTTATATACAGCTTTTGCAGAGTGTAGGGTTTTCCTGGATGAATACATTATATTTTTCAGTCTTCACCTTCCAGATGTTGAGAAAATAATAATAATTAAAAAAAAGTTTTAATCATTTTGACTTGATAACACATGACTTTCAACTAATGCAAGTTCTCCTCAAGTGTGTTTTGTCGCTATTTTTTGTCTTAGCAGGTAATTAAAATTATAAGGACCTATCAAGGTTCTCTTGCCTATAGATTTGTATCTTAACAGTGAAATTCTAGAATAACTCTCTGCTGTATAGTAATTTGTGCTCAGAGAGACATTCTCCATCCTCACCTTAGACTCAGGGCCCAAAGAGAGTTGCCATGGCCAAGGCTTGGAGTTTAAAACAAAGCAGGTCACAAAGTGTGTGAGTGCATCATTGGCTACAAAAGCATCATACATCTAGTGTGGTCTTCTCCTTTGCAATTATTTATGTCTGTTCTCTCCTATCCTTACATACTCATCAAACATTTCAATAACATGCAGTACCTGCGACATGACTCTCCCTGAAAGACAGCCTGCTGCATAAAAAGGTAAGAGGTGCAGCATACGTTTTGAGGATGAAATTTCCAAAGTGATCTCAAAGATTCAGATACATGTCCATTAAATACAGTATATATCTAAAATCCTGATTCCACTTCAGAGATCTCAGCCCGTTTTCTTGGTTTGGGGTTTTTTTGGTCAGAATTGTGGTTTTTCACAGTTACAAGTCTGCAATTTTCTCTTGCATCTTTTATGGACAAAAATCAGATAACTCTGATTATCTGCTTAGTACACAAGATGTACTGAGATATTTACCTTTTTTAAAAGAAAAACAATTAGTTTTGGACAGGCAACAATTGGTTTTGGCTTTACCTATGGAAATATCTTTAAAAGAACTATGCAGAATGATGAATTTGGCTTATGAGATATGGCTTGAGGTATAGACAAAGGGAGGAACAATTTGTGACATGTTCATTCCAGGTAATATCCCAATTCACATGCATTAAAAGAAGTTTCTGGAAAGCTACACTGAAGGGCTCTCTTTGGGGTCACCCCTTTAGTTGGATATTGTTCGCATGTACATGTGCGTCTCGGCAAAGGTACTTTCCCAACAATGTCTCCTGGCTTTACATTGAGGAGCAGCAGCAGGAGGAAAAGGAAAACTTGAAATGTTTGCTGTGAACAGCTTTGTTGAAAACTCCCATTAGTCACTATTAATAAAACAAAACAGAACAAAATGAAAAGCCCAACAGATTCAGAAGGGCATGAGGAGTCTTGTTCAAAACAATCGCTGGACCTGGTACAGAAAAAAAATCACTGGGAAAGCATGATCTGAGCCAAGTATGCCTTCAAATCAGGCCACTTCTGCTGTCGGTGAATAGAGGCCATGAGTGAAAGCTGTTGCTAGCAAAAGGACAAATCTTTCCTAAGCAACAGTATGTCCTGCAAGTATCAGGCATTTAATACATCTCAGAGAAAGACTGCAAAGCATTTTGCAAAATACAGATGAAGCCTCATCATATTCAAAAAGGCAATCAGTGCAATTCATAGAGGAAAAAGTTGTTGAGAGATGAGTTTCTTGACAGCGGTCACACGTTACCAACAACCAGTAGTTCTCTACTATATCATGGCTAATTTCCTGAACCCTCTGAAAGCAGAAACTGTATGCAGATTCATGCTCTTACCCTATGTTTTCCCTCTTACGAAGCTTTTACATATAAACTTTGACTTTGAGGCACACATGGCAGGCTCTTGCATTCACTGCATATCCATCACAAGCCCAAATCCACCTTTGCAGACCAACGGGGGGGTCCCCAACATCTACAGAAGAGGTCATGCAGCCTTTACTGCTCAACTGCTCCCAGAAGAAAATGCTAATCTAACAGAAGCTATTTAATTTAGTCTCTTAATCAATATATCAGGAATATAAAATACCATTTAACTAACCAACATAGGAAGGATTTATAGCAGCACTAGATACTAAAGAGGAATATTAAATAACCAGGCTCTTCCTTGAACCAGAATTTAGATCCCAGTCCCTCAAAGGATGAAATATGTGGTTGTCTGGCTCCTCACTTACTGGAACTGAAGTCTGCTGTTGAGTCATTAATAAATCAGGATGAATTTAACTATATTTCTGTCAGTTTCATTTTAAAACCAATGGATAACTATTTTGACAATATATTATAATCTGTACTGTCATATTATTCACAGCTATTGTTTACCACAGCATCACAGATGACTGTTCAGTGGTGACAGTGCACAAACATGCCCTTTGTTTCTACCAACCACTTCCTGGGAGCTGGAGCTGACATGTTCATGCTGGGGGCAGCCAAAAGCGCAAACATGACCAGCCACCACAGCACTCATTAAGCTGCACTAATTCATTTCCTGCCACTCCTGTGACCATGCCTCAAGCCCTGCTGTGTGGTTAGCCCAAGATCATATGGAAATTTTGTGGCAGAAAAAAGAATAGGCTGTGGGACTTCCCTGTCTGGTGAAAGTGCTCCCATTGTGGGATTGTCCTTTGTCTGTAATTGTCTCAAAGGAAACCTGGACAGATGCAACACTGGCAACTCCAAGGAATATAAAACATTACAGAGAGGTTACCAGGAGCTCCATTTTTTCACACTTCTTTCCTAGTGTTGCTACCTCTTCCCTGTAACTCTTCAGTTCAGTCCCAAATCCTTCCTTGGCAGTCTGAATTCAAACTAGGAGCAATGTGATACAAGTCTCTAAGTATATTTGTTCAAACTAATCCATTCCCTTTCTTTTGTGTCCTTGACATTGAGATAGGGTGGAAGAAAATGTGTCATTTGATGACACATTACTTTTCCCCATCTCAATCCATCTTCCCCAATGCTTATTCAATAGTTACATGACTTGAATTCATCACGTCAAGTGTACACTAAAATTGAATTAAAACAATTTGAGTCAGAAAGCATACAGATGCTCATAGCTAAGAACATCCTGTTACAGTAGCACAGCTGCAAATTTTGAAACATTTAAAAAGAAAATTGCTTTACATGGGGGAAGGGAAGGAGAGGAAAGATGCCTGATTTTAAACAATTCATGTTCTGCATTATGCTGGCTGGTATATTTTTGAAGTTTTAGAAATGGGAATGCTGGGTAGAAAAGAGAAAAATTCCATTAGTGTCTTGATAAAGTGTTTTAAAGATGCTCTATAAAGTGTTTCAGCACTGAAGAGCATTCTTCTAGACACGTTCTGCAGGGGTAAATTAGACACATTCTTATTCCACCGAGAATTTAAAATAGAATTAAAGAACACATGTTTACAGAGGCTTTAAGAAAGGGATTTCTAATCAAATCTAGGTGACAAAAAAAGCAGTGCTAGGGTCAGATTCTCAGCTGGTTCAAACTGGTGGTATAATACAGCTGAGAACCTGACCATGAATTTCTGATAAATTTCAGTTGCCATTTTTACACGTATTTGCATGAGAGAAGGAGGAGGTTACTTGGATTTACAGTTTATTTAATGGCATGAAGAGCTGACCCAAGGCAGAACTCAGAAGAATATGCTGAGCAGAATTATA
The DNA here is from genome assembly GCF_047716275.1 of Strix uralensis. Lineage (NCBI taxonomy): Eukaryota > Metazoa > Chordata > Aves > Strigiformes > Strigidae > Strix > Strix uralensis. The sequence continues at coordinate 165,862,181 of NC_133972.1, forward strand.
CCAGGGAAAAGGATCTGACAGTAAATAATATCTGCAATCAAGTTCTCCTCCACATAACTACACTGCTCTATAACAGATACAGCAGTAGCAATCATGATGCAACATTTGCATTCATGGACTTTACTCTGAGCCTTTTCTCTTTGCGGGAAAAGAGGCACCCCACTTTTTTTGCATGTTCAAGCCTTTGCATCTGCATTGTGTCTGTGAGCAAGGGTGTCATTTAATTCTATCAATTCTTAAGTGCTGACATGTTATAATCATGTACATATAACTTCTTATTCATTTAGCACTGCATACATACAAATAGTATAGTGCCAAGACATTATTCTTGCATAATTTCTTATTCGTGCTGCACTGAATCACTGTCAGGAGAATGCAGGTGAAAATCTTGGCTTCACCAAAACCAACAGATCTTTTGACCTTGTTTTCAGAGGTAGCACAAGAGGAAAGGTGAAAAATTTCATATCAGCTCTCTGTAGGAAAACTGCTGTGGAGTTATGCTGTCTTTCATGATATTTATTAGTGTGTTTCCTTTTCACAGGAAAAACGAAGGGATTGAGAAACTAAATGAGTAAAAAAGGGCAAAGGGCTGGGGACTCCCACAGGAGTAAATGAGTACTCAACCAGTCAAGTCATTTGTCCACATCTTTGTTCTTTCCAGCTAAAGAGTAGCATCTGAGAGAACTGTTCATAAGGTTCACTCATCCATGGCAACAGAAAAATAAAAGTGTCCAAATGACTGCTGTAAGTATCTTCTCATGCCTACAACCACTAAAATGGGGCACAGGGTCTTCTGTAAGAAAAGGACAGCATATGTGTGCTTTTTAAAAGCACCATTCTCAAGGATCTAATAATTTTATATGATTATTTATTTGTAGGGAGTTGTGTATGGCCTCTGTGAAGCAATTTGTAGAATCCAACTAGACTGGATGGTTGTGTATTCATTTCAGCTGGAAGAGTTCCCTTGGACCCAGAGGATTTGGCCTGAGCATGCTCCACTGACACAGGTATGATTGTAACTCCAGAGGTTACATGGTCTTTGGAAATGGACTAGGCCATCCAGACCAAAACCTCCTAGTTTAGAAAATGCATCACAGGATCTCTAGTGAGTGTTAGTCTCCAGGACAAGGATGCCTGGCACCATATGACAAGAACAAATGCATGACTCAGTGGTCTTGTACAGCTGACACATATTAAATCATCAGCCTGACCTGCGAATACACCCAGGATTAATCCCTAAAGGTATTTTTATCCAAGTTCTAACTTGTCTTGATATCAATTAATTTGGGACATATAAGAAGATTTCATAAGGAGATGAAATGGCTGTATCTTTGCTTGCCCCAATTCTTAACTATTGAATTTTCTAATTAAAAAATGCATAGACATCCAAGAGCTTCTAAGTTCTTTTAATTAAAACATACAAATAAAGCCACACAAGAACATCCAGAGAAATTACAGTAATGCTAAACAAATGTGGATTCATTAAACAGTTGCTTGCACCAGAGCTGGAGCTCTCTCTTTATTCATATAGATTAGGATAAAAATTATCATTGTATGTAAGTGAAAATCATGATGACAACGTTCTTGAACTGAAGTAGCCTGAAAGCCAGCACCTAATTCCTATGTGGGTACCTTCATAAAGAAGGGTTAACTTCCAGTGATGTAAAGAATCACTTGGCTAAAAGGAAGCAGTAAATATCACCTCACATGTCCTAGGTTATCTGATCTGGTCTTGAGAAAGCCCAGATCAGATTCCACAAAGTTTAGGTCCCCTTCAGTTCCCATCTCATTTCTGCTACCCTATGCATTTATCTTGGATTATCTAGGACTTCTCATACTAGACACCTGTGTTTACGCAACTGAATCATTTCCATCAAACAGCAGTGCATTTTCAGGCAACATGGATAACTCAAGACTTTTGGAAAGCCAATATTGGTTCCTGACCAAAGAAACTGATTACTGCAGACAAACTTTTAAAAGCAAAACCGGTTTTGTATATAATTACTGCTAAAGGAAATCTATAACATCCCCAACAAACATGGTTCATTCCAGCATAGGGTTATATCTCCCAAAGTACACTTATAGTCTCCATTTGAGGAACTACTTCATTTCTTTGGCTGGAAATGAAACAACCGATATGAAAAAGGTCTGAGATGTCATAAGTAGCATGAGATAGTGAAAGGGTGGGCAACTGCCAGCTGTCTTTTCCAACAAAATAGAAGGAATAACATAAAAACAGCAAGTGCCAATTGAGAAAAACAAAGAAAAAATGAGATTACATACCAGGTTTATAGGCAACTGTAGATCGAAGGTATTATATAACAGAAGAGAAACCAGATGGTCATTATAAAGAAAAGAATCCAGAAGGCGCCTTTACCTCCAGAAATTTCTAAGCCAGAAGTCTCAGGAAACTGGGAAACTCTCCTGGGGAAATATCAGGATATGGTTATCCTAGTCTTAATCTCTTTCTTTGCATCCACTTCAGATAAGTATTGGGAAGAGGATCCTGATCTTGTAGATCTTTTCTGATAATGAAGACTCTTATATCAGCAAAATGTGTGTGTAATAAATGCTGTAAATGTTCACTGAGAAGAAAGAAATACTGATGACAAAAATGACCTAAATGTGTCTTGATTTCCTTTCTTCTTTATTACCCTGTGTTACCTACACCATAGGGTGCAAATCAGTAAGATTACAAAAGACGTAAGACATTTTAGTGGAAGGAAATGCCATCCAAATAGAAATTTTTCCCCTTGACAGATGTCTCAGTTGTAGACAAAATTCTTGATATTTTTCTGACCCCATGGGTGAGATTCTATATGTTGGCTCATGTCACAGGTGACAGAAGAAGGATTACAGGACAGGGCTGCACCTGGGAACATGCATTAACCAGTGGGACTCCTCTGACACGTGTTGACCAGTCAGCCTGCTGCCAGGCTTTCTGCAGACCAGGGAGAACATAGCATTGTACTCCCAAAGCAGATGACAGAGCTGGGGAAAAATTGTGTGAGCGTCCTGCCCAACACCTGGGAATTGGCTGGTCCATGGGTCATATTCATCTGAATCCCTTTCTTTTCCAGGAAGCCAAACAAATCCTATTCCTACAAATGGGAGAGGATTAGGAACTGGTTACACCATGCAGTCACTATGCTCAGTATTTCATAGTCTCTGGGACACATAGGAAGCTCCAGGAAATTTGAATTTATCAGTTTCCTTTTTTTCTTTTGAAATAAGCAATTCTTGCAATAATCCAACCTCTTCACCTAGGGATTATGAATAGTTCAATTTATATGCCTGTGCTACTATCCTGCTTACCCAATGCAACTTCCACTTCTGCCCTTTCATGTACATCCTCAGCTCTACATGACCCATCTGCTAGTGCTCCACCAGTCAAACCTTTGACATACTTAATGGAAAATTAATTCCCACAAATTCAGGTGAAAAAGCTGCCTGCTTCAATGCCATTAGAACTGGACTCTAATCCCCACAGGAAATGGCTACAGAGAGCAGTGGGTAAACTGCAGGAGTCAATCACCTAATTTGTGCTTATGCAGCACCTAGCACAATAGGGGTTCTCATTTCATTTGATTCCTACATGTTAGCACTGTAATAGAAATAAATAATAATAAGATTGCAGCACTGATCGTGCTGTTCCCTGCCACTGTTTAATGAAGTCTCATTATTATACTAAGGAAATCCAAGTGTGTGTTCTGTAATTAGTCTTCTATCTGCCACATACCATAACTAGTCCTTACATTCTCCCTAATGATACAGATACTAGCATGGGGGCTTACAAATGCATTCCCCTTTAAAGACAGACTCTATATGTTTCACTGCTTTTAATTATCCTCATTTTAAATATGTGAAACAACAGTACTTTTTGCATCTGGTCCTCCTATAATTTTATTTAACAGGTCCCCACACCCTCAGAAGGAAAATCTTTCATTTTAATTGCATATTAGACTTTATTTTTGTAGGGGCAGACAGCTATTTATTCATTCAGCTAATTCCTCTAAGAAACAAAGCAGTACAGCATTCAGTGAATTAAGTGCAGGGTAGTTGCTGCCACTTTCTGTGACACTTTTTAGATTCCCTGGAGTCTCTGATCTTCAAATTCCCCTGTGTAAGTCTAGAGCCTCTCTACCATCATTAGCAGGATGGAGAATAGGATCTCTGGTTCCAAAAAAGCCATGTTTAGTCTCTGATTTCCACTCTTGTAGCTCCTGTAGCTAAGCTTATCATCACTGGGAATGAGATACATGCCTATTTGTCAGTAAAGAAATAAAGAGTCTGACAAAGTTGGAAAATCTGGTGTGCTGTAAAATACCTGGCATGCAAGGCATGATTATATATGCAAGCAATTCCTAAAAATACCATAGCTCTTAACGGAGGGTTCATTACCTAGACAGATGAAATAGGTTTTTCCCAAGACAAGCAACATCTACGTTAAAGGAAAGAAATTAGTTCTGGTTATTTTGACTAAAGAGAGGGAGGGAAGAGAAAAGTGAAGAGCAGACAGGAATACAGACACCACATGAAAGGAATGAAATAGCCCCTGGTGAGAAAATCACCTCATTAGGTGTCATAGGCTTTTTGGTGCCTGTATGATGCCTGTATCTAAAACTTCTGCCAATAAGTCTGCAGTACTCACAGATTTGTACATTATTGACAGATTTCCTGACAGATGGCATCATCCATCTCTGTCTCTTCCCATGAAGCCAGTCTGTCCAGGTGTGTTTCTCACAGCCCCTTCTAGAGAAATGGGTGAACTGAATGTCAGTCAGAAGCACCTGACTTGGAGGAGAAAGATCAAAAGCCCAAACGATCAGCACAGGTTGATGTCATAGGACCCAGTGTGGCCAAAAATGTTCTTAACAAGAGGAAGCCTTATTTCACATGCTGTCACAAGGTCATGAATCATTCCCTAAGCAAAGCCAGACACTCTTGTAGTCAAAAATCATCTTTGTCTTTGAATCTTTGCCTTCTTCCCCAATGGCTTTCCCATGTTTTTGCACTTCCATCTGGGCAGGCTTTGCTGGTACAGTGTATTTCCCCTGAGGAATCAAGACCTGCTCTGTTAACAGAAATGAGCAGCTGGTCTTCCACAAGGAGGGACTGCCAGCAAACAAAAGGATTTTCCAGCATGTCCCACTAAAATGACTTTTGGCAGGAAAATGAGAATCATTCACAATGGAGTCATTTTTAAGGGATGCCTGTACCAATTTCAACAGAAACAAAACATTTGATTAAAATTAGAAAGGCAAAGAGAGACAGCATAAAGAGATTGTTCTATAAGACCCTCCACCAGCCAGGCTCCCCCCCCCCCGCCCCCGGTCTCTCCAGCTTCCTGTGGGAATTGCTCCACTTTGCATAAATACTCATTGCTAACCCAGAGAAGAAAGAGAGAGATGCTGTGCATTTACTACCATGGCCTTTTTTGTTCCCCGTCAACACCAGGTGCCCACATGCCCACCACCTGTGACATGGTTCCACAGCTCCCATGTTTACCTTAGGGTTATTTTCACTTTGCTTTTCTGGTTATTTAGTTTTAGCTAAGAAATTTAAGCTTGCTAGTCAGGTCCATGATTTGAATGAGACAGAAAAGGAAGCAGAATTTCAGGTCCCCTGTCCTATCATTATCCCATCACCTGAGAAGACTCCCTCTCTGAAAGGCTTTGTTAGTTCTGATAAGATGCAGGGAAGTCTGGCTTCCCACAGACTTTCCTAAGTGGGAAATCACTTCTGTAACAGCTTTAGTTTCTTTTAGAGGTACATTAGCAGTTAGATTAGTCTGACTTCAGATTCAATATGTCCTTCCTAGTATTTTATAACTTTGTATGACCACGACCACTTGTTTTACTCTAGTAATAGCCATTAAAATTTCTCTTTATTTAACAAATTTACACGAAATTCATATGGTTTCTTGATTTCTTTTCTCCTCAAGACAGAAAAACGTCTTTCTTTAAACAAATTCTAGTGTTGACCAGTGATGCTTCACTTTTTTGTCTGGGAGGGTTGTTTGTCAAGTTGCATTGGTATGAAAGGGCTCTAAGCTATAGCTTCTCCTCTAATGGGTAGCTTAGATCTCTGGTGTATGGACAACACAGTGAATCTCTTAAGTAAATCTAAGGTTTCCTAGAATTGCTGAATTTACTGGACATCCAAAGGACATTGTTTGCATTGTACATGCAACAGTAGTTCTGTTTTAACCTCAGGAGCAAAAATGAACAGTTTCCCTTGTTCTTCAGAATATTTTGGAGTGAGGCAGAAAACAGTTGGTGAAATCAACTGTTCCAATGGTGTTCACCAGCTCCTCACTCCCCTTTTTCCAGGTTGTCAGACATACACCTATCACATGGCAGGGATGGGACCAAACAAAGAAGGGTGGATGTACAGACCCACGCTATAAACACAGTGCTTTGTTGCTGCACAATTCTTCCTTAACAATTTCTTGTCCTTTAACAAGGTCCTCTGTTGTCCGTTGCAACACTAGTCCAAGCAAACCAGGGTACTGCTCCACAGCTTCATCATGCCAGTGCTCACAGTCATTCCCCTATAAACTGTCTACATCTTCCCTTCAGTAATTCCAGCCGGGTACAAATAATTATACCACCTTGTACCATCCTCTATAATTCCCCTTCCTTCTTGCTGTTTACACTTTTCAGAGATGCGTGGGTTGCCCACAGCAAGAACTTCACTCTGGCTCATTAACATTTAAAACCTCCAGCAAAATGTTTACAAGGTTACTTTTCTTTTAAATCAACATAATGTATGAGTTTTTCTATGCAGTTACATATTAAGAGAATTCAAAAATACAGATATTGTCAGGAAAATGGAAGACATAACAAAAGGAATTAGAAAGTTTCCAGCATTGCTAAAATGCAGTGTGGGTTTTCTGTATTTTTATCTCACAGTTAGCTGGCTTGATTGTTATCTTTAAAATTTGTTTCTCCAGCATCAAATAAGAGGACATCAGTGCATTCTGATCTGTTATAGGTTTTCTATGGTCAAGTTCCACTCAGTATGGAGAATCAAATCTAAATTGTGACATATACTGATCATTTTATAAAAGGATACAAGAAATTCCATCCCCTCTGTTCATCCTACTGGTCTATGTGTTCCCTAATCTCATGCAGTCACAAACTCCTGTTGTTCTAGTTATGCAAACAGTTTGCTAGTAAGCGTGCTCTGGAACAAAAGAAAAGCCTTTCTGAAAAACAAACTCTACATGAGGCACCCAATCTCTGTTTCAACATCTCCTATCAAAAATTAAAAAGAAGTCTGAAACCAGAGTCATTTTCCATACAAATACAGTCCTGCTTTCCATAAATCCTTGAATGTCTTAATGCCACACAGGTGTTCAGCTGTTACATGAAAGAGTAGTGAAGACACCTGCACAGCAGAGATCTGTGCCAGCAGCTACAGCTGGCAGATGCACACAGCTCATCAGATGTTGCTTGCTGGGGCAGTAGTAAAAAGAAGGAGAAAGTTTCCACACTTCCCAAGGAAATCAAACTGCGGGAAGCAAGCAAACAGTCAGCCAAGGAAGGAAACAAACACATGAAGGTCAGCTGTGGTCCACAGGATGCTGAAAATATCTGTGATCTGCACAATCACAAGCCCAGTCAGCGACAAACAGCCAAAACCCTTCTAGCCTAAATGTCACTGGTCTGCAACTGGATTGCATGAGCTGCTGATCTGCTTGCAAGTAAGAGGAAAAAGGAAGCCTTATTTTTGGAGACCATGGTTCAGAAGTTCAGCTTTGACTTTAATTTCCCGTATTTGCAACACACTCTTGTAAAAATAGGTTCTTTCTTAAAATGTTGACAAGAGGGACTATTTTCCTATTTCAAATAGAAACCCTGCAAGGTGTGGGGAGGAATACAAATAAATTACACCAAGGACTTAATTCACTTACCCATATGTAGGTGTCTGGTTCTACTGGAGATATCCAAGGGCCTTGAGACATCTGCAGGACTGGCTGATATGGCACAGGATCGGAGCCTTCCAGAGGGGGCTGCTGGGGGCAGCCACGATGCCCTAGGGCATCTTACATGGTCCATATGGCTGAACCTGATGCTAATGGATGAGATCACCTCATCTATCTATAAATGTCTGTAACCGAACAAATTGCCTTGGCATATTTCACAGATCGTGAAGAGAAGCAGGTGCATGTAGATCATAGCTTTCACAGCTTCTCTGCCCTATTTTAGGGTGAGAGAAATCTTCCCCAAAAGACCTGTTTCTCTTCATTGATTAGATGGGAAGCTCAGATGCGAGGTGGCCCAACTAAAAGTGACATCATCTGAGCATTATTTGCTAGTGATGGCTACAAAAGGTGAAGGCTTATCTCTGCGTTCCCCTTCTAGATGAAGAAAGGCTTGTCATACAGGCAGCAAGTTTAGAGTGTCACACATGTCAAAGTAGATGTTTGCCTTTGCTGAGATGAATCATGCCTTTGCATTCACTCAGATGAATACTGCCTAAGGCTCGGTCTAAGCCTGGGGCAAGAAAAAAGTACCAAGAAAAGTAAAGATTTGCACCTAAGGGAAAATGAAAAGTGCTGCTGGAGTGTCTGAGGTCCAGCATTACAAATTAAAGGGATGAGTGCCCATGTTCTGTAGTTCTAAGTGGTACATGAGACCTTCTTTAGGTTGGGAACCCCAGAGAAAGTTTATGGGAAATAAAAAGGGACAGGAAAAAAGGCCAGAAAGCTGATCTCTGCCCATTCCCTACCCTGAAAACACTCAGGTTCAAAGTGAAGTTCTGCTGCTCCTGCATCTCTGCCAAGAGTTTGGGTCAAAGTTCAGAGTAAATAAGCTTTTTTAATGAATCATTTAGTACTTACGAAATAGTAAAACATCCCACAGCATTAAGTTACAGTGATTCATTTTCCATAAAAGATTTCTGCATGTATGTATATCTCATGCAATATTTATCACAGCCCCACAAGTCAGCACTTTTACGATGAACCTCTAAAGCCTCTAATCTCAGATGGTATAAATCAGGAATAGTGGGGAAAGTAGGGTCATAAGCTATTCTTCTCCTCTGCAGGAGGGTCACAATGTTACAAAAATATTAAGTGTGCAATATTTCACAGTTGGAAACTTAGTTAATTAATCTTGAGGTTGCTTTTTATTCTTCCTCATCAAGGTTTTAGTGGAGAGGTGAGCTAGTGTCCACTTTATTTCACTCACTGAGTAAAGGACTGCATTTCTGTTCATCAGGGCTCCTAATCTGGAGTGCTCCTGCATCTCAGTAAGAAGATATAGTTGGAGAAGTTTAAACTGAGATTCAGTAATTAACTGCGTACACTCTCCTGGCACATTTCAGGGTTTACTAGAGAAGAGTGTCATAACACAATCCTACTTCAACTTGACTCCTGGACAGAAAAGATGGAGGTTAAGATAGAGGTGTGAGGCTCATGTCAGTGTCTCTTGCTGTGGGCCTTCAGGGAAAACTTGTAATCATACCATGCCTCAGTTTCCCTACCCATTACATGAGAAAACACAGAAAATAATTGTGATCTAGGGTTGGATTACACGGCCTCTCAAGGTGTTCTGTCAGACCTGGATGTCCAGGTGATTATTTTTTTCTCCTTGCATATATAATAACTTTGTTTTCTAGGACAAATGCTTCTGAGATACTTGAAGATCAACTTTTCTCTACTTTTCACCTAAAGTGGTTTCTTAGAGAAAAAATGGTCCTGAAACTACTAGCCTTGATACAGTTCAGGGATTCAGGTAAGTATCTCTACAAGTAGATCATTGCTCAGTGCAGTCTTCCTTCAGTGCAATTCAGAGAATGAGGCAGATTTACCTACTCACCATTCCAAAAAGTAGGCTGGGAGCAGGTGTCAAAAATTTGCTCTGACCTCCTAGTTACATACAAGCTGAACTGTGTTGTATAAGAAGGATTTCCTGTGACCTCTTCCCTTATAAATTGATTTTATGAACTCTTTGCCTGCCAAACTCAGAGCAGCAGCAGTGCTAAAAGGTAGTCAGAGGTAGTGGGAGTCACCTAGCCACGGCTGTTACTACCCATCAGATTAAAGGGAATAGTCATGTTCCTTCGTTGCAACACAGCAAGAACATCACTGTGCTATCCTGGCTCTCCTTCTTCACGATTTCTCAAGAATGGTTGTTAAATGAGAGGACAAGACTGTCATTTTACCAAGTTGCCACTTGGGCAGTCGGGGTCTGGTTTGCAATGCACACCATTGAGTACTTTCCCCATCTGTTCCTGGCTGAACATGCGGGGTGTGAGAGCATGGATACCACCCGGGGGCTGCCAGCTCCAGATTGCAACGGCTCAATGGAAACATCTACAGCGGAGGTGTCTGTCTGGGAGCAACGTGCAGAAACCCAGCACAGCTGAGGGAGCTTGTGAAGCGATTCTGCTCACCCACCTAGTATCTGCGAGCCCCACAGAGATGCTTCCAAATATCCAGGGGCATTTCACATAGCATTAGATGTTTGTCTGTAGACAAATTCAGACCTGGGTCTCTATTCAGTATGAGAGTGTACATACCCAGAGCACATTGTAGACATCCAAATGTCTGAATCTGAAGCTGAGTCATACCCCTGGGGCTCAGTTCAGGTATCTAAATATAGGCCGCTAGTGCCATCTAGATGCTCTGAAGTGTCTGGGGACCTTTGAGCAAGCTGCATCCTTCTGGACAGGCAACTGGAGACTGGACTGGATACCCCAAGGCAGCTCTGATGGCTCAGAGAGCTGAATAATGTCCCTAGCACCTTTGGTCAGTGGAGTCAGCATTGAGGCTGGTTGCAGAGCTATCCAAAAGTTTTCTGTTTTGGAGGTTTGGGTCCCTTTACCTTTTAATCTTAAGCACTGTGAATTCAGTTATATGCATTTGAATATTAAGGAAGTACCTTAGCTTCGCTTCATTTATTTACCACAAGAAAAACTGAAAGCAATAGTCTCTGCACTACAGGTTGTTAAAAATGAACTATTTCCTTCGGGTGTCAAAAAAACCACCTCATTAGAAATGAAATGTTTCCAACAAAATGTTAAATTTTTCCTCTTTTTCCTCTTCATGTCTTTTCTCTTTGTCTTGGCCTTTCTTTTTCAGTAATGAAATGGAACCAAAAAGAAGAGGTAACAGAAGCTGTGATCACAGGAGAAAACATAGAGCCCCTGATACAATGAAGGAGAAAACTGTGGAAAGCAAATGCTTTTCTAAACTCTACAGATCAATCACAACAACAAAAGTTTCTTTCCAGAGCCCACTGAACAGCAGTGATTTCAGCTGTCTGCTTGGTTTGTGAAAAGGATTTTTTAAACAATTTTTCAGTTACTTTCAGACTCAACTAAAACAACATTCAGACAAGCTGATCTGCACCAACCATTTAAATGTGATTTCCAGTGTCAAAGGCAGCTCCACCATTTGCTACAGAAGCCCTTGATGTTACTACTACTATTTATGGACATTACAACTAATCAGACAGGGACTGGTCATTAAATAGATAGCTCCCAAATGATGAGCTTCACATTCATGGCAGCACAGATGCTATTTATAAGTTGTCTGCCACTGGTCCACAAAGCATTCCTGACTGTAGTGCAATGAGCTGTATCAGGCTGCTCTTTCTAGTCTAATACCATGATTTCTCTCCCTCCTTTTGGTATCTGCAGGGAAAAACATGTTCTTGGATACACCACAGATATAGTGGTAAGCTGCACTCATTTAAAAATGCATAATAATAAATGTTCCAAAAAGTATTTTCAAACCATTGATCAAGCTTTCCACCAACTGGCAAGTCCCAAAATAGTGACAGTCCTCCTGAGCAGGTATCCAAAGACAATACATTCATACCCTCATTACAAACTCTGTTTTCTTCTAGTTTGATACATGTAAGCTTCCATACTCCTATGGCTTGATATTGCAAATGCACACTGTATTGTATATTACAAAATGTCTGCTCTGTGATCTAAAGGAATATGGGTGTGACACAGGTTAAGGACCTGGTGACACACCCTGCGGTTTCTCAGTGACCTCTGATAACAGACCCTGGAGACTTGAACCTTGGTTCTCTGTTTTCAGCCTCCTACGAATGCACATGATCAGAGGCCACTGCACACTTCATATGCTGAAAAATAAAAGGTCCAATATGCACGAAGACCCTGAGATGAATGTGGGAGTACCAGCAAACTCTGAAGCTACACCACATTAGCAAGTAGTGTAAGCCCAGAAAGAAATACATAAGTGAAGTTGTTGGCTATTTGTCAGTTCAGAAAAACTTCTAATGCAACATTCCCTCACCAAGATTTCTCCTCAGAGATGTTATTTTTCCCTTTGTAACACAAGGGATGATGAGGCAGACTGAAAAACATTATGTTCTATTTAAGAGCAAGTCGTTAGGATATATAGGTTAGGTGAAGTGGAAGAGAAAGTAACATCTGTTGGCTGATAGGACGGCTATCACTAGGCTAAGGAGTGGAGAACAAGGCCCATAGCTCCTCCTTAGGGTCTAGCATGGCCTTGGTCCAGAGAGAAAACCAAAAATGGGACCACAGTTATCAAAATTATTTCATTCAGATGTAGACAGGAAACCAAGCACTTGATTTGCAGAAGCATTTTGTATCTAATATATGCTGAAGTTTCCAGAAACTGTGGCCACTTCTTTTGCTTAGCTCCATAGTCTTGGTCCCACAAACAGTGGGTTTTAGTGCCTTTAGTATTGACTCCTAAATGTTTCGTTCTTCTGACGTGTTTTGGAAAACTGGTCTTCAATCAGGCTTAAAATGTGTTTGACATCCACTTCCTTTGGGAATGTGTTAATTCACAGATTATTAGTGTTTACTGTGTAGGTTATAGTGCCATCCATAACATGTGATTTGTCTCAAACATGCAAAGAATTTGCGAATCAGAACTACTGTTCCTTCTTCTTGCTTCTTGGTATCATATTATATGGCCAATAAATCTCTTTAAAACATTTAAGTGGTCCTGGAGTTAAAAAAGCATATTATGAAAAAAACCAAACTTTCTCAAACAAAGGCAGCATTATACAGAGGCAATGAATCTAAAGAAAAACACCATGTCTGTAACTCTGCATATTGAATAATGGATTTGTTCTTCAAAAATTTTCTGTCCTGCAATGACTTTAATTCTCAGTGAGTGAGCTGAGTTTATGTTATACCAAATTTAAAAGCTATAAAATCAGATGTTCCCTGATGTACTTCTATATTTTATCCCAAATCAGGTTATAGTGGCATTGAATATAGCTATGTGACAAAACCTGTACTATATTATGCCATATTAATCCCTCCATGAGAAAATAAATATTCTGCTCCCATTAAAGTGGATCTTATTCATAGAAATAAAACAACCAATAAAACATTCTCAGCCATGCACACAACCTACAAAGTCCTTGAATTTATTAATGAAATAGAGTAAATATAATATCATGATGCAAGTAATGTTTCAATTTTATCAGATCTTCTTTTAAAAATTACAGTGAGTGAGCTGAACGGAATTTGCAAAAGTCTGATGCCTCAGAAGTAATTTATCTTTCGGGTCTCAGTGTATATGTCCGTGCCTCAGGATGCTCCTGCTAGCCAGGAGAAGGACAGGAACACAGATATTTGGCAGGAATTACTTGAGGCAGCACAACACATGAAGTCCACAGGTGATTGTCTCCTCACTACTGTTTTCTGCTTTTACATCTGTTCACAAGAACTACCCGTCTCTACCAATGAGACTGAAGGTACAGCTGGTAGAAAGTTCTCTGTCAACACCTTGTTTTGATGTCAAACTGGGTTTTCAACCAAACAAAAGAAATTTGAGAAAAATCTGATTTTTCATCTGAAAACTCAAGTCTCCCAAAGAGCTCTTTCCTCTCAATTTCTGGCACTTTGAGGCTGAATACTTTTCAGGTTTAGAGAAAAATGCTTCTTTTGGTTGGTAGAAGTCACTATCCTGCTGGTGTCCGTACAATACAGAGTGCTCTGAGCCACTCCACTTGGGAGCTTTTGATGACAGTGCCATCTTGTCTGGACAAATAACTACTCTCATGAGTCTCCACATCCTGTCTGGGCCCCAAAGAGATAGTGAATAAGCTATAATACTCAACAAATCAATGAAAGACTCAATCAAAGAAACCAGGTTTCTTGATTCCAGTTCAGTGCCCTCTTTATTAGAGTAAGAATATGTAATTACTTATGTCTTAATAATCTGCTGGACGATCCCCTAATAAACATAGCAGTGTTATGAATGTGTGGATGTTTGAAGATCCTGCTGTCTAAACTGCCATTTTAAAATAATCTCATGGTTAGAACATGAATGCTTTTAAAAAATTAATCTTATCTGTAGCAAGCCTGTTTGCATGATTTAAGGACAGGCTCTCTCTAATGAGTCCACCATCCACAGTTGCACAGACTGAAAACTTGCTTTTGATATTGTATTTATTTTCTCAAAGTCCATAACCTTAATCATTCTAATAAATATGATTTGTGTTCAGATCATCACTTTGTTTTCCTGCAGGATGTTTCTTATTCTTTTATGCTGGTCTGTCTACTTTGCTGTGAACTGATCTTATTTGTTGGAGTTATTTTGGATCAGAAGTCCAACATAAATAAATAACATGCAGTGCAGTGTTCCTCTTTTATTAGATTTGGGGCCTCTGGAACACATAAAATAAAATTATGTTATTATTATATTTCTTATCTTTCTAATGGTTTATTAAGCAAACAAAGGAATACTTTGTCCTGCACCTAAGAAAAACCTAGCATCCAATGATATAACATAAAGACTCTTAAAATTACCCCTACTGAACTGCCTGACTCCATAGGCTAGGATAGCAGTCAGAGAAAAGTTCTGCTTCACTTAATTTCTCATGTTCTCTTCACCTTCCAGGTACCTGCTCTGCCTATTGGTCATGTTTGGCTTGTGAGATCTCCAGGGCAGAACCTGTGTTACATATTTTGCAATATTTGCACAGTGCCCAGTAGATGAGGTCTTTATCCTTGAGAAAGGTTACCAGGCACTACTGCAATGAATCTAATCAGCACTGCCAGGCATCTAAATGTTATTTTCCTCGTCACCATATGCTGCTCTTCCTGTCTCTAAGTTGAAAATGAGAACAGAGGATAATGTAATACAATTGCATGTATGAAACATCTTACATGTCTTACAAGGGCTGAGGAAAGATGATCCCAAATTTCCATATTCTTGTATGTGGGCCTCATGCCCATACTGGGAATTGCAAACTACCCGCATGGTGCACCAGAACTTGCCCATATGATGGCCCTTTCCTAGCAGGATTTTCTCAGGTTTCTACCTACCATCTCAGCTGTTTTGGAAAAGAACTTGACAGGTGGGTACCAGAGACTAAAAGTACTTTGGAAAGTTGTGGAGGTTGGACTTGGGTGGCTGCAACAGTGAAGAGATGTTTTTGTGAGGTTAGGGTATTTGCACCCAATTCACCTACGCTGAACCGGAGACTTCAGCGCAGTTGATTTCCTCCTAGAGCCCAGGAAAGGTCACTGAAGACAAACATAAAACTATTTATGCCAACATAACCTTGCCCAGGGCTCTTAAATGGTCCAGAAAAACAGTAGTGTTTCATAGTCATATTGGGAGTACAGACTGACTTCTCCAATGTCCACTGAAGGTATAGGAATGCAGTAACTGATTTTATGTTGTGCTCTGTATGGAGGGGGATTATAAAGAGTTAAAGGGAATTAAGTGCCCAGCTCCCTCTACTGTGTTTGGATGCACTTTCTTAATTAATTTATCCTTTCAGACATATCTCAGCTTTGTAGAGGTTTCTATCCATGAGAAGTGGAAGGCAGGTACTGCTTTTGCATAACAGCACCAATTTCAGAAGCCAAAGATAAAAAAATACAGGTGAGGCTAAAAATATCTGTATGAACCTTCTCAAGAGAATGAAATGTAGCAGACAAAGGCAAATGTTTGCAGCTAAATGCTCTTTTCTACACTTAAGGCAAAACTCCAATTTCACTGAAAACCACAGAGAAATTCAATTTATCTGGAGTCAAGATTTCACCTCCATTTCTTTTCTCCAATACTATGTCTTCATTAAAAAGTAGAAATTAAATCCAAATGGTCCTTATTTGATGTAAAGAAGCATTTTCAGCTTCTGAGATTTTAGAAAGGCTTCACTATTAAATTTTGCACGCACATCCTGAAAAAAGGGATGTTAAAAATTTCCATAGGAAAAAAAGATGGATAATTTTCATTTAACTGTGACCAAGCCTAAGAGAATAAATTGTAGTACAGGGCTCTTTAAAACACACATGTTCATATATATGCATAAACATACAATCACAGTGCAATCTGGAACTCAGAATATGTTTGATGTGTATGACCAAAGGGCCACCAAGAATGGTGCCCCTAGTGTCAGGTAATGTACAAAGGCAAAGCAGCAAGCGGTCTCCGCCCTGAAGAAAAAACTAATTATTTTTACATTCCCTTTCTTGAATCCAGAAAATAAAAATGAAGTAAATATGCCAAACCTTGATAAAGAAATTAAAATCATGCTATAGGGAGTAAGAATATTTCTGCACAGAATGGTATTACAGACCTTTTTCATCACTCACTAAATTAGCCTGATCCTCTAGCTGCTTTAGCAAGATGCTGTAATTTAGAAAGTTATTCAATAATTGCACATGTACAAACCTTCATTTGCCTCCCCTGTGCTCATGCATTATGATGAAGCCTTTAATTACAAATGAACATATATTATTATTTTTACAGGTTTCACAACTCACTCAATGCACAGAGAGAATGGGGCATGCTAGGCAAACCTCTCAATAGTATTTCCTTGTATTTGCACCATGCATAACCCTGCTGCATACTTCAAAACCCTGCTAGGAAAATAAGACTATTAGCTTTCTCACACTCAACGGTACAAACCTCTGCAAGCTTCACAGCCACACACAAATTTATTTTTATAAATCTGCTGTGACATCAGAGCGATCCCAGATTTATTTTATTGAGGGGGGAGCTGAGGCCCGGAGGACTGGATCAAAAGAACAATTTAATTTTTGATGTCTCAGAATAAGGATACTATATTTCTTTTTTCTATTCTCAGAGTTTTTATCAGTCCACAGCACAGCTCTCACTGACTTTGGCTGCAGCTAGAAGCGATGAGCACTTCTGCAAGTTAGATGTGCTGTCCCATTCCTTCCCACCTACACACCCAGTGCTCCTCCTCCCTGGGGCATCAAGGAGGAAAGCAAGCCTGCTCTCCTCTTCCAGCCTCCTGCCGCTCCCTGGGAAAAAAATTGTCTCGGGAAGTCCAGCCAAGACCCTCCAGCTTGAGCAGAATCAGAGCTGTCAGAATCTAGGAAAAAGTCAGCTGCCAAATTTCAATGAGTTTCTTGTGAGAGACCAGAATTTTCCAAAACTCACAGTTTCTCCATATATGGACACTTCTACAGGAACAGCAAATGGACTATCCCAGACATAAAGGTAATGGTTCTTACCAGTACTAAACCCACATTCATAAAGATGCTATAAATTCCAAAGTAGCATCCTTTTTTAACATGCAGAATGCATATTTCCTAATTTCATTTTCTGAAATGGCTTGTTCTTTTTGTGGAAAATTTAAAAAGGTCTGGTGGCAAATTTTCAGCTGGGGTCAATGGTCAAAATTTTGCCAGCACTGTCTAATTAGTATTAACAACAGACATCAGTACCTGTCCTGCCTATATCTGATACAAAAGGACCTGCCTACTTACTGTCACTAGGGTATACAGGAGTGCAGCATTTTTCTGGGAAAAAAAATCAGATTCCTGTATTCACCGAGTCTCTTGTTTCTCCTACTACCCAACTTTTAAGAAGCAGGAGAACAGCTGAGATTTGAAGTTTCAAGGCACTGGAGAATTAAGGAGGATTTTGCACCTAGACAGAGAGGTCTGAATGAGCTCCATGTTCCCACCGCCTGCTCCTGCCTCGCTGCAGCCCGGTCCATGCACACAGACACTGCTGGCTGTTACTGCTCGTGCAGATGCAATCGCCCTAAAATACGTGTGGCTTTTTCTTTGGGCAGTCAAGACTCAGCTCATTAATTAGCAGTTGCAACATCGCTTTCAGCTGCCACTTCAGTCCAAGGCAATTCTCTCCTTGGTTTTTCAAGGAAGCAGGGCTGGGATCAGGAAGGGTATGTCCTCAACCACCTTAAAAGCTGTAGAAAAGGGGACTGCAAAAGAGCTGACAATAGCATACATGAAAAACATTATGTGATTGTGGGTCTGAATTACTCTGCCTGGAAGAGTTACCTGCTCTGAGAGTTTAGATAAAACTTGCATCTTGTGGTTTGCAGGATGCTGTGCATTCATAATATGCTAGGCAAACACAACATGGAGAGGACTGTGAACCAAAGCGGGTATGGGTTTGTCAATATTTTTCCAGCTAGGTACAACATTGTTCTGCTCATCCTGAGGCAAGCATAAGCTGACTAGCAGTAGCTAGCAGCAGCTAGCATGGCACCAAACCTGAGCTAAGAAGCCTGCTGAGATGGGTGCATTAACAAGGGTTGATGCACAGTCAGCTTGGGCTGAGCAAACGCCTCCCACCTTCCTGCAGCGGGCCAAAGCTTCCTCTGTGGGCTCTCATACTGCTCTTTTCATCAACACATCTGAAGCATTCAGGAAAGAAAGGCTCAATATCCTACCTATGCTGGGGAAGCCAAGGCATGCTCCAGGTGAGCCATAAGGGCCATGCCAAAGCTGAACACTGAAAGCTGTTCTTCTAGGCTGAAGTCAAGAGTACAGAACTGTGTGGTACAGCTGCAGTGCTTGGCTGGCAATATTTTTAAAGTGTGTTTTTTTATTAATGTGCCCAAAGACCTCTGGGTTTGCATTAAGGGCTACTCTGTATGAGTACTTAAACATCAACATTCAATTGAACAGGATATTTCAGTAAGAATGAACCTGTGCCAAATTTATGCAGTGTTCTTCAGTGCCCAGCCTTCAAAGCACATCCTTCTCACCTCTCATGAATTAAAAGTCATTCCCATGTGCATCTCTTTGCACTATAATTTGCCCCATGTTAATGTTTCAAAGGTTTGTCTCTCCATTTGTGTGCCCATCTTTTACATGGGGAGGCAGGTAACATGGGGCAGCTCTAGCAAAGGATGGAAGAAATGTTCAGAGAAACAACATTTCCTAGATATTGAGGGATAAATAATACAATGGAAAGAGACTCATTTAAAATAGAGTGGTTTGGTTTTATTTCACTGTGCCTCTACTGTACTCTGGTTGATATCAGCAAGAACCTTCTGTTTACTCTTCTTGTCTCTATTTGTATTAAGATCTGGGTATTTTCACAGGCAGTGAAGAAAGGAGGGTACCCAAATAGAAAGGGAAAACAGGTGCCTATGTAACATCCCAGATTTGGTCCTCCATTTTGCAAACTAAGGTATTTTATCTCCATCACCTCAGAGCTAACTGTTAGATCTAAGAATCAGTCGCTGGGAAGAGGTGGGAAGAAAAGCCTAATCTGCTGATTTATTAAAATATGTTAATGCTTTATACTGTAAATCTTGAACAGGATGTGTGTGTAGGCAGTTGTTTGCATCTGCAAAATGTCCTATTCATGGCTGAACGGAGCAGGAAGGTAGGCACAGGGGGGGCGGGATGGGGAGGTGGGTATTACTTTCACCTAACTGATGTGCAAAAAGCAGCTTATGTTTCCAGAAAACTCAACCTTCTTGTTCCATTGGCCACTTTCAGTAAACTTATATGAAGTGTAATTAGCATCACACTTCATGCCCAGGTGACCACTACCTGGAGCAGCAGTATAGATGTAGCCCTTAAATTTGTCTCAACTTTAGTCTCTGAGATGCTCTTTGGGTTTTGCTTCTTCAGGGCAGAACTTCTATGTCATGTCCTGCCTGTGGGCTCCTTCTTCATTCAGAAGAAAAATATTCAGTACTGCTCTCTTAGCTGCAGTCAGTTGGGGATGCCAAAATGACATATTAAATGCTGTATATTATATTTGTTGACATAGCCAATCGATATGACAGTGTATGTGAGCAAAAACTCAGACATAAATACAGTCATTCCACCCTATACATCTCTGTCAGGCTCTCTCAAGCCACATGGAAATAATATAACATCAGTGAATTGGTTCACACTGGGAAAGCTTCCCTCCTGCCAGCAAAAAATCCACAACCAAGGTGTTTCAGTTATTTTCTGCAATTTTCTTTTTTCAGCCAAAGATCAGTTTTTAGAGCTCTTGACCACAGCTTGAAACCCAATAACAGTGGTGATGTATCACTGGCATCTTTAACTTCAGCTGTGGTTTGGTTAACTTTGGGACGTCTCAGCTGGGTACTGGTGGGAGTCTCCATGACCTGTTTTTAAGGTCTTAAGAGGAAATTTAAGACACAACCTTTGCTTTGTGAACACTGACACAAGCAAAATAAGATTGATATGGTAGCAGTTTATTCTTCCCTCAAACGGTCTTCCCTCAAGTTATCCAAAGAAATTTAAATTCAGGAATGTCAGTTTCAACTAAAAATCATTTTCAAAGCAGTATCTGAGATGCTCAGTGATGAGTCAACAACCTTTTTTGGTTTGGTCCAAGAACTTGACACATCTTGTTTTGATGTTTCCCATTCAAAATGTTCCTGAACACATTCTAAAATGAAAAAAAAAAAAAAAAAAAAAAAGGGCAATTTTAACTTTGAATTCCAGTTACAGACAAATAAACAATACTGAAACTTGTCATACTGAACATGTTTTGGATTGGGGTTTTTTTCAGCTCAGCTGCTGATATCATCTGATATAAGAATCAGTGATGATTATGTAGTTTTCTTGCTCAGGTAAATGAACTTTATTAATTGACTGAGGAATATTTAACAAGCCTAGAAAAAGAACTAGCACTTGGAAGAGGAGAAGATGATGGAGAATTTACCAACCTCAGAACAGTACAAAAAATTTGTACTTTCAAATTCTTTTATTTTTCTCATAATACTGCTGACACTCAGTTGTGATTAAGGATGCACTTACCCCCTCTCCCAACAAGTGTCACCTAGAAAAGACTCAGTTTCCAGTCTTTAATGAGAAGCTTTCAAACAGTGAAGGGGAAATGATGCAGATGTTACATCAAGACTATTTTATTCCTGCACGGAGCACTTTTGTTCAACCAACTTGCAGAAAGCTGCTGTTTTCACCTACAGCTGGGAAAGGTTCAAAACAGATTTGATTCTTAGAATGACCTTCAGTATGAAATGTTCCATGAAACATTCCTTCTGCCGCATGAAAATTGCTCATTTCAGAAATATCCCCACTAGGTCTATCAGTGTCACAAAACTTAAGAGGGAGTATTCAGGGTCATGCTGTAAATGCAATACATGTCCAAAATGTAAAAACACCTCTGCAACTTAAAATTGCAATTGAAGAGTCTAATCCTGTAGTACAGACAATTTCTTGCCCATGCCATAGAGGTGACATTAGCACCTTCCATTACATTTTATAATTTCTGATTGCAAGGAAAATATATGGGGATGAACCTTGTTCTGAGATTAATCTTCACCGTGCTGCTAATGTCACAGCTTCTGGAAAACAGGAAGCCAGTGCAGCCTGACGGCTCAAACACTGGTAGAGAATAACCACACATTCTGTTATCTCCTGACTTTTGGAACTCTTGTGATGTTTGTGCACTTGGGGCCTGAGAGGTTCCTTCTGAGCCCTTATGACGGACTGACACATTTTACTGTGCTGGGACTTCCTTTTGAGTGTCAGTAATCTTCTTGGAGCCCTTTGGATCCAGATCCTGAAAAGCCTTCTCAGAAGAGTCAGTGGGACTATTGGAATAACAGTCTTGCTTATGATATTTGAATATATTTGAACATTTGCATAACATTTGAGAAAGGCTGAGAGGTAGACAACATTTCACCTGTGTTCTCCTGTCATGGGCCCTGAAAAATTTTGGAGGTGGGAAGCAAAAGTCAGAGTACTGAAGTGCCCTTCCCAGCTGCAGGCTTTCTGATGATGACCCACAGCTGAAAGGGATCCTACAAGTTTCCTGGCTCCATCACCTCCTCCTCCTTGGACCTATCAACCCCAGGTTTAAAGTCCCTCCATCTGCAGCAGTATGAATGATGCCAGTCCATGAATCACATAATCACACACAGAAGTACAGTCTCAGGCTGAGCAAACCCTTCCCCTACTCTCTCTTGAGGTCAGTAGACTTCTGCTGTGGGGTGAGCTGAGTCACACTCTGGATTTCATTGGCTATGCTGAGCTCACACCTAATCATTCAGTGTCCTTCTAGCTGTCCCAGCATCCCACCTGGCCTCCAGTTTCCAGTCCAGAAGGCTTTCGGTTTCCTGCAGGTCCTGTATTGATCCCAAAACCTGTCCCTGCTCACTCCATGAGATGTCACATACACTGAGGTGCCCACATACAGCCATGGGAAGCAAGCCCCACATAACCACTGAGTGAAATGGGAGCTGTGAATAGTAGGCATCTCCACTTAGGTGCCTTGAATTTAAGCTGAATCCCATCCTTATTTTTTTACCCTTATGTTTGTGCATCAGTCTTGAAAAATAGGAGCTAATGCAACTTAAATAGTACAAAACAAGTGTGCTATGCAGGATGTCCTTTTTCTTTCAGAGTTATGTTTTTTAAGTGGTTGAAGTGTAGATACTACAATCCAAAACTTATGTGATTCATTCATGAAAATACAGAAAGGGGGAAGAGAAGGAAGTTTCTGTTTCCACAGATGTTCTCTTGAGGGTACCACAACTGAAAATGCTGCCTTGGTCTGTTATCACACACGCTCTGGAAGAAACAATATCTTGGTTTAGATACATGGAGTTTTTAAACCTTGAGGGAACACTCAAGAGTCATGTAGGGTATTCTGACCTCCTGTGTCACACAGGCTCCTCCCCACAGAGCTTGCTTCAAGTACACAACTTCTATTTCATATTTTGCATATTATTGTGGAAGACAAATACTTTTAAACTGACTTTAAAACAAGTGGAGAACCTATCACATCCACTAAGTTGTTTCAGCACCAAGATAGCTCTTCTATGTAATTTTTAATGGCAGTTGCCTCAGTTTCTACCCACTGGCTCTTTTTTTTGCTTTTTCTGCTACAGCAATCTATTCTCAGCAATGTCTTCCCCATATAGTTTTCCACAAACTCCTCTTAAATGAACTTAAGAGAACCTTTTCCTGGATAAATTAAATCTTTCCATCTTCTGAGGTCTCTTTCTCAAAATGACGTTCTGAAAACCTCAGATATGTCTTGTTACTCTTCGACAAAACCCTTCAATTTTTTTCAACAACCTCTTAAGGTTGGACATAGTACAGTGTCCACCAAATTAAGCTGCCTCGTTGATATTCTTCTTCTACTCGGACAAGTAAGAATCCTATTCTCCCTGTTATCTACCGATTTACTAAGAATCCCCAGCAAATGACTTTTAAAGTAATTCACTGGAGGAAGGCCTATAAGTATTCTACCACATTCTGCACATGTAATTACCATCATCATATTACTGAGAAGGGAAAGAGTCATTTCATGAATTCAACAGCATTTATCATACTGTATTCACCAAATTAATATTAAATGAGACAATACCACATCAAAAATTTCTTTTGCTCCTCTTTTTCCTCTATGCTTTAAGCCTTCTAACACAGCATAGAAATGGATCCAGAAAGCAAACTAGCAGATATTCAAGACTGTGTTAATTGGCCTCCCTGTCTCCCTGCCACAGCCAGACATAACACTATTTACAGCCAGATGCTAAGAATTAATTGTATCTGTGGCTGAATGGAAACCAGCAAGCAGCTTCAAATGCGAACAGAAGAACGGAGATACAGAGGTTATCCCTTTCATACGTCATATGACAACAGATTGGGAAATCTTCTGCATTTCCCACCAAGAAGCTAATTAAAATGAGGGGAAGAGGGAAAGACATTTCTCAAAATATGTGCTGGAATTATGTAAATAATGAGAGAAAACAAACCTCTGTGCTTGCACTTGGGAAAATAACAAAAAGCTGCCTATTTACTGCCAGCTCTCATGGCCTCAGATGCTCTGTGCAAGGACTGCTGCTGGTCCAGCTCTCTTCACACTTTACACCCAGTTTACCCAAGCTTAATATCTAACTAATTGCAATAATTAATTGCAATGGTGTCACTCCAACTGGAGAGGCAAATCCTCTGTGACTGATTACCAAATATTTCCTCAGGTGCTTGATACACAGGTAGGAAATGCTCATTATCAAGTGATCAGTGTTCACTGGAGTAATGCAGGACGGAGCTTCACTCTGGCCCCTTACCACCCCCTCCACCATCACATTTTTCAGACATCAGGACAACTTACTCTTATTTGTGACACAATGTCAAGGCAACACCCACTACCTGGACTGCAGTCTACAGTAAAAGAGCTCTACGGTGAACTGAACACTCCTACTATAAAATTGTTGACCAGGAAAACAGAAGAAAGTCAGCTGGCTAACTGATTGCGTAAAAGAATGATTAATGGCAGTATCTGAGCTATTTTCTTGTAAATGAGGTTATTGGGAAGGACACACTGAAATTAATTTTCTTCACTTACTTACTCCATATTTAGGAATTAATTACAGCTCTAGAAAGCAAGGCATAAAAGCCTGTGAAAACTACAGAAAGATCTTAACACAGTGGCCACAAGCCCAAGCCACATACTATGATGGAAGCTCTCAAGTTGCATGATAGGGTAAAAAACCAAGGGGAAGGGCAGCTATACAGATGGCAAAGCTAGAAAGATTGCTGGACTGTTCCTCCTGAGGCAATATACTAGGGGATATGCTGAGGAGCGGATTTCTCTGGGCTAACAAGGGAATTTGGGAACCATCACTGGCAGCAGGAGCTTAATCCAGAGCAGCAGAGGTTGCAACATCAAGGGGAGCATCAGTACAGATCTCAAGCAAGAGTTGCATTGCTCAAACTGAGCCCTGAAGGAGACTGTGAGGGCTATGTGCACCAACAGAGCATTGCCATGCTGGAACAGGTCTCATTGTATTCTTCATTTTATGCCTCAGGTCTGAGGAAGCAAGCAGAAAATGAAACACTTTTGTCCCACAGCACTCCCGGACCCATTACAGGTCAGACACTGAGCACAGGGCTCACACAACTGCTTCGTCCTCTCCAACCAATGCCTGTACCTTACACCCTTGCAATGTATGGTTATGACCTCTCTGCTGTCCCCAGATACCACAGAATAAGCAAAAGTGCTCTGCCAACTGGCATGCCATCTGTCCCCAGCATGTAAGGGAAAAGACCTCAAGAGAAGTGGTGTTTGTGACAGGACAGAAGCATGGCACATAGCAAGACCTCATGTTCAGAAGATGTTCAGAAGGTGGACCATTTCCCCCACTTCAGTGTCACCTCCCAGTGACACCTTAGCACTGTCAACACTCCCCCATCATCTGGCTAGACATGGGTCCCACACAGGGACCACTGCAGTCCCATCCCCTGAAGAACAAAATCGTCCAGAGGTCAGACCCCAAAGCGCATAGGGAGAGGAAAACTGAGACTTACTGCGCAGTGTCTGAAAGGGAGGAGGGAGAACACCAGTAAGAGATAGATACAGCAGCTCTAGCTATGGTCACCAATGAGCACAGATATTATCAATGCACAGCAGGTCTGAAGCTATTTGTGAATGCAGGAATGACTCAGCCAGTCCCACAGCAGAGACTGTGCAGCTGATATATCTTTTGCACAGAAGATAAAAGCTTAGAAAAAAAGCCTACAAACCCTATGACAAAGGCAAAATCCAATGCAGACTCTGACTGCATGAGCAGAAAGGATCCAGAAGAAATTTTGTCATTTGATGGACACAAAAAAACAGTAATCCACCCTTTTAAGAGCCATTTTCAGAGAGATATAAAAGCTTTGGAAGAGGGGAGTAAACAGAAAGCATATCCAGGATTGACAAACTGAAAAGATCAGTAAACTGGACATACATTTTGGGTGCTTGGAGAAGAGACTGCAAGTGATTATGTTATTCTGAAAAGGGGACCTTTTGATGTGGACAGCCATGCTCCTTGCATGCCTGAGAAAGGTATCATCTCAGACTACCTGCATCAGTAGAGATTTTAAAGTCATGGTGAATCAAATCTCAAAATTATGAAACTGCATCCTTCCATGGACAAAGGAGTAATGGGAAATGTTAGATCAGGATAAAAACATTCATGAGATGGACAATTCTCACTTCTATTGGCAGATGAGACTGGAAAATAAGAGCTACCAGCAGAAGCACTCACAAGGTCACTATCTGAAACAGCATCAGAACTTGAAATCTGCCATTGACTTCCATCTAATCCCTGTCCAAAGGTCTTTGACCCAATCTAGTCCCAGCTCAAGCATGTTTTTAAACACAGGCTTAATCTTAAAGCATTACAGTTCAAGTGTCTAAAAGCATTCTCTTTAACTAACAAACGCATTTCTGACTGTTTGTTCTATTTGGCTTCCATGGTCTTTTTAAGAAGCCAACCAAGGCCAGCAGGAGTTAAAGACATCCACATTTCCTTTGTGGGCTGGATCTAGGCACATGTTACATGCATTTAAGAGTTTTGTTAACCTAAAGCTTTAATCTCCTTGTAACTCGCTTTCTACCTCACGACTGGAGACAGTAATGTTTTCCTTCCTTCCACCATTTGTCTATCTTGTTAATTGCGGTTTCTTTGGCTGTAAAGTCTTTGGTTGCAAGGACTGAAAATTCCCTAGAGCAAGAATTATATCCCATTATCTGTTTTAATAATGCATAACAAAAGATTTGCAATATCCTAGTACAAAAAGCAAGATCATACAAACAAAAATATTCTTTAACAAAATTAAACCCTTCTCAAATGTACATTCCCTGTTCCTCAAAGATCAAAACCAAATGGTTTTTAAAATAATATATTCAATCTTCCCAGAAACTATTTCATCTTTTGTTCTACACAGCAAGATCTGGCATCTGTGTTTTGCTATTGAATGGGAAAGAAACTGTGAGATACTAGCCACAAACTGTTTATCTTCCCAATAAATTAGAATCCTTAAACCTACTCCCTTCCTTTCCTCTGTGACCAGGAAATGTATCTCACCAGAATGTGCTGCTCAAGAAGAAGCAACAGCTCTTAAAAACACAGAGCGCTCCACATGAGTTCTGCAACATATCTATTGGCAATGCTGACTCATGAGGTATTTACAAGCCATGTACATAGCATTTAATATGCAACATTCAAAGTACCGATGTATGTATTGAATAAAAGGGAAAAATGGAAGATCTGACTGAAAGTTGAATTCAGATGTTCTTCTCAAAATGTACCCATCATAAAATCCCCTAAAAGAATTTCAGTATCTCAGTCCAAGCACGGGAATTCAGTCCTGTTTCTCTTCAGCGATACATCTCTCCAAGACGCTAACCTGCTGCTTAAATTTGATTCATGTCCAGAAGGTCCTGATTCTCCTCCAGAGTCATTAACTCAGTTAACCCTCCTTTGGGCCAAACACTAGGGTATTGTAACAGTCCAAGTGAGGTATGGGCCACCAGTCTGTGTCCAAGCGCTCCTCTTGTGCTTCTCCATATGTGCCCCCCCTTCCCTTGACTGCTGCCACTCTTCTCACCTACAAGGATCCTTCTTTTCCTATAACCCACACCAGCAACCTATCTCTGTTGGGCCATGATGAATGAAAAACTATCATCTCCCTGAATAAGACTGATGATTTCTCTTTATAAATTAAAGCAAAATGGGGTGCATTTTGGTAGCTCACAGTTGAGCATTCAAGTCCTTTGGAGGGGGCATCTCTAGACATGATATAGGAAATTTCTTCACCTCACTCATAGTTGTGGCTTCAAAGCTCCCAATGATTTTGTTTAAAGTCCCTTTTTCGGACCTCAAGGAATGCAGTTCTTTCACTCATGGTCTCTGCTTTGGAGGCACTTTGTCTCTGGGATAAAGCTTTTATCCCTGGGATGAGGATTAGGCCTGATCCTTGCTCTGATATTTTTTTAGTCTGTAAATATTCCTGAAGTGTACTAGCCTTTTCAGTCCAGGAGCACTGGCTGCTCTGAGTCCTCTGCCTGCTCTGAACTGCCCTTGTACTGGTTTGTACTGGTCTCACAGTTAATCCTATTTAAGACTAACTTTGACTAAGAATACATTATTTCCCAATGAAAATACACTATTTCCTGACACTCAATGTCAAACTGAGTCAGGCATCAGAGTCATTATTGCTCTACTTAATGCCTCCCACCCAGGATGCTAATGACTCAAGCTATGGAAGTACCCGTGCAACAAGGAAGGAAACTGGGGCACAGAGATTGAGATGTGCAGAGCAACATAAGAAAAGCTGCTGCTTCTTTCCCAAAAGCCACAGTCCTTCAGGTGAAGCATCTATAACTCTTTTCCCCCTTTCAAAACTGTAGCCTAGAAAAACTGCCCAAAACCACTGTACATGCAACTCAGATACCTAGTTTCAATTTCTAGAGTTAACCTACACTAACTGGTGTCCTGAGAGGTGGTGCCTGCCAAGATACAGAGCTTGAAAAATTCACTTCCATTCCTACCTGCATCACAGGAGCTTGGTGGGACCCAAGGAAAATAATTTTCTCTTCTGTTAAACACTAACCTTTGAAAAGCACTTTGGGAAAGCTTGCAAAGGAGGGTTTAATAAGAGCTAGATATTATTATTATTATTATTATTATTATTATTATTATTATTATTATTATTATTATTATTTATTATTATTACTACTACTACTAGAAGTCCTTCAGACAGACTTGATAGCACTGCACAATACAGCACTGAGCAGTCAGAAAGAGGTTTTACATCAAGAAATATCTTTAAAACAAGCTCAGTGATAAAACACCTAACCATCACATTTTTCTTTACCACTGCATGATTGCACGTAGCACAAAAAATATTAATTAATTCTCACACCAGCTAGAGGGGAGGAACTGCCAGTTCAGATCAGTCCTTAGGTCGCCGTAGTTACAGCGTCTCATCTCCCACAGGAGAGTTCAGAGGAAGGTATAAGAAATCTCACAGCTACCCAGAACAGAGGAATCTAACCTCAAGGAAATTCTCTTTCTAACCTCATGCTATTTGGAAGCTAAAGCTAAAATGATGAGACAATGTTCCTCATCCAAGGCAGACAGGTAGCACCTTGTTGATCTGACAGCTAAAGGAGATAGAGATGCTAAATGATTTTCTAAGGCATTAGGGCCATGTTTGTATTGAGGAAACTCCCTACAATAAGACCACATCAGTGGAAAATCCGTAATGCAGTCGGCTCAGGGCAGGACTTAAACTGCTGCAAACCCCACTAGAGTCTATTTTTAGATTAAAAGACATCACCTGTATGTGCAAACTGCCTTAGGGGTGGCACAAGTGACAGGTCCCAGTACCAACTCCTTTCACACTAGACCGCAACCCCATGCTTGATCAGCCAGAATCTCAGCAAAATCCTGGTCTAATTGTGTAAGATTTTGATTCAGCTGAAGCTCATGTTGCGATACATCCTATTGTAACAGTGATCCAAAGCAAATCACTCGTATGGGGAGAGCATTCCCTTTCTTACCATTCCTGTAATTCATTCACACTGTGCAGCATTGCAGCAGTGAGCAACAGGCTGGGCTGTGTCACAGGGAAACCCCTCTGCTCTCGTCACAGATTTATGGCTGCCCATGACAAGCAGATGTATCTTTAGCTTTGGCTAGAAGATGCTTGCAAGGCTGTCTAAATAATTCATCCTTAAGAGCTCATGTCAGCCTTTCCAAGGGCATGCTCCAGCGAGAGCTGCCTCCTGCAGCTAACAGCCAGAAGTCCCCACAGCACATAAAGCAGCCTCAAGCTCGTATGGAAAATGTGCATTGAGACTAAGGTAGCTCATCATATTGCATTGCAAACACCAGGCATAATGAATAAATTCAAATGCCTGAGACAGACCGTTGTCTCATTTTGCTCCTACTGTCTGCAGTACTGCTGCTGTTTTGCTATTTGCACAACAAACAAAGCCCTGATCTGCTCAATACACTGGAATCGATACTGCTCTTTGGCAGGCTATGCAGTTATGCACAGTAATGAAAGCTAAGAGAAGATAACTGGGACTTCCCAGGAAAACAGAAAGCTATTCTATCACCATTAGGACCCCACTGGTAAAAGACTGTTAACAATATGATACTAATTTCTTCATCGAGTCCGTAAATGCAGCTACAATGCAGCTTTTGAGAAGACACTACACTGGATGTAAAGTTTTCAAATGACAGAGAATCTTCCACAATCTCACTAAGCTCTAGACACTTCCAGCCAGACCAGCTGCATTGCACCCATTTCACAAACAACTAAGTTTGGAGTCAAAGAACTGACTTTTGAATGTCATTAAAGAGCACAAAATGGCAGAAGAAAGATGTTCTCCACCTTGGTCCTGTTTCTAACCAAGCATTCAAACATGACCAGCAAGTCTGTATGTGGCACTGCAGCCTCTGCCCTCTTAAAAACCACCCAGATCTCTTCAGAATCTTTTAGTGATGCAAATATAGAGGGAATAACCAGCTGGTTAATAAAATCCTGGGCAGTGCCGCCAGCCCTTTCCATTGTGTGCCACAAATCTATTACAAGCAGATCCTAGAAAGAAAAACAGTTTATTGGAGAGCAAAAAACATTCAAAGTGAAAAAAATAAGTAAACTAGTTTAATTCCTTGACAAGGACATTGCATCCTAGCTGACTGAAACCTAGATTAGGTTCACAAGACAGCAAAGCCCCACCCGTAAACTCAGGGGGTTGATTTTGAAAAATTTATCTGCAGCTACATTTTCCTTTGTGTAGGTTTTGCCTGACTCGTCCCAGGCAGTCCATTTTCACACACACAGTGCCTGCACAGCTACATAGCAGGGAACCCCCCATCTGCTCCCCTTGGATTT
Source organism: Strix uralensis (assembly GCF_047716275.1). Classification (NCBI taxonomy): domain Eukaryota; kingdom Metazoa; phylum Chordata; class Aves; order Strigiformes; family Strigidae; genus Strix; species Strix uralensis. The sequence goes on from NC_133972.1 coordinate 165,893,069, forward strand.
ACACTCAGCCGTGACAAATGACTTTAGCTTCAACTTTCTGCTAGGAGATGCATGTAGAAAATGAGGTCAGAAAGGCTCTCTTTAAATTATTCATCGTGAAAAATTCGCCCTGGCTTTTCTAAGCCTGTGCAGCCAAAGAGGAACCACCAGCTCCCTGGAGCCAGAAGAGCTGATCTGTGCATTTGCTCTGCTGCCTATAGCTCTGCTCTATATGAGGGACGGCGAGTGCAGCACCACAGCAGGGGTGTGGGAGTGGGGAGATCTGGATTACTCTGTTCCAAGCACCAACTGTCTCCATGGGAGAGCCTGGGAGAGTCAGAGGCATTGATTTGGAGATCAGAAGGGACTGGGTTGATGCTGGAAAATTGCAGAGAAACCCCTGATCCACGCGACGTGAGAAGTCAGACTAATTGATCGCAATGGGGGGAACGCAGGAAAATCTCTGAGGGACTGTTAGGATCATCTGCCCCGATTTCATGGCGTAACACAGAAATTAACACACAAATTTTCTGGAATCCATTCAGTTATTTTTGGTTAAGTGAAACAGAAAGAGAGCTATTCTCAGTGAAAAGCCTTGCAGGCAGACAGCATTTGGATGCACCTCCTCAGTTAATCTGTCCTAACAGTTAATCACTCACACTTTAAACACACAGGCCTTTCCTTCAGTTCAAACTGAACTGTGTTGACATGACTTTGCTGTTCCTGTGTACAAGGGCCTCACTCCCCACCTCTATTCTAGTTTTACTGCAGCACAGTACTTCTCCCCTCACTGGTGGAGATGACATACCAGCTTTTGAAAAACAGAACAAGCCAAAAAAGAAATGCATAGGAAACCAATATTTGGGCACTGATGGAAGCCAAAAAGTTTTAAGTCAGTATCACCGCTGCTGTTTTGGTGCAACATAGTAAAAGGCAGAGGGAATCCTCATAAAAGGATGTGCTAGGCTGGGAAACACTGGGGCCATAGAATCAAATGTATGTAATGTGCAGCAAAGATGCTGTTTGTGCTGTCATGTATTTATCTGGTTTGTTGGCTATTTATGTAGGCTCACTCTCCTTCCAGCTGGAAGAGAGGGATTGATTGACTCTCTCATTTTACCTCAGGCTCCACATACTCTTTTACAAGCACCTTATGTGACACAACAACCTAATTTCAGTCTATTTGTCCAAGCAAATGCTATGTGTTCAGTTTGGTACTCAGTGACTCTAAACCAAGCAACTACTTCGGTGTAAGCTAGTAAGTTGTTGATGTCCATTGGGAAATTGCAACGGGTCACTCCAAAGTGCCAGCAACTGCCAGGGTCCCGTTAGCTCCACAAACCCTCCCCATCTTGGTGTCAGTCTCTTATAATTATGCTAATCTTGTTTTGATGGATTTTAGTACATGTATGTGCTTTCATCTTTGCCTGTATCATCTTATTTTGAGCATCAAGACACATGAAGTCCTAAATAATAAAAGTTGGGTTTTTTTAAAACAGAAAGAAAGATTTCATTTTCTCAGGAACCACCTATGCTCACTTTTTGCCTGGGTCCACTTTTTGGAGACCCAGACCTAGAAGACATTGATTACAGTGATGTGCTTAATTTTAAACCTTTCTATAAGTTTCAAAGATGTCCACTCATGCACCTTAAGCTGTTAAAACTGAAAGAAAACAAAGCACAAGTTGACAGCTTTACAGAGCTGTCATTCAAACACTAATATCAACAAACACACAGTCTTGTCCTAGGGGTTACAGAGGTCTGTAGCTGTCTTTTGAATGACTTCAAAATAAGTATTTCCTTTAGAAGGTTGTTTTGTGGATAAGGATAAGGATAAGGATAAGGATAAGGATAAGGATAAGGATAAGGATAAGGATAAGGAAAGTAGAATCAGAAAAGTTACTCCAAGCATAAACATTAGAAGAAAAAAATGTGGAATCTCGACTTTGCCCAGCATTCAAAAACGCTCCCCTACATGCTGTATATATTAATTGATGAATCAAATAATGAGTGTCACCAGTACAGTCCACAAAAGGGGCTGGACAGGCAAAGGTAGTATCAGTCCTGCATTGAACATCATCAGTCACAAAGGGAATGAACATTAGAAACAGCCTCATAACCGTTCAGGCTTATACTTTGGGAATTGGAGCCTGGTCTTGGAGGGCAGGGAATGTCCCCAGTGCCATTCATTTCAGTAGAAGCTGAAGAAATGTAATACCCTCTGGGAGGCACGACTCTGTGCATGAGGTTGGGCTTCTGCATCATATTGAGAGCAAAGGAAGGAGGGAGAGAAAATAATGCTATAATGATGGCCACCGAATAGGCTTTATTTACTCTCCTGGAACTACATAAATACCAGTCTGTTGTCAGCTAAATGCATTGCCTGCTCAAACATTTTTATAAGCATGAAATTTACTCAGCTGTACCCATAACTTAATAGGCCAATTATTGATAAGAATACACTGTCTACACCAAAATTAAGAGCTAAACATAGGTTTTCTTAAAAACGCATCAAGAAATTAAAAAGCTATGTGGTCATTACTGTTAATAGTATGAAGGCAATGCCTAGAGACATCAGCTCAGATCAGAAACAAGCCTGCCAGGAGCTGTACAAATAGAGGATAGGGCAGTGTACACCAGAACGAGATGAGAATATCAGAAGAGGCAGAAAAATATGGGGGAGGGACAGCAGGTAGCAGGAGAGCTGCAAGAAGAGATGCAAGTGTCATCCAAGTGTCATGAATCATGGGTTTCTCTATGGGGAGGGTTAAACAAAAAGTGTGGATGTTGCTGGGAAGGCAAAGGGGAGCCCAAAGGGTAGAGGGACAATGCTGAGTTAGAAAAGACCACGAGGGACGAAGTAGGATTACTGTCAAATAGAAAAATTGAAGCAAACTGTTAGTCGAACAGTCAGGAGCTGAGATAAGGACAGTCCACCTTCAAGCACAGAAAGCCTTACGGGAACACACACAGCCGTGCAGAGATCAGAAGATCACGTTGGTAATTTCTCACCAGCCCACAGACTGGATGTCCTGGGAGCCTGGGGAGGGTCTGCACAGATTCACTTCTGTTAAGATCCCACAGGCTCTCGCACACTCCCAGGTGCTTTGCTCCCGTTGCCTTTTTTAAGCTCTCCAAGTCTCTAAGCCTGGTAACGCTTCTGCTTACTTAGCAGTTGCTTTTCCTCCCTCAGCTGTCACACTCCTTTTGTGCCCTCCCAAGGGTGCTTTCCTCAGCTTTCCTTATGTCCTTTCTGTTCTGTTCAGCGAGTCCTAAATCTCACAGCACAGCTTCTCTTCTCATCACGGAGAGGTGGGAAGTTCATCACAAGTTACACACATTGCCTTCTGCTCCTGGCAGCAGGAGGGTGCTTGAACTACAGGATAAGCTGTGTATCTGCTCGAGTCTGTGATGCAAATCGCTTCCCATCACCAGCATCTCAAACCCCAAATGGACAACAGTTTGGAGGGAAAATTAGGAACCTGCCTTAAATAATATGTGAAAGTGTGTAAGTGCTGGACCCTGAGCAGATCACTTAATTTCTCCAGCTTTGCCAGTGCTGCTCTGCAGGGGCAACCTGAATCTAGATTTGCTGCCTGTCCACACTTTGCACATGCTACTGGGTGATCACCTGGTATTCCTGGAGGGAGAAATGTAAGTGTATCCTCCTCAAACAATCCACAGGAGCACAGTTTCCTGGCTGGGGCACAAGCCTGGTGCTCTGCTCCCATTCCAGCAGAATCATCTGTCCCACGCATCTTTATAGCATCATCTCCTGACTGATGTTTGGCAGAGACAAGGGCTCCCTAAAATTGCCCCGAGATTTGTCTGCCACAGGTTTGCTAGGATTTGGACACAGGCTAACATAAGGGTTAGCTCAGGCCTATACAAATAGGAGCACAAGGTGCGGGTGATAGGAGCTCAGGTACTGCACCTTGATTGAGCCACTGTGTCTCTGGTCTGCCACCAATAAAACACAGCTGAATTTTTTACTGTCTTTCTCCCTTTGTCTTAGTTGGGATTGTGTTGGGGTTTTTTGGCACAAGAGTATATATAGCTGTGGGCAGCACTAGTTTCAGACGGTCTAAGCTTGTTTCTGGAGCAGGATTTGCTCCAGAACCTACTACATCAGGGACCATCTCCCTGGACACCTCTTGGCTCATGTCATCTTTCATCTCCCATTTGGGAACAAATATCAACCTCAAATGACTTTGAGGGAACACAAGAAAGGATGACTGATTGTCATTTTAAGGGAGTCCTAAGATACTAGGCACTGGGCACGTATTTATGCATGCTGATCACCATGCATTGTATGAATGCAGCTATTTAACTTACTCCTTTGCATATGCATTAATCCACATTATGTATGAAGAAGTGGTAGTCCCAGAGACAAATTAAGCATGCAATACAATGGCTAAATTGTTTAAATAACATGAATGTTTATCATTCAGTTCCCTGTGTGCAAGACAGGGCTGCTAATAATTAGTTTCCTACCTCCAAAAGAGTGCGCATGTTAATTAATTAATAGTTGCAAAGCACTTTGAAGTTGCAAAGCACCATAAGAAAGCTATCCATTATTATGTTTAGTAAATGTGCTTCTAAATGAAATAATTTGCCTATTTAAAATCACTCTCCTCCCAAAATCCCCTAGAATCCCTTATCCAAAGTATTAATTAGAATGTAATAAAAAAATATGTGTTTAAATATGCATTTGTAGTTTCAGGAGCAGAACTGTTTTTCCATCTGCAGTGTGCCAAGGATAAGACAGAGTGGCATATTCACATACTTGTACAAATACAGTTGTATGAGCCAGGTACCACAGACAGGACAAAGAGAAAGGCCTACAAGAGAAAAGAGAATCCAGGCTTATATTGTGTTAATCTGGACCAAGAGACCTAGGTTTAACTAGCAGGTCTGCAGTGAATTTCTGTGTGACCTTGGACATGTCTCATGACCTACAGGTTGTGATGCATCAGCCAACTCACTAAGCCACAGCTCCCAAAAGCAAAGGAGTTGCATGAGTAAACCAGCCAGGGTTCCTTGGTTGTCAACAGAGAGGGATGCTTCAGCAGCATAAGACAGCCCAGAATCTCATGCACATGATGAGTTGCTTCTTTGAGGTGCCAGTTTCTGTCCTGGGAGGTGGTCCTAATGACATCAACACGGAACCAAGTCTGGAGCTCCTTCTTGCCTGTTTTCCTCAAACACAGTCTCAAGATGTACCGCAAAGCAGCTCTGGAGCTTTATCTCATGTCATGTGCCAGCTTATTAGGGATATAATGTCCCTTATCTTTGGACTTCAGGTCTCAAAATCTCATGGTGTACATACTTTGGTGGTTTGCTGTTGCATCATAAGGAAGAGCGTTTTCTTCTAAATCGCATCCTAGGTGAATATTTACCTAATACATGAGAAATTGCATCAAATGTGAAGAGTCACCTAGGCTACTGAGAGTGAAATAGCTCAGCAGGCCCTCAAGAGCCTGCAGTAGCTCTAATTTGCAGCTGCAGGAACACTGTGCAAAGAAAACAAGCACCACCACAATGCTTATGTGCTGCCTGAACAGGGTATTTGATGTTTAGGAGGATGAAAAGAAGACTTTCAAATTGGAAGCTTATGGGGTTCACCTTCTCAGGATTTCCTGTGCCTTCCAGGCACTGAGGAAGAGCTAGAGCTATGTGCTGCATTGAGAAATGGGCACATAAAAAATCTTTTGAAACCTGCTGAGTCCTGCTCAGGGACATGGGTGAAGGTTACCCCACTGAAGCCAGAGGCACCCACAGTCTCTGGCTTCAGTGTGCTGATACTTCCCAGCTGTAGCATAACAGGGTAGGAGTAAACGCTCCTCAATCTGCCAATAACTTACTGAGTGACAACAAACCAACCACTTCACCCCTTTGAATCATACTTACACATAAAGAAGGAGAACTGTGTATTACCTGTTATCAGTTTCTAAATAACACTGGAGAATGAAGTGACCTGATCCATATGCATCATATTCATTATAGGTGACCTCACTTGAGATTCCTTTTTTGGGTGAGTGCAATCAGTAATAAAACTTCCCCAGCCATTCTAAAAATAGGTAATTTCTTGAAAGAGGAAATCTTCCACCTAGTACAGTGTAACTTAATCCTGGACCTCATTTTGATGGACAAAGAAAAATCAATTGATGACCTAAAAATGAGCAGTTGCTTAGATACTAATGATTATTATTATACTCTGTTTACATTTATTGTGTTCAAACAGAACACACCAGTGACCAGCAGTATAAGAATTTTTGAAAGGGCTAGTTTTTGCTCACCTAGTGAGATTATCAGCATCACTGGCAGGGACACAAATTTAAAGCAAGAAATGCTAATAGAAGACTGTAGTGGGAATTGCTCTCAAACTTCCCACCGGAGGCTCAAAAAGCCAGAATCCTCTAGTCATGGCAGTGCTCTGGTGAAAAAAAAAATATCAAAACTTCTTAAATAGTTAAAGGGGATATGGAAGTGGCAGTAAGGCATTAATTTTTATATATTTGTAGAGCCAGGCAGAAAATGGAAAGGAAATGGCAATTAATATAATTTAGAAAACACATGGCTGATAATGGGGAAATGAAGGGAGCAATGAAATGACCAATACAGCTAGAAATAATTATAGTATATTTTTCAATGTGAGTTATTGCTAGAGGCACACAGCAAAGCTGTTCTTAGGCAAGTAGAAAAAGTAGAAATTTTCAAAGGATAGATATTTTTGTCTGTGTATCAAACTAAGCAGGAATTTTATACCGAGGGTGGAACAGAAAGATTGCCATCTGTGATGAAAAGGGGATGTGAGGTAGCATTTGCTAAAATTAAACATTTTTTAAAAACAACAGACACATATCTTGCACCAAGGGCCTTTAAGGGATGAGGAACTCTCAGTAAAGTTAATTTCAACAAATCTTGGGAAACAAAATTTCAAATGACTGCAGGACTACCAACATCATTTGAATATTGAAAAGTATAAAAGTGATGAAGTAGGGAACTACAAACCAACCAACTTGATGCTGATCCTGGGTAAATAATATAATGTTGAATTCTAGACTATACCAACAAAAAATCTGAAGCAAAAATGTAATTAAACCCTTCAGCATGATCTCATGGCAAGTGGGTTTTTCAAACTATACCTTTTTTGGATTAAAGACCAAATGATCAATTAATTATAGTGCTTGTATTTAAAAACATGTGACTTAGTAACATAGTATTTTGATTTTAAAAACTTGCAGTAACATACAATAAATGGGTTACAACTGGCTTACTGACAGATCACAAAAGACAGATATTAATAGGAGATATTTTTTAGAAGTTCCCAAGAACTGGTCCTTGGTCTAGCACTATTTTTATAGTTATGGTCACTGATAGAGTGCTTTTACCAGTAAAGTCTGCAGTGATACACAGATCAGTAGGTAGAAAGTAACAAGAACAAGTCTCTACTACAAAATACAACTGCCACAGCTACAAAACCAACCATGAACCCATATAAGGTGATTCAGATGGAAATACTTCGTGGATAATGGTCACATGAACTCTTGCTGTAGTAATAAAAAGGAGCAGGGAAAGTGTGATTTATAAGGAGATATCAAATGAAAGTGAGTATATATAGAGACAAAGGTAAGAAGAAACAGCTTTCAAATAGATATGGAAGAAAACTGTCTGACAGGAAAGGTAGTGAAATGGATGTAGATGGTCTAAATCATTATTCACTCAACATGATTTCAGATATTTAAGAAGAGGTTGTACAAATACCTTTCACAAATGACATAGATATGTTGATGTGCTTTGGTTTCTCATTTAGGGGTGGACTAGATGACCAGCTAAAGTCCAACCCAATCTTACATTTTGAGGTTATACTGAGTATAGGGGACACTATTCTCTAGAATACATCTACTCCTGGTGCTCAGAACATGAAAAGAATGGGAGGAGTTCAAGGAGGTGCTATAAAATGTAAAACAATCAGGGTTTCACAAGTCCTCCTCCCAAAGTCTATTTCCTTAGAAAGTGGAAAAATTACCCTCCAAGCTGGTTTAATAAAACTGGACTCCAGAGAGAGAAAAGGTTACTTTTCATACATTTTTCTCAGCCCTACATCATTACAGTGGCTTTTTAATGTTCATAAACTCCACATGATGTCTAGGGAAGCTTGTTAATAACACAGGATAATCATCCACTGGTTTCTAATGAAATTTTAGAAGCTATTTAAAAAAAAAGAAAAAAAAATTAAAATATCCTGGATGCCTATTAGTTACTTGGGGTTTCTTCCTCCTCCTTCTCCATCAAATCACTGGCCCCAAACTTAACAGAAAGGGGCTAGTCAATCACAGCCATTTTTATCTGATCTCTTTGTCATAGTTTATCTGCACAGCTTTAAAAACAAAAGCTGTATGTGGCAACGTCCTGTCGCAGTTTTCTGGTTAAATCTTTGATGGGAGTCTTCAGCACTCCTGCAAAATAATTTATGCATTTTCCCCACCTCTGCAACTACCTTGTGACAAGAACAAGAAGAAATCAAGGAGGAGGCTGTAATTAATGCATTTCCACTGTCTGATATTAATGCCGTAAAATCAGTACCCAGCTTTCTCACAAACATAGTGCAACTTCATCTCTGCTGACAGAGCAGCACAGTTACAAACATGGATTGCTCTGACCATGAATCATCAGTGAATCTCAGTCACACCTAAGCCCATGTCTTGGATTAATTCTGCAGTTTACAGTAAAGGCAGGCTATAAATCTGACATCTGTACAAAGATAATCTGTTTGACTGATCCCTTCCTAAAGCTGGGGCTTAGCTTCAGTGAACAACCCCATGCATTAAATCCTTCAGATGTGAAGTTAGATTTTAAAAAAAAAGTTAATTTGTCCCATTAAGGTTATCACTTAGAGGAAATGCTAATCCATTCTAAGTAATATGGAAAAGTGGGACACACGGATAGAAGTTTCTAGAGAGGAGGTGTGAAAAGAAATTGATTAAGCAAAGAGCAAAACATCACCAGAATTATACCTGGATAATCTTCAAACAGTTTGGAGGCATTCATAAGGTAAATTATGAGAATTCACAAGAAGTTCAAAAGGAACTTCTAATCAGAGAGGCAAACTCACTGACACCACCTCAAGGGACTGGTAGGTAACGAACGTTGTATCCTGCTTTTGTAAAGCAGGTGAACCAAGACCTGTAGGCTTTACTGGAGATGCAGGTGAGGTGGCAGTGAGACACTGGCCACTGAAGGACTCTTTAGTGCCACTGGCTCTGCTTCCCAGCACTCAGATAACACAGCTGGACGGAGATCTCAGGAGTTTCCAGCAGCTGGGCTCCAACACATGCCAGAGCCTCCTCCAGAGGAGCAAAGATTAGCTTTGACATTTCCAATATTCTAAGGTATAAAGAAAAAAAGCAACCTGTATATTTTTAGGCACTCTTCCTGCCTATATTACTTTTCCTATAATAAATCATAAGGGAAAAAAAGAACCCAAATTTAAATTTAACTAGATATTTTCAAGAAACCTTGAAGACGAGCAAGTACATCCATTAACAAGGTCTCTCATGCCCCATATTTCTGTTGTCTCTCTCTCATTTTTTATAATCATAAACTGCGCAGGTGGAAAGCAAGTCCTTATGCTGTGCGCTTATGCAGTGCCTAGGAAAATTAGAAGCCAGGTCTTGATTGAGGACTTAAAAACACTGATGTCAGTAAATCACAAGACAGTAAGAGTCTGTCTGAGCTAACTTTTGGTTCATATATTATAGAGCAGGGTGGTGAAAATTGCAAAGAAAGAGGTCCAAAAAAAGTCACAAGGTTGTTTTTTGGGTCTTTTCCTCTTAGATCCACACACGTTATCTTTTCAGTAAGCTGTTAAGATAGAAGATGACTGCTCCCTTTAATTATGCTGGGAAAGTGAGGAATGGGGGAAGCAGAAGAGCTGTCTGAACTGAAAACCGGCATTGGCAAAAGACAGAAATGAATATACACAGGCTGCGCATAAATATAGATATGGAATTGAAAGGTTTTGAGCCACTAAAATAGCAAAAGCCTTGAACAGCCTTCAAATAGCAGCCGTGGGAGCAAACCAGCAGGATCCGTGTACCCGGCAGTGATGTGCAGATGTGCCCAGGCTTTCTGTACACTGTTCGCTCTTACGAACTGCCTGGCTACAGAAGCATGGACCTCAGTTCAGGTTAATTTGCTGAGCATTTCAGTCTTTTTGCTTCCTTCTCAGCCTCCTTCACAGCCCCTGTAGAGCTCCATTCTCAGCTGCTACTGACACCTGAGCTCCTGATTCAAAACTAGTGCCAGTCCAGCACTGTACTGCAGTCCTGTTCTGAGTCCGGTATGGACAGCTTCTAATTTGCTTTCACAAAGACTTTATTCATTTAAGGAAAAGATCACATCCTGTTCCTGCCTCAGATAGAAGAGGACAGAACTTAGTCCCTGCAAAGATTGCCTTCCTGTCCTGGATTCTTACATTGCTGACTGCTTCTTTTCAGAGAACAAATTAAAATCTCCTTCATCCCAGTATCTTTGTCATTAGCTTGCCAAGGGAGTCTGAAAAGTATGAAGTCTCTCCTGATGTCCAAATGAAGGCAGAGCTTTCTGAGCACATGAGGGAAGGATCCAATTCTACCCCGTGGCTGTACAACGTGCGGCCCAATGCAGTCCTCATTCACCAGGACATTTGCCAGGTGCTCCTGTAATATCACACAAGTAAATGGGATATTGTCTCACACAGTATCTACTGAACAGACTTGTCACTTTTCCCACTTAACTACATCAGCTATTTCTCCTTCTGCCCTCATAATCTCACCCACACCATTTTTTTTAGACTATGAACCTGTCATGTTTCAAAAAACTTCTGCATTTTTCTCTTCTGGAAAGATACAATAGCAGCAGCCCCTCACAGGCAAAATCAGAACTGAGTCCCCAGGACAAATGAGAAAACTATGATTTCTCTTTTATCAAAGTTTTTTTTTTTTAAAAAAAAAGCATATTTGAGAGAGCTGGAAGTATTCATTTCCCAATTTTGTATCTTGGAAAGCTTATACATACGTCTCTGTGACTGCCTGGAAATGTAAACCCTCCAAAGGCAAAAGGAATAAATAAAGAAGATTAGCATATATGTAAAAAGATGCTATAATTATCACAAAAAGGCTCTTGTGGTTAGGACTGCAAGAAACACTTCAAGTATCTTGGGATCTGTACTGAAACTGGGAGTCAGCACCACTAAGAGACTTTTTTAAAAGACAGTCAGGTCATGTGTTATTCAAAATTCAATAAACAAATGTGTTGAAATTTCTTTTAAAGTGTGTTTGCTTAATGGTGATAAAATAGAGACACTATAGGTCTAAAGGGATTTTTTTTTTTTCTAATTAGGAGCTCATAGGAAGGAAAGATTTGTTTGGAAATGGCTCTGCAACTTTTAACTCCTATATAGGCACTAGCAACAATAGTGAGGAAACTGATTTTTGTAGAAGGATCCCTGTGCTTTCTCCAAACACTAAGATACAGGCAATGCCAGCAATATAGAGATACATGTTAAAGACTGTGCCTTTCTATTGTAACAAAGGTTATTTTATAACTGAGGAAATAAATATTCCATAGGAAAACAGGAATATTTGACTGATCTTTATATAATCTGCTTATTTTCAATGCCTACCTTTTCAGCTTTCCTGGCTATAAATGGTCCTCCCTCACATGACACAGCATACCCACAGATCCCTTGCATCTCTACACATGGTAGATACCCCAAGGAGTCTGCAGGAGGGGTTTACAAATCATTCCTCAGCAGTCTGAATTTCAAGAAGGGCATGGGCATGGGCTTGGGCAGAGCCATGGACATGGATGAGAAGGAACCACAGAGGAACCATGTGCTCCAAAAGGCGGTGATCTCACAGGCACAGGGCTGACTACACCAGATCACCTCTCTGCCACAGGATCCAGTCCTGACTCTGGAGCACGCCACACTGATATCACTTGCTTCAAAGAGACGTTTCGCAAGACCATAATTAACGTTTAAAACAGCAGTTACAGTTAAGACCTCCTTAGTAAAGATGCCCAAATCTGTTTTCCATAAAAGCATTTTAATTGCTTTAAAGGTTTTATTAAACTCCCAACAGACCAATTATAGTCAATTGTTTCCAGCCTCTACCTGCCTAGTAATCACTCAGTTCACAACAGTGAAAGATATGTGCTCCATTACATGCCCTCCTTTCCCTCTCTCTGGTAACCACATTTTGTACTCAGTACTGTTCCCCAGGTAGTCTAGAAAGTTTGGATTATCAATCTCTTTTGCTAACAATATTCTACCTTACACTGAATTTAGGTGCTCATATATCAAAGGATTTATGCCATCTACAAGATCTGCCCCAAACAAAACACCTCATGCCCAAGAAAACACCATATCCAGGAAAAATCGATTTATAGAAAACATTGTGTTTGAAAAAGCAGTGACAACTTTAAGCAGAAAATAAAATTCTGGGTAGAATATTCTTTATATTGGAGGCTTACATCACCTACGGTGGAAACTGCTAGCAAATCCTCACCATTCACATAACCACCCATTCAGATCTTCATGCCATGGCAACAATGTCATTAAATTAACCATCCTGTCAAAGAGAAGAAGCTTATAAGGAAGCAGTACCCTGGGTTGCACCAGAGGCCTGCAGCAGGCAGGTAGGCTTGCAGGCACAGGAGCCACAGTGACATGCTCCATGGACATGACACTGCTCAGAGGGACCATGCCCCTGCTTTGGCTCCGCCATCATATCTCCTGCACCCACCACAGCCAGAACAGGGCCCAAGAGGTGACTGTAATGCAGTCATAGGAATAGCTAGAGGTGATTAAAAGAAGTCTATAAGGGGAGATGACAACTTGGAAACACTTCTCTCTTCTGAGGTGTAAAGGGTTGAGTCTGTGCCTTGCAGCTCTGAGTTTACAGGGCTGTCCCTGTTTCTATCAGTGACAGTGCCTATACAATTACACACCAGGAAATAAGATTGATAGTTATTATCTATGATGAGATGCTAGCATTGTACTATAGTCCTGGAAACTTTTACTGACATTGTGTTTAGTAGTGGAAGATAATGGCTGCTTTCATGACATTGCCTAAACACACCAAAATGGAGAAAAAAAAATCATATTTTTCTTGTTTATAATATGCATGTTATCCAGCCACATTGTTCAACACCAATAGAGTCATTTGTGAAATCAGTGGTGACATTTAAAATGGTTATACTTCCAAGTTAAAGCCGTATGTAGACACACTGAGAAGCTTCTCCTGGTACCTCTTCAGTTTGCCAAGTCAGAAGCGTGGCATAAAAGCTTTCTGCACCTTGGAAGTCTTTTGAGTTTTTCTGAAGGGAGTTGTTTTGTTTTTTTAATAGTTGGCTACTACAAGAAGTGATGGAAATACAAAAGACAATTTATGAAGTTCACTTCTAATGTTTGTTGTCTCCAGAATAAACTCTCTTTATTCATTCCTCCACAACCAGCAATTCTCTAGCCAGATATTTAAATAAATCAGTGAGCAGTGGTGTGCCATATCAGCATTTCTAAAATTAGTTGCACACTTATTTCTGATTTCCAAACTCTGCTCCTCCCTGTGGCAGGCAGACTATAAAACCAAAGGACACAACACTGAAAGATGCTGAAAGGCAGAATGTCTTATGGCTTTGCCAGAAACAGGTTTTTGGCATTTATGCACTACAGGCCTCTCTGCAGCAAGTTTATTTCTTAGTTCACTTCATCTTCACCAGAAGATCCAGCCAACTTCCAGCTCAGTTTATGATACATGGAAATGCCACTGTTTCTTCTGAGAGCCCTTCAACGTGCTATTCAGAGCTGCTAACTCATTTTTCTTTCCATTTATGTTGTCAGTGATAACCTCCAATGCGTTAACAGACAAGACAAGGATCCTTCTGGAAAAACCATCTGCAGCTGAATCAAGAGAGATACTGGGGCTGATAGTTTTTTTCCTGAGACACAACAAACATCTTACATCAGAAAGTGTTAATTCACACACTACTGAAGAGAGCTCTTCAGAGTGCTGCAAGGTTCATCCAGGATCTGCCCATATTTTTCAGCTAAAACTGAGGAGCAGACGCTGAGCAGAGGTGCCCCACTAGGAGCACTCACCTGTGTTTTGCAAAACACAGCATGCCGTCCTTAGGAAAGCTTTACCATTAAGGGCTGGGCTTCAGCGCGGATGCTGGAGCCCAAATGCTAGGAGACCATCACGACTGAGAAATGTACCTCTGAGTCATGCCTCCTCCTGTGCTTTCTCTTGCCTCTTGCTGGGAACAGCAGTTTCTCCCAGCTCTGTGCTAGCCCTTGGCCATGTGTCAGATGTTTATTGCACACACCCCAAATGCATTAGTTGCATTGGCATAAGCTGGAAGATGCAAAGATGCGTGAAGTTGCCTCCCTGTCTTTTCTAATAGCCTTTCTTCAAATTATCCATTCCTGTGGCATATACAACATTATTAACAGTTTCTGCTGAGTGCAAACTGGGAGTACTGCCAACGGTTCTTGTTTCACCGTTCTTCCTCTGGATCCACCTGTTAATTCCTCTATTACACTAAAATTGTAAGGTCTTTGGGGCAAAGACCAGTTTCTTACTCTGAGTTGGAAGAGCTTTTAGCCCAGTGAGATCACAAACTGTAACTAGGTTCTTGCTGCTGCAACATAAACATTTTAATTAAGGTCTTACTTATGATGAACTGGCCTTCCATTTTCATTGCGAGCTCTCCCTCCTCTAATTACTGAAAAATTAGCAAAGTTCAGCCATTGATCCTCCATATCCCAATCATCAGTGACATCCCACTGTAACAAGTTTTGGCCTTTAAAATTACAAAATCAATCCACTGCCTTCCCTTGCCAGCCCTTCTGGCCCATCTCTCCTCACTGTAGCTTTCCTGCCCAGTTAAAACAGACACCTCACAACAAGACCCACTTGTTGAGAAGATGTAGATTGCTGCCTGAGGGAGCTAGACAGGCAGGTGTAATCCAGCACCTGTGTAAATACTGCCCACATTGCCTGCATACAGCAGCACCACATATGGGATCCAGACATACAAAAACAGGCTTTGCTTTCCAGAGTTACCAGAAACAAAGCCAACCACAGCCTATCTGCATAAATCAACAACATAAACAACATACATGAGCTGAGCACTTGCCACCTTGAGATTTGTGCATAGGATTTAGTCCATACATCTCCCAAAATGCAGCAGCAGCTGCCATGAAATGCTATAGCTCACCAGCTCACAGTGGCCCAGAAGAGGAAGAAAATCTCTGCGTTATACAACTCTCTATTCTCAGTTGTCTCCCTAAATCCTCTGCATTTCCACCAAAGATGAGCCACTGCAATCCAGGAAGGGCAGAGATGAGACAGGCTGCAGTTAGGAGCAGAGGATGAATATAGGCTGCATTTCTTAAATTCTCCAGTCCCTCCAGTGTCAGTAGGCCCAGGGAAATACGACGGAACAGCAGAGTTCAGGTTAAGTGAATTAAACAAATCTGCTAATCTACATGGAGCTTGTATATGAATCTGAGCAAGATGAGGCTGCAAAGCATAATTTGAGAATGAAGATGGATGGGACCTCCAGACCGGTCAGAAACACAAACCCAGCTGGCCCTGGCAAGCAGGTCTATTAGATGTAAATACTCTGCCCCATCTCATGCCGTGTATGAGCACCCAGCTGCGTAGGAGTACAGCCAGTGGCATGACCATGTAAGAGACACCAGCCATAAAAAAATATATGTTCTTGAATGAATGCCACCAGATTTTTTTACTCCACTCTCTCCAGCACTATGAATGGAACAGTCCCTGAGTCCTGAAGTCAGTAGCTCCTTCATCCCTGGTGAGCTGAACTGATATAAAAGAAGGTGAATTAGCAGCCCTGAAACATGACAGCCTTTAGCTGGTTTATCTTCTCTCCCTGGAAGTGAAAATAGAAAGATCAAAACCTTTGTTTTGTTTGTGTGTCCACCCCTTTCACTACCAATGAGTCCCATCTGGGCTTGGAGTCCAACCCCTCAGCAACAGTGACAAAGCAAAGGTATCCTAAGAAAGTCATTTAATCTGTGGCATAAGCGAAGACACTGACAGTGAGGATGCCAGCTTTGGGTATGGCTTTTGCATATCATTTCAAGGACAGTTAGAGGGAACAGTCTCTCCAGACCTTTAATTCCCAATTTCATCCCAGAACACACCACGAAGGGCTGAAACCACAGTTCTCAGAGAACATTTACTAATACTGAACCACTGCTACCCCTGGAGTGACATCACGCTCTTTTCCACCAGTGATACCAACTTCCACTACTTACTGGTCCACTTTGTTCACACTCTTCTTTTCACTGTCAGGTCCCATGAGCACGGAAGGAGCAGTCTGTGAGAATCAGCCAATCCAGCACTACGGTCCTTCCAGTTGACTCTTGGAAGAGGCTTGTCTCTGTGCCACTCATGTAAAAAACTAATAATACTGGAGCACTGAGACTACCAATTGTTACAGCAATCATAACTGTTTTCTTATTAAATTGTACCTGCCCCAGTTGATAATCATAGTCATTTTCCATATCTTGCTGTGTACAAACTTGGACACATCTTGGGGCAAGGATCCTCTTTGCGATGTATGGGCAGTGCACAGCACAAGAGATACAGCCAGGCAGGGTGGACTGCATCTTGCTGAGGAGGTCAGGTGTGTCTCCATCTTACCAGCTTCTCAGGAAAAGGTTGGAGGTTTTATAGAAACAATGTGATGGGACCTAAAAGTGCTGAAAGGAGTCTGGGATACTCCGGAAGGTACAAAGATACATAGCCCAAAGAGCTTTCATCTCTGCCTGTCCCTGAAGGTACTTCTACAGTGTGTATAAATACACTATAAATAATTTCAGGGTTAGTAAAAAGGCACTTACTGCATTCAAATAGGAATACGAGCTGTGGTGTCTGTGTGGTACTATGCTATTTCAAAAACACATTCATAGGTATGTCAGACATAACCTTTGCCATCACATTCACCTCCCATTCATTTCAGCTTATCACATGACTGCACACTGCTAATAATTTCCTTATCTCCACTAAAAATGATTCGGAGGCTTAGAAAGGGTGCCATGACATGAAGATTAATCTCCAACTAAAAGCTTGATTTTATGGTAGATTTGCTGACTCAGAATAAGGCCAGTGTTCCTCTGCCTAATCTTAAAAAAAACCCAAACAAACCACCAACCTGCAGGGAACGTCCTGTAAATGATATAAAACTGTAAGCAGAGAATTACAAAAGGTCTTGCACCTTGATACCATGTAGCAGGGCAAGGCATTATGTGAGTCACAGAAGTAAAGAAACTTACTGAAGAGAGGCAGTCAGGCCATGAGAACAAAGAGAACAGCTAAAGTCATCACCCCACTTATGTGCCTTTCACAGTGCTGTAAACTCTTAGGTTTATTGTTGTTTCTCTTAATTCTCAGCTTGTGGAGCCAGGATACATCATGGCAGACACAGATTCCATTTAAAAAAAAATAAAATAAGAAACATAAAAGTAGGATTTTTGCTTCATTGTTATAAAGAAAATCTGGAAAACCTGACCACGTGGTACCAGCCTGAAGAACCGCAATCCAGTTGGTAAAGAAGACCCCCTCAAAGGTAGACATTTCAACCAGCAATGTCTAAAGCAGACACACTTTCAGGCCTGATTCAGCATGAGGTTTCTTTCCCATGCAGGAATGGTGACAGATGTTGTCTCTCCAGGGCTACACCACTCAGTCCCAAGGCTCTAAGCATCAGGAAGGAGATGATCTGGCAATTGCTTGTTAACCTTTTCTAAGCCATCCCACTCTGCACAATGATGGCTAACTGTGATGCCAGTGTTGGCTTGCTTCCGGGTCAAGGGATTGAAGCTCTAGACTTGCTTCCTCTTTAAAGATACTCCTGTGTGGTTGTTTTTGAGGTAACCAGGAGGCTGCTCCTGAGAGTGTTTAAGCAGAAGTGTCTCATTGACATCCCTTTTTATAGCTCAAGAGTAGATGAAGCTATTCCTCTTTTTCCCCTGCTGAAGTTACATTTAACATGCCTTGAATATGCTGTTCCTTTAGTCTCGTTCTTTATTCTTCAGACCTTCTCCAGGTTTATGCAGCTAAACCATGAGCATGTAGGGGAGTGAAGGAGGTTCACTGTCCCAGGATCAGCCTCAAATTGCCACAAAGCACATTGTCCTTGGATTTCAGCTCTGAGGGCTATGCTCTGCACTAAAATAACAAATGAAGTTTAACTCTCCTGCCGTTTGTCTGACAGCATGTAACTCATAGATCTTACTGCCAAGTGAAGATGACAACCATGACATGTATGAAGAAGATGGACACATCTCAGAAATCACGGTCCCCTGGCTGCCCACAGAGCAGCTCAAGAAACAATCAGCTATTTTCCACCACTACCTGGCCAAGACACCTCACTGATGACCAGGTCTTGGGCTTGTCCTCAGTCCACCCAGAGGACAGAGGTCTCCCATGTAGGCCAAGAGCAGCAACAGGTTTTACACTGAAGACACTTTACAATTAGAGGAAAATAGGCAACTTGCCTGAAACAGACACCAAAGCACCAGGAGGGCAATTAAGTTGTTTTCTCTATACAAGCAGCACCTTCATTAAGTAGCTCCTAACATGTTCACCTACAAGAGTAGCCTTAATTTCCCTCATCTTTCTGTTTTAACTCTCACAGCACAGTTACTCCTATTCTTTCTCCCTTTTGCAGCTTTATTCCCAACATCTCCCTTGCCCCCTTCTCCAGCTTGCAGCTTTATTCCCAACATCTCCCTTGCCCCCTTCTCCAGCTTGGCTGCTGTTTTGTCATCGCCACTGGTACTGCACAGCTGCCAGCTTCTTCCCTGCACCATTGCTGCTCTCACATCACTCTGAAAAAACATTGGCTTTATTGCTCCCTCCTCTGTTGTTTTTTTTTTTTTAACCAAGTGGGCTGAAAACCATTCTTTCTTCCCTCTGGACAAGGCAGAAACTAGACAGGTCCATCTGTTCTCCTTGCAGGATCCGTGGCAAAGAGACTGCACGGACACCTAAAAATTACATCCCACTCTTCAACAGAGCTGACAGCTATGGAGGAATGACCATATTGTAATTACTTTTTTAAATAACTCAGGGAAACAGCTAGATATTTGTGCTCTAGATAGGATAACATTGACTTGTGGCCCTTTCCAGGCAAAAAAGCCCAACACACCCTGGCAATTATTACTTAGCTATCAATGTAGGAACTACATTGCCCAGAGGGACTAGCAACAATTTCTGATCCCAGTCCCGCAAAGCTATGCTAGACGAGCTTTCATTTTTGCATGCACATGGAGCCTGGGAGACATCAGCAGAGTCCCACAGGAACACGAGGTGAACCTAAGAGACACCACAACAAGATTTATATACAAAACTGAATCAGAATCCAACGCTGCAGAAATTTGATGATCGTGGTTCTGACAAAAGTGTTCCAGACTTAAGACTGTATGAGATTTTAATATTTGCAGCAGTCATCTTAAGGCCAAAAAAGATGGCTCTGTTTTAACCTCTTGTCCAGAGTACTTTGTACAGTTATCATCCCCACAAGGCCTTCAACAATGTGATTAGGATAGGACTCATCTCACTTAAAGTTCGTGTGTGTAATGTAGGCATCTACATCTAAACCATGTATTGGAGCTCCCATTATAGTCAAGAGATCTCTATCTGGTATCATCTCTGGTCATCAGGATGTGATTTATCCATGTCATCATTTACTTCAGGATGAGTTGATCACCAATACGCCTATAGCAGTGGTCTATACTGGCAACTGAAGAGACTGAAATGACTTGGCCACATTTAGACATTTACAGGGAAGACACCTACATTTAGTCCTAAGAATCCCAGCCCAATTACTATTACTGCTACTACTTATGCTATGTTACATTATAATGCTAACAGTCCAGTTAAGAAACAAGTGTATTCCTTTTTCCTGAGTTACTTCATCGCACATTTGCTTATCTGTTGCTAAATTTAAAAAAAAAAAAAAACAACAAAAAAACAAAACCCAACATATTCCTGTTTATAACTTGAAGTCCTGCTTAATCACCAGCCAAGAATATTCAGAATTATTGATTTAAGCCCATATTTTGCAGCTAAGCTACAGCCTACGGCTGTCTTTTGGAAAATTCTCCAAGTTTGGTTTAAAAATGACAAGTGGAAAATTGATAATTTCTTGTGCAAATTCTTCCAGCAGATATCTGCTCCTCTATTAGACCTTATCTTTAGCCTCAATTTATCTTGCATCATCTTCCAACTGTTGCTATATCATCATTTATGCAATTAAAAAGCCCTCTATTATAACAGAAACTCCCAGCCTTCATAGCCTGGAACAAACATTGATGGAGCACTCAGATTAATGCTTATAAACATATTATCTACTTCTACTGGAAATTAACTCATGGTAGAATAAATGAAAACAAGCACCACCAATGAAGATGAACACTGACACACTTCCATCTGCCCAAAATCTCCTTTCTTCACTCATCCTAATAATGTTTTCTTTAGAGTTACTCTTTCCAGAAATCTGTAAGTTATTACTCTATAACAGAAAAGCTTTCATATAGTCTCCATTAAAATGCTGCTATGAAGGTGATTATGCCCTGCTTTCGTCTCTGGGAGCAATGTTGTGTTCTCATCCCATTTGCTGGGGAATGTGGTGATTCAGGCAGTAAGACACTGCATTCAGTCCTGCCTATATGCTCACTCGCTAGAGAAAGTTGCTGTCCATTTATTGTTACACCAGGAGCTCCCATCCTTTATTTTCCTTGGTTATTAACACTGGCAGCAAATGGAGCTGCAAACCAGGACCTTGTATTATCATCTCAAGTCTGGGAGCAGATGTGATTCCAGCTGTGTATGAAGCAGCATGAAGATCTTGGATTAACCTGTATGTGGTGCTCCTAAACCTCTTCCTCCTACCACTGAGACCAGGAATGTGGATAAACTCAGGGGACAGATATTAGCTCAGGTTTTACCCTTTCTGGGAAGGGAGATGGGTGTCCAACTCCACTTCATGTTCCCTCTGTCTGGAGAGAACAGCTGAGTCACCGCAAGAAATCTGTTACCTACACAGGTCATCAATAAATCACTCTTTCCCTAACACCACCATCACCCCTAGAGCAAAGAGTGATCAGGAGCAGTGACTCAGAATTGTGTGGGTCTGAATCACAGCAACTCTAAGTGCTTCTCCTACAGTGATGTTTGCGTAAGGACTGTGCCCAAAGTCACAGGCTGGTCCAGCGGGAGTACCTTACCACCGGATGCCAGATTCAACATCAGGGAACTGTGCATCCAAAAAAGAAATGCTAATTATGATGAAACACAAGGTGATTCAAAGATAATTCCTGCACCTAAACTACCTTGCACCATATGGACAAAGTAATTCCTATTGAGTCCCTGCTCTGAGGGGATTAGAGGCACAATTTTAATCCTGACATAGGTGAACTCAATGTCAAAGTCCAGTAAGTTAAAAAAAAAGTATAAAAAAGACCAAAAAGTAAACACAGCTATGTCTGGGTAAGAGACAAATTGTCACGTCAGCTCCATCAACCTGCTATCAGCGCTTAGGCCAACTGAATTTAAGTCAAACTAAACTCTACTGTCGTAGTCACATGAAGTATGAAAGACTTTGTGTCAACACAAAGTACAGCTGGATGATCCAGTGACTGGTGCTGTGCTTTAGTAGTGAGGTGAATGCCACCAAAGGAAAGAGAGAAGATGAGATTGAGTGAGGAACGGGCAGAGATCAGAAAGTCAGGAGGAGTTGTAGAGTAGGGATAAATTACTGGAGACTGAATGGTTCTTCTGAATGATGAAAAATTGGTGGAGATGTCAAATTACGACATCAGTAAAAAAATTGAGAAGTCATTGGGAAAGGTTTCCTATTTTCAATGAACTCTACTGATTACACTAAAGATTATCCCTAGCATTTCCCAGCATCAGGTCTCCAAACATCGACAATGTTGGTGCTAGTTAGCCTAGCAGCAAGCAGCTTTCTTTGTGGTTAATATGAGTGTTGTTTCCTACACTGCGGGCTGACCTGGCCAGCATCTCGGTCCCAGTGCTACATCTCACTTCTGTCCATGCATATTCAGGATTGAATGGAGCAGGAAGGAAGGAAGACTCTCCATGACTCTGGGCCTAGAAGTTTGCCTGTTAGGAGAAATGCATAAAGCAACATATTCTGTGAAGTGCAACCAAATTTATCACTCTCCCCAGTAGAAAGTAGTTCAGATCTTGGAGATTCACAAAACTTAACTGGATGTGACCCTAAGCAACCTGACTTGGCTTTGAAGTTAGCCCTGCTCTTCGGATTGGACTAGAGACCTCTAAACCCTTCTGAACTAAATGGTTTTATGGTTGCAATTGTCAACTCCCTCCTATAGCCCCAACATCAGACAGGACCTACAACAAGAAATGGGCAGAAAGACAGTGCTTCACTTGCTCAACTTTCCCAGCTTATTTACATATAACACTGTATTTGTTAACTAAATAACTCCATTTATGAGGGAGGAAATATCGTCTCTCCACTTTGGGGAGCAGAGAGAGAAGGAAAGACTCCATGCTTGCATAAACCAGCTCCCAATGTGAAGGAAACAAGTTGCGAACACCATGGTGTGAGTACTGGCAACTCTGGAACAGGTTGGTGCTCCCCTGTTATCTTGCCAGGGGATATCCATCTCTCCTATTTAGCCCATTCCCATCTTACCTTAATGGAAGGGTAAATTTGTTGTGGCAGGGAAGCTCCTCACCAGAGGTGCAGGACCTTGACCTTGGCCTCTGGCACTAGCAGAATATCAGTAAAAAATGAAAAGAAATTTAAAAATGAAAAGAAATTAAAAAGTGGGTCCAGAACAAGCTTGCGGTGCAGCAGCCAAATCCAATTGTTCTTCTAACTTTAATAGATTTACTCTACATTTGCACTGACATGACTAAAAGAGGTTGCTGGCTCAGTATTTCTGCAAAAACAAGCAAAACACAAACTAGCAGCTGTTAAAGGAATACACCACCATCCAAAAACGCTTCCTTATGTCAGGGCATTTTCATGCATTCAAATTTTGTACAGTTCTCCAATGATTTCAGTATTAGGTTCAATTATGCTAGTTTACTGATTCAGCTGGTGTATGAAAGTGAGTAGCCCTCTAAAATACTGAATGGTGCTTACATATCTATAAAGTCTCCAGCTTTACAGAGAAAACTGTAACACATGAAAAACAGTCTAAGCCTATGAATGACCCACACAATCACCCTTGTTCATCCCAGGCCGTTCAAACCGACCTTCTGCGTTTGTTACAGGCTTCATAAGGACAATGTCCAAGCCACTCACAAAGTGGTTTCCGGTCCCTAAAACAGACCTTCTAGAAAGCAGGGTTGTCTGTTCATTGATTTGGGGAGCTAATTTTGAGTGATGTAGACAAGAGGAGCAATGCAAATGGACAGAAATTCAGAAATAGGAAGAAGCAGGACTGCTGCTGGCAAACTCCCACCACAGTAACCCCTGTGCCCAGGTAAATCCTGAATGGCCAAAAGAGGATGGAGGGAAAACAGAGTCAATCACAGCCCTTGGATTTGAAGCTCAGTACAAGAGGTAGCTAAGTCTGGGTTTGAGCGTGACCTCAAGATCAACTGCAACTACGATTATAAATCAAGCATAAATTTATGGGAGGACTTAGGGAGATAAACCCCATAGCAAACCAGAGAACAAAGGGAAGGTAGAAAGGTAAACTCAAGACTCTCAGCTAGAGAAAGATCTTAAAGCTACTGAAATCAGCAGCATAAGTAGGATTATGAAACTGAGGACATCAACTACACCATCATATTTTTCTTTGGCATCATGTCAGGGATGACTGTAGGCCTGTCATGGCCTGGGATAATAAGTAGTCACATACGTACAGCTCCTGAGGAAAGGGAATTAGAACTTTAAGTTGACCCTGATATTAATAAAAGCCTATGTAACAGTAAGTCTCATATTCCTCTTGCCTTTAGAAGTAGGACTTGTCTGTCTGAACATGGGGTTTACTGCAGACATTTAACAGAGATTGAGTCACCTGGGCTCCTGCTACAGACAACAGAGAGTTGCTAAGTGGAGCTGAAGATGTGATTTATTTCCATGTAAATCAGACCCCTACATCTGGTTGGATGAATTGCACCATAAAATCTATTGACTGTATTGACTAGATCTCTACTGACTATAAAGAGAACTTAAATAGCTATTGCACACACATAACCGTACATGAACATATCTAAATTTAGTTACCTTAATGTGCCTTTGAATCCTGCCTCTCAGGTCAGGCAAAAAGTTTCCCATCCCTCACGTGTTTTTGGTGTAAATACCTACATTCAAGCTAATCACCCAAGGTCTCCTTTGTAGTCAGTGGAAGGTTTCAGGCACTGCAAGAGGTGATTAATTTCACCTATTTTAGAATCGTCTTTAGGATGAGATTAATTGCACTCCAGAAATTTCTATTTTCTGTTTTTCTTCAGCAGCTGTAAAAAGGGTTCAGACAGCTACCTCAGATAAAGCTCTAGATGGATGGATCCCATTGTGAATGTTGAGGGACAGCCTCTTAAGCCCTGAAGAAAAGCAGGGAAATACAGTTGTTTTAAGTAATTTAGCACTGTAGTGTATTTGAGAATGTACTATGTGATAATGCCGTATTGTAAGAGCAGAAACTGCCATGAGCATACGGCTGACAGACCCCACCTTTGCGCAGTGTCATTGCACCCAGGACCTAACAAGGTAATGAAGCAACATCTACAATAATGACTGAGAAAAAATCAGGAGAAATGTCCAAATATCAGTAACAACACAACCAGAAATATATTCTTCTCCGTTTTAGGCAAATAAAAAGTCTTCCTCCTGGACTAGTATCACAAAAAAATACTCTTTTGTTAATATGCGAAGATGTGGGAGTGAAGTATCTGAACCTTCATGGGAGTTTGTTCCGCACGAGGAGTGTTGAAACAGAAAAGGCAAAAGCCTTGACAAAGTCACATAAATAGGAAGATGAAAGGATACTGAAAATAAAATGTGTTATTGGACACACACATAGGGTGCAACCTATATTATTTCAGTGGGGTAGGATTTCTTGGGTCTTTATCTAAGGGAAAGGTCTTATCCCAAAGCAAAGTGACTTTTTGCATAGACCCAGGAGGACATCCTCAAAGTGGTAAGATCTCACATACAATGCTTATGTCTATTCTAGCAACCCAATGATGCTCAGTCCTGCTCTCTGTCCATGAGGCCAGCTGGCGTGACCAGCATCTGTATCACCGACCTCACTTGTCTCCAAAGCAGGGAGCCACACACAGAGTCCTACTGGGAGAGGTCCCAGGTCTGTGGCAACACTTGATCTGTACCGAGTCACTTAGCTGTCTCAGACCAAAACCATGGCATAGGTCATCCAGCAATGTTGTGTTATGGGCCAGTGTGTGCCACTGCTCAGGAACATCCCTGGCACGCCTTTTCCAAATAGTCTAGACATAGTTACTGACTACTTCAGGCATGAGAAAAACTGCTGCCATATCTGTAGTGCAAGGATGGTCCCGAGCCGTGGGCCTATGCATCTGGTGTCACTGCACAAACGGTGTCTGAAGTCTGATCAGGGAGCCTCAGCCAGCTGTGTGCATTGAAATTCTCCCAGCACGTCTCACAAGAGCAGCAGTGCTAGCAAAGGTAGAAGAGCAAATTCCAGTTCTTGTAATTACCTTCCTAAATTAATTCCCCTGCAATTTCAATCAGCTGCTCTTGACATTCCCTTCTCAGGGTGTAATCCCTTCTCATAAACGCTCTGAGTGGTGCATGGAGAGGCATGAGGGAAAGAAAGATAAGCAGAGCTGATGCTGCACTGCTGAGAGCTTGGTGGGCAGCTCCCCACCGTGCGCTTTGGGGATTTCACTATCCGTCCCTCAACAGCTGTACTTGCTTCTCCTCCATTCCAACTGAAAACAGAAAATTTTAGACTCTCTGTATTTACAGTCAGTGGGGAATGCCCTGTCAAGAGTCTTCTGGTTTAGGCTGAACATCTCTGCCAGTCACCTGAAGTTAGGTATAACCCAAGTCTAATGGCTCCTATGAAATATGTAAGAACTGGGACTTTGATGGATCAGGGAATTTAAGCTTTGAGCATTGCTTTAGCTCTGCTCTAGTGGTGGACAGGACTAGGAACATTGAATTATTTTGTTATACAAGTTATGCACTTAGCATGTCAAAAGCATGAAAAAATCTGAGATGGGAAGATAACAATTAAATGCATATCACTGAACTAAATAGATAAATGTAGCCCAACAACCAGGTTTGAACAAAAAGAAACAAGGAAATATTTGCTGGTTTGACATAGGTGCAATGTCTCATAAAATCTTAGTTCTAGTATTAATTCAAGTGACCGGGATAAATTACATGAAATTAAAAACTGGCCATAACAAATGACATCTTATTAACCAGGAAGGGAGGAAGTTGTTATTTAGTGAAACGCTGAAGGGATTTTCTTAGTCCCGGTCTTATTAAGTACTTCCTTAATGATCTATAAAAAGAATTAAATTGAATGTTAACAAAATTACGAGGTACTAATCTGGAAGGTGATCAAAACACCAGTGAGGACAGAAGAAAGTAAATATTGAAAGCATCTGGGATTAGGAAACACCACTAGAGAGTCAATGTGACAATCACAAACTAATACAGCTTGGCAAAGGAATGTAAAACACATCCATACAGCTCTCAGAAACAACTCTGACAACATGGTGGGCAAACGAGGTGCAAGCATCCATAAATTGAAATAAAGCCTGTAAAGTCAAAGGAAGCAAAAGACAACAGCCAACCCAGACAGGTTTAGGATTTCTCCACTGCTGCTGCCATACAATGGACCTGCAATGTTCCACCACCATGTACCAGCAACCTAGGAAAAGTAAAGTAGGAAAGACTTTGGCAAGATTAATGCATGTAGGAGAAGGGAGTGAGAGCACATGCCACCTCAAGAGACACTGGATTCGTCTCCTGTCAGGGTCTCGGCATGGCTCCAAACTGAGATTTAGCAGTGTTGGAGATACACAACTCCACTTCAACATGGTTTTTAAAACCCACACAAATGAGCAAGAGGCAGCATGTCTCAGGAGGTCAAGGTGTTATCCTGGTGACTATAAGCAGAGGTGTCTGCTAAAGTACAGGAGAGATGAAGGCCTGTCACAGATCCTGTGGAGAACTGCAGTTTAGGAGGATCTCACACAGCCCAAGTAGACCAGCAAGTTGGATGTGCAGAGGAAGATGATGATTCCTAGGACTGCTTTCCACCAAATCTCAGTCAAGCTCTTCTGCTTTGGATGACCTCAGTGTCATCTTGGATAGGTTCCTCCTGACGTCAGTGGGACCTTTCACTTGCTCCAAGTTAAACACATTCTTAAGTAGTTTGCTTGCTTAAGGCTGCGGAAAGCAATTTACAGATTTCCAGCCTGAAGGTTCTCCCAAATTGCCTTCTTACAAAGTAGGTTACCATGAACCTAAATATCCCTGGGCATGTCCCTCTCTCCACAGAAAATGCTAAGTTTCCCAGCTATCATCCTAAAACAGAAGGCAGCATATACTTAACGGCTCTTGTGGACCATATTCCTTGTAAAGCTATTAATATTTAAGTTATCCCATTTAATACAGCATCTGCCAGAAGCAATAGCAGATGCAAAGCCTCCATGGCTCCATTCCTTCTGTAAAGTTCCACGCACAAGAATGGAATATAGCATTATTAAATACAAGAATAAACATTATTATTTATTTATACCATGCAAGTCTGATCATGGCAGTATTCAACCACCCAGCTGCCTAGCTATAACTAAGGTCACTGATCTATTATGTTTCTAAATGAAATATAAATGATCTTAACACTCATTTGACTGATTTTGTTTGGAAAGCTTCTTTCAGCTGTAAAATTAGATCCAAATTACTCAAGTCTAGACCTTGTCCTTGAATATGCATTCCATCACCTGACCTTGCACATACCTCTCAATGATGGAAAGGACTTTTTACTGACCAAGAAGTACAGAATTGTGCTCTACATACAGGCACAAGTTTGTATCTTGGCTACGCTATGAATAAAGAGGATTTAATCAAGTGATGTTTGTAGACACAGAGCCCCAAAGAAAGAATAGAAAGATGCCAGGTGAGCAGCCTTTGGTGTGATGCTTGGGAGAGGTAGGCACTGCTGGGGCGCCTTCATAGTCACTTACACACGCTCAAGCACACAGTGGTATGTAACTGGCAGTATGTGATGACTTTTTAATCCAGCTGTTAATATGCATAGTCTTTAGTTACTATTTCTTCCATTAGATTTGCTCTGAATGTTTCTATATTCTGCACCAAAATGAGCAAAATGGGTGTGGAAAATCTCTCCCGGCACATTTTTGAAACATCTTCCTAGCATCCATCTCAGATTGCAGGCCAGGGCTTCACCTACTTATTTGTTATCAACAGATATGTAAACAATAAAAAACCCAAAATCTGACATATACTGTACACGATTTGCTTATATTTTGTAATACTGGGAGAAATGAGAAGTCCAAGCCTCTCCATCAGGCAAGCGACCCAGAGGTGCCTAGACCCTGCTGTGGCCCATAATGATCTGATGTTTGCCGTGAAGAGCAAAGAGAGTGACAAGAAGAAACTGAGATGGCTTTTATGAACCGAGTGGTATCTCCAACCAGAGTACCAGCTGCGGCTCTGCATATTGTGGTAAGTCTAGTTCTGGGCTTTACCGCTGATGGTGCCTCCAGGACTGCTGGGATAGCACTGAGGTGGTGCTACTCTTCACTACTAAGTTTCCCAAAAAAGAAAAGCAACAAAATTTGCTGGCTGCTGGAGGGGCTTTGCTGTATCACTTCTCATCAAAACGATGAAATTTGGAACTGTTCAGTTTTATAGAAATTACACCAGGGGCCATGACTTCTTTCTGAGGGGCTTATTCCCGAGCCGAGCCGAGAGCATCGAAAGACCAGCCACTGAGCGTTTGCTGTCGCTGGCAGTGCCGATGTTGACCCGCGCATCAGGCCCTCCCTCCTGCATCGCTGCCACGGTGGATCTCAAAGCCTCTCCCAGGTGAGGCTGCATCGCGTGGTGCGAGTGGGGGACTGCACTCGCAGAAGGGCACTCAGGGACCTGCATCCCCAGGGGTTTTGGGGGACACTGATGTGCACGCCTGTGCTACGGGCAGCCGTGTGCCTGCAGCTGCCAGCCCATCGAGCAGGCGTGAGCAGCACCAAAACTCGGCAAGTTAGCAGCGTAGCCATGGCAACGCCGAACACCAGGCTGACTGACCCAACCTGCAGGTACCTGCTCCGGGAGTGGGTTTTGCTGTCAGCACTGATGCCCTATCAAGGAGATAGGAGGCTGTAGGTGAAAACACACCTACTCCCACCAAAGGGCCAGGTCTGTAATTTCAGAGGTAGTTTGGGTGTTTAAACAAAAGTTGGGCACTTACGAGCTGCTGAAGTGACTCCAAAGCTAGGGCTGGGGATCGCAAGCCGCTCATGTTACACAGCCTGTGGCTCTCCCAGGCTCTGCTGCCCCTTTTCCTTCCTACCAGCAAGTCCTAGCTCTGGGCAGCCGATGACCACAGCCTGCGATGTCGGCTGATCCCAGCGGCTGAGATTACAGTCGCACCTCGCTAAACCACAAACAAACCCAGGGTAGACTCTGCAAGCCTTGACGAAGATGCAATAGCAGAGGTGTGCAGTGAGGTCTCCAATGACTAAGACTTCATTATTTTTTACAAAGTATACTGCAGAATATTTATCCATGCATTACGATGAATTAGCATAAATAATTAAAACAGAACTTGTATTGGCGAACAGATAAGCAAAGGGCACTTGCTAATGGACCGGGCTTGCTCTGCTGCTCCGGGGACTCACTTAGAGACTTATCCATGCCAAACAGACCAAGAAAGGATGCATATTTGTCCTTCTTTTTACCCCAAGCCTGTTCCCATCTCACCCCCGATGGCTGATGCAGGCTGGTGGATCAGCACATCTTACGGACCATCTCCCAGAGGGCAAAGAGGAAAATAATGGAAAGTCTCCAGACCTTCAGCCTGTTCCCCAAGTCCCGCAACACTCTTTTCTGCAAACAACCCACCTAAAATCAGTCACGCAAGAGGTGCTCGCCAGTGCTTCCCAGAAAGACTGACGATTTGATGGATCGCATTGACTCTGCCTCCTCTTTTTATTACAGGTATTAAGTGGTATTGAAAGAAGATGGCATGGCAAATATGGAAGGGCTTTCAAGTGTTCCCCATTATTTCCCTCTCGCATCAGGAAATACACCATGGTGATCCACACCAGCAGAGCACAGCCAATATTGCACACTTTCTCCCAAAAGAAAATCTAATCCCAAACCTTTTCCTAGTCTTATTTTTCCATGAAAGTAAAGGCTGCAGTTGTCTCAGAGGATGGTATGAAAATAAGAAAATCTCCTAGCTACCTCTCCTTAAGTCTCTGTTTTCCTTAAGTCAGGTTGAAAATTTTCCACAAATTGCAATTGCAAACTTGATCTGTAGTTTATCACCTTTCTGGACTCTGTCCATTATCCACCAAATATTTTGTGCTTACAATTAAAAATAAGCTGGAAAATCATACTTGTTTTCAATTTTTCATTTGATTCATTTATGCTTCTGTGCATAAATAAAGCATTTGGATGGCTCATGGAGATGAACAGGTCTCAAGTCAGTCTCCCTGGCCAAAGTACACATCCCACGAGGCACAACCGCAGGGGTTTCCTGCAATATATTGCACTGCTCAACACAAAGGAAAACAGTACATCACGGGAGCAGCAGTTATACCTGCCAGGAGGCTAACTCAGAAAAGAGCAGGGATAGATTGTAGCCTGGCCTGCAACCCCCAAGAGACATTTCCAAAGTAAAAACCTCAAGGATTAAACCAGATTTTTTCTTTTTTTTTTTTTTTTTGTTTAACTGAAAATGTTCAGGGGAGTTTAGCTTTACAGAGGTGAATTTTTTCACGGGAAAATCAATTTTCTTTTACCAACTATGCCATTAAGATATTGCCATATTGCCAAGTCTGTGAACCCTGGTGTCCTAGCAGAGGGGAACGTCACAGGTGTTACGTAAATCTCCTGCGTAGCAGAGCTGCCAGAGAATAAATGTTTTCGGATGATGAAGAAAACAGAGTCAGCTTCTTTAGGACCAAATCACCTTTCTCTTTGCTGTAAAGATAGGCTTGGATAAACTCACTTGCGCAGAACAAGGAAGGAGGAAGAATCACAAGGAAAATATGTCACTTTCCATAAATCAGTGCCAGTGAGAGCTGAACACTAAAATTGCCATCAGGAATTTCTCCCTTTCTCCCCTGCAGCTTTGTCCCTAGGGCTTGGTAGGGCCTGGTCACATTTATGCATTCCCATTGAATTATTTCAATAGATTGAATCATTTCAGTAGGTCTAACCCCACCTAAAGTGAGCGTTTACCAACAGGCATGGTGTCAAACCTTATTTATGTGCACATTAGAACAGTGAGATACACAAAGGATCATGACCCCTTTGCAGCCATATGGGCATCACTGTACGATTTAACGAGATCCCATCTGTACCAACCTTTTAGAAGTTCTGGCATCCAAAGCTTTTGCAAAGACCTTTGCAAAGCCCCTTCCTGCCCCCACACAACACCCTCAGTGTGTCCTGAAAGTTGCAACCCTCTTCCATCAGCAGCTTCCCACCTCCTAAATCCTGGGATATACACAGCACTGGAGTCCTTTGCATCATCTCTTCATTAAACACCTCTGAATGCTTGGATCTATAAGGAATTCATCACATCCGCCCATGCTGCAATCCCTTTTGGCCCTCAGCTGTTTATTCTCTGGTTTTTTTTGTATATGAGAGCAACCTTCATTCTTAGTCTTAATTTTGGTTACATGGTATTTATTGCAAAGTTACTCAGAAGGTTGAGACAAAGTGTAACATATCATTAGGATAAAAGGGACTTTTCTTGAAAAATTATAACAGCATCAAATTTGTAGATTTTATGGAAAAGCTGGCAATGTCTCACCTACCCAAGGGAAAGTGTAAACTGTTCTACTGTGAAAAGAAGCACTGGGGGGGCTGCTGGGATGGCACTGCGCAGTGTCACAGCAGCACCTTCAACATGAGAGAGACTCATTTTCAGAAAGAAAAAGGTTAAAAGACAATTCATCTGAAAGCAAGAACAAAGACTCAATATCAATTTAGGTGTTGCTTCCCCATGGCACTGCTCCTGCTCTTGAGCAGGTCATCATTCCCTAGTCACAGGAACAAGCTCTGAAGCCTGTCAGCAAGATCTCAGAACACTCTTCCATCATTTTTAGCAGATTTTTTTTGTAGGGTTTGATCCTACAGTGAGGTAAGAGCCCACAACTTCTACTGAGTTCAGAAGGAGCTGAGACTGAACAGAAACAGTGTGGTCAACAGCAGCCTTGGACTGCTGAGCTCCCCTGGGTGTCCTGGGAAGGGATGGGATGTCTGTGCTGGGCTGACAGACCAGGACTTGTGTATTTTACTTCCTTTAAGGATAAAGACTCCTAAAAGTGTTTTTTTCATGAATGAATTTGGCATGTTGTCTTAACAGGACCATTACTGACTTCTGTGAGAGCAGGTCAGACTCACATCTGTTTTGCAGGACTGACTAGTCACCAAAGCGAGTTGGCCACGTAGAGCATCAGGTCCATTCCTAAGAAGGATCAAACCTTACAATCATAACAAAATTTTTCCCATTCTGCCGTCTGTATTGCATAAGGATCTTAAGGTTAACCACACATCTAGAGAGCTATCTAAAATGAATGTCGGAACTTGGAAATACCATTACAAATAAATGTGAATCTCTCAGCTCTCCCAAGCCTCTCTAGACTCACCCACTGTCCTGTTGCTTATATCCAGACATGAGCTGGGGCATGGATTTGACCCAGCTGCCACAGCTGGCCACAGAGAGATACCAACTGCTCATAACGCTCTGGAGTGTGCTAAAGCCTCGCTTATGCAGTGTGTGGGGGCTGACCAAGGCACGATGAATGGGGTGCCGCTCCATCCAGACATGGCTCTCCCCAACAACAAGCAGCATTATGCAATACTGAGCAGAATCAAACAGCAAGCTCTGGACCAAAGAGTCTTCCCAGCATAACACACCCCAAATGCTGTCGCTCCCTGCCTGCTAGCACAAGTTTTCCTATGGCAAAAAGGGGCGAAAGAACTGGAAAATTGTCACCATATCCAGCGTCCACATTTTCACAGAAATTAAGGTGGAAAGCAGGAACCTCTGTCCCAAGATGCACTTTATAAAAACACTGAGAAGAGGGGAGCAATGAGTGAGTGGTACACAGCAGCACTTCAACAGTGAACACTGCCTTTTACTCCTCACCCAGGGCTAAACCCCTGCGAACATCAACAAGAAATTTGCCTGAAGGTAAAATCACAGCCCTACACTCAAGGTGTTTATTCGCAAGTGCCAAGGCTACACCAATGATCAGAACTTCCCAAGATCCAGCTCCAGGCTCACACCCCATGCAGCCGAGAGCACTTTGTCTTCGGCAAATAAACCAGTTTCAGAAATCACTGCTTAAATCCTCTATCACATAGACCTCTGTACATGTTACAGCATTAAAGAAAAACAATAACACTGTGATCACAGCTGACCCCTTGGGTTGTCAAACCCATTCACAACATTGAAAACCACATTTATTTTAATAGGACTCTGCCAACTCCACTCTATGCTGTAAACAGATTTATTTTCCCTATATTCTTTAAGAAAAAGGAACGGAATTTTCAGGAATACAAAACCATGGTCATTAACTTGACTTGTCAGCTTTGGCCACAAAATGGGTTTGTTTCATCTCAGTTCGCTTTAACTTTCTGGTTGTCAGGGCTGCAGAGCTCGGCTTTCATCACTGCAGGGTGACGCTTACCGGACCAAAACCCGATGGTTTTCAGCTGACACTTTCAACTACTGAAAGAGTTGCCTCACTCGGGGCTTACAGCACCTAGTTGAGCCGCACGCAATGCTCTAGGCTGAACTGAAGCCGGCGGTGTCCCGCTTAAGCACTTCGAGCCTTAAAACCGCTCAGCGCTCGGTCTTTCTGGCATCCCTTTTCCAGGGGCTGAGGCGCACAGGCTCGGGGATGCCGCTCCAAGGCAACGCGGGCGTACATACAAGAGAGCGACACAAACTTAAAAGCAGCTGCTCATTTTGGAAAACCCGACGACGGGAAAAAAATAGCTAAAAGCGCTCAGCAGCCCAGCCCATACGACGACCCCTCGCCACCCCCGCCCCGGTGCTGGAGCGAGCCCCCCGCAGCGCCTGACGCCGACAATGATGAAGCAAAACGGTGGCCCCGGGCGCGTCTCCCCGGGGCAGCCCCCCCCCCCCCCCCCCTCCGCCTCCCCGGGACGCGCCCCCGGGGCAGCCCCGCTCCGCGCTCCGCGGGGGGCAGCGCGCCCGCGTACTCACACGAAGGCGTGATAGAGCAGCGCCCAGCCGCGGGGTCTCTCCAGGGCGTCGTAGATCAAAGTTTGGATGCGGCGGTACTTGGCGTGGTTCCGCTTCACCGGGCGGCTCAGGGGGGTCTTCGCCAGCAGCCCCAGCCCCGGCGGGCTCCGCTTGCCGCCCTCCTCCTTCCCGCCGCCCTCCAGCAGCAGCGTCCCGTCGCGGTCGGCGCCGGTGCCCAGGGCCAGCGAGCCCTGCTCGGGGTCGCCCAGGCCGCCCGCCGCCGCTCGCCGCCCCGCCGCCGCCGCCGCCGCCGCCCCGCCGGCCGCGCTACCGCCCGCCGCGCCGCGCCGCGCCTTCAGCCCCATGGTCGCCGCCGGGCCCCGGAGGCGAGCTGCAGATCGGCGGCGGCAGCCCCGGGAGCCCCAGGGCCATGATCCGAGCTCCCCGCCCCTCCCCCCCCCCAATGACTTCCTTAGATATTTATATACATATATACATCTGTGTGTATATATATGTATATGGAGGGAGGGGGGGGGAAAAAAAAGGTGGGGTGGGGGGAGGCAGTCACATCCCCGTCAGGTCATCCTCGCCGGCGGGCAGCGGGGAGGCAGGAGCGCGGCGGGCACCTGGGCCGGCGCAAGGGAGGGAAATCATCGCGGAGTTTATTTACCAGCCCGATGCCCGAGCCCCTTCCTCCCCCCCCCGCCTCCTCTTCCTCCTCCTCCCAGCTCCTGCCTCCCCCCAAGCCCTCACGTTAGGGAGTGGCCCATTGTATGCAGCCAGCAAATAGCCGGGCGCCCGCCCCCCGCTCCCCCAGCCCCGGGTGTCTAGTCATCCACGGTGCGTGGGGCACGGGCGCCGGCCCTCCGCCACGGGGCTGCCCCCCCCCCACGCCCCCCCAGTTGCCAGCCCCCAGCAGCCGCCGCTGGGGCCGCCGGCGCCGAGCGGGGAGATCCCGGCAGCCGGCGGAAGGGGAGACCCCGCTCGACACCCGGGGATCCCCCTGCAGCATCACAGCCCCCCTCCCCCGCTGCGGCTGGAGGGGAGGGAGGGGAGGGGGAGGGCATCCCCGGCCCCCGGCGGGGGGTTGCTTTCACCGCCGGAGCAGGAAGGAGCGGAGGATGGGGATGAAGGATGCCGGGAGAGGCGGCGGGTGGGCGGCTGGAGGCGCTGCCTGCCGATGCGGCTCGCTTCGAGCCGAGCCGAGCCGGAGCCTCCGCCCGCGGAGGGGGGGTGAAGGGCAGCACGCCCGGGCACCCCCCAGCCCCGCCGGGGAGTAGCTTTTTGCACGGGTCTCTTGCGGGAGATGCTGGGTCTGCCCCAGCCCGGGCTGCGGCCCCCCCGGGGGGCTCCTCGAGGGAGCAGCGCTGGGGTCCAAGCCCAGCTGCAGCCCCGAGGGGGGGGTCTGTCCTCACCCGTCGGGCTTAAGAGCAACCCCCCCTCCGCTTTAGCATGTGTACAGCACCCCGGTCCAGACCCGGACCTAAATCCTGATGGGGTGTGATTGACAGCCCTGTACCCTTTTCCTTTCAGTTTCCTGGCTTCAAGGTAGATGGGAAGAGCCAGTTTTTGTGTGCCCCGCACCCTTGGTGCCCTGGGATTTCTGCAGCCACACACTCGAAACGTCCCCTCTCCTCTTAGAGCTGCTCTTCAGTAAAAACCTGCCTGCAGGGCTGAGCATTTGCATAGCTACACCTTGGGAGGATACAAAGGGTCTAACTGAGTCTTTCTGTCTTGCCAGAAAATAATAATAAAATATAGAGAAAAGATGAAGCCTTACAGATTGCTGGTTGTTTTCATGAGACGTTCTCCTCCTCCAGATGGGGGAGTTTTCCTGGTATCTCCTGAAGAGATGCCAAGATACCCAAGAGCCCTTCCAGACTCATAAGAGAAGCAGATTTGCCACCTACTCTAGCTGCTCCTGCTCCATTCCGCAAGGGACTTATGATCTGAGCAGTCCTTCTCCTGTTTCACACACTAGGAAGGCCAACAGGTGGAAAGGTTGCTCCTGGAGGTGATTTTTGGACCCACCACAGGGCTGCAGAGGCTGTACTACTTCGGACTATAGGCCACTATTGGAGATGTCCCCAGGTCACTCAAAAATGACACTTCGGTCATTGCATTGCTGGGTGGAAGAAGGGCTGTTTCCCATTCGATATTTGACCCCCTGAGGGTCCAAACTGAGCAAATTCTGTGCCAAAGAAGAAAAACCACCTCTGCCTTCGGCTCTGCAAGCTCCAGCATTAATATGTCTCAGTCACCATCTGATTTTGAACTTTTGCAACCCCAGGATTTGTCCACAAGCAGATGTGAGCAGACAGCGCTATATCTCACCCACACGGCTACAGCGTCAGCAGCCAGTGTCAGGTTAGCTGAGATCTCCATGACACTATCAGCAAGAAGTGGCTGGCCTGAACGCGGCACTGGGAATGCATGCGTTCTGCTCCCCGCTCAGCTAACATCTATCAGCATCATTTGAATGTCATTTATAGCTGTATTCCCAAGGAGGGCTGTGGGAGGCTAGGAAGTTTTGATAACTAGGCCATTTATCTCTCTCCAGCTCCTGTTCTACCTCAGTACAATAGTGATGATACTTCCCAATACCTCAGGGGAGCTATAAGCATTAGCGAGGATGTATGGGGCACTGAGAATAGAGCACTTACTTCAGATAACACCCTATGCCTTAACCTTCATCCCAGCGTTACACAGGAAGAGGTGGGAGGAGAACGGGGGAGGAAAGAAAATTTACAGCTAACCAATTCATCACAGTTTTGAACCACAACAGTAAATGTTCAAACCAAAATGGGGATGGTAAATAATTGGGGGGGGAGGGGGCAGTAAATTATTTTCACTTGCAAAGGGTTGTACCAATGTCAAATAGCAATAGGTGATTGACAGGCAGGCACACCAGCTTGTTTGGCTTTTGAAGCCCTTACACCAGGGACACAAGATTTTTCAATAGCAATTACATGGTAGGTTTTTTCAGTTGCATCCTCCAAAAGACAGGCTTTTGGGGCAATTTCAAGTCTCAAATCACCCCCGTACAAACCACCTTTTAAGACCCAACAGGAAAAAGTTTCCATCTCCTCTCTAAATTTAAAATCCTATCGCTCAGTGTCGGGAATTCTCCTCCTCCATGCTCCATCTGGGATAACTATCACGCAGATGTAGCTGTACTAGCTGGGAAGCAGTGTAACACAAGGCGAGTTAGCTAA
Organism: Strix uralensis; assembly: GCF_047716275.1. Lineage (NCBI taxonomy): Eukaryota > Metazoa > Chordata > Aves > Strigiformes > Strigidae > Strix > Strix uralensis. The sequence goes on from NC_133972.1 coordinate 165,930,764, forward strand.
AGTCTTCTAAATCAGTGCAAAGACACCCAGCAGTTTCAAGGGGATCTGAATCAGATCCTGAGAGCAGTGCTACAGCACCTCGTTGGCGGTGCCGCTGCTTGGGACCCCCATCCTATCGCACACCTGCTGGCAAAGCTCCCACTGACGTCAAAGGGAGTTTGGCCAGATGGAGCACTCCAGGCTATGATTTGGCTTGATGAGCAATTATGCTCCATTACTATTATTTATGATGTGTTGCTGGCAGCACCCAGCGTGCACAGGTTTGATATCCACCTCCTTGGCTGACACTGGAGATGTCTGTAATCAAAAGCAAGTGCTTCTGCCGAGCTGGAGTTTGCAGCCAGGAGGCTGTAACAGGCTCTGTTGGAAGCACGCAGAGGGACTGGTGATAAACATCTCCCAGTAGGCTACGCTGGCCCTTGTCAAACAGAAAACTGGTTCAGCTGGAGAGGTTGTAGTCTAAAGTCAGAGAAAAACAGGAAGAGATTATATCTGTTGGTCAAGATAATATGGCTTTATCTTGGCTTATTCATAGATCAGCTGTATTCTTGTGAATGACAAAGCACAGAAGTAAACCACACACAAACACGCAGAGTGTGTTAGTAGAGACATGTGAACATTCAGTTGGAACACCTGGATCTTGTTTACAAGAAGGAAAACTGCAAACAGAAAACCAGTTACTCCGCAAAAGACTTCACGAGCAAAACAGACAAACAGCTGTTCATGAGCTTCAGTGACAGAGGAACAGAGATTTGGTACTTGAAAAAATGGTCAGGTGGCTATCTAGGAATCAGGAACAGAAAGCAACACTGTCTATAATGTGAGTGAAGTTGTCATTAAAATGTCATGTCCTACTTTAGTAGGACTTGCTTTGAGAAAGGTGTTGAAGAGCAGAACCATAGGGATCATTTCGTGGGATGAAAGATTTGAAACTTGAGGACCTCTTGACCTGGCAGTCTTACATATCACAAGACCCAGCGCATGGAGGGTGAAGCTATATAACCACAGAAGTAACTGGGATCTCAGTTTCAGTGTAAGCACACAAGTGGTGTTGGACTTTGTTGCCCTTCTCTTTCTATCCTTTTGCTGGCTCCTCTATCTTATCAAGCAAAATTTTTGCAGTGCTTCAAGGCTCCTCATTTCCCATTTAGGGTGACAAGATCTAATCCCATTTTTAGCTGGTCTCTAACACCAACCTCCACTCAACCTTCAGTAGAAGCTCCATCAAGCACCCTCAATGCTCTCTCTCCTCCAAAGCTCCGAAGGCTTTGAGGAGGACTCTATCCACACACCAACCTACCTTGTGATCCCTTTCAATCTTTTTGTTAAAACTTGCTACTGGGATGCCCACAAAATCTACCAGCGTGCCTGCATACAGTCTGGAGGCACCTACTGATGAATGCCAGACAGTAGGAGCAGTCTAGCCATAAAAGAGACCTGAAGCCCCATGGGGGCTGGTGTAGGGGATTGCTCTCCCAGACACAGCATTGTGCTGCCTCAGCTGCATTGTTCAAACACCCAGCCTATCTTGTGTACTGTGAATTCAGCGTTCAGCACCACAGATATGCTCAAGCATTTCCTCTCTCATCATTGTGCATCCATGTCCTACTTCTTCCTTCTAGTTACGCGTCAAGCTCTTTTTTTTAGGGCTTGTTTCTTAGGGCTTATCACTGAGGGAATCTAAGCTGTGGCTAAGCTGTGGCTATTGCTCCTGCCTGCTAAACTAACACAAAATGAAGCCCAAGAGTCAATCAGCAGAACAGCTTAGTCAGGCACGAAACACTCTCAGACTTGGTCTTAAGACAGAGTTACAGGTTTGATCTTTATTTTTAAAAGCTATGGCCTAGTTTAACTTGAAGTTACAGTCTGTGATCTGCAGATGGTCAAAGTGATCAAAATGTCATCTTCTGGCTTCCAGATCTTTGCATGAACTTCATGAAACCAGGCCAGGCAGAAGGGCACACAAGAGTCTTGTTGGGGAGACTGAAATCTGTGTCTGCTCCTTAAATCTGCTGATGGAAGAAGTGTGGAGATGTCCATGAAATCTCAAAGCTGTGCAGAAAAATAAAAGATAGTTATGACAACCAGCTCTTCCTTCCCTAGACTGCAGATGAGCCTGATGAAAAGTAGCTGCTGCCTCAAGCTGTTTTCCCTTTCTCTGCAGTGACAAGGTGCAGCTGGAAATGAAAGCCTATATTAGCTCCTGTTCAGGGTCAGAATAACTGTGCGGCTGGCACTGTGCTGGTCCCAAAATTCATTAAAAGAAAAAAAAAAAAAACAAGCAACAAACCCAAAATAAAGCACCAGCTGTAAAATACCTTCATAGAAACAGTGCTCGCTTGAGGGAAATACTTACCAGGATGGGTCCCTTGGTGTGGGAGCTAGCAAGTCAAATGATCCCTGGATTGCAACTGCAGAAGCTTTGACCTAGCAGACAATGTCACTGCCTGCCAGTGGTTGAAATATGTCCACAGAAATCACCCATGCCAGCTCTGCTCTCCCTAAGCATTGAGTCTCCTGGCACTCAACGATCCTCTGAGCACAAGAAGTGGCCACCTGTGCCATCAATAGAATTGGGAGACCAACTGCCAGCTGTCATTGGCCTCGCTGTCTACTAGCTTCGTGGAAAACATAAAGAGGAAAATAAATCTCCACCACTACAAATTATGGCATGAACAAAAGAAAATCAATACACTGTAACTTCACACCATCTCAATGCCATTAAAAGATCGTTGCAAGCCAATCAAAAGAGCATCCATAATTCACTCATGCTCGCCTTACTGAATCCATGGCACAGTGCAGAAAGCATGTGTGCATCCATAATCTTGTCTCGTGATTTCACACAGCCCTTGTCTTTGAGACAGGAGGAGGATTTCAGCCAGTAAGGTTCATGCATGTATCAGCACCTCCAAACCTTGGACTTCTAGCACCGCCAAGCTCTGCCCATCCTAGTCCTCAACTTTCTTGAAAAAATTACTCATCCTAAACTTTTTTATTCCTCAACTTTCTGAGAAGAGCATGTTTATCCTTTTTAGGTTGTTGGATCTGCCTTATCATGATTCATTTTCAGGCATGGCCCTTTAGCACACAAGGCAGCACAGCACTGCCAACGGGCTGACTGAAAAAATAACATGATTTTTCAGGGAAGAAAACCAAGCAAATAAAGATGGGTCTTCATGGGTCTTTCGCTTTCTCTCATCTAGTCTCATGTTTTACAACTTTTTCTGAGCTGCTTGGAATTTCTCACTTCCCCTCCTGACTGTAAGGAATGAAAGTAAGGTGAGAGTCTCACTTCCAGGTTTTGGGACATCACAGGATCAACCCAAAATCCTGACATTTGAACTCTCATCACTACAGCTGGCAAGGAATATGTAGTGGAATCATTACTGACTGAAACATTTTTTCCATTTCTTTCCAGATAATTTTTAAGATTCCAGATTATGCCTACTATAATAAAGTCTCTCTGTGTTAAAGTGTTAAAATCCCTATCAATTGGATATTTTCCCTTAAGATCAGAATAATGATTTGAAATGTCAGTAGTGGAAGTCTGATCATGCTATGAATTCAACAGCAAACAAGGGCACTCTAGAGTTACCAGGAGGTGCAGCCTGTGACTGCTTTTACAGAGGGCTCCCACCAAATTCCCTCTTTGCCTTCAGACCTGAAGAAGTCACATTTACAATGATGTGTCTTGCAGGGAATCCACCCACTGGTTTCCTTTATGCTGTCTACTTTTAAACAAGGAAGCAGCCTGGCTTAACAAACCAGTATCTTGGGTATCCTCTGATAATATTTATCCAATGCTTCTAATTTTACACAGAATAGGAATGGCCACATGGCATGATTTGAAGTAGAAAAGAAGGGGGAAGGGTGGCTGCATATGGGAGAAACCTTTGAATATCAGTTTATAATTGATACAAACCGATCTGCTGCAAATTCTTCAGTCAAGTCCCTTCTAGTGGAGCAAGGCAAGAGAGGCCTTTGCCTTGAGTTTCTTGGGTACCAGAATTGTGTTTCTTCATGACAGGGGCTCCATCACTGTTAGTAAAATATGAGAATGATTGAATACTAGTACAACTTCACTACCAGCTCTGGATAGGACCATAACTGGTTGTACACGAAGCATCACACAAACGGAAATGGTGATGTTCGCTGTCAAGTCATCATGGTACAGTCTGCTTTACAACACTCAATAGTCCTATTCCAATAACTTCAGCTGGAGCTCTATCTGATGGATAGGAAACAGTCTCAGATATTCACAGAATCACAGAATCACAGGCTGATTGAGGTTGGAAAGGACCTCTGGAGGTCATCTGGTAAAACCCCCCTGCTCCAGCAGGACCACCCAGAGCCAGTTGCCCAGGACCATGTTCAGATGACTTTTGAATATCTCCAAGGCTGGAGACTCCACAATTAAATATTGCCTCATTTCTGACTTCTGAACACCCAGCTACACAAATGATTGATTGAAGTACCTGACATATATTTTAATTTCCAGGAATTTAACCCAGAGTTGCACTATCATTCACAGTTATCAGCCCTTCACATGTGGAATCCAACATTAGTTTGCAAAGCTATCCCATCCCTATTTCACATTCAGCCCTTGAGAGGAGAACATCCTTTGAACGAGCCTGTGGGCTGGCAGTGATCCTATGGGCAAAGTTTCTGTCCCCTGTCTTTGGTAGCAGCAATATTTCACTCCAGTCTTCCAAGAATGTCACCTGTCACCTTCCTCAAGCACAGGCAGAAATTGCTCTGTGTTAGGACAGCTTCTGTCTTCGCAAATGTGAAAGTGGAAATCTAATTCCAGCCTCCCTTTCCTTGCCCAGTTGTATCTAAGATGACACAAAACCCATTGCCAACTTCTCTCTCTCATCAGAAGTAGCCTCTGACAAGCAGCTCCTTGAGGGCTTTCTGAACAGTGCCACTCTGAAGGACCAGTAAAAGCCTTCATGTCCACACCAAACACGTACCCCACTTTTCAGAGGGCTTCTCTCAGGACAGACATTCTTCTGCACAGGCAGGCACAGCTCTCCAGCCCATGCGGTCTCTTCATGCTGAAAACAACAGTGAGCTGCACAGTGCCAGGAGCTCACAAATATTTTTCTGTGTGGTTTGCAGCTGAACAGACCCCCAATATACGTGTTCCCTTTGAATGATGCTTCCAAATCTATGGCTTCTATTGTTCTCAGATGTTGCCTTTCTATTCCATAATTTACACCTTCTGTGTGCTAGTCTTCAGTAGGAGAAACAGATTATTATTGATTGTAGAAAACTGTACTTTATTGCACAACAATAAATATTGATCAACCTGCACAGTACCAAAGAAAACTTCAGGCAGGGAATTGGTGTGGCTATACCCTTCTTGCAGCTCCCAGGTATAGCATAATGCTTATACCTTAGTGAGCAAGAGATTCTCTGGGAAACTGCCAAATTGATTATTTATTCCACTTTTCTGTACAGCAAAAGTCCACACCACCCACCCTGAATGATGTGGGACCCTGCACTATCAGAGCATCTTGTTTCTACTATCATTACCTTTGCTGTTCTTATAAAAGGCTTAGCGGGAGGTAGCCATGAGAACAAGGTCGCAAGGCTCTGCTTTGAAGAAACCCTCTGTCTACCCAGCAAGCCGCACTTGCTGGAACATCGCAAGTGTGGGTCTGGGTGAGTCCAGGATACCTCTCCAGTGACAATATGGATGTGCTCCTTAAATCAGATTAATGCTTAGCTTGATTTCATAATGGAAGATCCAAAGAAGCTGTGATCGGAGACAGTATGTCTAGAAGACACAGCAGGAAGGGATAAGATTTTCTCTCATCTGTTCAGGAGGAGAGTTGATTTGGCAATTAATACGTAGGTGTAGCACTTAAAAGATCTTGCTTTCTCTTCCTACTATAACTTATTTCCTGTGTGGCTGTGATCAATATATACTCTGTGTCCCATTCAGGGAGCAGTTGTTTGTCTCAGTTCCTTAGGACTTGGTCCTGTGATTCATTTTCTTCCAAGGCCAGTGCACAGAGTTCACAGCATTAGGGCTTTAGTGCTTTGAGACTACAACCTCTGGCACCACGCAGGGCCTGGCATGATGAATGGGATCCCTCGGTGCTGAAGAAGAGAAATGTTACATTATTAATAAGCAGGGGAAAAAGGAGGTATATAGCAGTGCAGTTCTTAAGTATGTGGATTGAGGTACTGACAGTGAAAGCACATCTGTTAGCCTCATATCCACCAGATGGTTCCTTTCAGCGCCCGAAGTTACTGTCATTTATTTCATCGGTGATTTAGTTCAGGGCTTGCTGAGGAGTGGACACATCCCAGATGTGAGAATAGTGGTCTGGCACCTGAAAACTTTACTAGAAACGTAAATCTGTGGAAATTCTTCAGCAATAAGTTAAAGACTCTCTCAGAGTTTTCTTTTGAATGCTATGAACTGATTAAAAAAGATAAACTAAATTTTTTTATCAATATAAGTTAAGCTCTTTCTTTTTATTGTTATTCTTTCTTGGAAACAAGTTTTGGGAGAGAAGGCAAATCACTCTTTGTTCACTAAAAGTTTGGAAGCTGATTCTTTTTCAGTTTAACAAAATAAAAACAACAAAATGGAAGACTTGTTAAAAGGCTGAGCAAAAAATAATTCAAAGTTTCAATGTCTGAGTAGCTCCTCATGCTCAGAACTTCAGGGAGGTTTAAACCAGGGCACTGTTTTCTCCTTGGGGTGGACACTGAGGACACACATGGCTGGCCAGGGCAGCATCACTGAGCAGCAGGGACTGAACGGGCTGTTCCCAGTCAGTCAAATGTCTGTTTGCTGATCTGAGGACCCTGTAAACTGGGAAGATTTGATGCATTTTTAACTGAGGTTCAGTAGCAAGGCCACATACCCCCATGTCTGTCTGAATCTTCAGACATCCTAAAATCTCATTATGTTGTAAAGTTGCACCTTTTAAAGAGGCTATCATAACCTTCTGGGCTCCCAAACTAAACATCAGTTTTATTCTCTGGCTTTTTGATGAAAAACAAAACGTTTCTTCCTTGCACGCTTGGCTGTTCATCTAGCTGTCCCATCTCATTTTCACAGCAACTGATGCTTGGGCTTTGACGGTGGCTTGAGATTGTTTCCTAGGAGGCTGAAGCCAAACAGAAGAGCACTCAAACGTAATTCCAGTTTCATCCTCTGTGTTAGGCAGAAGATCATTTGTGATATCCATGTTTATTACGAACTCTGATGCTGAAGTCTTTGACAGATGTTTCTAGCAAACTATAAGAACAAAAGCATTGTGAGATGAATGGATTCAGCCTCTTGAGTTCATGATGGGGCTTGAAGCTGAGCTGAGGGGAACTTTTTTTTTGGTCAAGCTCAAAACATGTTAACAGGAAGATGATGACAAGGATGAAATGGAGTGGAGGGCTTTTTGCCTATTTTGCAGAGGCTTAGACAGAGTCAAAAATTTTCATTTTAAGATTTGTTTGAAGTGTGTGTTTTACCATTTCAAAGTTCTCTTTTAGAGGTTCAAACCAGTAGTAATAAAATTAGAAATTTGGCCAAAGCTAAAATGCAGAATTTTGAACAGAGAGAAACAAATCGCTCCCACTGTCCTTTCCAAGCCTTTAGATTTCTTGCAATACTGTTGAAGTTGCATGAGGTTCTTTAGTGGAGTTGAATTTGCATGACTTTTTTTATGGTGTTGCTCTGAATTCAGCAATCTGACAGCAGCCAGAACGCAGTTTTTGTTCCTTTCCAATGCGGCATCTATTTCTCCCTATTTTTGTAATGTAATCCATCAGTGTAGTTGTACCATCCTAACAGCCTCAGATACCCAAAAGCCCACCCACCAAAGACTAATGATGACCAAGGGGCATTGCTGGAGTTCAGGATGCCATGGTTACACCCCTAGTGCACAAGTAAGTCAAATTCTGCCTACAGAGAAATGACTTCTGACTGTTGTAGCCATAGCTTTTGGCTACCTAAGCTGGTCATTGCTCTATTAAGGTAAAAAGATGTCCTTTTTTTGGCTGCGAAACATGGAAGATAAGTTAAGAGCCTGAGGGATCTGATGGTCTCTCTTTTCTGCCATGGGAATTACCATTTCAGATGTGTGATCCCCGTGGGGACGGTTCCCTGGAGCAGGGGTTAGGCACCTTTGTGTAGTTTCAGAAGAGCACTGCAAACTCCCTTTTCCAATTTCATGGGGAAAAAAAAGCAGGTTAAAAAAAAACCAGGTTTGGTCCCTTTTGGGGAAATATGCTTTCAGGTTGTTTTGGAAAGGACTGCTTTCTATTAATATCATAATGTGACATCTTGGAAGTTGCAGTCCCTTGCAGGGCAGAGGCTTTGGACACTGCAAGGACCAGAGCCCATCCCAAGACTTTGCTATTGCTTGCAAAGGAGCATGCCACAGCCTCTAGTTCGACAGACTCTTGCAGCCTATGTTTGAATCCCACCAATTTAAGAGATTTAAATGGGTTAAATGTCTTCTTGGGCATTTTCTTGTCCCTTTGAATCCTGCTGGCACTTGTGAATGCAGCAGGGTTCAGCACAGAGTCCAGTTAGTGAATAAAGGCAGATTTACTACAGGAAAAGAAGCTAAGGGGAAGAGTTGCAGACGAGGATCCATTTTGCCAGATCACTATCTACTTTCAGGCCAAATTACAGCTGATCTGCTCATACCTTGGCCAAATCAATCTGCCCTTAAAAGAATGATCTATCAAAGAAAGTCTAAATATATCTAGCCTTGGAGAAAGAGCTCCCAGCAATTTATCATGGAGGGAAGTGACAGAGCAGTTTAAAGGTATTCTCAGTGCAGCTCCTTCGCCTGTAGCTGACCTTTCTGCTTGAAAAGAGACTTAATTCTTTCAGACTGTCAAGACCTCATTCTTCGGTGGCATCACTGTTCACTAAAAGGGAAAGTGCCTGCACCACAAGATATTTTTGTTCTCACCAGGAAGCTACAAGAGCATTAATTTAAATGCATTAGCAAGACATTACATATTTGTGCACATTGGAGAGAAGCCCGCGTTTCTCCTCACCACCTCAGCTGCCTTTTGGCATTTCCTTCTGTGGCATAGCTGTGCTGGACCAGAAGTGTGACTTGCTGCTACTGGAGACTGAAAGATGGAAGGGAAGGAGATCTGGGAGGCTGAATCTGGAATTCCCAGGTCTCACCCCAGCAGCTCACAGCATGGCAGGGAGCAAGCCGCTTGGCCCATGGTTTCCAACATTTGTCCTTATATCGCCTAGGCACAAGCTGTATTAACCACCAGAAGTTCTGCACTAACAGAATACCTCTGTATTTCCCCAACAGATTTCCAGCAAGCTTGGAAAGAGTAAAACACTTCAATTAGTTGGAAATTTCCAGTGTGGATTTCAGGGTCTAGACTGGTACTTGTCGTGTTTGAAAGCCCCAGTGCTTACTGATCCATGCCTTAATTTCCCTGCCTTCAAATGGGAATGATGTGGCAATAATTAGTATCTGGAAAGCACTTCAGATGCTTATACAGTGCATTCCCTGGAGCCAGCTACCTACAATCAATGGGTTATAATGGCCTCATATTATCACAATAATTAAATACTTCCAGCTCTTCACTTAACCAATGTTTACAGTGCACCAGTGAGATAGAGGAAATCTTAACTTATCTGGTTGACAGAGGACACACATAAAGGAAAAATAAGTACAATATTGAGAACATCTCTATAATATGCAAAAAACCCTCATGTGCTTCTAAGCAATTAAATTCAAAGAACTGTCAGGCAGCTTAGACCACTTAATTTTAGGACTGCAGGAGTCCACCCAGAAGTTCAAAGAACTGCATCCATGTACTGCAGGTCTTATGTTTGGATCCTGATAATCAAAATTATACAGAATATGGTTGGAGCAGATGTACTTCTGTGTCCCTCTTCAAGACATTCACTATGTTTCTAAATAGAGACCTTCAATAAATTGTTGCTGGGACAGAAGGAGAAATACTTACTCTCTGAGGTATCTGTCTTACTAGCCAAAGCCTTTTGCAAATTATTGGTATTGCACTTCTGTTAACAAGCAGATATTTAATGCATACAACAATTTAGAGACTATTTTTGCCTTTATCACACTTGTATCAAATGTAAAAGACTATTGATTGGATCAAGAATAGGTGATAGAGGCATTTTGTAAATAAAAGTATCTAAGATTTAATGCAAAAAGAAAAAAAAATTCTAGCATTTTGTGTCTGAATGGCTGGGTTCAGTTCTGCCTCCCCTTTCCTTCCTCCCTCAACCTAGAAAAAAAAGAGTAAATCTGGAGCAGTCAGGCTTATAGTGTAGCTATATATACATACATTCCTTTTACTATAAACAAACACACAGGCTAGAACCATAATCACAAATGCTGTCTCACCAAAAACGTGAACTTTTGTTGACCTACCCCTGTGTTTTGTGTACTTGAAAGAAAATAGAGACTAAAAAGATGGATCTGAATAAGACAACACATTCTGTGCATAGCATGGTGCAAAGTGCATCTCCAGTGTGATTGCGAGGAACCAAGTGGGACTGTGCTATTTCAAACTGATTTTGAGTCATATAATATATCCCTCAGAGAATTGACTGCAGCATAAGTAATGGCAGACGGTCCATCCTGTGTTTGGAAAACATACTCCATTTGATGCATCTTCAGAGTAATACTGAATAATAGAAGATATTGTGTATCATCTTAAATTTTTATGATACAGCACTACAATACAGGTCAAATAACATTCACTCTTAAAAAAAAAAAAAAAAAAAAAAAAAACCCACCAAAAAACCAAAACAAAACCAAAAAACAAAGTAAAACTCTAGGAAGTCAGTGGGTAACTTTGCTTTGACTTCTGTGAACTTTGCTAGGTTAGACTGCGCATATCCTTATTTGCTCACAGTCCTTAAAATATGGTATCTGATGTCATTTTCTAGTCTTGAGATGAAGAAAGCAGACTTTTCTGGCAGTTTCTGAATGAAAAATGAAAGGAACTTCTGCTGTCCATTTGTTTCTACTTCCTCTTATTACTCTCATATGTAAAATTGCTCATAAGCATTCATAGAGAAATTACAGTTCAACCTCAAGTAACTGGAAAGATGTCTTCATTAGGCCTGACCCAAAGGCCACCTAATAATTCCACCATTCCTAATGGACTTTTCCGTCAGATGCCTGACAAAAGATTCACTGAAACCTACAGTAAATTTGGTGCAGTGTCAACAGGAGTAAATTTTAGCAGTGTGTGGGAGAGATCCCTGGACTTTTGTAAGATACCCTTGCCTCAGCCTTATGCTCTACATGCTTTCAAATCCAAAACTCCCACTGCTCGCATTAAATTCCTACTTTTGGTTCAGGTGGTTAAATCACTTTATATCATCACCACCAATAAACGTGAGCCAAACTCTGCTTTATGTGAACTACAATAGCAGAGAACTTCTTGTTGGCTTAAAGGGACATTGAAAGAAAGAGGAAAGATATAAAGACCTCCACTTTAACAACATCTACTCTGTCTGTGCACTATGTGTGATTTGAGACGCATTAGCATTTCGTTTTATTTTGGTCTTGTAATTAGAAGGATTGTGCTTCATTATCCTACTGTAGTTCCCACTGTGACACAGTCCCAGTTATCTTTCTAAAAGAAATATTTCATACACAGTATCCAATTCTGTCAATTGATTACAAAAGCTTTGGAAGTTTCTCCATGTCTTATTTCAAGATAGTATTTAAAGGAAAAGAAAAGAAAAAAAAACAAAAACAAAAACAAAACAAAAACAAGCCAACCATTTATTCCTCTGGAGTTATTATATTATTGGGAATGATATAGGGAAGGATTTCAGACAAGGCAGTTCATTTCTATAGAACTGAATACTCGGAATATTGCAGACAAAGATATCTTTTGGTGGTTTGTTTTTTCCCCTTTCTCTTTGCAGGATAGCTCTCCTTTGAAGAAGGGAAAAAAGCAATCCACATTAATTAACTGATATAAATGTGATGGGGAGGAGGGGGTTGGGTCATTGATTTTTTTCCCCAAAGGACCCTGAAGACACTGTTCTATATACTGTATAGAAACAGGCAGGTTTTAGTTCAAGAAGTCTTCAAGGTTGTCTCTAAGAACTATATCCAAAGAGCTCCATCTCTTCCTTCTTCTCATGACCTCATCTGCCAGTATTCTGCCTTTTCTTTAACAATCAGAGCCTCTTCTTGTACAAAGCATATGTTCGTAGCTAATAAGATGATGTTGCCAGTGATACATATAATCTTATGTTCCTGTGTGCATATGTTAACTACAGTATTCATTTTGAGTATCCTTATATTCAGAAGGGAAAAGGTCTTTCCTATATTTATGCTAATTAGCATAACATACTCTACCCAGAATTCATCATATTTTGCTAAGCCCTGCCAGAGAAAATGTATTAATAGCTGAACTGTTGCAACCCTTTATTAATATCGGCACTGCAAGCTCTGTACCAATTTTAAGGCTTACCAAGAAGACAGGATTTTTGTCCTTATTCCTAAAATCTTTATAACTAAGTAATCGGAGATAATGAAAAAAAGCTTCAGGGGAAACAGCTTGGGTGTAAAGGCAAGCAGTGTTTAACTCCACACTGGGTTGTTCTGCCTTGTAGCTGTTGGATCAGTGACATGACTCCAGGTCTTGCCTTAAAAAATGACCTAATTATGCTTCATCAGCTCCCAAACCTTTATGAAAGAAGGATTCCTAAAGTTGATGAATACTTCCAAGAATTTCTTGATGTGAGAGGAAACTATATCTACAAAGCAGAAGCAGACCTGCACATTGCATTGCATTGGCTCCAGGTTTAGGAGGAATGCAGAAATCAGAAGTGACAAATATTCAGAGACATTGATTAAAAACTGAGGTCATGGCAGCACACTGGACTCTTGTGTCCACACAGATGGACAAGAAAACTACAGGTTAGTAACAGCATATTTCACCTCCAACTCAGGGGAACATCCCATGCTTCCTCATCCCAGATAAGACAATACCTTCACCTTAAATCTTTACCATGAAGGCCTGGGGAGGCCCACCTGACAGGACTTCCCAAAGCATCTGAAGTGACCATGTCTGGCTCCTTGGAAAGCTCTGGTCTGACACCGCTTTCTTGTCACTATGACTCACTTCAACCTTCTCCTTCCCTTCACCTCAGCTTCACTCTTTACTTGCTGCTCTTACATTTTTAGCACTTTCTCTGTATCCTTCATTCCTTTTCTTCAAGGTCTCACCTTATTAGCTGATCTTCTCTGAACTGTATGCCGGGGCTTGGGACATAATTTTTGCAGAAAAGTGGAAAACAGAGGGAAGGTTAACATCCCATGTGTGGTCAGCACGTTGTCTAATATGTCATATACTCTCTTCTGTTGAAGATCTTCATCAAAGGAACTTCTTTGCCTGCATACAAAAAGGACTCATTCTTGGGTTCCTAGGTACAACCTGACACAAATGTGATTAATACAAACCTCCAATAATTACCACTGTTTAAAAAATAATAATAATAATTGGGAAAATGTGAAAATATGGAGAGAAGGAAGTGCATTACAATTTGTACAAGAAGAGATGCATGGCTATAAAGCAAAAAGACAAACATGAGACAACTGCAAAACATCATGGCATGTGAGCTGCTTTCTAGTGCCTCTGTATTGGCAAAAGAAATCATTGTAGCAGGGGCTACAGATGGGCACCACACCAAGGAAACAACTTTAGGCAGCTGTTTCACCAGTTGGCTATGCTGACCAAGAACATGAAAAAATAGTAATAGCCACATAGCTCCATTTGGCATAGTTTTTACAAGCCAGTCCCTGGTGCAGAAGTAGCTGTCTTAGCAATACAAACCCCTACAACTGATGGTGAACACCACAGCAGACAAGCACTTCTGTTTCCCAAGACGTACGATGAGGACTGTGTCCTCAGGTGCCAACAACTTTCCTTTGCCTCTTTTTCCTACCACACTCTTTATGCTGGACTGAAAGGTCATTTGAGATCCCACTGGCTTTAATGAGGTCTAAATTTCACTAAAACAATCTTTCCCATGCTATTAATGTTTTATTGAAGAATATTAGTTTTCTGAGCTGCTGTCTCTTCATCTTCCCATGTTGCTCTATTTCATCAATATAGCTCATTTCTAAGGTGACTTTTTTTGTTAGGATTATTCATTAAGCTTTTATATGAACAGGGAGGTATGCATTTGAAGGCTGCTAAACCTGACCATTTTTCTTTAATGTAATGAAATTACTCTAGTAATTACTCTAAGACTAGCAAGTTGCCCTTTACACGAGAGCAGCAGGAAGACATGGAGCTCTGCCTAGGAATGGATGGATGATGAGGCAGCTTATGGGTCAGGAGTACTGGTCAGACAAACAGGGGTGATATGGTGACAGATGTCTGCTACAGGTTACCTGAGCTGAAAAAAAAGCAGTAGATGATGCCTTCTTCAGTGTGTTGGGAAGGACTTATATCAGAGAAAGTTCATGGAGGACTGTCTCCCATGAGAGGGACCCCACGCTGGAGCAGGGTAAGAGCGTGAGGGAAGGAGTGGCAGAAACAACAGATGAGGAACTGACCAAAACCCCCATACCCTGCCCCCCATGTGCCACTGTGTGGAGGAGTGAGAGAAATCCGGAGTGAAGTCGAGCCTGAGAAGAAGGGAAGGGTGGGGGGAAGGTGTTTTTAAGATGTGGTTGTATTTCTCACTGTCCTACTCTGATTAGAAAATTAAGTGGTGGTAGTATTTATATTAAATTGATTTCCTCCCTATGCCTTAAGGGGAAGGAGTGAGCAAGTGGCTGCGTGGTGCTCAGTTGCCCTCTGGACTTAAACCACGACATTCAGACAACTGGAAGAAGCCTCACATTCACAGACTCTAGTCTTCATGGGGCACTTGAATCACTCTGGTATCTTCTGTAGGGGCAACACAGCAGGTCATAAACAATCCGCTGTCAGGCTTAAAGTGTTGTTATCAGCAGCAGTCTAGCCAGGGGCCAGTCACTAGTGGTGTAATCTGGAGTTGATCCTGGGGCAAATATTGTTTAACATATACATTACTGACCTAGATTATTGGACTGTGTAGCCTCTTTCAGGTGATACAAAATTGGAAGGAGTGATGGATACATGAGAGGGTCATGCTGCCATTCAGAGGTACCTCAACAGGCTGGATAAATGGGCTGACAGGAATCTCATGAAATACAGTACATGGAAATGGAAAGCCCTCTGTGTGGCAAGGAACAGTCCCATGCACCAGAATATGCTGGGTGCCAACTAGCTGGAAAACAACTTTGCAGAATAGGACCTGGGGGTCCTGGTGGATACCAGGTTGACCATGACACAGAAATTTGTCCTTGCAGCAAAGAAGACCAACGGCTTCCTGGGCTGCATCAGAGAAAGTATTGCCAGCAGACTGAGGGAGGTGATCCTACCCCTCTATTTAGCACTGGTGAGACACATCTACATGCTGTGTCCTGAGATGGGCTCCTCTGTACAAGAGAGACATGGACATACTGGAGCAAGTCTATTGAAGGGCTGTGAAAATGATAAGGGGATTGGAGCTTCTGTCACACAAAGAGAGGCTGAGAGAGCTCAGACTAATCAGCCAGAAGCAGAAAAAGATAAGGTGGATCTTATCCATGTATATAAATACCTGTTCAGGGGAGTAAAGATGATGGAGCCAGAGTCTTCTCAGTGGTGTTCAGTGATGATAAAAAAAGAGGCAATAAGCACAAATTGAAATACAGGAACTGTCACTTAAAATAAGAAGAAACCTTTGTATTGTGAGGGTGGATGAACATGGAATGTGTTTCCCAGAGAGTTTGTGCAGTCTACATCCTTGAAGATATTCAAAATCCAACAGGACATTGCCCTGGGCAACCTGCTCTAGGTGACCCTGTTTTGAGCAGGGAATTGGACTAGATGAGTTCCAGATGTGCCTTCAAACCTCACCTACTATGATTTTGTGAAATACAGACAGCCCAACCTGATCAGTGACTGGATGCAAAAAGACATTCACGTATTTAGTTGAAAGTCAGTCACTGTATAATTCATATTCTGAAGATATATAAAAGAAGGGGTGACAGGAGCATTTTGCTTGGTGCTTCAATAAAGCCAATTCTCTTAAGTCACACTTCAAGATCACTGCCTCCATCCCAGCTAAGACCCGAACACTTATACTACATATCTGATGTGCTCAAATCTTTAGCCCACATAATAGCATTATGTAGTTCTTAAACATGTGACTTTTCATCAGTTTTATTGGGGTGGTGGGCAAGACAAGAGAGACAATGGGTCAATAGCTGACCTAGAAATTAAAGCCAACCTTCAAGTTTAAGGTCAGAGCTCCACCTATGAGGTTGGACCAATATATTTCACACTGAGATATGTTCTTTCTATTAGTCTGTTGGCAGCTGGCTGAAATGAAAGCTCCGTAACTCAGGTATCTTCAGGTGTCATTGTTCAGATCTGAGCAAGATTTGTCCTCTTGCAGAACAGCAAGAGGATGTTCTGAGTTTACAGTTTTAATCATCCAAGGATAAATTGCTGGGGGAAACCAGATACTGTTCATTTGCTGTCTCAACACAGTAATTCTGCATAAGTCAGCACAGAAGATACACAGATCAAATTGAAATGGCAAATATACCCACAGACACTGCCATGATTCTGTTTCTCTTTCCATCAGAAGTTCTTGGGGGAGAATTTCCTCTGGCATTCAGGGCCCTCCTCTTGCATGAATCTCCATATTTTTCTGCATCCTTATGGTACAGTTTAGGAAGAACAGTATCCTCTAGAATTTAATTTTCTTCTACTTCAGCCTAATGATTTCCTGATCAGCCCCAGCAGGGATTCAAACTTCCTAACAGATTATATATAGTAGCAAGAAACCAATAAATGCATTTTGATTATGCAGTGGTGCTCAGCTGTACTTCTTGATACAGCAACAAAGAGGAAGTGCTCCCTAGGATCATCTTGAGATAGTAAAGGAGAGGGATTAGGAAGTGAGAACCAGGGTGCTGAGAGTCCTGTGGCTAAGCAAAGGCAAAGATGTTTGCAGTCAGCAGACTAATGGTGGATGAAAATGGCTTCGAACATCTCAGAGCAGCTGGAAATGGCTTTGTGCATGGCTTTGCCCGTGTAGAACCGTAACTAGAGAGTCTGGGAGAGACATGCTGGAGGTTGCTCAGAGTTCCAAGTCATCTGAGAGTAATTTGAACTGGCACAGCTTGTCTCCTGGCAAGCTGTGAAATGTGTTGCAGGTCCCTGAGGTTCTGGCAGCATTCCCTGACCTGGCAGGGTACAGACCTGGAGCCCTGCAAAAGCCCATCCAGCAAGAGCTGAGAAGGATGCTGAGTCCATTATCAGAGTTATGGTCATTGGGTAGGGAGTCTTGGTTCAGATGATGTTGCATTGATCCCTGGACAAAAAACCTTGGGCAATGTTCAGTGGAAAATATAAGAGTCAGGCTATCAGTTGCAATACAAAAGAGACACAGGCCAAATCAGGAGAACTATATATTGGAATTAATTAATGAGGAAGGAAACAGAACAATTGCTGCATTGTGAGATCCAGCCACTAAGTATGGAGAGAAACGTATAAAAGTATTGCTTTTGTGCCCACTAGCTCAGCCTTATGAGTCACTGGGTCAGTTCCATCCCAGGTTTAACATGGTTGTTGTCAGTAGAGTCAACAGCAGAAAGAAATTTAGTCTTTCCCTTCCCTAGAAGCAAGCTGTGGTCTTTAAGTTCAACTACCTACTTTACATCAGAGAGGAACTACAGGTCACAGAGGCTGAGCGCTATGTTATTAAAGCAGGTGAGTTAAAGCTCTCCAGTTTACAACGAGGATTGCGTCTAGCTCCTAA
Source organism: Strix uralensis (assembly GCF_047716275.1). Lineage (NCBI taxonomy): Eukaryota > Metazoa > Chordata > Aves > Strigiformes > Strigidae > Strix > Strix uralensis. The sequence goes on from NC_133972.1 coordinate 165,948,612, forward strand.
CAGTTGTTATATCTGAGCTCTCCCTAAGGGCCAAGCATACTTTCTCCTTTCTGTCATACAAGTACTTTTCCAGCTGGGTTTGTGGAGCAAAGATGACACTCAGTGGCTGGTTAGGTTATCACAGGTGTGTGTTTCCAGCAGTTTTCCAAAAGGACTGCTCTGAGATGCTGTTGGCAGAGGCTGTTCACGTTGGGGTACAATACCATCTTCAGATTTCCAGCGAAGGACAGTACTCCTCTCACATGCATACTAAGCAGTGATTTATTTTTCATGTACATTTTTAACAAATGCATTTCTTAGCAGAATTTCTCATGGTTTTTAGGAGATGAAAGAAAAAGATTTGAGGAATGTCTCTATGGAATTTTTCTTCTTTATATTTTTTCTAGAAAACAGAATTACCTGCTTTTTGTATTCACAACCACAGCTTTCCCTACGCTGTTAGGAAGATCCTTTGCTTCTTAGACCCAAAGCCCTTTGCAAGCACTGTAGACATTGGCTTTCCCAATATGAAGCTAAGATGGAGACTTACATCAGGACCACAGTGATGAAGCAAGGCAAAGCTAATGTTCATGGGCCAAAAGAAGGATCCAAACAAGCCTTTACCTAGTATGGAGGAGATTTGGGTTTCAGGGGGTTTCACCTTTTCCTCAGTGCCCTCCTACCAACATGGTTGATGCAGCACACTGGTATGGGAATGGAACCATCTAACTTGGCCACTTTGTGACTGAAAGACCTTACAAAAGGCCACTAGCTGTATGGTATGTACTACATAGAGTGTATATATGCTGGTTATCTCTGCAGTATATGCTTGTCTGTCTCAGCACCTTCTGGTTACACCTGGTCCCTTTCCCAGACAGGGAGTTATGCACAGGCTCTTGCATTAATTAATGTTGTCACACAGCTTCCCCTTTCTCCCAGTAAATCCCCCACAGGAAAGCTGCAAGCAGCCTGGAGGTTCGATCACAATGTCTTCACTGATGAGTTACCCAGACAAAATGAGCTGTGCTCTCAGTCCCATTTCTCAAAAAATTGGTGTCTGTGTCCCAGAATGAATGTGTCCAAGAGCCTTTTTCATTAGCAACATAAATACAGGGAAGGCAGAAATTCAATTCTTCCTGCTCCCTGCAGGTCTCTGGCATTGAGGAATAAGGTGTATTAGCAGAAGAGCAGAGACAAGCTGCACCACTGTTGCCTGTGGTCTTTCTGGGTTAACAAAGAAGAGCTGGAGCCTTCAAGGCTGGTCTGGCAACATTTGCTGTCATTAGCTGGTGTATCAGTCAGGGGAGAAAAGTGGATGGACAGAACAAGTACTATTTCTAAATAGAGTAATGCTCCTTTGGGTAGTGATTGACACTGGGAAGTGATTGGCAGAGTCCTTTTTAGTGCTAATCCTCAGCCTGATAAAGACAGCAAGAGGATCTCCCACTGATGCCGAGCAGAAATTTCCACAGAGATCAAGGGCAGAATAAAGCATTCCTGTAGTGAGTAAACTCTGAAAATATTTTTGTGATTTCTAACATGTTCCACTTGCTGCAATGGAGAATATTCTTTGCAGTGCATCATCCTATTTTTTCTTCCTTTGCAATCTGACTTGATTTCCCTTGCCTCTTTCTTTTTTACCCCACTTTTCAGAGTCTCCCTGGCTGCCCCACGTAGCAATGCAGTCAGTAGCGGAGCTTTTATTAATATTATCGTCTAGATTTGACATTAGGCTTTACAATTATTAGTCAGCTCCAGGTCTCAAATAGGAAACACATGCCTCTGATTACACTTATACTCCTTCAACACTTTTTAGTACAGGGACCATGTTTTTGCCCTGTCTCTGCAAGGCACAGTGAATGATAGCAAGTCATATCATAACTACCCTAATGGAGAAAAATAGTGCAGCTACTATCAACAAGGATAATTATGAGTGGCAGGTACAGACATCATTCAGAGGAGATGTTTTGAGCTGACTGCAGAAGAAATAGATAATGCTGCAATAGTGCTTGTATTTGGTAAGTTTTGTTGGCAGACATGTTGGTGATTTCGAATACATATACATGTATACATTTATAAGCTTATATATACTTGGTTATTCATACTATGCAGAATAACTGCCAAACATACAGGTAGAGCGAACACCTCAATCTGGACAAATCCTGTTGCCAGGCTTAGGTTTTGATTTGTCATATCACTAGGTTTTATTATTTGTTTTTACCACTCAACTTTGGATCAAAATAGATATGACACATTCTTCTCATCCCTTCAAAACAGACTGCGATAAGGTGATGCTTCTGGACTGTATTCCTGGGACAGCACTCCTCAAGCTACAGGCTTTTTGCAGAGAATCATCTCCTACATAAACTAACATGGAACCAAATGCTGACATGTTTTCTTAAACCCAACTTCCTAAAAGCAGTTTAGGTGTCTGACACTACTAAAATCAAAGCAAACTAATTTTCTATGTGCTCCTAAGTGTTCATTGTTAAAACAGCTGCCTGGGAGATCACTAAAGGGTTTTTTTGCAGGGGTGAGGACTGACTAGACTAATTTAGGATTTGCTTTATTTCACATTTGTTGCCTTTAAGTCACCAACTTCAATCTATTCCCACTGTGATTGCTTTCTCCTCCAAAACTCACTTCTCTCTGCCAAAATCTTTCTAGCATTATGTTATTACTTGTTTCCAACTTGCCTAAAATTTCTGAAGTTTAACTGGATGCAGTTCAGTTTCAGAATTAAAACAATAAAACGCATAACCAATGAGCAAGAAAAAGCAATGTTATCCGCCCTCGGTGTGTTGCACGTTGCAGAAGTCAAACTAGATCAAGCTCAGTTCACAATAACATATACTCTTGTCGGTACACCCACGAGAAGTCCATTAGGGCTGGCACCAAAGACCAGAAACTTTCTGAGTGTTTTGAAAATGGTTTGTGAACATCAAAGTCCTTCAAACTTCAGCTAGAGTTTCTAAACATGACTTATGTAAGCTTCATAAGAATTTGGCTTGCATGCTAGCAGAATATTCAGAAAGGCCCTTTGTCCTTATACTTGAACGGATTAGAATGCAAATGCCTAAAGAATCCTGAAACTAAAGTGAAATCAATATGTCATTAGCCTTGAACAGAGGGATGCAAACTTATATTTGATTATGCAAATAGGTTCATGAGTCCAGAAATGGGTACGTGGAAGGAGGAGCACATTACTACAGTAAGCGAAGTTTGCAAATACTAGAAGTCAGGAGCTGCTGTTTTGCAACTACTTCCCATGCAATGGGGAGTGGGAGAAACCTGGGTCTCCAGTACAAAATTATACTGGCTTCTTTAAAAAAGTGTAGTTTCCCTACTGCTTTATAGGCTTATATATAATTCACTGCTTATGGTTCCCTTATGCCTCCTTCATCATTATTGCTTTCTCAGTTTCTTTCTCCTATTCAGTGTTTCACCTGATTTCTTTCTCCCCACATATATGCACTTGCATTATCACTGAGTCCCATTTTGTTATTTCCTGCTCTTACTAACTTCTAAGAAGGCTTTAACGAGTACAGTGTCTGTCCTTTGTGACTATTGTATGCCCATCAGCTGTCATTACTGGGATCAACGAGGACCTAAATACCTCCGTGTTCTCCAGTTTTCTCTGTAATCTTATCAGTAATTGCAATTGCTATCAGTGCATTTCCCAAACTGAGTACAACAAAAGAAGAGCATCCTAATTGACACTCTTTTTCTTATATTCTTTCTGTGTACTAAAAAGACATTCCCAAAGTAGGACAGTTCTTTTCAGTCTGGATCTTTATCTTTGGCAAGGTTGACTATTAAAATGTCACTGCTTTCACATGCTGCCCTTCTCTCTGTACTGGCTGTCAAGTATTTGGGATGTCTATAGAATCCTCCTTAATCCTGTGGTTTTGGAAATCTCTGTTTCCCACACAGTGATTGAATACCAATGACAAGAAACCACCCTACTCCTTGGTTTCATCTTCTTTAACATAACAAACACTTTACTCATCCTTCTGGTTCCATTTCAAAAGAAGGCTTAGTCTAGGCAGAAGAAAATCGCAAGGTGGGTGCACATAGCTGAAATTAGCTGCTGAGGTAAGATTACCCTTCACAAACATTTGCACAGCCCTTAGGAAAAATAGTATCTCAAATTCAAATCAGGTTTAGTTCCAACACAAACTTTTGGAATTAGAAAGAGTAGCTAGATTAAGATGTCCAAAGAAGGGTAGTGTTTCAGAGAAAACGTCAACTGGGAAGCAGTGGGAAAGTGTGACTGAGTGTTTTAGGAGTCATGGCATACAGGCAAGGCTGCTGTGAAAGGGATAAGCAGTATCTTCCACTCACTGAGGCCAGAACAAATGGTGATGCCTTAACCTACAGCAAGGAAACAACATGGCAGTACATACTGCTTTTACAGGTACATTAGGCAAACATCTGAGAAAAATTTGGGTATAGCTGTTCTGACCTTGAGGAACTGAAATGGTCTCTGTGTGCCCTCAGTGCTCTAATTCCTATGGCTCTGGGGGATCCTGCCATGGTGCTGGGAACCAGGCTCACCAATGGTGTGCGGGTGGGCACAGGAAGATCTTGACAGCGAGTCCACACTGGGATTCAGCCTAAGAGCCACATCAGCCATGAAGGGCAAAAGATGGCAGTCTTTCTGGCTGTTCATGTCTCGTTCCCTAGGGAGTAGCTGCTCCACAAGGGAAGTGGAAGGGGGGCCTCAGAGCCAGCTGCAGCTTTGCCGAGGCTTATTCTGCTGGCATAGTCTCCGAGTCATCAATGATGCTGGTTTAATTGCATTTACATACTGCGCTATTTCCAAACACCATGCACAACAACCCTAATTTTGCTCTCAACAAGATGAGATTCCTTTGAGCTTCACTGATAGTCTAACTTTCTGACAGTCAAAGTTTTAACTCACAAGTGACACATAGCCCTGACCTGAGATCATGCCACTCAGTACTGATCCCGTTTCTTTTTCACACCAGATCTCTTTCTTGGTCTTTAGATTAAATGATCCAAGATGACTCCAGTAGGAGGATTTGATGGCTCTCAGAGAGTAATAACGTGACTGATCTGGCCTCCATCCACAGCCCCAATTCTCCCTGTTTAAATGTAAGTGATTTTCTCTCCTGCTCTCTGCACAGAAGGGACATCTGCAACAGACAGAAGAAGAGCAGTGGGGCCTGTCTGCACCACCAGGGAGTAAAGTTCATGATAGTCTTCAAGAGGAATCATTGGTAGGAAGTAGGATAGCAGGGCAAAGGATGAAGTTCAGATTATAGGGAACCTTAAATCATCTCCCTCAAAAAATGAAGCAAATACCTCAATGTGTAGGTAAGGAAGGAGTCAATTGTTCTGTTGTTAATATCATATCACAAGACACAGCACGTACCATAACTTAAATTAGAGTTGACCTATAATTTTTATAGTGGAAGGCATTCAGCCATGGTTTAAAGGCCTGACATGATGAAGACTTTATCTGATTTATCATGAAGTTGTGACGGTTAATTGCTCTCTTAGTTAAACATTAGCTTCATTTTTCCATTCCTGGTTTCAGTTTATAGTCTCTGGGTCTCGATGCACTTTTGCGCGCTGGATTAGAGGGCCCGTGCTTGTCTGTCAGCTCTTTAAGGAGCAGTTTACAGATTGCCAGCAAGTGTTTCAGCAATGCCTGTGGGCTCCCCATGTGGAGGCTGGGTCTAGGGCTCTCTCTGCAATGTGTGGTTTTCAGAGCTCAAACCACACTCAGTCTGTGCTGCTAGCTCTCACGGAAGCATCACTGGCCACCCCTCTTTTCCCTGAATGACCATATGCAGCTCTCATTAAAACCCAATTCATCGACTTGTGAATCTAACGCATGCATTTCATTCTCTGACTTTGATTGGTGCCCTCTTATCTATTATTTGCAAACATGGGAGAAACCACTAGGTATTTCTGAAATGTTCACAAATCTCAAAATTTTCAGTCATTGTGTTAGTGCAAACCTAATTTTTTTTATTAAGTTTTACCCTGTATTCCTTTTTATTACTGTTTAATTCTGGAACAAGAAATATGCTTAACATCATTTGATAGCTGAACGTTGAACATCCAGTTCTATTAATAGACTGAAGTGTTCCTGTTGCTGAGGAAGATTAGTACAACCCTGTTTGCTGAATGAAAAGCAAAATTTTAAAAAAACCACATTAGCATCAATGAGAATGTTTTGATTGTTTGCTATAATTGTCTTTTGGTAATGAAATACAAGGTGAAGTTGTAGAAATAATACGATCTTGATAAAATTTTAGTAAATTTAAATGCTTTTGTGTGTGTGTTTGTAATCAATTCAAGGGACTAGCTTCTGGTGTTTTCCCCAGGGCAGTGTTCCTAGATATCGTGCCATCCTCATTAATGAGAAGATGTTACGATAAATAAAGTACACACCTCCTTAATTTCAAGCATAAGAGGTATGACTCTACCTCTTCATTTTCCTGTAAATGAATCCAGAATCTCATGTAATAATTCTGTGTAATAGATCAAAACCTAAACTAACAAAGGCAGCAAGTATTAACAGAGCTTTGCCTAACCACCAAGAGCAGAGTCAATAGTAGTTTACTGAAATGTATATTTTGTTTGCTTTAAAATGAAAAGTAACATACTTGTATTATATGTTTTCATTATATATCATGAAAATGGTTTAAAGATGCAGGAGCATCTTTTCCACCTGACTCCAGGTGAAAAATGACATAGGTAAAAGAAATTAATATGCAATCTAATTAAAATTCTTAAATAGTCCTGGTGATTTGAAGTCCTGTAATTTTTCATTTTAGTGGCACAGGAATTACAATCTCTTGGTTGATTCTGAAAATATCTCCCATAAAATTGTTGTTTGAATGGTCAACATGCTCTCCTTATCCTTTATATAGCATATCTACTCAGACTCCAGAAAAATCACACTCTTCTAAGCTGATCTGGGATTAGCATGACTGAAGCTGACTTTGTCCATGGCCTTAGGTAAACATATATCTCTATTGTATGTCAAATTGAATTTCCCAAACATGTACTCAAAGTCACAAGTGTTTCAAGATTAGCTTCTAAATAAATCTTGGAAGACAAATACTCGAGCACCAAAAGGCACAAAGTGTATGAAATCTGAGAAATATTCGGGAATGTGCTGTGACCATGTGGCAGGCCAGTATCTATTTAGCTTTAACTCTCCTTCCTTCTATATGAATGTCAAACTACTAATTCTATTGCTATTGTATAAAAGCCAGATGTAGTAAGATAAACATTGGAAGTTCTCATATAGACATGCATTCAGCACATAATCAGGTTCCCTTTTGCTTTAAGTAATGCAGACCAAGGGTTGCACAGTAGCTGCAGCATGTTGAACTTGTTTTCTAGACTTTCTAGATTCCTGCCTGCCAGGTCAGGCTCAGAGAGGCATCAAAACTGCAAGGAAATTCAGTTCTGTTGCTGCTGACAGTACTTGTTAATCTCGCTTTACAACACATGATGCTATTTGCTTAACTGCCATGTTTGCCCTTGCCATCACAGAAATTTTGTGCCGTAGAATATTTTTTATATGAGGAAGAAAAAACCAGCTGCTCTCAGATGTACGAAAGCCATTCATGTGGCTGAATGCAGACATCTCCAAAGCTAACCTGTAAACTGGACCAGGTCTCTTCAGTTCTGTCTACATCCCTGCTACCTGACACAAAGGGCAGCTGCCCACCTCTGTATGAACAAATTCTTTCCTTTGTGAAATAGAACAGCTGCATCCATAGTGCCTATGGGGAATGACTCTGGCTTGTGTAAGCTCCTTGGCTGTGTCTGGGGACTTCTTGGGAACATGTTAGTTGGCCCCAGGCAGAAAATGCACCAGGAAAAATTTCCACAACATGTGTGAAGAATCAACAGCCATAACTTAATAGCACAGATGTAGCCCGAGAGTCCTTTTCTAGTTAATCTGAAGAAATAGGCACTTTGTCATAAACACCAAAAGTAGATTACTCACATCTTTAAGCTGCTCATTTGTCTCCATGACTGTAAAAGTGTGAAGAGTGACTAGGAGAGAGACAGACATCTATATGGTAGAAACCCAAAGGTAGATGAGAATTTCCCTGAAGTGTCTGACAGTTACGCTTCCAACATAATGCCCCATATGAAAGTCAATGGGATTTATTTAATAGTTTAGTTTTATGCACATACTTCAGATGTCCTTCTTGCCTATCAATGATTTCTAAAATCAAGGCCAATGCTTTTAATCATGGTTTCACTGAAGTTGATGGCAAATTCCCATTTTCTTCATTGAAACCTGGATTTCCATATTAGGGTTCAAGTCTCTAAGAGATGCTTGTTTTAATTGGATTACTTGCCAATGGCTCTGCTGATAGACAGCAGAGACTGACAAAAAATGATTATAATTCTGATATTCTGGACAGCTCTGCTACTCTAGCTCTCCCCCAGCATCTGAAGAATTGGCAGTTCTTAGAAGAAAGTCCATACTAAATTAGGAAACGTTCCTCTCTGCTCTATATTAACAGCTTGCAAGCAGCAGGAGACCAAGGAGTTTTGCTCTATGAATTATTTTTTAAATTGAGAGAATTAGTACTTTTCTTGTCCTCTATTTTTATTGCAACACTTTTGCCAGGACTCCATATGCCAAGATGTAATTAGTTTTCAGAGAAGACATTTGGAGCTCTGGCACAGACCATGGATAGTTTTAACGGCTTCTTTTCTCTTTCTTCTGAATATTAAGCAGGAGCATATAATTGTCTGTGACTTCTTTCAAGGAATCTCTGGAGTTTAAATATTTTTTCAGAATTAAGTAAATTAAAAATAAAAATAAGATTAATGCAAGTATTATTCAAAGAAGATATTTTAGGCACATAAAAAAATCAGGAATTCCTACAGTTACGATGGTTCATTTCAGTGCAAATTCAGCCGTATCTTTTAATTATACATATTCATTTTCTCTCTCTTTCTATATAAAGACAAGAAAGACTGAATAAAGACTGCCAGGTGTGTGCACTAGAGAAGAGCTGATTTTCTGAGGGCAACCATGTCTTTTGGTATTCCTTGTCTCTGGAGTGTTTGATATTCCATTAATTTGTCTTTATATTTTGTGGGTTTTTATTTGCTCAGCAATTTGGTGTTAACCAGACATCTGGAGCTAGCACAATATTTGCAGTGAGCTGGAGGATCATTGGAGTAATTTAAAATTTTGGCTGATATCACTAGGTGAAATGTCACCTCTGCCTTTCATATCACCCAGACCCTGTGCCTGCTCTACATGGGATCAGTCATAACTACACTGCTCCTGAGCTCCTGCAGGCTTGCTGATTTTTGCTGTTTTACTTCCCACTGTCTTTTGAGCCTGATCCAAAGGAAGAAAAACCTCACAGTCATGGTGATATTCTGCTCCCCTTTGCACTGGAACAAGCATGTGGACAGGAGTGAAGTAAATCAGCCTTGGTTCTAGAGAGTCTGAGGATAAATTAATGCTGACTGCACCCACAGACAGAAGCTGCCGGAGGGTATGTTACCAGTGATATGCTGATTGGAGGATCTCCTCGTATGTCCTGTTTGCAAAGTGCCCGTCCTTTATATGTAATGGCCCCTCTGACTACAACAGCTCTGTGAATAACTTCTGCAAGCATGTCTGGGTCTTTTTGATGAGTTTTCCACAGCACATATTCACCTCCCAGTTTTCTGCATGACCTTCGTCTCTGTGGGTCTGTGTTCTCAAAGCTGACTGGCGTTTTGAAGTGCCCTTTTCCACACTCCTGATCTGGCTCCTCTGTAGACTCCTCTCCAGGCTCTTGTGCAAATGCAGCTATCAGTGGGACTTGCAATAGCTGCTCTCAATGGCAGTGAACTCCCTTTACAGATTCTCAGCAGAAAAGAGATTGCAAAATCTTTTACTTCTGTAAGGTTCTCAGTTATGGTAATGTACATATCACACAGTCCATCATTACAAGATACTGAGACATGAGGACACAGGGTGGACAAGCTGATGACCTTGAGTAGGTCATGCACAGGCATGACATGAGACTGCACTGTGCATGGCAATTCTGCAGAAGAGCTCCTAGGATGTGCTGCAGCCTATGCAAAGACCTGGTTGTTGAGAGTACATTTCATGTAAAAAAATTTGGCTGAGGTAGGAAGACACTCTTGAAAAATATAGGTCCTCAATTAAAATTGAGTCCTTGCATATGTCCAATTTAAAGACTGATTAGGATTTTAAACTAACAAGGGTGAATTGGGCTGAATATGTGGAAGACATAACCAAATTCAAATTCTTCCATAAAATACCTGACTGAAATGCTTTGCTGCTTCACTGCACCTTAGCAATGCATCCAGAGGGCAAAAAAACAAAGGGATCTCAGTTTGCTCAGCAACTAAATATGCAGAGCTATCAAACCAAAAGGATGTCAGTGTTCATGCGCTGGTAACAGACTAATCCGTTGAAAGGCTGGAAGAAATGTGTCTTGGGTCTTACATAATCCGGACAGCTTAGTTTCAAAGGGATGTATTTTTGCATGGCAGAAAGTCAGGCTCTGGCTAATAAGGCTTTTAACATAAATGACATGGTTTTGACAAAGAAAAAGTGACAAACAAGCAGAATGTGATGCCTCTCCTACCCTCTGGCTCCCTCCAGAGACGTCTTCAAAACCATGCTAATTAGATGCATGTACAAACTGATGTCTCATGCATTTAACACACAAAGGTTTGGTTTCTACTAGCTAATTTCACCAATAAGTTGTGCAAATCCTCCCATCTTATCAAAGAACAAGGGATGCTAAGAATGGCTGAGTACCACATGCTGTGGATCGCTTGCCTTCAGCCTTCTGGTGTCGCCCGCCAGCTGACTCCCACAGCCTGAAGAGCTCAGGATGAGGCACCTGCTGTCAGACTCCCTCCATTACTACCAGCCAAAAGTCTTCAAATAAGTGCTGCTTGCTTTCTTCCCATTTCTTGCATGCACACTCATTCAAGCCCCAAGCCAGAAGGCTAGCTGTCATCATTGGAGAGTGATGCTATGGATACTACAGTGGGAGGCTTGTGAGAAGCCATGAAAGTTTGATCAAAACTGTATCTTAATTACAAAATCCAGCATAAGCCAGCTGGAGGTTGCTAACACACCCAACTTCCCACAATCCCCTCCTCCTACTTACATTCAACATTTCTGTGCATCCTCATCCTCTGCATGTCTAAAGGGGGGGCTTCCTACGATTGCTTCATCTGTTCTCCAGGCTGTCAGGATCACCTCTAGATAGATCCTCCATTCTTCCTTAATTTTATTCTCTGCACTCTTGTAGAAGATATCAATTTTGTCCCCCAAGGATGACCAAATCCAGTTCTTCCAATGAGGTACAGTCTGCTCTTCAAACTCACAATCCCAGAACAAAAGTAATATCAGAATCAAACCAGGCATGGAGGTCTTTCTTTTTATATTTCAGCCCCTTAAATCACTTGGCTATGTCTCAAACAGCAAAGTTCTCATAGTGAAGGTTAGCCTGGAAATGTATTTTTACATGTAGAGGAAAAAAGGCTGGATGCAGAGAAACACCACTGTGTTTATTATAAAACTTTCCTTTGCTGGACCGATAAACACAAGTAAATGTTTTCTAGGTCATGCTCCAGTATTGGCTTATCTTTCCTCCTGGTGCGAGGTTATAAGATCGTGAATGGGGAAGAATAATAATCAGCGGTTTTCTGCATCTGAACTCACCTTCCTAAACATGGAAATGTCAGAAGGAGATGCAGAAAGTTGATGCATTTTTGTTCATTTTGTAGTTGTAACAAGATCTTGGAAAATTTGTTGTTTCCTTCAAAATTCCTTTGTCTTTGGCCACAAGGTGCAGCATGGTGATCTCCAGACATTTTCATAGCAAACTTTATATGCTGGGAAAAATGGTGTGGAGGTATCAGAAAAAATTCAACTACACAATATTTGGGTTTGTCTGCATAAGGAGTTAGACATATATTTCCATCAAAGTATCTAGTTTAGGAGTCTACTCATCTTACAGAGAAACTTTCTGGAAGTTCCTTCGTCTTTCCATTGACTATGAGGGATGCCAGTGCATCACTTAAATTTAGGTGAGATAAACCATACCCATTTGAAAGGGCCATGATTTGTTCTGAAGCTGGATGTGGGGCAGAGATTGATGTTGATCCTCTTAAGAAAGTGGCATTCTGACCATGTTTTACTTTTTAGATCTCTTTTCCCCTGTCTTGTCTGTAAAAATAAGTTACTTCCCAGTAATTTATGCAGTGAGTTCAGTAACCACTCTGTGCTGACTGTCAAGCAATGTGTCTCAGACATACCCTGTATTCAACTCTCTAGATGACATTTTGCTTGGAGTAACAAGGATGACATCAATTTGCAGATTACATGCAGTCAGATTTCCCAAGGAACAAAGTCTTTAGATTATACGATCCCCAGGGTAGGATCCAGCACTTCCTGTACAATTACTTTTATGTGCTGTGGCAGTCTACTGACACATTTGGTGTCAAGCAGTCTCTAAGCGCATACACCACCTTGTCTTGATCCCAGACTCACCACTATCTATAGAGAGCATAAGCTTCATCCAAGAAAGAGCAAAAAATAACAAAAAAAACAAATGAATAAAAAAAGGTCCTTCTGCCAATGAAACATAAAATCCTATAATTAGGAGAAAGCAGAACAAGCTTAGAGCTGTGTTTGTACCAAGAAACATGGACTTTGAGGGCAAATGAATGAAGAGCCACATTTTTCAGAAGCAGCCTATTAAACCGTTGACAAAATTTTAATTCCATGCAAGCCCTTCTATTTTTCAATAATTTTGCAAATTCAGTTTCAGGAGCTGCATTTTATCTAAAAGCAAACTGGGAAAACTTTCCAGTGGAAACCGTGAATTTGTCAGACAGCCATAGTATAGGTACTGCAGTGCTCTCTGCTCTCACCACTGCGGGCAGGAATTTTGTTGCCTTACAACCCACATGTTCCCACTTTGAAACAAGAATCAGAGGGAGTGAGGACCATGACCATGAGGATCATGAACTCCATCAACCCTGTGAGGCTTATAGAAGTCCCTGATGAATAAGTAGCACCTGTTTGCAAATCCCATATTCAGGATCATTAATGCATTTGCTGTTGTCATTTGAATGGCTATATTTAGACTCCGAAGTCATGCTTCACTCCAAAACAATGGAATTCACAATGAGTTTCTTGACTAAGGTCTAAAAAGCTCTTACATTTTTTATGGTTTGCCATATTTCTATATTACACTATCAGAATATCCAAGGGTAAACTGTCAAGGTCTGAATCCCCTGACAGAGTACAGTAATAAATTTAGTGGAGCCACTGTAATTGCTTCTCCCCAAAATGCCAATGAATATGATGAATATGGTAAAGCTTCTTACTGACATCTTACCATTTCCGAGAAAGATCCATCATATGCAGATACTAATTTGTTAATTGTCACACAGTCAAAGGCATGCAAATGATGTACAAAGTGGATCTATTAAAGACTATTGACATGCAAATGATATTTTCTTTCAAGTCTGAAGGGAACAAGAGAACATTCAGCTCTTTCCAGCTCTAGTGTAGAATAAGAGTTCATTACCTTTGAAAATAAATTTTAAAAGGAATTTGAAAATGGGTTTCTAAAGGTAAAAGTAAAAATTTGTGCTGTTAGCTGTTGAAGAACTTTTCTGCTGAAATGACCTTCTAATTGAAAATTACATTTCTGAAAAACATTTTGCAGCCTGATTGCTGTGGAAGTGAAGATGGCAGGTGCCTGGCACCTGCCTGCAAATGTCCCAGCAATTTACTGTCAGGAAGTGACATGGACAGAAGTTCTTGAACAGTTTTTGCTTTGGTGCCTTTGGCATCTCAGCATGTTCTGCCTCCTTGTCAACTCCAGTCCCTAAGAAGGGAGGACTCTATCTCTTTCCTCTGCTTTCTCTGCAAGTGGTAACGTCGTTTTTCATCCTATCTGTTTGCATGGGAAAAAAACTCTTGTGCATTTAACTTATTTAATTTGACAAAAGCTGGATGGGAAATAAGAAGTGTCTATTCTGTGCTTTTTGGGAGCTGTGTTTTTGAAATTCCTTACCATTTTGTATTGTGGCCAGCTTCTGTCCTCAGCATAATCCACTGTATTCTACTTTCTGTTTGTGTACTTCCACACAGTCAAACCAAGTTTTTAAGCAGGAACTGATGATCCTGCATGTTCAAGTTAAAAGTCCTCCAAAGGAATGACTAAAGGTAGGCTCTCAGCACTTATTGGAAAAGTGAAAAATCACTGCTCTCTAAAGGCATCTCAGATTAGATACTAAAAATGGAAGCAGTTGAAATCACTAGTCACTTGAAAGTCTTACTGTCAATATTTCAACTCAAATAGAAATATTTTTAGTGAGCACATGGAAAAGGATGTTCTAGTTGATATAATGCACACAGACTTTCAAAAGCTTTTGACAAAGTTGAAAGATTAGGAAAGGAACTAAGCTGCCATGGCATAAGAAGGAAGGTCACCTTAATGATTAAGAATTCCTTAAGGACGGGAAACAGAGTAGGAATAAATGGTCAGTTTTCACAATGGAGGCTTATCCGTGGATCCCCAGAGAGACCTGTGCTCAAATTTGAGCTGCCTAACATCTTCTCAAATGGTCCAGAAAAAGAGATGAATTAATGAGATTATAGTATTCGCTAAAATAACTTTTGATGTGATAAAATTACTTACAGTAGTCACATTGAAAACTGCTCGAGAAGAGCGCAAAAATTTCTGAAAATCCCAAGTGGTTGGGTGATTGTATGAAAAAAATTATCCCAAGCACAAATACAGGCTGGGCGATGAGTGGATTGAGAGCAGTTCTGCAGAATTAGTGAACGGAATACTGAGCAAGAGCCAGCAATGTGTGCTCTCAGCCCAGAAAGCCAACCGTATCCTGGGCTGCATCAAGAGCAGTGTGACCAGCAGGTTGAGGAAGGGGATTCTCTCCCTCTACTCTGCTCTCATGAGACCCCCCCTGCAGTGCTGTGTCCAGCTCTGTGGCCCTGTGAGAGACTGAAATGTCCTGTGACTGCCTCAAAGCTTGCTTGTGTCTGTGCAAACCTCCAAGAGAAGCTGCTGCGGCCTGTGAATTGGTCTGGGGGATGTCGCCCAGAGAAGCGGGAGCGTATTGAAGGATGCACCCCCTCACTTCTTTGCAGTTGCATTGTCAGACTCCGTAGATAAGCCTCAAAGGGGCAGAGGTGTGCTGAGCTGGCCCCATCCTGTAGCCCTTTGTGGCTCTATTGTGTAGGCCAGACGCCATGCATGCATTGCTAATGAACTGACAAGAGGCAAAGGTTCCTGCCCTGAAGCCAGATGCAACAAAACCTGTTGGACCAGAGAAAAAAAAACTAAAGGCGAGCAGATATGTTAATCAGCCGATACGATGAACTTAAAAAGACAGCAGAAAATTTTCTGTGTGCACCCACCACCGAAGGACTGAAGACTGAGGACCAATGGGACGTTGCTGGATCCATGGTGGTGACTATTCTTTCAGCCCTATCCCACATCCTTGCTTTATTTCTGCCTTTCCCTTCCATTCTGTCCTATCGCTACCCCTCTTCACTTCTTTAATGATAAAAAACCTGTTTTGGGTATACGGCATTTGACCTCGTTTGTGTCTTAATCTCGCTCTTGGGATCGCATCGAAACCTCCCCCGACATTGGATCGGGACAGGCCCCAACATGAGAAGGACATGGAACCTGTTGGAGCAGGTCCAGAGGAGGCCACAAAGATGATCAGGGGGCTGGAGCATCTCCCCTGTGAGGACAGGCTGAGAGTTGGGGGTGTTCAGCCTGGAGAAGAGAAGGCTCTGGGGAGACCTTATAGTGGCCTTACAGTACTTAAAGGGGGCTACAGGAAAGATGGGGAGGGACTCTTTATCAGGGAGTGTAGTGATAGGACGAGGAGTAACGGTTTTAAACTGAAAGTGGGCAGATTTAGATTAGATGGAAGGAAGGAATTCTTTACTATGAGGGTGGTGAGACAGTGGATGAGGTTGTCCAGATAAGTTGTGGCTGCCCCCCCACCCCGGAAGTGTTCAAGGCCAGATTGGACGGGGCTTTGAGTAACCTGGTCTAGTGGAAGGTGTCCCTGCCCATGGCAGGGGGGGTGGAACTAGATGATCTTCCAACTCAAACCATTCTGTGATTCTATGATTCTATAAATAGTTCAATGTCTCTAAATAGAAAGGAGAAAATAACTTTACATAAACCAGCTTGATCTGTCAGTACATAGTGGCAGGTTCTTGTCCAGCTATTGAAACTCAGGAAATAAAATTTGAGCTCCCTGTAGATCATTTTATAAATATGTGGTCTCAGTGCTTGACAGTATTCAAAAGATAAGAGACCATTACGAATCTGTAGGAAAGTGAGAGATAATATGCTGCTGTGTAAAACCACAGAGCAAACGCTTCTTATATATTGTTCTAATCATTCTTGGATGTAACAGAAGTACAAAAGGTTCTGAGAAAGACAAGAAGAATCAAAGGAACTAAGAATCCCAAAGGTAATGTTGATAGTCTTAAAATAAACAAAGGCCAATATTTACAAGGTGCATAATTAAAGCATGAATCTTGTAGCCACAGAATACAGAATGGAGGTTTATAGTTAGTGTGAAATAATGACAATGCAGATTCAGAGGAGTGTTCTGTCAAAGATAATTGCATGTTAGCCCCTAGGTCAGGATATCCTGCAGTTGCTGACTGTCTGAGATTGTATCAGGGAAGAATCATTATTTTCAACATTTTTTATACAGAACAGGGTCAATACTTCCCAGCAGGGTATGCAAAATTGAATTTTCCTTCCCTCAGAATGAGGGTGAAGGGACCGGGCTAGGTTGGAGTGTGCAAGAGAACAGTCTCAGTCCTGCCTCCCCTAGAGGGTTAGCAGGCATGGAGAGGCAGTTACACACAGCTCTCCAGAGTGGTGGGAACATTGCCTTCACTTCATTTTTCTGGCTTATGAAATGTCCTCTTTGGTATTGAACCACATCTTGGGCTAAATGGATTTCTGATTTGGCTTCATCTGGTCTTCCTTACACCTACTCCTGTGGACAATGGCATAAGAAATTTATCAATGTATTCATGCCTCCTGTCCTCAAGTGATGGGCTTCTGAATAATATCCTTACCTCTATCACTGTTGGATCAAGTGACTGAGGTGTGTCATTTTTTATGTAAGATTCTTCATGTGCTCACCCATAAGATGAGCCTCTTGGCTCACCAGTAATTTCAATGTCAATGAAGCTGAGCTATGTGTGGGAAGCTAGTAGAGACTAGATAAAAAAGTAAAGCTCAGACCTTTTGAAGAAAGTTCAGGGTAGATGTATGGAGTCCTGGAGAAAAGGACCCGTGGATCTGAGTGCTGGAGATTTCTTATTGCAAAGACATTTTACCTCAAGTTCAGAACGAGACAGTACTTTTGAAGTGGGTCTCCTGCTTGTCTCTATTTTACTGTGCCTTTTTTTGCACTGTCAGGCAGTAGATTCCTAGAACCGCCTGAAAAGACCCATTGTCATGCCCCAGTATGGACAAGGAAGTACAGAAGCAGTGAGACCACTTTGCAGCACAGGAAGTGGGGAGAACATTTATACTTGTGAACATATACAGGTGATCATTCCTTGGACAGACTGAACAATATTTTGGATCCCCTTTCCCAATCTGAGAAAAGATCCAGGTCAAAGAACAGCACACAAAGTCTTTACAGCCAAGGAGGAAAACCTGGAATCTCAGTCTGTATGTGTTTTTTTTCCTGATTCAAGTGGTAATGATAAATTTAGCAGGTGCTGAAACTAATTCAGTACCTCATATAAAAGGCCAACTTCTCTGACACTAACTACATGTAGTAATTTTCTTTAATCTTGTGATTCAGCTATTCTATCCAGTTTATTTTCAATAATAAAGTCTCTTCTACTTCAGTCCAAGCTGATTTAAATAGTTATTTTTTCCCAGCTGTCCTTGAATCCTTTACACTGAATCCTGAACTAATACAATGGGAAAAAATAAAGATTTTTTGTCTATCGAAAGAACATGAACTAGATCTAAGATTTTCAGTGATGAGATATCAGGGTTGCGTTGACCCAGAGAAATTCATTTGACTGAATAACTACAACTTCCATGCCAAATATTTCTCTACTACTTATGAAAAAATATTAAACTAATCCCTTTGAAACAGGCTTTAAAAAGCTTCCGTTAGTCATTAAACTCTTTCAATGCCTCATTAATTCTAGCGGTATAATCTGGTTTTGATTAACCAGGTTGTTAAGCATCCACTGTCAAACACTGATAAAGAGGAAGAATTTGCTTTGCAGATAACAGGCATGTAATTTTGTGTCTCATCACAGCTGATAAAATGGGAGAAATTACCTTCAGCCCCGCAGAAGTCACCCCAGCACAGTTAGCACAAAGTAATCTGACTACATGTTCACATCTATAAGGTACACATCAACATGTCTCAGGAGCCTTTGATGCTTCACTGTCACTTTGGGAATGTTCAGACTGAATCTCAAGACTTGTGGGAAGGAAACTGAAGAAGTTTAATTGATTGATCTAAAATACCATAGACCTGTACCGGAAACACACTTGGAAAAGTTTTAAGAATGCTTGGCAGTGACTGAGTTTCATGTATGAATTCCCAGATTGAGCTAAACTGTAAGCATAAATTTAAACAGACATTTTTACTTAGAATATTGAAAAATAATTTTAGTGAGACAAATACAGCTTTTACTATAGACGTAAGGGAGGTTGATAGTTTTTTTAAGCATTTAAATATCTGAAGCTGTAACTAGATGCTGAGCATAAGCACACAGGAAGTTCTGAAAATGATGCAGGATATCAGCATCTTTAAATGTTTAGAAGTCGAATACAAAGTCTCAGGTTAATGGAAATTAAAATAGAATGAATGAAGAGAATGGACTTGAATGCCTTAGAGGATTTCCACTGCAAAATGGAGTTCTGTGCAAGAAAATCAGACAGCTTGGATTTCTTTCATAACTGATGTCATGCTTCACTTCAGCTATACTTCATAGGTGACTGATAAATCTCTGTGGATGTTTTCCCTTTGAAAATTTCATACTGCTGATTCACTTGCATTTAAATACGGAAGTATATTGGAACTTTATTATCAATCTCAGTGAAATCCTTAATTAAAAAGTCAGATGGCTGCCTGCCTGGTTGAAAAAATGGAGGAGCCAATACTAATTTATGTACACTGTAAAACAGGCATAATTATGCTGCTGGTAGACTTGCAGATGGTTAGCGCTGAGAGCACAAAAAAAAAGGGTCAAAGCATAGCCACAGCTCACATCTTTCTAACCAAATGTTCACCAGTCCCCTCATCTATACACATATTTTCTGTGAAGTTTCTGAGGACAAAGCTGCTTACAGTTTAGAGCTGTGGAGCTTTTAAATGCTTCTGTTCATAGGATACATGCTGTAACTTCAGAGATTTTTTTCTCCAGTCACAAAGGCTGTACTACGCTGAAAGCTGTATTTCCAACAGTACAAGTCCCAGTGTGGACTTGGTTATTATGATTTTCCTATGCTTCATGCTAGAAAAGGTGTTGTCAAATAGGAGAAAAGTCTCTTATAGGTTGAGATACCTCCATATTCCTCCATTTTCCCTATATGGAAAATTTGCCACTGTGTGCAGAGGTGAACTCATCCAAGGGCAAACTATTATGCTAATATCTAGACAAAGTAGAGGACTGGTCTTGTACTATACCATCTCCTTAGCTGAATGGACTTCTGACTCTTGAATCTTGGCCAATTCCCACCGTGTCAGGGCTTTTCTATGGAGGAGCTGTAGGAGTAGGATTTCTTTAAGTGAATGTGTGGCTCTCATGGAAGCTTTCTGTTAGAGATTCTGCTCCGTGGAAGGGTGAGTTGTGGTCTATAGGAAGGGCTTGTAAGGCAGAAGAGACTATGTCCAGTTTGGCTAACTGACTATGTTAAGGGAAACAAGGAACAAAACCAACATCTCTAACAGCTGGCTTAGTGGGGGACATTATTTCCCTTCCTTCCCAGCTCCTTCTAATTTCAGTAAGTTTTAAAAACAGCTCAGCTAATTCAGGGTGATTCTGAAACCAATACAGTAAAGTCTTAAATCCTGATGTACTCTGTGGCTCTCATAAAGTTGAGACTATGTGTGACAGGTGCACCCACCCGGATGAAGGTGGGCCTTGCTGACAGCTGAGACATAGTGGCTGTTGATTTCTTTTTTTGTGCCCTTGTTCTCAGGGTTTTATGGTAATTGGGGCCCTCAGCCAGCAAGGGCTGGTATCAACCACAGATCAGATTCGGCTGGGGTATAAATGGAGTCCCCTGGGGGAGCATACTGCAGTTCAGGACTCTCCCCTTGGGTTGGGACACTACCCAAGGCAACTCTTTGAGGTTGAGAGCCCTCACTTTTTAGGTGAGTGATTAAGCATTTTGGATTGTCTGTTAAATCCTAGGAGTTTATTGAATTTTGTGCAGTGATAGCTGTTTTCCTCTCATGGACTTTTGGCTGTGCTGTTTATGAATAACTGCTAGAGTGCTAATTGATTCTATCTAAAATAAATTTTATTTTAATTATTGCCTGTTTATTTTGAGAGCCTCTGCAACACTGACAGGTTTGATTCAGGAACAACTTGTAGCTCAGAGAGATCCTGGTTGATTATGAGAAAGTTCTAGTGCATGTCTATGCAACCAACAGGAGCACTACTGTTACTAAAAATCTATTTGAGCATCTTACTCTTTAAAATGTCAAACGTAAACTCTTGCTCTCAGAGTAAGCTGTGTCTTATAATATCATACCTTTGCCCTCATTAATTTATAAATTGCTTCCCAGTTTTCAGCTTCATGGGGCTTTTACTCTGCCTGGGTGTATCAGAGGTAGAAGGAGACAGTTGTAGGCTGTCAGTACTGCTCAGGTGGTGTGAATGAGAACAATAAGCTTCAACATGCTACAGATGACTTTATAACAGAAAAAATACATTTATTCTCAAATAATTCACAATTACGCAATGAATAACAGGATCTATGTGCTGGTGGACAGGGGAAAGGGTTTTTCCATGACTCCAATCATTTACTATCCATCTACTTGGTCTTTTGCACCCAGTCTGGCTTTCCTCTCTGTCTATTCCACTAACATAAGACGCTGTTGAAAACAAGTTCTTTCTCAATCCAAGTGAATGGTTGGTTGGGCTCCTGACAAAGTTCCTCACCCTACAAAGGGAGTACATATAATTAGGTTGGTGGATGGATGTCAGCTTCTATGGTTAGTTTTCAACCACAAAAGCAGTTATGATATCTTTGTGTGAAAAGCTGCTTTTCAACCAGCCCCACACAGTGCATGGATGTTATGTCTGTATTAGCCCTGCAGGCAAATACTCCTGATTCCTATTACACAACTGTTTCTCTCTGTTGCCACCTCTCTTCCACAAGTCCTTCTAAAGCTCACTTCTGACTGGCCTTCACGGCAGTCCAGTGGAGATCCTAGCCATCACAGTCATTTCTGTCAGTGTCTTGTATCTTGTGTTGTAGATCTCACCTCCATGCAGAAGATGGTGTTGATAATGATATATTTTAAAGTAAAGAGCCTGGCAGGTAAGTCAATCTTATCACTAAATGCTATCCTCTAAAAGTATGATTCATTAAGTTTATAAATCCATATAGACTTCATAAAGTTCAGTACTGTGCCCACTTCCGGGCTCCTCAATATAGGATATACAGGAACATACTGGAGAGAACCCAGCAAAGGGCTACGAAGTTGATGAAACAACTGGAGCATCTCTCCTATGGAGAAAGGCTGAGAGAGCTGGGACTGTTCAGCCTAGAGAAGAGAAGGCTCAGGGGGATCTCATCAATGTCTATAAATACCTGAGGGTGCATAGCAGGATGGAGCCAGGCTCTCTTCAGTGGTGCCCAGTGACAGGACTAGAGGCAATGGGCACAGACTGAAACACAGGAGGTTCCCTGTGAACATCAGAAAACACCTTTTTACTGTGAGGGTGACCAAGCACTGGCACAGGTTGCCCAGAGAGGTTGTGGAGTTTCAGTCCCTGGGGATATTCAAAAAGCCATCTGGACATAGTACTGGACAACTGGCTCTAGGTAGCCCTGCTTGAGCAGGAGGGTTGGACCAGGTGACCTTCACAGGTCCCTTCCAACCTCAAATATTCTGTGATTTTGTTTGTGTGAAGTTACAGTTACAAACACAGTCTAGCTTTGACAGCTAACACCTGGTCTTAGCAACTGTTCAGAAAAAGACTAATGCTCAGGCTACCCTATGGCTTCCTTTCACTATTCATTATCATTATGGGAATTATCATTTGAAACATGCAGTGGAAAAGCACATTTTGTGTGTCCAGTACTGTTACCTATACTGGGTATATTCAGATATCCACGCTGAGCATCTAAGAGTGTAAGACAAAAGGCAGGTTTGAATCGAGCTTTGCTATTTTAGTGTGTGGTGTTCTGCAATGCAGCTGTAATTTTAAGTGCAGTATAGCTTTACACTGTAATAGCGTAACAGATTCTTTTCTGCTTTTTAGGTTTGATTTTTGACCCAGCTGAATCAGCTTAGCTCTGGAAGGAACCAGACTCTTTCTGTCTTGTGCATCAACAACAAAACTCTGTTGTTCTGACTGTGCAAATCCAAAACTTACATGCCATCACCCAGGTTTAGAGCAAGGGGAAGATTATGTGGCAAATCCAAGGGGCTTCCTGAACCACTGTACATCATCTTTCTTCTCAATACTGCTAGAATTTGCCATTAACCCCATCTATCTCCTGTCTACTGAATGATGAATAGATCCATCCACTGCATACTACTTAAATTCATCCAGTCATCTACTTAGAGGTGAAATATCACAATACACACACATGCACAGTGCTCTCTGAAATTTTAATCTACTTAACCGAATTATATAGAAAGAGATAATGCTGTACATACAACTGCTGAGTCTGCAATGGCAGAATGAGGCAAGTGGCAAATCAAAAAGCAGCACCTTTTTTTTTTTTTCTGCTGTAGGTAGGAGCAACCTGCTATAGATGCACAATGGCTTTGAGCAGCTGTCACGCCCTTAACTGGGGGAGACAATGTTGGTGTTATTCTTCTTTCTTTGTTCTTCCTTCTTGTGGGGACTGTAATTATCTTTTATTTCTTTTGTTATCTTGTTTGCATTTTTACTATACAGGGGATATTTTACCTATGTTGCTGTATGTTCTTGTCCTCTTTCATATGTCTTCTTTTCTCAGTTGTATTACCTTAGTGACAAGTAATTGATAACTTGTGGTGTGTCTTTATGCTCCTGTGGGCCACTGGGATCATCTTGTGCTTGTACACTTTGTTCCTCTGTGATCAACCTCTGTTTGTATTCTCCATGGCCCACATCCACACTGGGAATTTTATTGAAGTTGATTCTCAGAATATACTCCATTTTCAGACTGGATCCCAAGATTATAGTACCATGTGAAATAACTCTTTCTTAGTAGTTCCAAGTATAGTTTGGTACCTGCTATTAATTTTCCTATGAGATGTAACTGTAGCTCAATACAGTTCTTTGTGTTTTTTTTTTTTTTCTTTTTCCCAAAACAGAACATTATCTGTTCACCAGAAACTAGATGAGAAAGAGATCTGAGTTGGAATGGGGGAAGATCCATCTATATTATTCTTTGGTTTGACAGCAGAGGTCAAATTTTATAGCTCTCTCCTTATGAAAAAATGAAATAATATTATAAGACCAGGCTGTATGGATGCCCATTTTCCACAACCTTCTAAAACTCTTGACAGGTTTATCCAAATTGGCTGAAGGTCTGAAAGGTGGATTGACCCTACAAAATTTCTAGAAATATGCAATGAAGAAAAAGAGGAAGGTCTTCAATGTGTTCTCCTCTTAGAAACATCAGAAAATCCCCACAGCAATCAATAAAACTACAGGAAGTCAATTTTTGGGTTTCCTACTGATTTTTATTTTCAAAAAGGTTATGGTCTTTCCTCTTCACCCATCTCAAGGTCAGCAACATTCATACTAGGAAGCAGACTTGAATCAAAATACAAACTGCCTATCTGCCTGTTGAAAATTACACTGTTGCCTGTTTTCATAGAATCATAGAATGGTTTGGGTTGGAAGGGACCTTAAATATCATCTAGTCCAACCCCTCTGCCATAGGCAGGGACACCTTCCACTAGCCCAGGTTACTCAAAGCCCCGTCCAACCTGACCTTGAACACTTCCAGGGAGGGGGCAGCCACAACCTCTCTGGGCAACCTGTTCCAGTGTCTCACCACCCTCACAGGGAAGAAATTCTTCCTTACATCTAATCTAAATCTAGCTGCTTTTAGTTTAAAACTGTTACCCCTTGTCTTACTGCAACACCCCTGATAAAGAGTCCCTCCCCATCTTTCCTGTATCCCACTTTAAGTACCAGAAGGCTGCTATAAGGTCTTGCTGGAGCCTTCTCTTCTCCAGGCTGAACAACCCCAACTCTCTCAGCCTGTCCTCACAGGGGAGGTATTCCAGCCCCCTGATCATCTTTGTGGCCTTCTCTGGACCTGCTCCAAGAGGTCCTTGTCCTTCTTATGTTGGGGCCCCAGAGCTGGACACAGCACTGCAGAGGGGGTCTCACGAGAGCAGAGTAGAGGGGGAGAATCCCCTTCCTCAACCTGCTGGTCACACTGTTCTTGATGCAGCCCAGGACATGGTTGGCTCTCTGGGCTGTGAGTGCACATTGCTGGCTCATAGTCAGTTTTCCATCCACTAGTAGCCCCAAGCCCTTCTCTGCCAGGCTGCAGAGGGCTGTTTTCCTTCTAGGGCTACAGTTACATAAAACAGCACCAAATTTTAGGATACTCAGAGCCTCCCTGGGCTGCAGGGTGGGTCTCTGCTCCCGCGGGGTCTCTCCAGGGCTGCAGGGGATCCCTGCTCCGGGCCTGCAGCACCTCCTGACCTCCTCCTCCTCCTCCAGCCTCGGGGTCCCTCTGCTGCTGCTCCCTCCTTGGCTTCCTCCTCCTCTGCCTGGGCCGCCTTTGGCCCTTGCTGAAACCTGGTTTCCCCCGGGCGCTCCCAGCTTGGCTGAGGGGCTCAGCTGTGTCCTACGCTGGGGCCGTTGGAGCCGGCTGGGACTGGCTGTGTCCGGCACGGGGCAGCCCCAGCCTCTCCCCACAGAGGCCGCCCGGCAGCCCTCTGCCAGCCCCTGAGCATGGACACCTGATACAATCTCAGATGTAGATGTTTTGATGTGCAATGTATAAAATGATCCATAGTCATCCTTATGCACATTTGGTGACATCAAGAGGTAAAACATAATACCATCTTCTTCATAGTTAGCCTGCATGATTAGGAATTTATAGTGAATAGGGGTATATTGCAAAAGAAGTTATGTTTTTATACTCCATTTACCAGAATAGAGCTGATTAAATATATTTCAGGACGGAGAGTCTTACATCATGGAACAATTTATACTGGAACAGGAAAAATCAAGTCAGTGCACAAGAAAAATCCAAGATGGTACTACAACAGATCAAATGATGCCCAGATTCAACTTTGGTTTATGTCTTTGTGATATATACATTTTCTTTTCAGAAATCAGTAAGCATATGCAGCATTAGTATGAAACTTCATTTTTTATCCTATATCCATTTCAAACTGCAACCAAAGAAAATGCACCAGTTCAACCAGTCAGCCTAAATTGATGGATATATTCTGCTTCTCTTCAGTACAGTTTAAGAAAGACTATTTATCTTTATCTTACATTAAACATCTGTGGAGTACTTTAAAAAGCACTTTGGAAAGGCTAAAAAAATTCAGAATTTAATAGCAATGTTTCCTTTCTAACTGCTGAGTTTTTTACATGATGGTTTTCACAATTAGGTATACAGCACTTTCAAAGAACATCTCATGAACTTGACTATGTGCTGAGGGACATTATGGGCACTATTCAAACCTAGACTGTTGCTTAACACATTTTAAGTGGAGTTTTAGTGGTTCAGTTATAAATGCAGCTTATTAATTTTCTATCTTAAGGATGAAAACAAGATCTAACCACAAAATATTCTTTGATTCTTCTTAAGTTGAATTTGCTTGCTCTATCCCATTTGGCTAGAAGGAAAAGCTGGTTTGAATCAGAAGTATTTTCTTTCTGCAGGACCAAATTAAGTCTTCCTTTACAGAAAACCAGTTTCAAACTCATTAGCAAAGTAATGTAGGTCACTCAATTTGGTTTTTTGGTTGGAGTTTCTCTTTGAATTTTTCTCTTTGAAGTAACAGTTTCCTTAGAATTGGTAAAAAAAACAAGGTACCTTTTTTTACTATAGTATTGTATACTCATTGTCCAACTAAAAGGTCAAAAGAGACATTCAAGCACATATATATCCTTAAATCAGCTGTTTTGTAGACAACAGAGCTAACAAGGCTTGATTTTGTATGGTTTTATGTCATATATTCCCTGCATATTCTTCATTTCTACAACCACTCAACCCAGAAATATTTGTTGTGACCCTCCCTCTGCAAAATTCCACTATCTCCTCAATATCCACCTTTTGTTTCCATAGTGACTCAAGATCTAACCATATTTCCTAAATACTTCCCACACTCTCCTCAGCTTTCCCCCAGGTTCCCAGAGCCCTACCATCATGACTCCTACTTTGTTTAACTACCACCTAGGCAAGAATGATAATATGCACAGAGTTCAATGACTGAACATGTTGATTAGCTGACTGGCTACTGTCAGGACACCCAATGGCTTCCCAACACAGTTGCATCAAGAGAATCCCTTTTTACTAGGTAGCGATGTTTTTCACTAAATTTAGAGGAGCTGAGTATTTCTGTGACATTTCCATCAAATAGGGTGAAAATAAAAGAAATGGCATTCAAAAGCAGAGCTAAGAATGACATGAGTCTTGTTTTCTCTGGAAATCAGGAAAAAAAACCCCACAACCAAACAAAAAACAACCTAAGAGAAATTTGGTGTTGCCAAATTGCAATAATTTTCTAATGTAAACCAGTATATGCTTCTTTGATGCTATCTGTTTCACTCATGGGGTAATCCTGAAGCAATAGGGAAAAAAATATGATAATGGAGTTTCTGGTTGCTAAAAATGGGCTGGAGGGTATAGAAAGAGCAGTTCATCCCATTACTGATGCTCAATCTTATTTCATCCAACAGCTAAAAATTAACCTTGATATTTTTAGGGGATCCTGAAAAAGATGGAACAGTTTAGAGTAGCTGCATGAAGAAGAACAAGAATGGTCTGGCTGATTTCTTCCAGTCTCCCCATGGTGCCACATCTGAGATACTGTGTTCAGCACTATTCTCCCCCAAAATCTTCAGGGAGTGGATTGTTATACCAGCTCCAGAATCCAAGAGCTCTGCATTATGCTGGTAAATTCACTGATATATGGTAGGTTACAGCAATGTTTCTCACTCCCAGAATACATTGTTTTGTTTTGCTGTTGTCCTTCATGAAAAAGAAAAACACTGAAGGAATACATAGAGATTTTTGCTATCTTCATTTTAGTGAGAATAATCATAAATCTTGTTACAAGTGCTTTCTTCCTTCCTTCTCTCTTTTTCTATAGAAATATGTCATCTTTCAAGCTAGACAGTAAATTCTTGAAGAAATGACAATGTCTGACTTACATGGTTCCCATTCTGATTTGAGACTTATTAAGTAAAAGAAAAAATAATTTATATAGTAATATATTAACAGAAAACACAGACATAACCAAGTTATTGATAAATGTAATAATATTTTCAACTTCAGCTATATTATACTTACTTTACACACAGGACATGAAAACAACTCAAGCATACATGCCACATATAGAGGGACTATTTAAGAATGTTTCAAATTAAGGGAGGAACATCTTCATTATTTTCAAAATCAGCATAACTCTTCTTAGTCTCTGTAATCCTCTTTGGCTGTAAACTAACAGGTCCCTGTCCAGTTCGCTCTTTTTCTTGAATTATCTTTGTTACATCAGGGAATGAATATTTACTAGGATCCACTTCTAATTTCTCAACTTGTCCGCTCCTGAAACAAGAAGGAAATAAATGAAAAAAAAAAAAAAATTTCAGTGTCAAATAGAAAAGAACTATTTTGGGTGCCTGTTTATAAAGCTGTTGTCTTAGTGTGAGTGGTTACTGAGTCCAATTAAACCGGGATTAAGAGTTCTTGTAACTTGAAAACTGATTGTTATACAAAAATCTAGTGTAACCACAGAAAAGTACTACAAAATCTCTACGAGTTTGTACAAAAGAATCCTTAGCCTATGAACATCAAAAGTTAATTTTTTGACATCTGTAATTTGCTTTATATCAGAACATGGTGATTGCTGATATCACATTACAAATGGTTGGCTTTTGATGTAAGACAGGGGGTTTTTAATCTAATTGTTTTTTCATTCTTTTTTCTTTCTGTACTTTTTTAACACAGTTCCTTCACACTAGCTGTCTATTAATTTCTATGTGACAGGTTCATCTTTGGAAAGCAGGAATACTTTTATTTAGAGAGAAAATGTAATTGTATTAATTTGTTTGCTTTTATCAGCTAACTTATGTTTTGGCAATATGAACCCTCACCATGTTTGTATTATGAAAAAAAATGTAAATGAAAGTATAAGAAAGGTCAGAGTGATAACAGAATTTCTAGATTCTGTTGCTATTAAGGATATTCTTCTAGATCACACTTAGAAATGTGTACAGGTCACTCATTAAGGCAACCTACCCACATCACCTGATGATCAAAGATTTGAAATATTCTTATACTTTCTGTCTTGCAGCATTTAAAGCCACTTTTCTGATAGAGGAGCTCAACAACTAAATGGAAAAAATCTATCCTGTTTTCAAGTAATTTGTAACTGTTTCCATGAAAAATGGCAAAATGGAAATTTTATTGTACAATGATGTTCTGATTTCTGCACATTCCAACATGATTTGTACATCTTAGTACTAATTTTCATTTTATACTGAGTGCTACTTTGGGTCAAAGTTCCAAGCTCAGCCTTACAGAAGATAGTGTGTCACTCTTCAAAGATGTGAAAAAACTACATGTTCACCCAGGAGATCAGAAAGGCTCATTAGAACTAGAATTAAAAAAAAAAAAAAAAAAAAAAAAAAAAGTAGCAAAGTCACTGGATGAAGGAATGTATTTTTTTGATGACAACACAGGTATTGAAAATATGTAAATAAAGTATATTAAAAGATCTTTAACTGAAGATACACAATTTTTAGTTGTTAAAGAAAGACTTTTGCCAAGCAGCTTCCAAATTCTGCTGGTGCTTCTCCGTCAAAGCCCCACGAGGTCTGAGGAGACATCCCAGCCACATCTGTGGCAGGATCTCTGTCCCAGCGAAAGAGAGATGCAGAGGGATTTGGGGGAGGCTTCCTCCTCTCCTCCCATGCTACACTGAGGAAAGCATGACTAACAGAAGAGGCAGTCATCAGGTCATCAGCCTAGACACCTCTTTCAGCCTTATGCCACTAGATTTTTCTTGTGCTATAGGAATTATTTGATCATTTTGCTGAGCAGAAAATGACCAGAGGGGCACCCTGCTTTAATAATCTGGAGAACTTTTTCCACAAAGTGGCACAAACAGAAATTACTCAGAGGAAAATTTTATAGGTAATGAAGACAGATACAATAAAACTCCTATTTCTTTACCCTGAATGTTCTTCAATTTATAAGGTTAGAATTTTTTCTTATACTACACAGTTTAATTAAATAAAAGTGGATTCACTTTGTGGCAACATTCTAGAAAATGTTCATCCCCAAAAGGTAAGAGACATTTTTGTTTCCTCTTTAATTTACAAAATGTGCTGTGACCTGGAATCACTTTATCAGTAGCTGTTGAGGAGATCCCTAAGAGAACACATCCTGTCCAGAATCTTAATCTAATCACTAATCAGTAATCTGAAACACCTCTGAAAAAGCTAAAAAAGCATAAATATGAAAATGAATTAGCCTCAGCCTATGCATCCACCATGTTAGAAAAGATTTTCCTTGATTTAAAGTATTTTAATTAGTAGTGGTATTTTACATTTGTTCAACAACTCTAAAATTGTGCAAATTGCTAGTCATGAAAATACAATAAACTCTATAGAGTTTGAATAGCTTATTGCTTAGGAGCAGAATAAATTTCAATACACCAGAAACAAATTAACAGTGAGTGTCATAAGTAACAATCTACATCAACAAGCTATGAAAGGATTATACACATCAGTCATTCTCAAAATTTAATCAGCACATGTTATATAAAAGTATCTATTAGCAACAGACAATAGGAAAGACTGAGAATAAATAGGTGATTTTTTTCTAGAAAGTAAGTGGATTTTTATGTACTTATATGCACATGATATATTTGTTTAGTAAAGCTTCATAGTGCTGTTTCAACTACCATGATACAAGTAATTTGGCTGATGACAAGCCTCAGTTATGCTGAAGTTTGTGCAGCTACGACACCTGTATCTGCTGAGAACCTGCTCCTCTCATCATGTAATCTATACAAGAAGAGGCTGGGTATTGATGATGTCAAGACTAACCACCTGAAAATTTTTGGAAGAAAGAATGAGTTTTAGATCATCTGAACATTTTTTCCGTGTAATTCTACCTAGCAGAATAAAAATAATCTTGTTGCTGAAGCTCTTCCACCAGCAACAGTAAAACAACAGTGATGAAAACAATGTCTGGAAACCTCAATGTTTGCAAATTATTTCAATTTCAGGTTTAAAAAAAATGAAGTTCACAGTTTTTGGCACTGCTATCTGCTGCTGAGTGTTCTCTACTCAATGGAAGATTATGGTCTAAAGATTAGAGCACCACACACAAAAAATCCATTCTTTTTTCCTGGCATTTTTTTCCCTTAGAAAGGCTATTTCTATCTCCACATAGAACAATGCTTTTAATAAAGGAAAAGACTCCACAATAAAGAAGGTCTGTCCTTCCATTTTGCATAACTATAGCAGCCTGCTGAACAATCTGGTGTGTGACAGAGCACGTATCTGATAATTTGATATTTTTTGATAATTTACACTTTTGTTCATACAGTTCTTAATCCCCATATTTGATATTTTAATGATTTCACAGTTACATTCCCCTGTTTCAACTTCTGAATTTCAATAAAATTTAGATTGCTAAAGATTTCTCATATGTTTGATCCAGAATATATGGTTTTTGACATTTGATGAAAGTTTCCTTTCTGGCATCAGGATTTCCAAAGATATTTACAAGTCACAATGAGCAGCTTTGGAGAGGCACTTTTTCCAGTCTTCTAACATTAAAAATGAAACAGCACAAAAGACATTATGATCTTAGAAAAAGTACTAATAAATCCTTCTCTTGAATAAGAAAATAAAGTGATTCCAGTATATGGAATTATATCTTATTTAAGAGCTTTGAGAAAGACAAATCTTTATTTATGAATGTTAAAAACTGATGGTGAATGTGTGATACTTGCCATACTCTGGTCTCAACTTTTGAAAACATAGGCTTAGAAAAAATCTACTAGGTAATCTAAGCAAATAATCATGGTTTTATAAATACTTGGACTATTAATACCTCTTTCATTGCATAAAAGCCTTTCAAATCTCTCTACATAGGTGTAATCTGAAATGAAGCAATAACTGGAGTCTTCAGAATCAGTGGATCATTAGGAAGATATGAATACACAATAGCTGGTAGAATCAAATTCATTTTCAAGGACTAAATTACAATCAAGAAGAACTAACAAATCACTGGGAAAAAGTTCTGATAAAAGGCTGATGATATCTAGGTCATTGTGTTCTAAAGGACAAATACATCTCACAAATAGGATTCATCAGACTGAGAACATATATAATACTAGCATCCAATTTTCTAAAAGTTAGACTGAAAATCATAGTCACTGTGACATTTTCAACTTCAGTGTTCCATCCCTTACCTTCTTTTGCACAATCACTTCAAGATAATAAATTTCAAACTGACCTTGTCTTTTAGAAAGCAATATGCTCCAACACCTGCAGTATGCAAATTGACTCTGAATTTCTAGGTCTGGCTATACTATCATCTTATTTTCACTTCTTGACTAACCGAGAATAAAAAAGTACTGTTACATTTGTCAAAGTTGTGTCCCTAATGTTGAGTTACAGTGCAAACACACTTTATTCTAACAAGGTGTTAAGACTTTGTTTACAAAGTTATGGAATGTTATAGATCCTTTAAAGTATGTCTCTGCCCTCAGTCTGTTGCTCGTCGCATATGGACAACTGGAGATTACTTCAGATTGTAGTGATTGAGAGTTAACTGAACAGTATTGTTGAGAATGCTCTTCTCCAGAAAGACATGTTTCTGAAGTCTCCTCACTCTTATTACAGTTATGGATTACCAGATGCCTGTGTGTGCAAATTAATTTTCAAATCACTTTTGAGGCACCCCACCTTTTGTTCTCCTCATTAGTCAAATGATAGAGATGTATACCCTCTACTTTGATTGGCTCCAGGCCTCCATGAGAATGCAAATGAATCTATACTTTAAGATTAACTTCAGTAAAAAAGCCTTTTTATTATGTTGCTTAGTCATACCTGACTCTACTTTCTGGTTAAGAAGTTAATTGAATTACAACTCCTATAATTCCTCCTTTCCCCGACAATGTAACTCGCATTGTAAAAATTCTCAGTATCTTCACGACAGCTAACTACATAGCCTGAAAATAATATTTCTGCAGACCTATTCAACTCTCAAGATTTACAATCTACTCCCAGGCATTTATAGAAGGAAAACATTACATCTCAATAGAACTGGTAACTGATTTGCCATTTGTGATCTTTCCACACATTTACTCATCTTTCATGCAGGCCACACTTTGGATGCATGTAGCTTTCTTCAAGTTAAAATATTCGTGCTTAGTTTAGACTAAGATGTTAATTCAGGCTTTGAAAGATCACATAAATCCTCTTGCGGGAGGATTGCGAAATACTCTTTCGGGTTAGTTTGCCTACAACTCCATTCAATTTCTGACCTCATTTTACCTCTTATTCCCAGTCTTGGGGAAATTACTCATTTTGTTCTATTGTATTTCTCTTTGCAACATGAAGTTCTCTCCTATCCAGCTTGTCACACCTCTATCCTTCTGTGTGTAAACTGTAAAGTGTAACACTGGGAGAGATCCTCAGCCATTAAGTCTGTGGAAAGGGAGTATTCTCACACTTCACAAGGATTCTTTCAAGGACCCAGATTAGGACTCCTCACTCCCAAAGAAAGATTACTACCCTTACAACTACAACTTTTCCCACAGATTTGTTCTTTGCACCTTCTCCACCAGAACCAAGCTAAATGAGGGTCATCCACTAGATCAGAGTTTTGCAGTATGTCTCATCTTCAGCAACAGTGTTACATCTCAAGTGAGACAACTATAGAGAGTTTTTGAAATATTCAGTCTTTTATTCTTCGCTTGTTAATAAAAGGAAAACGCTCAAATAAAAATCAAAAGTTCTCCAAGGAAAGTAAATTAATGCTTGTTCATCACTATGAAACTGTAAACCATAAAGGAAGTTCTGTTAATGAGTCTTACAATTACAAGTTTGCTAAAATTTGTCATCAAATCTAAAAATCCAATACAGTGCTTAAAAACATCCAAGTTTTCTTGGCCTCAACTTCAACATAACTTACAGGCAATTTTATATATTTGATGTCTCTCCCAACTAGTGAAATTTAGCTGAAACTAGATAACCTGTTCAAAAGCATTTATGAGTGTACCAGCAGACAATGGTGGACATTCCAGCAGCATATGTTTTTCTTCTGTTTTCCTCTTAAGAATCCACATGAAAAACCAAAACAAACAAAACAAACCCAAAAGATTGCCAACCCCCAAAAAAGCCATAAATTACATACTGCCACTAAGAACTGATTCCAGCAGAACGTAAGTCAGATTTCTAACCTAATACATTACACAGTATTTTCTATAGCACCTGCTGGCTTAGTCATCTAGCGCAATCTTACCTAGCTAAGAGGAGAAAGACACTTATAGCAGTCAGATATCCAATGCTTAAACTACTCAAACAGAAATCACCTCTATCTTACATTCCTTGTTTCATTATAAGAGACGTGTATAGACCAGAACTTGCTGATTTGTTTTTAATTCTGCTTTGTGAAGTACCCTAGAAATTGCTGCTCCATTCCTTTGCCTCTTCAAATTAATCCATTCTCTGGCTGTATTTATCAACCTCTACAGATCTACTGTAAAAAAAAAAAAAAGAAAAAAAAAAAAAAGCAAAGAAGAAGGTCTCTCTCATGTATTCCTAGGTATCTTTCTTTACTGGAGGAATTCAAGTGTATGTATATTTACATTTAGAGACATTTTGAGGTTCGTTTTTTTTTTTTGTTTTCCAATGTGATAAAGGAAGACTAGTCTAAAGCCAAGGGTATGAGACAAGGTTGATTGACTTTATGTAACTGTTACTCTTAAAATTTCCAGTATGACTTCAGAAAAGTCAGTTCCTACCTATATCTAAATTTCACCAATGCAACTGTGGTAAACTCAACTTCTGTACCTCAAGGATCAATTGTGAAGCCAGTTACAGTAAAGAATGACATACTCAGCTACTACATTAATAGAGGCTTTATAAGTATAATAAATCAATCTGTCAATTCCTCCCAGAGAAGCTTGTCTCTTTGAAGGCTTCAAATACAGTTTTGTATACAGTCACAGAAGAAACCTCTCTTACATGGCAGAAGTAATGATAGTATCATCATGTAATCTAGCTAACAAGAGTTAAAGAGATTTAAAGCACTGCATTATAGCTAAGCAGATTACATGTCTGACAGCATTTAGCTAAGACATCTGTAGCTGTCAAGTGTAATCACTATAATGAATGTTCTTCTGTAATCTAAGAGACAACTATTCAGCAAATTTTTAACATCTGGCTAGTCAGCAACTTTTCAACTAAAGAGGTCAAAACTTACTATTTTTAGTAAGAACTATAATTCCAAAGACTTTTTTCCTACTTCTACTTTTGTGATATACATTCGTGTAAAATTTTAATAGTAAAATTTGTATTTTTCCTTCAAAAACTGCAGTAAGCATATTTGTAATTACTTAAAACTGCATTGAAATCAAACAAAAATTCTTGGAGTTTTGCTATGCCATGGAGTATCTTTAGTTCATCAGGTAGCAGGAAAGGGGACCATTTCACATTATTAATTCTGTTACTTCCATGTTTCCATTACTACTTCTATTTAAACATTCACTGTGTAGTCAAAAGTAAAGACACACAGAGGGTTCTAAGGAAATATATATTTCTAATCCACAAGTTGCCAACTTTTTTGCTGTTTGGCAGAATCCATTTGGAAGAGAGATAATGTCAGTTATCTAATGAAGGAAGATCTAGTTTTCACCTGGAAACAAGCTAAGACTTTTTTTTAAACGGATTTCTTTTAAAGTATCTAAAGCTTTAGCTGTACTTCTGTGGGAAAGAACCATTCCTTTTGCAAAGTAGAATCATAGAATAGTTTGGGTTGGAAGGGACCTTTAAAGGTCATCTAGTCCAACCCCCATTCCATTTGCAGGGACACCTTTCACTAGATCAGGTTGCTCAGAGCCCCATCCAACCTGACCTTGAATGTTTCCAGGGATGGGGCAGCTACCACTTCTCTCGGCAACCTCTTCCAGTGTTTCACGACCCTCATCATAAAAAATGTCTTCCTTATATCTAGTCTCAACTCTTTTAGTTTAAAACCATTATCCCTTGTCCTATTGCTACAGGCCCTGTAAAAAAGTCTGAATCCATCTTTCTTATAAACTCCCTTTTAGTATTGAAAGGCGACAATGAGGTGTCCCCTGAGCCTTCTCTTCTCCAGGCTAAACAAACCCAGCTCTCTCAGCCTGTCCTCATAGCAGAGATCTTCCAACCCTCTGATCATTTTTGTCCTCTGGACCTGCTCCAACAGGTCCATGTCTTTCCTGCACTGAGGACTCCAGACCTGGACACAGCACTCCAGGTGGGGTCTCACTGGAGCGGAGTAGAGAGGGATAATCCCCTCCCTCAACCTGCTGATGACGTTTCTTTAGATGCAGCCCAGGATAGGTTGACTTTCTGGGCTGCGATCGCACATTGATGACTCATGTCCAGCTTTTCATCCACCAGTACCCCTAAGTCCTTCTCCACATGGCTGCTCTCAATCCCTTCAACCCCCAGCCTGTATTTATACTGGGGGTTGCCCCCACCCATGTGCAGGAGCTTGCACTTGGTCTTGTTGAACCTCATGAGGTTCACATGGACCCACTTCTTAAGCTTGCCCAGGTCCCTCTGGATGGCATCATCCCTCAGGCATGTTAACCAAACCACTCAACTTGGTGTCATTTGCAAACTTGCTGAGGGTGCACTCAATCCAAATGTCTGTGTCACTGATGAAGATATTAAACAGTACTAGTCCCAGTATGGACCCTGAGGGACACTGATCTCCACTTGGACATCGAGCCATTGACCACCACCCTCTGTTGCAACCATCCAACCAATTCCTCATCCACCAAACAGTGCATCCATCAAATCCATATCTCTCCAATAGAGAAGGATGTTGTGGGGAACCATGTCAAAGGCCTTACAGAAATCCAGATGGATGACATCTGTAGTTCTTCCCTTGTCCTCTGATGTAGTCACTCCATCATAGAAGACCACTATGTTGGTCAAACAAGACTTGTACTTGGTGAAGCCACGCTGGCTGTCTCGAATCTCCTCCCTGTTGTCCATGAGCCTTAGCATAGCTTCTAAGGGGATCTGTCCCATGATCTTCCCAGCCACACAGCTGGTAGTTCCCAGAGTCCTCCTTTCTATCCTTTTTAAAAATGGGTGCAATGTTTCCCTTCTTCCAGTCACCAGGGACTGCACCTGACTGCCATGCCTTTTCAAATACCATGGACATAAGTATCCATCATTTGGCTTGGACCACAGTTGTAATCACTGCTGCTAAGGAAAGGGTGCAGTGCTTGTGGCTCATTAGGAATCTCAGCAAATTCTTACAGTTGCCCTATTGTCTTCTCATCAAGCAGATCATTCAAGAAAAGAGGTCATGACTGATCTTTATTAAAAATAAGAAATAATAGCAGAACTAATGACAACTGACTCTTGCAGAGCCATTTTGCCAGTGTCCTAAATATTGAGACCAAGAAGAATACCCATGATCCATAATGCTATTTTTTACTAACTGCTTAGCCTTTCCATCAACATTCACCACAATGAAATCAAATAAGAAAACAAATGCAACACTTCAAATATAAACAGATAAATGGCTTAACAAAGTTTGTTGTTGCTATATCTTATTCTGGTATGAATACTATTGCCTATAGCAAGAAAGAAAAATGAAAGATTAAAAGATACATCATAATATTTGTACTTAGGCCAAGTGCCCATCAACCCTAGTGTCTCTCTACAGTGGCTAAGAGTAAAACTCTTACTTGCTAAGAGTAAAAACAAAAAATAGTGCATCACTGATATTTGCTTGCTTCTGGCAGACATTCACTGCAAGTGTTTCAGGAGATAGAGTTTACATCACATTTAATAGGATGGATCTATGTTATAAAACCTTGCAAAATTGCTTTTTGTACCTATTTATTAGTGCAGTAGCTCAATCTGTATACCAGCGAGCAAATATGTTCATGAGAGAGATTCAAAATCATTGCTTTCTAAATGGTTTTCAAACTTGGGTTACACAGCAAGAAGCTCTGCAGAGGCAATTCTCAGTAGGTGGTTTAGTTTTCGTATATACCAGCTTAATCATCTGAATGAGCTGATGAAGCAAAACTGATTGGCAGAAATAAGCGCTTTTTTGACTCTGTGATTGGAGCAGATCACTTTATAAACCACACTAGACAGGCTATTACTCTAAAGTTTTTAGACACAGTTCTACTCTATACAAATCAATATTTTCATACTTTCAACAATAAAATAATAAGAAGCATATATTCTGGCATGTGAATAACACATGGACAAAAAATAAAACTAATGCAAAAGAAAAAAGGAATTACCTTTTTACATTTTTTTTCAGTATATTGCAGTCAGAATGTTTAATTGAAGTTGATACTTTTTGCTTAGCCAGGATTACTTCTTTAGCCTAAAATAAAAGTAGACAGAAAAATAATTATCCTGAAAATTGATATTTATGCTCACAAGTGTTTAAATAATATCTCAAAAATAGAAAATTTAAGATGGTCTAAAATTTTATATTTTTGAGTCATTTATATTTTCTGTTAAATTTTAACACTCTTCACTCAGCATGAAACACATGCATAAGGGAATTTTAACAATGATCTGAATTGAATTATATTCAAATACATATATGGGGGTATATATATATATAAAAATTTAAATATTTACATCTATTTGTATTTAAATAAATGCTGTCTTGTTTAGTACCATGTTAATAATGCACATTACTGCTTTTCTCCATAGCTAACTAACTGTTTCAGGATGTGCCTCTCACTTGCATTTCAGTTCTGGTGTCCATGTGCTAGTTCAGACATTTTTATTAAAGAATCTACTGCAGTGTGGACTTCTCACTCTTTATAAAAGGGACAAGTGACAAAAAACTCCCTCAGGTCCTCTGCTAAAACAGAATCTCAAGTTCAAAGTCCAAGTGAATTCCCTTTCTCAAAGAAAACATGTCCATCACCATTTTTTGGAAGATGTGTTATTGATAAAAGGGTATGTCATGGCAAAAGAGTATCTCTCCTTTCTTAACAACATCATGGGAGAGGGACCCCTTAAGCATTTGAAAGGAAGAAGGAGAACAGGAACTATCCTAAATATTAAATTTTAATTTTATTGACTATTTCTTAGTGCAATTGCTTTGAAAGTAATCTGTTCCAGAAGCCCAGTGAATTTAACGTCTCCATCCTAAAATCTACAAGAAATAAGCAGAGCCTGTAACTTCTGTTGTTCATTTCTGAAATTCATTGTGAATTGTGAAAAAGCTGATCTCCTCTGATTCTTTATACTCTGGTGAAGGGAAGCCTGTTTATTTGGACGTTCCCTCTCTTCTCAGGAGCCCCTCTAGTGTTCTGTTCTTTAAACAATAATTCATTCCTTTGATCCCCTTGAGACTCAAGTTCCTTACTTTGCCCTCAGAGCACATCAGCAAGGATGGTGAGGAAATTTGCTGATTCTGCAATCAACAGAAAAGGTTTCCTTGACAAGAGGT
This sequence comes from Strix uralensis, assembly GCF_047716275.1. Classification (NCBI taxonomy): domain Eukaryota; kingdom Metazoa; phylum Chordata; class Aves; order Strigiformes; family Strigidae; genus Strix; species Strix uralensis. The sequence continues at coordinate 165,987,764 of NC_133972.1, forward strand.
GATCCTAGAATTTATGGAAGGGTTAGGATTTGCCTACTAGAACATCTATTGTCCATTATGAAATATGGTTTGACATAAAGCCTCTTCTGCTCACAAGATGTCCGCCTACCTCTGTTCAAGAAAAAAAATTAAGTGATACTCTCTAATTTTAGTTCTCTTTGAAACACACCTCCATATGCAACAGTGGTATGTGAGCTTCACCAAGCCATTAGCTGACTGTCCATCTCTTAGTGACAGTGATCAAGAACTGCCATAGCTTCAACTCAGGCCAAAAATAAGAGTTTGAGCTCAGTAGAAAGACAACTGTATGAAATTTAAAGCCTGTGGTATAATGGAAGATGGACTAAATTAATATAATAAAGCTTTCTGAAAGCTATTCTATGGAACTATTGTTAATACTTGCATTAATCAGAAAACAGAAAGGAAAGCCTTTTTAAGATCTTTATCAGAGAATTCTAGAAATGGATGTGTTAAATACCATCTAGAATATATTTGAGAAAACAGAAGGAATATGTGAAAACAATATTTTTAAGCTGAGTCATCTTTTCAGTCCACATTTTTTTCCTACGGTGGCTTGCTTCTTCTACAGTAGGAACTACACTGAGTAACAGAGTTTCCCTGAAACACATTTATCCTGAAGGATGAATAGATTTCTAGGGTTCCACAGCTGTATGCCTCCACATGCCTTTGACGGTAATGAAATATTACTGCATTTACCATACCTAAATCAGTGAGAATTATACAATGAAATTCTATCAAATAACCTTTACACTGACATGCATAATATATACCTTGCCTATTTGTAAATTAATTAAGGAATCTAACTCTCATTGATCTTTAAATTTCTAAATGCTTTTGAAAGCCCAGGGAATAAAAAGCTGTCAGAATTCATTTGTGACTGCTTATATAATAAAGAATTAATCAACAAGTCCATTTTTTTCTCTCTGATTCACTAAAATAAGGAAAGTGAAGTTTTAAAACGTGACACAGAATGTCTCAGAACCCTAACTGAAATCTACTTGTTAATAACACTGTCTTTTGATGCTTTTTCCTCAGACATTAGTTAAACTATTACCTGCGTAATCTATTGATGACATTTTACAAAATCACTGATTTAATATGTCAATTTTGGTTGAAGTCTATTAAAGAAACTCTTAGTTTTTAATTTTCCTGCATCATCTGCAAAGATGACACTGTCAGAGCACAGAGGTTCAAAGTTTGAAAATAATCTCACAAATATTTTTCCCAGCAAAGGAAGCATATACAATATAATCACTATCAACTCCTTACTCGTGCAAAATCTCTGTACAGATGGTTGTTACAGTATAAACACTAAATTTTAAAAGTGTCACTATATCATTTCACTGAATGTTTTGTCCTTCAGTTTTGATGACCTTCCAAAAAATGTTGGTAGACACTGCCTTAGAAAGACACCCATTCTGCAGTGATTTGCTGTGCAGTAAATACTACTTTTAAGAAAAATGTTTCTAGAAAAGAAGGTGAAAATTATTTTCTTCTTTTACTTCATGTGGAATTTACTATCTCCAACATCTGTGGTATTGCAAGGTCGGTCATCAGAGGCAAGGAAAAAGGTTTTGTTTTTCATTTTAAAGGCTAGGAAACTATGAACAGGCTGCAAGATGAATGGTGAAAGGTTTAGTAATCTGATCAGAAACTCACTAAAGCAGGTAAAAACCACTGAATTCAATTACCTTTCTGTTCTGTTACTGAAACGAGAGAGATCTTTTCAGGACAGTATTACAAGAAGCATATTATAGGAGACTATTTTTAGGTTAATATCATTTTCAACATTTCAGTTATGTAAGGAATGTGCTAGACCATTTACCTAGTTGCAAATAATTTTATTTTTATAATAATTGTTTATCAGGATCAAGGTTAAATATAGTGCAATATAGTCATTAGGCTTGTCTTATCACTGATACAACCTGAAAGAAGTGGCATGAACTCTCTTCTTCCTATTACCTTACTAAATGGAATTCACATTAAGCTGATGATCTCAAATTAGTATTCTCAAACATTGTTGATAAGCTCGGCCATAATGTTCTGGAAGAAAAATATCTATTGGCCTTCCAGTTGTTGCTAATCTTTATTCATTATACTTTGTCTCCTAGATTACAACCTATTAATATCAATAAAATTTGTATGGATAGAGAGCATCTGAGAAGGATATGTATCCCAAAAGTATAATTTGTGCACTCTAATTCAGTCCTGGGGTAAGAGAATAGATTCTGTGACTGTAATATTGAACAAAGAATAATAGGTTAGTATCCGCTACACACAATTGCTGTGAAGTAGTACAGATCCATCTTTGGTCAGCAAATCCATGAAGTTCACAGGATCACAGACTCACAGTATGGTTGATGTTGGAAGGGACCTCTGGAGGTCACCTGGTCCCTGCTCAAGCAGGCTGTCCAGGACTGTCCAGTTGGCTTTTGAATATCTCCGGGGATGGAGACTCCACAACATCCCTGGTCAACCTGTGCCAGTGCTTGGTCATCCTCACAGTAAAAAAGTGTTTCCTGATGTTCACAGGGAACCTCCTGTGTTTCAGTCTGTGCCCATTGCCTCTAGTCCTGTCATTGAGCACCACTGAAAAGAGCCTGGCTCCATCCTGCTATGCACCCTCAGGTATTTATATACATTGATAAGATCCCCCTGAGCCTTCTCTTCTCTAGACTGAACAGTCCCAGCTCTTTCAGCCTTTCCTCATAAGAGAGATGCTCCAGTCCCTTAATCATCTTTGTGGCCCTTTGCTGTGTTCTTTCCAGTATGTCCATGTCTCTGTTGTACTGGGGAGCCCAGCACTGGACACAGTACCCAAAGTGTCTCTCATCAATGTTGAATAGAGGGGAAGAATCACCTTCTACAACCCGCTGCAACATTTCTAATGCAGCCCAGGATGCAATTAGCCTTCTTTGGCAGAAGAGGATATTGCCAGCTCATGTTCAACCTGGTGTCCACCAAGACTCGCAGGTCCTTTTCTGCAAAACTGCTTCCCAGGATTCAAATTTTTGAATCTGTTGACAATGAAGATATTAGACCATGCAGCACTCCATTCATGTGTGTATCTCTGTGTCCCAGCTACCCAAGTAGTTTTTAACCAAACAAGGCAAATCTCAGAACATCAACTCAGTTATTCTATAGAGCTTCTCTCTCCTCAGATCTCACAAATATCTGTGAATCATGACATTCTGAGATGAAGCAGGCTCCAGACCCTCAGGCTAGGGAAAATATGTAGATGCAGCTAAAATATCAAGGTAGGTGAAATATAAAGTTAATAGAATAAAGGCAGTTCTCAACCACAGTATGAAGAGATAATACTCATTTTGCGGATTTAGGTATGACTTTCTACATAGGCAACAGAGTTGAATATATCCAGAGACTCTGAAATATTTACATTTTCTAAGGCACTGATCATCCACAAAGAGACTGGCAAGACGTATGAGTAATAAAAGCAGGTTATGAGATAGAAAACTGATAGTACTTAAAATATGCAAAAGACAAGCAAATAGTAAACAAAACTGTTCAGAAACATTTGAAAGTGACATTATCCAAAATGGCAAATGTCAAGGCCTCAGTTTCAAATAAATAAATTTAGGAAAGCATAAATTCGCATGGGAGTGAATTTTGAACATTAACAAAATATGGATCTTAACCAAATGAGTACAATTTTCAGAACTCTTCAAGCTCCTGGCGTAACTGCATGCTTGATGCTAGAGTGACAGTTTGTGATTCAGTGAGAGGCTGTCCATGTAGGGAAAAACAGATGGTAAGGGACTGGAGCATAGAAGAAAACATAGAAGGTATAGAACCGTAAGTGGAAAAAGCCAAAAGCTAAAAAATAGCTTTTTAGTTACAGCTACTAGTTGCATAGTCTGAGAATTAAATCAGAGCACAAAGAGAAAGAAATGACCCCAAATAGCAGCTGAAGGTTCCTCCTTCAGAAGAAAATGCTGTAATTGATATACCCTGGCAGATTTGTATGTAGCACCATGTCCCACTGCTCCTACACAGCAGAGAAAGTTACTAGAGGCCAGAAGGTTAAGGTTAGAGCACCAATTTATTTTTTTCCTATAACTATCCTTGGGCAGGGTTACTCTATTTCTGAAAGCCAAAAATATATGATGTAGTCCTAGAGGCCTTAAAAGCAGCCCAGCCCTCTAAAGGCATAATGGCAGAAGAGTAAGATGCTGAAGTTGATTAACCTCTCCCACAGCTGCCAGAACCCCACCATATAATCCATTCTCATCTTCAGAACTCTACCTTCCTAAAACTTCCAACTCCCTGTCTGCTCCAAGCCCTTCAATCCATCTCTGCTCTTCCTGCAGGTCCAAAACCTCAGTCTTGCACCAGATGACATCAGGTACCACCTTAAGTGCCTTCCTGTTTCAGCCACCATCCCACCTGTTATGCCCCAAACCTGAAGATACCTCTGCCACTCAAATTCTCTCTGCCCCTTGTCTTTTATACTGGTTCACACTGCTTCATCTTCCCCATATTTAAGCTCTAATGTTCCCTAAACTTCCACTGGCTGCTGGCTGGTCACCCATTACCTCTCTCACTGCCCTACTTCAGTGAGGCAAGTTGACCTCTTATGTCTTCAACTGTTCCTTATTACTGGGCATTCCTTCTCTAATCTCTATCTAGGGTGCAAGCTATATTTACTGAATCCATAGGAAGACACACAGTGGAGAGGAACTAAAGTGGACACACCTATCCGTTTGCTCTCATTTACACTGCAAGACCTGGGCTGGGCAGGGAAGAGAGAGAATATAAAAAACACTTTAAGCACACCACCATACAGGCAAAAATCAGAGCACAGGTGAGATAGGAGAGCACAGAGTTAGGAACATTAGGGGAATATGACTTCTACCCACGCTTCTTTAAGTACTAGGGACTGCTGTGCAGCATTTTCCAGTTGAAACACCATTTTGGCACAACCCTTTTCCTCAGTGATTACGTACTTCGTCAGTGGATCCCTTCCAGCCAGGGAGAGCATGAAGAGAAAATTAAGCAACTCTTGTTCTGATCACCTGAGACATGAGAGTAGTACATCATTCTGGTCCTTGAACCAAAACATATTCTTCATACATATGTGTGCCACACAAGTTTTGAAAAATTGATTTGTTTTTATTATTTCACCAGTGGAAAGATAAAGTAGGTAAGTTGCTTATTTTCAATTATTTAAAAAATCCATCTTCTTACATATTTGCACAATACTGCATGTTTTGCAGAGTCTCTTTTCATATATAAAAATCTGGTTTTGTTGAAAATAAAGGAAATACAAATAGTTCTATTAATACTGATTTTCCTAATGTTCCTTTAAAGGGATCTTAAATCCTAAGGTTTGGCTCTGTGATTGATTTGTCTTTCTGGAATGTTCCTTCTATGGAAAATATGTCACAGAATCACAGAATCATCTAGGTTGGAAAAGCCCTTGAAGATCATCCAGTCCAACCATTAACCTAACATTGACAGTTCCCAACTACACCATATCCCTCAGCGCTATGTCAACCCGACTCTTAAACACCTCCAGGGATGGGGACTCCACCACTGCCCTGAGCAGCCCATTCCAACGCCTAACGACCCGTTCTGTAAAGAAATACTTCCTAATATCCAGTCTAAACCTTCCCTGGTGCAACTTGAGGACATTACCTCTTGTCCTATCGCTTATTACTTGGTTAAAGAGACTCATCCCCATCTCTCTGCAACCTCCTTTCAGGTAGCTGTAGAGAGCGATGAGGTCTCCCCTCAGCCTCCTCTTCTCCAGACTAAATAACCCCAGTTCCCTCAGCCGCTCCTCGTACGACATGTGCTCCAGACCCTTCACCAGCTTCGTTGCCCTTCTCTGGACACGCTCGAGTCATTCAATGTCCTTTTTGTAGTGAGGGGCCCAAAACTGAACACAGTCATCGAGGTGCGGCCTCACCAGTGCCGAGTACAGAGGTAAGATCCCTTCCCTGTCCCTGCTGGCCACGCTATTGCTGATACAAGCCAGGATACCATTGGCCTTCTTGGCCACCTGGGCACACTGCTGGCTCATGTTCAGCCGGCTGTCAATCAACACCCCCAGGTCTCTCTCTGACTGAGGTACCTCATCTGTCCTGATGGGAAAGGCTAGACTTAATAACTTTAGCTAGCCAGACGTTACCTGTAACTCAGAAACTTTCCCAAAGTACTCATAATATTTAAGTATCTTTGTATTATGCCTCCTCAGATTACATACCTTTGGCATGCTGACAACTAAATGACCAGTTGTTTGTGATCTTTTAGCAGAGCTGCTGTCTGGCTTCACTTCCTCAGGGAGCACAAACTGAAATGGCTATAAGAAAATATGGGATTGAAGTATATCATGCTAAAATGTATTCTTTTTATTTTTGACCTGGATAGAATACATGCAGAAACATCACTATCACATCCTTTGATCTTAAGGACAGTATAGGTCTAAATCCTCTCACTTTACATGTAGTATTACTAATCCTAATAAATTATTATCATGTTAAACAGCTTTTACTTACAAGTATAGTCATATGTATATTCCTGAATTGCTGCCATTCCTGAAGTGACATTTCTAAAGAAGGTTATAAAATGATACTTGACTTACATTAGCAACTAAATGAGAAAGATTATCCAGTCTATTTTAGACATAAAGTAATTCTGAAGTTTTATTTATGCAGTTAGTACAGTCAAAAATAAGGATTTTGGTTTACTGTTTAAGTACTTTGATTTTTTCAAAAAATTGATGACAAAATTAAAACTACTTAGAAGAGAGAAAACTGGAATGACATTTTAAATGCCCCTTCAAAAGAATATATATCCATTTGTTTCTGTCAGCTATAAATTCCAGATTGTGAAATTGCTATATTTTAGCCTAGGGCAACTAGCAAGCTCTCTTCATAAGTGAATTATGGTACACCGGGGGGGTGGGGAATAGGAAAAGAGAAGGAGGGAAAAGAGAGTGAAATTTCATTTCAGGCTTTGCATGTTTTCTGGTTAGGGCTTCCACAGTTTATTTCAAAATAATAAAAGTATGAAACAACATTTTTTCTCCATAGGTGCACATGGTTGGTAACTCATAAAAGTCAGATCTGGAGTCCACTGAATAACTATTAACACTTGAGTTGAAATGATTTTAGTTAGAATATACTAACCTTTCCCTTCACCAGTACTCGTACGTAAGTTGGCTGGACATCAACATCAAGCAGAGAAGTGTCCAAATGTCTTCAGAATGAAATATAAATACATAAATTAATCTACAATACAGACCAGTAAATAAGCAGTGCAGATCATATAGTTCTTTAGTGATGATTTCACAGTTTATAAACTACAAACTTCAATTTCAGTTATTAAGTTATATGAAATACAATCAGGATTTAATGTCTTTGGAAGAAAAACATGATCTTCCTTTATGTTCACAGAATGTCAGTTAAATGACTAAATTGATGTCTAAATTCTGTCAAGTCCACCACATCACCTATTGTATTACTGCAAGAATTCAAAATCTTTGTGGAAAATAAAAAAGTCTTTCTTCTATTAGTTTAGTGCTTTACACTAATACAAAAATTAATCTATTTGTTATTTAAAATTGTAAAAGTATTTTGCTACTTTTCTTTCTGAATACCTAACTAGTAAATGTATAATAATAACTCCTTTTTTCCTCAGAATTTGCTGGAAAACAATGAACAGAAATACTTTACATTTCCAGAAAACACAGTACTTTTAAATTTCAGTACTGTCAAACAAAATTTGTGACCTTTAAAAGCTCCACTTTAACATTTGTTCTTCATCATGTGACACATACACTCATGTGAATGCACAAGTACATGTTCCCTATTCCCCTTCTTTATAACATTACTTCTCAGGTAATTTTTCAAACTTTTTAGTCTGCATTTCGTACAAGTGAGCACAGAATATTACAACATATCCAACATTTTATTGCACCTGAACAGATTTTCTGAGGATCCAAACAAACCTAATTCTTATGGTTCAGAAACATGAAGAGGGCCTCTTTCGGGGAAAATTAATGAGCTTTATGTGAAGAACACCTGGCATGAATAGTGGTTTTGTGCTATAAAACTAGTTCAAGCTTTAGACTAACAAGTTCCTCTTATGGGTAAATAAGCTTGTGGGTTTCCAACTCCTTCCTGAAGTGTGGGCAGGGCCACCGTACTGCTTAGTAGAATATACTATCAAATAGTTATCAGGTCTCCTTGTCATATTTTAGCCTGATTCAACCAAAATTCTTCCAGGCAATGCCCTGGCACAGTTCAGGAATAGTATGGGTCATGGACTCTTTCCAGTAAGGAAGGAAAGTAGGACAAGGCTACCCTACTCTGCCTTGGGGAGGAGAAGAACTTAACTAGAAGGACATGAGTTGTACTGGACCATTTCTAGGGCCAGAGAAAGGGCAAAACCCCCATTTCCTCTAATCCTAATCTGCAAATGAAGTAGGGAAAAGATTTTACATAAGTATAAAAGGACAGGTGTGGAGGAAACCTGCAGAAAACATCAATTCCAAAAGGGACTATTAGACACAGTCCTTATTCAGGGGTCACAGAACAGTCTGAAGGGTCTTGGTTTATTCAGCTTCGTTTCTTTGGCACTGGCTTCAAGATTGATTCCATTACCACCTATATTATATGTTTTCCTCCTGAAAAGTCCCCATTACAGAGAAGAGTATAATTGAAACACTGTGTATCAGAACTTGAGTGGCAAAAATTAAGAGTAAAAAGAAAAACTCTGACCTGTAAACAGCAAGATCCAAGATGATCTGGTTGTTTTCTTCATCATCTTTCAAAGAGAAATGAAGCCTAATAATAATGACAAGAAACACCTCCAGGATAAATACAACTGGAGTGAATAAGCAAACATTATGGCAAACTTCAAATTCAACTGCTAGCAATTTTAGATGAATACAAATGACATTTAGACAGTGTGTCACATGATAATTTTAGAAGAAACAGTTGCAATTTTCCTCACAAACAGAAAAAAATACTGGCGTTTGAACCAAAGTCATTCTTACATTTATTTTCTGTTCTCCCCACCCAACCCACAAGAGAAAAAAAGAAAGAGAATACTGCTGAAGGTCAGTTAAAATTAAGATCAGCCTGTCAATGCAGAAAGAGAGACATCTGCTGGTGAAATCTGTCTGTTCTATTAACATCATAGAAAAAACTTCATGAAAAGCATGAAAAGCCTGGAACTTGGTAATTCTAACCTTACCATATGTAAAAAAAAAAAAACCATCTTTTTTCACAGCAATTAATTTGCCTAGAGTATAAATATCTGCCTGTGCATTTCCAAAATAATACATGATTTGCACAATATCCTCAATTCTACAGGCTTTACAATATTTGTTGAAAATGAGACTGTAGCTTGTATTAGTTGCATGTTTGTGATCTCCTGGCTGAGTTCTTAAAATTGTGAATGAATCTTACCAGTTATAAATTGAAAACAACATCTATTACTAAAACTGCAAGGAGATCTAGTCAAGATTTACAGTTCTGCTCATATACTCAAACATTTTTCATGTATTAAAGTGAGAAAAAACAGAATAAAACCCACCTATAAATGAGCAGATTTTTATAAATTAGTTATTAGTATAAAATGTGAGGGGTTTGCTCAATGCAATTTATCTGGAATATTTCAGTTTTTTAATTAAAATACTTAGATACTTTGGGTTCAGGTAACAGAAAGAAGATCAAATGCTAACAGTTTGGTAATACATTTTTTCAGCAATAAAAATATTTGCCAGATATACTTTTTACTCTTTGCTCACCTGTATTCTGATACAGTCAATCTGCAAGAAAGCTTGTGAAGTTTTTAGTTTATGGGTAATTTTTAATGGAAAACTGCAAATAATACAAACCAGCTTTGTTTCCCATTCATGTTTTTCTCTCTTACTGCATCACAAGGTTTGAGAATTCACTAAAATATGAAGAGTGAAAAAGAGAAAAGACTTGTAAAATTTTCTAGGGGGCACCTTAATCAGAATCTAGGGAGAGAAATAGTGTGTTCTCAGCAGCATGTAGCCATTCCTCTTGCTAACCTTACAAAAGAACACCAGAGAAGCTCGGACATTGCCATGGACATTAGTCTCACATTGAAGCAAAAACTCCGGAGAACACCATCTGTCTACTTCTATCTCTTTATTTATGTCTCTTCGATACACTGCCAGAATGCTCTGAAGAGCTGTGATATTCTTGTTGAAGCCATGACAAAAACTGCTCTGGTTTTACGTGCACAGACCACTTTAATCCAGAAAACCTGGATGACACAAACAGGACTGCTACTAACTGTGGACTCTAGGGGACTGCATTTCTTCTAAAAAGATAGCTAGAGTTTTATTCTAGATGTCTCTGCTTGTTAGAGGCATAAACAAATTCTATTAACACAAGATTTAAACTATTTTAGACTTGTCTTCTTTGAACTAGAAAATTATTTAAAATTTTTTTCAGCCAACACATTTTTACAAAAAAAGTACATCAGAACAATGGTAAGTATCTTCTGGTACAGATGGATTAAGCACTTCTTCTGACACTACCTTTAATTTTCCCTATATCACTGAAAATTATGCACTGGTCTTATAAGTTTTTAGATTCCTTGAATTTGCATGGATTTATAAATTTCCAAGATTTAGAAAGCATTCTTCATGCTAATGATACGTATGTTAGCTTTGATTTTGCAGCTACATTTTTCCACATTTAAAGTGGCTACTCATACACATTTATCTTCAATAGTCAAACCAGGTAAACTTTTTCCACTATTAGCAAAATGCTCCAAGAAAGAGAGACTTACCATAGAAGAGAAAAGAGTAAAACATCTTATATCTATTACAAAAAAACAACTTATTCAATCATCAAAGATCAAGATGTTAAATTAAACAACATTCAACACTTCACTCACTGAAAACTAATTCTTCTTCCAGCATCAGAATATAAATTTAGAAGTCAGTTTTCCCACCAGGAATATAATAATGCAATGAGAATTTGTCAGCCCTCTTATTTTTGTATTATCATATATCTTGAAATAGATGCTCAAATCAACTAAAAAGAGGTTAGCCTGTTTAACCTCTTAACCTTACATACTTAGGCACATTCACATTCAGAACTTTTCCTTCTGCAGTGACCAATCTCCAAGGAGACTTCTCTGTCTTTTTTGATTCCCTTAACAAAACAGAAAGAAAAATGGTTTATAATTTCACATTCTGGTATTTTATGTTTAATAGCAAAAAAGAAAGAAGAGGATGGCAAGAGGTAAGAATTATCTGGTATTTGATGTTAAGGCTACAACTTATTTCAGGAACTAAACAGATTATATCAAATGTCCAATTGCACAATAAAAGTATCATCTGAAGATGAGCCAATGTTTCATAATATCACGTCTTACATTGATAATAACTTCTTCTGCATGTCCCAGTGTCCATTATCAAACAGTAATATATCAGATTTATCTGGTGTATCTTAAGAAATCAGTGGATTGCCTAAACATGTGAAATGGAACATTTTTTGAGTTACGAATGTTCATACTAATCATAAGGTATCACTACTGTTAACTGATTTGATGTATGTGCAAGCAATTCTAAAGAAATTTTTTATTCATGCTAACTTAATTACTTTTACTGAACAAATGTTTGGCATATCTCTAAATAGCATGTCTATCAGTCACTATTCTGCACTAGTAAAAATAATTATAATGCTCAAAAGATTACTAGCAACACCTAATAAGATACACTATGACCAAAGTGCATACATCTAGATTATTTGTTGATGCATCTGTTACATTTTTTGTTGTGTTCTTCCTTCAAAACTACAATATATATTACTGATGGAGACTTTAATCTTCACTATCTATGTCCAGATATCAGCAATTAAACTATATCTGACTTTCATTTAGTGCAATAAACTAGCTACCTTAAATTTATCTGCCAAAACAAAGCAGACCACTGTAAGATCAAGACTTGTAGGACAGCTATTTTCTGTATAAATGTTTAGATCATGAGCGAGGAGAGGAAGAGCAAGGAATCTTAGTAACATGAAAAAGAAAAATCTGCTTGCACCTAGGTAAAAAATGGCAATGTTTTCTTTAAAAATACAGCACTGTAATTTTCACTTTGCATTAATCCACTCTTCAAATGGTCAATATTGTGTGTATGGCTACTTCAGGTGGCATATAAAACCCCCTCATTTCTCAAAAAGACAACAGCAATACATTGCTTTTTGTGTTCCCGAACCAAGTTCTAAGTTCAAGAATAAGAGAACACTAAAGGTAAATCACTAATGAGGGAAATAAAGCATGCAAGATTTAGACCACCTCGAGAAAAAAAAAAAAAAAGCATAAACAAATATTTGGTCTATAAATACAGTGGATTTAAAGAAGAAATAAAAACATTCAAGTGGAGCTACTGGAATGATTGAAAACAACTGCTTAAGAAAGATTCTACTATTCTATAGTATTTAATCAGAGCTTTAACGTGGGATTTGTGGGCTAGTAGTTTCTACACCTGAATCCCTACTATTGACACTTAAATGCAAAGTGAACAAACCACCACTCTGTTCTAAAGATGCAGTTCTCAGAAATACATCAGGAAATTATATCCTACCACCTTTTAGCTCTTAATAATCTGTTTCTAGAAGAAATCTGTCTGCTCATGTGAACCATTTTAAGGCAAATTCAGTCATATAATAACGATTAGAGTTTAAGATAACTTGTTTAACTTTGTGTTTAGATGAGCTGAAAGGCCTTGGTCTGGGAATGAGCAGCTAAAGGAGATCTTGTGCATCTTTCACATGCAACTGATTTTATACTTGTCTGAATTTTCTTTGAATGAAACTGCAGTATTCACTTATTTGGCAATAGCCAAATCTGTTCAGTTTATCAACTATTCAACTGTACCACAGCTGGCAAATTTAACGTGTGCCAACATGTCATAGATAGGTTCAAATTTAGCACTGGTGTGATTGAGTTCATGTCAATTTTATACTAAAATAAACATCCTTTTATACTGAGTAACTTATATTAAAGTTACATTTCAGCTCCTGTCCACCAGCAAGGATGATTTGAAGTTGTCAGGGGCACCTTTCTGTTCTCACCTTTCTCATGCTACCTAAGAAAAATCTCACCATCAAAACAAAATGAACCATGAAAGTATTTTTAACACCTTTAAATGCCTTGGAAATCTAGAAAAATCTAGAAAGGAATTATTCTATCTTTATTATAACTCTATTTGGACTCTTCTTGAATATTTAGAAGAAAGCATTTGGAACATATTTGCTTTTGACTAGACCAAGGCCTCCCTAAACACAGCAAAATTCTAACTAGCTAGAATCTGGGTTTCACAGTAGTTCTTCTGGGAAAGTGCTAGACCTTAAATTAATAATAGCAACACATTATGCAGATTTCCAGATTTCTTGGAGAGTTCCCTAGGACTGACTTTTTCAATGCTTAAGCTTCATAAATCATTTAAAATTCATGCCCCTAAAAAGAACAGCTAGAAAAATCTCTAGTACAAATGCTCTTATATAAGAAAAAAAAAAAGAAGAAAAAGATATTACTTACAATGTTTGTGGAACTGATAAGTCATCAGCAATAAAATAACTTTTTTTACTAGCCTCTGCATTAATTTTCCATGTTCAGCAAAACCAGTGACAACTTTAGAAAGTTTTAAACCCCAGACATCTTCAGATTCACCATGCCAAATAGCATAGATAACATGAAGAATCTCATTACTCAGGATGGATATCTTCAATAAAGTATGTGAAAAAACTTCTAAGTCACGTAGAAAAGGTACCTGAAATGCCACTTGTGCAAAAATTTTGTACCATGGCCTGTAGGGCATTTATATAATGTAATCTGCACTCCGGATAAATGCTTTTGGCAAGAATATTAAACATTGAACTACATGAAACATATTTAGCTGACAGAAAAGTGAAACTTCTAAAGTCCATAAAATGGAGTTGAAAAGAGAAATTATATTTAAAACTGTGAGGAAAAACAAAATAAAGGGTATCATAAATAAATTTTAGAAAATGAAACAAAACAAAATGAACAATCTGAATATTTCATTTAGATTTTATAAGCATATTTGCACAGGCAACAGGGATTTAACCTGTCAATTCTCAATAATATTTAATGTGAGGCAGTCACCTACCTCTTCTCTGTACCTTTGAAAATTTCCCCTTCTTCAATTCATAGAATATATTAAAACAAAAATATACCTTATGTTGTCTTTAGCTCTCCGTTTTTCTTCAATATATCTGTGAGTTTCTAATCTAGATTCTGGAGTATATGGTGTAAGCTCCTCCCAAAATCTTCTGTCTTCTTCATCATCTTCAACTGTTCTCCACATTTCTTGTTCTCCATCTCCTTCTGCCTGATGGTTTTCTTTGTCCTGTAGGGAGTCTGGGCTATACAAGATCATGTGGAAAATTATCACAATTAAACCAAGGAAGAGTAACAGTACTTGCTAGTGAATTATTGCAATAATATATTTTTAACCCAATAGCTGTATAATTCCTATCAAAAACAATATCTTATATATTTGGATAATGTTCTCTGCTCTGCTTCTTTCATCAAACAACAAAATATTTTTCAACATAATATTTTTCATTGACTTAACTAAGACATGATTATGGTTATGCCTAACTGCATAACTATAGTTATGGCTAACCTTCTGAAATCCCAGATAAACCGTTCAACAGATTTAATTTCAGAAGCAGAATTTTCAGATATCCTCAAAACTTCCAGGTGAAAGAAAACCTTCAGTCCATGTAATGTTTAAATATTCCCAATATCAGGCAGAAGTAGATTAGAAATTTATAGGGTAGCAATATTTTACTTAGGCATCTCCTCAAAGTGCCATCATAGAACCTGAATCATTTTTCCCCCTAGCCCTAAGCCTCTGCAATCTTCAGAAATTCTCTATCAATACAGAGAGAAAACTAAATTTATGATACAGCTATGATCTATGAGGACAAAGTTCCATAGCCAGCTCCATGGAATTTAGTCTCTATTGCATTAAAAATAAGATGGATGGCAACTGCAGTGGAAGATGACCCCAAACAAAAGTCCTTCTGCTGTCTAGGTAACCTCAGTGATATTAGGTGGAAAAAGTATAGAAATCAGCATTCCATAGCCTTTTACATCTGAGAAGATCTGCAATATTCCAATTCAGTCCTTATACCTAATAACTCTAAAGCAAAAGAAATTACAGGTGAACAGCTGCTTTCTCTGGAACCCCTGCATTTCCTTAAATAACAATTTCCAGCTGTTCTCCTGAAAGAAGCTATCAATTACACTATTTTGGCACTCAGACAATTTAGCTTGGAGTTTTGGGACAAAAATTCTATTGTACTGTCTACAGGTCAGTAATTAATTATGTTTGTAATTAATTATATTTTTCATTAGAGCTAACATGCACAAGGAGAAATAATTCTGCTAGAATCAACAATAAAGACAAACAAAAAGATTTAAATGGAATTATGTAAACCATTTAATGAGGAAAAACAAAATTCTTAATGAAGAAAGAGAAGAATGAGTTTTACTCCCAGACTGTTGTTGCTTACTGTTACCTGTTAAATCCATGCTCAGATTCCATTTGGTTTTGTTTCTTTTCCTTTCTTTCTTGCATCCTTCTTTGAGCCTCTTCTTTTTCTCTGGCCCTTTTGAGAAGGTAGGCTTGTTCCTGTTCTCTTATTTTCTGTTTCACTTCTGGATAGTTTTGAAGTGCTTGAATCCTCTCTGAACGTTCTATTTCTTTACTATCCAAACACTTCCCAAAGGGAAAAAAAATCAATATACATATGTGAGAAATTTTAAATGTATTCAAATCAATAAATACATTAAACTGTAGGTTAATTTTGATAGATTACCTTCTGTATAAAATTAAAAATACACCATTCAAACCTCCACAGCTCTATGTAAGTTATACTGTATTAAAAGGAATTAACAATAAATTGATGTTCAGATCTGAAAATGGTTTTGTCTATCTGAGAGCTGCTTTTTGCATCTTCCAGGAATTTCAATTGGTCTTATTAGACTATGTAGTAGAGAATCCCTTCAGCCATTTCTGATATTTGTCTGACCTTGATTCAGCTCATGAAGCTATTACAAAATCATTTCTTTTGATGTGTTAGTTTATTGACATCTAAGTGAGTTGAATCTAATCTTAATAAGTTAAGCAAGCGCCTGTGCTTCTCCAAGGGAAATTGTGGGAGCATATTTCAGGACTGGGACTGCCTGTGTCAATGACAGAAAATCATTACATCATTTCAGTTGTTGCACAAAACCTCAATCTTAAAGTATCTATTTACAGTCAATGCAACACAGTGTATCTTTACATCAACTTCTATCTTTCTACACTGTTGATTTGGTACATATTGTTGGTTTGGCACTAACAACCTGGTAATCTTCTGCAATCATGAAAACAATTTAAAAATACATTGCTTATATAAAAACAAATAAGAAAAAAGCTAGAACTATACATTGTATTTATTTTTTCAAAACTTTAAGCACCTCCAATAAAAATGACAGAAAAGGTAACAAATGCATGTGGTTTATTCAAAACAGAACCAATTTATTATCACATTATTTACTGTATTCACTTATTCTTCAGAATAGAATTTCATTTCCTGTGGACAGTAAGAAAAATGCTACCAGTTTTCCTATCACAGGCATTTATTTTGTTTGGAACTATATATGTAATCAACAATGCTCATTATTGATTTGGATATAAACTTAATTTTTAAAATCTTACTTTTAATTGATGAAGAGTTGCCACTACAAATTGTCTATAACCTTCAAATTCAGTACAGGGGTTACCCACTAAAAACAGTTCCTTCAGGTGTATGTTATATTTTAGGGTTTCAATACTGGAGAGTTCACCAATGAAATTTGCTGTCAGGTCAAGTTTCTTCAGTTCTTCACAACCTGTTTGAAAAAAACCTTAATTCAGTTTGTCCATAACATAAATGTACACATGACATACAAACACACACACATAAAACTGTCTCTGTTTGTTGTCTGTATACTAATTTAATCCTATCAGAATACATCTTTTCCAAGCCACAAGTGAAAGAGTGACTCACAGTTCAAGTTTATGAGGTCACAATATTTATAGAAAAAAAATCTCAATAAATTATCAAAATTTATTATTGGTTTTGTCACTATCAAAACTTCATGGTCAGTGTTGGTATACTAGATGAGCTATTAAATGTTTCATTTTTGGATAAGATGGACTTCAGTTTTAACAGTCTGATTGCCTTGGTACCCCTCCTCAACTGAGTGTTCACCATACTGCCAAAAGAGTGTTTAATTGCTTTAGCAGAGCAGGATCAATTACAGGTTTCATTTCTGTGTGCTGTTAATCTCAGCTAACGTTATTCAAGTGTAAAGATAAGGTTTTCTTAAAATTCACTCCAAGTCAAGATGAGGTTTTCCACTTCACGGACTTGGCTATTATGAATACTTATCACTGGTTAAATTACAAATACCAATGAGAAAAAGTTTTTTGTTAACCAAAACAATTAATTATAAACAGAAAGTCTAAATTAGCTAACCAAATGCTCTGGGAAATTCAGATCCAAAATGTATCAGTCTCTCTTTTTATCACAATCTGTCCTTGAATAATAACCTTGACTCTAAGAGCAAAAAAGTTTAGCTAAGAGCAAGCTCAACTTCGATGCTCCTTATTGTCATCACTTCTTTTCCTCTGCAGGTCTATTTGGCAAGTATTTTATGCATAGTGGAGCTGAAAGAAAATAAACAACTCAAAATGATTTAGTAGGGGATTTAAATAACCCAAATTTTTGCAAGGCTCACTCCCAATGGTTCTGACTCATAAGTAAATGACAAATCACAGTAATAAATAATGCAGCCTGATAGAGGAACTGAAAATTTACTGGCATGAATACAGATGCAAGTTTCTCAACAAGTTGCCAAATATGTAATGTACTACCTATTTCTTCAACTTCTACAAATTTGTGTTTAGTCTATTTGCTTATTTTTTTATTGGATTTAAGCCATCCTCTTGAATCAGCTTGTAGACTTAAAGAAAAAAAAAAAACCAACCCAAACACCACCCAAAACAAATTAAACACAGCTTTTCTTTTAATTGTTCCTTTGTCAGGATGGACATTTTAAAGATTCATCAGCTGACTTAATCAGAATCAAGAAAGGGAAAGCGATCAAGTCAGAAATTATTCAAGTAATATGGCATGTGTTTATGGGTGTCTCTAAATTTTAGATTTTGATCTTGGAAAATGCTAGGTCTTTACACATGTAATTATGGTGACAGGATAAAGGATTAAACACAGATAAACCAGACAGGACTTCATGCAATGACAGAGAAAAGAATCATCTGAAAAACTCTTTAAAAGTACCCCAGACTGTCAATGCAACCTATGCATGGAGTAGAACTTTCTTGTATGTGACACCTGATTGCTGAATTGAAGATGACTGCTGAAACATTACAAAAGAGAGACTTTTTACAGCCTGCATAACATTAAAAAAAAAAACCAAAAAAACAAAAAAACCCCACATTGCTCCACCTAACCTGTATAACAAATTATCTTACCTATACAGTGGGGAAATACCAACTTCATGAAAGATTTGGATTCCCACTTTGTAAAGTATTAAAGAATAGCGCTACAGTATCTGGCAACACTGGTGAGAAAGTATGCAAAAAGTGAGTTAAAATACATTTAAGAAAGTTCAGTGACAAAATTTCAGCAGTGGGAAGCACTTGCTACAAAGAAGCATTTGTTCAAACGCTGCACCCAAAAAAAGTCTGAGTATTGACACAGAACCTTTCTTGGTGGACACACTTAATGTCTTCCATCCTCTTTCACACTAAGTCACAACTTAAGTGTTTCAACATGAAAAGGCAAAATGGTTTGTTTAAAATCTGACCTTCAAGATTTTCAATTCTTTCAATGTTGTTCAAAGCTACATTTAAATATTCCAGCTTCTTTAGTTTGCCCACATTTTCTGTAACAAAACATAGATCTGTTATTTCAGTTTTCTTCGCTGGAAAGGGCATTATCATTTTACTTGTTCACTTTACTTCAATGAAATAGTAAAGCAGAAAAATAGGAAGGACAAATCAGAATATGTATCAGATTACAGGGCATTAATATTTTAATATTAATAAAAAGACAAACCCAAAAATATTCTCTAAAAACACAAATGAAAATAAAAGACATAAGGAAGGCTATAAACACATTTTTTTATCACAAATCCATTAAACATGCATATAATGCAAGAGAACTAGCCAAAAGTGCATGGTGAAACATTCCATTTCATGAAACTCAGAAAGTGACACTGTCCTGCATGACGTCCTTGTCTCTAAATTGAAGAGACAAGGATTTGATGGATGGACCCTTGTTGCATAAGCAACTGGCCAAATAGTCTCAGTCAAAAAGAGTTGTGGTCAGCACCTCGATGTCCATGTGGAGAGCAGTGACGAGTGGTGTTCCTCAGGGGTCAGTGTTGGGACCAGCACTGTTTATCATCTTTGTTGGTGACATGGACAGTGGGATTGAGTGCACCCTCAGCAAGTTTGCCAATGACACCAAGCTGTGTGGTGCGATCACACGCTGGAGGGAAGGGATGTGCCATCCAGAGGGACCTGGACAGGCTGGAGAGATGGGCCCGTGCAAACCTCATGAAGTTCAACAAGGCCAAAAGCAAGGTCCTGCACATGGGTCGAGGCAATCCCAAGCACAAATACAGGGTGGGCAAAGAGTGGATTGAGAGCAGCCCTGCAGAGAAGGACTTGGGGGTATTAGTGGATGGAAAACTGACTATGAGCCAGCAATGTGAACTTGCAGCCCAGAAAGCCAACTGTATCCTGGGCTGCATTAAGAGAAGTGTGGCCAGCAGGTCAAGGGAGGGGATTCTCCCCCTCTACTCCACTCTCGTGAGACCCCCCCTGCAGTGCTGTGTCCAGCTCTGGGGCCCCCAACATAAGACATGGACCTGCTCAAGCGGGTCCAGAGGAGGCTGTGAAGATGATCAGAGGACTGGAGCACCTCCCTTATGAGGACAGGCTGAGGGAGTTGGGGATGTTCAGCCTGGAGAAGAGAAGGCTCCAGGGAGACCTTATAGCAGCCTTACAGTACTTAAAGGGGGCTACAGGAAAGCTGGGGAGAGACTCTGCATCAGAGAGTGTAGGGACAGGATGACAGATAATGGCTCTAAACTGAAAAAGGGCAGATTTGGATTAGATATAGGGAAGAAATGCTTGTCTGTAAGGGTGGTGAGGCACTGGAAGAGGTTGCCCAGAGAGGTTGTGGCTGCCCCCTCCCTGGCAGTGTTCAAGGCCAGGTTGGACGGGGCTTTGAGCAACCTGGTCTAGTGGAAGGTGTCTCTGCCCATGGCAGGGGGGGTTGGAACTAGATGATGATTAAGGTCCCTTCTAACCAAACCATTTTATGATTCTGTGATTATATGAAAGGATCAGGCCATACTTAGTCAAGCTTTATAAAATTAGTTTTACACTCACTTATATAGAAAACATTGGCTTCTTCAGTATACATTTAATTTTTAAAGATCTTTTATCTACAGGGTTAATAAAAAAACCCCTCCTGTCCTCCCTTTTTAAAAATTTTGCAAATAAGGATTTATATGGCTTCAGTATGAACAAAACAAAGCCACACACACAAAACCACACACACCTAGTCTGGAATCTAACCTACAGTATTTTCACCATGAACTATTGAAATTAGCAGGTTCACAATGCGTGGGGTTCTGTCAGAATGGCTAGCATTTCCTCCTTGAAATATAGAAAGGGGGTAAAGAGGGAACAGGGTAGCAATGATCTTCACCAGACCCAAAAATGTCTGAAAGATGCAAACACCACTTGAGATACATGACACACAGGTCAGAGACATAAATCTGAGACAAGATACATAGTATAGCTTGTGTCACAGTTCATCAGTTTCTCCCTAATCACCAGATGTTTTGAAGATCTGACTGGAAATTCTATCCAATGGAGTCACAAAGTTTACCTCAAACTCTAATTCACAAGCCACACTGATTAACTGCTGCACAAACTGTCCCTGCTGAGACAAAGAAGTTCAAGCAGAGGGAGCTTCATCTGCCCGACATTGATCATGTTCATAGCTGAGTTAGTTGCCTAGGCTCTTCTATAATCAATAAAGAGAAATAGGCTCTTCAAGGTGCAATTTGTCTCATCTTAAACTGGCTGTCTAGAACTGGTGGACCAAATCATGCTCAAAAATATGCCTTTTCTTCATCACTGGTTAAAAAGGGAGGCTACAGTAACTGCCTCAGATGTAGATGTGTAAAAGTTTGGTGACATGAACCTACCACTTACTTTACTAAGACCTCGGAGAGATATTTTCTTCATAATTCACAAACAGATGATGAAATTAATTTCCCAGCAAGGACTTACACAGCTTAGGTTGGCTGTTCGTTTTTCTTACAATATTTCTGTAACAGCAGTAACACATAAAGATGTGAGAGAGACAAGTGTTGAAGCCAATAGTATCTTGTGGGGTTTCTTCCTTTTATAGAAAAGAAAAGAACCAGGACTCATCCATACAGTGGATGCCTTACAACTTACTGTCTGATTAGTAGGCAAGTCTGACCCTGAGGGCTGCCATAAATGTTTTCTTTAAGAAAAGACACATCCCTAAGGAGTCAATAAAAACCGTTAAGCTATGATATTTTGAAATGTGCTTGGAACTGCTGTGTGCTCCGCCTGGACATGTTGGTATCCACTAGGAAGAATTAATTCTCAAATTCAGTACTTTGTAACACAACCCCTACTGGCAACCCTTTTGATCACTACTTATATAGTGACTTTTTTTTTTTTTTTCATTCGTTACTAAGGCATTACCTTGGAAAGCTGTTATATTATTCAAGAATATATCAAGTAGGAAGTTGCATACTTTTCCAACTCCTACAGTTAAGTTAACATAAAAATTGAATGTCTCAGAAAGATTGCTGAAAAAATCTTGTGTCCAAAAACCAATAACCTAAATGGTAATATGTTACACTATACTAACCTAAAGGAGGTACGAATGAGACAAAAGAATGAGATGAAGTCTTGTGCCTTATTAAGGACACACTAACAGAGAGAAAACCAATTTATTTAAGTCCCATTTTTGATGGGGCAGAGCAGCATAGAGCAGTTTCAAAAATCTTATTCTCTCTGTGAGATTCCTACACTCTAAGAAACGCAGATGTTATCAGTACAGATAGTTTCCTGATGAGCCCCTCCAGAGGATTTAAAGCTTTTGCCTACAAGTCCTGAGCACAGACTGTCACCCTAAAACTTTAGACTTTTTTTCTTCCTCTTAAGGCACTTAAAAGAAATATGCTAATATAATCCCTGAAGCACTTCTGACTTTCCATTCTTCATCTACACACCATCTGTAAAGTCTAAGCTTTTCCAGCCCAAAGCCTGATGTCTATCTTTCTGTAGGGGGCCTAGCAAACATGTGAACCTATACCACAAAACACAGACCATACGAAATTGTATCTTCTCCTGTGGTGCAGGAAGACCATTCAGACATCACTGTAAGAAGTTGTCTTTATGCAGAAAAGCAAGCATTTTTATCTGAATGAAAAATATTTCAATGTAAACAAAAAAATACCATTTGTATAAAAACTGAATTTAAAAATAAGCCTGAAGAGAACTAGTCCTATGATATCACAGTCCATGGTATATGCTAAACTGTCTCTCTGTTTGCCAGAAAGACAGGATATTTAAGTTATATCTTGATTTTTGAGATTTTAATCAATAAAAGGTGTTCCACACTCATATTTTAGTGACTTGTATCTCAGTACTATCTTTTTCATTTAAAATTTATATTGAAAATTTATGAGCTTCTTAGAAATTTACTAAAGAGACAGGGAAAGGAACTCTTGCAGGAGGAGATCCACAAAGAACTTTTCTGTAATTACTCGCTCTACATTCCCTTAAAGTATAACACAACAGATACTTTTTTCTGATTTCAAAATTATGCATGTAGATCCATTTAAAAAGATACATGTCCAGAAAACACTTACCAAGTTTTGGAATTAGATTATTCTGAAGATAGAGAATTTTTAAATCTCGACACCATTTGTCAAGATACTCTAGTTTTTCTATTTCTTGCTGATGTAAAGAGATTTCTTCCAGTGAAAAAATTTCACAGTTGTTATGTTCTGCACGTCTTCTAACAAGATCTTCAGTGACTGAAAGAAACATTACATGCCGTATTTCCCTTTAGTCATTTTCTGCCATCTGACTTATGAGCAACTTATAAAAGCATTAGAATCTTTTGTTTCACCATACCAAATAGATATCTGGTAGGATATCTACAAAAATAAAATCTGCTAGAAAAGACATCAAGCACAAAGTAAATTCAGCCCACTCTGCCACAGTAAACATAATTTGTGAAACACACACGTCACCTGTAACATTTAGAAAAAAACATATGAAACCTGCAGAGTCTTCCATAAGAGTGTGATACAACCTTTGCAGAAATTAATCCAGCATCCACTATTTTCAGCATAGCTCAGGTTGAAGATTGATTCATGTAGACAAGCAATGGAGTTTGTTTTTTTTATTTCCTGATGCCAGCTGTTCAGATCACAGATAGCGGGGGCGAGGAAGTAAACTACCTAGAGTGGGTCATCATATTCTTCTGCCAGCACAGTGTAAACAGAAATAAGGGGATAAATTTTGGAAGTGGGCAGATATCTTTTACTTTTTTCATTCTTGAGGCAAAGCCATAGCTAATTCATGCTTATAAATGTTCATGTTAGAATGAAATTTAATCCTGAGTATTTCTTAGGCACTACCAGCTCATTAGCAGCCACCAAAGGAGTTTCAGTGGCCGAAAAAAACAGAGATCCGGGTTCAGAGTTATCACGTAGCAATATTTAATGCCAGGCAATCATTCAAACAGTGAAAAGGCTCTGCATAATGAAGGTAAAGAAATTCTATGAGAACTAGGGCTCACTCTTGAGCTAGATGTTATTACTTTGTTTCCAGCCCACTGCACCAAAAAAGCACTAGCATTTTCCTCTCCTTCACAAGCAGTGAACTACAGTGAAGTGCTGATTAAATAAATAGGGTTTTATCAAATGAGCATAGGTATTTTCATGATTGTTAATGATGAAAAAAGACTAGCAAGCCTTTCAAAAAAGACTGAAGAAAAATAAGTAAAAATAAAAAAGTGAAAACATATTATTCCTACCATGGATTAATTAAAAGCATTCTTTCATCGCTTCTCTGTCTCGGGGAGGTTTTGTGCAACCATCCAGTTTTATTAGTGGTCCTGGAATGGCTGCACACATTCACACGGACTGGTCTGCTACAAGCTGCATAAACTACGTACTCATACAGCCCAAACTCGCATATGTCAGTGCAGCTCCTCTATCTACAGCCTTTGGGAAACGGGTGAAACTGCTTTTCAGACTTTATATTATTTACAGATGACCAGGGTTTACTCTCCTTTCTGTTCAACAGAGTTTCATCTGACATGATTTACAGAATTATATAATGGTGATACTGATATTGATGTAAGAAGGGATCCTGTCTGCACATAAAACATATCGGGAAAGGTGTCTTTTCCTTTTTTAATCATGTTGGGAAAGTTTGCTGTGTCTAAACAACCATCTTCCCTTCAACAGCCCATCAATTAAACATGATTAAATTAATAGAGAAGAGAAAAAAATGGCAATAATCATGACTAAATATTTTAGTCTTCACAGAAAATATGAAAAGCACTGGCATTTCTAATAAATTACTTGGCAAATCTGCTGGAAATTTTTTTTTTTTTTTTTTTTAAAAAAAAAGGCCTGCTTACTAATGTGTTTGGTGGCAAATCTTTCAATGCTGGTAATTCCAGTGCAAACAGGTATTTTTGAGCAAGAAAAAAATATTCCATGATCTGCATACATACACATTGGAGAAAGCATTATGCTCTATACCTTTTAAACAAAATGAAGTCATACAAACTACTCCTGACAGAGTTTTATTCTAGCCAGATTTCCCTTTGCTGATGAAAAGAAAATTGAAGTGATTATTGCAGTGATTATGCAAAAATGACCACTTTCAGTACCAGATGGTTTGCAAAGCAGAGAAAATCATTCACAATAGAAGTTACAGTGGCGCTTTAAAAACCTATTTTGGGGACCTGCTGTAGGGAACTGAGTGAATATTTGACATTTTGTATGCTATCTATCTAGTTCATTTAAGAGGAATGAGGAAAACAAACTTGCAAGAGAAAACAACAATTTTAAATAAAAGCTCTCCCAAGACACTGACAAAACATATTGTAATGTTACTTCTCACTGAGAATTTAATTAACCACAATATCTGATGTGCACAGTAACGGGAAAATGGACCAGTGACCTGAGAGATCATAGCGACTCACATGTTCCCATGAACACTGGAGGAAAGAAGGGATGGCATCAATCAACTGGAGATAACAGATCTTGAAGATCTAACAGCCAGGCTTCCAACAATTACACGTTTTACTCAGAAAAGGCTCAGATACGAAAGAAAGCATTAAATAAATTGAAAGAATAAGCAGGTGGGCAGCTGCAGATATATCAAGAAACAGTGGGGGAACCTGTGTTTCAGAAAAGTGAAGTGTTCAACCATTATTTTAAGACTCAAATTCATACCACACTGTTCAGGAGATGAAGCCATTCTCCTTCAGGCAGTTCCTGCTCAAAGTGGACATATGCCAGCTGCATGCAGAGAGAAGGAGCTCCTTTCCAAACCACTATTTTAGCCCAGCAAGAGACTGGCAGTCCAGTGACAGTGTACAATCAAAATAGATTACAGGGAACATCACAGATGAAGGGAATTCCTCAGTAGCTTTTTTCTTGAGTGATATGAATGAGCACTCAGTCTTTTTGGTCACACTGCTTTACCTCTAAAAGATTGTGGATTCATAATTAATTGTATGGCGTCTTTTAACCTCATTCAGGATTTTTTTTATGTCTGATAAAGTGTCTGCATTGGCTACTTCTACCTAAAAAAAAAATAAATTATCAGTTGATGTTGAAAATTTGTAACTGCAGTGCAAGGACAGCACTGACAGGTCTAGGCCCAGACATAAGCCATCCCATCGAGCACCTCCCCTTGCAGGGGGCTGCCCCACACACAGCAGGGTCCCCACCTGGGCCACCCCGCTGCTTCGGGAGGCAAGTGCACCCCTGTGCTGTGCTTAGTGGAATAAACCGGGTTGTTATTACCAGGGAGAAGCGAAACCAGATCACCCAGCCGGGTGAGGAGCGCAAGGGAGGCAGGAGGGGAGAGGGGCTGCCGGGGGAGTATGGGGATGGCGGGGAAGGGGAGCAAGTGTGGGAGAGGGAACATGGTGGCCAGAGAGTGGGGCACGTCCTGGAGAGGAGGGAGGGAGCCCGGGGGAGGGGAAGAAAGGGTCTCTCGGCGACACTCACTCCGCACCATGGCCGCCCTCAGCTTCCCGCCGCCGCCGCTCCCGGACGCCGCGGCGCTGCCATGGCAACGCGGCCGGGCGGGAGGCGGCGGGCGGGGCGGCGGGCGCTGCTGTGGGCCGGCCGCCCTCCCCCCGCGCCTCCACCGCCCGCGGCCGGCGGGTTTGGGGCGTTTTCTGTACCCGGGGCAGCCAGAGGCGCTTGTGAGGCTGCCCAAGAAGCAAAATGGCTTTCGTATTGAGTCGAAGGAATTCACTCAACAGTCAGAATCCAACAGAACTGTCCAGCAGGTATTCTTTATTAGCAGCGCTGGGGTCGCCCCGGGGATTCTCCACCATAAGGGCTCCCCCGAACTAGCAAGGGACATCAGTTTACATACACACAAATCATACATATTCATTAGATTTCCTGGAAAGGGGTGTCATATGATAATAAGTTCCCGGAATTCATTTACATAGTCCGAGCATGTGTAGTAAAAATAGAGTGAAGGACTTGGGTGGTCGAGGGAAGAAGTACGTGGTCTTCACGGTGTCTGCTCTTTCCAGAGCATGGCTGTGAGGTAAAATCCAGGTGTCTTCTTCCTAAATCGGCGAGATCATCCTCCCTAGATTGTATCTCTGTGTCCTTTTGTTCAAGTTCCCCCTTATCTTAGTTTTCCCAAGTGCCCACTGAAGGCTGCTATCAGTGAGTTACATAGGGAGCGTTTTACTTTTGTCTAGAGGGACAAAGAGGCCTGGGGAAAACAGTTGAGGAGTCCTTGGGAAACAAACACAAGCAAAACTTTCATGCATCACAGTTTAGTCTTAACCAGAAATTCATTGGTTGAGCCCTTTCAGTATAATCCACAAGGAAGATTTCTGCTACTCTGGCTGCTCCTGACCCCTTTCTTTGGCTGAGCAATGGTATATGAAATGACTCTTCCTCAGGCATATATCTTTTGTCTATCCTTTGATACTTTTGTCCTCCTCCTGCATATTCATCAACTAGTTTGACTAATGCATTTTGGGCAGAAAGCATGTTTTCCGTTGTCTGTGGAAGCCGCCTGTTGCTGTGATTAACATAGAATCACAGAATTGTTTAGGTTGGGAAAGACCTTTAAGATGATCGAGTCCAACCATAAATCTAACACTGCCAAGCCCACCACTAAACCATGTCCCTAAGCACCACATCTACACATCTTTCAAATGCCTCCAGAGATGGTAACTCCACCACTTCCCTGGGCGGCCTGAGCTTGACAACCCTTTCAGTGAAGAAATTTTTCCTAATATCCAACCTAAACCTCCCCTGGCACCACTTGAGGCTGTTTCCTCTCATCCTATCACTTGTTACTTGGTAGAAGAGACCAACACCCACCTCACTACAGCCTCCTTTCAGGTAGTTGTACAGAGCTATAAGGTCTCCCCGAGCCTCCTTTTCTCCAGACTAAACAACCCCAGTTCCCTCAGCCACTCCTCGTAAGACCTGTGCTCTAGACCCTTCACCAGCTTCGTTGCCCTTCTCTGGACACGCTCCAGCACCTCAATGTTTTTCTTGTAGTGAGAGGCCCAAAACTGAACACAGTAATCGAGGTGTGGCCTCACCAGTGCTGAGTACAGGGGTAAGATCCCTTCCCTGTCCCTGCTGGCCGGCTATTTCTGATGCAAGCCAGGATGCCATTGGCCTTCTTGGCCACCTGGGCACACTGCTGGCTCATAATCAGCCGGCTGTTGACCAACACCCCCAACTCCTTTCAAGGACACTTCCTCGCAGGGAACACTCCTGTCCTCTACCTTTTACCTGGGAAATTCTCCCAGCAGGTTGCTGCCTCAAGATATCTCTTACCACTATATTTAACTCATAAGATCAGGTCAAACAGCAGCCTGAAATTTGTCGTGCTGTGGACATGGATGTTAGGCCCTCCTGCAGGTCTCTGTGGACTCTCTCCTGCCATTACCATACTATAACTTCACCCTCAGTGAAGTTACTTTCTAACAAAGATAATGAGTAAGAGTTATGGCTGGAGGCCTGAGGCAGCTGGTCAGACAGCTACAGAAATGCTCATGTCTGACATTTTCTATTTTGCAGTTAATATAATGCTGTAGCATTGCTTCACATAGTTGATTAAACAGGTTCCAAACTGGCAAAGTTATGGCACACTAAACCTCCAAGAAACTGGATGGGACTACATGTTTCAAGCTATTGCTAATGAGCTTTATGGAGTCCTTCATCTAATCCTGACCTGCTGACCACCAGTTTGAGTTCAGTCCAATTCAGCAGTGGAGAAGTAGTCTGATCTAATGTACATTTGATCACAAGATAATGAATTGGGGTTTCTTTAATACTTAAACTCTTATTTTCTTCTTTGTAAGTTCATATATCTTGTTCATTGCCATGTCATGCCTCGATCACAAGCTTGTAGCAGCCCTCATCAATGACTCCAAAACTTCAGTTGCAGAACACAAACTGGCACAATTGTCACTGGATCAAAGTGGAAAGTCAGTATGTATTTCATACCTCTTTGCTAACACAGATCGTCATTAAACTAAAGGTCTAATCAAACCTAAAGCTCATCTTCTACTAACAGGAAATTCACATATAAGTTTAAATAAGGTTGTAGGATTTTTTTTTAAATTAATTTATTAAGTCATTTACCTCTGATGTAATACATGGAATGCCTCACAGCCACTCTGCAACTTTCTAATTGTAGTGCTATATAGAGGATAGGAGAAAGGAGGTGTCATGGAGTTAAAGCTAATAAGATTTGTGGAGATAATGAGACACAAAGGAGCAGAAGTAGTTTAGTTTAACTCCGTAGTAGTTGTCCTGCTCTGTCTGACTAAGTAACAAATCCATGCTGAGACAGGGATGTTTACACAGATGGTTGGCCGGCACCACCATGTGGCCCAAGACCTCTCCACAGAGCCACTGAGATTAAAGAAGGGCCACTGGTGAGGCCTTCCCCTACCTACCCATTTATTTCATATTAAATTGCAGGCCCCTTCAAATAATGACTTTTAGAGCTGCACTTTTTCCTAGGACTATTAATTTTTTACTTCAGAGCATAGCTCATAATCAGTGTAATCATTTTCAAGAAGAAGAAAAAAATCTCGTTCTTGCTGTGTCCAGTATTTTAAATACTATGTCTATATTGTACTGCACAGAAATACTTACATTATTTCATTATGCTAAAAGCCTGCTGTTTTTTAATCGCTTTTGCAGAGATTCTATACGATAGTTCTGAAGAAAGAAAAATAAAATCCACAATTAATTAAATTGCTATATACTAAGGTGTGGTGGGTTGACCTTGGCTACCTGCCAGGTGTCCACCCAGCTGCTCTCTCACTCCCCCTCCTCAACATGACAGAGGGAGAAAATATGATGAAAAGCTCATGGATTGAGATAAGGACAGGGAGTTCACACACCAATTACCATCATGGGCAAAATATACTTGACTTGGGGAAATTAATTTAATTTATTGCCAATTAGAGCACAATAATGAGCAATAATAACAAATCTAAGAACACCTTCCCTCCACCACTCCCTTCTTCCCGGCTCAACTTCATTGCAAACTCTTGTACTTGTAAGTCCTGATTTAAACCACAGTTTGTTATAATCAATATATATGTAGGTCCTGGTTTGCCAAATGTACTTAAGCTGTAGGACTACTTGTCTGAGCAAGTAGCTTCTCAATTGTGATGAGCATAAAAGAGGTATTCTCTGTATGCCAGTGCCTAAAAAGCTCTCGGAGTGTATTTGTTTTCCTCTTGTGAAGAACAGCTTTGTTTATGACTCAGGACTAAACTATTTATTCAGGAAGGCAGAAAGCCATATTTTGGAGCATGCACTTGCAACACGCTAGTCCTAACCTGGTAGCCTGGTACACATGCAGCAAAGCTAGATGCTGAAGTAGGATAATCACACTGGTTTCTTGTCCTTCTTCAAACTGCAGGGTCTTCAGAATGAGCCTTATTAATCCATGACCTTGATTTTACTGGGAATAATGACATACTGATAAAGTGTAACACACCATCCTTGAGCATCAATGGTGTTGTGCTAAAGCCCTTGGATGCTCAAAATCTCAGATTATCATTGCAATGTGGCTCTCCAAGTTGTGCCTTGCTGTTTCTAACTTCCAATATACTCAATTCAAAGGCTAAGAGATCTGCCAGATTGTCTTGTTGCCCTTGGGATACACTGAACTCCTGAACCCTGACACAGTTTCAGAATCAAACAGTATCCTTTTGAGCTTCACTTTCACCACATAAAAATTCAGATAAGACCAAATGTTTTTATCCTTTGCAGATTTTTATATTTTATAGCTTGGAAGAATTTTCTGCTGTGTAAATTTGAAAGAATGAAAACTGATAAATCCAGCACATCATACACACATGCTTTCAGCATTCAGACCTATATGTGAGCTGCTCTTACAATATGCTTCATTGAACAAAACGTTTGCAGCCCATACATCAACACAATGTACGTATACAGGTTTGATGTAACTTGCAGGTATGGTGTCATACAACTTCTCAAGAGACTTATACATTAATTTATTTTCAAATTAAATACACATTTTATATTTACATACATTGACCTTACTATGTTCATTATTTTCATGCAATTATTTTTCACTCAAATTATGTACTAAGAGCTTTACATAGCACAAGCCCAAATTATTAACTTGAAGCAGTGTACATGACAGCGATAATGTAATGAGCCACATTACTAACAGGAGAATGGAGTTGAGAAAGAAGAAAAAGGTCCCATCTGGTATGCCTTCCCTGAAGAAATTCGCTTTACTGCTTTAATACATTAAAAGTTTACTTGTTAAATGCATAAAACAATGCAATATAAAACATATTTCTGTCATGACACAAAATAAGCTTTATAGCATTATTATTACAGTGCATCAGAAGT
The DNA here is from genome assembly GCF_047716275.1 of Strix uralensis. Lineage (NCBI taxonomy): Eukaryota > Metazoa > Chordata > Aves > Strigiformes > Strigidae > Strix > Strix uralensis. The sequence goes on from NC_133972.1 coordinate 166,019,102, forward strand.
ATTTTGAATATGTGTTCACTCCATTAGTATATACTCAGGTAAAGTGCTGCAGACCCAGCAAATTGATATCCATGGACAAATCTTAGCTCTTAAAATGCTGCAGGTCAGAGTCTTAGCTGGTGGAGATCAGCTGATTGATACCCACCCAGAATCTGAACCTATGTCTTTCTATTTATTTCCTATTACATTATTATTATTGGTTTGGGCTTCACTGATATTAATATTATTGTTGCTGTTGTTATAATAATAATTATTATTATTATAGTCTATGGTGGTAACATACTTAGTAACTGTAACAAAATGAGGCTTTCATGTTCACACCAAAGTACCAATAAATCCTCTCCCAAAGAGCACACAATCTACAGGATAGGACATAAGCTCACAAATGATAAATTCATTGAAATATATGCAATTCCTAATAATAATCCTCATTATTGACAATACCCTCAAATACAGGAAGAAATGCAAAGAGGAACAACTTTACTGATAAGTAAATGCCAGACAGAAGGGAAAAAAAAGGCAGCATAAGAAACCATAAAAAGTAAATAATATAAAATGAAGTAAGAGTTTTGCTCAGTGTATACTAAAATGTACAGAGGTTTACAAATCACTGCAGCTATTTCACAAAAAAAATACATTGAGGAGCAGATTCTGCAGAACTGGACTAAATGACCATACCTGTATTCTGTACCAGTCTGGTTTATTCCATATAATTTTAATAAAAAATGTTAATCTGTGTAGGGTTTGGCTTCTGTGAGTAATGCTTTCAGGATAAATACAAAACAGACTTGCTCACAGACTAGGAACATTGTAAACTAAGGGATGCCATAAATACTATTATTGTGCTTGCTACTGTTCCCTTCAACATGAACATTCCCGCTATAAAGCACTACATGATATATACTTAAGAATGACCCTGAAATTCAGCTGAACCCAGCAAGAACTAAGAGTATAAGACAAGTTGTAATGATAAAAAATAATAGTAACAAACAGTATGAGATAATGCACAAGGGTTATAAATCTATAGAATTAAATTCTTCTTTCATTCTCTTTTTCTAAATATATTAAAGTGGAGTAACTGTAATCACTGGGGGCAGAAACATAAAATTCTAGTTGTTTTCTCTGTTTGTAGATGCGCTAGTTAATCATTAATCAACAAGTGGTTTTACTTTGCTACAATTACATTTCACAATTATCCTAGGCTTGATTCTCCAGATAACAGAAGCTGCAAATACTAACTACCTCTGAAAGTCTGAATTGAAATACTTAGGTTAGAAAATGCCTTCAACTTTTTGTCAAATGGATTCTGGCTTAAAATTTTCATCCAATGGGATTGAACATAACATATTACTGTGCCTCTTTTCAAAGAAACAATACAAGGTTTCCTTTTATGTCCATTATATATGGAAGGCAACTACCAAAGCCCACCAGTCTGGTAACTGAATAGAACTTTGTTAATTCAACATTAATGAATATCATGGAGGGCGGATTTTAACAGATCCCAAGCATATTATTTTCAGCCCTTGAATTCCAATTGCCAAATTGTCCCAGAACTTCCCTCTCTCCAGATCACACCAATTCCAATTTACAGTTTATATTTATTCATAGACAGATTATAGAAATTCATTTTAGAACAAATTTTTGGCAAGCTGAATCAGCTTTTTCTTCACTAGTTTACAGTGAACTAACTAGTTTACAGTGAACTCAGGCTTTTCTAGTTTTCAGCATAATCACTTCGATGACTGCAGGGTAATTGCAATCTTAGACTTTTCTCTCAGTATAGGATTTCATTTTCCAGATTATTTTTCGAGGAGGTTATTTAAACCCTAAAGAGCTTTATAAGCCTTTAGTTTAAAGAGTGCATTTAGTAATGGACCTGTTACAAGTAGCAATAAAATAGGTAACGCAATATTTATAGATATTACACAATGATGTTTACTCTCAGTTGTCTCCATAGTTAAAGTAAATAAAGAAGCAGAATTATTTAATACTGGCAAAATTATTCAAGTGTATTAACTACAAGTAAATATGAGGATAAGTATTAGAACTACTATTATAGTTACATAATACATGTTTTATGAAGAAGAACATCCTATTTTTGCCATTTATTGAAACTATAAAACCTGGTCTTGTTACATCAGATGGTCTGCCTTCATATAAAGTCCATTTAATGCACTGGGCAGAAGTAAATTACTCTGCAAAATTGGTAATTTGGGTGAAATTTCCCTCTTTGAGCTCTTAATGCTGAGCTGTTGATGCTTATCTTCAAAATATAACCATCTATTTACACTTTGAAAGACAAAATGCACATTTTAACTTAATTGCAAGTACTCTATTCCTCATTGCATCACTTATTCAGAATTTTGATGCTAGAAATACATCTATAACTTGCTTGAGTTTGGCTTGGACACAGATTTGGACAGACAGTGGTGTTTCAGTTTTGTCGATTCTTTCTTCCACCAGAACCTTTTGTTTGTGTGCTTTTGCTGCAGAATTTTCAAACCCCTGACGTTCTGCCTGCCAGCCTGATTGTACCCCATGGGCAGACCTAGCCCTTCCGCAGCAGCATTTCATGTCTGATTTACCAGCTGGGGCTGTGCTAGCTCTGCTTTTAGCACAACAGGGGACAAGAGACTAGAAGCAGCGCTAGTTATGGAATGATTTAGTGGGCAATAGCGTCCTCACACATTATCATTGTTTTGTTGCACGGGAAGATGAAATCCATGCTGTCCTAGATAAACTGGCATAGAGGGAGATATTTTAAGAAGCAGATTATTAAAAGCCTGGAGTCACAAGATAACAGGTTTTGGTTACCCACAGATTGTATGTGTAATTTAGTCTCTGTTGTAGCAAAGATCCAAGCTGAAAAATAGGGCTCAGTGTTTCCAAAGTAAATACCTGCAGGTCTCATATTTTTGTACAGGAATCCAGGTAATTCAGATTCATCACTGCTTCTCCACATCCTGATTCCTGGTTTTCTGAGGAGTGCTTTCCTTCCAATAATATTTCTTTCTTCCTTTCTTCTTTTTTCATAATGCTCAGCATAAAGGCCAAAAGGCAGTGCACACACAGGAGACAATAAAGCTTCTGAAATATGTGGTAACCACTATCCAAATCCGTTGTCTTTGAAAGCACGTTGTTACAAAAAATTGATATATGAAGTATGGGAAGACATAATTCTTTAATAAAAAGATGTTTTCATGTGGATTACAAAACACGTTTTACCATCAATTTATTACCAAAATGTTTGTGGGACCCCATGCCTACATAGGATTTAACTGACATAAGAGACTAGAGGTACAGCAATTGTTTCAGATGACTGCTTTCAGATAGTCACCAAGAAGTATGGCCTCACTCACAGTTTGACCAGAATAAAAATAAAGAATTGCATTTTGAAGGAAGAATACTAACAATTCTGTTATTTTTTTTCCACAGGAACATGTGTAATGATGGCCATAAGGAGGTATCAAATAGTTTGATGCTAAAGAAAATAAATTTGAGGAGGAAGAAAAATGAAAACTGTTAGTGAATTGATTTTGAAATATAGAGAGGTAACTACTCTGCTTTGAAGTTTCTACAAAAGGCAAGAGACAAGCTTGTTTTGAAATGCTGGAGATCCTGTCTCTCAGTATCCTGTGCCAGTCTGTATTTAGTTAGATTCTCCATCCTGTAGTACCTGCTTTGATTAATAATGATACTGGCTTTCAAAATCAGACAACTTTACAGTTCTGGTGCTGCAGCCCTTACATAAACAGTCCCACTGGCTTTAAGAAGTGCCATATCTAGCATCCACTGCTTGGCCCACTGGGTCAATAGGATGTATTTTTTCATCATAGGCTTTAGTAAGTCTGCAAAGTGATCAAATGCCAGAATATTATTCTAAAATGCTCAGTTTGAACATCCTCTTTCTGAGGACTGACAAAGGTTTCCCAAGTTGTGTCTGCAGCTGTGCAGATGCCTTTAGATTTCAGAAGCTGAACTGCACTCATCTAGCAAACTGATGAACAAGGCTGTTTTATCCACACTGTAAGGAATGCAAACCCTGGCACAGCTCCACTTAGTTCCTTCTTTTCAAAGTAAAGAGATAAAGGAAATAACGGAGTCAGGACTGGGATGGCCAGCTCCAAGTACAAATAAATCAGTGCTCTTGTTTTAAAGGTCCTGAGCTGCACCATAACTTAGAAATGCTTGGTAAACAGAAACTGGAGACTGAGGATGAGGCTTGACTGAAAAAGAATAAGGAAGAGAAGAATCTGTAAATATTTTCCAGATATTCTGGACTAATACATGTTGATGCTGCTTCACTCCTTCAGTAGAGTGATACCAAGTTAGAGCAGTACAGCACCTGGCACTACCATTCAGTTTAAACTTGGAAAAAGGAGGACTTGCTTTGCCCGTTACTGAAAAACATGTTTTCTCTGTGCTGAAGCACAGCAGTTGTTTAACAGCTTACACTCTTTAGCAACTGTTGTCAAACAATAAAAAATATTTCATCCAAATAAATTCAAAGAAGCGTTTTAGACAGCAAAGTGGAGTAATTCGCAGTGGAAACTGGCAAGGGTCCTGCAGCTAAACCTTCTTTTAATGAAAAGTCCAGGGAACCTTTCTGGCATGCTTGAACCTGTTTTGTAATAGGGCTCACCCGAAATGTAGAGGAATTCTTTGTAAATTTAAACATATACTCACCAGTTACTCTTTCTTTCCGATTATTTCCTGGGGGGAGAAAAATAAAGCATACACTTTTGTATGTCTTGATTTAAACCACAAACTGTGAGTATATATGCAGGTTGTGATTTGCCAAATTTAGTTAAACTGTAGGATTACCTGTTTGAGCACGTAACTTCTCACTTGTGATGAGCATAAAAGAGGTATTCTCTGTATACCAGTGACTAAAAAGCTCTTAGAGTGTATTTGTTTTCTTCTTGTGAAGCACAGCTTTTTTTATGACTCAGGACTAAACTATTCAGGAAGTCAGAAAGCCGTATTTTGGCGCATGCACTTTGCAGCACGCTAGTCCTAACCTGGTGGTGTTGTCTTTATATGGAATCATGACATAATAACAAAGTGTAACATACCATCCTTGAGTATCCAAGGTGCTGTGCTAAAGCCCTTGGATGCTCAAAATCTCAGATTATCATTGCAATGTGGCTCTCCAAGTTGTGCCTTGCTGTTTCTAACTTCCAATATACTCAATTCAAAGGCTAAGAGATCTGCCAGATTGTCTTGTTGCCCTTGGGATACACTGAACTCCTGAACCCTGACACAGTTTCAGAATCAAACAGTATCCTTTTGAGCTTCACTTTCACCACATAAAAATTCAGATAAGCCCAAGTGGTTTTATTCTTAGGAGATTTTAGATTGTATATGCTTAAAAGAACTTTTTGCTGCGTAAAAAGTGAAAGAATGATAATTCACAAATCCAGCATATACATACATGTTTTCAGCATGGAGGCCTATGTATGAGCTTGCTCTAAAGATATAATTCAGACCTTCTATATATGTAAGTCTTCTTCTCCAGAAGGATTTAGAAGCTACATCTCTGTGGAAAACTTTGAAATAAAGCAGTCAGAAACAGCAACATCAGCACCTTAAATCAGTTCCTCAGACTGATTTAATACTTCTAAGACATTTATCAGACCACATTATAAGCCAAAGGCAAAGCTCTGTCCTGAACCTAATGGTGCATTGGGTTAGTGGGGCCAAATCATATCAATTCTCTAGTCCCTGGAAGGTGGTGATGTGGCTAGCAGCATAGTTAGCTGTTTTTATTTTTTCCAGACAAAAATAAAGGCTCATTTGGCCTGGGGGTGGACTTCAGTGCAAGGCTTGAAAGCACACCTCTGGATTCCTAAGTTACTAACCTTGCTCTGTATCTGCATCTTCATGTTATGGCATATTAGGTTTATCGTCCTTTTCAGCTAACAAATAGGTGTTACAACATATATTGTACATTATGAAAAGGCAGTTTTTCAAAATAAACAGAGTTTCTATGAATAAAAATCAGTAACAGGAAAAGCCAAATCCTCATCAGTTACTTCAGATCATGTCTTCTATCCTTTGATAGGAAAACAACAGAAGGTATCTCTCCTACCTCTTCTTAATATAAAACTTCTAAATTCCTCTATTCATTACATGATGTTAGAGTCACTTACCAAAACTTAGCTGTTTTGAAAGACGTGTCAAGACTGAAGAAAGATGACACAGCAGCATCTTGGGACAAAAGAACTGTGAAATTTAAATGCAAAGTCCTGTAACTGATTGAAAGTTACATTCTGTCCCCATATGCCCCCATATTGCTCTTGTTAGCATCAGTAAGAGCCATGGATGTACTTAGTAAAATATCGTGTGTTGAATATAAAGAAAGTCTGTACTTACAAACTAAAATTATCAGCAACAAAGTGGCAGACAATCCTCCCAGAAAATATCTGAGAACATAACAATACACATAAATGTTAAAAAAAAAAAAAAAAAAAGGATGCATATTGAGTTAATAGACATGAAGCCTGGGTGGGAGGAGGAGAGTAGGTTCTTGCAGATGAACCCTCTGAACTCTGGTAGATGAACTGCAATTTGAAACTTAATTTGAAAATTAATTACTTAATCTATTGAGGATAATCTCCTAGAAAGACCTCAGCATTTCCAGACTGAGAGAAACACCCACATTGGTCACTTAGAAAGACATGGATCCATTCTGATTCTACTCAGCCTTTCAAAACCCCTGTCCAAGCACACCTGACAAAGTAGTTTTCATATCTGCATACATATTTCCTATTTTTGTGCATATCTATATAGCTTGGATATTTGCCTACATCAACTATCATGTGAAAAAATATTAAAAGTTATATCTGACTTTGAAAATGTGACCCTTAACTTATGTTTTATTCACCAACTGAAATGGAGTAAGTATTAATATCAGAACAAATAAAAAAAAAAATATTACCTTGTACATATTGAAATGATTAAACATGTGATCAGTGCAACCATCTGAGAAAGGACATTTTGCACTGTCCTGGATTCTAAAACAAAAATCAGGAAAATAATTTTCATGAGTTTTCAGGAAAGTAAATATATGACAGGAGGTGTTTGCAAAGACTACCTTCAGCCTGTGAGGCCAGTCTCTTCAGCTTCTTTTTAAGAGAATTCGCCTAGAGTGATTCAAAGCGTAAACCTAATTTTTATGCCCTGGGTGTCTCTCAGGAGTCTTTTTCCCCCACAGCCATAGAGACACTGTGCCTTCCATGCTCTCAGAAAACAAGCCTTTCTGAATAATTGCCTGTTTCAGTTTTTGTTTCCCTGCCCTTTCCTCCATTTTCCTCTTCACTCCACTTTTTTCTTTTTCCATTTATCACTGAAAATAGGAGAGGAAAAGATGTGACCAGGGAGGAGTAAGCAAGTAAATACCAATTTTAAGACTAAAAATGAGGCATATCAGAATAAGAATGTAACATACCTGCATTGCTCAAAGTCTCTCCATTTGCATTTATCATAAATGGAGAGCAGGATTTTGAAGCACAGAGTGGTTTCTCAGGCTGAAGAAACTCATCATCTTTGGTGAGAGGGGCTCCATTAGATACTGGAGTTTGCCTTTGTGGCACACGACTATTATATTCAGAAGAAAAGTCAGAATCACCTACAAAAAGTGCATGTGTAACTGAGATTGCACTAAAGAAGAGCTTTGAGACTTTGCGTTGATCAATTTTTTGGGGGGTAGGGAAGTTAATTACTTAGTTACAGGGAGGTTTCCAAATTGCTAAGGGTAGGGAATTGGCAGGTTCAATGTATGCAGGAGAAAATATGCAGAGTAAATACAAAACTGCATAAAGCATAACACAATGAAGTTATTAAAACACCCAAGTGAAGGCAGACAGTGCCAGATATTAACAACACCAGTATAAATATCACTGGTGATGACTTCAGATTCAAATTCGGTCTAAAAATGTGGTTTTGGCACAAAAGTCTTTGTGGACTCATACTCTTGTTTTAATGCCAAGAGCTCAATTCACCACTTACTTACAATTCTGTAACCTGCAAACCTTTTACCTGCACATCTTGGTAGACAACTCCTGCAAAACCTATAGAAAGAGATACCCAAGTCCCACTAAATATAGACTGTAATGTTGTAGCTCGATTACTTGGTACCTGGTCAGGGCTTACCGGTATCACTCTGACTGGCTTCTAGTTTATTGCATCCATCAGGCCAAGGATCATCTACATGGGAGGAATCCATATTACTGCTGGGCCATGAACTGGAGGTGCTGAGATTGAACAAGCTGGCCAGAGAGCGACGGATTTTCTTCCTTCGCCTGAATACACTAGAAAGAACAGACACGTTGTCAAGGAATAGACTTAATTATTCTTGTTGAGCAGGGACATAGCTCTAAAGCTTGCAAGACTGACATGAAAGATCCAGGTTTTAGGTGCTGTTCCTAGCTCTGTTCTTGACCCTGGGTATGTCACCAGGAATGAGTGCTGCACCCCTCAATAATGTCAGGGAATGTGTTAGCAGCATGGCAATATCTCATGCTGTTGTGATACTGGATATTGTGATGCCAGATGAGACTACGGTTACTGGGCTGTGATACTGCTCTGAGTGGTCTCATGCTACCCATGAGTTTCACCCTACCATACCCCATTTGGTGCAGCCTGAATCCACTGTACTTCAACTTTTTTTAACTACATTTTATATACCTTCTTAAACCGGAGTTCTTCTGAAATCAAGAGATATTTTTCCCTGAGTAAGAATTCCAGGACCAGACCTTTTTTATTTTTATATATATATGAGTTTTATATATATATATGTACACACAATTTTTTCTTATTCGTTATCATGGTAACACCCCATTGGCTTTCCTTTTTCTTTATTGGACACAACTGCAATTATAGCAACAACTGTGTATCGAAGAGCTTTTTGAGTAGCAAGATTAGACATGACTGAAAATCAAGCTATTTCAATCACTGCACTCTCTAAACTAAATCAGTTGAGATGTTCTCATTAAGAAGCAATGCTGCTCTTATGCCAAGCAAAATGTAGACAGCCACACAGATACCTCCAGGTAAGTCCAGAGATGTGGAGGCAATTGCCAACATTGAGTAAAATCTGCATGTAGTTCACTTACCGAACCAAATTCTCTTTATATGTAACAGTTGTCTGGGATGGTGTCAGTGTGATGTTGCCCTCTTCATCAGTCAGAAAACTGTCTTCTGTCAAAACGTAATAACCATTAGAAAGCAGTCGAGGGCTGTGGCGACATGTGGAAAGGGAGCCTGTCAGAGGATTTGTGGAACAACACTCATAGGCAGGGTCATCATCCAAAAAGACACAAGCATAACTGAAAAGGAGAAACGAAACCCTTTAATTCAGTGAATATCTAGACAGACCAAACCCATGATTTAATGATAGTGAATTTAGATTACCAGCTGATGGGAGCTGGTAATGATATAGAGCTAAAATATGTGGATATAATGATACTACTTCTGGACCTAGAGGGTTTTGGCCAGCTAGAGTGTGCCTGCATCACACTTTCCAGAGTGTCAGATTACAGGAGGGCTTCATTCCAGGTGGAGCATTTCATGAATGCATGGAGCCAGCTTGAATTGAGAAGCACATGGTGTATTTCTGTGGCAGTTCTCTTGGCGAAGGAGTCCTGCCAGATCTATACCTACCTGGAGCTGTCAGAGGTATTCCATTATTTTGCTTCTCTGAGTTACTGTAAATGGTGCAAGCCTGAGTGCCTCTGAACTAGGCAGGATTTATTTGCTTTTTGTAACCTAGCCATACTTAATGAAGATTCCAGTATTTAAAGGGTGGCTACAAAGAAGATGGAGACTCCCCTTTTTACAAGGAGTCACATGGAAAAGACGAGGGGTAATGGGTACAAGTTACTCCTGGGGAGATTCCAACTGGACACAGGAGGAAAATTTTTCACAATGAGAACAATCAGCCGCTGGAATAATCTCCCCAGTGAAGTGCTGGATTCCCCAACACTGGACACTTTTAAGATTCAGCTGGACAGGGTGCTGGGCCATCTTGTCTAGACCGTGCTTTTGCCAAGAAAGGTTGGACCAGATGATTCATGAGGTCCCTTCCAACCTGGTATTCTGTGATTCTGTAATTCTATGATAATATTTAAGGATACATGACTTCTAATTCTCACAAATCCTAGAATACCATGCAGCTAGAACAACATAGGTTAAAGTCTACACATAGTGATAACTTTATCCAGCACTGAAATACAATTGATTTTGAGATTAAATATAGCACAGAAAAATACACTATGTGGTATTTAAAATAGAAGTGAGTAGTGACAGAGGTGAAAGAATCTAAATGTTGTAGACATTTTACTTAGCTCAAGTAAAATTGGATTTATCTTTAGTCCTTTCTCCTCAACCCCTTTGAGATCCAAGTGGCCATGCAGTCACATCCATGGAAAGAAATAAGAAAATGGATTGATTCAGAGTCTGATGTGGGTTTCAGAAGCAGGTTTAACTATCACATATGGCATGTCACAGAGGGATACCATAATTTCAGTGGAGGGAGAAGCATGTGGAACAGAGATACTCCAAAACCTTGTAACCAGTGCTTCCAATCTCCACAGCAGTATTTCTGAATCATAGAATCATAGAAACATAGAATTATTCCAGTTGGAAAAGACCCTTGGGATCATCGAGTCCAACCATCAGCCCTACTCTACAAAGTTCTCCCCTACACCATATCCCTCAACATCTCATCTAAACGACCCTTAAACACATCCAGGGATGGTGACTCCACCACCTCCCTGGGCAGCCTATTCCACTGTCTGATCACTCTTTCTCTGAAAATTTTTTTTCCTAATGTCCAGTTGTCCTGGTTTAACCAGGATAGGGTTAAGTTTCCCCAGCAGTGGGGGGGAGCTCTAGCCGGGTTATTCAGATACCATGCCGACGTCACATCCTGGCAGGTCACATTTTCCTGGCGCGGAGCGCGGTGCACTCGTGGTTTTGTACATCGTGCTTCAAACTGCTGTATTTGGTAGCTATTTTGCTCTGTTCACTGCTATCACTATTACTGTTATTGTTATTGTTGTTGTTGGTTGTGTTGCTATGGCACTGTTGTATTAAACCTTTCCTTATTTCAGTCTTGGGGCTTTGTATTTCACTCCCTTTGTGGGGGAGCGGCCGCGTGGTCTCAGACCCTGGCAGGGGCTAAACCACCACACCAGTCTAAACCTCCTCTGTTGGAGTTTAAAGCCGTCCCCCCTTGTTCTGTCACTAATCACCTGTGAGAAGAGACCAGCACCAACCTCTCTACAATGTCCTTTCAGGTAGGTGTAGAGAGTGATGAGGTCTCCCCTCAGCCTTCTCTTCCTCAAACTGAACAGTCCCAGCTCCTTCAATTGCTCCTCATAGGATTTGTTCTCCAGGCCCTTCACCAGCTTCGTTGCCCTCCTCTGCACTCGCTCCAGCACCTCGATATCTCTCTTGTATTGAGGTGCCCAAAACTGGACACAATACTCAAGGTGTGGCCTCACCAGTGCAGAGTACAGGGGGACTATCATCTCCCTACTTCTGCTGGTCACACTATTTCTAATACAAGCCAGGATGCCGTTGGCTTTCTTGGCCACCTGGGCACACTGCTGGCTCATGTTCAGCTGCTTGTCAATTAGAACCCCCAGATCCTTCTCTTCCAGACAGCTCTCCAGCCACACCTCCCCAAGCCTGTAGCGATGCAGGGGGTTGTTGTGGCCCAAGTGCAGGACCTGGCACTTGGCCTTGTTGAAGTTCATCCTGTTAACGTTGGCCCACCGATCCAACCTATCCAAGTCTCTGTAGAGCCTCCCTATCTTCATGCAGATCGACACTCCCGCTTAACTTGGTGTCGTCTGCGAATTTACTGATAATGCACTCTATGTCCTTATCAAGATCATCCATAAAGATGTTGAACAGAAATGGTCCCAACATCGAGCACTGAGGAACACCACTTGTGACCGGCCGCCAGCTGGATTTAGCTCCATTGACCACCACTCTCTGGGACCGTCCATCCAGCCAGTGCTTGACCCAGCAGACCGTTTGCTCACCCAGGCCATGGGCAGCCAGTTTTTCTATGAGAATCCTATGGGGAACTGTGTCGAATGCTTTTTGAAAATCTAGGTAGATAATATGGACAGCTTTTCTCTCGTCCAATAGTTGGGTCATCTTGTCATAGAAGGAGATCAGGTTTGTCAGGCAGGACCTGCCTTTCATAAACCCATGCTGACTAGGCCTGATCCCCTGGTTGTCCATTATATGACTTTTAATGGCACTCAAGATGACCTGCTCCATGACCTTCCCTGGCACCGAGGTCAGACTGACAGGTCTATAGTTTCCTGGATCCTCCTTTCTGCCTTTCTTGTAGATTGGTGTCACATTTGCCACCCTCCAGTCCAATGGGACCTCCCCAGTTAGCCATGATTTCTGGTGAATCATGGAAAGTGGCTTGGTGAGCACATCTGCCAACTCTTTCAGCACCCTTGGGTGTAATCCACCTGGTCCCACAGACTTGTGTGCATCCAAGTGGTGTAGCAGGTCTCTGACCACCTCCTCTTCAGCTGTGCTGACCTCATTCTGCTTCCTCTCCCCATCTCCCAGCTCATGAGGCTGGGTGTCCAGGGAACAGCCAGTTCCACTGCTAAAGACTGAGGCAAAGTAGGCGTTGAGCACCTCAGCCTTTCCCTCATCCTTAGTTACCATGTTTCCCTCTGCATCCAATAAAGGAGGGAGATTTTCCCTAATCCTCCTTTTGCTGTTAACGAATTTATAGAAACGTATTTTATTATCCTTAACAGCTGCAGCCAAGTTGAGCTCTAGCTGCGCTTTGGCTCTCCTAATGTTCTCCCTGCATAACTTCACTACATCTTTGTAGTCTGCATGAGAGACCTGGCCCCTCTTCCAAAGACAATAGATTCTTCTCTTGTTCTTGAGATCCAGCCCAAGGTCCCTGTTTAGCCAGGCCGGTCTCCTTCCCCGCCTGCTTGTTTTTCAGCACGTGGGAACAGCCTGCTCCTGTGCCTTTAAGACTTCTCTCTTGAAGTATGTCCAGCCTTCCTGGACTCCCATATCCTTCAAGGCAGCCTCCCAAGGGATTTTGTTAATCATTCTTTTGAAGAGGTCGAAGTTTGCCCTCCAGAATTCTAAGGTGGCAGTTTTACTAACCCCTCTCTTTGTTTCTCCAAGGATCGAAACCTTCCATTTAAAATTTCCATTTAAAACAGTAATTACATTAATATCAATTCTAGGTGGCCCAAAAGGGATTTTACAAAATCTTCAACAAAATAAAAATAAAATTAAATATAATTTTCCTCAGTACCTTGGAAAAATACATTGTGAGAGGCTGTGTCTGTGTTCTTCATTAAATGCTGTTGAACCTGCAGAGGCAAAGGCCAAATAAGAAAGAGTTGTTATCATATCCACTGACTGCTCAGTTGACAGGTTTTCACTGACAGGTGCCTTGTGCATATCAAAAATATCATAAAATAAGCTAAAAAAGAAAATGAAATTAGGGAGAGATTAAAGGAGATAAAACAAATGAAAGAATGGGGGAAATACATAGTGTTTATAGCAAACTTATTTCAAGCGGGAAAACACAAAATCAAAGCCAATCATAATCAGATATTTGTACCCTGCACAGCTTACAACCTTGAGAGAAATAATTATGGACACAAATGCAATAGCTGCAGTAATTTTAATGGTGTTTTCCCAGAATTCTGCTTCATGACAAAAATAGTACATGTACTGACAATAGATACAGAGTAGAATGGAAGGGCCACCATTAGCAATACGATATATTTTTCAGATGAAAATTGTGGACATAGCACAACAGGGATAGGGACAGGGAAAGTGGCAAAGATTTGACAACAATATTGTGGCAGAAGACTAAGGAAATAGGATTTGTCTGGATTACCATGGCTCAAGTCTGCAAAGTGCTGCCAGATGTTCAGCATCTGACAGAACCAGTCTTACAAAATATGAGCAATGGCTATCCATAGGGATAATTTATATCCGTTATTACATGGAAAGATAAAAGATATGATCTCTCCCTATATTACCTTGCCTCTCCTGTGTCTTTAGAGCATCATGCTCACAACACTGTTAGTAAATGCCCATCATTCACCTATGAGAGGAGATAGGTCTAAGAGAATTATTTTTTTATGTTCAGTTATGAGCATAGGCAAAGAAAAGACATGAAGGTCAGTGTTTCTACTTTGGTAATCTTGTTTATCCTGATTTGGAGTTCGGTTGTCAGTCACAGCCTGGATGTGAAGGCTGACTGAGCATTGGGACCAGGCAGGGTCACCAAAGAAGGGAAGTGAAACCTTCCAGGGTATTTTATACAAATCAGTCCTATTGCCCTACTCCCATACATACTGTTCCTCCTACACTTTGAAAAAAAAAAAATTCACTATAGCAGGAGAAAATTATGCTCTAACCCTTGCAAAAACAACTGAGGAGGAGACAATTGCAAGAAACTTGGTGGAGATACAAAGAGATCAAGTAGCAAAAGTCAGAATGTCACACAGCAAGTTGTACAAAAAGTGAGAGCAGTGGTGTATTTCATAGCCTGACATGTTGTAGACCCATTTTTTTCATATACGTTTAGCTCCTTAAATTATTTCTCTTATTTAAGGCAAAATCATGATTTTTAATTGTGCAAAAATATTATATCAAACCCAAGAAATTCATACAAACTCTAAAAGAAAATACAGGAAGAACTTGACAGGTGGTTTGTTGATCTGGATATAAACTAAAACCTGAAAAATCCCAAATCTTATCAGTCAAATAAAATCCCCTCCACAACAGAGTTTTTTAATCAAAACCTCTGGTGAATGTGCACAAATTTACTTGCTCCTGGTGTTGATGCAACATGTGATATTTCATCCATCTTGAAAAGGACTGTTTCATACACCCTGGGATAACAGCTAATATAGATTAAAAGAGTTTAAAAAGAAACAGGACTATATTTTATTTTGTCTTGTTTGAAAATCAGGATGTGTAAAATAGTATCATCAATATATATATTATTAGTTAGAATATATTCTTGTTTAGGCAAAAGTGATTGATTCTAGAGCAAATTTGTTTGAAAATGGATGCAGAAGTATACCTCAGCATCAATTATACTACTGAAACCCATAACACAGTTGTATTGAAAGTGATTTTCTCAGTTATGATAATATAAAGTAGCAACCACTAAACCCAATAACTTTTAACAATAGCATTTTACATATGCGTAGTTCTTTCATTAAGAAGTGTTGACACATACTGATCAAAGTTGCAGAACAAACCACAGTCTTTCCTTTACTAATTTGAATTGTCTTATAAATTTGCAAGATATGTCTCTGCAGGATACCTGTTTATCTGCCACCCCCTGCAGAAGTAAAATTTAAGGTAAAATAGAGTATATACATATATTTATAAAAGAAAGAGAAATATACATATACAAATACATTACTGGGGAGGAGATGACTTTTTCTCTTTTGAAGAACCGTTAATAAACAGTTGTAGTTTGCTTTCAAACTATTTTAAGTCATGTTAACACCAAGCTTCTGTAAACAGTCATAGAACAGGCAGTCCAATGGATTTTTTTGCTACCCTTGATCACGAAAATTTTTGTCTCATGCGTTAATGAAGAGGGTTCCTGAAAATCATAATTCAATCAATGCTGGAGAAAGCACGTAAACATCATGTTGTTGACAATACTGCACAGTGTTCTGCTTTCATTTAATATTCAGTCCCATTTCTTGGCTATTAATAGAATGAGAAGCTATAGTAACAATATAAGCAAGCCAAAACAAAGCATCTCAACCACCACTGTACAGTGAATCAGTAGTATTATATCTGTAATTCACAAAAGGAGCATCAATACGGAACCTTTAAAGTATGATATGAGAAAATACCAACAGCTTTAAGAAATCTCACTAAAAGTGAATCTGAGGTGAATGCGGCAATATTTTATGTCAAGAATTAAAATAAAAGTTTAAGGCAACAACCCCACTTGAATTTCAAAACACCCAAAAGCCCATGTTGCAATAGAAACAAAAAGTTATTGTCCAAAACAGTTAGTTTTAATTACCTTTCCCTCAAAAATGAAATTAATCTTTAAGCCAATGATGCCCTCAATTAGTAGCCAGCAATCCCCTGCCCATGTTTATATTCTAAACATTAATATGTACTAAAATATAGTGCTAACTATTAAAATAGCTAAAGCCCAGGCAACCGGTTTTATTCTATTGTACCTACCAAATTAAGTGTCTACAAATGTAGTTCATTTGTTCACACATATTAGTCATTTTTGAAGCACAGTCTAGTCTTTTCTCCCTGCAGGTAATGATAACAACTTTCACAAAATACAAAACTTCCTGAAGAGCAATACAGAAATGAATCCAAAGGCTAGTTATTCCTCAGCTGACAGATATATTAAGAGATAAAGATGTGTAAAATCTTCCAAACCTGGAAAATCCATTTCACTATTAACATGTGTATGCAAAAAAGTTTCTCATCATCAACACGAGAGCCTCTGAGATGATAAGTGGAGGGTGCTCCTTCTGCAGCTCCCTGGAAGAGATTAGCCCTGGGTCTTCAGAAAGGCAGGTCTATGAAGTCCTCTGTTTCCTTTTGAAAACAGCCTGTGCAATCAGCGGCACAGAGGCAGAATGAGGTCATGCTTCCTGTAAAGTAGCCTCACATCAGAAGCATTCATTTTGAAGAGCAAACTGAAGATTAAGATTAGCCCAGTGAACACACTTGCAGGCTGTTGCAAAAGAGAAGATACACTATAAATAACATTTTGCTCCAGTGATGATATGGAGAACAAGGGCAGAACCTTTTCTCATAAAAACAAGTGACACAGGTTGTTGTTTCAGCTTTATTTTTCTGCCTCAATCAGAAAACTTTAACGTGGTATGTCCAGATCACTCCATTTGTTGAAATACTTGTAAACCTGCTGGGCTTTCATGTAGGAAAATGATCCAGCTGCTAAAAAAAAACCTGTGTATAGTAACAAGACATTTTGCAAAAGCACTATTATACAGAAGATGCATTTGGTGAGAGTTCAGAGTTGGTTTAAGTTTCATGGTCAAAAACATTACTGAAGATATATATCATGCAATGTTAAGATAAATCCCTTTGAAAGGAGAAAGGAACAAAGCCATTTGTAAACTTAGTCATTGTTCCACTCTATATGTTTCATACTGTGCAAGATATCAATTCATCATACCTTAAAGTATACAAAAATAAAGTCAAATCCATGTAAGACAAATGGAGCCTGAACAAGATGTCCTGGCAATCAAAATGATTTGATTGTAGAACTATTATACACAAAAGTACTATAAATCAGCTGCTTGACACTGAAGAATTATACAACCTTAGGGAGCAAAACTTCATCTTCAGACAAATAGATAAAACATGCTAGTAGGTATCTCTCCTGATGTCTGTATGTATCACTGACAAAAAGAAAGCATAAATCTAGTAAAATATGATTGATTTGATTTAATGAGAGTATTTTTCCCTGGAGTAGGAAAAATACTTCCACTGACAACAAAGGAATGTAAAATTCTCACCTTACAGAAAAGGAAACAAAAATGGGAATTAGACAATTAAGATGTTACAAAAGAGCTTTTGTTTGGGAGCTAAACTAAAACGAACATTTTAAGGTCCTTTTGCTCAAACGTGAAAACACGGGGCCATGTTCATTCTTCACATCGCTTCTTTTCATTTAGTGGAATTATGCCAATGAGGAAATTTAGTCCAACGTTATTTTCATGGATACATGGACTTCATCACGGAAGGATTTCCCTGGCCACCCTGTCTCTCTACAGGCAATGGACATAAATTCCCAATGGTCTTTAAAACTAGGTCAGCTACTGAAGAATTTCTATACATACATTAATTTACTTCTTGGGAGTATTTTGGGTTTCTTTTCATATTCTTCTCAACAGGAAGCAGTTAATTCTGAGCTTGGACTGCTTTTTTGAAGGACGTTGCTGTTTCATGTTTGTCTGTGTAGTTAAAATATATTGTGTCTACATCATATTTAGACTTAGAGGTGTTTTCTTTTTTAATCACTAACATTCATATCTGAAACTCACTGTTCCACAAGCTTTTGATGCATAAACTTTGTGCATTAGTGAATACTTTACAGGTAGGTGCTAGCTTATAGTTTGTACACACACACACTCACACAAAGATTTATATACAGCTTTTTTTTGTTGCCCTTCCTGTTGCTCCTCAAAATACTCACCCTGCCCCAAGCCCTATCTCAACTGTCAGACTTCAAATTCGAGGAAATTAATACACCAACCAGCTTGCTGTGCAGTAGTTTTATGCCTGTTGCACACATTACAAGTTCAACCCACAAAAGGAAGGAAATGAGAAATTACAATACTAAATACCATGTATCTTTCTACTCTTCTCCCAGGCTTACTCTACTTTCAACAACACTACAAATAAAGGAGAGAGCATATTGCCAGTGGAAATCATATTGTGCTGGGTCTGACAGTCCAAGAGAGGTGAGGCTGGCGCAGCTTCATACCTGAGGTTCCACCAGCATGGAGCCTGAGCACGTATAGCCGGTAGGCACAACCCAGAGCACATGTATACACCATATATATAAATACATACACAACTGGCAGAGACACGGAGCACTCACACAGACGGTATCCTTCTCACTTCTCACAGGACAGAGGGACACTAGTGGGAATATTCAGATACATACACATCTGTACATGCTGGACCCCTCCAGCAGCTGGGCTCAGACACTCTAGTCTGCCCAGTAGCTGCCCATGGATCTCAGCCTCCCCAGTGGCTGGCACTGGACATATGACCCCCAGGCATCAGCCCTACCTCACTTGCTGGTACAGACCAGCACACACACACACACAGAGCTGGCCGGCATGCCCCTGGTCCTCAGCAGCCCACTCCCCATGGCATCACCCTTAGAGACACACCTGCCCATAATGTGTCCCATGTCCCCAGGCTGCAACACTTTTCAGTCCCAAAGCTGCTCTGCTGTTCACTTATCTGAGTGGGTTTCACCTCTGGACACGGGCTGAGGCTCTTCTGGGACAGCCCTGGGAGGGGTCCAGACAGAGTGTGCCTTCCTCTGAGTCCTTAATTTGGGTTCCCACCTGCCTTCGTGCCCCTGTGCTCCTCTGGACTGCTGCAGATGTGCCTCTGATGGGCTGATGGCTCCTGGGATGAGTCTGAAAGCCGCTGGGTCAGGGTAGTATTTATAGAATCATATTTGGGCTCCTCCTTCTGCTGTTGTCTCTCTGTGCTCCTTTATGGGTGTGCAGATGAGCTTTTAGCACATATTACACCATAAGTCTGCCATCTCAGCAACTCACTGAAACTCACTGTAGTGCACTATTATGCTAAACACACAATTTTCAGAAAGGGTATTTTGCCTCGTCAAAGGGTATTTTGCCTCATCGAGTGAATTGAGTGGCCATGGTGGAGGGAGTAGAGTACTTATTGACTGAATGCAATTGAGAGTAATTTGAGCTTCTGTAACTCTCTTTGAACCTCCTGGAAAGCTCACAGCGTTTAGCTTTTCCACCAGCTTCAGTGACCATCAAATCAGGCCATTTGTCCCATATCACAGCTCTTTGCTAATGCTGTTTATATAGTACTCAACAAGTAAAAAATATTCTGAGATATCTGAAAATTAATTAAAACATTCAAAAAACTAGCAGGGGAAGGGCTGATCGTGAGAATCTCGGAGCAGCCATACTGGGTCAAACTGAAGGTCTATGAAACTCTCCCTGCCTGCAGTCTTGCTGCAAGGGAAAACTAAGACTCATTTTAATTCACCTTTGTGAATGATAACTTTTTAAGTTAAGTGCATTCCTTTATGCAGCAGAACCACTTAGTGATGTTTGAGGTACCCCGGTCATTAAAAAAAAAAATTCTTACATATCCAGACATTTTATTTCAATTTTAAAAGAAGGCTGATCCTGCATAAAGTTACCATTTCATTGCAGTTGACACATCATATATGATTTTAATAACCTTATCAGGTCAGCTGTATGAACAAAGATTAATTTGCTTTAAAAGGGAAACAAAATAATTTTGGATATTATCAGATGGAAATCCCACTCCAAGCTATCAAACTCTTTCTTAGTTTTAGGCTTGATTCTTTTTTCCAAATTCATTATTTTAGCTTAATTGCTCCTGCAATTAACATCAAAGGGCATTTCTATTTGTATGGTGGAGTGCAATGCATAAACCTGTAAAACTTAGAATTAGCCCTGAGCTTGCTGATACATCCACACTTCCTGGATCTCAACAAGAGCTTACCTGTAGTAATGCTATGTCAGCTACCTCTGTATCATACTACACACACAGTCCAGACAGACAAAAAGTGCTTAGAAAGGATCTAAAGCAAGCAGACCTGCGACACACAATGATACTTCTCTGTGCAAAGCCATGACCAGTCTGTGTTGCAATTTATGTTTGAGAATGCTGTGAAAACTCATCTATGTAAATGTTTTGAATGTAGCTTTAACTTCTCTGATCTGCCCAGTTGTAACAGAATCCAGGGCTGTTCTGATGAACTCAGGGATTGGGGGAGGTAATTTGTATCCCATAAGGTTGAGACTTTAAGTGTGGCATCTGAAAGGATTCTACTTCCTAAAAGTGTGTCTGATGTAAACAAGTTTGAAAAAATATAAGGCTTCACAAGGTTCCTGTCAGGAACTTCTCTTTCAAATGAGAAAAATTGTATAAAAAAGAACAATTGCCTAGTATATAAGATATTAAGATATGACCACATGTACTACTCTGTTACCTGTGCAACTGCAGCACATACCTAGAAATTTTTCACCCCTTAGTCATGTTATTTGCTCTTTGATTATATGGTATCAGAAGAAAAATTGGTTGGTATACAACTTGATGTAGACATGGGAATATGCTTGAGAGGAATTTTGTACAAGGTCACATCAAAATACAAGAGCAGTGGAAAAGCGTACATGGGGAAGAGAAGTGCTGCCATTGGAATCTGCAACTCCCTCAGCCTGCATCCAAAAATACTGCTCCTTCAAAAACTATTTTATCACAGAAAGAAAACAAAAGGAAAAGGCTAATACTCAGATCCATCACTCAAGGCAGAATTTAGTCGAGGTCCCTAACAGACCTTGGGTGGGTCCTCATTAGGGTCCTTTGTAAACTTCCTCATAAGAAGATCTGTTACTGAACAAGAAGGTAGGAACGCTAAGAAAAGCAACAAAAAACACATCTAAGCTAAAAGCCGGCTGACTTAATTTTATTAAGGATTACAAAAGCTTATGAATTAGTACTCTACAGTGCCTGCAGTGACTAGAAGCACCCAGGGCAGAGCCAGCTGTTGGTCAGTTGTGCTCTAGCAGCATCTTATTTGCAGACAATAGAAATACTTAACGTACTGATCACTGGTCTGAATGGAGAATGAGCGGGAATGGGGCTTGAGGTGGCAGAGGAAGCGCTGTATGATTGGTGTGTGTTCAGGGTGCCTAGGCTAGCAGGTCGTCAAGTTTCCAGCACAAATCTACATGCAGCATCTTAGGACACCCAGACTGAGAGGGAAAGGACAGAGACTAAACCAGGTAGGACAGTATGGGAAGATGGATCACTCTCAGTTCTAAAGGGTATGAAAGGGCATGTCCAAACTCAGCACAATGCGGCCAACTTAGGAAGAACCAATAAGACATGGTGAAGAATCGACTGCCCACATTCCTTGTCTTCCCTGTTCACCACAGTTAATGCTGGACAGGCCACCTGTATAATAGCATCTTGGTAGCTGAAAGCTGAACAGGCCACCTAGATACACACAGATTTAGGGTACCAGCTAGGTGCTCTAACTAGACACATAAAATCTGAATCTTTGGTTGGGAGTCTCCTTGTCACATTATGAGTCCCAAAATGAAAACTGATGTTCATCTGGAGGTGGCGATGATCAGTGTACCTGAGACCCTGGATGGTTTCTGTGACAGTTGTGATGTGATATGCATGGACCAATGGTGGAGGGTCTTGTATTGATGTGCAGTGAAGGCTTTTGCACAACATATAATTCTAAAGGACCATAGTATGCCTTATATAGAATGAAAATCTATAGTTGAGAAGGTGTTAGTACTGCTGGTTCCTGAGACAAATGGCACTGGCAAAATACTGATGATACTGATGTCATGATCCTTTCTATAATAAATCATACTGATTGATGCATAAATGAAGACAAATAACAATTGACAGTGATACTCTAATAACATTCTTTAAAATGCCTGTCTTCCATGCTGCTTTACACAGCACCCTTATCAGTTGTCTCTCTATTTGTATGTAAATAAAACCACTGTAGTCTGACAGTGACCAAGTTTTTTTCTGCCTGTATGCCAGTATTTTTGTGAAGCTTGTACTGAGACTCTGCAGGCCTTTCTGGAACTGTTTGCAATTTTTCCAGCTATGCCTGTGCCATACTGACTTGTCGCATTTCCAGCTGGATTCAAACTGATCTCCTGGACTAATTCAACTACTAGGAAGAGGAAAAGGCACAGGAAGCTTTATTATCCAGTGGAGGATCAGAGTACACTAGAGGCAGAGTGGTTTTATGGCTTGGATGCTATCCAGCATTGCCTAAAGATCGAGGATTTGAATGTGGCCTACAAGGCAGTTGAGGACAGAGACCAGAACTCTGATAGCCTTCCAGGAACCTGTCCATGCAATGCCAGCACAGACCCAAGGGCCAAGGATCAAGAAACAAGTGACTCCTCTCAGAAAGAAATGCTTTGCAAGCATTTTACAGGCAGGGTTGGACACTAAAGGCTAATCTCTTAATCTACAACCATCCTTCAGCCCCTGAGGACACCCCAGTTTTCACAGGACCACAAAGGAGGCAGGAAAATACCGCATTAGTTTTACAAAGTGATTCGTATTGCCTGCGGCAGATGTGATGCATGTTTTTTCATTCTCACTGCTGGACTCCAACAGGTTGGACAGATGTGAGTTTTGGAGTTCTGTTTTCCTTCAGCCCAAGGTGCAAATTCTCTCAACACATTATTATTGGCAACCTGACTACAAAACTGTCCTTGCTAAACTGCATGTTTTGCAATGATTTGCCTGTTAGTCTTTCCTCTTACAGTACTCCCCAATATTATTATGACTGCGATAAACATCCTGCTGCTGAGTGCTCAAACGGTGACTCCAACACAGTTGTTGTCTTGGCAGGACATTCCTTCTGTGCCTTTCCCTTACCCACCCTGACCTCAGCTCTCAAAAATGGCAGAACATGAAAAACTTACCCCTGGGATATGTTTGTGAGTCAAGTGCTCTGTTGATCCACCATAAAGTATATGCTGAATTTCAATCTCACAGGGAAATAATCTAGGAAATCAGTGCACAATCAGAGCAGGTATTAGCAGAGCTTTTGTTCAGTACTGTTCTCACCAAGGCTTTAAAAGAAACTTCAGTAAAATATTTACTGATGTGTGTCCCAATCTACAGAACCTCTCCTAAAACCAAAACACAATCCAAGACATATGGCTGCAATATGTAAGGCAGAAGTAAGCAACACATTGCACAGCACTGTTTCTGAGGCAAAAGCACAATTAAGTCTCAAGAGGTCTAACATTCATTGCAAAACAATATTCATAGCACAGTGAATGTTGAGTATGCCCCCAAGAAATATCAAATAGATGCACAGAAAGTGGTTTAACCAGACTGTAACATGGCACAGCAAAGCTGCCTTCATCCAGAATGGGTAGCTGCTCCCTTCCAGCCATGCAGAGCATCAGGAGATACCACTCTGGTAAGCAGTAACTTCAACTGCCTCACAGGATTTCCTTTAACCTCCATCAACAGTCAGCGTTTGCTCTTTCTTCTCTTTCTTTGAATGGATCTGGGACTCTTTCACTAATGTTGGAACTACCTGTATAAATACAAATTTCATTACCCAGCTGCCCTTAGCAGGCTTCACTCCTTATCATCCTCATCTTACCATACTTCACCCTGACAACACTGCTAGTAGGGAACCTTACTTCTGGTTTATAGATTCATGTCACCTCTGCAACAAGCAGTGAAACACAGTACTGTGGTTGCAATACCTGTCAACAAACAGCCAGCTCTCCAGGAGAAACCATTTATTGACTTAAAGGCATCCTGCAAAGAACTAGTGAGCAGTTGAGTAAAGAATGTCCAGCTTCAGTGTCTTTCAAAACTGGAAAAGACTGGGGTTGGTGTCCCAAACCCATGGGGTTAGTTTTGTTTGGTGTCCATGGCAATGGGTGTTAGCTACTTTCTTTTCCCATACAAGGCCAGATGCTCCAAAATTCATCCACTTTAGGATATTTTCCAGCATCTGGAAAATTT
Source organism: Strix uralensis (assembly GCF_047716275.1). Lineage (NCBI taxonomy): Eukaryota > Metazoa > Chordata > Aves > Strigiformes > Strigidae > Strix > Strix uralensis. The sequence goes on from NC_133972.1 coordinate 166,043,441, forward strand.
AGGGCTTTAAAAGGAAAAGAGAAGTGTTTGGTGAGATAGTGGAAATCTTTATAAAAGGAGGGAGGAATTTCTGGAGGGGAGGGAGTTTCTGGGATGAAAGAAAACGAAGGGCAGAGAAACTGAAGAGGAGGAAACAGCAACTGATTCCAGATGGGGTGTCAAAATGGACGAAGGAAGTGGCAGGAAAAGGACAGAGGATGACAGAGCAGAGCCAGGCTGTGACCAAGCAGCCTACACAGATGGATAGAACCAGGCAGAGGTGCTGCTGCATGTTTGCTAGGCTGGGGCTGTGCAGGCACTGTTTAAATACAAGCACCAGCAGTCACTTTAAATATGTCTTCCTACTATGATAAGGGTAAAAACAAAGATGAAGTTTTATTCTGTTGACTGTCACCTCATGATTGCAATATCTGACATTTAAAGTAGTTCTTTTATGGACCAATCCAATCACCCACAAGTAAAAATAAATGGCAAAATAAACAAACTGATGTCTGGGCCTCCCACCATAATATCTTTTTTCCCAGGTGTTTGATCATTCTCCCAGATCCTTCCCGAACCCTTCCAGTTTTTGGATGGCTTTTCTGAACAGTAAGTTATTTTAATAACAACGTACTGGTGCCAAGTGCCGAGATAATGTCACCTCTCTACTCCTACTCAGTATTTCCATGTGCATGTGCTTTGCAAAGACTGCATTAGTCTTTTCAGCATCAACAGCACATCATGAGCTCATGCTCAGCTGATTATGAAATCTTCTCTTCCCCCTCCAAGTCTTTGTGAGTCACTGACTGGCAAGAGAAAATCTCCTATCCAGTTTGGTTTCCAATATATGGTCTGTATAATATCCACAATGCTAAAGACATGCTTCGTGACAAGATTAAACACCAAATTTTGTGAAGAGCAGAAGTAATGAAATCTTCTTTCCTGCATCTCTGCCTTGTGATGGTCTGGTGTCTGAAGGAGAATAAGCACTGAGCCCTTCTATCCCAGAGAGGTCGATGCAGTTGCTCTTCCCTGCCCAGTTGAGCATTTTAACAGAACAGGTTGGGATAATGTATTGAGACTTCAGTCTCTGTCAAGCTTGAGGTAAGGCAGAAGTTTTAGAAGCAAGTGGAGAAAGGGAAAATGGAAGGCAGACTGCAATGCAGCCATGTAAGCGCTGTTTTCCAAGGAGACTAGACTAAATATCAGAGACATTTTTGTGCTAAAAGAATTAAAAAAAGGTCTTGGCCAAAGTTGCTCTTCACTGGCTTTATGGTGGAACATAGTAGCTGAAATGGGGTCCTGGGCCGTGGGCAGGGTGGGGGAGGCACTGGGGTAGGCAGGTCAGGGCCAGTAAGGGCTGTGGGTGACCTCAGGGGTACAGCAGGGCAGGGATGGGTGTACCTGAAATGGCAACAAAGAAATGGGGACAGTGGCTGGGGCTCCTTGATTTCCTAACTGTTCTGATAATAGTGCAATGAAATGTTGCCCCGTACTGCTGGGCCACAAGTGGACTTCTGCTGGTCTGAAGGCAGTGTCGTAGGAGTCACATGTAGCACCCTGCGTTGGGGTGTCCCTTCCTCCAAGTCTGTCATTTGGGTTCACACTTGTCATTGCGCCCCTGTTCTCGCTCTGAACTTGAGCAAATGAGCCTTTAATGGGCTGATGGTTCCTGGGAGCTGCTGGGGCACAGTATTATTTGGGTTCCCTCTCCTGCTGTTGTGTCTCTCTGCTCCTTTGTGGGTGTGCAGATGAGCTTTTAGCCCATATTACTGAATACCTGGGGCTTGCTGTGCCTCTGCAGTCTGTCGTCAGCTCCGCCTCCCTCTCCTGACAGTCTCAGCAGTGAGGTGATGCTCAAGGTGCCACACACTGCTCTGAGCCTTTCTCATACCACAGCATAACCCAGCCAACCTCCAGCAGACAGCAAAGTATGACTCAACAACCCACATGTACCCGGCCCCATCCTTGCTACTTTTATCTTTCCCCCATCTCCCTCTCCTTGGACAGAAGCACCCTCACTTTTCTAACACCATCCTGATGCTGCACATTCATTGCCACTTGGAGACGTCTCATTGCCAACACAACAACCCTCACCATCTTGTAACTAACCTTCTAAACAAAAGCCTGTATCAAAACTACACTCAGGGTAGTAAAAGCTGGAGAATTCAAATGAATACAATATCAACTTTTTTACTAAAGAGAGAAAAAGCTTTATTTTCCTTTTTTTTTTTTTTTTTGTTTCCTTTGTTTTTCTTCAAGCCTCCTTCCTCCTTCAGTCTCTCCTGCTTGCCACCACCATCCAGAAAATGGGAACAGGGAAAAATCAAAGGAGGAATAAAAAAATCCCATAGCAAAAATATTCCACTGCACAGTCTCCCTATAAAGACTCTTCAAGTGGGAGGCAGCCTCAGAGGGACTAACCAAAGTGGATGGGTTGACCTCGGACAACAGCCAAACACCCACACATCTCACTCCCCCCACAGTGGGATGGGGGACAGAATAGGAAGAACAAAAGTGAGAATGTTTATAGATCGAGATAAGGACAGTTTAATAAGTGAAGGAAAGCAAAAAAAGTCCTAAACCAAACAACCCAACCCCCTGTGAGAGACTGAAATGTCCTATGACTGCCTCAAAGCTTGCTTGTGTCTGTGCAAACTACAAGAGAAGCTGCTGCGGCCTGTGAATTGGTCTGGGGGATGTCGCCCAGAGAAGCGGGAGTGTATTGAAGGATGCACCCCCCCACTTCCTTGCGGTTGCATTGTCCGGACTCTTTAGACAAGCCTCAAAGGGGCAGACCTGTACTGAATTGCCCCATCCTGTAGCCATTTGTGCCTGCATTGCTAATGAACTGACAAGAGGGAAACGTTCCTGCCCTGAAGCCAGATGCAACAAAACCTGTTGGACCAGAGAAAAAAAAAACTAAAGGTGGGCAGATATGCTAATCAGCGGATACGATGTACTTAAAAAGGCAGCAGAAAATTTTGCTCAGTGTGCATCTACCACTGAAGCCAGATCCGTGTGCACTCACCACCGAAGGACTGAAGACTGAGGACCGATGGGACGCTGCTGGATCCATGGTGGTGACTATTCTTGCAGCCCTATCCCGCATCCTTGCTTTATTTCTGTCTTCCATTCTGTCCTATCGCTACCCCTCTTCACTTTTTTAATAATAAAAACCCAGTTTGGGTGTACAACATTTGACCTCATTTGTGTCTTAATCTTGCTCTTGGGATCATATCGAAACCTCCCCCGACATTGGACCGGGACACCCCCAAAACCCCCCAAGCAATGCAAAGGCAATCACTCACCACCTCCCACCAGCAGACCCATGCCCACCCAGCCAGTCTCCCAGCAACAGTCAACTTGGAAGACAAAAGCCCCACCATTCTTCTTCCTCTGCCCCAGGTTTTCTTGCTGAGGTTGAAGTTTTATGATGGCATGGAATATCCCTTTGGCCAGTTCTCGTCAACTGCCCTGGCTGTGTCCCCTCCCATTCTCTTGTCCACCCTCAGTCTACTTGCTGGGGGGGCAGAGCAGAAAAAAAAAAGCAAGCCTTGATGCTGTGCAAGTGCTGTTCGGAATAGCCAACACACTGGTGTCTTATCAACACTTCTAGCTGCAAATACAAAACATGGCACCATATGGACAGCTATGAAGAAAGTTAACTCCATCCCAGCCAGACCCAGTACAATCTCCACCCCTTGTTCCACACCATTCGTACCATACTCAGGTCCTACACTCTCAAATACATCCCCATCAATCATGACCCTGTTCCTTGTCCTTTGACATACACACAGACATCATTCTCTCAGTCTGCAGGACATTCCCCAAATGTCCATAGAAGTCAAAGCAATTAATTTGGTCCATAACTTATGCTCCACACAGCAGCTTTCCACATCAGATGGTTTCACACAACACACTGGATCCCCTGGTAAATGGAGCATATTGTATTTCACTTTCTGCTAATTTATTATACTCTTGAGCCTCAGCCACCTCCTCAGGTGATGCTCTGAAATCTCTTCTCCTGGCCAAACTGTGATCTCTTCCAGGATTCATGGGCTGTGGGTGGTTCCCCATTTGAGTCCAATGCATGATCAGTGCTACCCACTTACTCCCCATAGCACTGGTTGCAAAAGGTGTAGAGGGGACCCTTCCTATGAACATCTAGTGCAGCACAAACACCTCAGACCCTTAATACCCCCAGCTCCAGAAACCTAGAGGTTGACTTCAGGTCTCTCCAAGCGTTTTCTGCCAGGTGCTCCCCATCTATGGTGCAGAGCATCTTTCTCACAGCTGTTCCTGTCTGGACAGGCCCAAGGGCTACCACATAAACTATGTCCTGTTTGTCCTGCTGCTGTTTAGGGACTGTGTTGTGTTGACCCTGGCTAGACACCAGGTGCCCACCAAAGCTGCTCTATCACTCCCCTCCTCAGCTGGACAGGGGACAGAGAAAATACAATTCAGGCTTATGGGTTGAGATAAGGACAGGGAGAGATCATTCACCATTACTGTCATGGGCGAAAACCAGACTCGACTTTGGGAAAAATGAATTTAGTTTATTGACAATCAAAAGTCAGAGCAGGGTAATGAAAATAAAACCAAATCTTAAAACACCTTTCCTGCACCCCTCCCTTCTTCCCAGGCTCAACTTCACTCCTGACTTTCTATACCCCCTGAGCCAGGGGACAGGGAATTGGGGTTATATTGTATTGTTGTATTGTTATTGTTGTCACGCATTGTTTCTGCCGCTCCTTCCTCCTCCCTCTCTTCCCCTGTTCCAGTGTGGGGTTCCCTGTTCCAGGAGACAATCCTCCACAAACTTCAACATGAGTCCTTCCCACAGGCTGCAGTCCTTCAGGCACAGACTGCTCCAGCGTGGGTCCCCCATGGGGTCACAAGTCCTGCCAGCAAACCTGCTCCAGCATGGGCTCCTCTCTCCATGGGGCCACAGGTCCTGCCAGGAGCCTGCTCCAGTGTGGGCTTCCCACGGGGTCACAGCATCCTTAGGGCATCCACCCGCTCCGGCATAGGGTCCTTCACAGACTGCAGGTGGAGATCTGCTCCACCATGGACCTCCATGGGCGCAGGGCACAGCTGCCTCACGGGCTTCAGGGGAATCTCTGCTCCAGTGCCTGGAGCACGTCCTCCTCCTTCTTCACTGACCTTGGTGTCTGCAGAGTTGTTTCTATCACATATTCTCACTCCTCTCTCCAGCTGCTGTTGCTCAGCAGTTTTTTTCCCCTTCTTAAATACATTATCCCAGAGGTGCTACCACTGTCACTGATGGGCTCGGCCTTGGCCAGCAGCGGGTCCAGTTTGGAGCCAGCTGGCATTGGCTCTGTTGGACATGGTGGAAGCTTCTAGCAGCTTCTCACAGAAGCCACTCCTGTATCCCCCCCACTACTAAAACCTTGCCATGCAAACCCAAGACACTTAAAAAAAATTCTTTCAGGTCACTTGATAGAGGACTCACAAGCTGAGTGTGACCCAGAACGTGCAGTCTTCAGAAACCCACTATGGCTAGGAAGGCTTGCATTTCTTTTTTGTTAGCTGGTGGAAACGAACGTTATCTCACTGATTACATCCATGGGGATGTGAGGATGCTGATTGTACCATTACAACGGGGTTGGAAACATCTACCCTGGAGAAGAAGAGGAGGAAGGTCTCCACAAGATGGTTCCCAGAGTACTGGGATGGCAGCAACACAAGGGCCAAATGCCAGGCTTGGCTCAAGGCCAGTGTTGTATCACAGGTCTCCCAGGAAAAGCACACCACAGCAACAAGCAGCACAGCAAACAGCAAGAGCTCACAGCAGCCATTAAAAAGCTCTGGAGTTTAATGTGCAGCAAGGATGGGAGCAAGTAGTTCAGCATTGGGACCAGCAACAGCTGAGCAGCTGTAAGAGCTATAAATCCAGCCTAGCACACCCTGACCGAATCAGTCACCATCTCCAGCCCCACGCTGGGCACCAAAAGGGACAGCAGTGGGTTGGGCCCACCAGCAGCCAAGCGCCCACCCAGCCGCTCAGTCACCCACTGCTCCCGGCGGGGTGGGGGCAGATCGGGAAGAATAACAGCAAGAAAACCTGTGGGCTGAGATGAAGCTGGTTTCACGGGTAAAGGAGGGAGGTTAAATGCAGGCCGCGATGGGCCCGCTGCTCTGCGCCTCCCGCCAGCGGCCTGCTGCCCGGCCAGCGGCTGGCTACGGCCACCTCAGCGCCTACCTCGGTGGCCACCCCCGCCCCTTTCCCCCTCTCCCCTATTTCTAAGGCTGAGGCTGGCGGTGTGTGGTGACAGCAGGGGAAGCCGGGACGCTGTGCCAGCACCGCTCAGCGCCGGGGTCACCAGCACGGCCCCAGGCGAGGTGTCTGCCGCTGACCGGAACCCGCCGCGCACGCGCCCCGCCGCCTCTCTTTGTCTCCCTCTCTACCCCCCCCCCCCCCCCAACCCCCCGCGTCACGCGGAGGCGGCTCCGCAGTCACGTGGCGGGGGCGGTGGCATGGCGGCGCCGGGCCGCGCCTCGCGGGCTCGTCGCGGGGTGGTGACGCGGCAGCGGGGCGCGCGGAGGATGGGGCTGTGAGGGCGGCCGCCGCGCCGGACACCCCGCGCCGCGCCGAGCGGGAGCAGCGGGCGCCGCGCCGGTGCTGCGGGCCGCCACAGGCCCCGCCGCTGCCTTGCGAGTCGGAGGAGGCGGTAAGGAGCGCGGGGAGGGCGCGGGCGGCGGGGCGGGCGGCCCCGGGCGATGCCCCCCCCCCCCCCCCCCCCCCCTCCTCCGGGCGGGCCCGGCGCGGGGCGCCGGCGCCCCCCTTACGGCGTCCGGGCCTGGTGGGGCGGCGCCCGCGGCCCTCCCCGCTCTGGGCCCGGGCCGCGGCCGGGGGTGGGGGTCCGGCGGGCCGCGGCCACTGGCGTCCTCCCCTGGGCCTGCCGGAACGCTGAGCCCCCGCCGGCCGGGGGCCCTCCCGCGCTCCGAGCCCGGCTGGGGTGGACCCCTTTGTGTCCTCCGCGTCGGGGAGCGGCAGTGGGCTTCCTCGGGTCGGCCGCCGCCTCCGAGGCAGCTGCCCCGGATCGCGCTCCCAGCGTTGGCAGGGGAGCCCCCCCCTTAAAATCTGGTGTGCCGATGCCGCTCCTCTCGCGGTCCGGACCGAAGAAGCTCCGGCCCTGCAGCCTGGCACCCTTGCTCTTCGATAGGCATGGAGCAGGCGCCTGCGGCCCCGACGGCAAGGCACTCTGCGCTTCGGGGCGCGGAAGGTAGTAGTACATCAGCAAGTCACGGTAACAGTGGTGGTAGTCGGACAGAGAAGTGATTTTTTTGAGAGTGACGGAATTAGCAAAAAAGCGTTAGAAGGCACTTGTGAATGAAACTTACGTTGGTGCTATGAATGAGACTCGAGAGTGCATAGCAATGCTGAAGATGGCTTTTTTGTTTGTTTATTTTTAGTTTTGCTAATTTCATCTTACCTGTCCTTTAGGCCGTGTTTCTCTTTAAATTTCTATTGGTAATGTAAGTTTTTCTTGGTTTTGATCTTTTCCCAACACACATTGATTAGGTAACTCTTAAAATTGCACTCCAAAAGAATGTCAAGGAATTACAGTGTAGTACAGCTCCAGAAATGAGCACCAGCTTTTGGGTTTTTTTGACTTAAGGTTGATGACTGGTTTTTTTTTTGGAAGGGGAAGAAAACTGAGTAAAACTTCTTGAATATTGTTTAATGCCTTCCTTGGGCCTTGACTATACTTCTGAAAACTAAGCAGTTAATGGGAAGTCCGGATAGAAATTTCACATCTTTTTCCACTCTCTGGAATATATTTGCTGTCAGTGACACATTTGAGACAACGTTATGTGTTTTAATATGACTTTTTTTTTTTCCTCCGAAGGTAGTGAAACAGAAGATACCAAGATGAGTAAAAAGCCTCCAAATCGTCCTGGAATCACATTTGAGATTGGTGCTCGTTTGGAGGCACTGGACTATTTACAAAAATGGTATGGAAGACATTGTGCAGTATTTGCTAAGAGCATAATTATTTTGTGTATATTGTATATTTTAATTTCTAACTATAAAACTTAGCACACCTATTAATTGACTGTTTCACTTGTGAACTTCATGAATTGCCATGTAATAAGTCTGTTAAAACTGTTAGCTTTTAGGAAAACATTCTCTCTTCAGAAATCAAACTAAACTTCTCGACGAGTTTTCCTTTGTTTGTTTTTAGTTGCTTGTGCAAGCTGTAGTAAGCAAAGAGCATTTCCAGAGTGCTGTGGAATGCAGTGTCATGTGCGAGATGATCAGTGTGTTAATGTGGCAAACTTCTGTGACTAAAGACTTCTTTTGTTTTAGTTTGAAGGCATGCAAGTGAATTTGTTTTGTATTCAGTTATCACAATTCATAAGTTCATAAAACTGACTTTAAAAAACCTGATAGGTTCTTAATAGTTCATGAAATAGCAAGTACAATTGTATTTGTATCAAACAGCTGGAGGAATGAAGTGCTTAAAGCTGTGACTCTGCACCACCCAGTCATATTGTAAGTCAAGACTGTAAAATGTAAATTTGTGGGCACAAGGACCATGTTACACAGCAGATGTATTGTAGAAGGAGCTATTCTTTTAAAATAAATTGTTAGTCAAAATTTTATTAATGCAGATGGGCTGATTTCATTATGTATGCTGGCCATGCTATTTCAGTTTGAAAAATCCCTGGTTTTCTTAAAGTAGAAGACAGAGGAAGCTGATGCTTCTACCCAGATTTTTTTCTTAGCTGCTCTCTGATTAATTAGGGCTGGGAAATATAGAGGCCTCTACCTGCTTTTCTGCTCCATTCCTGGAGAGCGAAGCACATTCATGTAAATATCTGCTGCTGCTGACTCCCAGTTATGTGATAGAGAAGTCTGTATTATTTACATGTTTACTCCAGTAGTTAAATGCTCTGTATAAAAAGTTGGGTTAAACGTTTATCTGTAGAACTTTGATTGTATTTATAGTAGAAGTGTTTGCTTTAATAAATAGTCTCTAAAGGAAGATATGATTTAGAGAACAGTTCTTGTTCTTATCTGTTGCTGTGGAGTGGGTTTCCAACATAATGATTCTATAACTGAATGCCAAGATCATGAAACTGTCCAAATAGTGCTATAAATATAATAATTTTAATAAAACTTTTTATAGCATCTTCTGTGACTAGAGATAATTGGTTAATGTAACTAGATAACAAAAGTTAATACGTAAAAATAGCTTTAGCTCAATTGTATTTAAAAAAAAAAAAAAAATCACTGAATATCCAGTGTATAGTTTCCATGAGATCTGCCCAGCCCTTTCACAGGAAAGGGTTGCATGTCAGTTCTGGAGTACTTGTCTAGGTTTGGCCTTGTCAGGTGTGGGCCCTGTTGCAAGCTCTGCAGCTGAGTTGCTTGGTATTTTCAGGCAGAATAGAATTTATCCTGAACTTTCTAGGAACTGATTCATCATCTGAACCATCAGGTAGAACAGGTCAAGTTTTGTGGTGCCATATACAGGAGTTAATACTAAAATTTTGCAGTTACAGCAACAGTGAAAACAGGACTCTTATTTCAAATGAAATAATATTCATGTACATAACCAAAGAGCTTGTTAGAGAAAGCCTACTGTGGTGTTGTTATTAGGGTGACATGGGCCAGAATAGTATAGTCTAAGTGATATATATTCCCCCCCCCCCCCCTTAGGTCTCTGTTGCATAAGGGGATGGTGGATGTTTTTTAAATTCTATATATAAGCTGTGTGCAGTCCTCTCATCTGCATGCAGAAATACATACTTCAAAGAAAATAAAGTTGCTGAACTTACATGAAATCTCTTTATATTTTTTAACAGAACTGAAATTGGAGAGCAGTAGTATTGCTTAGCTCAGTCTTTCTACAAGTGACAAATTGAGAACACTTGCTGAAAAATAGCCTTTGAAAGGGTTTTATTTTTTTCTTCTCCATTTTTCTGAAAGCCTGCTGTCACTTAAAGATCCAGTGTTCATGGCCATTTAAAATGTTAATCAAGAAAGGCTTCTAAAGGATGGGAGAAAATATAGTAAAGTATGTTTTTGCTTTCTGAGGCATTTCTACAGATCTTAAATTTTAATCTTTGTAGTAGTTGCTGAAATTAATCTCATGGAATCTGGTGTTCTGTTTCAAATCTGTAAACCTTGGAGAGGGTATTGCGTACCTTGACTATTTGTTGTTTATAAACCTCATACTTTTAAATGAGGAAGTTTTGCAGACAGTGTTTGGGTCACTGGTATCATTTGGCATGTACGATTACTGAGCAGAAAAAAGCCTGGTCAAACTAATCAACAAAAGCTATCAATGAGAGTGTTTATTTTTGCTTTGTTGTGGAGGTAGCTGCAATTGCTTCTTTACCAAGCGCAACAGTGTACTGTTGCAGTGGAGGTCATCTGACATGATAAATTTGTACCACTTGTTAAATTTAAATTCACTGAAGCAAACTTATGAAATGCAGCTCCAATCAAAATCAAAGTGATCATCTCTCGGCAAAATAATAAGTGAGATGGGATTGACTGATAATAGAAAATTATGAAATACAGATGACATGATCAGGGGACTGTAGTGTATGACTTGTGAAGAAAGAGTGAGGAAACTTGACTTGTTTAGCTTGGAGAAGGCTTCAGGACACCCACTAGCAGCCTTCCAATACCTACAGGCATGTCATCAAGAAGTCTCAGCCAAGCTGTCCACAGTAGTGTGTGCTGGGAGGACAAGAGACAACAGGCACATGTTGAAACAAGAGAGATTCAGGCTGGGTACAAGAAGAATCTTTCTCCCCATGGGAACGTCAACCAGTGGATCAGATTGCCCAGAGAGTTAGTGGAGTCTCCGACGTTGGAGGTTTTCAAGACTGAGCTGGGTAGAACTCTGGAAACCCTGGTCTGACCCCATAGCTGACCCTGCTTTGAGTGGGAGGTTGGACTAGAGCCTTTCTGAGGTCCCTTCCAACTTGAATTATTCTATGATCTCGTACGATACATGTGCACACCCCCCTATGCCTCTCACTGACAAAACAAATGAAACATCAGTAAAACTGCACATATTTGCAAGTACATGCCCATCTGTAAGATTAGTTCTTAAGCTGTTAGATCCCGCAAGTAGGACACAGGCTCTGCAAAGTTGATGTATTTAAAGATGCGTCTCTTCTTTTTTTTCAGTTTTCTTGTGTCTTTTGTGGCTCTAGGTCTCTACTGGTTGTCCTGTAAGTGCCAGATACTGCTTTGAAAAAAACAACCTTGTTATTTTTCTGACACTTTATTGATCTGCTTAATCTGAGTATTGATATGCCTGATCTAAACTAAAAGTTAGGTAATGAAGGAAGTACAGATAACATGGCCCTTGTTACAGTTCTGGAATGGAAACAGCTCACTAATACAGGTTAGTTATTAGAATAACAGCACTTTGACTTGGTGTATTTGATTACCTGGGTGGATTTTTTTTTTTTTTTCCCAGTATGCAGGAAGTCTTTCCACTGTAAGGCTTTTAGAAATCTTATTTTGTACAGTCCTTCCCTTGGTTTTCAGTTGACTGGGTTACCTGACAGCCAGGTATTTGAAAGGATTCTGAAGACTCTGCTTTATATAATACAATATATGTAATAAAAAAATGGGAAATTATAAATAGGTGTTTGCAGATTTTACAGATACCAGAAGAGTATTTGTGGAGAAGTCAGAATGGAGACTATTTGGTTTTATGTACTCTACAAGGTGGAAAGAAAGACTTTTCATACCATTATTGTGAAGGCGGGAAGTATGTTTCTGTTTTTAGACTTTGTAAGTGCAAACTTGGGGGCAAATTTACTAACCTTTTTGCATTGTTTTTTACGGTTTGAAATAACTGTTGTTTCATCTCACAGGGCAGTTCACCATTTTTTGGTCACTTTTGAAGGGTCGAAAGGAAGATGTTGATGTAAAAATAAAAAATACTGTCCATGTGGTCATTAATATGTGTTGACTACAGTGGAGAAAATGTTGTTTATTTTTTTCTTTTACACTGTCAAGAAATGAAAACTGGAAGTTTCCCATTAGTTTTTCCTATAGGAACATTGGAGCATTATTGTTGCCTGATCGGTGCTTCATAGTGTAAATTTTCTAAGACATATTAAATTTTGCAGCTTTACAAAAGTGTTGCATAATTCTTATGGGTTGGAATCACTGGACCTGAAAATGGGGAGCATGCAATATGTAAACTGTGCAGATACCATCAGCTAACAATAGTTTTCTTGTTCTGTCTTTAAAAAACAAGAACAAAACCCCCTGAATTTTGGATGAGACTTTATTTGGGATTATTAAATACTATTTCCACCATACTGTTAAAAAAACACAACCCAAAACTTGCAGGTTATTGTTTCTTTTCACAAAAAGAACACTTTCATTATTGAACTGGAGTGTGGTGGTCTGATTTGTTTTTTTTTTCTGTAAAAAGACTTTCTCCTCAGTTTTTTAGAGTGTATTTTTCTCGTTCATGCTGAACAAATGTTGGCAAATCTATTTGTATACCAAATTCATTCTGATCCCTTAGTGTGGAGTGCTTGCTGGGGGCGGATGGGGAGAGTTAACCTGACGGGAAGGCAGGTTAAGCCTTGGATATCATTGCACTTCAGTACTGTAAATAGTGATGTTTGTATTCCCCTTTGTAGTAATTTGTAATGCCTGTTTGTAGCTTTGCGATGGGAGGAACTTCTACATAAAATTTCTCAGGTGTATGAGATGTAACCACCTTCATATTAATCTTCTTTCTGTAGAATAAATATAAACATTGCTCTTAGTCATAGTAAAAGCTTTCCTGTACACATTGTTGCTAGAATTCTTTAAAAAGGCAGATTAAAAAATTTGTTGCCATTTTATCTTTTATTAGCAGGAAATGTGTACTTGCCTTTGAAATATTTGTATAATTTTGCAGTTTATTAAATTGATTATTTTCAGTAAAAGTACGAGAACTGTATCACCAAAAAAATGTTTCTGTGCAGTATAAAATTTGCAATAGTAAATTCTGCAATACATGTGCTCTGCTCTTTTCCAGTGTGGGATCAGTATTGTGAAATATTACTGTTTATACATATTTGTGGCGCATCGTGTGACTAAATTTAGTGGGTATTGAGGGTAATAGCTTGTTGCTAAATCCATACAAAGTTATTTTTAGGTTGTCTAATAACCAATTGTACGTAGCTTGGGTGGTTCAGAGATTTGCTAAATCTTGTATCTCTGAGGACTGGAGTTGAATGCAGGTTTTGGCTCTATTCATCTTGCAACCACTGTCTTAACACACATTGAAGAAACAAATTATTGGAATAAAGCCATTATGTGATGATATGATTAGTATAAGATTTAACTGTGCAAAACCAGTATTATGGACTTTGATGCAGAGCTGATAGTGGCATTTTAAAAATACTTTGATAGCAGAAATTGCATTTATCAAAGAGAAATTAGCCAATAAATATCTGGTGCTGCATTTCCTCTGTTGTGATTCCTAATGAGACTTAATATTTTGCATATCTTTTATTAACTGTTGCTAGCTTTGCTCTTTTTTCCTTTCATATTGAAATATTCCATATTTCTTCCATATGTCTTGACTCTTGGCTTGCTGAATTTCCGTAAAACTATCTTCATATCTCTAAATTATACTCATTATTTTACTTCCCCCTCTTATTCAGATTTCTCTTTCCAGGACGGTGTACCATATTTTGCCAGATTATCCCTTCTGTTGTCTTCTACACACGGTGCTTGGAATGGTGACTTTGCTGATGATGACCAGTGAAAGCTGCCAGCCATAAAACCAATAAAAATGTAGGAAGGGAACTACTACAGGGTAGTGCCATAATGGGAGCAGAGTATTTGCATTGTAGATGCATTGGAAAAGGAGCATTCTGTCTTTTGGACGATGGTCCCTGAATTTTGTAAAATAACCTCAGTTTTGCATCACTACCTGGCTGGTATGTGATAAACCTGAAATTTCCAACTGTAGTGGGAAAAAGCACCATCATTCTTCTATTTCATTACTGCAGCTTCAGTGTGTGTGTACAAGCTCTCATTTTTGATTGCTATGAAGTGATCTTCCTGTCCTCTTGCTTTTCTGGTATTTTTCCTCCCTTCCCTCTGTTAAATGCTTTCTGTGTCATCCTTTACTTCTGTTCAGAACTCTTTTAGGTAACATCCTTACTCATACATTTGCTGTAGTAACAGTAACTTTATTTTTTCTTCTGCTTTGCTACTCTTCCTGCTTATTCTGACACTTGGTGTCTAGTTGTAAGAAGTCTGAAATTGGAACACTTGGGAAGATGAAAAAAGCTAGTAAGAAATCTTATAATAAAATTCCTGAATGTAGCAGCATGTGGACTTAAGAAGAAAGCATCATCAGAGGCAGGGCTTAGGAAAACCATCTCTTGGCTAACTTTTACTTTCTTGAAGCCTTGTTCAAAGTTAAACCAGCATGCTGATGGTGGGATTCAGGTTTTGACCTAGGAGTTTTACTTTCTGTTTTGATACAATTTATCTTCACTGTTCTTGTTAGATTGTTGTTGTCAGTCCGCTTGAGAAGGGAGATTCTTTGAGAGAAGTCCCATGGATTTCTTCTGTCTTGAAAAGGATTTTATTAGTAGGGTGGCAGATGAGAGCCTGCAGTTTGAGACTAAGATGATGTTTGTTTGGGTTGTTTTTAAGTTCAGTGAGAAGAAGTTGGGAACTTAAAGAATGGCTATGAAAGTTTTGCATTTATGAAATGTATGGATGAGAGAAATGCAACAAGAGGTTGGACTGTCTGCGCATTCCGATGCAAGGGTGAAATGTGACTGAAGTAGTTACCTAGAAAATCAGAGAGAGTTTTTCCCATTCAGCAAGTCCTGAGATATTTAGATGATGGGAAGCTGTATGCATCACTGCAGCTGAAGAAATAAGACTGGAGAAATGAAGGAGCAAATTGAGATTGACACGTTTTTGTTTTAGTGCCCTGTTCTAGTCACCAGGAAATAGGGAAAGCTTTTACTTCCTTCTATGTGTTAAAGGCTCCTTTATCAGCACTGTCAGTGTTTTGGAGAGAAAGTATTCAAAATTGAAAATGTTGACAGGGTTCCTGTATATGTCAATTGCATTTCCAGCTGATGAAATTTTCAGTAGGACTGGAAATTGGTTGCTCAGTCTCTGCGCTCTTTACTACTGCTCCACAGTAACAGTTTGTTAGAAAAACCCAGGTCACCTCTTAATGAAAGACTGCCATCCTTTTGCTGTGGTCTTTCTTTTCAATATATGTTTCAATATATGTTTTGTTAACTTTAGACCTACTATAAACTCTGGAGAAAATTTGATGATCAAATTAACTTTTTTTTAGATTCTTTGCACTTTTGAATTCGTTTCAATACTTTTGTGAAGGGCAGAAGGAGCTGAATTCTGCCTCATTCCAATTTTCTCTGCATTTCATACAGTGGAAATAATGGAATCTAATAATTTTGGTGGAGGAAGTAGCGTGACAAAACCAATTTGTGCTTTCCTCCCCTACTACAATTTTGTGAAATACATCACTTCAGTAAACAGAAATAGTAAGACTCAACAATAATTCCTGAAGTTAGAGAAATTTGCCATTTTTCCCTGCAAATGTAATCTTAGCCTTTATGATTCCTCAACTACATCTATGCCATACTGAAAATTAGATGCCTAAGACTTGATCTGGTTGCAGTTCAGTCCTGATTAGTTCTACCGAGCACATACAATGTTTGCTGAGAGTAAAATCCGTGTGTTAATTAAGACTGACGTATTTATTTTAGTGCATGTAGAGTTAGAGAGATGACTGCTAAAAGGTACTATAAATCATATTTAATGGCAGTGAAATCATGGAAGTTGATCTATAAATTAGTAAGAGGCTGAGATTAACTAAGAATGTGATGTTGACTTCTGGGTTTGATTAGTTGCTTGGATTTGTCTGGAATCAATGGTATAGTTTGAAACATTTAATATGATGAAAATAATGAATGTACTCCTAAAAATACTTTGTATCTGTTCTATCCCCAAGCAAACAAAAGCTTACAGGATTTTGCTTTAGATAAACACTGGTTTTAAAACAGATAAGCACTAACTTCTAATGCCAGTTTCAGGCAGTTTTGGTCTGAGAGTCTGAGGTTTAAATTTGTGTATAAGCATCTGACTAGGATGAAGCTGATGACACTGATGTGTATAGATAGCTCTTAAATGAAATGTTATCCTACTATCAACTTAGTAACTTAATCTTTTTCAGACTTGGAGATTTCTCAGTACAAGCTGTTAATGTAACTTTCTGAATGGTCATGTAAGCCCTATTGTACGCAAAAACAATCCCAACCTTTGAAAAAGCTTTGAGATGTATCAGTTTATGTTTATCATTCAAGGTATCCATCTCGTATTGAGAAGATAGATTATGAAGAGGGGAAGATGTTGGTCCATTTTGAACGCTGGAGTCATCGCTACGATGAGTGGATTTACTGGGACAGCAATAGGTTGCGACCCTTGGAGCGACCAGCATTAAGGAAAGAAGGGCTGAAAGATGATGAAGAATTTGTTGTAAGTGGCATATTTATTTTTGTCTTTGACTCTTTTTTTTGTAAACTGTCTTGTTTTCCTACATTAAATCTCTCTGGCACGTGATGTTTAATTCTTTTTAGGAAAAAATCAAAATTATTAAAATATTAATGACTAAATTTGTATAAAATAGGATTTTAAACCTGGAGAAGAAGTCCTAGCTCGTTGGACAGACTGTCGATATTACCCTGCAAAGATTGAAGCAATTAATAAAGAGGGTATGTATTCATGTATGGTCCATTGGTAAGGATGGTTTGCATAAGCTATGCTGTTACCTGTAGTGTGCTTAAAAAAGTGACATGCATATAAAATTTCCTTGCTGCCTCAATATTAAGTGAAAATGTTTCTATTGTATCAAATTTAGTAAGACATTCATCTTTTATCTGTGTGAAATTAGAAAATTGGATTTTTTCCTGGAAGACAAAATGCTTAATTTCCTCAGTGATGAGAAGAATATCCTGTGCACAGTGTTATGAATATTTTGTACTATTGTTGATTTGGATTAATGACATATTTAAATTTTTGTGATTGTTTTAGGAATGGTAGGTCTCTTCAAAGTTTTGTTTATTGAAGAAAAACCATGGAAATGGGGAAATGCAATACTTTGCAATGGGGTGATATTTCTAATGAAGATAAGTAGAAGCTGAAGCTTTTACTGTAGTTTAAAGCAAACAAGGATTTGGTTGTGAATTGACTTGTTTCCCTATTGTGGCAATTTAAAGATTACATAATTTTTTTCAGTAAATTATGAGCAAAAGTGACACAGTGGCTTAAACATGCATGAAATTGTCCAGGTGGACAAAGAGCAACAATATAAAAGCAGGGTTTCATTGAGGCTGTTATTTATTTCTTTCTTAAAATTCTCGATTCTAACTGTAGGTAACACCTGGTTACTTTGTCATACAGCCTACAAAACATTTTGCTAAAGCTTTCATAGTAACAAGGTGTGTTTTGTTTCTTAACTACTCATAGTGATTTCTTCAATCCTTTTGTAGGAACATTCACAGTACAGTTCTATGATGGTGTTATTCGATGTCTTAAGAGGATGCATATCAAATCTATGCCAGAGGATGCAAAAGGGCAGGTAAGAATACTTTAGGTATCTCTTTGTTAGGTTTTATATAGATGTCTTTTAATATCTTGAGATAGTAAAAATGTCATCTAGTGCAACTAGTTTTAGATTATAGTCTTTATTCTAGATCCTGCACTGCCTTGCTTCACCAGTTTTATGGATGATGCCCCAGAGTGTGCTGCTCAAGTAGTCTTGCCTTTATCTGAAATGCCTAGCTGCTGTACACTCCATTGCCGACTAATCTGTACCCAGAGTTTTGTCTTGCAGAGTTTAAAACTGAGAGTCATCCAGAGACTTTTTCCTCTGGTGTTCTTTCAGGAAAAAGCTTTAGCTTGTCAGTAGTCTGTGCTGCTGATTTCTATTTATTTATTCTTCCCCACCTTCCACCCCATCTCTTCTGTTTGCTACTGTGGTAGCTTTTTACCCACGTGTTCTTATTAACATGACTGTTCTGTGGGGGTTTTCTCCCCTGTATCAGAACTTCTGGGGGTGCAGACAGATAAACATTTTTTCTCTGATAATGTTCAGTTGCTGTTAAAAGAGAGATGCTGGGTAGCAGTTGAGGCAGGCTCTGAAATAGAGGACATGATTTAGTCACTAGGCATATCTTTAATTGCAAAAGGAAAACAATATTGAAAGCTGTTACATGACTTCAGTGGAAATGCCATTGCATTTATCTTGCATGGTCACTGTATTTTCATAGTTAATGAATGAGAAATTACTCCACTGAAACTATTTGAGACTCAGACAAGAAATGTGAAAAAACTGCTCTTATTTGCTCTCAGTCTTCTCCAGAGTACGCCTTCCAAGTTGGCAAACAAAATTCAGGTATTTCATAATTAGTGTTGTAACCACCCATATTGTGACAAGGACAGATGGATAAGTGAATTGGCTTGAAAACATTTCTATATCCTGGCCTCCAGGTTACAGGTAACTGTATGCTAGTGTTGATCATCTATGCAAAGAACATTGGAACTTTGTGCAGGCAACGCTGCACTGCTTAAACTGTGTTTCCTTAAACAGATTAAACTGAAATCCATACTCACACTAACACTGGCTTCTTACTGCAGTCTTACAATAACTCTATGAACCAATATGTAACATTTCAGACAATACTTATAGTATCACAGTAAGTTAGGAAGCTAGAGTATTTAATTTTACTTCATAAAAAGGAAAACTTGGGTAATGTGGTTGTGACTGAACTGAAATAGCCCTTCTGTGAAAATGTGAAGAAGTCCCTTAGTCTGTCCTGTGCTGTTTCTGGGGAGCTATGTTGTCTCTAATTTGAGTTACTACTCTTAGGCTACAGGCATTTTAATCTTTAAAAAAAAATAGTAAATCCATTTCTTAGAAACCATTTTGACATCCAGACATGCTTGGTGGCAGTCTAGCTCATCTATTATTTCTAATTTTCCTCAGTAGTTAAGAGTTATGATGTCAGTCTCATGCATCTCAGAGGCTGAATGTAGGTGGCTTCAGTGAAGCCTTGAGAAAGAATAAGGGGGCCAAATTTATACTTTCTGAGATGGATTTACAATTTTTAAGTTGTCTTGCAGCAAGAACAGCAATAATATGCTTTCTATAATGCTAAATGATACTAGTCGTAGCATTTCACTTTGCAAAAGTAGAGATAGGCATGAAGTTCTGTAGCCCTCAAAGACAAAGACACTTCTTTATGCAACATCTACATCATTATTCTGTGGCAAAATGTTTGTTTTGCAAAGTATTTTTGTGGTATTTAAGAATAAAAATGTGATTTAAGGTTTGGTTTAAAAATCAGTTATCTGAAACTGAGCTTTGTCTAAGCCTAGAACTCAAATGGATGTTTTTGCTTTTTTGCATTATTTATTTTAGAGGACATTTACTGAAAATTATGTAAAGCTTAAAAAAATGCCAAGACTATAACTTGATTTGAAAAATAGGGGAGTTGGCAGATCCAACGCTTCATGCTTAATTTCAAGCTATGACTTGGGGTTTTTTTGTTTCCAAAGAAAAACATACATTTCAAGAGATGAGTGTAGGCTTAAGATACCTCAAGTTCTAGTGCATTAGCAAATTTAACAAATGTAAGATCTGTTTGGAAGGTGTGTGCTAAGCATGCAGAATTTGAATTACATGGAGAAAGAGAGATATAGACTAGTTAATTCTTTGATTTGAGCTTAGTGTGTCTTAAAGGAAGAGATTGTAAACACTGTAATACTCAAACTCATTTTTGAGTTGAAGCAGAAGTGTTTTATTAAAACTAAGCTGTGAGGGTGGAAAGGCAAAATTTTTAGAGTGGAAAATATTTGTGTGGCTCAATGCAATGAGACTACAGGTTAGGTTGCTCTGCAGATAAGCGCAAATTAATGAAATCACACAGAAATGTGGCTAATGTAGTACAGAGAGAAAATAAAAAAAGATGGGATATTGACTGCCCTTGTGAGAGCACATATGAAGTATTCGGATAACTTACTTTTTCTGTTTCATGTTTTTTGTTTTATCTTCGATGTAATTAGGCGCGCGAGAGGGAGCAGATAGCGCCGGAGCTGAGATTAGTGACGGAAATCGAACCAAAAGAAGTGAGTTTTGAGGAGGGTTTTGAAGGAGAGGGAGGGGACTTGGCACACAGGAAGAGGAAGCTGAGGAAAAAGCATGGATTTGCGATTGGGACAGAGGAAAAAAGAAGATGTGACAGGAGACAATGTGAGCCAAGATGTAGGTGGGGCAGACTGTTTAGAATTGAAAGGTGAGGATAAGGAATCCAGGCTTGATATGGAATCAGCCAGTCAATAGATTGATGATGATTTATGTATGTGTATGTATGAATGCATGGGAGTTGGGAGTTGTGATGTGTCAGGAGAGGAAAAGCGGCTGAATCTTTAGTACTGTAGAGAAGCAAAGAGGTGGTGGTTGTAGGCAGGTGAAGGGAGAACGATGTGTGTGTGAATTCTGCCATTGGTGCAAGGGTTGGATTTCAGAAATTATTCTGGTTTTGCCTTCCCACTGTTGCAGGTTTAAGGGTTATGCAAAGGAATGTTTTAAAATACAAGTGTTATAGCTAATTGATGTGTTAGGCTGTTGGGTAATTTCTACTAATGTATTTCTTGATCATGCAATTTCCTGTGCTTTGATTTAGTGAATCTAATTAGCATAATGACAGTTTTCCTCAGTAGTGGTAATGTTTTGTCTTGTAACTACAGTGTCCCATTACTTTTCTCCTGTCAATTTTCTCAGCTTACTTGAAAGATGAATGTTAGTAAGAATAAAAAAGAAGGGAATACACTTTTTTTTTCAAAATTATGTATGTAAATGAGAAAGTCACTGGGGTGAGATACTGTGGGAAGTGGGAAATTAGGATAAATAGTGCAGAGTAACTGGTGCAGAGTTATGAAACCACAGCCAATAGAGGGACAATGTCAGCACACAAGGGAGAAGTAGGGAAAACTTCTAGGAAGATTTTGCTTTTACTTTATTAATTTCTAATGTGTTCATGTTTGGACCCTTGGCTTTGTGTATACTGAATGCTCTGGGGAAACGTCCTGCTATTAAAGATCTGCAACTAGTTTCTGTGATATATATGATATTTAGTGTCCTGTTATTATGGCTGACAGAGTAGATATCTTACAGTGACTCTGAGACAGACTTCAGAATTCGTTGTGCTTTAGGTTTCCACTGTTATTCTCCCATTTTTTTGTTAAATTTTTCTATAGAAAAAGGCATAAACATGCCTTTTTGAAGGAGGAGTTCCTATGCTGTTCAAAAGAAGTACAGTCATCATAGTATCTTAGATGCTAAATAGTTCTTGCACATCAGGAACTGTGCAGCTGAGCAGCCAATCAGCAGGAGTTCAAGGTTAAAAAGCAGGAATTAACTGTGTCACTTTAGTGCCTATATGTTTGCTCTGGAGCCAAAATAAAAACGGACCCACAGAGTTTCTGACCAATCCAGAATCACAATTGTTGAGGTTGGAAGGGATTTTTTGAGATAATCTTCTCCACCCCTCACCCCCGCTCAACATTCTCTTCGCTGAGTTTAAATTTACACGTTAATCTAGGAAAAAAGGTATAACTACCACCATAATTAATGTCTCTCTGCTGTGGCTTCTGAATGTTTAACCTTTGTTTGCTTCATTGTTATGTGTCCTGCTACCCATTGTAAGCTCCATGTCTTAAGGAAAGTATCCAAACAATGAAATAAAATGCAAACAAAACAACCCTTCGTGTTGCACCAGAACAGCTATCATTAGAACAGGATACTTAGTTCAGTGTAGTCCTTGAAGCTCAATATTTTCTGAAAGCTGATTTCAGGGTGCTTAGCTTCACTGAAAATTAAAATGCTGTTTAGAGGCTGCACTTCCTTTGCTTCCCATTTTTATCATAAGATCCAACCTCCCGCCATGTTACTGATCCTCTTCATCCCTTGGCCAGGGTACAGTGTAAGACTTCTACTCTCAGGTCTCCTAACTCCTCACCAGCACAAATAGCTCAATCCTTTTTTTGTCCTGCTGGATGGGCAAGGCTCTGGATGGACTGGAGCTAATGTGTGTGCTCGTTTTGGCTGGCCAAAAAAGAGGTATGTGTGTTTTTGATTGACTATGCAGCTGGCAGTTAGACACGCTGTTTGTGGCTGGCATGTCACCAAATGGCCTTGGTAGTTGCCTGTTGTGTAAGCATTGCCAAAGCGCTTCCAAACTTTGCTGCTGCTAGCTAGGCTGAGTGTATGCATCTTGCATTGACAGTTTGGACATGGGACACTTTCTCTTAGAAGAATCAAAACTGCTGGTGTTTCTAAGTACATAGCTTGACGCAAAGTAGAAGTGTAACCTATGTAAAGCAGTGATTGAAAAGTATTGAGCTATGGAAAAGGAAAAGCATAATACAAAGAAAAATAATGCTTTGTATTTTGTGTTACGCTTTTCTCGTACATCAAAGAAGGCAGAGAAACCCTCAGTAGATCAGAAATTTTTAAGACTTATAGTACTTAACGAGCGGGAAAAAGTTGCATTGAAACAAGATGTATAAAATCAAGATACTTTAGGTACCTCATATGGTAACATACCAAGAAGAAAACAGCTCAGAGTAAAATCTAGTCTGTCTACAGCTGGGGGAAATTAAAATTACTATTTGTAAAGCACTCACGTGAAACTAGACAAAAACTAGTCTTTATCATACTTTTTTTAAATATGTGGTAGTACAAATCTGCAAATACTCCTGTAGACAAATTGCCATGTAGTAAATTAATTATTGTTCAAAACACTCAATGCTTAATTCTTACTGGTGGAGGATGAACATTGCTATTGTTTTTTATATCACACATAACTTCTCCATGGAAAAATTCTGTACCTTGTTATTATAGAAAATTTTAAAAAACTTCAGTGAAAACGATCAAGTTAAAATTTTTTGCAGTCAGATTGATCCCTGACACTCAGGAGACATAAGGCAGGAGTCTGGTCACTCCAAACTAGTGGAAAGAGTTTAGCTCAGCCTTGGAAGTATTTAGGCACCCTATAAGTCAATGGGGAGAACTTGGCTTCGTCTACATGCCAAAGTAGATTATTTTGGGCTGTATGTTCTGATTTTTACTCCTTGGATGTTTCTGTATGGTCAAATAAGCCATAGTACAAAATGGCACTTTTATTACTTTAAATGTGGATTGTGAAATTCAGTCATATTATAGAGCACTTCATTGAAATTATTGAATGCAACTTGTAATATGTAATACAAAAAGAGTTGTTATCTGTAGTTACTCTAGAAACAGATATAATTACATAAGAGTTATCCCTGCTTTATCAATTTTAATTCAGGAAGAACTTTGCCCAACTTTGCAGCTGGCTGGACCATGCTTTGAGTTGATTGTAGTTTTGAATAATAGTTAAATTTGAGCAACAATGGAATTGGTGTATTTCACAGCCAGAAGGGTAAGAAAAAAGTCAGTGTTCTGGGTTTGGGAGCTCCTGGGTTTCTAAAGCTATGATGCATACAATAGGTAGCAGGGAATGTGTGCAGCCAGAATTCTATACACTGTTTTTTTGAAGGTGTTTTCTTTTTGCTTTTTATCCATGTGGCATACTGATAATGCTTCAAGTTTTAGGCAATTTGGGAAACTCATTTTACCACTTTTTGAGTAGTAGCCATAAAAATTCAACTGCTGTTGAACGTTTCTAGATGAAGTTTCACTGGGTTTATAAGTATTTTCTATTTGAGTCTCAGGCACTTTTTTAATACTTACTTACCATTTTTTCCTTTTTGGAGGATTGGATAGCTTTGGTCAAAGCTGCTGCTGCAGCAGCAGCCAAGAACAAAGCAGGAAGTAAACCTAGAACCAGCGCAAACAGCAATAAAGATAAAGAGGACAGAAAATGGCTAAAAGTTCCTTCAAAAAAGGAAGAAACGTCAACCTCTACAATCATGCAGGAAGTCCAAAAAAAGGAAGAGGAGCCTACATCTAGTGACACATTTGGTAAAAACAAATTCTATAAAAGAGAAAATAGGTGCTTCTGTAGTGTTGAAGTTGAATTCCTTTGATAATTTTGCAATTAAGTAATAACTAGTATTTGTAGAGGAAGATGTCTCATTTGCTATTATGATAACTTTATGATACGTGATATTAATCAGTTCAGAAACAATTTTTTATCGGATAAATCCAGTTCGGTCAGCATTTACTTCTAGTACAAAACTTCTAACTAGCTCTAACAAGAGCAGAACATATATTGTTTTCAACTACTTCATTGTACGCTTTGGTTCATATTCCTGCATCATCTGTTACATGTGAGATAATCCCTGATCTTGTTCTAAGAAAAAAAAAATTCAGTATGGATGATATATTCATATTCAGGGATGTTTGAAACTATTTCTGGGTTGATAAGAATTTGTTAATTTTAATAGTCTTTAATACTGATTTCTCATAATATGGAGTAAAAATTACAAATTTTGAAGTAATTGCATCTAGTGCTTCAATGTGTAATATTAAATCTTCAGAATGTGTCATTTTCATCTTTAATAGAATTTTAAAGTTTCTTTCCTGCAGTATTCTAATAGCAGTTCTGGAATATTTAAGTATTTTGGGTGGTGTTATGTATTTATGAAATGTGAGTTTATTAGATTTCTCTTCTGTTTAAAAGTAGGATTTCCTGTAGTGGATGTTCCAAAGATGACCTTTGTGCAGGCAGAGAGCACATTATCACACAAGAGGAAAAGTAATCTAGGCAACTCATTTCAGGCAAAGAGAGCTCGTCTTAACAAGATCACTGGTAAAGTACTTTTTTTTGTTGATAACTATTTTCCTTTTTAATATAGTGAAATATACATGCTTACATATAGGGTACAAATGTAGATTGATAAAAGCACATTCATGAGGCAGATACTACAGTCTTTTACTAGTTTGGAACTTTTAAAGGAGTCTATAAATGGTAATAAAATGTGCCTTGTTCATAAATTTGGAGAATGGTCTCAGACATGACTTGGTCTTTTAGTTTTTTAGGAAGATAGCCATCCTGAACTGATTAATTTATTCAGTACTTTTTAACTCCAGCTGCATAATTTTCCCCATTATCGGGTGAATTTGGGGTTTGTACACTTCTTAACATGGTCTGAGTTACATACCACCACCACTGTAAATAAAAGCTTTTGTTAGCTATGGAAAAACTAAGTGGTTTGTCATAAAGTAAAACTGTTGCTGAGAAGAGTTTACAGTATGTCACTTAAAAGTATGCAAGCCCAGCTACAAATTGAAGCAGTGAAGATCTAAAATGTTTTTTTCAGTGTCTAAGGCATTCATTCCCTACATTTACTACTCAAAGGTATTAATGGAAAACAAGTATATAGCTATAGAATACATCTTTTACAACAGGAAATAGAATAATAGATAATTGGTCTTATCTTTAAAAGCTGAAAAAATCATTTTATTCCAAAAGTGAATAGAAGTTTGCTTAATCGTAAAAAAAATTATTTCAATTTGGATCCCTCCTCCCCCATGCCTCTCAATAAGCAAATTGTGTTGCCGTCAGCGATCCTGTCAGTATTTAGAATCAGGGTAAGGTACCTGTGCTGGGAAAGCATCAGATGCATTTCAAAAGCTGGGTGGAAAAAAGGTGTGAAGTCTGCCCTCTTAACAGAGGGGCCCTTGGGCAGACAGTAAGATAGAAATGGATTCCACTCACTATTCTAGTAAATAATATTTTATGTGAAGTCTGGCAAACTTTTCTATGCTACAGGTGAGAGGGGTTTTGTTCTTTTGCTTTTTTGTAATAGATAGGGTATGGTCATTCATAAAAAAATCTAACTTGTTTCTGTAAGATAAAAATAAACTGCATGATGAGTTTTTTCAGACTTGTTTTGGCTGCTCCAACCTTTCATAGGTGAGCAGTGGAGGATGTTGTCAGTTTTCTCTCTACCAGTGTGTTTCTGTTTGTCTCTCAATCAGTACTTGAATCTAAAGGAGAAACTAAATGAAATGGGCCAGTATAGAACATAGTATTGAAGGAAGCAGTCTTTAGGAAAACCGATCTCTGCCTCCAGGATTTTCTTTCCTGGAAGGCTTCTTATTTGGTACCAAGTTTAGTTAACAGATGTCACTTCTACTCTCCTTTGCCCATAGTGCGTACACCCTTGGTTAAGTCCCAATTTAATTGCTGCCATGAGCAGTAGAAGATATATATATATATACTAGTGATACATAGTTAACAGGCTTACAGAGCCCTGTTAATTTTTTTCTAATAGTAGTTAGTAGCAGAAGATACCAAAACCAGCTGAAAAAACCTGTAGCTCTAGAAATCAGGTTTTTCTGCATTTGTGGATAGATTCTCCTTTCCTGAGGAGCTTTATGAGAATAATAGCAGTTGGACAGGCTCATATAGACTGAAGTGAATAATCAGAAAACATAATGCAGACACTGACTTGGTTATCATTCTAAAAACAGTGTGTCTCTGTCTCCATGAAAGCATACTCCACTAGCAGAGAATGTTACCTTTCAGTGAAACTGAATTAATCCTTTAATTACAAGGTGAAATTTGTCATGCTTGGTAGTTACTTTGTGTAACTCTTCTCAAATTAACACACTTCTGCAACTCCTACTGTAGTAGGTTTTTTTATTGATGCATATAATGGAGTATTTTGAACGTGTAACTGCTGATGATCAGACTTTCTGTTGCTACATGCTTATTTCTTATGCTTGAGATACTTGTAAATCGTCATTTGTGTCCCCAGCGTGAGCTTTTAGATCTGAAGGGAGGCTGGGAATCATGCTGGTGGAATCATAAAGCATTGTAGCTGTTAGGAAAACATTAATTTACCAAGTGTCTTCTGGCTGTATTGGGGAAATAGAGCAAATAATGTTCTAGGAGGCTGTCTGAAGAGAACTGTTCTCTGGCTTTCAATTCAGCATTCAGTATTTGTTACAGATTGTCTGCCACAAGGGCCACAGCTGCATCTGGTGTTATTTGCTCACCATTTAACAAAATGAAGTTGCTTCCCTTGCCCCTTATTCTTCTGCTACTGCCACTGGGGGAAATTAAATTTCCTGAAGGTGAAGGATGTCTCCTGCTGAGCATGTATTAATGTCTTCTTCCAGTTAGTTTTTGCCTCTGGAATGCTTGCTTCCACATCTCCTGCTGTAGTGTTGATTCCTAAAAGAATATAGGTAACATCGGCAGCAAGCTTACAGAACAAAACACTTCTGGTTCTCTATTAATTTATTTTTAATTTATTACATGCTATTACTGACAAAGGATGGTGAACCTGCAGTCCTGCTGCTGTAGTAACTTGTGGAGCTGTTTTGTCTTTTGGCAGACATGGTGATTGGTTAGAAAGATCCTTAACGGGGTAGAGAAGAAGGAAATAAGAAGGGTTATATATTCACAGGTCTGACAATCTAGGTTCATTTCGTGGCTTTACTTTCTGAGCATCTAGCTAGAATGAAAAATCATAGAATCATAGAATGGGTTGGTTTGGAAGGGACCTTAAAGACCATCTAGTTCCAACCTCCCTGCCATGGGCAGGAACACTTTCCACTAACCAGGTTGCTCAAAGCCCCGTCCAACCTGGCCTTGAACACTGCCAGGGAGGGGGCAGCTACTACTTCTCTGGGTAAGCTGTGGTTTGTGGAACCACAAAATCTGCCTTATAGACTATAGCTTGTTTGGTATTTAAAACTCCACTTAATTTTGAAAATTATTTTGTTTTTCATTTTAGATGCATGATTGTCGATATAAAGAACACTGTTAATTTTGCAACTTGATTTAAACAGCATAATTTCAGTGACAAATGTTTATTTAGGTCCATGAAACCTAAATCTTTTATGAAGCCTAATGCAGAATTAAAATCTTACCTGATAATTTTATTTGTATTAATATAATAGGACTAAGTAAGTTTCTGCTTTTCAGTTAACCTATTTAGCTGTAAAATCAATTAGTTTACACCTCTTGTTATGGACATGATGTTCTGAAAAAGTTTATTTAAAACATAACTACTTTTCAGTAAACTGAAGCATAACTTAATCTAACAAAAAGAGTAAATGAAGAAAAGCACCTAGTATTTATTGTGTAGTGCTGAAATGTGATAGTTTTCTAGCAAAATACCACACTGTTTTTTGTGTGCCTGTTTTTGCTTTTTTTTTTTAATGTCCTGAAAGCTTCCTGAGAGACCAGGCTTTGTTAATTTATAATTTCTTGGGCATTTTGCACTGTGAATTAATTTTGAGCATATCTAATTTTTCATGGAATGCAATAGGAATTTCCTGTGGCTTAGTCAGCTGAAGTTACTTTTGAGGACTTAAACTCTCCACCCCCAATACTAACATTTCCCAGGATTAAAATAGTAATTTTTATTCAGATTTGTGGCTTTCAGGTTTTATCAGTTCTGTTTCGTCTTATGGCATAGACCTTTTCTTTCTCTGCAGACTTAGGTGATTAAAGTTACTGTGTGAAGTAGAACTGAAGCTATTGCTATATGCTTAGCCAACAAAAAGCTTTTTTGTATTTATGTTGCCTTGTCTTTTTACAGATTTTTTTTTTTTGTAGTTAGTAGTGATATTGTATATGAGTTCATGAATGAAGTGACATATTCTGAGGTATTTGCTCCCCATAGAGTCTTGTTATTGAGGTAATTTGGGAGCTCCACTTCTGAGAATATTGATTTGGAAATTAAATCCCTTGTTCTATTCTGTCTAAGAAAGGTTTGCATGTGTTAGAGTTAAGTAGTAGTAATAAAAATTCTGACGGGAATTTCTTAAAGGCTAGAAATGGGAGAGAGAGAGAAAAGGTTTGTAAATAATTTTGATTTCTTAAAATTTACTTAAGTATCGTAGGCTTGGTGTTAAAGCCCAAGTGCTTGGGCTTTAGAAGGATGATGAGGCATTATTTTACAATTGATAATTTGATTTTCATCTTGTTAGTGGAAATGTCAGAGAGGTATCTCTTGTGAAATGACACCATCAGGGGAATGTCCTTTAACTTTTTGTTTCTTCTAATTTAAAGTGTTCCGCTTTGTGTTGAGCTGTTTCAGAGGGAATTATGCTGTAGATCTAAGCAGTTCATATTTCTTGTCTCACTGTTTTGCTTTGTTTTCCACAAATTCTTGTTGCAAGCCGCTTCTAAGTAAAAATCTCTGCAACTTTTCTCCTAAGGTTTATTGGCATCCAAAGCTGTTGTTGCGGATGGTGCTGAAAAAAAGGAAGGCAACAAAGAAACAGCTCCAGTCCTGGAGCAGGTATGAAATGGTAGAGTTTGATTCTTTTGCAAGGTTCCCACTGGAGTGTGCCATGGAGATGTAGTACCTACAACATAAAAATTTGCCCCTTCAGATTTAACAGGGAACTGAAAATTGATCTTATGTTTACATTTCTGGCAGAGCCAGAAATATGGAATTTAATTGTCTCTAAACAGTGTTGACTTGAATTTCAGTAATGAGCTTTTGTGTTAGAAAACTAACAGAAAACAAAGAAAAATGAAGTCTCCATGCAACAAATATGAGGAGACCAGTGTCCCAAGGTCCAGTTTTATTGCTGGAACCATGACCGTGACTGGCTTAGGAAAAGGCCCTTACACAAATTTAATTTGTGTTTGAAACAGGGTTTCTGACATCACTTAGAACTTCTTTTAAAAGAAGTTTCTTTTATATTGTAAGAATTTGGTGTTGTAGGCTTGTACGTGTTTTATGAACCGCTCAATGAGCCATACATTTTGCAAGGGTGTGTATTTTAATAAATACAAAAAAGAAACTTTTAAATAATGTTAAGGGTCTGATTTTTAAACCTGCATGTTTGCAGGACCTGAAGGCTGCCATTTTATCTTTGGCTTATTCCACTGTGTTCAGGCATTGCTTGACTCCGAGTTGTGCATTATCTTGCATATTAAAAGGGCTGAATGCCTAAGCATGGTAAAGCAAGCTAAGGATGAACAGTAGTCTTGATTCAGGACATCTGTTTTCAAATGATTTAAATCAGAGCCTTAATGTAGTTTTAATACAGCTTTTTTGTATTCATTTTCATTCTTCTTTAACAGCAGCATTTAAATAAAATAGCCTTGCTGCCCACAATTCTTAAGAGCACTTCTGTTCTCAAGCCCCGGCACACTCTACGAACAGTCCCTACCCCCAACTTTATTTGATATTTTGGTTGTACTGGTTCTTTAGAGCTGATATATAATTGCATTGCTGTGGTTTTTCCATTGACACTGCATTGGATGCGAGTTTTGTCAATGGAACATGATTTTCTGTTTTTAATGCTGTCACGGTAACGGCAGACTGAGCCACTATGGTGTCAATGCATTGACCGATATTTTGCATAAAGGTTTACAATGTATTGACATGACATTCCATTTCTCAAATTTTTGCATATTAAAGATGCTATGATTTTATTGCTACTGTGTGTGATATTTTCAATGTGCAAAAAACTGTGAAATGGCTTACAGCATGCTGTTTTTGGAAGAATCATTACAATGTAAATCTTATCATGCAGAATCCCATTACGGTGAATGGGACTTTGTGGTTTACATAGACTGTGTATGCAACAGTATAAACTACAGTGCATATTTACTAAAAACTTTTTGTTACTTCTTAGACTTAGTAACTCGGCTGTTTCTGTTTTATTGATTAGATATAAAACAAGATGTCTCTGTCATTGTTTACATGCTAATGGTCTGAAAAACCTCATTTTTGGAAATACTAGTTAAGCTCCTTTAAAGAGGCATCTAAAATCCCAAATTGTTCTATTCCTTTGCTTCTAACTAAAACCAGAAACCTCACAAACATTTAAATGATCAGCTGTGGGGAGGAAAATTTTTGAACTTAAAGCTTTTTTCACCAAGTTCCTGCCCAAACTCAATTTAAAATGGCCGAGTTATAAACCTCCCCCAAAGGTTTTCCAATGGCAAAGCTGACATTCCTTAGAGGTTTTGTCTGCTACTGCTATAAATTGAATGGATAAAATATCTTGTAGGTTTTTTTAATACTGTAATACAGAACCTGGTAGAAGTATTCAGGCCAATAGCCGAAAACTGACTTTGTTGATGGAAGTTTATTTTATTTATATTTATATATTTTTAGTTTACAGTTGTCTTAAACCCAAAACCTCAAACGATTAGTTGCACATACAGTAGTTTATTTAACTGTATTAGGGTATGTCATGTTATATTTCCTTTTGACCAAGACCTGATTAGATGAATAACATTAATTCATTGAGGTTTTTAATGTTAATTTGTCCTGTTAAGAGGTTAAGCACCTTATCAAAATATTAATTTAATTTTTTTAATCTTGTTTAAATAACTTTGTAATTTGAAAGTAATGGATGCTGTAGTAATGTCTTTCACATCTGTGAAGATGAACAATAAAATTGTTTATTTACAAGTTACGACTCTAATTAATTTCTGGTAATACCTCTCATAACCAGCATAGGTATACTCTACAGTTCATGGAATATTTTGCTTAAATGAATAAACTGCACTTAGTACATGTGTAATTGAGTTATTCAAGGTAGAACTGATGTCTGCTGAGTGGGATGTTTTGCACCGGATCTTTACATGATACTTCCAGCAAGCTATTCATGTAGCATTCAGGGGTGCCCTTTTACAAACACAGAATGTGCACTTGTGGTTTTTTGTTTTGCTTTTTTTTTCTCTACTGGAACATGGAAAGTTCCAGTGGAAAATAAAATTGTGATTTACAACAAAACCCCAAAATACCCTCAAATCATCAGAGATGTGACGTTTTTAGTTTGGATAAAGTGGTGCACACATTCTAGAAATAACTTTCTACTTTGTTAGTTATGGTTTTATTAGATGGTACTATGCTGTGTGATGTAACTGGGACAAGAAAGGGGACAGGCTTAAGAAATAATGTTCATATATTGTAGTTTGCCATTGTTGGGCAAGTTGTAACACATGCACAGTTTATTCAGTAAAGTAGGAAGAACTTCCAGTTAAAAATCTAAAATGCTAATGTCTGTCAATGCATGCTAATTGTCTAAAAATAATACTTCAGTATGTGTGTTCAGAAGGATGAAAATTGATGAAATTGGAAAGCTGCATTATATGTTGATTTTTTTTTTTCTTCAGAAACTGTTTTAACTCTTTATCTGCTCATTTTTCCCCAACAGTTAGCAAACTATTTAACCCTGTGGTGCTAGAAGTTGTGATTTCTTCATGTGTTTGCACAAACATATAATGTGGTGAAATCCAGACTCCCAGCACTGAAAAGGGTTGTGTGAGAGTGTGTTCAGCATTTGGAAACTTTATTGTTTTCAGACGTTCCTTAAAGGAGCATTATCAACTTTTTCAGGTTCTTCTCTAAAAATGAAATTTGTGTTCAAGTTTTCCTGAGGAAATCTTTAAACTTTTTTTTTGCTATGGTCAGGGAAATGACTGTGAAAGAAAAATCTTGGCAACTTTTTTTAGAACTGCAGTCATTCTGAACAAGGATCGTCTGCTCATTGCAGTGCAAAAGCCTGTCAGAGTTCAAGAAGAGTCTGAACAATGATCTTGGTCATATGGTTTAATGTTAGGCAGTCCTGCGAGGAACAGGGAGTTGGACTCAATAATCCTTATGGGTCCCTTCCAACTTGAGATATGCTAGGATTGTACATCAGTGTACATATCCTAGCTTGTAACAATTGTTCTCCAAGTTGTACTCTGAGACAGCAGTGGCAGTCCTGGTCTACTGAAGATGAAAGAAACAGAAAGTAAAAAGACTTTGGTGAATTTTTAAAATGGGAATAGAGGAAAAATGTTTTGGTTTTGGACTTTCTGCAGGTATTTCAAATAGTAAGAAATGAGGGTGTTCTGAATACTGAAAATAATTGATAGTGCTCCTTTAAAGAAAAAGTTTTTAATGTGATGCATTTAAATAGTTTTAATTTGTACTGAAAATAATGTTGCTTAAAATGTGTTTTGAATACTAAAATTGCTTTTAAAAAGATCAAAATAGAATACAAGAACTACAGCGAAGAAACTGAAATAAAAGTATCAATTTTTTATTATTTATTCAGGAGATTTCACCTAAACCACAAAGTCAGAAAAAAAATGAAGCTGATATTAGCAGTTCTGCCAACATTCAGAAACCTGCACTGTTATCCTCAACTTTGTCTTCAGGAAAGGCTCGCAGCAAGAAATGCAAACAAGAATCTGGAGATTCTTCTGGGTGTATAAAGCCCCCTAAATCACCACTTTCCCCAGAATTAATACAAGTCGAGGATTTGACGCTGGTCTCTCAGCTTCCTTCTTCTGTGATAAATAAAACTAGTGAGCACAGACATTTTAAAAAAAATACCGTAATTACTTACAAGAGATATACAGAAATTTTTTTGGTTGTAAATGGCTATTGCTTTTAAAAATGAATCTGCTTTAAATAAAAGGTCCAAGCGGGAGAATTAGAGGTAGCTCAGTATTTTAAAAGTCAAGATGCATAATAAGGCATATGAATTACTCTACTGGAAATAATACATTTAAATAATACATTTATATTTATAGAGTCATGGCTTTTAATGGTTGACTTTCCCTCCAGCTTAAATCTCCATGTTAGTATTAACAGGGATACAGGAAAAATCAAACCTCTCTTCTGAAGGGGCCTGATTCATTAAAAAGAAAAGACGTACACCTTGGTTGTGGACCTTACCTTCTCTGAGAAATTCCGCCTTCAGCAGGCTGATGTGCTGTACCTGTTGGCTGTGGCATTCTTCACCTTATGTGATATTTCCTCCAAATATGATGTGAAAGAGAAGATGGGTTCAAGATCTGTGGTGGGGAAATACAAAAATATCGGGTTTCTTTGTCTCAGAAAAATACCATAGATGTTCAACTTCTTAAAGTGTAACTGATTTGCCAAGACTAAAATACTGATTATCAGAAGAACAGGGAAAGGTTTATGCTGCATCCTTGAATATGCTATTTTTTGTGAATATTAAAATATTTCTACAATTTTTTTGAGATTACATTAGGTTCTTAGTGTTGCTTAGGGTCATGCTCTTTGTTGGCTGAAGAACGTTAAATGATGAGGCCAAGAGTTAAAATAAATGTGGGTGCCAGTAAGTCAAAAGCTACATTTTTGTTTCACCTTTAGAATAGTGATTGAGGATGGAAGACTAAACCTGCATTGTGTGCTCCTCTTAACCTTGCTTTGATATTTTCCCTTCGGAGATAAGTTTCTTTTAATCTCTTCTCACAGATAACTTTAAATGAATGGGAGAGGGAGGGTTGCAAATTCAGCTGTCTGTATTTATTCAGGACACATTGGTATAAATTGTATTTTGTCCCTACAAAATACTAGCCGTCATCTATATTGTAATACACCTTCCCTCCCCACCCCTAAACTAATGGTAAGTAGTTTTCCTTGAGCATGTTTGTATTATGGATTAAGTCAGACTTTTCTGTAGCAACATTTTAAAAATTAGCTAATTTAAAAGTTGGTTACTTAATAGCTTAGATATTGTTAGTGCTGTCTTTTAATCTTTGGCTTCTGAATCTTTAACCATCTCTAATGAAAATTCCAGTTTGCGATGTCTTTATTTTTAAATCTGTACATCTTTGACTCCAAAAACTACTTAAGAAAAGGAGAGAACAGTGATTTACAGTGTAATAATGACTTAAATGTTTTTCTAAGGCAAAAGTTTGTGAAACTGGGCAAAATTGGAGAGTTGTAGGGGAGTTTAGGTTTTTTGTTTTTAATGAATCAGGCCTATATTAACCTATATCAATCCTCCCCCCCCCCTTTTTTTTTTTTTAAAAGCATAAAGTTCTTGAGCCTTCTTACTGTGCCATGCATTGGCAGTATGCATTTGAAATACAGTTGGGGTATTGATATCAGGTTAGCAGAAGACAGGAGGTGGGATATAAAAATAATCACTGCTTTTGATTTTTTTTTTAAGTTGTATGTTAACACTATCCATGACTTTTTAGATCTTTAACTGTGATCATTTGTTCTGTTTACTGTTAAATCCTATTGCCCCCTTCCATTATAAGTAGCCTACTCTCATGGGTTATATGGGGTTTGTTTATTGTAAGTACACTGTTGCGTAAAACAGCCTTTATCAGTGGGGAAGTAGGTGCCCTAATGTATAATAAGCAAAAAGCAGAATCATGTCTTGAGCATAACTTTTTTTTCTTTTTGCTCCTGGTAGTCACAGTTTTTAATTACTTTTACCAGTTCTGCTGTGATTACCAGCTTTGCAAATAAGAGCTATTTAAAGCACTCCCCATCTTTAGATCTCAAATACTGCGGTAAGATTATGGTATATCTCTCTGCTTCATGAACATTGAAAGATCTCTTTTTAGGTCCATCACAGCCAGTGAATTCCCCTAGATCCTACAAACATAGCCAACGGAGAAGAAGATCACAGCGTTTAGCCACTTGCTCCTTGCCTGGTGATTCTATAGAAAAAGTTTCTTCTCCCTCTTCAGTTACTGATGGAAAAGTGTTCTCCATCAGTGGTCAAAACCAACAGTCATCAAAATTGGAGGGTAATGTATCTTAATCTAATAAAGAACTGCCCAAGAGAAATTGAATCATAAAAATTAGACCTTTCACCGTTTTCATCTAATGGGATATTTTGACTTATTGTAGCTAAAGCTGTATGCTGTTCCTATGTTATGTAGTGCTGCAATCCAAACTGTTGTTTGTTGGACCTATGTATCTTTTTTTAATATTACATTTTTTCTTTTATGTAGTACCTGATGTTGCTCATATGTCACTTGAGAAGCGTGGACCATGTCTCCCTCTTGATTTAAGCCGTAGTTCGGAAGTTACAGCACCATTATCCACAGAATCCACTTTCCGTAATGAATATCCCAGTAAAGACAAGGAAGATATTCAGATGATTACATATCTTTCTTCCAAAGCAGTAACTGATGGAAGAGTAGCTACAACAGCGTCAGGTAAAGAGATTCAGTATACAACCAGTTAGGTTTATAGTTGTAGGGTTAAAATGTATGTGTATTCAGTCACACAGAAAGAGGGGATACTTTTTTGTTTCTTCTTTTTCCCCTTTCTGCACACTCACACACCTGCCACTCTTTCTGGGGTCCATCCATCTGCATATTCTTCGTCTTCCACTGGCTTTGCGCTGCATTAGCACTTTTTCTAACACACTTTAAGGAGGATCTGAGTGTGGAATATAAAAAGCAGTATTTATTTCAAAAATATATTGTTAAAACTTGTAAAAATAATTTATGAGGTTGTTTACTAACATATATACTAAATCTAGATGTACTCATTTATCTTGGGGCTTCAGCTTTAAAACTCAGTAGTGTTTTCATAGACAGTCAGCATTCCTCTACCTTTGCTTCTGTTTGCAGTGGAAATTTTGTCATTTGCTTGCTACGAAATGTTACTTGAAAATATTTCTGAAATATCCTCTAAAACTTCTATAGACTTGATTCACCCTCACAAAGTTAGCACAGAGCCTAATACTGAAACTCTGTGCCACCTCTCGCTTTGTAACAGTTACTGGCTACTGTGGTTTAGGGGAATCACTTGGATAGAGGCAGTTAAGAGATCTGGGGAATGGTTTACATAGTGATTTGCAGACCCTGTAAGTGTTGGGTTTTTTCATCCAGTGTATGATAGGTGTCCTTACACTTTTTTCATAAGTAAGTCTCTTATGTGGATGAGTAGCGTACCTTTTTAAATTGGGCTTCCAAGAAAGAATTCTCTCTCAAGCCTTTTTGGTTTTTACTTGTTGGTTGGGTGGGGTTTTTTTTTGTTAAATGAGAAAATTGTTCAATAAAGTAAAAGGAGGAAAAAATAAAATTACTGTATTCTTCTGGGAAAGTTTTTGGTAAATGTGATCGGTAGTAAGGGAGTACAATGTGACCTTAAAGTATAGAATTATGGCACTCAAACTATAACTACTCTTGTTTGAGGGGTGGGAAATAACTTTGCATAAAGCTGATAGTATAGCTGAAGTGCTCAATAGGTCAGTGAGGCATTTTGTTTAGTATGTACAGCCCCTTGTTGGGTGTCTGCCCACACATGCTCCCCCTGAAAGTGTAAGATGATCGCTTCATCGAGTTGTAGCATGGCTATTTAACCTGATGTAGCAAAAGCTGCGTAGGATTCTTGGATCAATATTTCATTGTTTAAAATAGATGATTATAATTATCTTTTCTCTCTCAAAACAATAAATCTATAAATCTCTTAAACTAATTTGTTAAAATAAGGGCTATGGGAATTTCTAATGAGCTGCCACTTAAGCTTTTAAAAATATTACTTGGTTTCTCAAGTGAAACCACGTGACAGTCTTCGTTTGCCTTTAATTACATTGCATAGCAGTAGAATCCCAGATTCCTGGGAAAATTCTGTAAAAGTCCTTTTACCTCATGTCTTCTGCCACTAAGAGAAGTGCTTTTGGGAGTTGTAAATTTGCCCACTCAGAGAACAAGATCATAAAAGAAACTAACAGCTTCCAACTACCATCTGTTTCTTGCTTATTAGAACTCATTTCAGTTACTAGGATTTTAACTTCTGACTTTTCTGATATATTTTCTGGATCATTTAACGTGTAGTTGGTAATACTGATGGGTATTTATTTTGTTGCCTGCTTCTGTCATGGAACTGGTTTGGAGTCTGAGTGAGCTTCTTCTAGACCCAGCATCCATGAGTATACTTCTACCTGTTTATTTGTTGAGCTGGGTCTTGGTCGTGGCCACAGCTGAGTCTAGTTAAAGAAATAATATGTTTCATTTATAGCCACCTTTATTTATGACTCAAATATTTGACATGTGCACACACTTTATGTCAGGGGAAACTATTCCCTGACAAACTTATCTGGTATTACTACTTGAGTTCAGAATGGGAAGATGGAAGCACTTGCAGCCTATGCTGGAGGATACAGTTTATACTGTATTTGAAGCTTAATGGAGCTTTTTGTTGACCTACATAATTTTAAGACTTATAAGGTCTCAAGGAACTGATTTGCCAGCTACCTTTTTGTCTTCTGGGTTTTTGCCTTCCAGAGAGACCTGTGTTTTGTTCCTAATTTTCATGTATTACTGTTTTTCTCCATGTAATAGAACTCTCTGCCTTGAGCAGTATAAGCTGTGTGGGCTGAAAGACTAGTCTAAGCAGTTTGATATCTAATTTGGAGATTTCGTAGAAGGTTTTGAAGCTGGCTGCCTCTGTCAGTAGTATCTCTAGGACTCTAACTGAAGTCCTTACATCTTTTGGGTTCATCTCAGGCTTCTAACTCTGAAACTCATTTGTCTCCGATCTTTCTCGTACTCTTCTTAAAAGCTACATTTTTTTTTCTTCTAAGTTCAGGTTTGAAACCTCTGAAGATAGCCTACATGGTTGAATAGTTTTTGGTTTGTCCTCTGCTTTAGGAGGCATCTTTATACTTTTGAAATAGCACGGGTTCTCCAGTCATGTTACTTAAGCACACATAACTATACCAAAATATTGTATGCTTCAGGAGAATAAAAAGAATCCACACTATCACTAAGTTTCCTTTTCTAATGAACCTGTTTAAACAATGGCAAGCTAATATATAAAGGAGAAGTGCCCAAAGCCTTCCTTTCTCATTCCTGTCAATGCTTGAAATTATTGAGAAGTTAATTTCTGTTATGCAGGAACATCTGCCTGCCTAAGCGTAATTTAATATATTGCATTGTTTAGTTTATGCGTTGTGACTCAGTAGATTACAACTTGAGAATGCTGGTGTAAAATACAGACTATTCTGTAATTGTCTGCTTTTTTTAATCTGAAAGAACTATTTTAAATCTATGTCCTTTTATGATACTTCTGCTGTTTAGATTTTATGGGCACAGTCTGGACAGATCTGGTGTTCTGGATTTTGCCAACACTGGAATTTGATAAGTTCGCTTAAGTTGGACCTGCTGGCTTTGTAATCATTGAATTAGATAACTGTAGATAGTTTCAGAAATTATGGAAGTAACAGAAGTATTTAACCTGAAACATCCTATTATGATTGACGACCCTTTTGTAAAAGAGATGTACTGTTTTAGACCCAGAGATGCAGTTTGTGGCTTTGGAAGTTTAGACTTCTGATAGGGACTATCAGTTGAGTCAGTTGAAAAAATAATTTTGCATTGTTAAAAATGATGCATTTTAATGACTTCTTTGAAAAACACCAGGTTAGTAACTTTTTAATAGAGGGGAAGGGATGAGGTGCACTGAAGTGCAGAAGCATGAATGGTAATTCATAGTATCAGCATTTAGATTACTTCACAAAATCATTGCTCAAAATGAACAGTTTGTTATTTCATAGAGGCAGCACAAAAGTACTGTGATCGATTCTTTCAGTCCACAGGCTACATGGAATTACTGTGCACTTTGGTAGACACCGGTACGCTACCAGTTAATTACTGAACAGAGGTACTGCTTTGCCAAAACTGGTGCATGGACCTACTTGTGATCACCTGATATTGAACATAACTAAGAATCCTCCTTTTCAGTTGTCAGACTCCTTAAAATGTAGATAACTGGCCTTTTTTCACTTAGCCTTCCATAGGCTAAATACACAGTCAGTCTAAATACATGCAAAACGCTGTAGTTTTCCAGTCCTGACTACATGAAGTTCAGATCTTTCTGCAATTATAACTTTCTTTAAATTTGGGATCATTTTTCTTGGTTTCTGTAACTCTACACCGTTTGTTAGTTTAACTGTTATGTATTGAGCAAACATAATTTCAGCAAGCAATCTGGGGTTTAAAATTTAAGTAAAAGGAAAATACTACATTTACTAATATAACAATATTATAATATTTATAACAATAATATAATAATGTTATCATTAGCTGTTATTTCCTGTCCTAGCTCAGTCTAGATGATTTTGCTAGTAGGGTAATTAGGTTAACTATATGGGAGAAACTTGCACTTACTCTAAAAGAAAAAACACTGTACACTTTTACATAATGATAAGTTTACTGCAGCAGGAACAAGAAACGGCTGATGTACAAAACTTTCAGAAAAACAAGATCAATCTCTTTTTAATAAACTCTTGCCAGTGTTATTGGTTACCCTGCTTTTAAGAGGTATCCAGGCTCTGGTGAACTAAAGCTCGTGTTACTTTGGAGCTGTTTTACTCCGAACATGTATTGACAGTCAGGTTTGCTCCCTGATTTGAATGTCTGCCATTCTATTCTCTGCCCTGAGGTTCCCAGCTGATTTTTGGGATAGTTAGCTGAAGGCAAGCAAGAACCTTTCATGTCCTCATCCTTCCTAAAGAGATCATTTTGTGCAGGATCTGATGTTAATCTGTAATATGTGTTTAAAATGCATTTAGATATAAAATTCATCCTACACACAGGGAATTCAAACCACAAAATTAATTACGATAGAACCACGAGTTATGCTGGTCATGTTATGATTTAAGTTGTATATTAGTGCAGATAATGATATTTCTGTTATTACGGAAGTTGAAGCATCAAAAGCCATGGAATAGAATATCATGCAACCAAATAAGTCACTTCACATTAGTACAATTTATTTTAATTTGCTGAAATAAGTAGTACCACTAAAAGCCTGTCGGTGCTGCTGCACTTGTAGCACAGCATCCTGTTCTGTGCCTGTGCTCGCACGAGGGAGGCTTGTGTCGCCTCACCATGCCAGACCAGGAGAGGTAGCATTGGAAACGTGTCATAAACTGGACCAGAAGGTGCTGTGGTTTTCATTTGTTTTTAATTTGAAATCAGTCTTCTAGTGATAAACTACTGATTATGTCACTGTTCTAAGATCAATTTTATCAAGTGTAATCTCTAAGCATCTTTCTCTCTGCTGTTAACTGCAGACCTCCCACACTTCACTGTGTGGGAGGTGGCTGACTAGACTCCTCAACAGGAATAAAATTGCAATTAAAACTAACAGTTAAAAATATATGGTAATATTTCCATAAAGGATTTTTTTTATAAACTAATATTTTTCTTGCTGTATTTGTTACTTGCCCTTCAGAGTGTGATTGTCTGCTTTGTCTAATTTTGTGGTTACTTGTAAGGCATAGTGATTGCATAGTTGACAATTACACTTTGCAAACCTTAATACTTTATTTAGGATTTGAGAATTTAGGATTCTCAATCTAGAATGAATTCTGATTAATAACAGTAAAAACCAAGAATAGCGATGCAGAGTATGCAGGCATAATAGTAAATTTCTCTTTTTAGGTTACTGTAGAAAGGCAGTCTGGAGAGCTCTGCCATTGAGATGGATATTTGTGTGACTGTAGCAGATTTCTGCCCATCATAAATGTTCCCTCGGTTACTTAGTTACTAGCTGATTACTTTGTTAGATGTGCTTGTGTTGAAAAGTATTGAGATAGTGAAGTTTGTGTTGTGGCTATCAATATCAGAGCATATTTGAATGTCTGAGGTCAGGATTTCTTATGAATAATGAAGTTTAAATACTAATTCATTTAATATTGAGACAAATTTCTTTTGAGATTGTATGGATGGGGTATTATCACATCTTTTTATCAAAATGGCCTAACCAAATTATGTGCATTTGGGTGATCCTTCTGTGCTCTTTTTAGAAACGAGACAAGACGTTGATAGCATGATGATGTGGAAAGTGTCACTTTTTTCTTTTCCTGAGGTGCTAAAATATACTTATTGCTCCACAGATGGCAAAGCAGTTCAGTCCCGTAACAGAGACAAATGTTAATTAGGAAACCCAAGAAAGGAATAATTGGGATAGTGTTTTGTGTCGATGATAAGTATCCCAGCAAGCTAAGTCCACTTGAAATACAAACAAAGGCAAGAGCCTGAATAGTAGACCAGTCTTGAAAGGATTATGGTCTTAGGTGAGATGATTGATTTCGGGTAGCCTCAGGTGTGGTCATGTAGCTTGTGTCTTGTGGTAGAAGCCAGCATGCAGAACTGAGCAGCTGCTTCTGGCTGCTGCTAGATTGCATGGCATGGTGATGTCTTGCATCTTGCAGCTGGGAACATCTGGCATTTAAAAGTACGGTGTGGTGCAGTAGGTGATGTACCACTTTCTATTGCTCTTGCTGCCCCTGTGACTTTCTCACTCTGTAGCATTTTGATTGTTTCATGTAATGTGTATGTTGCATCCTAGTAAAAGTGGGTTAGTCTGTCCAAGCCTGGAAGGCCACCTTACAGAGTCAACTGTGAGACATTCTTGCCTTTTCTCCAGAATCCTTTTATGATTGACGAAGTCACTAAATTATCTTAACACTGCTTATTTAAATGCTTTTTGTTGTTTTATTACTGAATATTTAAAAAAAAAAAAAAAAAAGGGCGGGTGGGGGAGCTCAAAGAACCTGTTCCAGATCAGCTTTGTATTTTGTCTTGTTTAATATCTTGACCACTGGCAGGTATTTTTCAGGACTTTT
Organism: Strix uralensis; assembly: GCF_047716275.1. Classification (NCBI taxonomy): domain Eukaryota; kingdom Metazoa; phylum Chordata; class Aves; order Strigiformes; family Strigidae; genus Strix; species Strix uralensis. Next base: position 166,085,821 of record NC_133972.1, read on the forward strand.
TTTTGGTTTAGCACTTTAACCCGCAAGTGGTATTTTACATGCTGATATTTTGTTGGGCTCATATGTTTGAGAGACACCAAAGGTGACTGGTGTCTTCCAAGTGTTTACAGCTGGCATTGAAAAGCCTGACCCCCTTATGACTTTGCAGAGGTGCATTTTTGTACAGTATGTCCTTGGCATGGTCCTGAAATGTTCTCAATGGTCTGATGAAGATTAGGCTTTCCTAATTACATTTAAATGAAACTTAAAGCTCTCACAGTATTAATGAACACAGAGAGCTTTGAATTAACTCAACAATGTTCTTTGTAAATAATGTTTGTTCTGGTTTGATTATTTCAGAATTCCAGTATCCTATTTGATTATAAATATTAGCAATGAAAATTATAATTTGTTTTGTTTTGCCATGTTATTTCCTAATTTGCATCAGATAAAGATTAAAAAAACCCTAAGTATTTCACTGAATAAACTTTTCTGAATAGTGGAAGATAAGAATTGTCAGTATATGATGCTCAGTTCTGAAAAACTACTACAGTATTTTGCATGTAATTCAAATGTGGATTAAATACACACGTGAAAGACTGAATGATTTAAATATTATTAAAATCAATTAGAAATGCAATAAGCAGAAGTGTAAATTTTAGTGCTATAAAAATTTTGTACCAGAGCTTAGTTTCTCTGTTCACATAATGGAACTTAAACGATATCGACAATGTCAGCACCTTTAACACTTCCTGTTGAGGTGTATTTCTATTACAGTGAAATAAAAAGGAAACAAAAAGGCTTAAAAGTAGCAGCAAAAGTATGCTTTAAACAGTACCAGTAGTTTAAAAGTGAGTGCAAATTTCAAAACAGACGAAGAAACCTTCTGTGGCATGTATTGCCTTGTATGTAAGACTTAAGACCTAGGCATTCATATGCAGTAATTATATATTAGGTGTGATGATATTATTACCAATACTTGACGTTTCAGTGATCTGACCCAGCCAGTGATCTGGCTGCAATCCTTACAGAATGCCTAGTAAATCTGTCTTCTTGTTTTCAGCACCCTCGTCCCATGTACATGCCTTGCATCTGGAAATGCCTTTAACCAATAGTCTAAAGTTACCCAAAGGGAATAGTAAAAAAAAGAGGTCTTCCACATCAGTGAGCTCTGAAGGGACAGAGATACAGTGCTCTGTGCCCGTAAAGGAGAAATGTTTTGAGAGTCTGAAGGAGAAAATATTAAAGAACGTGATTGAGAAGGACAAGCATTCAGAAGTTGGTAAACTACAATACTTTTTGTTTCCAGTGCTTTAGACAATAAAAATAATTGTAAAGTGACATTAAAAATAATTGTTTGTATGTTTCTTATTATTATATACCATTAGGATTTTTTACAGTCTAATGACTTTTACAAGAAAGTAGGTCATCAGCCAGACATTGCACTTATGTCATATATTCTTCAATTTGCAGGTGCAGTGCGAATGGAAAGAAAAGGAAAACTGGAAGAGAAAAGTTCTTCAACATATGGTATGTACAGAGCAACAATATTTTTAGGAAAAAGGAAAAATTCTCTTAACACGTGATGTCTCTGAAGAGTAAATGTAAAAGCATAAAACACTTCCTGGCCCTAGCTGTGCTACTTTTGTTTGTTTAGGTCTTAAAAATAGCTTTTACTTATGTGACAAGTTTATAGTAGAAGAATAATTTTGTAAGAGAAAATGGAAGTGCCCATAGCAAGGATTTGGAGGGGTCTAAAAGTACCTGTAAGAGGCCTGGAAAAAGAGCTTGTTGTTGTTGAATCAATGATACTGCCTTTATTTCCTTGTACTGACTGATTTGGGGGGGAGGAGAAAACACTTAGGTTTGACTAGCAAAACATTTGTCAGTTCTTGAAAGAAAATATAAATTAAGAGGGCTTTGATTTTATCCTGTGTTTAAAGAGAGATGGACAAGAATTCATAAGTGATTCTGTTTTTCCAGGAGGTAAAGTTGTTTCTGTATTGCCCAAGAAGATAATAAGACTCTAATTTATGTGCAGGAAACAATCCTTAAATACTGACTTTAAGGACTTATTTTCTGTAGCAAACCAATTTCTTCATTATTTATCTCACTGCTGATTACACAGAAAATTATTATGGAGTGAAAATTTTGTGGAATGTATTTTGTCTGGGGACAATTAATAGGATAAATAGATTTTTTTTTTTTCCTGAGATAAAGTACTTGTCCCCGTATGTATACCAACAGTGGTTAGAAATGAACTGCAGTGTAAAAAATCTGTCATAAATCTTAGTCAGAGTTAGTTTGCTATGAGGATGTCACTGTGTAGTAGAAAGTGCTGACAGCATCAGCAGTTTTGTGATACTGAAATTTCCTTCAAGTGACTTTTGTGTTTAAGACGATGTTATCTTTTTATTTTGGAATTTTGCACTTTTGAAAGCTTTTTCTCTTGTCCAAAGCTGTTTATTATAATCTGTAAGTAAAATAGATGTCATAAACTGTTAAAATACTGTTACTTATTTTGTGTGCTTTGCTATATCTTCTATGATACCTCATTTGGAAATACTTAAAATGGTAAAATGTTATTTGTTGAGAGAGATTCCTTTGAACTATTCCACCAGCAATTAATAAGAGACATGCCCAAGATATCAAGTAAATTAACTGAATCATTTTGATCTGACAAGGCAACTGGAATACTTGATTTTTTGAATGTCATATTTAGGTTAAGCCAAATGAAGCAAGTAATTTGGGATAGTACTGCTGTTTTAAAATGTTTAATTTTTATTTCAGGTAAAAAGAAAGAAAAGGAAAAGGAGAAAAAAGAGAAAAAGGAGAAAGATCATAAATCAAAACAGAAAAAGAAGAAGAAAAAAAAGAAGAAATCTAAACAGCATGGTAAGTTCAATTTACATTTTTCTTAAATAAGTAGAACTTATATTTCTGACATTAGATATTAAAACTTGTTTCTAAACAATATGAATGTCAAATATTCGAAATTTCAAAGAAATAAGTTTTAGCCTTTAAATGTTGAAAAGACACGTCTGACCTCTTCTTTGTATTTATAGCCTATCTCTATGTGATAGACTGACATTTTTATATTTTTTCTTTCTTCAAAAGATAGGCTCGCTCTTATTTCTTCAAATTCTTCAATTGAAACTCTGTATACACATCCTATCTTTTTTCCTTGAATGTTAAAATTATTCTAGTATCTAGTCTGTTACTAAATTTCAGTGGTTTGCTGTATAAGATGCAGCCTCTCCTTAATAGTTAATCCTTAACAGCTGAGGTTGGCATCTCTGTTGCAACAACCTTGTTTGTTGTCTTGACAAATGGTGGTTCCATTTGTCTTCATTTTACGTCCCTATTCCAGTACTTTGATCATATCACTCATCATTTTCTCTGTTATTTCCATTGCCTAGGGGGACAAAAATAATTTGTTTTTTAGGTACAAAGCTCTAGGTAGACTGTGCTTTTTTTAACAAAACAAAAAACCCTTTCAAACCACTTTGTGGTGTTTTTCCTTCTTGTTTGGGAAGTACTCCTGTAAGTCTGGTTTAAAGCTTTAGTACCATCCCTTCTCTAACTCTGCTTGGCATGATTTCTGTGGAAAAAGTGGACAATATTTGTGGGCTTTTTTTTATAGAAAGATAACTATCCTGCTGACCAGTAAAATTTTATAGTTTCTTTGTATCTCTTCCCCTTTTCCACACCCTTTGGTTCTTTTTCTCTCCCATAAAATCACATTGCAAGTTCTTGGTTTACCTTTTTTTGCATCCAGTGCAGTCTTAGTTGCAGCATTATGGCAATAAAAATAACAGCATGGGCAAATGCAAACTCCTTCTGCATTTTCTTCTTGCCGAAGACTTTATTTTTTGTGTACTATGCCTGCTTACTTCAAAAAGTGTTTCAGGACTTTAATACTAATTTTTATCTTGCTGCTGTTTTTCTGGGTTTTTTTGAGACATATTTAAATATTCAAAACTTTAAAAATGAGAACTTAGACTGTCCTTTCCACGCGTATCAGATTGACTTTACTTCTGTGTACCTTGGGAGTGTACTTTACTAGATATCAGTTGTAATAACTTTGATTAAAATTTCTTAAAATGAGGTGAAAATTTAAAAGCTATCAAATAATTTTCTAGAATTGTTTCCTCAAGAGCATGTGCAAAAACCCTGTGCATTAGAAGGAGCTTCTGACCACAGACTTCTAAAGGTGCCTTGTGGATCTCTAGAGTGACTATGCATTTGTCCAAAATTTGTGCTGTAACATGAAAATGCTCCCAAATTCTGCAGTGCTTCAATGTGAACTGCAATAATCTAGATTTCATGTACTTCACCATCTTTATATTGGAGTAATATAATTTTAAACTATAAACTTCAATTTTACCTAAAAGTTTATTGGGAGCTTTTTGCTTACACTGGGAAGGCAAAAAGTATTGCAAGTATTTGCAAAAAGTATTTGCAAGTATTTGTAAGAAGATACTGGTAAATGCTAGGTATGCAAGAGCCGAAGAAAAGAATAAAAACCCCAAGAAGCTAAGCAGTCCTGGCTACTTCATCTGTGATTATTAAAACATGGCAGATTGAGTTAATACTCTCCATGGGTTCCACTTTTATGAAGATGTTCAAAAATAATGTGCCATCATCTTGTGTACAGCGATATCCCCAGCAGCACTCTCAATGCAGTTTGAGAAGAGTGAGAAAAATGTTTTATAGTTCTTCTGTCCTTTGAGTATATGACACTGAGTGTTGGTGTGAAAGTGTTTATAAAAGAACTTTCATAAAAGAAAACAAAAAAATGATTGAAGTATTTGAGAAAAGATGTTTTAATAGGTAACAAGTTAAGCTACAGTTTTGAAATAAGATCAAAATGATATATTATGTATATTTTGTATTGGGGAAATGTTGACAGTATTTTCCTGAGCCTTCTGTTTCATGTATTTCCAAAGAAAGAGGTAAATAGAAAAGTTATTTGTTATCTTTGGTATTGAATCATGGAATTTAGATGAATTATTAGAAAAGGCTGCTGTAGTGCACAACTGAAGGTTTTAGAGGAGTTGGTCAGACTGGTGATTCTCCTCTGAGCATGTGATACTGGGCTGTTTCGTGAAGTGCTGTGCTTGAGATCAGAGTCCAACGCTTTGCACTGTCTGGAGTGCACTTGGTTCTCTGGTTCCAGACAGCTCCAACATGCAATGGGTTCTGCAAACCCCATTCATCCAAAGTGATTCAAATAGAGTACCTCTTGCATATTATCAGAGCCATATTCTTGTGCCCAGTATTGTTCTTTGGTTTTGTCTTGCGATCTTAAGGTGATTTGTTGTGGATTTGGGGTTTTTTGATTCTTTTTATTCCTTTGGTCATTTTGTCAACTTGTCTTGAAACTTAAAAGTTTGGCAGAGGTACTGTGATCAGGTTCCAACCTCTAGGGGCTTTATCCAATGCTTGTAAATACTAGGAGAAGACTACATACCTCCCAATGCCCCAACAAATACAAAAATCCAGATGCAGAAAGCAGTGTTGAGTGAAACTTGAGCATTTTATTCTTTGCAAATTCATCTTGTGATGAATACCTGAGTATTTTTTTTTTTACCTGTGGAAAAAAGAAAAATGCTCTGTCAGATTCTGACCCTGAAAAAGCCCATTGAAAAATGATCTGTCAAAAGAAGCAGTCTTCTCTCTCTCCAGGACTTCACTCTACTCAGGACATGGGCAGAAATGAAAGGGTGTGAGGCATGCTCTGTTCCTTTGGAATCAAATTGAGGCATCTTGGGGAAGAAGAGGCAGTGGGCACATTGTGTGCTTCAGATAAGTTTTGTGCAAGGCTATAGAAGAAACAAACAAAAAAACCTACAAAATCTTTTGATTTTTGTGCTCTGAGTGTATTATTGACCATTGGTATAAACCCCATATAACACAGAAGGTAGGTAATTTCTGTTATTTATACTGTTCTGTTACAGTGAGGTTGATAGCAATACAACATGCATCTCACCTACTCATTGAGTTGACTCCCCTACAGTGAATATACTTAGGAAATGTAGTAGGTAGTGTGTTTTTGATAAAAGGAGAAAGTAAATATGAACAGTATCTTTATGGAAGGTATTTAGTAGAGAAGTATATTGTGGAACCCATTGCAAGAAAACTGTAGATACAGGTGGTAGTGGGAATGCTTCCTGTAGATGGATGAAAGTGTAGGAATCTGATTACTTATATTTGAAGTAATAAGTTTTAGGAAGAGTAAATAGATAGCCACTCTTACCATTTTATCAGCATAAGACAGACATGGATCCACTCAAGTGGGTCCAGAGGAGGCCATGAGGATGACCATGGGGTTGGAGCACTTCTCCTGTGAGGACAGGCTGAGAGTTGGGGTTGTTCAGCCTGGAGAAGAGAAGGCTCTGGGGAGACCTTCTGGGAGCCTCCCAGTACTTAAAGGGGGCTACAGGAAGGCTGGGGAGGGACTTTATCAGGGAGGGTAGTGATAGGATGAGGGATAACGGTTTTAAATTGAAAGAGCATAGAGGGTAGATTTATATTGAATATTAAGAAGAAATTCTTTACTGTGAGGGTGGTGAGACACTGGAACAGGTTGCCCAGAGAAGTTGTGGATACCCCCTCCCTGGAAGTGTTCAAGGCCAGGTTGGACAGGTTCACTTGGTCTAGTGGAAGGTGTCTCTGCCCATGGCAGGGGGCTTGGAACCAGGTGATCTTTAAGGTCCGTTCCAACCCAAATCATTCTACAATTTGTGATTCCATGACTTGTCTGGGACAGTTTTTCCAGTCACTGTGATTAAGGACTGGCTTGCATATGTTTTTCTTGAGGCTGTTGCATATAGTATATGTTAGAGGAAATATGCTGGTGTCAGTATAACCGTCAATACTCTATTACCAGTAGGCACAATCACATGGTGCTGTCTATGCTTACGTGCATGCTCTGACGACCTCATCTTGCTCCACTCTGGCTGAGCAGGATGGGGCCCACTAGTGAGAATATACAGATAGGTAAATGTGGATCGCTCCAGCAGCTGGGCTCAGACACTGTCTGCCCAGTAGCTGCCTCTGGATCCCAGTCTTCCCAGTTGCTGGCACCTAGAGATATGAGCTGCTGGGGCCACAGCCCCACTGCAATACAGACCATCTCGCTCGTGTGCACTCTCAAACACTCCCAGAGTTGGCCAGGACTCCCCAGATTCCCGTAGCCCCCCTGGCTCTCACCCTTAGAGGGACACTCACACCCAGAGCTGGCCCTTGCAGACCCACTCACCCCTTGCTCCCAGGACACTTCACCTGCTCACGAGCTGGTCCAGCTCGATCTCTGCTAACAATCACACTCTGGCTGGCTCCAGGTGCTGCAGCATGAAGTCATGGGCTTCTGTGACCGATGGCTCCTGGGATGGGCCTGGAAGCATCCCAGGAGGGTTTTCTTTGGGCTCCCTGTGCTCCTCTGCAGGTTATTCTAGGTAGCAACGTTGGTAGTGCTACAAACAGACCTAAGGCAAAAAGAGAGCGCTATCAGCAGCATCTCTAAGGATAGCAGATGGTACAGGATGAATTGTGGAAAAAGAAGACTGTATAATGTTCTAGGAGAAATTATTCCTCTGTACATTTAGAGATGGGGGGAGGGGGGAGCTAAATGGGTAATGCTAGTTTTAGCTGTTAAACTTCACTGTTTCTTACTGGAAATTTTTTTTATAAAATATGAAGAGCTTTTGCCATTTCATATTTATTGTTTCATCATCCTAATACCTTAGTGTTGACATTCCTTACTTCAGAACATAATGTTACAGTATTATTAAATTCTTTTTTTTCGCACTTGTCATAAACTTTACTTTTGTAACAGCAATTTATTTTCTTCTAACTTTTCAGATTATTCAGATTATGAAGATAGTTCTGTTGAATTCCTGGACAGGTGCTCCTCTCCATTAACACGGTCCTCGGGGAGCTCTCTAACTTTGCGCAGCATGTTCTCAGAGAAGAATACATCATACCAGTATCCAAGAGCTATCTTGTCTGTTGACCTTAGTGGAGAAAGTAGGTTGGCTGAACAGCAACTTTCGATTTGTAGGTTTAATTCTTTAAGATAAAGAGAATTTTAAAGGAAATAATTCAGTTTGTGTTTGGAATTGTAGCTATAAATATGGTGACTGATTTATATTTCATCTATTTAAATCAAAATGCTTACACTCCTCAAGCTGTTCTGCACTGTACTTGCTTTGGTTAAGTGTGTCTACTCTGCTTCTGAGGAGATCATGTTAAAGGCATTTTGCAGAATTTGGCAAGAAATTTAATATACTAGCGGTGTCTTTGAGAGCAAGTTTTTGCTATATGCAGGTTAAGATTTTTAACTGTCAACCCTCCCCTATAAATGTAAAGTATTGCATCTCTGCATGCACAATTTCACATGTATTTATTTTTACTAGACCTTTCAGATGTGGAGTTCTTGGATGATTCCTCTACAGAGAGTTTGTTACTTAGTGGTGATGAATACAATCAGGACTTTGATTCAACTAACTTCGAAGAGTCTCAGGATGAAGATGATGCTCTCAATGAAATTGTTAGGTGCATTTGTGAACTGGATGAGGAAAATGGCTTTATGATTCAGGTAACGAAATTGGGAGGGATATATTTTCCATGTGAATTTCTTGCCTGTGAAGGTGCCCTTTTAATGTGTTGGAGACTGAAGTTATGTAGAGAACTGTAAATAGAAGTGAACAATAACAAAATATTTTTATATTGTGCACTTTGTATTACTCTGGTGTATGCAGAACTGTTACTCTAGGATGGGGTTTCTCTAACAAATCAATATGTAGAAGAGGTTTGTAAGGAAAGGTAACCTTTTTCTTTATAGCCAGTTGATGAATTTGGAATAAAGTATCCTTTCCCTCACACAAATCATCACTTCTGTCCACAGACGATCCCGATTATACCAGCCCTTCCGGTTTGGCCCTTGTGCTTTGCAGTACCAATTGTAGAAACCACTCTTCTCACTGTAGATTGTACTTCAGGTGTATCCAAGATCTCTGCTACACAGATGTTACTATTGTCAGTAACTGTGATGCGTGTGTCGTGTGTGCTTCATCTTTAGAATAGCAGTTCTCAAACTAGAAATCAGTAGCTGGTTTTAGAAAGTAAGGGTTTAAATCTTACTTGGAGTAGAAAAAAGGGAAGAAGACTATACAGTATCTGCATAGCATTCAGGTGCTGATGGATTGCAACTACTGCTGCTTATTTATTTGTACTCCAATGGGGGGATCATTTCCCATCTAGCAATGAATAATTTAAAGTCTTTGTCTCAAGGAATTCATAATATAATGATTAGATCAGGTGCAAGAAACAGTGAGAAAGAACTCAGTTCAGTCACTAAAAAAGCCATGAACTTCTGTGGTTTTTTTCCCCTACTCAAAAACCAGGTTTGTATTCAACTATTAATGTGGTGCAGTTTCTGTTGAAAATATGGAGCCTTTTTAGTTGAGATTTGGAGGAAGAGCAAGTATGACTGTCCTGTGTTAATGGACTTAAAGTCTTTTGGAAATGACAGAAAGACCTGAAAATGAAGGACACAGACTGTCCCTGCGAACACACTGAAATGCAGTGCTGTATTGGAGGAACTAAGCAGGAGTTCAGCTATGGTAATAAAGTAGAAAAATGGGCTGGTGTAGAAATCTTTGGAGAGAGGAGAGGGAATCGTAGCCATAGTGACATGACAAGAGGAAAGGTGACTTCAGTGTTTTGAATAGACTGATGCTCAAAAGCATGTCAAAGCAAAGAGGAGAGACTTCCAGTTGTAAACCAGAAGATATTTAGAACACAGGCAAACACTGAGCTGAGAAAAGGAAATGTATTTTTTAAGTGGTAGTTTCCTGCCTGTTTCTAAAGTCCAACGATAGCTTGATTTTTCCTCTTCATGCCTTGTCTCACTGAGAGCAACGAGTTTGCTGTTTCTAGGCCCTCATGTCTTACCACTTCTATTTTGCTCTCCTTTTCTCTTGTTTCTCCTCTTTCATTTTCTCTTCATTTTCTTTTTCTTTTAGATTTTCCATTGGTGCGATATTAAAAACACATCTTTCTAGCGCACTGGAGAGATGCTTTGTAAATATAAATAATTAAACTGAAGAGTTTTCTACTTTTCACTGTTATGCTGTAATGTATTACATTATCTTTCTACTTTACTGTAATATTATACTCCTGTTTTATGTTTCACTACTAAATATTTAGGTGCTAAAATACTGAATGTTGTAATAAAATATTATTAAATATTGCATCTTCAATTTCTTTTTTTTTTTCCAGTCTGGAATTTGTGGTTGAGGTAACTTTCAGAACTAGAGTTCTTTTTTAGCTTGATGTCTTTGCCTACCCAAACACAAATTGCCCAACTAAAATAATCCTACTCAAACCAGCTGTTTAAGTTAAACTGCTGTTCTCTGCATTTTGACGATACAAGAAATAGCTTCTGATTTTTGAATCTACTTACCTCAGTTTTAGTTTTTGCTTTTGTTTTTTTCTGATGTCAGTGTGAAGAGTGCTTGTGTTGGCAACACAGTGTATGCATGGGTCTGTTAGAGGACAGCATTCCAGAGCAGTACATCTGTTATATCTGCAGAGATCCACCAGGTATGGGTAAACCACCTTTATCTGCAGCTGTCTGCTTGGGATTTTTAAGCGGAGATGTTATGTATTGCTTAAATTGTTAAAGCTTTGGTTTTTGTTATCTGTTATATTTCTTTGGGGCAAGAAATTCTAAGTTTGGCTCTGAGCAGAAACTTTCCTGTTAATAACATCTTGTTCAGCTATGCTAAATCTTATTCATGACCTTAATTACTATCGCTTTACTTGTTGAAACCTAATTCCCCCAAAACATTAGCACTTTTTCATGTTATAGTCTGAAAAAGTTTCCTAAACAAATGATTCTTGTTCAGTGATCTGTTTTGCCTATACTTGGAATCACATCTGTTCGTTTAAATATTTTTCTAGAAAAAGGACTCATTACCACAGTGCACTCAAATATGCTGTGGATGTCATTTCAGATTAATTGCAATTTTATAAGGTTTGTCTTTGTCCAGAATTGTGTAAATAAAGGTGTGGAACTGAATATGTAAAATATGAAAAATTCTACCACTTTTTTATGGTAAACAGTAGTGCACAAACAGCACATATTGAACTGAAGATTGTTAGGATAGGTTTGAAATGGTAAGAATTAGGAACAGTCTATTTACTTTTAAACTGAATACATTTAATTAGGAAGATGTTGATCTAAAAATGATTCTGTCCATAAACCCATTTTTCTTAGCACTTATTTGGAGAAAAACTATATAGTTTGGAAGAAAGTTTTTAGTATTTTTCCTGACAATTGATACAAATGCACATAACGTCTTCTGGTGAAATATCCAACAGTCCAGCTGTTTCAAAAGGGGCAATGATTTACTTTGATTCTGAATTTCAGAAATCAAATCTGAAAACTACTTGCAGAGGTATAAAATAGCACAGTTTTTAGATGTGACCTTTTCCATTTGCCCCAATCTGAATCTAAATTGATGGTATAGAGTCTTGTTTGATAGTTCTGTGTGGTGTACTCTTTGAGCAGTCAAGCTTTTTCTTATTAAAACCAAATAATTTGTCTTGTGTTCTTTCCCTGCACTGTACTAGGTACTTCGTTATCCCCTGCTATGCAGAGACTGTGTCCCTAATTTTTATCTTCTCTCCCTTCCTAACCATTACTTCTTTTCTTTCTATGTCAGGAGAAAAAGGTCATTCACAATGTCAGTATTTTAAAGTGTATTGGGATAATGGGCAGAAAGGAGATAGACAGGGTATTCTCCTGAAAGGTATGAAGGGCTTCCATCAACCCATTCTTTGTTCTGTATATGATGATAGTCTGATATGAAATTGAGTGTAAGATATTGCAGTCTTAGTCAGTCTGTTTGTCTGGGTTCCTCATTGTAAACAATAATATTGGAATAAGTAGAATTATACATTTCTAGTTTCGTTGGTTTTGGGTTGGTTTTTTTTGTTGTTGTTGTTGTTGTTGGGGGTTTTTTTGGATAGTTAAGTTACTATAGAAGCATTAGCTAAATACTCAGTCATGCCTGTTGGGTTAAGATTGTAGATGCTGCCAGAGCATGGGAGACCTAAGGCCCACTTATATCGAAATTGTGTCTGGTAGTGTCTGATAAAAGGCGTCTCAAAGGAGAGTGTAAGAACTCTGCTGTCAAATAACTTTGAAATGTCTGTTTTTCATTAAGCCTTCTCCTGGCTTCTAATAAATAGATACTGACTTTGGTATTGAAGCAAAACAATTGTCTTTCAGGAACAAACTCGGTGTTTTGGATATGTCCATATAAAATCCACTCTCTAACATTTCTCTTGGTAACTTAGGTTTTCTTTTTTTTTAAAAAAAAGTAAGCTGACATAGTTAGATAAATAAAATGCCAATTTAAACTTTTTTTTCAGTTAGATTGATAATAGTACAGTTCTTATATCCTGTACTTTGATTGCAAAGGTGATTAGATTTTCTTTTCAAATGCCATTTAGAGAGGTCTTCGGATTTCAGGTTTGTTTGGTTTTTTTTTTTAGTAAATGTCAAGTTTCCTCTTAATCCATGAAAACTAAATTTTAATATATTAATAGCAAGATCTTGAATCATTTTTCATGGATGTTAGGAGACATTTAGGAGAGTACAGCATATAATTATAGCACTCTAGTTTTAAATACAATTCTGCTGTGGCTTTAGATGGTCTTCAATTTGTTTATTGCTTACCCCAGGTCAGAGGTGGAGTGCCAAATATCTTTATGATAAAGACTGGCTAAACAATGGACACATGTGTGGATTATCATTTTTGAAAGAAAACTACTCTCATCTTAATGCCAAAAAGATTGTGTCAACGCATCACCTACTGGCGGATGTCTATGGTGTAACTGAAATATTGCATGGACTACAGTTGAAGATTGGGATATTAAAGTAAGTATCAATCCAGGGTTTATTCTCCATCTTTATATATTTAGGTAGCAGAGACTACCATTATTCCATATACATTATTCACTCATATTAAAGTTCTTCCTTGTATAATAGTTTAAATAATTCAAGTGCAAGATGTAGAGTACCCTCAGCTTCAGTGGGAGTTAGGTGTTCAGCGCCTGAACCAATCTGGTGTATTGGGATTTTTGGTAATTTTTTTTTTATAGACAGTTTTGTGTTAGAGACATTCTGAACTTAGCCTAAATTGATAAGTGACCTGAGAATACTTACGTGCTTGATAATGGTGCTTATCAATAGTTGTGATCTAGCAGAAGTGGATGCTTAATAGTTCAGTGCTGTAAGTGGTGTTCTCTAACTTGCTTTTTTTCCTCCCCTTCATTGCAGAAATAAGCATCACCCAGACCTTCATCTCTGGGCTTATTCAGGGATGCGAAAAGAACAAGAACAAATAACTGTTGGGGTAGAGAAAAAATTAATGACTTTGCCAGATTCTGTTAATCCAACTGAAAGGACGTGTCGCAGTCAAAACCATAAAGAGCAGCCCAGTATACCCCAGAAGATGGAAGAAACGTACATCACAAGTGAGCACAGTTACCAAAAACCACAGAGTTTTGGTCAAGACTGCAAAGCAGTCACTGACCCTATGAGCTCAGATGATGAAGATACAAGTAGTTTTGAGGAAGATCAGGAATTTCACACAGAGAATAAAAACTGTTTACAATATTCTTTTAAAGATGATGGCGTGAATGAGCAGGTAAGTATCATTCTTCATCTGGGAAGCTTCTTAGTTGGAAAAATATGTTCAGTGTGATAAAACTTTAAGCACATACAAGTATTTAGAAATGTTCATTGTTATAAGTCGACAACCTATCACATAAGTCAACAAAAATCACTAGAAGCAAAGTTGGATCACAAATTGTTTCAGGTGAAGTATACGCATTTCAGCTGGTGAATGAGATGCAAAGTATGGTTAAAATATTACTTATACCAAAAATGCTCGTGCTCAATCCAGTGTTCCGGGGCGGGGGGGAAAAATCCCATGCTTAAAGTACAAGGTCTTGAAACAGAACTTATATGTGTTTTTCACAATGTGAGGAAAATAGGACAAGTTTCATTTTTTCTCTCAATTCTGTTTTCTGCATCTGTTTTTGTTGTTTGTTAAATTGAGATTTGTAATAGTGTTTATTACTGTACCGTATTCTTCTTTTAATAGCAACTCTGTCTAGAATTCTGTCCACAAGTAATGATTTACTGACCAACTAATTTCACCTCATGCAACTTCTTTTGTGTCTCTTACATGGCATATTTCTTCTAATTAAACATTTCACAGGTTTTTAGTCAGGATTATATTTGGCTGTTTAAACATCTCTTTCTCATTTTTGCGTTAATGGCTTGAATCCATTACTTTGTGGAAAAAAAGTCTGAAACTTGTTAGTCTGGTTTTAGTGAAGAGTTCTCTTTGAGCAAAAAACAAAGTGAAACAAACCTTTCTGTTTTCTACAATACCAACTGTGTGAGAATAATCGCCCAACTCATCCCCCTTTTGAAGTACA